>NC_136061.1:162556633-163756633 GCF_964261635.1 Lissotriton helveticus | reverse complement strand
AGGAATTCAGTTTTGGTGGGATTGAGAATGAGTTGGTGAACTAACATCCAGCTGTGAATAGAGTTGAGAGTAGAGTTGAGTAGTGAAAGATCATGTGCAGAAGACACCTTGAGGTAGATTTGGGTGTCATCCGCATCGAGATGGTAGTGGATCCCGGATTTACATAGTAGGTTCCCCAATGGTTCCAGATAGAGATAAAACAAAGTGGGTGCAAGCATAGAACCTTGAGGGACACTTTGACCTACCACCAATGGAGATGAAAGACTGTTCGCTATCTTGATCATTTGGGATTTGTCAGAGAGGAATGGGGCAAACCATTTAAGCACTGTGCCTTCCAGGCCCATTCTCTGTTGAAGAGTGGTAAGGAAGGTGTGGTTATTAAGAGTGTCAAAGGCTGCAGAGAGGTCAAGAAGAATCAGAAGGCACGATTACCCAAAAACGAGTATATGCAGCGCATCATCAATCACTTGCAACAGGGCTGTTTCAGTGCTGCAATTTTGGATGAAGCCAGACTGGAACACGTCAAGGAGGTTATTGTCCAGAATATGTAGGGAAAGTTGTTTTGCAACACATTTTTCTGTGATTTTAGAAAGAAAAGGGAGGTTGGTGATGGGGCGGAAGTTGTTGAGGTCATTCGCATCTGCGGAGGGTTTGTTTTAGAAGAGGGGTAACCTGTCCTGTTTTGAGGGCAGCAGGGTGCAGCAGGGTGGGAGCCTTGACTGAGGAAGAGGTTAACTATCATGGTCCAGTAAGAGAGAGTATTGGTGTAGAAATCAATGGCGATGCCACTAGGAATGGGATCAGAGGAATGGTTGGAGGGTTTGGTTTCAAGGATGCATTTGAGGAGGTCATCTTCAGAGATGGCTGCAAAGTTCTGCCAAGTGACTAAGGATTTTCGTTCCTCAATGGGGGTGGGGTGGATGACCTGATCCACTAGTGATTTTACCTTTTCATCAAAGAATAGGGCAAATTCTGCTGCTTTCTTTGAAGACTCCTCAGGCTTGATGGTTTGGGGAGAGCAGTTTGGGTTTTTGGTGAGGTCAAATCATTTTTTGGGTCTGTTTTTGGCTGAGTCGAGGAGGGATCTGAAATGTGATGCTTTTTCATGAAATATGTGCTTGTGGTATTTGGATCTTGCTGAACGTAGAAGAGAGAGATTGGTGGTGGATGTAGATTGTCTCCACTTTTTCTCTGAGATTCTACGGTTTTTCCCTTCATCACAGATAGCTTTATTGTACCAATGTGCTGAGGGTGTGGGTCTTTTCTTTTTGCTTTGGAGTCGGGCAACTAAATTGATTTCGAGTGCTAGGACTGAGAGGCAATGGGAGGTGAGATCATTGACATCCCCGCTAGGGTCTAGTCTAGGAAGTGATTGCAACGCAGAGTCACACATAGTGTCAATATCAATGTTTTTAGTGTTGCGGAACCAGGTGGTTGCCCTTTTGGGTTGGCCGAGTATAATTACGTGCAATAGATGAAAACGGAAGGGAATGAGGAAGTGGTCTGACCAGTCTACATGGACAGGGGGAGCAATAGTGAGCAGGTCTGCTTTGGATATGACAAGGTCCAGAACTGAGCCCTTAGAGTGTGTAGTTTCCGAGCAGTGTTGGAACAGATCATTGGCTGATAGAAAAGTGGCAAGCTTGTTGGCAGCTGAGTCTTCCGAAGAGCCCCAGTCTAGATTAAAGTCACCCAGTAAGATCTGTCTGTCACTTTTAGACAATTGGTCACTAAAGAAGTCGGTGAGTTCCTCCAAAAAGGGAGAGCAGTTACCAGGTGGATGGTAGATGACATGAAACCTGAAAGGTGAGCCGTTATGTACTTGAAGTTCTAGGGATAGGCATTCGAATGTACGGTACGGTAGGAAGGACTTTAATTTGAAGGGAGTTTCTGAAAATGATAGAGACACCTCCCCCAATTTTGTCAGTTCTGTCATTTCTGAGGATAGAGTAGTTGGAAGGTAACAGAAGAGCAAACAAAGTATGAGAGTAGTCATTAAACGAGATCTCAGTGAGGAAGAGCATGTCAAGATTGTGATGGGTGATAGTGTCTGGAATTTCCAGTTTGTGCTTGATTGCAGATCTGCAGTTGTGGAGCAAACAATGCAGCTCTGACGTAACTGTTTTGGTGATGGGGGAGTTTGGCCTATTAAGGGAGATAGGGATAAGATTCTTGTAAGAGGGTGCCAGGGGAGAAGAGGGAGGCTGGACAGATCTGACAGAAGAGATGGTCTGAATAGAGAATTGAGTAGGATTATTAGGAGGGGAAAGTGGAGGAGGATTGACGTTGGTAGTCTTGTAGCTAGCCAGTATGTTGGTGATGTCTGTGGAGGACAGGCTATGGGTGGCTTTATTGGGGCGCGGGAGCAGGGAACTCCTCGGGAGGTTGTTAGGGAAGTGGGATAACTTATTACTTAGAAGTGAGATGGACGCTACAAGCTTGGAAATGGAAGAAATGAGAGAATTGAGTTTATTTTCCAGGGAGAGGAGGGCTGAGCACGAAGTGTTGGGAGGCTCGCTGGTTAAGGGAGGGAGTGCAGAAGGCGAGGGAGGACAGGTAGAGGTGGGGGGTGGGTTGGGTATTGGGGTGCAGGGGTCGAAGGTAAGGAAAGATGGTGGTAGAGAGGAGTGGATGGTGTTACGGTGATATTTTTACTGGTGTTGAGCATAGGGGTAGAGTAGAGATTAAAAGTGGGAGAAGACAGTTGAGGAGTAGAGAGGGAGGGCGGGGGTGGAGTGGCGATGGAGGGGGTTCAAAGGAAGGCCGTATATATGGGAAGATAAGAGGAGAGAGGGCGGTACAAGAAGGGGAAGGAGGGGGCCACAGGAAGGCCAGAGGTAAGAGGAGAAGAGAGGAGACTGGGCTGTACAGGGAGGGGAGGGTGGGGCCAAAGGAGGGCCAGAGGAATGGGGAGAAGAGAGGAGAATGTGTTGGATAGGTACCTTATGCAAGGAAGGGTGTATGTAGGGGAACAGGCATCAGGCAGAGTTGGGGGCATTGGGCTAAGTGGAAGTTGGGGGAGGAGTGTGGGACTGTAGAGTCAGAGGGAGGGAAGAGGGGGGAATTACCGATAGGGGAGACACGGTTGTGAAGCGTAGGAGTAAGGGGAGGTAGAAGAGAGATGGAAGGTGAAGGAGAAGAATTAAGGATACGAGGTAAAGGGGAGAGCTGAAAGGAATGATGAGAAGGAGACGGGAAGAGGAAAGGGGGAGGGTAGGGAAAAATGGCCGGTAGACCAGGTTGTAAGAAAGGTGGATTAAGTAGGAGGGAGATGGGTAAAATTAGGGGGATTAGGAGGCAGGAGATGGCACTGGAATATTGGCAAGATGCAGGGTTGGGAGGGGAAGACGAAGGTAATGTAGATGAGATGGGGAAGATCAGATTGGGAAGGAGGAAGAATGGGAGGGGAGGGAGCAAGAGAAGGGGGGGGAGACAAGGGATTGCCCTGTGTCTCCAGGGAGTGCGGCCTGACGGAAGATAGGGGGCCATGGGGGGGTGAAAGGGAGATTTGAGAGGAGTAAGCAGAAGAAGAATCAAGGGAGATTGTAGTTGGATGGGTGGGACGAAGGGAGTGGAAGAGGTTGTCAAAGAGAGAGAGAGAGACAGGAGTCAGTAGCTTGGATCATGATAGTGCCATTGTTATAAAGTGTAATGGTGAGGGAATCATTAAAACAAGTAGAGGAGGAACATTTTTAGCCACCGCCATGAGGGATAGGGGAGGAGGAGGAGAAATTGAAGGAATTGAAGCAGCAGGTAGACCAGGAAGGGATGTCGGGAGTGAAGAAAATGAGGTCGTTTTTTTAGCTTTCCTAGACGCTCATTGTGGAATTGGTCACAAAGAGGGAATCAGGGAATTGTTCAATGGTGTTATGCTTAAATCATTTTGCAGCAACTTTGGACAGATAAGGGGGATAAATAACTTTGAAGCAATTAGCTCTAGACTTAATTCTAATAGGAGCCATGGTAGGGAGATGAGGTGATGGGGGTAAGAGGTTGGGGTAGAGGAAGGGGCCACTAGGGTAGCAAAAGTGCAAAAAAGTATAAGAGGAGTGAGCATATTCCGGAAATCGAGAGAAAATAATCCAGATGAGGTCAGGTCAGGTCAGGACCAAAAGGAGGTACTATTGGCCACTGGAGGTGCGTCAGCTGACAAGTAAAGAAGTCCCAGACTGATGACTGACCAATAATGTTCCAAGATAGCTGCCGTATTTACTCATCCAGTGCAGCGGTTCGTGGGAGACCCTCCTTTGTTTTCAGGAATCAACAAGGGAGACCATTTTGGAGAAGGTATGTAACGAGACTGAAGACATGAAGAAAGCATATTCCAAAAAATAGAGGCGCCCATATGAGTGGTAGGGGAGAAACAGCAACAGAATATTTTAGGTGATTCCAGTAGTCAGTGCACGAATGTCATTACTGGAGGTTCCAATTAATTTAGTATGGAAGAATGTGGTGAGTTGCCATATCCAAGGTGGCCGCCACAGATTGATACACAAATCCTCTTTCTATTTCCATAGACCATTACTCAGGTAGGAAATAAAAGTTTTCTTAGCCCTATCCAAGATGGCCACCATAAATTGAGAATACACTATTCCTCTTTCTATTGCTATAGCCATTTTGAATGATGCAGATTGGGAGAGTGTTGGGTAGTCCGGTTTCTTTTAGTTTTAAAAAAGAAGGAGAAGCCATTTTAAATGCTGGAAGTTCCCAGAATTAAGGGAGGGGAGCAGCTTGTTAAGCAGAGTCTTCCGAAAGACATGGTTCACAGTTATGAGGCAGAAATTCTTTCCCTCATTAAACCACGGAGCAGAGGCTTCCTTGCACACTCAAAGTGCCTCAGAGACTCACTCAAGGGATTTGAAAAGCAAGCATGCAGCGCGCATAACAGGAAGAGGCTTCCTTTCTCCTCTCATAACAAAGCTTATGCTGAGCGCACTGTGCCTGACCTGTGTGAGCAGTGCTGTATCAATTTCCTTGCATTTGAGACCCGGGCAAAATTACGATCAGCTGGGATTCCTAAAAGCAACATAACAATAGAAGAGCCAGCGCGGCGCCGTGGGCCTCTTTCAAACTTCCCGGGTCTGGCAGTGAGAGGTGTGAGTGGGCGAAACAAGCGCCGTGCATCTAGTGCGCTCGATCCACTTCAGCTTCCTTCCTCTTTCTTCCACCTGTGGGCGTGTGGGAGGGAGTGCCGGGTCTTGCTGCATGGTTATGTCTGATTTTGAAGGCAGAGCGGCCTCCCCTGCAGCGGCGATCGCCTCCAAGGTAGCTGCTCGCTTGGAGCCTGTCTTCAGCGGGGCCGTATCTGAGTTTAACAATTTAGTCAACAGATTAAATGCAGGGGTCCGACAAGGACTGTCTGGTCTGGAATGAAAACCCGCCCCACCTCTTAAAAACAGCGTGAATGTTTCGTCCACAGGAGACGGTCTACAGCACGCCTTATCACTAACATCTTTAAGAGAATAAATGTGGATTATTCTAAATTTTCAAACCGCATTTGTGATGCTTTCTATTTACTAGAAACTAAAACAAGCATTGGCATAGCCAATAGGTCTAGCCTTAGGGACCTTATAAGTGTGTAGCCATGCAACACTTGATGTTGTTGCACCAAGGATATTGTGCTGGATTACTTATAAGGTTCCAAGGGCGAGACCTATTGGCTAGCTCAATGCTTGTTTTGGGTGAAACTGTTATTACTGAAAGTAGTACAACTTGCTGTAATTACCTCTCTAAGAGAGTCCATGCTGGTTGATACATTACTGAATCCATTGCTGATGTTGGTGTGCCAATTATCCACTTTACCTCTAAGAGCCTCCATATCCAACAGTTCATGGTGCACCACCAACATAGATTTCTCTAAAGAGTGGAATTTCCCCCACTTCGGAATCACACCCTCCCTCATAGTGAAAGCATGCTGTCTTGCTTAGCCCTGTGAGCATTGTGGCATCAGGCATGGTTCAGTGTCACTATGTAGCAGCGTGTGGTTGGGGTCTTCTCACAGTAAAACTTGGTTGGTGTGACACATGTCTGCAGATGAGGTGGAGCACTTTGCTGCTTGTTTATTACTTTATGGCAAAGAGATAGCATTTGGTGTTTCTCCACTGTGGTCTGAACTGTGTCCTTCCAATAGCTTCTCTTATTGCCCCCCAGCTTCCTCAATCTGTAGTGAAAGGTTATCTGTGGAAGAAATGCATTTAGTTCAGTGGCATGGAATGTGGCTGTTCATTGCACATCCGATAGGAGTGATGTGGGGCCTGGGAGTTACTGGGTTGCAATAACCCCATCGGATGCAAGGGTGTAGGGCTTTATCTTAATACAAAAGTTCTTGATCGTGGTCACCATGTTCACAGTTCTACAATTCCGGCAGTGTACCCTTACAGAATGGTGGCGTGAACTGTTGTGGCACTTTGCACATGTCTGGTGGTATTTTGTAATGCAAGACAACCCCAGGCACGTGCATGAGTAGTGAAATACGCTCTGCTATAATAGGGGCTCAGGGCACTGAGACCCACCGGCTGGTGTTGCTGCAGATGTGTCAATGTCACTCACTCCACAGGCTGCCTCGAGTGCAAGGATTGGTTGAAGGGCCTTTTCCAGTAGTGTGGGTGGTGACTTTGTAGGTGGCTTCACTCCAGTGCCAGATGTCTCTTGCTGTTGGCCTTCTCCTATGTCCTGCAGCACATATCAAGCCATCTTTTGTCAATTTCCTCAATGCTCCATGTGGTAACTCTGACAGCGTTTATTCACTCCTGAATCCTTTGGTATCTGTGATGCTTCATGGAACAAGTAATGATGACTTTCTGAACTGGGTTTTTTGAGACACATTCCTCTGTGATGATCTGAAAGTCCATCCCGTTAAACTCTTATTCCCTTCCTGGAACCCTCAACACTTCCAGGCTCCTCATTGGACACATCTCGCTCTCCTCTGAAATTGTGTTTGCCTCAGGTCCTCTACTGAGCCGTCGTCTGACTATTATTTGATTGTGAGCACTCTGGGACGGGAAGAATACTTTACGTGAGAGACTCTGCCCATGGTGGTTGCCGGAGCTGAGGAAACTCTTAGATTTTAGGCAGCCAGTGTTTAAATGTGTTTTGAACGTGTGCAGGTGTTCAGACCATTGCCTAGTTCTGGCTCACCTTTGCAGTCAGTGGGGTCACCCGGCTGCGCTCTGTGTGGTCACTGATCAGTCTCATCTCCACACCTGCATCTTGCTGGTTGGGCCCTTCAGTGTCGGACTGGGCTGTACAGCACCTGGCAGTACCGCAAGGGCTGGTCTAACAGGTGAGAGTGGGGGTCGGTTTTTTGGCTGTTTAACAGCCTGCTTTCTGTCTGTTATGACGGTTTTTACTGATGATTTTACTGATATTACTACAAAAGCTGCCTGAAGCAAGCACAAATGCATGCAGTCTTCCACCCCTTGCAACACACCCCTACAGTGTGTATATAATACGAGATCAAAACTGCTGCAATTTGCAAATGTGGGTGGCGTTTTTAGTTATCTAGTGCGCTAACGAGGGCTGCTGTTATGTGGGTAGGCGGGCTATTTTCTGTCCCAAACCGACCCTGAAGGTATTTGCCAACCTAACTTTTAATTGGATGGGCAATAATTTACGAGCGCAAATCCACTGTAGGGACTCGGAGAAGATGAATTTGCACTCGTAAATGGATTTCTTCACACAGAAAATGAGTCAGTAATTAAATCTTGGCATTGCTGCAGGATTCTGGGGGTTTGAGGGTGGGAACAACAGGAAAAGGCGGTGCCCGGCCACAAACCTGAGAGTTTGCAGTTGTGAATTAACCTTTTGCTGGCAGTTTACAACCATGAAAAACGTTTGAAGATTTACTTCTTTCAAAGGAAGAGATAAATCTGCATTTATGGTGGGACTGGGGAGAAGGGAGGAGCACCTCTAAAAAAAGTGTTAGGATTGCATGAAATGAGATTCCCCCAGAGGGTAAATTATATTCTTGGAAACAAAAAAGCTGCAGTATGACATTTCGGCAAGTGAACATTTTCATTCCTATACCCAAATATTCTCACACGTGGGCATACATTGGGAAGCTGTGATTATTTTAGGAATTCTGTCTAAGTTCAAAAAAATGTTATAAATGTTCTCAAACGGTCAGTTTAAGACTACGTGAGTATTCTTTTATTTTTGATAACTGTGTGGGTTAAACCGTCCTGGTAATACACATAAGCTATTACTTCAAATATAGTTTCTACGTTATTCTGGGCATTGGGTTTTAAAGGATTCTCGGTATAGCTTTCACGGGCTCCGGACTCTTTTAATATAATTTGATGTGCCCTTGCATAGAATTGTGCACTTTCACAGACATTCTTGCCTTTTGTATTAAACAATGCACAGCAATTTATAAAAGAATGTTGTCTTTTTTTAAAGACTATCTGTGCTCTTGCTTTAACGCCCATAAGCAGTTTCTAAAAATCTCTGTACTTTGTATCGAACTTTGTGGCATGTTTTTAAGAATATTGTAAAAACTCTCCTTTTGCATTTTGAGTAGCAAATGGCACTGAAATCTGCAGAACACTAGTAAAACATGTATACGTTTATGTGGGAGACTCAAATGTCAAATTTTCCCACTAAAATGTCAACATTGCCCATTTGGCTTCAGTCCGTCCATAGACCCTGCATATTACGCAACGCAGCTCGGTGGTACTTATGTTGTAATCATTGTCAGACAAACAAGTAATGGACGACTGTAAGCCTCAGCAGTAACAAAACATCAGTGCGCTCCTCGCGATGAAACTAAAAAGCAGCAGGGGGAGGGGATAGAGGAGGGAGCCTGGTCCGGTTTCCCTTGTGGGAGCGGGCGAGTAAATTCTAAAAACATATGGTTTGAAAGCTAGCTCTCGCAAGGGAATCGCCAAACGTGCACGCGTTGCCATTCAAAGCAATGCTACGCGTGCACGTTTTTGTCCGCAAAGCTGTGCCCATGACTAAAGGTCTTTTTCCTATGCAGCGCATGCACGCTGCGTAGGCGAGACCTAAAAATCTGCACTATGAGGAAACTAAAGCAGCTGATAAACAAAATCATAAGCCGAGATTCGATGCAACAAAGATGGCAATTTTTGACGACTTGTCATTGAGTCAGTAATGAAAATGAAGAATGCACATAATAAAGTAGTGCTCTCTGGGATAAGGTGAAACATTACCGCTCTGCAAGCTCCCAGTCCTCCTGGATCTGCTTCTGTCGAGCTTTTTGGTACTCTTCCCTCCAACACTTGGAGCAGAAACCCTGCCAAGCAGGGTTGCCAAAGTAACCACATCCTTTCTTACAAAGAAGCTCCGACTGGTCCACATGAATTCCCCTACGTTCCGGCTTTAAGCTCATCTTCCTCCTGACAAAAAAAGAAAGACATTTAAATATGTTCTGCGGTAGTGAAAACTGGGAGCATATAAATCATCAATACAGTAAGTGCATAGCAATATCAAGCACAGAAATAGGATTGGAGTTAGAAATGAATACATATATTAGATAAATAAGATTCACGTTTACTGAAAGTGACAAAACTTTTTAATGAATTAAATTACAAATATTTGTAGAAGGTCATCCTCAAACTGAAGCAGACACTGTGTAACTTATGAATTATTCTAAGAAAAGCTTTGGTTTGGATCTTGCCAAGAGCCTTCGCTCTGTCTCAGAGTTAAAGCTTATTAGTGCTCAGTAGCACTGAGCAGCTTATCCAGCCCTTTCATTAGGGTTAAAAAAATGTACTTGATCCCCAACACGGCTATAGTACCGGGTACACTCAAGAAAAGTAACAGTGCCAGGACCCTGAATCTCAGAGGCTGAACCACTGATCTCTAGGATTCCCACCTTTGACCCCTCGCAATAATGCTTTCAGAGATATGGCAAAAGCTTATGTCAAGCAATAAAGAAAATATCACTTATCAAGCAAAATAATGTATTTAGGGCCTCATTTAGAGTTAGTCAGAGAGTATGAACGCTGGTATAGTGGAGTACTTTACTACTCAGAAGCCAAGGGTACTCTGCCCGTCGAATTTAGAGAGGTCCGTCAGCCTAGTGGCCATCATGGCGGTTCCTGTTAGTGCACTGAAAGTTTGACCGCCGGCTCTTTCAAAATGACAGAGCCATACATTAAACCTTTATATGTTTTTTTATTTTCAAAAACAAAATCCCAAAGCAGGATTTTCTATTTACAAGGAAAAACATTTTTTTTTTAAACAGTGAGCCTCATTGCTATAGGATGGCAAGCGGGGCACTTATAAGTTTACACTGACCCTTACACCAGGTTTTATCTGGCAATGACAGAAAGTGAAAACTGGACATTTGATGGCCCATTCTAAATCAGGCCAGCAGTCAAATTGCCAAACCACGATGGCTCTTACTCGGTCGTGCTGTCGGAGGGGTTTGTCAGCACATACTTCAGTATGCCAAACTCTAAATGAGGCGGATGGAACTTCAGTTTGGCAGAGAGGGTTCTCTGTTGCCTTTGCGACAGTGTACCCTCTCCGCTAAACTCTAAATCTGGCCCCAAGTCAGTGAAGAAAAGAAAAAGGTATTTAATGGCTAAATAGGAATCCAACCATGTATGCATTGATTCAGCCATGTGTGATTTCCATTGCTCCATCAGTGTTGTGCAAAAATCAAGTTAAAGTGACCGAATCAAAATATGCCAAAACAGCGAAATGTCATTGCCAGACATGAGCAGTCACTAGTACCCAGAATCTCCAAATAGGTCAGAAAATTACTTTTGTGGATGTATGTCTACCTGGGGAATGCATTTTAGACTTCTCAGAAGAACTTCTGAAGTTTTTGGTGAAGTTGCGACTTGCACTTTCTCATGAGTAGTACCGGCATTCTTTGAAGAGTTCCAAGTTTCTCCCACGCAAAGGAATGTTCACAGGCATTTTTGTACATGCTGTACCCTCACACTTCTCAGCGGTGCACGGACAGCAGTGATTGTATTTTGTTTCCCTCTATACAGAAAATGTTCGACGTGGCAAAGTCAGTTTCTTACACGTAACAATTTTGGGGTTTCTTCCCCAATACCATACTGCCACCACGGATATTGATTTACTCCTGCCCCTGTCAGGAGTACATTTCTGACCAGGACTACGGTAGAAATGAGCCGTGAACATTTTTGGGTGTAACGAATTTGCCAAGTCATTGAGCACTACCTCCCTCCACCCCACGTGCAGATTTAATCATGTACAAGCACGTGTAAGTACATCATTAACAAGTACAAAACGGGTTTTGCCACTCCCAAATATGGATATATGCGTGTAGCTAGCCATTTGCACATCTAACTTCTAATTAGATACACAAATAGCTTTGAGGATTAGGACCACGATGTTTAAAGGAACGTGTTTGGCCAAACTCAAGAGATTTGACAGAAGAAGGATGAAATCGTGCCTCCATTATGTGTGGTCAAGTATAATTCTGGCACCTGTTCGTGCAGGGAATAAGAATTATAAAACTCTGCGACCATTACTGCATATATCACCAGGTAAGGTTTTGCAGGTCAAAATTGCTGTAATTTACCTGAAAAAACTGGAATTTAGACCAAATCATTCATTTCCCAGTTCAATCTCCTTTTACAGCTGGAAATTCCAATTAGAGATAATTATCGCACCCAGAAAACCAGGTATCAAACTTCACGTAGGACCCCATATAAATAGGATCAAACAGACTATTCGAAATTATTCGTTTAAAAAAAAAAACGAATTGATTTAGAATCTAAATCTATAACCTCCAACGATAAATTACCTATTACGCCAGACACTATAAAGAGACAGTCTCATGGCGTCCTCTGCAGGCATTATTGAAATGTTGCCCACCTTTTTTTTTCTTCAGAGTTTTATATAGAGCGAACTTGACCCGAATCGGGTATAAGAGCGCTTTACATAGCACCAGCTGCATTACATGAGGACACATTCATTTTTGTTAGGCACGGGAGATTAAGTGATTTGCCCAGAATCACAGGATGTTCAGTGCCATTGCCGAGACTCCAACCCAGTTCCTCAGATTCGATGTCGACCGCCCGAGCCGGCCAACCCTCTCCCCTTAAATTTGAAGGAAAACGGTCAAACACTGTATGTTATTTGGATTTGTAGTAAATAGCATTAAAACAACTTGCTAGCTCTGATATTTTGAATACACTTTTTCACATTCAACCCGGACTCGCACACAACTACATTGTTCAGCATGGAGCCATGCGCACTGCACAGTGGAAACAGGCCAAGTCTGATTAAGATACCAAGTAAACAGTGCCAAGCCGGGAGTGAAAGACAAGGGCATTTTACACTGCCTGGTCAATCAGTGGATAGCGGACCTGACTTTACAAGTTCGAGTTGTCCCCGTGTCGGTTTTACTTTAGTTTAACAAATAAATCAAATCAACCTCCGTATATGCAGTAACACAAGGTCATTGCACTGCTGTATTAGGAGCAAACAAGACAGTGATATGCCAGAATGTAGACTATCTGCTCGTTTAGAAATGAAACCACATTTTTAACGCCACCAACATTCCC
Source organism: Lissotriton helveticus (assembly GCF_964261635.1). NCBI lineage: Eukaryota > Metazoa > Chordata > Amphibia > Caudata > Salamandridae > Lissotriton > Lissotriton helveticus. The sequence continues at coordinate 163,744,121 of NC_136061.1, read as the reverse complement.
ATTAACACTGAAATTCAGATGTTTGTATGTTCGGATACCAAATTAAATACATAATAGTTTGTGTATTTGTTTGATATATGCTTGATTCTGTGTTTATGTTTTGATGTTCAAATCAAATAGATAATAGTTTGTGTATTTGTTTGATATATCCTTGTTTCTATGTTTGTGTTTTGATGTTCAAATCATAGAAACCACTCAGGCCAGGGTCCCCCATGAGATTCAGTGCAAGTCAAGAGGTTAAGAACAACTGTCCTAGTGCCCCAAGCTACAATACTACAAATTAGCCTAAATCAGAGCTACTTTAGGCATTAATTTTCAGCACAACATAAATGTTCCTAATGTTTCAACAGTTCTGAATTAACAGAAAAAAAGTGCAGATACTGTGCAGAAGGGGCAGCGTTTCCTTTCAGCGCATTAATTTTGCTTCGACCAGCTAGCCATGTTGTGGATAGATTTGGTCTTCAATTTTCATAGATTGCTACGGAAAACTGGCCTCATTCAGTCACTTTGACCCTCATGCATGTATACAAATTCCAAATATATTTGACATTGCCTCGGCAGTCTCTGTAATTTGTAACAGATGTAGCAAATTGCTTTGCAAGAAATTGTTTTTAATCATTCATAATAATTGATCACGAATTTTCATTTTTGCAGTTATTTAAATTTTTTGGGGATAGTCTGGCATTCCACCATGTTGCATTGCTGTAATCATTGGCAATCTAATGCACAGTTGTCATCTGGCTCCATGCCAATATGGAGACCTTAAGATAGTTCTGGTTTACAGGCTCAGCACTAAGCATGCAAATAACTGCAACAGGAAAAACTGCAATTCTCAGCATACCTAGTGCTCTTGACGGACAAAAACTGGATTCCCTGTCAGCACCGGAGGGGAGGATTAGGCATGCCTTGCTTCACATTTTATTATAACAGAAGTCTTTTCACAGCTCACTCTTTGAATAAAAACTTGAAAAACTAAATTTTCCAGGAACACTGGGGAAAAAAGTAACTAAGTGTGCAACAGCCTACCAATCACCAACGCCGACATAGTATAACCACCACAGCTATCCTTTCTGTTTCTTCACTGCTCAGAAAGATGTGTACCTTTTTTGCTAAATACATTAAAGGGCCAAATAAGGGCATTGACCGCTCACGGAGAGCATGTCAAGACAAACTCTTCAATGCCGTAGGCCCCCTCACCAAGATACTAGACCTGGATAAAGATACCAAGGTATCGAGGAATCCCAGGCCAACAGACGCAGTCTCGGGATGGGCGCAAAGGGCAGTCTGCATGCTCGAAATTCTAACTGCACCATGTGGGTGGAACGCCGCAGGTCACTCTTGATAAAGATAGATTCTTAGTTGATGGACCTTTCTACATCTGAAGCACGTGCATTGCCCAGGGCAATTTATTCAGTGAGCCATTTGTGTAAGAACTTGGAAGTTTGTGGCCACCTCTCAGCTTTTGAAAAGGTGCACTCTTCCATAAAGAAGATTTTTACTTGAAAGGTTTTTCCTAGGGCAGGGGAAGCTCCTCTGCCCGGACATGGCAGCAAGGATACTCCAAAGGTGCTCTTCCAAAGGCTGGGAAGGAGAAACAACGTCTGTCACGATTATGGGCAATAAGGAACTTTTTTTCCCCTACACAGCTGCCAGAAGAGGCAGGAGCAATAGAGGTAGTTTCAGAGGAGGAACTCACCGTAAGTAAAAATTGGGTTGACACGGAAGGGCTTCACAGACAACTGGAAACAAAGATCCTCAGATCCGTGGATATTGGAGTCAGTACAGGGCTTCTCCAGTGTTTTATACTGCCTCTCTACAAACTACTTGCCCAAAACGTCTACATTTTTTTCCCAGGGAAATGAATTTCATAGAAAATTAAGTAAATGAACACAAAGGTGCCATTTGCTGATCAGTACTCCATCCCAGGGGTTTTATAATTAACCTATCCTGGTGCAGAAAAAGGACAAGGAGTTCAGACCGGTGATAAACCTGAAAGAGTTAAACGAATGAAAAGTATATCACCACTTCAACATGGAAGAAATCCACCTCCTAAGAGATATTCTCCCTAGGGACTGAATGGTGCGACTCCATCTGAAGGATGCCTACTTGACGGTACTCATTTTCGCAACCCACAAGAGATTCCTTCAATTTATATGTACGGATCAAGTCTACAAGTTTATGGCACTACTGTTTGGTCTGTCTTCAGTTTTATGATGCCTTACAAAACTATTACAACCAGGTGTTGATCACCTGCGGAAGAGGGGCATAAAGCTCATAATTTATCTGGACATTTTGATAATGGCTCAATGTCGAGGTCATCTGAAACACTACCAGTACAAAACTTTTGCCTTACTACAGAGTCTGGGTCTAGTCAGATCTGAACCCGAACCAGTCCATGTCCTTACAGGGATTCATCAGATTCGAGGACAGCCACACAGCCTACCAGAAAGAAAAATTACAATGATCAAGAAGGAACTGTGCATCGTTTAACAGATAGACAAGATCTCTCAGGCTGCTGGCCAGGATAGTGGGTCTCCTAGCATCATCAAGCCAGGCGATCTTCCCGGGACCACCACACTACATGGCCCTTCAACAACTGAAGGCGGTTCATCTCAGGTAAGGGATGCCACTCTCAGAATACTTCCCTCCCACGGGAAGCCAAGGCATAGATCCAATGGTGGTTGGATCACATTGAGGCATGGAACGGGAGAGCAATCTTTGGTTCCTATCCGGACATCATCATCAGAATCCGATGCCAGGCAGTGTGCTAGGGAGCAGGAGGATGAAAAATCTCGATTAGGGGATGGCAGATGGTCAGAGGAAGAGTTGGGAATGCATATAAATGGGCTGGAACCCTAGCGGGTTAATTCACCATCAAATACATGATGAAGAGCAAAGTATACTGCTGCGTTCTACTAAAGCTGGATAACATGTCAGCAGTGAAGTACAACAACCGAATGGGAACCACGAGATCAAGAAATCTCACAGAGATGGCAAAGGATTTCTGGCGCTTTTGCCTACAAAGACAGGTCTCGGTGATAGCGGAATACCTTCAGGGCAGACAGAACAAGGTGGCAGACTTCAATTCCAGACACAGCCGGGACTCCAGTGACTTGAAACTAAATTGAGATGCATTCAATGCGATGATGATCAGGTCGCGGCCATGCGAAACAGATCTTTTTGCTTCCAGACTCAACAAGCCTTTGCAATGCAATAGGTCTCGAATTTACGAGAGTTTGAGCTATTGGCATTGTAAATAATAATAGTGCTTGGAGGCTGTAATTAAAGCCTATGGAGCAATACCACTCATAACAGGAGGTATCAGCATGGAAGGTTACAAAATGAGACAAGCCTGTAGTAAGGCGGGACTACTAAGCCTTTTAACCAAGTAATAGCCACAGTTTACAGTTGACAATGACTAAAGCCAATGAAAAATGTGGGCAGAGCTACAAGTACCTACCTCAATACAGCATGCCTCGCAGAGCAGCACATGCGCTGCCCAGGCTCGACCTAAAAAGAAGTGGGGACTCACCAAGTTAGGCAGAATCAGTGCAAAATCTTTTTTGGCACCCCCCCGCTTCCATGGCCTCCTCCCTGGGTTCCCTCACTACCACCCTGCAAAAGGTCTCCTCATCTCTCCATAGCCCCTCTCTCACATATATTGTATTTGCTTTAAAAGACTGGCTTTACTAATCCACTCAGCTAACCACATAAAATACAGCTCTGTTCTTTGCAGCAGGCACAATAACCCCTGCGCTACTTTATGGCCAGTCAAAACTGCGCCAAGACACAACTCAGACCTCTCTGTGGAGCAGGAACTTTAATCACAAGAGTCATCCTGACATGTTATTGCTGTCTAAAATCTGGACAACGTGCCCCACCCCCCTGCAGTCAGTATCTCCCCTCAGGTTCAGCCTAGATGAGGCCAAACCAACCAGTTGCACCACCCTAACCGTGGACGCATAGACCACTGTCCATCGCAGTTATGCGCCTAACGACTGTGCATGTCTTCTGCCCCGCTCCAGGAAGCGCAGCTCTGGTCAAAGTCTTCATTTTGCATTTAAATAGGCTTACTGCCTGGAACTGTTTTGACAGAGGACTCTGAGGCGCAGCTGTGTCTCCGTCCTGCTGCTCTGCAGGAATAAGTGTGATCATATATATAGCGCCTCCTGCACGCCACGGTTTGTAGCGCCCACCGCATGCTTTGAATGTTGTTCTATGGGAGCTGGTTGTCTGCTACCAGACTGCTCCTCTCTGGGCCTTTACTTCCCAATCGCTGGTCACTGCGGAAGACCGAGAGTGGTTATGGAAATTTGTGGTGACTCGTTCGCTGGTTGTTTTTGTCGGGCGGCCTGCCTGCTCTCTTCTCCGGGGCTTCCTTCCCAATCTTACCTGCAGATGTGAGTCAGTGAGTTGTGGCAATGTATATAGCACATACCGCAGAGGACGCAGCTTCTTGGCACTTGTCTGTTGGCTGTGTTTATGTTAGTGCTATGTGCCTGCTGCCGGCTTTCTCCGGCTCGTTCTCTAGTGCTTCTTTCCTACCTGCACCTCTACGGTTGTGAATGCATGCGTGTGGTCATTTATATAGTGCTTAATGGAGATTTACCGCTCCAGGTACTCATGTGTTGGTTCTCTCTCACTCTCTAGGACCCATCTAGGAGACTTCTAGCTCCACACTATAGCTTTACCAGCCTCTGTGTGGACCAGATTACGGGCACGGGCTGTGGGGAGATGGAGCATGCCAGTCCAAGGCCCATGGGCGTGTGCTAGGCAGCCAAGGGCCTATGCCACAGTGGCCGCGGCACCAGCGGTAGCCGGCACCAAGAGGCTGAAGTCCTTCGATGACCTACCAGGACCCAGCCTCGTCGAGTCCTTGAAGGTCTAGGTAAATGCAATGAAGAGAAAACAGAAATTCTCTTCTTTGAGAAGATTCCACCAGATTTTTGGTTAACCTTTTGGCCAGATAGGGCCTCTCCCCCAGGACCACAGAAAGATTCAGTCAAAAATCTGAGGATTACATTTGATAACTGCCTGTCTATTTAGGCCTCAAATAAAAACGTTGGTAGGCACCTGTTTTGACATTATGAAGTCCCTAAGAAATGTCTTCTTCTTTCACCCTTTATGGTGAAGAAATTAGTCATTCTGGCTCTGATAATGTCTAGAATCGACCACGGCAATGCACTTTACTTTGGGTTACTGGAGTACCTGTTAGACAGACGCAAGTGATCCAAAATGAAACGGCCCGTCTCCTGTTAAATGTACCCTTGAGAACATGGACTACGCTTTATTTGCAGACACTACATTGGCTGGCCATGTTCTAGTACATGATGCCCTATATCAATCAGGGTCCTCTTACCTCAGAGCCAGATATCGTTTCCATAACCCCTCGAGACTATTGAGATCCGTCAACAGATTGTTGGCAGAGATCCCAAGAATTCAAAATTGCAAGAGCTGGAGGAAGGCCTCTAATGTATCTGGGTTCAGTAGCCTGGAATCAGCTTCTTCTAGAGCGGAGGGCACTGAGTGATGCTCAAATGGTTTAGAAAAAATTGAAAACCTGGCCTTTTGTTCAGGCCTAATCGTCTGTTGTTCTTCTTCCGGGCTTTGCTGTTGTTGTATTTCTATCTAGGACCCCAATTCGATATTTCTAATTTATGCCCTTGTATGGCTATAATAAATAATATCCTTATAAAGGCATAAGAATCATATCCATATTTAGTCATAGCCCATGCAGTCCAAATTAAGCAAGGCTACTTCCCCAGACTCCTAGAGAGTACAACGCGTTCTTTAAACAAAGCAAACCTCCAGCAACCTGGGAAATCCCCATGCTTCTGTTTTGATTTGTCCTAGAACTCCTGCGAGCACTGAAAGAACGGCCAGTTCTTAGTGACATCTTTATTGACGTCTTATGTCCAACCATACGTCAAACCCGGCACCTTTCAGGTATAAATATACCAACGTTGCCTTAAGCAAACACACGGTGGTTTGGAGCAGAGCAGCTATCTACTTGCCCGAGAGCCCAGCTGATGCGAGAGCCCACGGACGCCGCCCCTCCCTTTTGACGCACTGAGAAAGACGCTGTCTTTTTCTCCAGCCGAGAAAATCCATCTCCGGTGTTTCCAGCCGCCCTTGCGGGTTGCTGGGATATCGAGTCCTGAGAAAGAGATACCAGACCCCCTGCTTTCTATTACCCAGGTACGGCGCTGACTAAACCCTTAAAGAGAATTCTTGATTCAGATTCCTTGGCAAAACCAACTTAACCTAAACTGCTACTTACTTACTCCTTCCCACGTATTAGGCTTAGGTCAGGTACACCGGGGTAGGCGTATTTAGAAGCACCAGTTGAGTACGTTAGTCAATGTATTTATGTATGTATATATTTTATCCATTTTAAAGTATCATATGGCTAAGAAACCATATCAATGCTTTTACAGTATTATTTCATAATACTCCTTTTACTCTACGCACTTTACTTTATGATAAGTATTGCAATTATGGCAATTCATTTCTCTTGCATGAGAAAGAAGACTGCTCATAAATAACACCTTTTATTGAAAACGCCCGTCTCTCTATTCTCTGCACTCTGGTGAAACTAAGTATGCACGATTGACTGAGTGAAATAGCTGTCTATTGTTTTCACACGACTCTAGAGATACACTCTTATTCTGAGGGAGCAAAGTTGTCATGTTTTATGGTTGTCAGAAGCTAATCCCTTCTTGTCTATCCAGGGAAGTTAAACTCCTCCTTTTTTATTCGAGAAAGTTTCTAGTGACCTATGAGCTAGCTGGCAAAACTAATTAAGTCTAATATAGTCAGTAGAGACCTAGATGACCTCAGTCCTACGTCTACACTGCTGTTTATATTATTCCAATGCGTAGAGCCTATTGGGAATATAGGAACTACACTACATGGCGCCCAACGTTTGGTAAGGCGATAATCTAAAGCAAGACACTAGAGTAACTCAGCCGTGCTTTTTCACACAGAATCCTTTTTCCCGTAAAAACTCCAAAAGACGTCTGGAGTGGGTAAAAGGTTAAAATACGCCGAAACTTAGTAGGAAGAGATTCCTATGTATAGTTTTTGGTTTAGTCAACGTTGAAGGATACAGTGTTCCAAAATATTGTGCACCTAGTCTTTGTTTCCTTGAAACTTGCTCTGCAACAAAAAAAACTTTGTCAGTAAAATGGTAGAAAGTGATGATAAAGCGGAAAGAGCTAGAATATCAGCTCAACTCCTAGCGGATGACACGTCTCCAAGATAATGACACGAATGCTATATTCATTCCGGTCAACATAAGAAGAACTAAAATTATTAAACTTATAGAAAATGGACTGACATCACGAGGTAGTACAGTCATATTCGTGGTAGAGGCCCATGAATATCGGCAGACAGAGGTATTCTATTCATGGATACACTTTCCAGCAGCAAACGCTGTAACAAAAGAATTCCACTATTACAAAATAGAGGAACCTCCAGAGGAATACACTCGTTTCGAGGAGGTTGAAATCCCATTAAATTACCAAGAGCACCTGCTCTGGTTTAAAGGCGCCCTAAAACATAAAAATCACATCACCAGGCTCGGTCCACTAAGTAGACCAGGAGCAACGTGGCAGGTTCTAGCCAGCTACACACCACATCCAGACATTGACAAAATATCAGTCCCGGAACTTTTAGCTCAGCTAAAACTGCTAATTAAAATACATAGACAATTAGTCCAATATGTAATGCGGACTTCAACAGTCCAACCAGCAATTAACATTCCACAGCTGACCCCTCATCAGGGGAACACAAACAAAATTACACCACAGAACATACAATCATGTCTTGGTAAAATACCCTCAAAACAGGAACAAATTCCAATCTGGTTAGCACAAAAAATAACTCAAATAGAGGCAGTATTTCCTGATACTACACCTACTGAGAAACACAGAATTCTGACTATCTGTCTTCCAATGGGGATCGCACCACATGTGGAGGACTGTGACACTTGGGGCACAGTCTTTGCTTCCATTTACACAAAAACACATGGTGTTCCGTCCATGGCGGTTATACCAGATGTGCTAAGACAGATTCAAAATGAATTCGGTCCAGAACCTGCTTTAACTCTGGGTATGAAATTACTGAAAGACTTCAAGCAGGTCTCTGCTATATTATTAGCCAACATAAAAGGAGAAGCAGCATTTGTGGCGATCCGCCAGAAATTGAAAGAAACAGATATAGCAGAACAACCTTTTGAACTTGCCAGAATCATAGAAAAATCGTATGAAGAACTAGGTAGAGATAGTCTGGGTGGGAAACCAGTAAAACCCCAACTAACTGAAAATCCTGAAAAAACCTTTATTAAAAATAACCTAAACACTCCAAAAAAGAGTTGGGATGGAAATAAACAATCCACTCCCAAAGAAAAAAGATTCCAGTCCAGAGGAAGGTCTCCTCAACGAAGAGAAAGATCTCCAGACCGAGGAAACAAGTCTCCCCAGAGGGAGCCCTCTGAGAAAAGATGCAACCTTAGAAATAGGGATAATCTGAAAAAACCTGATATCAAGATATTGATACACGTCCCTCTCGATCTATTCAGACTTCCTCGCAGAAATCGGAAAGAAGAGGACGGTCAGAACACATGGAAGAGCACGTCAAGTCCAAAGACAAGGAACCTGCTCATCAAAGTAAAAAATTACAATTTCCAAGAAAGAAGGTAGCCAGTATTAAAATAATTAAACATGCCGAGGATACTGAGGACACAACTGAAAAACGGAGAGTGGGCCCAGACAATGCTAGACAGCGCAGCAGAAGTGACCATAGCTCGCAAGATCCTGATGAATCTTCTGGAGACAGTGGACACGAATGAATACATTCAGGTGGAAACTGCAGATACCAGAGTTAGCAAACCTCATAAAATATACGAGAGGGGAACAAGACTAGGAAAGTAAGGGGTCTCTTTTGGGATAACCTTTCGAAAGGCTATGACATCCTGTTAGCTTAGAAAGACTGGCTACCAGAGTTTGTCAGGGAGTGCCCTCATGGCGAAGAAATGATTATGCCTGCCTTCTCAAATCATATTTCAATTCATAAAAAATCCATATATGCAAGAAAATGGGCAGTGGCCCAAGCTCCTGCATTATATAAAAATCATGTAGGATGGGATGAGGACTCTCCTCCTCACAAAATCCAGTTAAAAAGTCAACCCACTGCACAAAGGCAGTACCCAGTTAAACAAGAAGCTAAAAAGCAAGTCGGGGATATATTAGATCAACTTGAATACCAGGGGGTGATTGAAACATGCACCTCACAAATGAACAATCCTTTGTTTCCTGTCTCCAAGCCAGACGATTCATATCGTCTAGTTTTGGACTACAGACACTTAAACTCCTGTTGCAAAACATTTGCAGAACAAAACTCACACAGTGCAACACTAATGAATAACATCGTGAACAAAAAATACAAAACGACATTAGACATCTCTAATGGATTCTTTTGTCAAAACATTGCACCTGAGAGCAGGTATTTGACCGCGTTCTCAATCATGGGGTCACAAAAAATACTTCTGTCGACTCCCACAGGGATTCAAGAATAGCCCAGGATTATTCTCAGCAAGAGTAACAGAGTTACTACAAATATATGATGATGAAGCATTATCTTATGTCGATGACATCTATCTCACAGACGATGACCTGGAGACTCACTTGAAAAGAGTAAACACCATAATACTTGGGTTTGCAGCTGAGGGTTACAAATTCAACTTTAAAAAGTCACGAATTGCCCATCTAACTGTCCTGTTTTTAGGATACGAATTATCAAGTGAAGGCAAAAGCCTAGCAGACAACTTCTTAGAAAAGTGTGCTGTACTCCAAGCACCTAAAATGCTGAAGAAATTACAATCAATACTAGGTGTCCTGAATTTCGGAAGAACATACATTCTAAATTATGCAGAGAGGGTTAAACCTCTCTATGAATTAATAAAATCTGATTTCAAGCTAATAAATTGAACTCAGAAAAACACAGAAATTTTAAGATCATTGCAAACAGACATGTTAGCTAAAACAAAATTGCAAACACGCGAAAACGTACGCAACCTTGTAATCCGAGTCATCCCAGGAAGATGCGGATTCACGTACCTGACCTCTAATGAGGGAGAAACGGTACCAATAGCTTACAAATCTCACTTGTATACACAAGCTGAAATAAAATTCAGTTCTACTGAAAAAATTCTAATAGCGGTTCAAACTGCTGTAGCAATAGAAAGAGCCCAAGCCCAAGGCAGAAGGATAACTGTTTTAACAGCAGAATCAGCCCTTGAGGCATTAACAAGTCCACACAATTTGACTGCTGTGGCATTAGATCCAAAATGGATACAATGAGAAAATTCTCTTGCTGCAGAAGACGTGAAATACTATTTTGACCCGAAAATGAAAAAACTAGAAAATCTAGAATATGAAGAAGAATATCCTCTGCCAATCGAAATTCTGCCTCTCGAACAGTACACATGTACACATGGACAAATTTACACAACAATACGATGTAGAGGAAAAATCGTACAACGCAGCGTGCGCGATTGTTAAAGGTCGCTGGCGCTTTGGTAAATTCAGACCATTAATTACCAAAACTGAATCACTCAGAAACTGCTCAACTCAGCGAGCTGAATTAAGATCTTTAAAGATGGCGCTTGAAAATGCCAATCGCAAATTCCCCATATTAATAGTGTGCGATTCACATTACTGCGTCAGGTCTTACAATAATGACTTGCAGAACTGGGTTCAAAACGATTACAAAGATGACACAGGTGCCAGAATAAAGCATAAGAAGCTTTGGGAACAAGTAGTTATTTTGCAGAAAGAACTACAAAAGACTCATGTGATACATACACGGAGTCATCAACGTGATGGCGTTCACGTTGCAGGGAATTCATTGGCTCACAGAGCCACACCGGAAGCAGCTCAACCGGCTTCCGTAGCCACAAAAAAGCGTTCAGAAAAATACATAGACGGGGAAACCATGCTGGGGGTAAAAGCGTCTTTGAAAGGCGACTATGCAGCATTACCTGTGAACTATCCACTCAATAATACATACATAATTGATGCAAACTCCGTTCCTTTTGCTCAAATCCCTGGAGTGGGGGACAGAGTAATTCCAAACACGAACAGGAGAGTCTTATTAATAGCAGACGCACACATGGGTGAGGGTTTAAGGCACCGAGAGATCATGGAATCTCTAAAAGAATTACAATCAGAATACTGGTGGCCGGGGATGAGCCTGCAACAAACAAATTTGCAATGGGCTGTCCAAACTGCAACAGAGATCGCAGTTGTGAACCGACCGGAGTATTGCCAGGACCCTTCTATTAGAAAGCATAAGGGTATCTATACGCAACAATCCAGCAGGAGAAATGCGTCCCATTAATATTTAAGACTAGATTCACTTAAAATGTAGACACCAGCGCTCGGCTGACGCCAGAACTGTTATAAAAGATTTGCGAGTCTTTATCAGCACATACGCAATTGGCATGCTACATTCTGACCACGGTCCTGCGTTTAGCTCTAGGGCTTACAAGGAGGCCATGGCCAGCATGGGCATTGCATTGCGGTACTCTTGTCCCTTCCATCCTGAGGGAAATGCGGTAGTGGAAAGAAAAAAACGGGACATAAAGCAATCTATAACGGCGAGGGTATTAGGTTCGGGTGATGGGTGGGTCCAACATTTAACAAGTGTCCAACGTAGTCTTAATAATCTGCCAAGAAATTCTCAAAAAGGTCTCAGTCCATACGAACTATTGTTCGGTACTAGAATGCACATTCAGGATCTTGATAGTCACACTTAAGTGGTAGAAGAAAAATCCTTTGATATCAAAGACCGTTTGGCTGTTTTACAGGACTTAAATGAAACAAGACGAAACCTGAGTAACATAAAATTAAAGCAACAGCCAACAGCCACTGAAGAAAAACCACCTGTCCCAGCAAGACCTGTCTGGGTTCCAAAGATTGGGGATCTGGTCAGAGAGAAGATCGCGGTGAAGAAGGAATTTGGGCCTTCTTACAGAAAAGCAGTACCTGTCTTAGCTGTCAGCGGAACAAGATCAGTTGTACTACCGCCCCTTGCTGGTAAAAAGGAGAACCGAGTTGTATCCATTGACCTTGTAAAACCACAATCATGTGGCCAATAATAAGTAGTAGGCCCAGTGGACTCCCAAGAAATAGCAGAGTACCAACATTTGCTACAATCCAAGAGGTTCAAACTGAGAGACTAATCACATTTGATAAACCTGCAGTGAATAAAAAGGACTATGCAACAAAGCCATGGAACTTGTGCCTCTTGAAACCCAAATTGCAACAGTTCGGCAAGGAACACCTGTCTACAATGATGTAGCGTCGGACTATACCAATGTCTCCAAGAAAGATCCAAAGACTAAAGAAAATCCGGAAGCAATTCCAACAATTGACAGAACTGCATCTGGCTACTTCATCAATTTCAATGACTTTTCTGATGATCCAAGTGAACCTGAAGAAACGCCAGCAACAAAAACTTTTAAAGACAAAGTAACTGAACTCTTTAATCAACTCAAAGAAACCTATCTCATTTCTCCATGGATTCATTTTTGGATTGTGTTCGGTGTACTTTTCCTCCTGCTTTGGCTCATCATGGTTCTTTGTTTGGGTAAATTCATTGAAGGAAAATACAGTACAATGGACACAGCAAGTCAGAACATCAACTTGGTCCTAAGGCCTCACAAGTCATCTCACATCCAAAAAAGAGAACTATCATCAGTGAACGTCACAGCCAATCCAATATCCGGTGGGGTAGCATGGGAGAGAACTGAGTATGACATTTTTGGCCCGATTGAGCTCTTGAAATATCCACATCAGTTCAAGGTTTCATTAAGTGACTTTGTAAAACCAAGTACTTTCTCTGATGATTGTGACTTTGAAAATATTAATAATATGATATCAGATTTAGTAATGTCGGCAAAATTTACAGAACATGATTAGTTTCAGGGTTCATCAAATTATGAAGAAATGTACTGCTATAAACACTTTGGTCATCACTATTTGCATAAATCTGCTCAACCTAGAAATGTTTTTAATTTTAACCAATGTGAACATTGTGCAACACCACCTAAAAGCAGCTCGAATACATTTTATGAGAAATTCCCATACTTCTCAGGGTTTAACACAAGTGATGCAGAAACGTTTTATTTTAAAATGTTAAATAAGACAGGAATGAAAACAATGCTGACAAATACTAAATTGATTTATTCTGAAACATTTTATGAAAAAATGACTACATTTGGTTTTGAATTCTGGAAAAACAACATTGAAACAAAAACCATCTGGGGTACAAAAGAATGGCAGGTCCAAGGTTTAGAAGCATTGTTTAGAGCCTGCATGATCCCTGAACAAATAATATTCTTGAATGACACCATTCAACAGACATCCTGTCTTGGCCTAGCCAAGATTAAAGACTTAAACAAACCGTCTATTCCAAAGCCCATACCTGATAGTTATGTTATGTTAAGTTAACAATTGGTAAAGCGCAACAGCTGCCCCAGCAAAGAGGCGTCCCGGCGCTGAGAACCACAGAGAGCTCTAACAGAGGAGAGAGAAAACCTGATAAGAGACCTGGGGAGAGGGGAAAAGGTGGGTTTTAACAGCTTTCCGGAAGGCAGACAGATTTTCTAGTGAGCGAATGTTCAGTGGGAGACAGTTCCATAGTTTGGCTCCCAGCACCTTAAAGGAGCGTCCACCAGTGCGGGCAAGCTTTGTCCGGGGTACAGTCAATAAATGTTGACCTAGTGAGTGGAGGTTGCGTTGTGGCACATATGGCGTTAGGAGTGGACAGAGTAGATCTGGGCGTCCAGTTTTAAGGATTTAAAATGTCAGGATGAGTGTTTTGAACTGGATTCGTGCTTCGATGGGTAGCCAGTGCAGTTTTCGAATTGTAGCTCTGGCCGAGCACCTGCGGGGAAGGCCGACCAAGGCTCTTGCGGCGGTGTTCTGCACGCGCTGCAGTCGTGCTATCTCCGCTTTGTTGGCACCCAGTAGTAAGACATTGGCGTAGTCCAGGCGGGAGAGAATTGTGGCTTGGACGATTAGTTGACGAACCTTGGATTCAAAGAATCCGAATATTGGATTGAGGCTCTTTAGCAGGGCCCACACAGCTGGCTACCACTTTTTTTGTGTGAGTCTGGAAACTGAGTAAGGAGTCCATCCAAACGCCTAAGTTTTTGACCAGGGATTTTGGAGGTGGGATGGTGCCCAGCGACGAAGGCCACCAGTGCTCGTTCCAGTAACTGGTGTTCCTTCCCAGGAGCAGCACCTCCGTCTTTCCTGAATTCAGCTGTAGGCAGTTGTCCGTCATCCACTGAGCTACAGCGGCCAGACCATCCCTAAATCTTGAGACCATGGTAGAAGGACCTTCAGTGAGAGTGATGACCAACTGTGTGTCGTCTGCGTAAGACACCAGCGTAAAGCCCCATTCTTTGGCCACTGCGGCGAGTGGCTGCACGTATAGGTTGAAAAGGGATGGGCTAAGTGCAGAGCCCTGAGGGACACCCTGTCTGATGGAATGGGGCTGGGAAAGAAATGGGGGAGCGGACACCCGAAAAGATCTATCTTTCAGAAAGGAGCGGAACCAATCCAGAGCAAGACCCGAAATACCCACATTAGCCAGACGATTTAACAGTATGTCATGGGAGACCGTGTCAAAGGCTGCGCTGAGGTCTAACAGGATCAGCGCAGCACTTTGACCGGCATCAAGTATCGTCCACAGGTGTTCAGACGTGGCTAAGAGGGCAGACTCAGTGCTATGGCCCGGCCTGAAACCGTTTTGGGATGGGTCTAAGATGTTATTATACTCCATATGTTGGGACAGGATGATGTTTACGTGGGCCTCGGCAAGTTTAGACAGCCATGGGAGCAGTGAGATAGGTCTAAAATTCTCTAACTTAGAGGGGTCCAGGGTCGGTTTCTTACTGATGGGAGTAACCCAAGCTTGTTTCCAAGCGGTCGGGACAGTGGCCGAAGAGAAGGAGAGATTCAATATAGAAGTCAGGGAGGGCAGAAAAAATTCTAGGGATTCGACAAATTGGGTCGGCCGCATCGTGTCTGCTGGAGATCCAGATTTAACTTTCTTACATAATTTTGTAAGATCCTCCCGTGAGATTTCAGGTATGAGCATCATAGTGGTGCCACTATTGATGGGGTTAAGGAAGTTAGGTGGGGCAGTAGAGTGCTGTGGGAATGAATCATAGATTTTTTGCACCTTTTGTACGAAAAATGTGGCAAGGTCTTCACATTGTTGCGCGGAAGTGATACTGGAGGAAGGGGATCTGCTACTCTGCAATTCTTCTACTAGTTTAAAGACAGCTTTAGCAGGGTTAGGGCTAGATTTAATTTCTTCTGCATAGAAGGTGGCTCGCGCGGAGCAGATAGCTTTGTGGTAAAGTTTTTGCTTAGACAGATAGAAAGCTTTATCTCTGTCATTATATTCTCGTCTCCAGATTCTCTCGGCTTTCTTGCATTCCTTCCGCAAAGATCTTAAGGTGTCGTTGTACCATGGGTTGGAAGGGGAGCTACATCCTTTAGTCCATTTGAGGGGGATGAGGGTATCTAGTCCCTTCGTGATCCATTCATGGAAGGCAGCATATGTGACGTTAAGCGTAATAGCACTACTGATGTGGAGATAGACGTATCCCATATTTTACACCAAAACAGAACACATCCTGATTGGAAAAAATGGTTGATCTGGCCCACATACACAAATAACTGTCAAGATAGATTCTTGAACAAAATACAGGGGTTCAAAATGACCAGGCCAGACCCTAGATACTCCCAGAGACAACATCCAGGAATAGTTACAACATACAGTGTAGGGAAACTATGCCTCGAATGGCTACAGAAATCCACACTGGCTGAAATTAAGCAACACTTGACTTTACTTAAAGACGGTGCTGACTTGCGTGATTTCATATTGGGACCACGCAAACAGCATCAAAAACGTTTCATAGCGGCCGGTATATACGCTGCATACAACGAAGCTTGGAAAGTAATGCAAATTGAAACAGCAGAAAAAATACGAGAAATTGATCGTATTAATTTGGAAAAATCACTTTCTGTTGTGGACAATGGGTTAACGACTCTGTCCTCCAGGATATATTCACTGGACAGTATTGTATCATCTGCTATTGATATAATAGAGCAGGACTTACTAATGTTACAACATGGTCAGTCCCAATTACGTTCTATTGTACAGCTTGGCTGGACGTTGCAAAATCTGTGTTCAGGCTACGTGCCATGGCGTTTAATCAACACAACGTCATTATTCTCTATCTTTAACCTTACTGATAAAAAATCAGTTTGCCACAAAAAGGAGCAGACTATACGATTCTGAGCATTGAAAAACTTGAGAGATTACCATTGACAATGTCAGAAAGACCTGTCATTGAATGGATAATACACGGGATTATTACAATTCCGATAACAACTTTCCAGTTTAAATATTGCCAAGAGTATATACCAGCGGGCCAGTATGAAAGGTTGGGTAAAGGCTACATCAAGTCAACATGGAAATTACCTTATACGCACAAATGTTATAATGAAAAGAAAAAGGAGATATTTCTTAGTGGTAACAATTGTAAAAAATCACTAAGCGGTACACTTCTGTGTCAAGGTATTAACTTGCATGGGGTCTGCAAAGGGTCTTCGAATAACCTTTCATGTCACCTGCACGGCACTCCTGCAAAACAGATAGAGCCATTTTTCAGACAGCTTTCCAACGGCAGCTATGTTCTAATAAATGACCACAGCTGTTGTGGCATGGTGCCAGGAAAAGCCTATCTCGTGAGCGTTAGTTCCATGGTCACTTGCTGTATGCAAGAATTGTATCCAAACAGCACTCCAGACATGGAGGCGGCAATATGGCCTTATTTGAATATCTCTTCTATTCGAATTGATACTTTAAGCAGAATGAAATCCATTCTTTTACAGACAACTGTGCCTTTGACCTCGTCTAAAGAAACGTATGATCTGCAAGTCGCAAGGACAACAGCAGAGATACATTCCTTATTATCAACAAATTGCCCCGTGCATTTCGTAGAAATGTTAAGCTAAATCCTAAACATGTCAGATACCAGTGGCATCGCACATGTATTTAAGACAATTTTTTCGGGACTGTTGACACCGTTTGAAACAGTTCTGGGCATCTTTCCCAAATTTTGTCTTTGGCGGCCTACCTCTACTATTGGGACTCGTAGCAGGAATTTTGTTTTTGATCCTTCTGCTCCGATATGGCAAGCCAAACCGCAGACAAGACTCCAGCAACGATGGAAGAAACGATCCTAGCAATACGCTACTGGGACCGCATAACTAAAGTCCTCGGATTAGCCCGGCTAAGAGATCTGAATATGACCTGGTTTCTTTAATTCAGACCAATCTGGCAAAATTGCATCTTACCTGTGCTTCGATGTATGCTATGCGGAGAAGAATGCGTGTTGGACATCTGTCTTACACTACCATCAGCAGTACCAATGGATACAGATACCTTGCTAGGTCCTGTAGCGGCTCATGCATCGTGTTGTCCCCAGCGGCTACCTATTCTGATGACGGCATTCGTTGAGACTTCACCACTACGAGTATGTGGCAGTGGAGTACGAGATGAGAGCAGCATCACACAGGTACAACCTTCAGTGAGCATTGCTGATCCTGACATCGATGATAGCAATCATTCTCACACATGCACTGTTACAGCATTTTCAAACTTGGTCGAACTTTCACCTGATGTCTACAGGTGAAAGTTCGACCAAGTTTGAAAATGCAATTTTTTGCGAGTCTGTCTGAAATGATGTTCTCCCCTAAACAACAGGAATAACTTTTTAAGCAACGAGCACACAGCGTTCCCTGAACTCTGAATTCGGCCTTCAGCTTTGATAAACAAAAGCTTCTGAAAACATTTGGAACTATTTTTTCCCCTGAAAGCGAAATTATTTTTTTTTCACTTCCAAAATATTTACAGTTTTCTGGCACAGAGTACTCTGCTTAAAGTAGAACTATTCTTAGAGAACAGAGCTTCGAATTTAGGAACTCTAGAGACAATATTTTACCTCAGCCTCTAGCATATGTACAGCATTTTGTATTAATATGTGATGGAATGGTCTCGACCTGCTCTTCTGTATTCAGAGCCATTTCATGAGTAATTTTCGCAATTCATTCAGCTGATATATATATGCATTTTTAACTGAATGATACCACTGCTTGAAAAGCGTACAGTACCAATACTCATTTTCGTGTATTTACCATATACCATTTCAAATGCGAATTATGTATTTTGGGGTGGGGTGGAAAACACACATGCATCGTTATATGTTTACTATTGCTTAGTTTTAGTAATGAGGGACATTAGATCGTGGAGTGGGTGTTGTATTTCTATCTAGGACCCTAATTCGATATTCCTAATGTATGCCCTTGTATGGCTATAATAAATAATATCCTTATAAAGGCATAAGAATCATATCCATATTTAGTCATAGCCCATGCAGTCCAAATTAAGCAAGGCTACTTCCCCAGACTCCTAGAGAGTACAACGCGTTCTTTAAATAAAGCAAACCTCCAGCAATCTGGGAAATCCCTATGCTTCTGTTTTGATTTGTCCTAGAACTCCTGCGAGCACTGAAAGAACTGCAAGTTCTTAGTGACATCTTTATTGACGTCTTATGTCCAACCTTACGTCAAACCCGGCACCTTTCAGGTATAAATATACCAACGTTGCCTTAAGCAAACACACGGTGGTTTGGAGCAGAGCGGCTATCTACTTGCCAGAGAGCCCAGCTGATGCGAGAGCCCACGGACGCCGCCCCTCCCTTTTGACGCACTGAGAAAGACGCTGTCTTTTTCTCCAGCCGAGAAAATCCAGCTCCGGTGTTTCCAGCCGCCCTTGCGGGTTGCTGGGATATCGAGTCCTGAGAAAGAGATACCAGACCTCCTGCTTTCTATTACCTAGGTACGGCGTTGACTAAACCCTTAAAGAGAATTCTTGATTCAGATTCCTTGGCAAAACCAACTTAACTTAAACTGCTACTTACTTACTCCTTCCCACGTATTAGGCTTAGGTCAGGTACACCGGGGTAGGCGTATTTAGAAGCACCAGTTGAGTACGTTAGTCAATGTATTTATGTATGTATATATTTTATCCATTTTAAAGTATCATACGGCTAAGAAACCATATCAATGCTTTTACAGTATTATTTCATAATACTCCTTTTACTCTACGCACTTTACTTTATGATAAGTATTGCAATTATGGCAATTCATTTCTCTTGCATGAGAAAGAAGACTGCTCAATAAATAACACCTTTTATTGAAAACGCCCGTCTCTCTATTCTCTGCACTCTGGTGAAACTAAGTATGCACGATTGACTGAGTGAAATAGCTGTCTATTGTTTTCACACCACTCTAGCGATACACTCTTATTCTGAGGGAGCAATGTTGTCATGTTTTATGGTTGTCAGAAGCTAATCCCTTCTTGTCTATCCAGGGAAGTTAAACTCCTCCTTGTTTATTCGAGAAAGTTTCTAGTGACCTCTGAGCTAGCTGACAAAACTAATTAAGTCTAATATAGTCAGTAGAGACCTAGATGACCTCAGTCCTACGTCTACACTGCTGTTTATATTATTCCAATGCGCAGAGCCTAATGGGAATATAGGAACTACACTACACTGTCTTGCGTCAGGACACTGCTGAGAGTATCTACACGCACGCTAGAAATTGCCATCATCATGGTACCTTTTCAGATATTTTCCTCTCATCCACAAGTCCCAAATGTAAATGGTGCGCACTGGATTGGTGTTGGAACAGTAATTGCATCTTTCTGCAAGACTGTTATGTTTTATGGGATAGTGCCAGTGCTACAAAACAAATCACTACCCCATGCAGACACTGAAGGTGTACTGGGAGATTCCCAAAATTCACTATACTCACCACCGCATGACTGGAGTGAATATAGTAAAGTGCTCTATCCTACAATTTGAGGTGTGCGAGTTTGGCAGCTAGACCCACAGTGACTCTTTCTTCAGTCATGCTGTGGCCTTCCGGGATGGAGGTGACTGGCAGTTCTTTCACAAAGTGCAGAGCTCCAGCTACGGCAATACACTTCCAGGCATGGTCATGGTGGGAGTGCCCAGATCAAGTGCAGAGGTATTTGTGGTCACAGCTGTTAGGCTCTATGTTTGCACATACTGTGCGAGACAGCAGCCTCAGAACTTTGGAGTAGTGCTTGTTCCTTCTAAGGACCCTTCACACCCTAACAACGCACACTGAAAGCCCACACTTTACCCCTGCCATTCACCAAATGGCAGTTCCAGGAAGACAAACCAGCAGTCTTCTGTATCAGGAAGGCTCTAATTGAATTTCTGAGGGGAAAGCCTGCCTCCTCTTTCTGCATTTGCGCCTTGTCTTTTTTCTTCCCTCCAGTCTCAGTAATGTCAGCAATACAATTTCACTAACAGGGAAAGCAGCCTCACTCCCAGCTTGTGCGCATGACCAAGCCAAGGGCTTCCAAATTGTAACTCACAAGCATGTGCCATTTTGGTTCACTCATACAGCCATGTACCGCACTTGCTCAAAAACACTGGATTTTGGTACCAGGATTGCAGGTTCACCATGAGGCTCCAACTCACACGACATGGGGAAAAAAGGCCTGGTCAGATAATCACTACAAAACAAGATATGCTGCCACCAACACGAAACATGTATGAAATCTGTGACAGGGACAGCAGTCCAGTTGACTGCGAGGAATTTTGTTTGGCGGGTCACTTTAGATCAATGAAAAGCCCAGAACCTCTTGTGAGTCAAGGGCAGGCATACACGCTGGATTAGGGTCAGGCTAGGGCGAAAATCAAGATAACAGATACTCGCAGTTCTGGCATGCAGGTACACCATATAGAGGAAATGTCAGTCCCAACAGTTTGGCATGTACTACAAACTCTAGCTATAGTTTACTTGGCACTGAATAGTCACACAACACTATCCTAATTATCTCCAGACACCAAAAGGGGAATGGTGCACCCCAAACGCTATGGCTACATGTGTGGAGATTAAGAAGTCAAGAATGAATTGGTCTTGCTGATGGGGGTCACACATGTAATGTGTTATAAGTAAAGCGCGGGTGCCGCGATTAATATCATTTTTTTCTATTTCTTTACTTTTGGTATAATCGCGGCACCTGAATAGGTCTCGCATTACTGAAAGTTTGAGCTATTGGCGTTGCATTATTGTTTGCAACAGCAATAGCTCAAACTTTTAGTAATGCGAGACCTATTGCATTGCAAATGCTGGTTTTATTAGTATTTCAAATTTGTTGACAGAGTGCACCGTGACAATTCCATGTTTGCATTACCATTACCCAATATGTCAAGGGAAACAAAACACAGAAAGAAGACAGATAAAACAACTAGATCAACATAACAGTTGATTGTGAGAGGTGTGTGTCCCGAAACATCAGTCCAGCCATCTCCACCTTCATGCAGCTTCAGGTATAAAACATTATCAGTTTATAGGTATGCAATGTACATAGCATCTATCAATAGTCTGAATAGCATATATTGTTTTGGCTGCAACTTTATCTCCTATAGCAGGGACGTCTAGGAATTACTCCTGTATAGTAGGCAGTGTATCAAAGTTGGGTAACTAAGGGTACGTTGATCGACACTACCACTAGGCGATGCTGCCAGGGTAGGGTTAGTTGTCTTATCACCAGAGCTAGTCCACAAATAGAGCCATATGTCCTTGGGTCTTGAGGCATGGGGGTGGGTATCAGTTCCCAAAAATTGGATAGCTGCTCCTGACAGAACACAGCCGCCTTTATCTAGGAGGTAGTGTTCAGACCCTTGTGTCGCCCCCAGTGTATTGCAATTTCTCATTTGCCCAGCAACAACGGCATTGCAGTCAGCCGATGTCCAGCTGGGGAAACCTCTTTGACAAATACCATTAGGCCCACCAGTGGTGTGCGGTATATGACCACTCTTGTAATGTCTAGTACACTTTGACCCAGTAATTCGCTACTGACCATGTAAAATTTAGGAATGTAAAAACAACAGTTGATGGACAGAATGCAGAACAATGTCATACATGCACCCCAGTACAGGGATCTGGGCATAAATCCATCGTTTTTTTGCTCACCATGCCTTTCCAGTTTGACCCTAGCCATATGCAAATCAGTCTTTCCCTGTGCCCCATGGGAACAGTCCAGCCCGAACTTCAAGCCAGGTCCTCCCTGGACTGGAAACAAGCATCCTAGGACCAGTTTCAGGCGTTCAGCCCTCATCAGCCAGGATAGCTTGATTCCATTGGCATGGACAGCATGACGTCTGAGCATACCCGTCCCACTTGGGGTGACAAATGCAAAAACAACAGTTGATGGACAGAATGCAGAACAATGTCATACATTAACCCCAGTACAGAGATCTGGGCATAAATCCATCGTTTTTTTGCTCACCATGCCTTTCCAGTTTGAACCTAGCCATGTGCAAATCAGTCTTGACCCTGTCCCCCATGGGAACAGTCCAGCCCGAACTGCCAAGCCAGGTCCCCCCTGGACTGGAATGTAGGAATGTGGTGTCTGGTGTCTTACATTTCCAGCAGTTGTCAGACCTTTTTTTCTTTTTTAAATCTCTTTATTGCAGACTGAATGAGAAATTTACATTACTACAGACCCTGTACATATCACTGTCTTTTTTTTCCCTTTTGTGCCATATCCTATATCGATTCCTGTCCCACAATATATTATTACAGTCTCTAAATGGCTTCGTAGAGAAAGACGAAATTGCCAATGAAGATCCAACATCAGCCGTTGACAGTTTTCTGCACCGACAACAGATCATAAACGTTGTCACTTGCAGGGTCAATATTATTCTTACAACTATAACCTCCCACCCTCAACATTCTTCCCACCCCCTAACCCACCCACTCCTGGTCGCTTCAGACTAAGTTCCAATAATTCTCCCAGGGCAAACAGTAATTACCAATAACCTTGCAGTTATAGGGTAAAATGACCATATACACTTTCCTGTGGGCGGAGGGGAGGGTGAGAGGGCATCCTCTTAGCCAGCTCTTTCTCCTCCGGACAGGCTATTGTGATCCAGCTACATTAGATACCATATCATCCATCCCCTCCAATTTCAGCACCATCGCGTCCCATTTCATCACTATGGGTTGTTTCCTATGGCCTCTCTCTTCTTCCCTCCTTAAGGCCGCCCCCTCTGCCCGACCCCACTGCACCAGATCTGATTGCCACGTAGTTAACCTAGGAGGCCTTGGGGATTTCCATCTCATCGTTACACATCTAATCGCCAGAATCATGGCCAGGTCTATGAATCTTAGTCTAACCTTCAATGCCTTAGATCTCCTACGCATCCCCACCAAACAATACAGGGATTCCATCGGGACGGGCAATTGTGTAACTGTATGAAGTGTCTGGCATAGTTCAGCCCAGTAGGTCAGTAATCTTGGGCAGGACCACAACATGTGAATGAAATCAGCTTCTTCGCCTTGGCAGCGGGGGCAACAATGGGGGGGGGGGGGGGGGGGGGGGGAGGAGTCTGGGAACATACGGTGAATTTTCTTGGGCGTGAGGTATGCTTTGTGGAGCACCATTGTCTGAATGTACCTAAATTTAGCATTCCGCGATACCCTTTACGGGTGCTCTAGTATGAGCTGCCAGGTTTTGTCTGTTAATTCTAAACCGGAATCCTGAGCCCAGGTCGCTCTGAGTGTTGTAAGCGGAATTGCAGCATGTTCCCTAATCCCCGTGTAGAGCCAATGTACCAGATGTCCCCCTTCGCCCATATAATACATCAATTACACCAGTTCATGTTGTGTAGGTTTTAATCTTAAGGGTGCCCACGTGTTCCTGATATAATGCGAGATCATGGCGTGTAATAGGTCAGTTGTTGTCAGACCTTAAACCCATTTTCAAAAGTTGCAAAGGAGTTCTATATAATTGGTCTAGGAACTTGAAGTGGATTCATCTTAATCTATAGTTGGGGGAAAGTAGTTCCAATGGGCTGCAGCAATAAAGCTATTGCACCACTGCGTGCGGGATCTCAAGATCAGTATTCCAGATCTCCAGTGCTCGGGGTGGATTATTGGGTGTGCTTGTTGTGCAGAAGCGTACAATTAGTTTACGTGGTGATGATTTAGTCAACATATGCTCCAGGCGTGCAAGAGTGGGGGGAGCGAGGGCAGAAATGTATTGTGTAATATTCTACAGGTGGCTCGGGGGACCTCCGTCCGCTGACTGCGGGGGAGACATGAATTCATCATCTGGGTAAATATCTGTAAATGTAGTGATGTGGAGGTTTCCCGAGCGCCTTTTTGCCCTCCCCGGTCGTGTAGCATTGGAAAATGCAGATTTCTTATCAATGGGATGGAGGAGGCATAGAGCACTGTTAAGCCTATCCTTCTCCTTAATCCATTCAATGCCCATCTCAAGGTCTCCACTGTGTCTATTTCTTTGCTGGAATATTTATATTTCTCATAAAGGGCCGTGGAGAGCGGAAGTGGAGCAGCATTGTCCCGCTCTATGGCAACATGAGTCTGGTACAGGGTTGGTTACAGCCAATAAAGCAGAAATTGGGCTTGTGCGCAGTACGCCGGGTGCTCCCATACCCCCTTGTCTCAATGGCAGTGCCTAAACTTCCCAAGCAATTTGGGGAATTTTGCTTGCCAGCCCAAGCCAAGGCAACCATATTGGATTTAAGTCTCTTGAAGAATGCTGCTGTTAAAGGAATGGGCAGACTCACAAATAGGTACAGTAATTTAGGCAAGATTATCATTTTTGCAATGGCTATGCGTCCCACCAGTGAGATGCGCAATTTTGTTCAGAGAGGTGTTCTCTCCTCTATCCACATCATAACACATCCATAATTTGCCACCCACAGTTCTTCGATATCTCTGCTTATCCACACACACCCAGGTATTTGACCGGTCCCCCGCCCACTGTAATGGAAAGTCTAGCATGAATGGCTATGACTTACGTATGGTTATATGTAGTGTAATATCGTTACCAAATAGGGATGCCACCAGGCCTCTGGCTGTGAATCCCAGGCCTCTGTGTGCATGATGTTGTTGCAGTCTAGCAGACAATGGCTCTATAGCTATCGCAAACAGCAGGGGCGACAGCGGGCACCCCTGCCGCGTGCCTCCTGAAATTTTAATTGGTTCAGACACTGTATTGTTAAATCTGATCCGTGCCGTGGGTCTCGTATATAACAGTTGTAGTTGTTGTATAAATTATGTGCTGAGGCCAATACAGGCCAAGATGGCGAACAGGTATGGCCACTCCAGTGTGTCAAACGCCTTGGTGGCATCCAACAGGGCAGCGATTGCGGATACGTACGGATGCTGGTAGTGTAATACTGCCAAGAGTGTCTGTAGGTTATGAGATGTTGATCTTAAGCCAGATTGAGCTGGTCGAACCACTAGCGGCAATAGTGATTATAGGCATGAGGCAAGTAGTTTGACATATATTTTGGTGTCTACATTAATCAGAAGCAACAGGCGATATGTATTCCAGCTGTTAGCCGGTTTGTCAGGTTTAAGTATTGTGTTTATTAATGCCTCTCGCATTGATGGTGGGAAAGTGCCCCGCTCAAGGGCTTCTTAGTACACTTTAAGTAGGGGTGGTGCCAGAATCTGAGCATACGCCTTATAGAAGGAGGTTGTCAGACCAACCAATCCTGGGGCCTTGTCACCTGGCAAACTTTGGTTCACTTGTATGATGACCTCTACAGTGAATGGGACATCCAAGTGCTCCCTATGTGCTCTATCTAGCCAAATTGGTTCTATTGTGTCCCAATATTAGTTTAGTGTGGTTGGGTCATGTGAGGCTCGGGATGTGTACTGTTTCTCATAAAACTTTGGGATAACTTCTGGGAGCATGGCCGGGTCTGGCCCCAGATAGGAGTCTTCATCTAGAGGTTCCGCTATGTAGGAGGGGCCGGATGGGGGCTAGAGTTTTACCTGAACTGTCTCCTTCCCCATATCTGCAGCCTGTGCATATTTACCCAGGAATCTAAGTTTTCTCTGTGCCTCCTTCTTAAAAAGCGTAATCTTTTTGCTAAGTGTAGTGAGGTTCCTGGGTATGGTAATATGCATTTTCAGTGCTCTGTATCTCTTTCTCAATGTTGCGTAGCGTGCGTCTTATGTCCTCCTTGTTTGGCAATGCAAGCCCCCCTCATCACAACCTTGAACGCCTCCCAAATGATTGCTGGGGATTGTACAGAATGTTCATTAAACATGAAGTATTCCAGTATTCTTTACGGATCTCTTCACGAAAAGCGGGGTCCAGCAGCGCCCTCTGTGGGAGTCGCCACAAAAAGGCCTGCGGGCTGTCTGAGGGAGCAGTATTTTAAGTACTACTAGCGTGTGGTCTGACAGTGTATGTGGCATGTGTTTTACATCTATAGTCCAGGCAGCCGCGTCATCTGTCACTAACCAAAAGTCTAGTCTGTACCATGCTTTGCGGTGTGTTGAGAGGCAAGTACCTTCAATGGTGTCTGGGTGCATCGGTCTCCAAATGTCTACAAAGTAGCCCTCCCCAGGGTTGCCTGTGCTGATGTTTTAGGGTGTAGGCTTCAAATTACGCCTAATCTATCTTTTTTATCCTCAAGGATCGCGTATAAATCTCCTCCCCATATCACAGTGTCCCCACCTATCTTCATTACCTCTGCCCACACCTTGCAATACAATTTGGGATGGTGTATGTTGGGGTCCATACACTGCCACCATTGTGATATGTTTGATCCCAATCTGACCATGCACTATAATATAATATAATATAATATATCTGCCTTCTGAATCTTTCACGGATTCTATTGTAGTCCATCCTAGGTCTCTTGCATACGAGTATCGCCACTCCGCAGGAGTAATTGGAGTATGTTGTTACATATGTGTAGCCCCATTGCCGTGAGCTCAGCCTAGACTGCGATGCTGTCCTGAGGTGGGTTTCCTGCAAAAAACATACGTCTATATTGTGCCCGAGTAAGTAGGAGTATGTCAGTTGTGCCTTACTGTGGTCATTCAGGCAGCGAAGGTTTCAGGTAAGAAATGAGATTGACGTCAGTTACGGATATGTATTGAGTTCTATTGTGTCCAGTCCTTCAATCATGTCTGAGAGTACATCATTTGTTACCTTAGTCAGATCTGTCATTCAATTTCTGCACTGTGTGCTCTTTGTAGAGTGTGCCAGATGTGTGCGCAGGTCACCATTTAACCGGTTATAGTGGTAAACATTCACATCTCACATGACGCTAGAACCAACTTGAAAACCATAGCCCCCCCACCCCAACCGAAACTTCATCAACTGAACTTCATGCATATGTGTATGAATACGGGAGCTCTCCCTTGGGGGCAAGCAGTCACCGGCTGATTGCCTCAATGAGATCAGTGAGGTGGCCAAATATATCAGATGTCCGGCTGAAACCAGCAGTACTGAATGAGTATGCAGTAACCTTCTAGTGAGGGAAATATTTTACATGTTTCTACTGATGAATCTGTGGGATACCATCCGCCACACCATCGATCCCTTACAGTCTTACCAGTCTTCTGGGTCACATGCAGCATTAGGAGGCAACAAGACCCCGTATTAGTCATTGTCACTTAAGGTGACGTTTTCCGGTTCTGCTGCGGATTTTATAGAGGCTTGTTTCAGTCTAATTGCTTGGCGTATTTCAGTGCCGATTTGGCATCCGTGAAGTAGTGCGATTTCCCCTCATGTATGATGCGCAATGTTGCTGGGTAGAGAAGGGCGTAGGGGGCGCCCACCTTCTGGCATAATTGCTTCGCCAGGAGGAAATCTCTGTGGACAGCCTGCACACCGGGGGTGAGGTCGGGACAGAAGGTCAGGGTGTTGCCTTGATGCTGGACAGTGCCCTGCTCTCTTGCTAGGTGAAGGACTGTATCCCGGGTCTCTGTAATTTGGTAGACGTGCAATAATAGGTAAAGGGATGAACTCAACTGGGGGCTTGGCTCCTAGAGACCGGTGGGCCCTTTCCACTATAAACACAGTAGATCGATTTGAGTCAAACAAGTCTCTGAGCAAGGATTCCACATATTTTTCCATTGTCTACATGATAGCTGTTTTCAAGCACCCCTGCTAGGCGCAGGTTATTGCACCGGGAGTGGGCTTCGGGGTCTACGTTCTTGGCTCTAATAACAGAGAGGACCTTTTCCAATTGTAGCATCTGTTCTTTGGTGTCGACCTGAAACTCATGCACATCTTCCACTTTGTTTTCTAGTGTGTCCAGCCTGGTTTCATGTGGGTCTACTCTCTTCTTTACCTGGTCCAATCGAGCAGTCAGCACGTCCAATTTCCCATCTATGGTCTTGAGGGTAGATCGTACCTCCAATAGTATAGTGCCCAGGTCTGTGACCGGTCGCCCGGCCTCTTCCCTAGATGGCGCATCTGTGCCCTCGAGCGCTTCTGCATCTATGTGTCTAGTTTACAGTTTATTGTCAAAGCTGAGTTTTGACTTTTTAGTGTCTGTTTTCCCCATCCTGCAGTCACTACATTGGCGTACACCACTAATCCAGCCTTATGGTGTCCAGTGCCTCTGCCTGAAATGCGCCGTGATATTGGTGGTTTTGCTAACGCTAGGCCGCAGTGCCCCCTTGCTTTGTCAACAATGCGCCGGGGTTGGGTGGGGTAGACCGGCCTCAGGCGGTGCCCAGATCAGCACCCTACACCAGCGGGCCATGCAGCGTCTCCCTTGCTCTCCGCATCAACGCTCGGCGGTTTGTCTCCTGCGGCTCAGGCCCCGCTCACCTGCAGGCCTTTTTGCTGCATTAAAATCAATTTCGGCAGCTTGGTTCTCCGCTACACTTCTGCCCTCCTCATGTGGTAGCGTATTGCTCCAAATTCACGCCGGACAGATTAGATAGGGATTTGCTTTTTTGGCCGGCAGAACCCGGTCAGTAAGCGGCCATTTTGCTGCCCAGCTAGACCACACCCCCTCAAAGCTGAATCTTAATGTAATGAGTGCTACTTCTTCGGTTTATTGTCAGGTTTATCTGCATCTTTTCTCACTTTCTACCATCAGCTACCTAACAGACAAATACACGAGTACCCACCGAGCACGAATGCCCATTAAGGAAATGCAACATCAGTTAGGAATCCTTCCCCCCCCCCCCCCAAATTTCCAAAGCCCCCTCACAGGTTTCACAAAAACAAAAAAACTCACAACTTCAGGCAAGAATGACCGACTGGCTAATCAAGTCATGCTTTGTGTCATTTGAAAGATGTGGTGATGTCACTGATTTTGTTTAATACCATCGGTGGAATGTTCTTTTCAGCCTGCTACTTGAAAGAAATGTCTGCAGAATCCTCCCCGCCCAGGACAGGAGTGTGCACAGTAAAAATAGAAATGGGCGGGAAGGAAGGACTAGCTGCATGACTCGGACAGGTCAGCCAGAGAGAGGCTTTTCTCAGCTCAAGCAGATTTTATATAAGCACTGGGAACACCCTCCTGATTACATCAGGTATGGAGCACTTGTAGGTAATGAAGAATCATGTATGTAGCACTTATAGGCAACGTAGAATCATGTATGTAGCACTTGTAGGTAACGTAGAATCATGTATGAGCACTTGTAGGTAACAGAATCATGTAAGGAGCACTTGTAGGTAACATAGAATCATGTAAGGAGCACTTGTCGGTAAGGTAGAACAGTGCTATCTGCTTCATCAATTACTTAAATAGAAGCTTATGAATGCACCATGTAAGGCTTGCCTCTTGTCAAATGGTTTAAACAAATGTGTAATTACTGTAATTTTTGGTTAAAAGAATAATTCTATTAATCATTGGTGCAACGGCTTTCACTGAGCTAGGTTGCCAATTTTTATTTTTTTTCTCCATGTTGTTATACGAATAACTCGCATCCGTGGCATGGAATGTAGACTTGGTAGCGTACCAGACCTCATTTTGGCAGCAGGCCATTATCAGACCGGATCGTCTCCCTCTTTCCATTGGATTCCCCGTGAGGAGACATTGACTGTGCGCGGCTCCTCTGCTGCGCACACAACTGGGCATTCTACGAGACTGCAATATCTTTTGGCTTCCTACATGGATATTTTACTATTTATCACCCACTACACATACAAGACAATTTGGTGAGTTGATGCGATGGCGTTCCCATGCAAATTAGTATAATCCCAAATGTAACATATGCTATGGGCCGACTCCTCGGGGCACCCTTCTCAATTTCTAGTGGCGATCTCTCCACCTAGGTGGCTCATACACCTATTTCTTAAGTTACACTCCTTGTAAGAGTACACTTTTTAAAATATATACATTGCATTGCCATACAGCCTTAGCTGATCGATTGACTGACTGACTGCAATTGTTTGTAATTCAGGTCTGATTCCATGAGCCAAGAGTAAGTATGTTCTCCATTACTCACCTACTCTACTATCCACCTGTAAGGTGACCAATACCAATGTAACTACAGGGATGTGAAATTCCTATAGACCGACAACCATGACTTATTGTTTGGGGTCAAGGGCAACAAGTTTTCATGTGTATTTTGTCCCGACTGCACTACGGACTGTGGTTCCAGTTTAAAAATCTGTACATACGTTTTCAAAGTTTAGCAATATGAAGCTAGGTATAATGCTCCCAGAATGCTCTCAGATTTGATGCAAATATTTGCAGAAGGTTGTAAGCAAGATTGATGATTCTTTGCTTTCAAAATAAAATGTTTGTAAAAAAAATGAAAGCAGGAAAAAAAGCATTTTGCTAAACTACTGTAAAATTTCAGGTACCATTTCTTTGCAGCATCATTTAGTAACGTGTTGATACATGCTAGTATTTCCCAACAAGCATTTACAATGCAATGGTCTCAGCATTATTAAATGTAGAGCTATTGGCATTGCCCATGACTTTTTTTTTTTTTATCATAAATAAACGGCATTGTCATTTACATTGCCAATAGTTTAATCGTTAAATAAATGGCATTTTCATTTACAATGCCAATAGCTTAATAGCTCGCAAATGCATGCCCTATAGCAGTGGTTCCCAAACTTTTGACTCCTGAGGACCCCCATTGAGTCACCACTGGAAGCCGGGGACCCCCAAGCAATTTGTATGATTTAAATTTCAAACATTAAAAGAGTAATTCCCAAAAATTAAACACATGTGCACACTTTTTGCGACGTTACCGTGGCGATAGAGGCTTCGCATTCTTTACAAAGCAGTGTTAAGCCACATAACATGGCTTAATGTTGCCTTTTAAATAAGCTCCCTGTCACGCAATGCTTAGCATGAAAGGGGTGGGCAGTGGGTGTTTCACCGCAACACCCATTGATTTTGACACTGCCCCCTATTTACAAGGACAGCATAAATAGGCAGCACCAAAATTAAGACCAGGGAAAGCCAGGTCTTAACTTAGCAAAACGAGAAGAAATCCTTTATTTCTCTTAATTTTTGCTTTTCCCATGTGGCTTGCCTTCTACAGCACACATGGAAAAAGCAAAATGCCTTGGATTGTTTATGTTCAGGAAGGTGACCCTTCCTGCACATAAACAATCTTTTAAAAAAATGCCATTTTGTAACTTCAATGTGTGCTGCATTAAGCAGCACACATAGAAGTGACAAAATGGCATTTCAAGGTTGTTAATGTGCAGGAAGGGAGACCTTCCTGTACATAAAGAATCTTCCCCTGCATGCACACTGCATTGGCGCTACACTGCTAAGTGTAGCACCAGCACTGAGGGAAACGCAGGGCTGCACCATATTCTTGTAAATATGGTGAAGCACTGCGTTTCTGAAGCCAAGGAGGCTAACGACACGCTCGGCCACTTCTGTTGTATATATCCCCCTTAGTATTTTATATTCAAAGAATTTGCAAAAAACAAAACAATTTAATGGGGAGGTTGTTCCTGCAACTCTGTGACTACCTTTTAATTGGTTGGTTTTATTTTGCGGTACAAGGCTCCTGCTCCTGCCAGGGCTAGATTGGAAACCCAGGGCAGCCCTTGAAAATGTTTTCCAACCTGTCGCCATACGGTGCGCACCAAGTGAAGTGAGTGAGCCTGACCACTACAAAGGGGGATCTGAGAGGCTCTCCCCCAAAGAAATTTAGGAAACAGTGGCGCATCTGTGCCCTCGAGCGCTTCTGCATCTATGTGTCTAGTTTACAGTTTATTGTCAAAGCTGAGTTTTGACTTTTTAGTGTCTGTTTTCCCCATCCTGCAGTCACTACATTGGCGTACACCACTAATCCAGCCTTATGGTGTCCAGTGCCTCTGCCTGAAATGCGCCGTGATATTGGTGGTTTTGCTAACGCTAGGCCGCAGTGCCCCCTTGCTTTGTCAACAATGCGCCGGGGTTGGGTGGGGTAGACCGGCCTCAGGCGGTGCCCAGATCAGCACCCTACACCAGCGGGCCATGCAGCGTCTCCCTTGCTCTCCGCATCAACGCTCGGCGGTTTGTCTCCTGCGGCTCAGGCCCCGCTCACCTGCAGGCCTTTTTGCTGCATTAAAATCAATTTCGGCAGCTTGGTTCTCCGCTACACTTCTGCCCTCCTCATGTGGTAGCGTATTGCTCCAAATTCACGCCGGACAGATTAGATAGGGATTTGCTTTTTTGGCCGGCAGAACCCGGTCAGTAAGCGGCCATTTTGCTGCCCAGCTAGACCACACCCCCTCAAAGCTGAATCTTAATGTAATGAGTGCTACTTCTTCGGTTTATTGTCAGGTTTATCTGCATCTTTTCTCACTTTCTACCATCAGCTACCTAACAGACAAATACACGAGTACCCACCGAGCACGAATGCCCATTAAGGAAATGCAACATCAGTTAGGAATCCTTCCCCCCCCCCCCCCCAAATTTCCAAAGCCCCCTCACAGGTTTCACAAAAACAAAAAAACTCACAACTTCAGGCAAGAATGACCGACTGGCTAATCAAGTCATGCTTTGTGTCATTTGAAAGATGTGGTGATGTCACTGATTTTGTTTAATACCATCGGTGGAATGTTCTTTTCAGCCTGCTACTTGAAAGAAATGTCTGCAGAATCCTCCCCGCCCAGGACAGGAGTGTGCACAGTAAAAATAGAAATGGGCGGGAAGGAAGGACTAGCTGCATGACTCGGACAGGTCAGCCAGAGAGAGGCTTTTCTCAGCTCAAGCAGATTTTATATAAGCACTGGGAACACCCTCCTGATTACATCAGGTATGGAGCACTTGTAGGTAATGAAGAATCATGTATGTAGCACTTATAGGCAACGTAGAATCATGTATGTAGCACTTGTAGGTAACGTAGAATCATGTATGAGCACTTGTAGGTAACAGAATCATGTAAGGAGCACTTGTAGGTAACATAGAATCATGTAAGGAGCACTTGTCGGTAAGGTAGAACAGTGCTATCTGCTTCATCAATTACTTAAATAGAAGCTTATGAATGCACCATGTAAGGCTTGCCTCTTGTCAAATGGTTTAAACAAATGTGTAATTACTGTAATTTTTGGTTAAAAGAATAATTCTATTAATCATTGGTGCAACGGCTTTCACTGAGCTAGGTTGCCAATTTTTATTTTTTTTCTCCATGTTGTTATACGAATAACTCGCATCCGTGGCATGGAATGTAGACTTGGTAGCGTACCAGACCTCATTTTGGCAGCAGGCCATTATCAGACCGGATCGTCTCCCTCTTTCCATTGGATTCCCCGTGAGGAGACATTGACTGTGCGCGGCTCCTCTGCTGCGCACACAACTGGGCATTCTACGAGACTGCAATATCTTTTGGCTTCCTACATGGATATTTTACTATTTATCACCCACTACACATACAAGACAATTTGGTGAGTTGATGCGATGGCGTTCCCATGCAAATTAGTATAATCCCAAATGTAACATATGCTATGGGCCGACTCCTCGGGGCACCCTTCTCAATTTCTAGTGGCGATCTCTCCACCTAGGTGGCTCATACACCTATTTCTTAAGTTACACTCCTTGTAAGAGTACACTTTTTAAAATATATACATTGCATTGCCATACAGCCTTAGCTGATCGATTGACTGACTGACTGCAATTGTTTGTAATTCAGGTCTGATTCCATGAGCCAAGAGTAAGTATGTTCTCCATTACTCACCTACTCTACTATCCACCTGTAAGGTGACCAATACCAATGTAACTACAGGGATGTGAAATTCCTATAGACCGACAACCATGACTTATTGTTTGGGGTCAAGGGCAACAAGTTTTCATGTGTATTTTGTCCCGACTGCACTACGGACTGTGGTTCCAGTTTAAAAATCTGTACATACGTTTTCAAAGTTTAGCAATATGAAGCTAGGTATAATGCTCCCAGAATGCTCTCAGATTTGATGCAAATATTTGCAGAAGGTTGTAAGCAAGATTGATGATTCTTTGCTTTCAAAATAAAATGTTTGTAAAAAAAATGAAAGCAGGAAAAAAAGCATTTTGCTAAACTACTGTAAAATTTCAGGTACCATTTCTTTGCAGCATCATTTAGTAACGTGTTGATACATGCTAGTATTTCCCAACAAGCATTTACAATGCAATGGTCTCAGCATTATTAAATGTAGAGCTATTGGCATTGCCCATGACTTTTTTTTTTTTTATCATAAATAAACGGCATTGTCATTTACATTGCCAATAGTTTAATCGTTAAATAAATGGCATTTTCATTTACAATGCCAATAGCTTAATAGCTCGCAAATGCATGCCCTATAGCAGTGGTTCCCAAACTTTTGACTCCTGAGGACCCCCATTGAGTCACCACTGGAAGCCGGGGACCCCCAAGCAATTTGTATGATTTAAATTTCAAACATTAAAAGAGTAATTCCCAAAAATTAAACACATGTGCACACTTTTTGCGACGTTACCGTGGCGATAGAGGCTTCGCATTCTTTACAAAGCAGTGTTAAGCCACATAACATGGCTTAATGTTGCCTTTTAAATAAGCTCCCTGTCACGCAATGCTTAGCATGAAAGGGGTGGGCAGTGGGTGTTTCACCGCAACACCCATTGATTTTGACACTGCCCCCTATTTACAAGGACAGCATAAATAGGCAGCACCAAAATTAAGACCAGGGAAAGCCAGGTCTTAACTTAGCAAAACGAGAAGAAATCCTTTATTTCTCTTAATTTTTGCTTTTCCCATGTGGCTTGCCTTCTACAGCACACATGGAAAAAGCAAAATGCCTTGGATTGTTTATGTTCAGGAAGGTGACCCTTCCTGCACATAAACAATCTTTTAAAAAAATGCCATTTTGTAACTTCAATGTGTGCTGCATTAAGCAGCACACATAGAAGTGACAAAATGGCATTTCAAGGTTGTTAATGTGCAGGAAGGGAGACCTTCCTGTACATAAAGAATCTTCCCCTGCATGCACACTGCATTGGCGCTACACTGCTAAGTGTAGCACCAGCACTGAGGGAAACGCAGGGCTGCACCATATTCTTGTAAATATGGTGAAGCACTGCGTTTCTGAAGCCAAGGAGGCTAACGACACGCTCGGCCACTTCTGTTGTATATATCCCCCTTAGTATTTTATATTCAAAGAATTTGCAAAAAACAAAACAATTTAATGGGGAGGTTGTTCCTGCAACTCTGTGACTACCTTTTAATTGGTTGGTTTTATTTTGCGGTACAAGGCTCCTGCTCCTGCCAGGGCTAGATTGGAAACCCAGGGCAGCCCTTGAAAATGTTTTCCAACCTGTCGCCATACGGTGCGCACCAAGTGAAGTGAGTGAGCCTGACCACTACAAAGGGGGATCTGAGAGGCTCTCCCCCAAAGAAATTTAGGAAACAGTGGTGCATTCTAAAACACATTTATCATTATATATTAAATTGTATTAGCTTTTAACAAATAGTAAATGAAGACCTTACTATGCACTAGGATACGACAAACTGTGTTGGGGTTCTTCAATGATTCCCTTAGTATCACCCTTCAACAGTGCCTCTCATGTCTCCATAGCCTCTCCGTCACATAGATTTCATTTGTTTTATAGCATCTCTCATACCATTGCAGGATGTCAGAGCACTTTACATCACACACATATAGAAATAATTAATCATACGTGTAAATCAGTGAATAGAAAATGTTACATAAGGCAAAGGGTTCCACAAGGTGTAGGATTCACATGTCATTCATACTGGTAGGCATTTTTAAAGAGTGCTTGGTCTGGAGAAGCACAAACTAGGGTTTCAGAACATCACCCAGTGGTTAGCATTGACTTTAACAAAAATGTATTTATACCCAAAAAAAACTTTTTAGCAGCAGCAGGATAATGAA
This sequence comes from Lissotriton helveticus, assembly GCF_964261635.1. Taxonomy (NCBI): domain Eukaryota; kingdom Metazoa; phylum Chordata; class Amphibia; order Caudata; family Salamandridae; genus Lissotriton; species Lissotriton helveticus. Next base: position 163,707,827 of record NC_136061.1, on the reverse strand, counting down.
AGACTGGGAAAAAACATAAGTTACTAACTTGTGCCATGCAGTTTGCAAGCAGCTCGTTGATGACAGTTTATAGGTCACTGTGCTAGATTACGGTTGTCACTTATGAACTGCACAGTAACAAAAGAATCACTGTGACAAAAGCAGTGTAACACACTCCCCTATGCACACAAAAATGCAGTTTTTTAAAATGCATGTTGCACGTTCTTTGCAGTGGGCACATTAACCCTCTGTGCTACATTAGAAAACTCAAAGATTCCACTGGACAAGTGCGTTAATCACTGGCTTTATTTTGACACTTTTATTGTTCCTCGAAAACTGCTAATTAGACAAGGAACCTTGGAGTGCTTTTAAAACTTCCTCCTGCGGACCCCCTGGAAATGTGTCACGGACCCCTGGGGGTCCGGGGACCACAGTTTGGGAAACACTGCCCTATAGCATTTACTCCCACACAGAGCCACACACACAAAGCCACCCACACACCCACACACAGACTACACACACAGACTACACACACAGACTACACACACACACACACAGACTACACACAGACTACACACACACAGAGTACACACACACACAGACTACACACACACAGACTACACACACACACACAGCCCACACAGCCCACAGCCCTCACAGCCCACACAGCTCTCACAGCCCACACAGCCCACACAGCCCACACAGCCCACACAGCCCACACAGCCCACACAGCCCTCACAGCCCACACAGCCCACACAGCCCTCACAGCCCACACAGCCCTCACAGCCCTCACAGCCCACACAGCTCTCACAGCCCACACAGCTCACACAGCCCACACAGCCCTCACAGCCCACACAGCCCACACAGCTCTCACAGCCCACACAGCTCTCACAGCCCACACAGCTCTCACAGCCCACACAGCTCTCACAGCCCACACAGCTCTCACAGCCCACACAGCTCTCACAGCCCACACAGCTCTCACAGCCCACACAGCTCTCACAGCCCACACAGCTCTCACAGCCCACACAGCTCTCACAGCTCTCACAGCCCACACAGCTCTCACAGCCCTCACAGCCCACACAGCTCTCACAGCCCACACAGCTCTCACAGCCCACACAGCTCTCACAGCCCACACAGCTCTCACAGCCCACACAGCTCTCACAGCCCACACAGCTCTCACAGCCCACACAGCTCTCACAGCCCACACAGCTCACACAGCCCACACAGCTCACACAGCCCACACAGCTCTCACAGCCCACACAGCTCTCACAGCCCACACAGCTCTCACAGCACACACAGCCCACACAGCACACACAGCACACACAGCCCACACAGCCCACACAGCACACAGCCCACACAGCCCACACAGCCCACACAGCACACACAGCCCACACAGCTCTCACAGCTCTCACAGCCCTCACAGCCCTCACAGCCCTCACAGCTCACAGCCCACACAGCTCTCACAGCCCTCACAGCCCTCACAGCCCTCACACAGCCCACACAGCACACAGCCCACACAGCTCTCACAGCTCACAGCCCTCACACAGCCCACAAAGCCCACACAGCCCACACAGCCCACACAGCCCACACAGCTCTCACAGCCCACACAGCTCTCACAGCCCACACAGCTCTCACAGCCCACACAGCTCTCACAGCCCACACAGCTCTCACAGCCCACACAGCTCTCACAGCCCACACAGCCCACACAGCCCACACAGCCCACACAGCCCACACAGCCCACACAGCTCTCACAGCCCACACAGCTCTCACAGCCCACACAGCTCTCACAGCCCACACAGCCCACACAGCCCACACAGCTCTCACAGCCCACACAGCTCTCACAGCCCACACAGCTCTCACAGCCCACACAGCTCTCACAGCCCACACAGCTCTCACAGCCCACACAGCTCTCACAGCCCACACAGCTCTCACAGCCCACACAGCTCTCACAGCCCACACAGCTCTCACAGCCCACACAGCTCTCACAGCCCACACAGCTCTCACAGCCCACACAGCTCTCACAGCCCACACAGCTCTCACAGCCCACACAGCTCTCACATCCAGTCTCAGCTGTGTCTGGTGAAGATAACAAAGAACAGGAGTATTCAGAGAGAGAGGGGAAGGAAGAGAAATACAGTAAAGTAGAAGGAAGGGAGAGAAAGGAGGGGAGAGGGAAGGAAGAGGGGGACAAGTAGGAACGGAACGAAAAGAGATAGAGGGAGGAAATGCAAGAAGCGGGCAGAAGATGAAACATGGGGGAATGAAGAAAAGAGGTAGCTAAGGAGAGAATGAGGAAAACGAGAAGTAGGGGCAGATAGAAGGACTGCTGGGCAGAGAAGAGAGCAGTATTAGCGAAAGCTGGGTGCCGCCTCGCCTCATATAGCGCTAGAGGTGCCAGAGGAGACAGATCCGCTCAGGGTCCCGCAGACACCCCGGAGATGAGCCTCTTTGGGCCCGTCACTAGCGTTGGAGTCCCTCCCGGGGGACTCGAAATGACAATTGGGCCCCTGAGCCTCTCTGGGCTCCTTCAACAACCAAATGCTGCCTCTTCGATGGAGCCCCCCTCCTGGGGACTCGAAGCAGCTATGGCCCCCAAGTGCCTCTGGGCTCGAACAGAATGCAGCCTGAGCCTCCCCCTGCCCGTGCACACTCACCGGACTCTCAGGCGGAGGCTCCTCGGTGCAGGCGGCGTCCTCCCCCTCCCCCGGTCCTGCTCCTGGGACCGGGTGCTGGCAATGGCGGCGGGTGGGGCTCTCTTCCTCGGGGGAGCCCCGCGGGGGAACCAATACGCTCCCTTTCCCTCTCCAGGCGAGGGCACTGGGCGCAGGGTAGGCTCCTGCTTGCTCCGGTGCTTAAACCGGCCGCGAGTCTTCGGTGGGAGGCGGGGTAGGCTCCCGCCCTCCTACTTCCGGTTCCGGTTTTCCTGCCCCGGCCGGCCTGACTTCCTGGTCGCGGGCCGGCGGCGATAAGGGAAATCTCGCCGGGTGGGCACCGGCTTCCCAAAATAAAGCGCTCTGTGCGCTATCAACATATTTTTAAAAAGTATTTAAACAAGACTCGCGCAGGGGGACGGGACACGCGGGGGAACGGGACTGGCGCGGGGGGTTAAAAAATACATTTTAAAAAAAAGAAAAAACTTACCTGACTGCCCGTGTCCGCGTCAGAGCAGAGGAAGCGGCTCTAGATTGGGTGGAAAGCGGCAGCATCACCTTACTCGGCGCCGGCTGGGCAACAATGGCTGCCTCAAATCTTCTGAAATTTTTCGGATTTGGGGGCGTGTTTTGCTGTCCTGAGTGACGGACGACGTCACGAGCTAAAGAACAGCAAAACCTACGCCCCCAAATCCGAAAAAGACGGGGCTTGTTTGGAGTGACTCACTTCTCTTTCAATGGCTGGCCTCTGTTTAGGAAGCCAGCCAATGGAAGCGAACGGAGCTGAGAGGCGGGTCTAAACTGCCCTACTAACTGACATTAAATCTCCGGACCGGAAGCTGCTTCGCAGCTTATAGGTCCCGAGACCTAAAAATATTCATAATGGAAAAGCAGTGTAACCACTTTCAATAAGATTATGGGAAACACAAATAAACAAGCTTTGGCAAAGTCAGTAGGTCTGAAATTGGTGGTCAGCTTTTTAGTTTTGTCAATGTGTGACTTGTTTTGGCATGGTTTTTGTAAAACCTTAAGGGTGTGGCAGCTGCCAGGCCCTCACCATTATAACAAACATTGGCAAAAGAAAAAATTGTTTTTTGGTCTCAAAAAACACACACTGCCACAGTAGTTACTGGCACTGAACAAAACTAGTTTGGGGGCAGATATGCTCCTTGTGAAAGAGCAGAATGTGGTCTCTCGCAGTGAAGCTACCCGATACAGAGACAACATTTTAATAAACACAAAAGGTCATGGTCCACGCCAGACCAAATTAGGGTTCCAATTATTAAAGTCTCAAAAGTGCACTCATGGTACATGTCCTTGCATTAAGTCCAGCTATACGGCTTTCATGAATGCCCGAGAATTTACAGAAGTAGGACAAGAAATAACACTCCTAGAAAATATTTGTTAACTGCATTTTAGCATGAGCAAATATGCATGTGTAGATTTGCTCATGCGAAGATCTGAGTGTTTGCAAGTTCACTTCCCTTCAGCCACTTTCTTCCCCATCTCTGGAAGAAGGTTTGCGTCAGCCATTGTCAGGAGTAAATTTCCAATATTTCTCAGTATGGGAAAATATTAGAGAAGAGTTGTTAAAAACCCTTAAAACATGCAAGTTAGTAGGTTGGCCCAGACTCAGAAGGGCATTCTCATCCTGGACCTAGCACTTACCACTACCTTCAGCCCCAATATGTAGATCTGCGAAAACATGGCAACAAAAGGGGATTGCAATTATTCAAACACTACTATGGTATGAGCCCTGGCATAATCAGAGAGGCTATATCAGAGCTCTTATATAATGAAATTGCTGCCATTATTTGTCGCTGAACTATATGGCACCAAAGGGGCAGCTGGATTTTGTCACAGGACAAGTTGATTTATGAAGAAACCTGCTCTATGGACAAGTAGATATTTTCTTAAATTCCACACCCCTGAACTGATACATACTGTGAGCCTTCCAGTAATTGAAATTGCTCATTAGTTTCCTTATATAATATATTGTCGATTTGTCACCTGGACCCTGATAACATTGGTGGGCATCCTTATTCAAAGAGGCAACTATGTACTCCTTATGCCCAGTCTTACTAATTACAGAATTCATCACCTCCAATACTGATTATTATACCTTTAACCTAGTTGTGCCTTACATTTCACTGTCCTGATGAGACCGAGAGATTGCAAGTCGAAACTTCGTTGACAAACCCTGGCATATAAACTTGACAAAACCTACGATTAAATAAAAAATGAAACCATTTGATAACAGATTAGAGTAATGAGTTTGTTAAAAACACACACAACTCTTTGTTCACTGGCTCAGGTTCTAACGTTGTGGCTTCTTCTTAACTAGGGACAGAGTGACTCTTTTGCTTCATGAAGTGTGTAAAAAAAACTAATGTCTGTATAATTAATATTATACATAAAATGTTATAATAACTTTCTAACAGCACAGCTGGCTGTTATTTTAGCATGTGTTGTACACAGAGATTTCCATTGCAGTCAGACTAAATTAAGTAACAATCAATGTATGCAGTGGCTCTCACTGACAAAAGTATATAATTGTTTTCTCAAATGAGTTCCAGACGAAACACTATTCCTTTTAGAAAATTACTGACCCATGTTCATACTGGCATACGGGTAGCTTTTGTTTCTTATAACTTATCAGGCATTACGAGCAACCATTCTCCCCCCTTAATTGTAAGCTGATCAATAAGAAATTGAATGTAACAGTATGGAATTGAAAGACAATATGTGTGCTTTCTGGCATGCTTATTGAAGAAAGGTTGAATTCATATGCATCACATTCACAACAAGACATCAATCAAAATTGATAAGTGGTATGTTCTTGTATACAGTAAGTATATAACATAAGAAAAGGGATAATTTGTTTCCCATAATGCACTTTTACAGTGCTTGTACTTTTGTTTAATTTTCAACAACAGGTATTCGCAAACTACTATTGGGAATCACTACCCGCTAATATATTTTGGTGAGTACTGATATAAAACTTTTGTTCACAGCCTTAGAACTGACATCACGAAAGAAAATTGTTGCTTATAAAAATAAGCAAAAGTTTACTTTCTATTCTTTTTTATAGGCTATAAAATACTGCCACATCGCGAGTTGAAATGTATACAATGTCCACTAGCAATACAATTTTCACACTTGTAGAAGTGGTTCCATGGAAAGGTAGATGGCCACCCCGATCTGCTAAGAGCTTTGCAGCTTGGGGATTTCAGTCCATGAACGAAAACCCAATATTTGACGGATGCCTCTGGACTTCTTATAGCAGTGCTGCACAGCTGGAAGCCTGGAGAATGATATTGCAAACTGTGCCATTCAGAAACCCTGTGTGGAATGCTGCGACATTGCTAAACCCTTCTTGCCATGTTCCGGTCCTGCTGGATTTTCTGCATCAGCCCCTGAACGGGTTTAGACTGGAGTCCAGGTACTAGGCCCATCCTGCTGCGTTCTGGCCTCAGTGGATTTTCTACAGAAGCCCCCGTCGTGGTGAGACTGGAGTCATGTTCCTGGCCTCCACATCCACTTGGCTTTCCACTGTAGTGCTGTGTGGTGGCAAACCAGGGAATTGGGTTACCAACCTCATAGTTAGAGAGGTACGTCTCGACGCTTCTATGTGCAGCTAAATTCTCCCCAACCCAGATCCCTCCATGGGAGCCGCACAACGGTCGCGAGCAGGGCGAATTGGGGCAATGCGTGCAGGGCTCTGTGACATCTTAAGGATTTTGGGGGCCCGTGTTCGAACAGCTTTGAATTTATTATCCTATTTCAGCTCTTTCAAGCTATCTTTGGCCAGGTCACAGAGTGCACAGACACCCTCATCCAAATTCTAAATGGGTTTACATCTAATATTCAGGGATAGTGACTTGGGTTTTCAATATTGTAACATAGCAGCAACTCACTTACACTACTACAAAAAATCTAGGTGGCCTCCTCCCATTTCTCATATGTAAGGTCCAGTTTTAATCTAAAAAGAAACGTTTATGGATGTTGCATGAAAAAAAACACAACATTTCTCTGCAAAAGGTCTGCAGTGGACTCTCACACATCACCCACATTAAAAAGTTAAAGGAAAACACTAATTAAAACAATCTGTTACGAATTATTCAAGATCATCAGGGAATGATTCTCTGCAGAACAGAGATGGCTCCATCGGGGGGCCCCCTGAAAGATTGGAGTACTGGGCAAAAGCCCACTTTGCCCATGCCTTCAAACGTCTCTGCTGTGCAATCACATATATTAATCTTCTCCTTCTCCACGGGCCTCTTTGCCTGTCATGGCACCTTAATAAGAATGTACACCTGACACTAAGCTGAACAAGCACTGGCAAAGATAATAGGGTTGAGATGTGAGATCGGTTGGTTTTGGCCATTTTCTTTTTTAGACATGTTGCACAGCAGCACGAGCTGCTGTGCAACATGGCTTCAAGTAAAGGGACATAACCTCTAGGAGGCGGCCTGCAAAGCATCACTCTCTGGATCACCTTTAAAATCGTCCAAGACTTCTATTTGGTGTTATAAAACAATATAACAGCTAGTTTTCCATCAGCACGGCCAATGAACCATAAACCAAATGTGAAGAATTTGAAAACTTCTATGCCGAGTGTGAGAAGTTGGCCTGATATGCAGTGCTCACTATTCTAGTGATCACTATGTATCAGTCCAAACAACCCTTATTGATGATTGGTTGTAAGTCAACCTTATAGACCAGCTATCCTAGTAGCATGGATACGAGCAGTCTAAGGCTAAGACTCTAGAGGGCGTGTTAAGCCAGCTGTTTTACCATCACATTACCCCTTGAACACCAAGTGAAAGGACACCACACAAGTTGTTATGAAAATAAACGTATATTTATTTATAACACGACTACCCTGAACTCTTTATTAGACAGGGAGCTAAGCACACAACAAAACTCTTACGAAAATACTTCAAGTCGCACAATTTACACAAATGCCCTAGGGGCACGAAAAACCATATACACAGTAAGTGGAATGCGAACTTGCTAGCAGGTAAGTAATACTTTTCTAGACTCAGGAATCGCTAGGCCTACAATTCTAAACACTGGAATTAGATGCAGGAGGCCTGTGGACGTCGTGTGCAGAGTGGGAACTCTCACGCGTAAGGCGGGAAAAAGTCTAGGGAGGCTAGCAGTTGCAAAGTTACTGTTCTCGGGCGAACCCGACTAGGTGGGTCGAAAACGGGGGTGGATCCGAACACTTAGGGTGTTGGACTATGCTGGAGCACCGGAGTACTCAGGTTACCTAGCCCAGGGGCTGCGGCTGCATAGGGTTGAAGTTGCGTCGGAAACCCTCGTTGAAGATCCAGGAGCCTGAAGAAAGAGTTGCTGGCAGGCGGCCAGTGAAGAAAGTTCGGAGTGATCCAAGCCTGGATCAGGGAAGAAGAAACCTGTAAGCAGAGGGGACCAAGTTCTGAATCACTAGCCAGTGATTTGAGTGGGCACCAGGATGGCACCGGATGAAGTCACCTCAGCCAGGTGAGTGGGCGCTGCTGGGCTCTGCAGTCTCTCGGACCAGGAGGCGTTGTCGGCGACCAGGATGGAGGTGCGAGCTGTCCCACGAAGGTACTTGCTGTCGACGTCGCTGGACCCAGGATTGGGCAACAAGTCTTGGCAAATGCAAGGCCCACGCGGTGGACCTAAAATGGCGTCTTGAGTGGACCAGGAGGGTCCAGGGTGCTCCTATTTTGGAGGGGAGCAAGGGCTAGTCTGGAGCAACCAGACCAGCAGTAGTTGTCGTCGTGGAGCGTCGTGAGGGGGCCACTAGCCAACGGGCAAGCGACCTGGACAACGCGGTTGGCAGCAAAGAGCAGAAGGGCCCCACGCAGATCTCGTGGATGCAGGGGGCTGAACTTCGGTGCTGGAGCTGCTCAGGGTCGGGGCTTCTCTTACCCTAAAGCACTCAGTCGAGGGTCACTCGGTGGTCGTGCTGGACAAGCGTCGGGCAGTTCTGAAGATGGCCGGTCCCTCGAGGTCTCGTCGCACCCACGGATCACAGCTGGGCTGATGATGTAGGTTGAGGTCGGAGGTGCCAGGGAAGCCGGTTCTCGTCGTGCTGGAGCAGTCTTGATCCGAAGGAGAGAATGGCAACAAACCGCGATGCTTGGTTGGTGCCTGCTGCTGCAGGGTGACTACTCCTTAGTCACAAGGGAGAATCTTGGGAAGAAGTCTTGAGTTCCTTTCGTGGAAAGTAGTTTCAGGATTCAAAGATGATCTGATTTGGAAGGGGGCCAGTTCCTACCTTTATCCTGCAAAAAGGGGCTGGCACGCGACTAAGTCCTGCCCTATGGGTGGGACTAGGAGGGGGGTGGTTACACCCCTCTCCTTTGGCGGGCTTTCCCCAGATCAGGGGCTGGAGTGCCCCTGGAACTGGTTCCAGCCGGCCTATGCACAGTGAGCACCGGGGTGCCACTTGCAGTCACCTTCCTCTAAAGCCCTGCCTACCTAGGATACACAAAATCCTGTCTGGGACGCTGCTGGCACCGCCCCTGGCAGGAAACCCTTTGTCCTTGCCTCCTGGGCTGGGAGGACTCCCAGCAGCAGGAGGGCAGACTTGTGTCTCGGTGGCAGCATCCATTTTGTGGAGCTAAGGCTCTGTCTGACTTTAACCGGGGTTACAGGTTACATACATGTCGTGTCCCTCTAGAAGGGTGGAATGCTAACCCCGTCGCCAGAATTGGCGAGGGGTTAGTATTCCAATTCGTATGACACCTTACTCGACATGTTTTGATAAAGCGATACCAGAGTTGGCATATAACCGCGAGGATTATAATGCACTTAAGAGTATATGGTATGCGATATCATGGAAACGGCTAAGGGATGGATCCCGAAAGCCGCAGACAGGCTCAGCTCATGCCAGAGCACTATCTCACACGATTCCAAGCACTCTGCCTTAAGGATTGTTAAGGCCTGCCATAGGAGTGACTGATAGGAGATCTGTGTGTCCATTTAGGTTTAGATATAGGAATACTATATCTACAGCAAAGGGTGATTACACCACCTTGCCCCAGCTGTCGTGCAGCCAGTTGTGTCAGATTTGGATGGCCAGCCAGGGGTGGCATAATACATGCTGCAGCCCCTGGTAGGCCCTGGGTACACCTATGCCCTGGGCACCTAAGGTACTCTGTACAGGGACTGATAAGGTGACTCAGTATCCAATTAGATATGTACCTAAGGTACATGGAATCCATTTTACAGAGAGAGCAGTAGGCCTGGGGTCCTGAATAGCAGGGCCCCAGGTCAACTAAGTCAGAAAACCAGCAAAACACCAGGCAAAAAGTTGGGGGCAACCATAGTCAGGGATCTACCTTCCTACACCGAGAAGGTCAAATCTGTTGAACAATGAATTACACCTCCCAAGATCAGACAACTAAGATGACTTCACACAATCACAAGGCCTAGTGGTTGGGGTACACACAACATGGGAGGTGGGGAACAACAAACACTCAGACGCTTAGACAAGGCTTAAGGAAAAGTAAAATTATTTGAAAATACTGCCCTCACTCACACACAATGTGTGTGACATGCTTCATCATCGGGTCTGCTTACAATACGCCCCCGTGTAGCCACGCAGGGGGTGAAGCATAGGGAGGGGAAACAGAAAAACACTACTACTCAAAAAAAAAAAAAAACATAAACAGACAACATATAAGTGACATACAGTGATCACAAAAAGGTTTTGTCCGTCCGGACTGGGTGAGTGATAGACTAAAGGTGCAGTTAGATAGTGCTCATTAAAACTGGCTCATGGGTACCCATAAGTGCTTTATTCGAGGGTCCCAAGGTCAGGGTTAAAATTAGTGTGAATGATGTATACGTGTTTCGGCAGACAATCAAGATCCAGAAAACACGACTCCTTATACTGCTGTGGTCAACATGTTTCGACCGTTATTCAGTGCCCTAAAATGTATGGGTCACGCCGGTCTTCGTCAGGACAGTCTAACTGTCCCAGTCCTTATATCCCTCTTACCTAAATCTGGCAAAAGATGGAGGAAACCACGTGGAGGGTATTTCCACACCCGTGGATCGTTTTTACGAGTCTATTGTTTCTTAAGGCTCGAAATGGCGTCGGCAGCTGGAGCTCCAAAGAACACAACTGTTCTGAAGGATCGCGGCGTTTCTGCTTTGCGGGCACGACTGGTGCTGGAGCGGTCCTTCAGAACAGTTGTGTTCTTTGGAGAACAAAAGTGGCCCGCCATCACGACCTCAACATCATCTCCTACGCCAACGACACCCAGCTCATCCTCTCCCTCACCAAGGACCCACACACCGCCAAAACAAACCTCCACGAGGGAATGTAGGCCGTCGCCGACTGGATGAGGAGCAGCCGTCTGAAACTGAACTCGGACAAGACGGAGGTCCTCATCCTCGGACCCACCCCCTCAGCCTGGGATGACTCCTGGTGGCCGACCACACTGGGAACAGTACCGACACCCACCGACCATGCACGCAACCTAGGTTTCATCCTTGACTCTTCCCTCTCCATGTCTAAGCAGGTCAACACCGTCTCCTCCTCCTGCTACAACACCCTCCACAAGCTCTGCAGGATCTACAAGTGGATCCCGACCGAAACAAGAAGAATGGTGACACAGGCCCTCGTCAGCAGCAGACTGGACTACGGCAACTCACTCTATGACGGAATCCCAGCCAAACACCTACGACGACTACAACGCATCAAAAACGCCTCCGCCCGACTGATCGTCAACGTCCCCTGCCGCAGCCACATCACCCCCCACCTGGGAGACCTACACTGGCTCCCCGTCGACAAGAGGATCACCTTCAAGCTCCTCACCCACGCACACAAAACACTCCACAACGCCGGACCAGCCTACCTGAACAGCAGACTCAGCTTCTACACCCACACCCGCCAGCTCCGCTCAGCCAGCCTCGCCCTCGCCGCTGTCCCCCGCATTCAACAAACGACTTCCGGCGGCAGATCCTTCTCCTACCTCGCCGCTAAGACCTGGAACACCCTCCCTACCCACCTACGGCAGACCCAAGACCTACTCGCCTTGAGAAGACTCTTCAAGACCTGGCTATTCGAGCAGTAGTGGCAACCCCCTCCCCTCAGCGCCTTGAGACCCTCACGGGTAAGTAGCGCGCTTAACAAGTACTCTGATTGAATGATTGACATTGCAAATCTCAATGCGTTTTGGTTTTGTAAAACATAAATAAAAGGCAGTGCCATTTACAAAGCCAATAGCGTAAACCTGCGTAAATGCGAGACCTAATGCCTTGCAAATGCCTCAAATAATTTCTCAATTTACTTCTGTGCAAACGATAGAGAATATTCTTAATAAAGGCTTTGCATTTTTCAAAAGTACTGGCCATTGCCCTAAAAATGCTAGCGGCGAGGACACTTGACAGTGACATGCAAATAATATGGGTGGCCACCGAGGGTGCAAAATACATCAGGGCCAGGGTTGCCACTGGAAGCATCGAATGTGGCCTCCTTAGAGGTTGTCAAGCTGGAAAAAATATTTTGCCCAGGGTGCCCGACAGTAAATCTGGTTTCCTGTGTCCTAAATTGTAAGCAGCTGGCTCGAAGCGCACTGATGACGAACGAAAACGTCAATCCTCCCTGTCTCTACAGAGCAGGGTCAGGCACTGATGACGAATGAAAACGTCATTCCTTCCCGTCCCTACAGTGCAGGGTCAGACCTTTAATGTAGGGGTCAGTGACACTGGCTAATGTGCTCACAAAGTCAGATCCGGGACTAATGAATGCATGGCACTGTTCTGCTGAAAACAAACCAGTCTGGATACTAGTGAAATGCATTCAATATATTTAAAGGGGTGCCCTATTCAGCAATGTATAATGTAAATTAATCGCATACAGCTTCGAATTAACAACTGTCTATGACAGACCAAAGTTCCGATGACGGAGGGAGTGGTTTGGGATCTGTGGCGTAGAGATATTGTCACGGGCCCTAGACGGTGGAAGGAAACGAGCCATTGACTGATGTTTGAACTGTGAAATACAGCAATATTCTGCGTTTCCTGGGCTCATCGTGCCTCTGTGTCCCAGTGACACTGCTCCTGCTGCACCAATGAAAGTTACGCCGTATTCGAGGTAGCTGCTCTACAGCATGTCACATGCTGCATGAATATCCGACATCCTGCATGTCGGGTCCCTGCACACACTGGGCGGGCCTCCCTGGCATGTGACGCTGTACCTACTGTACCGCCTGGAATGCAGGTTGCCATAGGAATGTACGGTCAGTATTCAAACAGCTAACGAGACTCTGCCCGTTTTTCAGGGATATGCACCACCCTGTGCCTCAAATCGACCCCTCCACCTTTGTGTGCACGTGCTTACAAGGGGCATGGTCACGCATGCATTGCGTTCTCCCAGCTGCGTGCAGCTGGAGAGCCCTGCCCCGCAGCAACCGCTCATCTGGTATGCTTTTGCAGACTCTGAAGTAAAACATGCATTAAGTGGCAGGAGCACACTGTTTCCAATTCATTCATGAGCACAGTAAAACGCTCAGTTTTCTTTCACAGAATCCGAAGGGGTGGCTAAAAAGCACCTTGTCCAGGGTGAAAAGTGATTCTGATGGCGTGTCTTGCTCCAGTGTAGGAGAGTAGGGTCTGCTTCCTATCGTCACCCCCACTTTTTGCTGTGATTCTCTGGTTTTTCGACTTTAGTGAGGCTGTGGGCTGCTAATCAGACCCACAGCCCAGCTGTTCTCTCTCTAAATTGATACCATGTACTTTAGGTACATACCTAATTGGGTATTGGGTCACCTTTGTGAGCCCCTGTATAGTGTAGATCAACAAAGCAAGAGTGTACCCAGGTAGTAACAGACCACCGGATTGGAGCGAATAGACGTCTTCACTTAAGGCGTTAAGGAAAGCCCTCACTCACCACCTAGTGATGACATGCTTCATCATCGGGCCCCACAAAAGAGACCTAGCGTCTCTTTCGTGTGCTTCGACGCCAGATCTACTGCGGAGCGGGTTAGTGGGTAAAGGCAGTGTTGTGCGAAAGAAAATTACCTTAAGTGAGTGGTGAGGGGTTTAAAAAGAAGTCAGTAGTGTCTCAAAAAAACTTTATTAATATGATCACTAAGGACTTAAAGATAAAAACATTTTGTGTAGGAAATACGTCCACATTTAATTAAGTGGTGGTTTCCTAGGTCAGTCGACATGTTTCAGCCAAGAAACGGTGTAAATTTACCTGGCATTCATCAGGACTTTAGTGTGTGATAAACCCTGGCGGTATGGGCTCGCAAAGGCCCACCCTACCTAGGGACGTGAAAGTGAAAAATAATATTTGTGAAAAAGTGCAAAAAATTAGGAACAAAAGAATATCGTCCTAATTACTCCTGGTTTAGGAGGCTTCCGACTTTTGCGGTTTCTGCACCTGTGGGAAAAGAATTAAACGGACAAACATATAGGACAAAACAAACAATGAGTTGCGATGTTGGCCACTTAATGTAGATCTGTTGTGCTCCTATAGGTGGTTTAAAAAGCATCGTGTGGCAGAGTAGCAGTTTAGTTAACACCACCTTGGTCCCCATAATTATAGAACACTATTGGTGGGTAGTGATGTGTACTATACGTGCTATAAAGAGGTAGTGCTATGTACAATGGTTTTTGTGCTGCAAGAGATGCTATCAATCTAAAAAGTCGGCGCGATCAGGATTGTGCAAACAAATTAAAAGATTTCTCACTTTTAGGGTGTAAAATGTTCACACCATGGGTCACAGGGGGGGGGTGGAAGCGTAATTGGCACACCCTGTAATAGTAAAACAAAACAGAACAACCGGGTATTGACAAATAGTCGATCCCACGGCATAGAATGGTACTTAGCTTCATGAAGCAAACTGAAGAGAGACTACTCCGTTGTACTCACGCCCTCGACGCTCGGCACCCGTAGTGAACCTGTAGCGGCCCTCCGCTGGACCCCGAAGATGTGGGCGCGGGGCAGCGGGAGCGTTAAGTAATCGCTACGAGGAACTGAGCTTCCGGGTTGGGCGTGGTCGCACCAGGCAGAGGCTTGGGCCAATCGGTGATCACTGACGTGAATGACGCGTCGGTCACAAGGAAAGCGCCCGGTATTCCTGGCGTAGCTATGAGCAACCAGCAACACCAGCTTAGCGAATCTGTTCTCACCCCCTCAAGTACTATAAAGATTCAGCAGTTCTGGTGCAAACTCCTGAGAAGTTATAAAGGTTGTGAGTGCAGCCAGAAAGGGATATATGGCTGTAAGTGGGGTCCGATGGGAGCCGAGACTTCATCAAACTCGGCACTGGGGACCAGGGGCATCACAGTCTGGTGCTAGCCAGTTGATGGAATAAACTGATATTTATTGGTGATTAGAAGTAAACACTGGATTGAATCTGCAAATACCAGGTAATAGGGCATCAACAAAACAATCAAAGAAAGCTCACAAATGATAGTGAGTGGCAGCAAGTCTGGTTAAACAAACATATAGATGGAAGGCAATCGTTAGACTTTATTTTAATATAGAGTTCCATGGGATGTCATCGTTCAGCCCGAGAGTGTGGGTCCCAAGTCTATAGACCCACCTTTGTTCCTTCTCAAAAAGGCGGTTGGTGATATTGCTGCCATTTCCAATGTGTTCTATGACTGTCCAGTGCATATCATTCGTGGTGTGATTGAATTCAAGGAAGTGTTTACTCATTTTAGTAGTCGCTTTTTTACATCTCACATTAGACCGGTGTTCACAAATTCTCTGCTTAACCTTCCTACTGGTCATCCCTACATAACGTAGATTATAAGGACACGTGATGAGATAGACCACATTTTGTGTGTTGCAGTTAGTGTGATCTCGTTGTGTCCAAGTCTTGCCTGGTTCTAAAGCCAGCGTTTTGGAGTGTGTGGTTAGGTGACAGACACTACAATTGGCACAAGGGTAGTGGCCCACCACCCTTGGAAGATTCCAGGTATCGGTTACTGATCTCGGTGCTTCTTGGGTTTTCGGTCTTGGTCGTGTGTGGACTAATGCATCTTTGATGCTTCTACCTTTCTTAAAGGAAAAGAAAGGGAGCATACTGAACAAGACATCCCTTTAACTTGTGTCACAACATATAGTACCCTGTCGAACCTTATGAAAAAATCAATAAATAAGAATTGGCGTATTCTGACCAGCACCAACCAGACCTGGGGAAAAACCTCTCTTTTCCTTTAAGAAAGGTAGAAGCATCAAAGATGCATTAGTCCACACACGACCAAGACCAAAAACCCAAGAAGCACCGAGATCAGTAACCGATACCTGGAATCTTCCAAGGGTGGTGGGCCACTACCCTTGTGCCAATTGTAGTGTCTGTCACCTAACCACACACTCCAAACGCTGGCTTTAGAACCAGGCAAGACTTGGACACAACGAGATCACACTAACTGCAACACACAAAATGTGGTCTATCTCATCACGTGTCCTTGTAATCTACGTTATGTAGGGATGACCAGTAGGAAGGTTAAGCAGAGAATTTGTGAACACCGGTCTAATGTGAGATGTAAAAAAGCGACTACTAAAATGAGTAAACACTTCCTTGAATTCAATCACACCACGAATGATATGCACTGGACAGTCATAGAACACATTGGAAATGGCAGCAATATCACCAACCGCCTTTTTGAGAAGGAACAAAGGTGGGTCTATAGACTTGGGAACCACACTCTCGGGCTGAACGATGACATCCCATGGAACTCTGTATTAAAATAAAGTCTAACGATTGCCTTCCATCTATATGTTTGTTTAACCAGACTTGCTGCCACTCACTATCATTTGTGAGCTTTCTTTGATTGTTTTGTTGATGCCCTATTACCTGGTATTTGCAGATTCAATCCAGTGTTTACTTCTAATCACCAATAAATATCAGTTTATTCCATCAACTGGCTAGCACCAGACTGTGATGCCCCTGGTCCCCAGTGCCGAGTTTGATGAAGTCTCGGCTCCCATCGGACCCCACTTACAGCCATATATCCCTTTCTGGCTGCACTCACAACCTTTATAACTTCTCAGGAGTTTGCACCAGAACTGCTGAATCTTTATAGTACTTGAGGGGGTGAGAACAGATTCGCTAAGCTGGTGTTGCCGGTTGCTCATAGCTACGCCAGGAATACCGGGCGCTTTCCTTGTGACCGACGCGCCATTCACGTCAGTGATCACCGATTGGCCCACGCCCAAGCCTCTGCCTGGTGCGACCACGCCCAACCCGGAAGCTCAGTTCCTCGTAGCGATTACTTAACGCTCCCGCTGCCCCGCGCCCACATCTTCGGGGTCCAGCGGAGGGCCGCTACAGGTTCACTACGGGTGCCGAGCGTCGAGGGCGTGAGTACAACGGAGTAGTCTCTCTTCAGTTTGCTTCATGAAGCTAAGTACCATTCTATGCCGTGAGATCGACTATTTGTCAATACCCGGTTGTTCTGTTTTGTTTTACTATTACAGGGTGTGCCAATTACGCTTCCACCCCCCCCCCTGTGACCCATGGTGTGAACATTTTACACCCTAAAAGTGAGAAATCTTTTAATTTGTTTGCACGATCCTGATCGCGCCGACTTTTTAGATTGATAGCATCTCTTGCAGCACAAAAACCATTGTACATAGCACTACCTCTTTATAGCACGTATAGTACACATCACTACCCACCAATAGCGTTCTATAATTATGGGGACCAAGGTGGTGTTAACTATACTGCTACTCTGCCACACGATGCTTTTTAAACCACCTATAGGAGCACAACGGATCTACATTAAGTGGCCAACATCGCAACTCATTGTTTGTTTTGTCCTATATGTTTGTCCGTTTAATTCTTTTCCCACAGGTGCAGAAACCGCAAAAGTCGGAAGCCTCCTAAACCAGGAGTAATTAGGACGATATTCTTTTGTTCCTAATTTTTTGCACTTTTTCACAAATATTATTTTTCACTTTCACGTCCCTAGGTAGGGTGGGCCTTAGCGAGCCCATACCGCCAGGGTTTATCACACACTAAAGTCCTGATGAATGCCAGGTAAATTTACACAGTTTCTTGGCTGAAACATGTCGACTGACCTAGGAAACCACCACTTAATTAAATGTGGACGTATTTCCTACACAAATTTTTTTTATCTTTAAGTCCTTAGTGATCATATTAATAAAGTTTTTTTGAGACACTACTGACTTCTTTTTAAACCCCTCACCACTCACTTAAGGTAATTTTCTTTCGCACAACACTGCCTTTACCCACTAACCCGCTCCGCAGTAGATCTGGCGTCGAAGCACACGAAAGAGACGCTAGGTCTCTTTTGTGGGGCCCGATGATGAAGCATGTCATCACTAGGTGGTGAGTGAGGGCTTTCCTTAACGCCTTAAGTGAAGACGTCTATTCGCTTCAATCCGGTGGTCTGTTACTACCTGGGTACACTCTTGCTTTGTTGATCTGATTTATACCGGGGTATAAGAGTGTCCCAATACTCTCCCTGCCTCTCTTTTTGTTGTGACACCCCCTGTATAGTGTACCATAGGTACCCAGCGCATAGGTGCATCCAAGGCCTACCAGGGGCTGCAGCATGTATTATGCCACCACTGGGCAGCCATCCAAACTGACACCACAGGCTGATCACTCAGCTTGGGTAAGGTGGTGTAAGCACCCCTTACTTAGATATATATATATATATATATATATATATATATATATATATATATATATATATATCCAGGGAAAAACCTCCGATCGGGGAGCCCCCGACCCTTCAGGGCGGCCTCTTCAAACTGGGCACGGAGAGACCCAGCAATTTCCACACTCAGAAACACCAAACAAGAGGCCCACTTCAGTGAACAGAAAGCCTTTAATGGAGCTTGAGCACAGCTTTTCTTAACGTCCCAACTAGTTTCGGCACCCTTTGGCCTTGATCACGGGTAAAAATTGCACCAATAGCGTCTGTGCCTCCAAATTTAAAACGGTTCTGGTCACCTGACTGATTATTGCATACATCTTCCAGAATGCACCATGTCATTTGGGTAAGTGATGGCAAATCCTTTGTGCTTTTTTGTCAGCAGAATGCGCTGTTTATACACCCTTGTGCATTGCAATAGTGAAAGTTAATACAGTCCCAGTGGTAATCAGGCAGGGTTCCTTGTGACAGCCCAATGCTGAAATAAACGCCTTGCTCACACTTCACGCATCTGTAAACTGAACGATTGGCAGGGGCGTCATCCCCAACCAAATCCCTTCCAGCGCTGCCAGCAATTTTACCTCATTGGCATTTCCTTTGTAGGACTGGCGGCAGCGTGTGGGTCATGCTCCCTCTTAAACATCCAGGGAAAAACCTCCGATCGGGGAGCCCCCGACCCTTCAGGGCGGCCTCTTCAAACTGGGCACGGAGAGACCCAGCAATTTCCACACTCAGAAACACCAAACAAGAGGCCCACTTCAGTGAACAGAAAGCCTTTAATGGAGCTTGAGCACAGCTTTTCTTAACGTCCCAACTAGTTTCGGCACCCTTTGGCCTTGATCACGGGTAAGAATTGCACCAATAGCGTCTGTGCCTCCAAATTTAAAACGGTTCCGGTCACCTGACTGATTATTGCATACATCTTCCAGAATGCACCATGTCATTTGGGTAAGTGATGGCAAATCCTTTGTGCTTTTTTGTCAGCAGAATGCGCTGTTTATACACCCTTGTGCATTGCAATAGTGAAAGTTAATACAGTCCCAGTGGTAATCAGGCAGGGTTCCTATATATAGACACATAGTAACCTCTATGTCACTCCTATGGCAGGCCTCAACAATCCTGGAGGCAGAGTGCTTGGTTTTATGTGAGAGGGTGCTCTAGAATGAGCTGAGCCCTTCTGCAGCTTTCGGAACCATGTCCTTATAGCTGTTATATGATATAGCCATACCATATACTCTTAAGTGCATTATAATCCTCACGGTTAATGCTAACTTTGGTTTGGCTTTATCAAAACATGTCGTGTAAGGTGTCAAACACTTTGGAATACTACCCCCCCTGCCAATTCTGGTGGCGGGCGTAGCATTCCACCCTTCTAGAGGGAGAAGACATGTTGGTCACTGCTTTACCCGGTTAAAGTTAAACAGCCTCAGCATCACAAAATGGATGCTGCTGCCACAGACATGAGTCTGACCTCCTGCTGCTGGACGAAACTCCGGAAGGGGAGGCCTGGACAATAGGTTTCCTGCCCTGGGAGGACAAGCTTTTAGTGTTTTGGGGCAGGGAGGGCTGCAAAATGAGACACTGCCTGGGGCACACAAGGTGCTCCATGCATAGCCTGGTTCAAACCAGTTGCTGGGGCACTCCAGCCCCGCTCTGGCGCGAAACTGGACAAAGAGAAAGAGGTGTAACCACCCCCTTCTCAGGCTCCACCCATAGGAGGGACCTAGCAGGTAATCCAGCCCCTTAGATTAGTATAAAGATAGGAGCTGTGTCTAGAGACATTAGATTATCCTGGACTGAAACTCTGAAACGAAACTCTTGGACCTCCGACTTTCTACATCGACTAGAAGACGGAAGACATCTCCCTTGTGGTCACGGAGTGACCACTCTGTTCAAACAGGCACCACCAGTAACTTACCGGTTTGCTTTATTGACGCTCCCGACGGAACCCGAAGACTCAGCTACTCAGGACTGGAATCCCAGACTTCTTGGACTACGACCCACATCCACAGCAAAGCTGAGACCTGTGGCGGACACAAGAGACGTGGGACCAGATTCCCTGGACATCCTGCAAATTGCTAACTGCATCGACTCCTGAGGTAACTCGCAGTTGTGCATTGGGGCACGAGAAGCCCCAGACCCGAGCGCCATTTGCACCAAAGCTCAGCCCTCCACACTCCACGAGTGCCGCGTGGGGCCTGCTCCTGCATTTCAGCTCGACGAGTCTTCCCGGTTGCTAGCCCGTTGGCTAGTGAGCCCCCTGAAGGCGAACCTTTGAAATCATCTTGCTTTCCTGGTTGCTCCAGGCTTGCTCCAGCTTCCCTGCAAAGGAGAAGCCCCTCAGACCTTGCTGGTCTGACCTGAAGCCAATCTTCACTTCCTGCGTGGGTTGCGGTTACCAAGGCTTGTTGGGTCCAATCCAGATACCGACACCGCAGTCAACTAGATCCTTCGTGGGACAGCTTGACTCCAGCTCCTGGTCGTCGCCGACGCCTCCTGGTCCTCGAGGCTGCAGAGACAAGCTTCACCTCTTCACCTGTTTGCCTCGCAAAATCACCTGGTTCCTTCCTGGTCACTGACTAGTGACCCAGACTCTGTCCCCTCTGCTTTCAGGTTCTTCAGCTCCTCGATCCACCCTTAGACCCACCCGGACACTCTTCCTTCGGCCGCCTGCAGCACTTCTTTTGCAGGTCTCCATTGAAAGCATCGACGAAACCCGACACGAAAAGACACCTATGCACCCGGCTTCCCTGGGTGAGGTAACTCAAGTACTCAGGTGCTCCTATTGGTATTGACTATCCACGTGTCCTAGTTTAAAGAGGTTTTACTGTAGTCCACCCGGAAGTGTCCTTAACCAGTAACTTTGTGACTTCTTCGTTCTCCATTGTAAGTCAATGGTAACTTGCGTCTGTGTTCCTACACTGCACGCGTCTCCCGTGGGTCTCCTACTTCCAAACCTTTGGTTCTGTAGTGTAGCCCCAGC
Source organism: Lissotriton helveticus (assembly GCF_964261635.1). NCBI lineage: Eukaryota > Metazoa > Chordata > Amphibia > Caudata > Salamandridae > Lissotriton > Lissotriton helveticus. The sequence goes on along the minus strand of NC_136061.1, from coordinate 163,686,563 downwards.
GATTCCCTAGGCCCTAGGCCTATTCACTATTCCTGAAGTGACTCTTCTACCACTTACTTAGTATATGATTCGTGAGGCCCCTAGGGCAGAATTGTATTTGTGCAACTTATAGTATGCTTAATGAGTAACTTGTAACGTATCTCGAACTCTGACCTCATAAAGAGTGAAGAGGGGTTGTGTTAGTAATAAATACATATATATTTGATATATACCTTGTGTGTTGTCCTTTCATTTGGTATTCAATGGATTATACATGGTAAAACATCTGGCTTCACATGCTCTTTGAAGTTTTAGCCTAAGACTGCTGGTCCATGCTACCACTAGGATAGCTGGTCTATAAGGTTGACTTTACAACCACCATCAATAAGGGTTGTTTAGACTGGTGTAAGGTGCCCACTAGAATAGTGGACATCATATGCCAGGCTAACTTCTCACATCCAGGGTTCGCAAATATAAATCCCCCTTCACGTCTTTCACACTCACGTGTCTGACTCTCAATCGACTGTATGGGAACACTAAGAAAAATAAAGGATTAAAAAAAACAAGGAGCGGGTGGTGGACGACACAGAGGCCGAGTAACAGCTCTCAATTGACTGTGTGGGAACACAATAGAAAATAAAAGATAAAAAAAACAAGGAACGGGTGGCGGACAACACAAAGGGCGGGTAGAGGCTCTCAATTTACTGTATAGGAACACTAATGTAAATAAAGGACAAAAAAAAACAAAGAGTGGGAGGAGGATGACAGAGGGCGGTTAGTGGTGGGGAGGAAAGGGGGAGTCGTGACACAAACGTGCATCGAGCACTTGCACAAGCATGAAGCTTACAATTAACAAGCGCAACCAAAGCGGACCGCGCTGCAAATGAGAAAAAAAAAAAAAAAAGAGGGCTTACATACTTATGAAGGAGACTGTGTAACCCCGCAAGTAAACGATCCAGTCCGGGTGGGCCGGGCCAAAAGGAGACAGGGCGGTAACAAGGAGGGACCTAGAAGCCTCCTTTACAATGAAAAGCCACTGTTTAGCATGAACGATGACGCAAGCCAATAGGATTGATGGGCGGGCTTTAAATCCCCTTCTGAAATCGTACAGATTACAATAAGCCTCGCAGAACGAGGAGCACATGCGCGCTCCAGGGCTAGATCTGCGAGACCTAAAAAGGCAGCCGACACCAACGACCTGCATAGCTTCTTCTACCCATCAGAACGCTTCACTTCTTGAGCAAAACCCCCACCCCCAGCTTTTAGCGATTTAGAGTATCACAATTTTGTCACGCAAACCTTGAATTCTCATAATACTCGAGTTTTAAGTCAACCTGCCGCAAAAACAAAAGAAACAGTCCCCGCAAAAACAAAAGAAACAGTCTCCCGTGAGGTGTTTGTTTAGTTCTTATACTTCCTTGTATATGAAAGCGCTGCCAGACCACACGAGAGCAAGAAGAGAAAACAAACACACAGGGAGGCCCTTTCTTTTTGGAACCTGGAGCTTTACACTTGTACGGCTCCAGCCCAGTTGGCCTCCCACTAACCCCCAGGGCGTTTAAACAGGCACAGATTAACACAGGAGGTATTGTCAAAAGGCTGACATGGAGAACACGGCCAAACATGCGCTGTCATTTACCCCGCCTCACTGATGGCTGTCGTGTCCTCCCTTCGTTATGAAATATATGACGGGGGGGAGGAAGAACTTAAAGTTGTTGTAGCTAGTCTCCGTTATAAAAAAAAACACCTCATCTCGGTAACTGGCCAGAATAATCCTTCGCAAACAATCAGCAATCGTTTCATACATGCCAAAAGGCCCGATTTAGGTGGGAAACTCAGTTTTCTCGGCCAAAAACGGCTTTATTTTAGCAGCCACCCGTCTAAATTGACTTTTCTTCAATGCAATTCAGGGGGTGTAGGTAGGAGATGGAATCTCCCGATTTTTGTTTCAAAATCTCCTTCTTTCTAGTGTGAAAATATTGGCATGTGTGTTTGTTATTCGGTGAAAGGGAGGACATGTGGAATAGCGAACAAAGCTGCCCTTCAGGACTGGGAGACATGTTAAAGTCCTAGCGTCGGCTCAACATCCTGTGATCCTGGGCATTTCACTTCATTTCCCTGTCCCTTAAGGGAAAACAAATCTATACTTGTGTAATTTAATTTATTCTGATGGTCATGCAAAGTGCTGCAATGCCTTTGGTTTACACTATTAAGAACTGGAAAAAAGAATGAAAAGAAAGCATTTCTGGCAAAAGTAAGTGTGCTTCTGTGCTATAAGGGCTTCAAAACCATTATCACTGCCAACTACTTAAACCTTCATTTAGAGTGGCTCAAACCACTACATATGTTCAGTTTTTAAATTGCTGCACATTAGCATTTTCCAATTAAAGTAAATTTGCTGTCAAATATTTACTGGAATGTAACAAAACTAAACTATATTACGGAAAAAACATGGAGCTCGTCATGTGCAAAAGGTTCCTGTAACTACTTTGTGCTTAAATCTATAAGTTATTTAGGGGCTATGCACCATAAATTGAATAACACACTATATTATGAGCTGCATTATATATATTTATGTAGTGATACGTATAAACCAACTACAGTAACTCAAGTGCTTTTTTGTGGTATTACCCTTGATGCAGTGCTACCTTCTGATGAAGGCCTTCGAGTAAGCATGCCCCTGAAACAGACACCTTCTGCATGCAGAGCAATACAGGTGTGCACGTGCGTGCATGTGTGGCATCCAGATATGCAACATTTCTAATCTGTTCCTCAACTTTGACATTATTGCCAGAAATAGCACTGTCAAAGACAAAAGATCTGGCTTTTATTTATTTTATTTATAACGTTTTATATATAGCGCGAACTAGATCCGAGCTGCAATCTCTCAGGTGCACCACTCATCCTCCTCTCATACAGACGCACCACTCACCCTACACGTTGTTGACCCTACACTAACAGAGGCACACTGCTTATCCATGCCTCAAGGGCGCCCCATCCCGCTCTACTGATATAGCACACAGTGCACCCTGAACTCACAAGCACTCCTCTCATCCTAGACTCACACAGGTACCTCCTCATCTTGAACCCACACCACGACAGACCTCACTCTGCACATACGGTGCACACGGCTCTCCCGGAACATATACAGGAAAGCCATGAAACTAAGGCACTTTGCTCACAATGCACTCACACAGGCACCCTCCCATCCTACCGTCATTCAAGTACACTGTTCACCCTACACTTAGACAAACCTTGAACTGGGGTATATTGCTCACCACACCACTCATTTGCACTTTCCCCCCGCAGACACACTGGCAGTGTCTCTTTGTAATCCTACCCCCACAGCCTCTCTCTGACACCCCTCATTTGTACAAGTGCTTTTCAGTTATAGTGGAGCAGCTAGGTGGGAGAGGAGACACAAGACACTGGCAGCCTGCTCACCGCTATGTGTTGCCAACCGTGCCCTTTGGGGAGCCTAGTAAGTGAAGGGCATCTACACGCTGGCAGGGTCAACAAAGTAGTGGGGGGTGCATGGCTATGAGGGGAATGAAGTGAGGTGTACTTCACCTCAGATCCGTATCAAGTGGGTCTTCCACGCCATATCCACATGACAGGGCCCGCCTGCCATGCTCCTCCTCAACAGGACAGATTCCCGAGAGTCCCCTGGGGGCAGATGTGGCCCGATGTCCAGACACTAGCCGCATCAGAGGCGGCGCGGAGCCCTATTGCTAAGCAGGACTCCATCGGCCTGCCATCTTAGGTGACCAGCCTGGCTGCTGAGCCCCGCTAGGCCTTCCCTGCAGCCCCACCGGCAGCTATCCCCATGCAGCTGTGGCACTAACAGGGGACACCGCCCATGTCCTGTGTGACCACCTTTACCTGTCTGTGGCTACTGGGACCCCGCCGCGGGAGGTCAGGGCCTTGACGGCCAGCCATACTGGACGTCTGTGGGCTCGCTCGGGCCTTCCTCCATGGCCCCAGTGGTGTCTGCCACAATCCACGGGCGCTGCCTGAATCCTGTACAGCCCCAGAGTAGCTGGCTTTGCCTATCAGTGGATGCAGGAGCTCCTCAGAGGACAGCCTGGGTCCCCCAGGGGCCACAAACTGCAACTGCTGGAGGAGAGGGTTGAAGCTTGAGATAACCCTCTGCCACGGTTGGTAAGCCATTCAACCTACAGCGGGGCTGGAGGGGTGGGTGGGTAATGCACCTAGACCAAGTGGCACCCAACTATTGCTACTAGTAGCTGGGGCTGGGAACTACGCAAGATAGGGGCACCCTTAGGCCCAGCCAAACTTGAACTGTCAAATACAGTAGCTACGGTACCTCGTCCTGCCTGGCGCCTCGCAGTATACATCGGCCCATGGAACACATGGGGTCCCCACTTGCCTGACGCTGCGGGTAGCTTCAGTATTTAATGGGACGGCCCCAGCCTGCCTTCACCCTCCACCGACGCTGCACACCTTCTGGTCAGACCCCTGTATGAAATACCAATGACTTCTACCTGCGGACGGGTTGTGTTGGCCCCTGGCGGATGGCCTTCTACTTTGTGTTAAGGGTGTTGCCCTAACTGCACATCTGCCCCTGCTGAAGACAGATGGAGAGCCGAACCCCCTCTTTCGTGGCCATACCGTGCAGCTCTTCCAAGACAATTCCCCGGTCACGTTGAGCAAGAGGCATGATTTAAAGCAAGGCACTGGAATGTTGAGAGTGTTAGTGGAGCCATCCAGTCACCCTTATGGGTCCATGGAAGGGGAAGCACTGTTTGCTTCGGTCTAGAGGGGAAGAGAAAAAACTGCCGTTTATCCTAGACGACACGGCTGGCAAAAAGGCCTCCCCACCCCAGATGTCATTTGGAGACTGGTGGCATTCCTCCTGGCAGACAGTTCATGGCCATCGCTATGAAAATCATAAAAAGGAGCACGCCCTTCAAGAGGCAAAAGACAACATCATAACACATCTCCAGAACATGAAGATAGAAACCTCATCGATGACAACCACATGTGGCGGACATCTTTACCTGCTTCCAAATGCCTCTTCATATTGAGGGAACGCTCTCCATCTTGTTTTGTTGTAGACTGTGAATAGGCCATGGGTCCCAATAGAAGCAAACTACGGGGCACCCGAGAGACCATCTTGATACCAGACTTTGTTAGCCCATATGTGTAACTATTGGACTCGCCCTCTTCTGACGTGATAGTTATCCTTCCCTGAGGCGTGCTCAAGGAGGGTGACACTTCCAGTAGGGTCAGAGCACTTCTGCGCCTAGTACCGCTTGGACCACATTTCAGTATTGGTCCCTGCTGGCTCACTGTGAAATGTTATGTTTGTTTGCTTTCGGTTTAATTCACATCACGTGTTCATGGGGGGGGGAGGTCGGGCCTGATATGGGGCTCACGCTGACCCATGGGGGGTGCTGCGGCACAACACGCCTAGCTACCTTGCTCACCAGGCACACCTCTAGGCCATTCTTGGCCTCCTCGTCCCATCTTCCGCCTCCTTTTCCTGGGCATTACAATGCACCATATGGGTCACCTGGACTATACCACGCCACTTCGTAACCCAGATAGGCACAAAGGCTTAGCTACCATGTACACTCAAATCACAGATGGGCGCTACACAATACACTAAACTCCTCTCACTCAACGTCAGGGGCCTGAATTTGTCCAACAAGCGGAAGCAAGTCTGGGGCGTTATCTAACCCATCAGGACTCCAATGTTATCTTCCTCCAAGAAACGCAGATCCTGGGGGAAGATTGACACTATATGGCGCACCCTATAAACCCCTACTGCTTAGGGTAGGGGTAACCTACTAAGACCCTGGGAGTAGCTATAATTTGCAAAGCGTGTTTTGCTCGAAGATTGTAAAGGTCACCAAGGACCAAGTGGGGTGCTTTTGAAATTGCACTTCCTGAGGGTTATCCACTCTTTGACTCTAATCAACATATATGCCCCCATGAAGAGCACAACTAAAGTCTACAGGCCACACTTAGGGAACGACTGTCTGACGTACAAGGAGAAATCATTATGGGTGGCTGCTTTCATCTACTAGGAAACCCGGACTAAGACTGAAGCACAGCATTGTACCAAGGCACTGGCGCAATGTCGGCACAACTCAAACAAGAGCTCGCGGACCTAGGACTGGTAGACACTTGTTATTACAGACATTCTGGTCACACAAGATTATTTCTTCTACTCCGACATCCTTACTGCCTCCGCCCGTATTGACTAGGTCTGCCTCACACACTCCTTGCTCCAAGACCTTGAATCGGTTGCCATCTCATATTATGCACATGTGGAACTGGTCTGGGCCAATAGTGTATCCTCCCGACAAGGCCCCTGTGCTGGCGCTTCCCCCATAGATCTTCAGAAAACCCCTAGACGTGAAAGAGATTCAAAATGCAATTGTAGAAGATGAATGCCCTTCCAAATACACCCCTCCCATATCCTCTGGGATGGGTTCAAGGCCTCGAGCAAAGGCGCAATTTCAACCGTCTCCATTGTCAGAGCAAGGCAATCTCAATTGGTGGAGACCACTCTCACAGCAGAGATTAAATAAAGCCCTGTCTTCTTCAAACAGACGTAACAAACATCAGCTTGAGATCCTTCAGGGACAATTACGAGCACACAGAATTAACAAAGAGGAGCCCAACCTCTTAGCCCTGAAACAGAAATACATTTGGGGGCTGAGGAGAGGAAGCAGGACAAGATGAGCTTATTATTTGCTTGCAAACTATGCCTCCAACGCTCAAAAACCCACATCTCTAAAATAAGAATGGCAGACAAGACCTGGGCGACCAATGAAGGGGCTGAACAACAAGCCTCTTACAACTATTACCGAACACTTTAAAGGTGGGACGAGAGCCCTAATAGACACTTATTTGAGTGAATACAAATGGGCTCCAAATGGCCCTCGTCATGCTGAACTCCTTGACGCCCTCATCACACTTACTGAGCTTCACAGGGCCACAGGGAGCTGCCCATCAGAAAGACCCGGGCCTGATGATCTTCCAGTCATCTTTTACAGAATGTTCCTCTCCAGCCTCAAGGATCGCATGCTTACATTGTTCAATTCATTCAACCAGGACAGTGGCCTCACTCCCACCATGATTGCTGCTGAAATTACCCTTATACCCAAACAGGGCAAAATTCACAAATTATGCTCATCATACCGCCCCATAGCAGTCCTAAACTCAGACGTCAAGATCTTAATGAACATTTTGGCTAACAGGGTTGACTTGCATCTCTCCAGTCTTATTGACAAGGGACCGGGTATGATTCATCTGCAAATCTGCAGGGTGCAGACAATGTGTGCCAGAATGCCCACGTGGGTAAAAATCTCCCTGTCATCCTAATCTCCCAGCGTACCTCCTTTCGCTGGACTTTACATTTTATTCCCGGGAACCTAGTCTTTTCTCTGCTCACTTCTGTGCAAGACTGACGTAGGCCTTAGAATGAAAGCCAAAATCATGGATTAGTATGTAGCCCCAACAGCCTTCCTCAGTCTCAATGGACATCTCACAAAGCCCATCACTCTCACCAGAGGCGCCTACTATCATCTCTGCTCTTCGTCCTGGTAGTCGAACCCTTAACCATTACCAACCGTCATATTGCTGCCATTGCAGGAATTCCTTTTGGTGGGCAGTTCCACAAAATCACTGTGGACAACCTGCTACCTACTCAATTGCCTGAAACCCTGATTTCACCCCAGCTCTCCAACTCCACACAGTTGGCCACTAGGAAGCCCGCAAATGTAGACCTCTGAGTAACCTCTTCACAGGGGGCACTATGTAAATGTGTTGGACTTGTAAAGCGCACGGCTGCCCGTAAGCGTCCCGGCGCTGGAGACCGCTGGGGAACCCGTCCTGGCTTTCCCTGTGAGATGGTCCCTTCTGGGAATCTCCAAGGTGAAACCAGGCATCCCTGGCGTCTGTTGGGGGCCGTTGTAGAGATGAGGCAAGCTTAATGCCCAGAGTTGCCGACTGTGATTCCTGGTTAGAGTAGGCACCGAGGCGAGAATTGTCGAGTCCGCTGACCCTGGTCCACGACCCTGCCGCGTCGGGAATTGAACCCTGGTCCCGGGCCGTTCTCTGCTTCTGGGTCTGCCGCCTCTAACCAGTGAGCCACACCACACCAACCCTTCGAGCAATGCAAACTAGACTTCAAGATTTCTGAAACATACCGTCTGCAATATTGCCAACTCTGGCACTGGGAGCTTCACCCCCTTAACACTCAAGGAGCCACACAGGCTACCACACCCTTTGAGAAGCAAGAGCTGGTCTTCAACGGCTCCAGAGGGCTTATATCCGAAAATGTATCAAGTCATACAACACTCCACACCCTCCTGCATCCACCCATACCAAACACACTGGAACACTAGCACCACTGAGGATATCTCACAAAAACAGTGGGAAACCGCCAAAGTGTTAAAAGTATTGCCCAACGAAAGAGCCTATAAAATTATGGTGCAATGGTACTACACTTTGATGCGCCTGCATGCGATTTCCCCCACAATGTCTTCTACCTGTGGGCGATGAAGGTGAGCACTGGGCGACTTTCTTCACATCTGGTTGACTTGCTCCCTTATCACCACGTACTGGAAGGAGATTCTTGGACATATAAAACGCACCGTAGGATTTCCAATTCCTGCATCCTATCTCACTGTCATACTAGGCAGACATCCCATTGCGCTTGAGGCTATGACGCATGCAGATTGGCAGCTTATAAACCACATCAGGCGCCGCGAAACAGTATCTCGCCCTTGCATGGAAAAAAAACAGGGGATCTGGTATGTATTAGCAATGGAACAGATATCGCATAAGATGGCTCACATTGATAAAAAGTTTACACGTATCTGGCAACCACTGATTAATTATCTCTCCCAAATCGAGCACACCTGCTTAACCCCACCCAAGCTAAAGGTACTACAACTCTTTGAATAGGAGGTCCATTCTTCAAAGTGACTATAACTCTTGTGCTGGACCCTTTACCCACTGCTCAATGCTTAGGACGGTTCTGATCCACGCCGCACGGGTTTAATACTGTGAGCCTGGTCCTCCTGTGGGAGCATAATGATCTGGTACTTGTTGCTTACTTCGTTTTTTTATCCATTGTTCCAAGACCTGTACACATGTTGGTTGTCTACAACTATAATGTATTCCAATATCACAGTCCTGAATTCACTTTGTTGCCTTCTTATTGTGCTGACTACCTCTGTAAGACGCTTTGCTAAGCGTTGTGAAATTGATAATGAAACCAGGTTGTGTTTTTATTTCATAATGAAACTTTAAAAAACTAATTTCTAGTAAAAATTTAAAAAAAGCATTCTCTTCAAGAAGGAGGCTCAGTGAAATAACAGTATTTGCCTAACAATTTGATTAAGTGGGAACAAAGGATTGATCAACGATTTATTTTCCTCGCGGTGCAATACAGCGATTAGATGGGCATCTGTGACATCTGTGCTTTGAGATTAAGTCTCGGAGGATGAGATTAGAGCATAGGTGACAGGTTGCAACTGTTGCGATTAGGAAACCACACCATGGGTTTTCCCTGTAGATTACCTTTTTATTATAAGGACATAACTATTAACTGTCACAAAGATAAGGTGTTGCAAAAAATAACCAAAAGGCGCAAACAAGTGCCACACAATTTTTATTTTTGTGTAGCAAAATTTCTCAATCTATCCCTCAATAAATATTCTGGGAAGTTGCAATAGCTGCTTGGGAAAATTGGTAGAAAGCTGCATAGCTTCATCCCTATTTCTCTATACCTTGGCAAATAACCTTCTTGATGTTATGCATCTGGAACCAGACATGGTTGTAGCAGAGAAACTGCTCTTCTGCATATTGTTAATAAGCCTCTGCTTCCTCAATGGAGGTAACTCCTGCCTACTTCCGCTTCTGATCCCCTCTACTGCTGTCAATACAGTCGACCACAGCCTTCTGATTAAACACTTGCCGGAACAGATGGGCATTGACTGTGCAGCCTTCAGCGGGTTCCCTTCCTAAGGAGAAGCTTGAAGTGAATAGCAGAGCTATTGGGAAGACTACATTGGTCAAAAAAAACTGAAAAAGTGGGAAGATAAAGGGGTTTTACGTGGTTAGTTTATCTGGAAGGTGAGGTACATTATCCAGAGTGGGGGGTCTGATTCTCGAAGTGGAAGTAAGGAATATGGAGTTGGGCAGTATATTGTTGACGTTTTATTAATTGGCTCTTCCAATGATGTTTTTGTCACATATTCTTAGCACACTACAGTCTTTAAACATAAGTTTGCTTACCTGTTTCTTTATTTTTTTTTTCCTCATCTATTCTTATCCTTTTTTAACTACAAAAGCTATCATACTCCTATATTTGAGATGTCTACTTGAAAGTCAGCTATTTTAGATATCATATCCCTGCCACCATATATAACCTACTGCTTTTAATATTTTGTGGTCAATTGTACTGGAGTAAAAATCCGCCACTGCATTATTCTAATCAGTACTATTTTCCACAGACTTAGGTAGCAATGGTAAACTGTTATCTTTAGTTGTTAATTCCTCATTACTGGAACAGTGTGTAGAATAGATAGATTTTTGGAGCAATTTAATTGATACCCATTGTCACAATCTGCAAATACACCTACAAACTGTAATGTTTTTATTAAATAAGGACCCCCTTGACAAGTCATCCAGTATTGTATACGTTCCTTGACTTCATCTTTATTTACCAAGTTAATTTCAAATCTTCCAAACGGTGATTGCACAACATGTGTTCTCCTCCACACAGATCTCACCCTATATCTAGGGGCTTTTATTTATACATTATTTTTCTCCCTCCAAGTTTTTTCTATTTGTGACATCCTCCATCTGAGTACAATCCTAACTGAGCTTTTCTTTTTTTATGTTTTTCTTAATTATTGTGTCGGGAGTAAGGAAACCTTTTGCAAATGGATTAAGTGGTCATCTTTTTACTTTCCCCTTATTCTGGATGTTATTTCGTGAGATATTGCTAAAACACAGCACAAGTGGACCATTTTTTGTTATTTTCCTTTTGTTGCATTGGTTTCCTTAGTTAAAACTATGTTTGGGCCTTTTCTTTTATTAGCAATAGAAACTCCTTTGGTGGTAACTACGCTACATACTGTTTTTGCAATGTTATTATCTTCTTCCGTTTCAAATTCTTCATCTTTAATGGGTTTACAATCAGTTACCTAATCATTACCTTTTACAATGATTCATTATCTCTTAAAGTGCCAGAGGGATTTCTCACAAACTCATTTACCACTGAGTTCGGAGCTTTATCAACACTATTTACTAAGGCCTTAGTTTGATACTCTTGGTCAGTTTTATCAGTTCTACTTTACTTACTCCCCCTCCTCCAACATCCACCCCTTTAATTTTGGTATGCTAATTGATCATCCTTCTTAAAGTTTAGAAATAGATTTTAATATATATTGAATAGCAACAACGTAGAAGAACCTATCAAAAGATCAATTATTGATTGCGACGTCTGTCTATTTTCACTACTGTTTCCTGTATTAGGTGCTGGTTAAATTAACTCTTCGAAAGAAGTATAGCAAAGGGTGAGCAGAGAGTCAGACATATGAGTGAGAGAGAGCACTATTTTGTGAGGTTGTTCATTGGTTGTTTCATTCTTTCACCGGGCTAGAACTCCAAAGAATTCTTATTTTCCACACAGCATTGAACAAAGAAGCATCTCAATCAAATCCTTTTGTGAGGCTTCCGCTGGGTTGATTTACAAAATTAATTTATTAGTAATTATGTTACAATCACGTTTGTTTTGGAGGCAGCACTCCCACTTGGCTTAACTCTCCATTTGTACTATTTATTACATACGGGTATAGGGTATTGTTCAATCCATATTTTTATGAACTACTTTTCTATTTTGCCATCCAGAGGTCTTGTTGAATGGAGCTTGATACTCAATATTGTATTGGTGTATTTCTGCTTGCACAGTTATCCTCTTTCCTTTATTTTGATAGTTTTCATTCCATTGTCTCTTAGTTATATAATTGCAACTTAATTGCATCTTCAAGACCTCCATTTTCCATATCATGTTCGTCTTTAACACTTTGTTCAGTGGTAAACCTTTGCCACCATTGTTCCCGTTACTTCCTTTACTACTTTCACAAAATAGTTGGTAATAAAGTCCTTAGTACTTCCCTTGACATTGTAATCATTGACTTGCCGAACATAATTTAAACTCATACTTTTTTTTACCTTCTTACATGTTTTCCTTTTTACAGCTCCCCAACCTCAGTCCTTCATATACTTCTATGTTATGTTATGTTATCCGGATTTATAAAGCGCACAGATGCCCCAGCAAAGGGGCGTCCTGGCGCTAGACAGAACAAAACCGGACAAAAGGTGGAAAACACAACACAGCAGCAGAACTAAGGGCCTAGGGGAAAAAGAAAGGTTTTAACCGCCTTCCTAAACACAAGAAGCTCATCAATGGCACGAATGTGGACCGGCAAGGAATTCCATAACTTGGCGGCGAGGACTCGGAAAGATCGACCGCCAGTCCTGGATCTCTTAAAACGAGGAACTATGGCAAGGTGTAAAGCAGAGGACCTCAGAGGACGAGCTGGAACATAAGGGGAGATAAGTTGCTGCAGAATCTGAGGTGAAGAAAATTTTAAAATTTTAAAAGTCAATATCAGGGATTTAAACTTTATTCTCTGAGCCACCGGAAGCCAATGGAGATTAAAGATGGTTTGTCTAGCTAAGCAGAATCTGGGTAAGCCGACCAGAGCCCTGGCGGCAGCGTTTTGGACGCGTTGGAGGCGAGAGAGCTCGGCCTGATTGACTCCAAGAAAAAGGGAGCTAGCATAATCCAATTTAGACAGGATCATGGCTTGCACAATCAGGTGTCGAGTGGGAGCGTCAAAATATTTAAAAGTGGACCGAAGCGGACGCAAAATCCCAAAACAGGAAGCAGCAGTCTTGTTAGTGTGAGTGCAAAAGCTCAATTGGGAGTCGAACCAAACCCCAAGGTTTTTCACTTCAGAGACGGGGGTAGGGGTAGGACCGAGCTCAGATGGCCACCAGCTATCGCCCCACAAATGAGTTTGTTTCCCCACAATGAGCACCTCGGTTTTCTTGGCGTTCAATTGCAGGAAGTTATCATTCATCCAGTGGGCAACAGATATAAGTCCCTCACGGAACTTAGCTGCCTCGAGATCGGAAGCTCCACTAATCGCAACCGCCAGCTGTGTGTCGTCTGCGTAGGACACGATGGAAAGGTTCCCACGCAAGGCGACAGCAGCTAGCGGCTGAACATAAAGATTGAATAGGGTGGGGCTCAAAGCCGAACCCTGTGGAACTTCCTGGGCACTCGCATGTGGTTTGGATTCAAAGGGGGGAGTGATGACCCTAAAGGAGCGATCAGATAAAAAAGATCTGAACCATTGAAGAGCCAGCTTATCCACCCCAGCCTCAACCAGACGTTGTAATAAAATGTCATGGGAGACAGTGTCGAAAGCGGCACTTAAGTCAAGAAGCACAAGTGCCGCCGTCTGACCTGAATCCATCAGCATGCGAAGATGTTCCGCCATATACAAGAGAGCAGTCTCAGTGCTGTGACCGGGTCTGAAACCGTTCTGCGAAGGATCTAATATTTTCGCAGTATGTAGATGTTTTGCTAGGATGTTATTGACATGAACCTCGGTCAGTTTAGCGGCCCACGGGAGGAGAGAGATGGGGCGGTAGTTTTCCGCTTTTTTGGGGTCTAGAGCAGGTTTTTTCAAGACAGGAATTACCTGCGCCTGTTTCCAGGGACCGGGTACGGAACCCGAGGACAGGGACAAATTAATGAGCTCACAAAGCGGGGGAAGGCAGATAGAAGAAGATTCCCTGAATTGTAATGGCCGCAGAGGATCTTTCGGGGAACCAGATTTCACCCTGATCACAAGTTTGTCAAACTCCTCCGTAGAGAGCTCCGGAAGGTAGGATAACGAGATGGTGGTTTTAGGAGTAGCTGTGTTACCCTGCCGGGAGCCTGTGGGGCTGGAGAAGGCTTGATAAATACCTTCCGCCTTATTAATAAGGCGGCCAAGTCCTCACAGTGGGAGGCAGAGCAAATCTCAGCAGTAGAAGATCTGCAAGCGGAAAGATCCTTCAGTGCTTTAAAAATGAGTTTACTAGGGTTGGTACTAGCACTGAACTCACGAGAGAAGTAAGAAGCCCGGGCCCTGCAGATGGCTCTGTGGTATGACTTGATGGTAGCAAGGTACAAAGCTTTCCTGATCGGGTCATATGACTTGCGCCAAGCTCTTTCAGCTTGTTTGCAAGATCTTTTTAAAAGCCGAAGAGCATCGTCATACCAGGGACTGGAATGGCTGCGCTGTTGTTTAGTCAGAGTGGGAGGAATCAGCTTGTCCAATGCATTAGTGAGCCAGCTGCAGAACAGATTATAACCGGACTCCACATCAGTGAAAGGGGCCAAGGGAAACTTGCCTAAAAGCGAATGAAAATCATTAAGTTTCAGCTTTTTCCACGGGCGCCTAAAAGTGGCAGGAGTAGAGGCGGTAGCAGGGGGGACTTTAAGTAGAAGATGACATTCAATGAGATGGTGGTCAGTCCAGGCCATAGGTCTAGGAGGTAGAACCTTGGCCGAGGTAAGGGAGGTGAAAAATGGGTCAAGGATGTGACCACCAGTATGAGTGCCCAGGTGGACTAATTGAGAGAGTTGGAGAGCCTCCAAATCGGCACAAGTGCTGCTAGCCGCAGAAGGACCAGGAGAATCAAAATGCAAATTCAGATCCCCGATAATATTAAAATTAGCAGTTTTCAGGGCCAAAGAGCTAACTACATCAGGAAGGGCGGCCCTGAAAGCAGCATCAGGGCCAGGGGGTCGATAAATAAGTAAACCGGAAAAGGAAAAGTGCGGATTAACTGAAACCGAAAAATATGCGCTTTCGCACCCCACAAAATCCATGGCCTTCCATGTAAAGGGATATGTGGTTTTAACAGCGGCAGCAATACCACCCCCTCTAGAGTCACGGTTAAGAGTATAGATAGTATACGCTGGGGGGAGTGCTAAGTTGATAGCGACCGAAGCGTCGCTATGGAGCCAAGTTTCAGACATAAAAAATATGTCAGGGTCCTCAGTAAGTAGGTCATACACGTCAAGATGGTGCTTGACTAAAGATCGAACATTGAGATGATAGATCTTAAAGATAGTAGGCTCGGATGACAAACGGGGAGGAGGGCAAAAAGTGGAGATCGGGATAGGCGTAGGAAGTGTGAAAGCACAGTCAGGGCACCTAAAAGGCCCACACAGAGGATGGTAAGAGTTCGCCGAACAAGGGGCAAGGTTAGGACGAAGGTGAAGAAGGTCGGTTTTAGAGTACATGTCTAATAAGCGAACCGGATAAAACAACACACGTACCGACCAGGTGACAGAGCCCAGCCCTAGCGCTTCCTTAGCGCTGACGACTCAGGCGCAGAGAGGGCGCGACCCGCTGCGCGTTACCGCTGCGCGATGAGGCGAGGTTTAAGTAGGGCGGGCGGATGAGGGCCGCAAGGCTAGAGCGCTCGGTCCGGCGCCTCTAGACGGCGCGTCCTCACCAAAGATGGCGCCTGTAGAAGTACCGGCGAGCTAGGAGCCACAGAACCCAGACCCGCAAAACAGCGGTGTGGGACACAATTTAAATGCAAGTAAGGGCCGGGGGTCCCTATTAAAATCAGGGAAGAAAATAAATAAAATAAAGCAAATAGTAAAACGGGAATATTTAAAAAGCGCGTAGCGCTATGCAACAAAGTGATGCAGCGTGCGAGGCTCCGCCACGCTGTTTGTCCAGCAAGAGTCTATCCAGGCTTCAGTCTCGTTCCTTAGGTCCATCAACTGCAACCTGATTTTTCTCTCAAGATTTGTATTTCATAGTGGAGTGTTTTCAACCATGTTCAAATAATAATTTATTTACTAATCAATAAGTAATCATATTACCCAATAGCCTTTCAAATACGAGTCCTTTTTAAATTATTTGAGTAACGGCATGTACCACGAAAAACCTCCAACACTGTTTTACGATGTTTAATATCTTTTTCCAAGTACTCTTAGAGGAAACGGCCCACTGAAGGTAACTGTTCTACAAAGACTAAAGAATGCTGACAAATATTTCGGGGAAAATATATGCAAACCATTTACTTCATCACCTAGAAGAATGGGTGAAAACATCTAAATTATTCCCAAAATTCAACTGGGATGTAGGAAAGGTAATTCGACTAATGATGGATTTCTTCGACTAAAATTATTAGCAAAGAAATATGCAAGAATTAAAATGAAATCTCTATATGTGGTGTATATAGACTTAACCACAGCATTTGAAACCATTAATAGAACAAATCTATGGAAAACAAGCATTGGCATAAATAGGTCTCGCCTATGCAAGAGTTATTGGCTTTGCCAATATGTTTTAGAAATGTTGTATATCAGAGTGGCTGCTGTTGAGCATGGCCAAAAGTTAGTAGGGTAAAGTGGAGTGGAATGTCAAAGTGGTGTAGAGTGGAACGTTAAGGAGTGGCGCAGTGTGGTACACAGTAGAGTTAAGTGGGTTGGAGAGGAGTGAAGTGGAGTGGAGTGTCATGGAGAGTGTACAGTGTTGTGAAGGGAATAGAGTGGAAGGGCAAGGAGTTGAGTGGTATAGAGTGGAGTTGAGTGGAGTGTTGTAGAGTGGAATGGTAACGTGTCTTGGAGTGGTGTAGAGTGGAGTGGCGTAGAGGGTGTTGCATAGAGTGGAGTGGCGTACAACTATGTAGATTGTCGTGGGGAAGAGTGGAGGATTGTGTCATAGAGTGGAATAAAGTGGCATGGAGTGGCTCAGAAGGAGTTTCGAACAGGGTCAAAGGGCAGGGGTGTCGCAGAATGGCATAGAGTGGAGTAGAGTCGAGTGGCCCAGTGGAGTAGAGCGGCAGTGGAGCAGAATTTAATGGAGTAGAGCATCGTTGAGTAGAGGACATTGGTTTGAATACAGTGGTGTAGAGTGCATTGGCATAGAGTGCAGTGAAGTAGAGTAGCATAGCGTGCAGTGGCACAGAGTAGACAAGGTAGGAGTAGATTGATGGGGTATAGAGTGCAATGGCGCAGAGTAGAGTGGTGTAGAGTAGAGTGGCGTGGTGTAGAGTAGAGTGGCGTAGACTAGAGTGGCGTAGACTAGAGTGGCGCAAAGTAGAGTAGAGTGGAGCAGAGAGGTGCAGAGTGGCCCACAGCACAGTGGAGCTAAGCAGAGTGGTGTGGCGCTGAGTGAAGTAGTGCAGAGTAGAGCAGCGCAGAGCAGAGTAGAGTGGAGCACAGTGGCGCAGGGTGGAGCAGCGCAGGGTGGAGCAGCGCAGAGAAGTGAAGCAGAGTAGTGACGTGGAGCAGAGCAGAGGAGTAGAGCAGGGCAGAGTAGTGGAGCAGAGAGGAGCGGAGCAAAGGAGAGCGGAGCAAAGGAGAGCGGAGCAAAGGAGAGCGGAGCAAAGGAGAGCGGAGCAAAGGAGAGCGGAGCAAAGGAGAGCGGAGCAAAGGAGAGCGGAGCAAAGGAGAGCGGAGCAAAGGAGAGCGGAGCAAAGGAGAGCGGAGCAAAGGAGAGCGGAGCAAAGGAGAGCGGAGCAAAGGAGAGCGGAGCATAGAGTAGAGTGGCGCAGAGTGAAGTGGAGCAGCGCAGAGTGGTGTAGAGTAGAGCAGCGCAGAGTGGTGTAGAGTAGAGCAGCGCAGAGTAGAGAGAAGTGGAGAGGAGTAGAGTGGAGCGCAGAAGAGCAGAGTGGAGAGGCGCGGAGCGGAGAATCACAGACCGGAGCAGAGAGGCGCAGAGTGGAGGGCAGAGAGGCGCAGAGTGGAGTGGAGAGCCGTGGAGTAGAGAGGTGCCGAGTAGAGTAGTGGTGCAGAGTAAAGTAGTGCAGAGGGAAACAGAGATGAGTGGCGTGGAGTAAATTGGCGCAGGGTCAAGTAGGGCAGTGCACAGTAGAGAGTAGGGTTGTGTAGAGTGGCGTAGAGATGAGTAAGTTGGCGCAGAGTGAAGTAGAGTGGCGCAGAATGGAGTGGCATAAATTGAAGTGGGTAGAGTGCCTGAGTGCACGGTGGTAGAGTACAGGGTCATAGAGTGGAGCAAAGTAGCGTGGAGCAGAGAGCAGTGAAGTACAGTACAGTCACGCAGGATAGAATAGAGTGGCACAGAATGCAGTGGTGTAGAGCAGAACAGCGTGGAGCAGAGCAGCATGGAGCAGAGAGCAGTGACATACAGTACAGTCACGCAGAATAGAATAGAGTGGTGCACAACACAGTGGTGTCGAGCGACAGTGTGCACTGTCAGAGTGCAGTGGCATGGAGTACAATGTTGTAGAGTATAGTGGACTAAAGTGCAGTGGTGTAAAGTAGTTTGTGTAGGTACAGTGGCGTAAGGTGCACTGGTTTTGGGTGAAGTGGTGTAGAGTGCATTTGCGTAGAGTGCAGTGGTTTAGAATACAGTGGCACAGCGTAGACTACAGTTGCGCAGAGTGGTGTAGAGTGCAGTGGAAATAGAGTGCAGTGATGTAGAGAAGATAGTTTCAGAGTGAAGTGGAGTGGTGCATAGTGGAGTGGTATAGAGTAGTGGCACAGAGTGCAGTGTGGTGTGGTGTGAAGTGGTGCAGAGTGGAGCGGCCTAGACTGGAGTGGTGTAGAGCGCAGTGGTGCACAGTACATTAGAGAGGCGTGGATTGGCGTAGAGTGGCGTGGAATGGAGGAATGCAGAGTACATTGGCATTGAGTAAGTGGTGCAGTGGAGTGGCGTACACTGCAGTAGAGTGACGTAGAGTGCATAGCATAGAGTAAGCAGTGGAACAGAGTGGCATAGAGTGCAGGGGCGCAAATCACTATGGTATAGAGTGACGTAGTGTGAAGTGGCATAGAGTACAATATTGTAGAGTATAGTGGCGCAAAGTGCAGTGGTGCAAAGTAGTTGCCATAGGTTCAGTGGCATAGGGCGCATTGTTTTTGAGTAAAGTGTAGTAGAGTGAATTGGTGTAGAGTGCAGTGGTATAGAGTGGGGAAGCGGAGTGGTGTGGTGTATAGAGGAGCGGCGCAGAGTGCAGTGGCATAGAGTAAATTGTTTCTGTGTAGAGTGAAGTGGAATGCAGAGTGCAGTGGCATAGACTGCAGAGGCGTAGAGTAGATCATTTCAGTGTAGTGTGAATTGGATTAGAGTGGAGTGGTATAGAGTAGTGGCATATAGTGCATTGGAGTAGAGCGTAGTGTGCATAGTAGAGGGAGGTAGAGTGCACTGGCGTAGAGTGGTGCAGAGTAGAGAGGCGTAGAGTTAAGTGGCATAGACCGCAGTGCTAGGGTGCAGTAGTGCACACCAGATTAGAGTGGGTAGAGTGCAGAATAAAGTTGTGCATAGTAGAGTGTAGTTTCATAGATAAAGTGGCATAGAGATCAGTGGCAGAGAGTGCCGTGCTGCAGAGTAGAGTGGCATAGAGTGCATTGGTGTAGAGTGCAGTGGCATACAGTGGTGCAGAGTAAAGGGACTTACAGGGCAATCGAGTAAAGTAGAGAGTCGTAGAGTGCAGTGGCATAGAGTAGACTATAGGCAGTGCAGTGGTGCAGGGTAGACTGGCATAGAGTGCAGTGGAATAGAGTGTATTGGTTTTGAGTAACGTGGTGTGGAGTGCAATGGTGTATACTTGCGTGGTGTAGAGTGGCCTGGCGCAGAGTGCGATAAAGTGGCATAGAGTGCAGTGTTGCTGAGTACACTGTCGTACAGTGCAGCAGTAAATAATTCAGTGGCGTTAAGTTCACTGGTATAGAGTGCAGTGGCACAGAGTATAGGGGTGTCGAGAGCAGTGGTGCAAAGTATAATAAACTGGTGTAGAGTGCAGTGACGCAGGGTAGAATAGAGTGCAGAGGTGTTGAATATAGTGACGTAGAGTGATTTGGTGCAGAGTAAATTGTCACAAAGTGCACTGGTTTTGAGTGCAGTGTTGCAGAGTGCATTAGAGTAGAGTGAAGTGGTAGAGTGAAGTGGCAGAGTGAAGTGGCAGAGTGAAGTGGCAGAGTGCAGTGTTGCAGAGTGCAGTGTTGCAGAGTAGGGGGCATAAAGTGAAGTGGTGTAAAGTGCATTGAAGAAGAGTGCAGTGGTGTAGAGTAGTGTGGGATTGAGTGGAGTGGTGTAGCGTAGAGAGGCGAATAGAGTGGTGCAGAGAAGAGTCCAGTGATGCAGTGTGGAGTGGTATGAAAACTTAAAAGCAAATTGAGCTGATAGAACCATCCAGACGGCTTTGAAAATATTTTTCAAACAGTAGGGTGGAGAAAACTATTAAAGAACTTGGTAAACATACGATCTGTGGAAAAACACTTGCAGGGATGTGTAAATTCACCAAGATATCCCCATATAGTTCACACAAACTATAAGAGTGAGTTGCAATCATGCTTAAATAACATTTAATCTAGGGAAATTAGAAGGTGGATGCGAAGATTAAGCCCGGGGCAAGCCCATTATCTATATTATATATATATATATATATATATATATATATATATATATATATATATATATATATATATATATATATATATATATATATATCCAAAACGAAAAGGTTGCCCTTGAGGAAACGCCAACACAGTTGGTAAGTATCTCCATAATTTATTTTAGGCAGCAGGCACAGCATAACATCTCTCTCCCATAAAGAATGCCAAATGCATTTCGGGCTCCCGTCCTTGTTCACTGGCTGTTCACAGAAACATCGGCAGCGTGTGGACTATATATATATATTATTTTTTTATAAATATTTTTATTAAACTTGATGGCAGTCATACAAACGTTACCGATTGATAATATTGACTGGTTACACACATCATGGTACAGTATACAGAGGTCAGCAAAGCAATTACATTAATTAGTCACATCTCTGTCCATTGTCTGTGCACTTCCAACTCTACCACTGGGGATATACATATGTCGCCTCGATAAACATTCCATTTGGTCCATTTCCTATCCCATTTTTTAGGGCACCCCCGGGTTATGAAAACTTCTTTCTACGCAATCATGCATCTGTCTAATTCTTTCAACCATAGAGATGTGGAAGGCGATGCCTCTCCCTCCCCCCCCACTCCCTCCCTCGCCAGTTCCCTCTTCACCAACGTGTATCCAAGCGTCACTAGCTGTTGTTCGATTTCAGTTAAGTCGGAGGCTGCCCATAAGTTTAATAAGCCCAGTTGCAGTGTCGGCCTGTCTTTCCCAGTGCAGTCTGTATGTGATTTGTGGCTTCTTCCCAGAAGTGATGAACCGCCAGGGACTCCCAACATATAGGACCGATGTAAAATCCTAAGCTGTCTCAGTCTAAATCTAAGTGTGATGGCCACTTCCCTAGGTGACATGAGGGCCGTTCGCCAATCCTCCTCCTCCATCGTTCCCAAGTCTCTTTCCTACTGCTGCTTAACCGCATGCGCGCTAGCGGAATTCTGCTCCTGTGCTGAGATTTTTAAAACCGCATGTTTCATGACGAGCTGGGCTCGTCATGAGCGTGCGAGGAGGCTACCTCATGACGAGCCCAGCTCGTCATGAGCGTCGAAGGGGTTAAGCTTGCCAAAGCTATCAGGTAGATTATTACTGAGCTTCTTGTACAGGTTCGCCATAATAATAAATGGAAGATGCAAGTAGTATGCATTATCCATATGACTAATAATGCCTTGCTAACTTGCCCATTCTGTAATTCTGTGGCTATTTTACTGTTGTACTGGATAGCATTTTGCACACACTTTACTATGGCCCAGAAAAAAACTATTGCTTTCAGTTTTCTGATGCTTAGAGATATGACAAGTTAATGAACTGCTTTTAATCATAAAGAAATGTGAAAACTTAGCACTACGCCACAAATTAGGTATTTTTTTAAAATGTTATGTAGTCTACGTAATAAGGGATTAAGAGTAGTGTGGTTGATTGGAATGATATTTTATTTACAGTTTACGATTAATGTGTCCAGATTGTCAACAAAAAAAACAAAATTCAACTTGAAAATTTCTATTTGTAAAACCGATCGTAAGTAGTGAAAATAGGAAGCGTGGTCTCGGGTATAGTCTAAGAAACTCTGGGATTCCTGAATTTATAAAAACAATTGTATACTAATCTCACCTCAAAAAAAATCCAGCCTTACTGCTCCAGAGTGGGTAAAACCCTTTTCCCTCCTGAATTGCAGACCATCATGTGTAGAGAATGCCAAATCTCTGGAATTTAACCTGGACAACCGTCTCAAACTTCAAATCTCAGTCAGGACGAAAAACGCCCAACACCAGCTCAAAATGCTCTGCGGAAGGGGGCAGTTCATTCCTCAATAGCACCAAAAATCTGTAATCCAGGCACTGCTACTTTGGAGAGTGGGCTATAAGAATTCACTCTAGCATTCCTGAGAGCAGTGCTTCCCGCAGCTAACCCCTTTCGTTATAGGTCTAAAAAAATGTGAGTTCGTCACTAAGATCGTTTGTAACCTAAAATGGCTCCCCATCACATCAAGAGACCAATTTCAGACTGAATACATCATTTATAAAGCCCTTCACAACGCCACACACTTATCTGGTTGCAAAACGGAAAGCTTCTGATGGTCAACAGCGATGAGGAATGCAAATCTTTTCTACTGGAACCTCTGGCGTTCATGCAAGGACATTCTAAGAAACAGGCCTGCTCTGTGCAGCAAGGATCTTGAACTCCCTCGCACCAGCTCTACAACAAACTCCAGTCTTGCACATTTGAAAAGCAACGGAAAATCATTTTACTTCAGACACTTCCGAAAAAGCAATAATCGACACTTTGTATCCCGTTCATTAACTTGACCTGTCTATTCCTATATCAGCTGTCTGTTTTCTAAAACGTATGTTGTTTCATAAGGATTAGCATCTTTAAAGGAACTCCCTGTTCTCTGGTGAAGCAACCTAATGCCCTTGGGCCACGTTTGTACAATAGAAAAACACAAATAAATAAAAAATAAGGTTGTTTATGCAACTGTCTTCCCTAATCGCTTTAGCACAAATTGTGAACATGGTACCCAATAGCAGTTTCAGAAATAAGTAGGCAAGAACAAAAGGTGTAGATTTTAGGGCTGACAAAAGTGGGTAGCAGCATAACTCAGGACTGAAATGGGACTGCTGCATCTTGCGGAAAACAAGGGGAGGGTGGGAAGGAGATCAGTCAGAAAACCTAGCTGAGTCTCAATGGATGGAAACACGACCGACAGATCACTGATAATAATGGTGGCCCTTGGTGCTCATCAAAAACTGGCAAGATCTTAAAACAGTCAGCGCTATTGTTACTTTTCGAAGAGAATACAGTGGCAACTAACAGGAAGGTAAAGAACTTACCCCGATCTAACCAACCACGTTTTGGCGAGCTGAGGCAATACAGAATGCAATTTTTGGTAATTTTTTAAAATCCCAGAATCATCAAGTAAACCGAGCAGTTCAGCTCACAAACAAGGAGTAGATGTAGGAGGATTCCTAGTCAATGTCTTGCCCGAGTCCCAAAACTAGATGAGTATAACAGTGCGCCACATCAGGCTTCCTCTCAGGTGTACAAAGGCACAACAACGTTTATTTGTGACTTGCAGAGAACAGTCATAGCCAACAGCCATGCGTCACTGTAGAAAAACAGAGGCCGCCGAGGTGAAAATGTGCTTATGGGAATAGATGTCACATAATGCCTAAAGTCCTAGACAGTAAACCATAACGTGTTCTAAAGTCAATGGCAGCCCTTTAGAAACAGAATGGCTAAAACATTCCTAAGAAAGAGCTAACTCGTTCTGTTCAGCTGGCGCTTGCCTATGGAAGAGCCATTGCTGTGGGGTACTGAACATATCTCCTGAATCAATGATCTGAATTGCACTTTTATGTAATGTAATGTGTGCTCATAAATGGAAAAGGGCCATTATAAATACTCACTCGTCCCAAGATATCCAATCTAGTTTAATAAAATAGTCAAAGTTTGGTGTGGCATGAACGTCTAATCTTGTTAAAGCCCTTAAACCTAGTAAGATTCTGTATTTATAATGGGGAGATGGTGGATACACGTACCAAATGAAATGCTAGAAATCATTTGTCATGTGATATATAACGATTTAATGAGCAAGAAAGAACAAAACGAATTCAAGCGATATTTGAGTTAGTTAACAACATTTATTAACAATTACTGGTCATTAAATAAAGTTACTAGTTGTTCACCCAACCTGTGTTTTGTGGATGCAGGAATTCAATGTGGTGGCAAGGGACTATGATGCACACCTCTATGAGGCTAAAACACATTGGTTTCACTGAGGGACTAATGGTCGAAAGACACTGCTGTTCGATCAGAGAGAGAGTGAGAAAATCCCATGAGCAATACAGGTAAATGGATGCAGTAATGAAAAAATATGTTCAGAGGCGGAAGTGAATCTCCATCAAGAGACACAGCTTCAACATATCAAGTGTCATGCAGTTTGGCCAAAAGGAATTAAGAGTAATGCGTCAGTGTAGAGAGTAGAAAGGCCGCCAAATGTGCGTTTGGGAATTGATGAAGGCAGTTTTTTTTTACAACTTAACAGCTTTTAACATTTTTTTTTTAAAGCAGCCATGGATCCTCTTGAACATTTGACATATCAATCAATAGTCCATTTTGCTAGTCTGAGGTAATCTTCTTCTGAAAGAAAGTGCATTTGAATTAAATAATCTACCTAATGCTGAACAGGTCACCGAAAACGAAAGAAAGAGGAAGATTGCTGTGGAACAGTTACAGAAGAATGAAATAGGATGCAAAGATGTGCCTCGGTCAGATTTTGACCAGACTGGTTTGTCCAGGGAAACAAGTCACTAAGAATCATACAGAATTTGGTGGTCTGTCTGCTATGAGAATCAAAGGTATGCCATACAGTGGGCAGTCCGCAATGGGGTGATAAAAACATTACTGGTGGTCAGTTTTGGATTTTGACCAAAACAGCAAGCAAAACCCTCCCTCCACAATAACACCACCTGTCAGAAAAATATACTTTTGCTTCACGCTATAAAAAGTTTTGTAAGTTATCTCTAAGGATACAAATTATGACTTCTACCTTAACCCATATTAAAACGTTAAGAAATTCACCTTGTATGAATACAAGAGGATATGGAAGTCCTTGTATGCAATTGCTTTAGTATTCTTTTTCAACTGAAAGTTTTCTCCCTATCTTTGAGTGATGGGGTTTAGCAGAGAAACATTAACGCTTCAGATTAGAATATATTTATTTTCAAGCACAAAGCTTTGGATAAACTGCTCATTCCTCCATTAGTGTCTGAGGGACCAGACTGTCATTCATAACTATTGTCAATATGTGTTGATACCCATCTGCATCATCTTCATTTCATGAACTATTCCTATTTTTTCAGCGAGGGCCTTTAACATGTGGGCACATACATCAGCGAGGCTAGGCCATCTTGTCCTATGACTTCAAGTATGATGTGTGTTCAGAACTAATTCTAGCCTTGAGCTGTTGTGCTCTGCTATAATCTATGTTTGAAAGAGCACTCTACACTTTTTGGGAAGCTCTAATCCACTAGACTGCGTGCCTTACAATAGATTTAAGGTTGCTTCATGAACTGCAATTTACAATGTTTTTACTGTGACTCACCCAGAAGTTCTGTAGGGTGAAGCCAGATTCGACTGGTTCTTTGGGAGAGAGTAGAATCAATTTTAGACAAAGACAAGATTTTACGGACTATATTCTGGTGGAGGTTTATTAAGGTCATAGTCTGACATAAGTGGCACTACTAGTTTTTGGCAAAGCATAATTGGGACTCACATGGCCTGGAGTTTAAAAATGATGAGCAAAGTTATATTAAGGGAGCAGTAAACCTACTAAGATTACAGTGTCAGCGTAAGCTTTTTAATTGAATCCATACAAAAATCTTTTGCACTTGAAAAGAGTTTTTGAAGGGCTGCTTCTGTTAAGTATTTATCTTGAGAGGTTTGGTGTATCTCTTCCCTCATATGAAGTTTGCTAATGCTATTGAAATATGTCATTTAAATTTTGAAATTCTTTCCTTTCTGATATTTTAATTTCACAAACCTGAGCTGCGACTAACGTGATCTCTCAGCCAATACCCTGTCTGGCTTATTCTCTCTAATAGTATTTGTGTCTGTTTTAGTTAAGAGAGCATTCTCTCTTTTCCACCTTTGCCCTGAAAACTATTAGTCTACTCCAAATTTACATAGACTATCTCACCTGTATATTTCCTTTTCGACAGCACTTCATACCCTTGCTATATAGCTTCTCTTAAGGCCTAATCTATGTAACTGTTTTGTGGTTGCAAGTCCTGCCATTTGCAATAGAGCAGTATTTCACACCATGAACAAAATCTGTCGCTAGTTCTAAAGGTACACTGCAAGTCGGAGAAGTCACTCAGAATTGAAAAATGATTTTGAGACCTATTCCAATATCCATGTTAGTTTGCAATTAATCAATGCTTGCAACCACAAATGCAATGTCAAACAACACTGATCAGTTAATGAACATGAAAGGGGTTGGTAACAGATCACAAAGAGGGAGCAGCACCGGGGGAAGATTTCCACCTTGTGAATAGTGGCTGCCGAAACTGGGGCCACAGGGGACTGCTGAATTCTCACAGAATGCCTTAGCCTAAATACACCAGTTTCTTTTTTCAAAGCACTCCCTGTTCCTTAAAGGGGCATGGGCTGTTTTTTTTGCAGTCATTCAGATGGAGTCACAAAAGCGGTGCGGCCTCATACATATTAATGAGCTAGGAGGTTTTGAAACATCATATGAATGGGCATCTGGTGCTGCGACTTATTAGTACTTCAGTCAGTGTGCAAAAAGCATCACGTGGACTGAGAGTTGAACTTAGTACATCAGGCCCATGTTTAAGAGTTTAAGTACAGCATGTCCAGCTGTTGCCATTAGAAGATGGCAGGTCTGGTGGCTCATTGGACCAAAGTATCCGCTCCAGAGATCCGTGGTGGACACCACCATCACAGGTACAAATATCAGCAAATGCACTTCTTCCTTTTGAGGTCGATAAAATGAGCATCATTCAGTTGTTTAACAATAAATATCAGTTAGCAGTCAAGAGGACTCTTCAGAGCTAAATGTGCTATTTGTGAAGCTATGCCTGTTATGTAATATGAGCTCTTATTCATGCTTTTTGGCAACCCCAGAAATCCCTCTGTTCGCCAATTGTAAAGATGAGATTCCACAAGACGAGGTGAAGCGGTGCCATAATTGCTATTTTTCTTTGCCCCTGAAAAGTTCCCATTTGGCTTTTAGGAAACAGTTTCTGGTGTCCCTGATCATTAGGGACGTCTCAAACTACAAATTTTTACACTTTAGAGACACTCCATTGGTCGGCCCACCCTCTAATCTCAAGAAGGAAGCACGCTTTAATCCCTCTGTACAAGCCCTAGCTAGAAGTGTATAAGCCCTGGCTAGAGATCGAATATTACAATTTTGGGGTGCAGTAGTTGCCCCTAGGGGAGCTGCCTACTCGCCTCCATATTTAAGTTAAATGCAGAGTCTTCACAAAGACAGGGACTCTACCATCTTTAGAATTGTTGTGTGTTTTAGATGTTTGCAAACATTGTGAGCATAACTTATTGTCGTATTGATCATCATCATCAGAAGCTGTCCACGTGGTGAATGCTTCATGAACCCTACAGGTGCACCACGCTCTAGGTTGGACTGGAACTATAAGCAAGTAATTTTGTAAGAATGAAGGCTGGAAGATAGATGCCTGCTGCCCATAAAGGACAAACCTGAACTATCCATTTCTTCCTGCTGCCTTGTTTTCACAGCTGCATTGTGGGTTTCAAGGTTGTCCTGTGCAGGGTCTCCCGCTGTAGCAACACCCTAGATCTACCTCGTCATCTGAAAATAGACGATGACCACCAACTGGTGGAACCAAAAGGAAATATAATCCTATGAACATAGTCAAGGAGAAATCTTAATACACCTTTAGCAATGTATACACAAATGGTACAGTAAGTATCTGTTCGTTATGGGTGCAGCAGAAACATCCGTTGGAATAAGATGCCCTAAATTGTACAGTTTAAAAATGGTAAAATAGTAAAAATAATGAATGCAATTAAATTGGAAAGGATAAGTCAACTTAATGAGTATGTACACAGGAAATAAGAGTATACCCATTTCAGCAGTAAACATGAGCATTACATGACAATTCAGACATGCGCAGGCACTAGTGCATCATGCCATGATAGCGTCACCTCTGTGTTTAGGTACTGGCAAACCAGTGTGACGCACTGGGCGGGGTTAATGAGACTTACCAAGAGAGGCATTGAAACGGAGGTAAACATAGCGGCAATGTTACAAAAACGTTGAAAGGTAGAATTTTGAACCTATAAGAAACTCTTTACAGCTCCAAAGACTGAGACTGTCAGATGTGAGAATATATGAACACAAAAAATCTTGCAAAGAG
Organism: Lissotriton helveticus; assembly: GCF_964261635.1. NCBI lineage: Eukaryota > Metazoa > Chordata > Amphibia > Caudata > Salamandridae > Lissotriton > Lissotriton helveticus. The sequence goes on along the minus strand of NC_136061.1, from coordinate 163,658,176 downwards.
GGAACAGTAAGAAAAGAAAGACTTCCCCTATGCCAGAATCAAATAGCAGTCGAGCTCTTATTCTCTAGTTACTGTCCTTGCAAGTCAAATGAACTTTCATGAAAGCTGCCATTGAGTCCACTTGCCAAATCCAGCCATAAGTGGCAGAGAGACTGCAACAATTTTTTTGTTAGTCAAACGGAAAGAAATGAATGAACTGACTTGCCTGGTCACTTGTGTTTGAAGTGCATTTCGAAGGTTACAAATTGGATACTAAGAAACGTAGCATCATAGTGATGACAGTAGCACTCCCAAGTGCACCACTGGATCAGAGAGAGATCGCTTTAAAAAGACCACAATCATTTCAAAGCACTAAAGTATGTTTTCTCATCCCTGAAATGTGGTGCCCTAATACACGGCCAAGGATCCAACAGCAAGTTGAGAGCAGATCCTGGAGGCCGGCCTCTTTGGGCTTGCTATAGTTAATCAATTCAACAAAAAAACACTGGACGAGAAAACTATATGGGCGATGGGGCCCCAACAGTGGAATAAACTGCCTTTTTCAATAACGATACAGAAAAGGGGGTGGTGATGAACAGAGTGTCTGAATTAAGCAGACCACTCTTACCCAGTCCAAAGATCAGGGCTTGATCCATCACCGTTATTTATCTCACTGCCCCATCCCAGCTCAGAACCTGGCTATATGCAAATTAGTCTGTCCCTGGCCCAGTGCATCATGGGAACAGGGCAGACCAAACTACCAAGCCAATTCTTCACCAGAAAGGAGACAAGCTACCGGGGACCGGTTTCTGGCATTTCAGCCTCTTCGGCCCGGCTTGCTTGAATCCTGATGGAGCAGTGAGAAAGGGACTCATGTCTGAGTATGCCCTGCCACACCTATAGTGGCCAAAAACGATACAGAAAAGGGGGTGGTGATGAACAGAGTGTCTGAATTAAGCAGACCACTCTTACCCAGTCCAAAGATCAGGGCTTGATCCATCACCGTTATTTATCTCACTGCCCCATCCCAGCTCAGAACCTGGCTATATGCAAATTAGTCTGTCCCTGGCCCAGTGCATCATGGGAACAGGGCAGACCAAACTACCAAGCCAATTCTTCACCAGAAAGGAGACAAGCTACCGGGGACCGGTTTCTGGCATTTCAGCCTCTTCGGCCCGGCTTGCTTGAATCCTGATGGAGCAGTGAGAAAGGGACTCATGTCTGAGTATGCCCTGCCACACCTATAGTGGCCAAAAACGATACAGAAAAGGGGGTGGTGATGAACAGAGTGTCTGAATTAAGCAGACCACTCTTACCCAGTCCAAAGATCAGGGCTTGATCCATCACCGTTATTTATCTCACTGCCCCATCCCAGCTCAGAACCTGGCTATATGCAAATTAGTCTGTCCCTGGCCCAGTGCATCATGGGAACAGGGCAGACCAAACTACCAAGCCAATTCTTCACCAGAAAGGAGACAAGCTACCGGGGACCGGTTTCTGGCATTTCAGCCTCTTCGGCCCGGCTTGCTTGAATCCTGATGGAGCAGTGAGAAAGGGACTCATGTCTGAGTATGCCCTGCCACACCTATAGTGGCCAAAAACGATACAGAAAAGGGGGTGGTGATGAACAGAGTGTCTGAATTAAGCAGACCACTCTTACCCAGTCCAAAGATCAGGGCTTGATCCATCACCGTTATTTATCTCACTGCCCCATCCCAGCTCAGAACCTGGCTATATGCAAATTAGTCTGTCCCTGGCCCAGTGCATCATGGGAACAGGGCAGACCAAACTACCAAGCCAATTCTTCACCAGAAAGGAGACAAGCTACCGGGGACCGGTTTCTGGCATTCCAGCCTCTTCGGCCCGGCTTGCTTGAATCCTGATGGAGCAGTGAGAAAGGGACTCATGTCTGAGTATGCCCTGCCACACCTATAGTGGCCAAAAACGATACAGAAAAGGGGGTGGTGATGAACAGAGTGTCTGAATTAAGCAGACCACTCTTACCCAGTCCAAAGATCAGGGCTTGATCCATCACCGTTATTTATCTCACTGCCCCATCCCAGCTCAGAACCTGGCTATATGCAAATTAGTCTGTCCCTGGCCCAGTGCATCATGGGAACAGGGCAGACCAAACTACCAAGCCAATTCTTCACCAGAAAGGAGACAAGCTACCGGGGACCGGTTTCTGGCATTTCAGCCTCTTCGGCCCGGCTTGCTTGAATCCTGATGGAGCAGTGAGGAAGGGACTCATGTCTGAGTATGCCCTGCCACACCTATAGTGGCCAAAAACGATACAGAAAAGGGGGTGGTGATGAACAGAGTGTCTGAATTAAGCAGACCACTCTTACCCAGTCCAAAGATCAGGGCTTGATCCATCACCGTTATTTATCTCACTGCCCCATCCCAGCTCAGAACCTGGCTATATGCAAATTAGTCTGTCCCTGGCCCAGTGCATCATGGGAACAGGGCAGACCAAACTACCAAGCCAATTCTTCACCAGAAAGGAGACAAGCTACCGGGGACCGGTTTCTGGCATTTCAGCCTCTTCGGCCCGGCTTGCTTGAATCCTGATGGAGCAGTGAGAAAGGGACTCATGTCTGAGTATGCCCTGCCACACCTATAGTGGCCAAAAACGATACAGAAAAGGGGGTGGTGATGAACAGAGTGTCTGAATTAAGCAGACCACTCTTACCCAGTCCAAAGATCAGGGCTTGATCCATCACCGTTATTTATCTCACTGCCCCATCCCAGCTCAGAACCTGGCTATATGCAAATTAGTCTGTCCCTGGCCCAGTGCATCATGGGAACAGGATGACTGATGAGGATTATGAATCCGAAACCGGTCCCAGGATGCTTGTTTCCGGTCCAGGGAAGACATGGCTTGGCAGTTCGGGCTGGACTGTTCCCATAAGGCACAGGGTCAGACTGATTTGCATATAGCTATGTCTGAACTGGGGTGGCTGAGTGAACTAAAGAATGGTGATGGATTAAACCCAGATCAGTTGACTGGGGGTGAGTGTTTGATTTGTTCAAACGCTCCGTCCATCATCCCCTTTTGTATCGCTTTGTTCGCCCTAAGTATGGCAGGGTATACTCAGATGTGAGTCCCTTGTTCACTTGGCCACTGGATTCAAGATAGCCTGGCTGATGAGGATTATGAATCCGAAACCGGTCCCAGGATGCTTGTTTCCGGTCCAGGGAAGACATGGCTTGGCAGTTCGGGCTGGACTGTTCCCATAAGGCACAGGGTCAGACTGATTTGCATATAGCTATGTCTGAACTGGGGTGGCTGAGTGAACTAAAGAATGGTGATGGATTAAACCCAGATCAGTTGACTGGGGGTGAGTGTTTGATTTGTTCAAACGCTCCGTCCATCATCCCCTTTTGTATCGCTTTGTTCGCCCTAAGTATGGCAGGGTATACTCAGATGTGAGTCCCTTGTTCACTTGGCCACTGGATTCAAGATAGCCTGGCTGATGAGGATTATGAATCCGAAACCGGTCCCAGGATGCTTGTTTCCGGTCCAGGGAAGACATGGCTTGGCAGTTCGGGCTGGACTGTTCCCATAAGGCACAGGGTCAGACTGATTTGCATATAGCTATGTCTGAACTGGGGTGGCTGAGTGAACTAAAGAATGGTGATGGATTAAACCCAGATCAGTTGACTGGGGGTGAGTGTTTGATTTGTTCAAACGCTCCGTCCATCATCCCCTTTTGTATCGCTTTGTTCGCCCTAAGTATGGCAGGGTATACTCAGATGTGAGTCCCTTGTTCACTTGGCCACTGGATTCAAGATAGCCTGGCTGATGAGGATTATGAATCCGAAACCGGTCCCAGGATGCTTGTTTCCGGTCCAGGGAAGACATGGCTTGGCAGTTCGGGCTGGACTGTTCCCATAAGGCACAGGGTCAGACTGATTTGCATATAGCTATGTCTGAACTGGGGTGGCTGAGTGAACTAAAGAATGGTGATGGATTAAACCCAGATCAGTTGACTGGGGGTGAGTGTTTGATTTGTTCAAACGCTCCGTCCATCATCCCCTTTTGTATCGCTTTGTTCGCCCTAAGTATGGCAGGGTATACTCAGATGTGAGTCCCTTGTTCACTTGGCCACTGGATTCAAGATAGCCTGGCTGATGAGGATTATGAATCCGAAACCGGTCCCAGGATGCTTGTTTCCGGTCCAGGGAAGACATGGCTTGGCAGTTCGGGCTGGACTGTTCCCATAAGGCACAGGGTCAGACTGATTTGCATATAGCTATGTCTGAACTGGGGTGGCTGAGTGAACTAAAGAATGGTGATGGATTAAACCCAGATCAGTTGACTGGGGGTGAGTGTTTGATTTGTTCAAACGCTCCGTCCATCATCCCCTTTTGTATCGCTTTGTTCGCCCTAAGTATGGCAGGGTATACTCAGATGTGAGTCCCTTGTTCACTTGGCCACTGGATTCAAGATAGCCTGGCTGATGAGGATTATGAATCCGAAACCGGTCCCAGGATGCTGGTTTCCGGTCCAGGGAAGACATGGCTTGGCAGTTCGGGCTGGACTGTTCCCATAAGGCACAGGGTCAGACTGATTTGCATATAGCTATGTCTGAACTGGGGTGGCTGAGTGAACTAAAGAATGGTGATGGATTAAACCCAGATCAGTTGACTGGGGGTGAGTGTTTGATTTGTTCAAACGCTCCGTCCATCATCCCCTTTTGTATCGCTTTGTTCGCCCTAAGTATGGCAGGGTATACTCAGATGTGAGTCCCTTGTTCACTTGGCCACTGGATTCAAGATTGCCTGGCTGATGAGGATTATGAATCCGAAACCGGTCCCAGGATGCTAGTTTCCGGTCCAGGGAAGACATGGCTTGGCAGTTCGGGCTGGACTGTTCCCATAAGGCACAGGGTCAGACTGATTTGCATATAGCTATGTCTGAACTGGGGTGGCTGAGTGAACTAAAGAATGGTGATGGATTAAACCCAGATCAGTTGACTGGGGGTGAGTGTTTGATTTGTTCAAACGCTCCGTCCATCATCCCCTTTTGTATCGCTTTGTTCGCCCTAAGTATGGCAGGGTATACTCAGATGTGAGTCCCTTGTTCACTTGGCCACTGGATTCAAGATAGCCTGGCTGATGAGGATTATGAATCCGAAACCGGTCCCAGGATGCTTGTTTCCGGTCCAGGGAAGACATGGCTTGGCAGTTCGGGCTGGACTGTTCCCATAAGGCACAGGGTCAGACTGATTTGCATATAGCTATGTCTGAACTGGGGTGGCTGAGTGAACTAAAGAATGGTGATGGATTAAACCCAGATCAGTTGACTGGGGGTGAGTGTTTGATTTGTTCAAACGCTCCGTCCATCATCCCCTTTTGTATCGCTTTGTTCGCCCTAAGTATGGCAGGGTATACTCAGATGTGAGTCCCTTGTTCACTTGGCCACTGGATTCAAGATAGCCTGGCTGATGAGGATTATGAATCCGAAACCGGTCCCAGGATGCTTGTTTCCGGTCCAGGGAAGACATGGCTTGGCAGTTCGGGCTGGACTGTTCCCATAAGGCACAGGGTCAGACTGATTTGCATATAGCTATGTCTGAACTGGGGTGGCCGAGTGAACTAAAGAATGGTGATGGATTAAACCCAGATCAGTTGACTGGGGGTGAGTGTTTGATTTGTTCAAACGCTCCGTCCATCATCCCCTTTTGTATCGCTTTGTTCGCCCTAAGTATGGCAGGGTATACTCAGATGTGAGTCCCTTGTTCACTTGGCCACTGGATTCAAGATAGCCTGGCTGATGAGGATTATGAATCCGAAACCGGTCCCAGGATGCTTGTTTCCGGTCCAGGGAAGACATGGCTTGGCAGTTCGGGCTGGACTGTTCCCATAAGGCACAGGGTCAGACTGATTTGCATATAGCTATGTCTGAACTGGGGTGGCTGAGTGAACTAAAGAATGGTGATGGATTAAACCCAGATCAGTTGACTGGGGGTGAGTGTTTGATTTGTTCAAACGCTCCGTCCATCATCCCCTTTTGTATCGCTTTGTTCGCCCTAAGTATGGCAGGGTATACTCAGATGTGAGTCCCTTGTTCACTTGGCCACTGGATTCAAGATAGCCTGGCTGATGAGGATTATGAATCCGAAACCGGTCCCAGGATGCTTGTTTCCGGTCCAGGGAAGACATGGCTTGGCAGTTCGGGCTGGACTGTTCCCATAAGGCACAGGGTCAGACTGATTTGCATATAGCTATGTCTGAACTGGGGTGGCTGAGTGAACTAAAGAATGGTGATGGATTAAACCCAGATCAGTTGACTGGGGGTGAGTGTTTGATTTGTTCAAACGCTCCGTCCATCATCCCCTTTTGTATCGCTTTGTTCGCCCTAAGTATGGCAGGGTATACTCAGATGTGAGTCCCTTGTTCACTTGGCCACTGGATTCAAGATAGCCTGGCTGATGAGGATTATGAATCCGAAACCGGTCCCAGGATGCTTGTTTCCGGTCCAGGGAAGACATGGCTTGGCAGTTCGGGCTGGACTGTTCCCATAAGGCACAGGGTCAGACTGATTTGCATATAGCTATGTCTGAACTGGGGTGGCTGAGTGAACTAAAGAATGGTGATGGATTAAACCCAGATCAGTTGACTGGGGGTGAGTGTTTGATTTGTTCAAACGCTCCGTCCATCATCCCCTTTTGTATCGCTTTGTTCGCCCTAAGTATGGCAGGGTATACTCAGATGTGAGTCCCTTGTTCACTTGGCCACTGGATTCAAGATAGCCTGGCTGATGAGGATTATGAATCCGAAACCGGTCCCAGGATGCTTGTTTCCGGTCCAGGGAAGACATGGCTTGGCAGTTCGGGCTGGACTGTTCCCATAAGGCACAGGGTCAGACTGATTTGCATATAGCTATGTCTGAACTGGGGTGGCTGAGTGAACTAAAGAATGGTGATGGATTAAACCCAGATCAGTTGACTGGGGGTGAGTGTTTGATTTGTTCAAACGCTCCGTCCATCATCCCCTTTTGTATCGCTTTGTTCGCCCTAAGTATGGCAGGGTATACTCAGATGTGAGTCCCTTGTTCACTTGGCCACTGGATTCAAGATAGCCTGGCTGATGAGGATTATGAATCCGAAACCGGTCCCAGGATGCTTGTTTCCGGTCCAGGGAAGACATGGCTTGGCAGTTCGGGCTGGACTGTTCCCATAAGACACAGGGTCAGACTGATTTGCATATAGCTATGTCTGAACTGGGGTGGCTGAGTGAACTAAAGAATGGTGATGGATTAAACCCAGATCAGTTGACTGGGGGTGAGTGTTTGATTTGTTCAAACGCTCCGTCCATCATCCCCTTTTGTATCGCTTTGTTCGCCCTAAGTATGGCAGGGTATACTCAGATGTGAGTCCCTTGTTCACTTGGCCACTGGATTCAAGATAGCCTGGCTGATGAGGATTATGAATCCGAAACCGGTCCCAGGATGCTTGTTTCCGGTCCAGGGAAGACATGGCTTGGCAGTTCGGGCTGGACTGTTCCCATAAGGCACAGGGTCAGACTGATTTGCATATAGCTATGTCTGAACTGGGGTGGCTGAGTGAACTAAAGAATGGTGATGGATTAAACCCAGATCAGTTGACTGGGGGTGAGTGTTTGATTTGTTCAAACGCTCCGTCCATCATCCCCTTTTGTATCGCTTTGTTCGCCCTAAGTATGGCAGGGTATACTCAGATGTGAGTCCCTTGTTCACTTGGCCACTGGATTCAAGATAGCCTGGCTGATGAGGATTATGAATCCGAAACCGGTCCCAGGATGCTTGTTTCCGGTCCAGGGAAGACATGGCTTGGCAGTTCGGGCTGGACTGTTCCCATAAGACACAGGGTCAGACTGATTTGCATATAGCTATGTCTGAACTGGGGTGGCTGAGTGAACTAAAGAATGGTGATGGATTAAACCCAGATCAGTTGACTGGGGGTGAGTGTTTGATTTGTTCAAACGCTCCGTCCATCATCCCCTTTTGTATCGCTTTGTTCGCCCTAAGTATGGCAGGGTATACTCAGATGTGAGTCCCTTGTTCACTTGGCCACTGGATTCAAGATAGCCTGGCTGATGAGGATTATGAATCCGAAACCGGTCCCAGGATGCTTGTTTCCGGTCCAGGGAAGACATGGCTTGGCAGTTCGGGCTGGACTGTTCCCATAAAGCACAGGGTCAGACTGATTTGCATATAGCTATGTCTGAACTGGGGTGGCTGAGTGAACTAAAGAATGGTGATGGATTAAACCCAGATCAGTTGACTGGGGGTGAGTGTTTGATTTGTTCAAACGCTCCGTCCATCATCCCCTTTTGTATCGCTTTGTTCGCCCTAAGTATGGCAGGGTATACTCAGATGTGAGTCCCTTGTTCACTTGGCCACTGGATTCAAGATAGCCTGGCTGATGAGGATTATGAATCCGAAACCGGTCCCAGGATGCTTGTTTCCGGTCCAGGGAAGACATGGCTTGGCAGTTCGGGCTGGACTGTTCCCATAAGGCACAAGGTCAGACTGATTTGCATATAGCTATGTCTGAACTGGGGTGGCTGAGTGAACTAAAGAATGGTGATGGATTAAACCCAGATCAGTTGACTGGGGGTGAGTGTTTGATTTGTTCAAACGCTCCGTCCATCATCCCCTTTTGTATCGCTTTGTTCGCCCTAAGTATGGCAGGGTATACTCAGATGTGAGTCCCTTGTTCACTTGGCCACTGGATTCAAGATAACCTGGCTGATGAGGATTATGAATCCGAAACCGGTCCCAGGATGCTTGTTTCCGGTCCAGGGAAGACATGGCTTGGCAGTTCGGGCTGGACTGTTCCCATAAGGCACAGGGTCAGACTGATTTGCATATAGCTATGTCTGAACTGGGGTGGCTGAGTGAACTAAAGAATGGTGATGGATTAAACCCAGATCAGTTGACTGGGGGTGAGTGTTTGATTTGTTCAAACGCTCCGTCCATCATCCCCTTTTGTATCGCTTTGTTCGCCCTAAGTATGGCAGGGTATACTCAGATGTGAGTCCCTTGTTCACTTGGCCACTGGATTCAAGATAGCCTGGCTGATGAGGATTATGAATCCGAAACCGGTCCCAGGATGCTTGTTTCCGGTCCAGGGAAGACATGGCTTGGCAGTTCGGGCTGGACTGTTCCCATAAGGCACAGGGTCAGACTGATTTGCATATAGCTATGTCTGAACTGGGGTGGCTGAGTGAACTAAAGAATGGTGATGGATTAAACCCAGATCAGTTGACTGGGGGTGAGTGTTTGATTTGTTCAAACGCTCCGTCCATCATCCCCTTTTGTATCGCTTTGTTCGCCCTAAGTATGGCAGGGTATACTCAGATGTGAGTCCCTTGTTCACTTGGCCACTGGATTCAAGATAGCCTGGCTGATGAGGATTATGAATCCGAAACCGGTCCCAGGATGCTTGTTTACGGTCCAGGGAAGACATGGCTTGGCAGTTCGGGCTGGACTGTTCCCATAAGGCACAGGGTCAGACTGATTTGCATATAGCTATGTCTGAACTGGGGTGGCTGAGTGAACTAAAGAATGGTGATGGATTAAACCCAGATCAGTTGACTGGGGGTGAGTGTTTGATTTGTTCAAACGCTCCGTCCATCATCCCCTTTTGTATCGCTTTGTTCGCCCTAAGTATGGCAGGGTATACTCAGATGTGAGTCCCTTGTTCACTTGGCCACTGGATTCAAGATAGCCTGGCTGATGAGGATTATGAATCCGAAACCGGTCCCAGGATGCTTGTTTCCGGTCCAGGGAAGACATGGCTTGGCAGTTCGGGCTGGACTGTTCCCATAAGGCACAGGGTCAGACTGATTTGCATATAGCTATGTCTGAACTGGGGTGGCTGAGTGAACTAAAGAATGGTGATGGATTAAACCCAGATCAGTTGACTGGGGGTGAGTGTTTGATTTGTTCAAACGCTCCGTCCATCATCCCCTTTTGTATCGCTTTGTTCGCCCTAAGTATGGCAGGGTATACTCAGATGTGAGTCCCTTGTTCACTTGGCCACTGGATTCAAGATAGCCTGGCTGATGAGGATTATGAATCCGAAACCGGTCCCAGGATGCTTGTTTCCGGTCCAGGGAAGACATGGCTTGGCAGTTCGGGCTGGACTGTTCCCATAAGGCACAGGGTCAGACTGATTTGCATATAGCTATGTCTGAACTGGGGTGGCTGAGTGAACTAAAGAATGGTGATGGATTAAACCCAGATCAGTTGACTGGGGGTGAGTGTTTGATTTGTTCAAACGCTCCGTCCATCATCCCCTTTTGTATCGCCTTTTTCAATAAGGCAGTCTCAAAATGAGTCTAAAACCAATCTCTTTTAGCTCAATTTAGTTATGTTTGCTGCTGTGTATCCTTATATATTTTTCCCTTTTGGTGCTTTCTAAATCACGTAGATTAAGTAATCAACCTGATTCACGTGTCCTGCAGTGAATGACTAGAAAACAAGGATTACGAAACAAGCAAACAATGGGACTGTCCCTGGTTTTCCACCAGTGTCCCTTAGATTGCTAAGAAGACAGGTTGGCTGGATCCTGGATTCCAATTATCAATTCGTATTAAAGGACATGTTGGTTGGGTCATGGAATCATTAGTAGAAGAAGCTAGGGTTGCCTGCTCAGAATAACACAAAGCGTTAATACAGGAAGACAGGATTGAACTCAAGGGTACTGAACTCGAGGACATCATTTAAACACTCAGATCTTTTATTTAATTCCCCCCTCCTTAGTGTTTTGGAGCTCTGACTTCATACATGCCTAGTGCATTATTTCTGATATATATTTTCAGTGGGCTCATGAGCAAGGCCTAGACAGAATAGATGCGATAGATCAATTAAATCATTTTAACTGCCGCAGTTGTGCAGGTTATTGATTTTAACTGGGGTGGTTATGAGACACTGTGTGGGCAAATGGCACAGAGAAAGCTACAGTCTTAAATGTGTGCCCCTTGTTCCTATTGCCCTATTCAAGAACTCCCAACTGCAAGTGACCAATTGGTAAATCTTCAAAGTGGCACAGATAGAATTGGAGGCAGATCTTCTGCTCTTGTGGCTTGGAGAAATAGTCCATTATTGGTAGGTTTGGTTGTGAAATCCCTGTGCTCCATCTGTCAAGCACTGCTGTGCTCCATCCGTCAAGCACTGCTCTGCTCCATCAGTCAAGCACTGCTCTGCTCCATCAGTCAAGCTCTGCTGTGCTCCATCAGTCAAGCACTGCTGTGCTCCATCAGTCAAGCACTGCTGTGCTCCATCAGTCAAGCACTGCTGTGCTCCATCAGTCAAGCACTGCTGTGCTCCATCAGTCAAGCACTGCTGTCTACTTTTCGGTTTATTACTAGGCACCCCACAGACACAAAATCCAATCACTCATTCACTCCCTCTGCAATGCACTGAGCTCAGTCTCTAAGTCACTCTCCTCAAACAGTAAAGGATCCCACATCCTAGAGTAAAAGGGGGCAAGGATCATTGCTCCTGAAATCATTCCTCTCCCTCAGACAGTACTGATTCTCACTCACTCTCTCAGCCAAAGAATTTAACATCATGAAACCTTAAGGCAAACATGACAGGGTTCTGCTCCCATACACTTTTGCGCAGTCAGACAGCAAAGCACAACAATGACTCTCTGTCACTTTACCATTGCAGTATAGCATCCTGAAATCCTAGAGCACACAGAGGAGGTGTCTGTGTCATGCATTCCTCCAAGCATCGCAAACACAAGCCCATACCCTTGTTGGTTCAAACAAACATGGAACCCACTACGGCCGCCATTTAGACAACTTTGGATGAGGCCCCAAACCATGGTAGCCAAGCCACCCATGGTAGTGGAGCTCCAGGGCAGTCTCTACAGAGACCCATGGGGCACCTTTCTCAAACACTAACATGCCTGGTTTCTGAGTGCTGGCAGGTTATTGATATCGGCCCATCGGTCCATCCAGTGCCAGAACTTTCATCAGACAGGACTTCCAAATAAACTCTGCGACACCAGTTGGGAAACAGGTCTATCCAGGAGAAGGAATTTGATTTCTGTTCTCAAAAAAGTCCAGTACGAATTTGGCAAACTGAGCTTATTTTATAGTCCAGTCCTTTAAGGTACTTCAATTTCCCTGTAATATATTGTTGTCTCACTTTTAGAAACGCAATTTGAGTACCAAAGCTATACTGTAGTGTGGGCTTGTATTACTATCACTAATGGGAACCACATTAAAATGCAGATTTAGTCAAATCTATATTTGTCGGGCTTGAGTGCACTGATGGCCCAGTCCCCACGGTTACCTTGTAATACTGCCATACTTAAAAATCTCTTTTCTTTCAAGGCTTGACACAGAGAAAAAAAAAGTGTGTGTAACTCTGTAATCAGATCATGGCTAATTTCCATGGAGGGGACAACTCGTCTTGCTTCTCCACACTTAATTTGATATGCTATTAACCAGAAAGCCTGCCAGTACAGTAGATTCCAATTGTTTTTTGGCGGTATGTGGTGCCTTGCATTGCCAGATGCCAAGCCTGTTAAAATGTAGCAAGTCAGTCCAGTGATTTAGGAGCTGAACAAAGAGCAGGAGGGGAACATTTTATTAGTACACTTATCTATCAAGCTTGTAAAGAGACACGTCAAAACATAAAGCTGAATAAAAAAATGTGAGGGTGTATAAGGAAAGTAAAAAAAAACAAAATGGAGTAATCGCATAAAGGGAGATTCTGTTCAAGTCCTGTGCTGTGAGATGCATAAACAAAGCACTCCACCCAAGCCCTGAAGAACAAGAATATTCCACATCTGATTTAGGGCAGCATGGAGGACTGATCGAGGAACTAAGGTTGGCCCGAAGCTTGGAGTTTGCACCCAGGTAAGAACTGTGACCAAACCAGAGGACACTTGTGTCACCTGACAGCTGAGGAGGTGTTTGGACCACTGAAGGATTTGCACCTGCTGGTAACCTTTTATTGATACTTGACCAAACTACCTTCGAGGAAGCCTAGATCACACTACTTTGTACGGAGAGGGACAAAGTATTTCCCTTTTAATACACATTCTTAGGGTTGTTCTGGTGTCAAGGGGTGGATACCCTGATCATGGAACTGCAATCTCCTTACAAACTAAGTGTACCTGAGATACTGCTGCTTAAATGTGTCATAGGCCCTTAGTCATAATCAGGAGCTTATTCTAGTTGTGATTAGGACCCAATGGGTACAGTGGATGCCCAATAAGACAGGGGTGGGAGGTTCTTTCATCGAACAACAAATGGTGCAACATGGAAGTGATCTGTAAGTCTACTATACAAGTCTTGTTTACAAGATGTAGAGCCTTTAATTGGTACCAAGTTGCTCCCCTGCTAGAACACTGATGTGTTGGCCCAACTGAAGTTGTAAGTGCCCTCCTAACAAACGATGTCTGATGCCTCTGTTATTGGGCATCAGATCCAAGTGCCCACCCCCGCCCTCCCGACCCCACACACTTATCTGAACACACAGAACTATACCCTGAACTAGTTTCCCTTTGCCAACAAGAACATCTATTTTGAAGGTTAGGGACTACAGTTCTTTTTTTGGGGCTAGTTTGGGATTTTTGGAAAGATATCTGCAATCTTAGCTGAACACCCTCAATTAAACTCTGTAGGACCAAATGCCATTGAAAAACGAGGACAAATGACAAGCATATCTTATGACTTTTTGAACATTTTTTCTATACCTACAGTCATACAGAAACATTGTGCAGAGTAAAGAGCTAAGACACAAAGGCTTCAAGAACGTCTCTAGTCCACAAAATAAAATTGCCCATACAATCCAACAGCTTTTCTACATAGCTTCTTACCACTGTGAAACCCCAAACTATGGTCAGGTGGTGCTTTATAGTTTTTTAAGTAACACACAAACACATATATGCAGCATTAACTGAACAGCAACATTAATTGTGTGTTCTCATTTTTGGGTCACCCAGTAGTTGAGTTCCAAAATCTCATCACCTCCTAAAGTAATCCCCAACTACTTGGCAAATCAATGAATTGGGAGTCAAGTTCAAATAGGAATACTTGGCATCCATCAAGCAATGCACTTCTACCAACGCAGTAGGAAGTGGTTGACAACATTTACTCACAAGAGAGCTGCTCAGTTACCATTGGCATCTTGAGATCTTGGAAAAACGGCCTGACACTATACTATTCAGCATTTGATATACAATCAATAGTAATTCCAACCTCATCAACCTGAAACTTGACAACTCCAACCTACACTTTCTATGAAGGGCTCCTAGAGTACCAGCTAAATCGAATTAAAAGAGATTACAAAACCCTGGCCCAATCTGAAAATCAGGAGCAATGCAGCCACAGTTATAGCAGAGCTCGACTTATCTGGCAAGGAGGCCAGGGTTTCTATTTGACAACACTCATATCCACTTGAATTAAGAGACATTACAACAGATACCTCAAGCTAGACAGACAATGACAGTGACTTTGTCACATTGGCAGCAAATACAACCAACAGTTAAGGAGTAGCAAATTCCCAGAGAAGAGACACAGTTTCGGAGAAAACAGTACAATATGGACTGAGAATGCATTCAGGAAAGAAAAGCAGGAAGGTCAAAGAGCACAGGGGCAGTTTGTACTATCAAAATGCTAGGCAAACATTTGGTGGGAACACATTGTTTGTGCCATCGGAGAACCTTCTGAGCGAAGAGCCGGGGCAAAGCTTCAGGGAGGGGTGTTTGAGGGGTGTCACCCCCCTGCAATGCCTGTTTTATTTGTCATCCTGATTTTACTTAGAGGTTTTAACACGCTGACACACACTATACACACACATATATACACAAACACATATTATATATATATATATATATATATATATATATATAGTATTTCTCTCTATTTTCTCTATGTCCAAGTAGGCATGTGATGCACTTGCACTTTAAAATGGGCTGAGCATATTGCATTGTCATGTGACCAAGGCCGCAGGGACGGCCGAAACGCGTCATGACTAGCTGTTTATTGGGTGAATAAACTGTATGCTGCAAACAAGTTGGTCCATGCCTCGTATTTCACAGGAGTGGAGCGCTGCGAGGTATTGCAGATAATTACCGGCATTTGACTGTTGCCGGTGCTGGACCCCCTCCCCTACAAGAAGGCTTCACGGCAAGCAGTCTACCGTGCCTCCAGTCTTCGTTGTTTTCTGCCGGCTGGTGGAAATTTGGCGGGGACCCCGGGGGCACCATTCAAATCCCATCTAAGGGAAGGAGCGAAGCCATCCAATCAGTCACAAGCGGGTGGAGAAGTACCTGGAAGCAATCAGCGACCAGTGATTTGCAGAATCGGTGCGCGAAGGAAAAGGAACCTGTGGTGCCGTTCGAGTGAGCAGGCGAAGGGGCCAACAACGCGCTAATGAGAACAATTCTGCGGCTGCGGTAAGGGCGCTATATGTGTACATGTGTGGCTGATTGGAGAGGGGAGGTTTAGGCAAGAAGCTGAAGGAGGTTAAATGAGGTTGGCAACACGCCGCCTAAGAACGGAACACTAAGTCAGTCTTCGTGTGTCAAGCGAGCACAAAATAGTATAGCCCAATAAACAGTGATGTCAGGCGATGCACGAAGAGCCCGGGAGCTCGCCTCACAAGAGATGTTCTCTGATGAGATAGAGAATGAAACTAATGTTAACAAAGGAGTTGGAGGGGAACCAAGCGTGGTGGAGCCTAGCAGCATCAGAACTGCCTTCAAAGAGTTGGAAAAACTCTAACACAATGAACAATCAAAATGGTGGGAGGCACGTTCATTAAAAAGATACCTTGATGTTGGGAGAGTCCCTAGAGGGCTACGCATAATGCTGGCCCCCAACTACGAATCGCCAAATCCCCTTATGATGGTGGCATGGGGTGAGTGTAACCTAGACTCGTCACGCCGATTAATGCAGATTTTGGTTCAGTTTGCCAAGATCGACGGGGATGAGCTACAGAAGAAAATAGATGCCCTTGAGGAGACAATTAAAACACAAATAGGTGGGAAAGAAACTCCAGAGATCACCAAATTAAGGGATGATATGGTAACAAGATTGGCGAAGGAGGAAGAAAAAAGTAAGACCAGAAAAATTCATAAATTTAAGAGGGATAGAGACGACTATGCCAACGGGCAGATATTCACATTTGCGCGCCGTTATGATAATTTAAGAGCGGCCACAGCAAGCAAACGCGGCACAAAAAATACAACTGCAGCCCAACCAACAGATGATGATTCAGTGGTATATAGCTCCACTGTAGAAAGTGGTTCCGACAATGAAGGACCAAGAACAAGAAGCAAAGTTGCATTGACACTGGGGGAAGAATTGATAATTTTAAAAGACAGCAGAAAAGATACCCTGAGGTCACGATTCAAGGGCAAAACCGTGCAACAAAGTCCCAACGTAGGAGGGCAGGCGCATTGCCGGAAAAACTCTAACACAATGAACAATCAAAATGGTGGGAGGCACGTTCATTAAAAAGATACCTTGATGTTGGGAGAGTCCCTAGAGCGCTACGCATAATGCTGGCCCCCAACTACGAATCGCCAAATCCCCTTATGATGGTGGCATGGGGTGAGTGTAACCTAGACTCGTCATGCCGATTAATGCAGATTTTGGTTCAGTTTGCCAAGATCGACGGGGATGAGCTACAGAAGAAAATAGATGCCCTTGAGGAGACAATTAAAACACAAATAGGTGGGAAAGAAACTCCAGAGATCACCAAATTAAGGGATGATATGGTAACAAGATTGGCGAAGGAGGAAGAAAAAAAGACCAGAAAAATTCATAAATTTAAGAGGGATAGAGACGACTATGCCAACGGGCAGATATTCACATTTGCGCGCCGTTATGATAATTTAAGAGCGGCCACAGCAAGCAAACGCGGCACAAAAAATACAACTGCAGCCCAACCAACAGATGATGATTCAGTGGTATATAGCTCCACTGTAGAAAGTGGTTCCGACAATGAAGGACCAAGAACAAGAAGCAAAGTTGCATTGACACTGGGGGAAGAATTGGAAATTTTAAAAGACAGCAGAAAAGATACCCTGAGGTCACGATTCAAGGGCAAAACCGTGCAACAAAGTCCCAACGTAGGAGGGCAGGCGCATTGCCGCAAAACAAAGGAGATCAAAGCAAACGTGGTCGGGGTCGGGAGCCACCCGCAAACCACGGCAGTAAGCTCTGCTGATCAGCCACAAACAGAGACTGGAGATAATACTCAGGAACTACATGTAATAGAACCAATCAAATCTAAATCTATAATTAACCTGAGTTCAATTGAATTAACCACAGCAGAGGAACAACTCCTTAGTCTAGGCCTAAGTTTCTGCCCAGAATCAAACTTTTGCTATACAACTACAAGGGCAGACATTTACCAATATATACGGCAATTGAAATTAAAAAAACAGTTTCTGAATAAACCAACAAACACAGCTATAGAGCCACCAAAGTCTGGATTGGGCAACGAAGGACTGACAGTAAGTGACATGGGCCTTTTCCATGATATGTGCCAGCTGGAAAGTGAGGACAGTATGGGGACACAAGAAAGAGTGGCATTGAGTGGTCAAAGGAAACCCAATACTCCATTCAAGCCAAAATCGAAGTACATCCCCCTGGCAGCACGTGATGGGCTTGACGCTTTCAGTGAGGCAGTGGTGATGAAAATAAAAAGGCTGGCCCGTGTAAATAATGAAAAGGAGAAAAAATACACAAGCCAAGAGAGGAAATTGAAACAATTGGTGAAGAAACTACAGGAGGCAGAATTGGTAATCCGCAATTCAGATAAAGGTGGGAACATCGTCTTATGGCCAGTTAAAAATTATCTTCAGGAAGCATATAGGCAGTTGGATGATATCAATTGTTACAGAAGAAGCAATCCGCAAAAATACAGGATGATGCAGCAAAAATTTTATAAAAACTTGGTAGCCTGGAAAGGATTAGGTATGCTGAGTGGGGATGAGTTTAAGTACATCAAAAAGGATTACCCACTAACCCCCTATATATACTTTATACCAAAGGTCCATAAAAATCTTACCGAACCGCCAGGAAGACCAATAATTGCGGCATGCGGTGGGCCTCTGGAAAATGTATCAAAATACATTGATTACTTTTTACAGGCACACATGAAATCATTGAACTCATATGTCCAGGATACAAGTGATTTCCTGCGGAAAATAGAAGAGATCGAATGGAAATCAGACTTTCTTTTAGTGACATTGGATGTGAGTTTTTTGTATACCTGCATCAAGCATAGGGATGGCTGCGAGCATGCGAATATTATCTAAGCAGAAGACCTATGGAACTTACTCACCACACGAAAATGCTAATGGAAATGCTATCATTCTGTCTAGAGAACAATTATTTTATGTTTAATGGCCAATTCTTTCAACAGGTCCAGGGTGTAGCCATGGGGGCCAGTTTCTCCCCAAGTTATGCTTGCCTCTTTATGGGGTGGTGGGAGGAACTGGTCCTCAGGCGTAAATACATGCACTACTGTACATCCAACATAGTCTCTTTGCTTCGTTTTATTGATGACCTTTTTATAGTGTGGCATGGATCTGAAGATAGTGTTTTATATTTTATACAGGAAATCAATGTGAATGATCTTAACTTGAATTTTACTTCTAGTATTAGCAAGGAATCGGTGAAATTTTTAGATGTGCAGGTTTTTTTATCCAACAATGATCTTAGTACTACCCTTTTTAGAAAACCGACGGCGGGAAACACTATTACATGCAACGAGTGGCCGTCCACAACACTTGATCAAATCAATACCATATGGTGAGATGCTCCGCATCCGCCGTATTTGTAGTAATGATGAGGATATGATCATGAAGCAACAAGAAAGTCTACTTAGATTTGTGGAAAGAGGTTATAGTACCAGAACAGTAGAAACCGCCATCAGAAAATCACGGCAAAAAGCCAGAAGTGATCTCCTAAAATACAATCCGAAAAAAGTCCAATTCAGAGTGTAGATACTAATCCAGTCCGGTTAGTACTAACATACTCCAAACACGAAAAGGAGTTAAGGAGTATAGTCAGACGAAACTGGCATTTTATACAAGATGACCTCATTATTGGAGATTTGATGCCCGCCAATCCATCGATAACCTATCGTAAAGGTATGCGTCTGGGCACAATTCTAACAAAGAAAAGCCAGGAAGTCCTTGGAAAAGAACCCTGGCGGCCTACCAGTAGGGGGTTATATAAATGCTTTACATGTAAAGCATGTCAACATGGTGTGAACACTAAAAAATACACCACAGTCATCCCTAAGGCGACTAGGGAGATTGAGCAACAGCTTACATGTAAAACGGAATATTGTGTATACATCCTGGAATGCGAGTGTCATCTGAAATATGTAGGCAGCACGAAGCTGCAGGTTCATAAAAGAATCCTGCAGCATTTGCGTGCTATAACCAATAAAGATCAAAACTATCCGGTTGCGAGGCATTTTGAGGCATTGCACAACAGCAAACCTCAAGGCCTAAAATATTACGCAATTGAGTCCATCCCAGTAACAAAAAGAGGAGGGGATAGGGAGGCCTGCATGCGAAGAACTGAAACAAGCTATATTCTGAAATTCGATTCCAAATGGCCTGGAGGTCTGAACACTACAGAAGACCTTCACACATATTTATAATTGAAAGAGCCAATAATCTTCCACATGTGAGGTCTCTAGAAGGAATGTAGGATAGGAAGAGAAGGCATATATCGTCCAACATTGTAGCTAAGACAAACAGGAATATTGGGATATCAAATTGCTATATTTGCACAATTTTGTATTGAAACATATTTATTTCCTTTAAACTATTAGAGTTTTTAGATATATTACAGGTGCATAATATTTATATTTGATGACCCATGATTGATTTCAGCCGTCTTCTAAATATTAGGGTAGATTTTATCCATATGTTTTTTAGATAGTTGGTTTTAATCATGTCACCGATTTCAGTCTTATAAATAGGTTTGTTTTTACAATGTGGTTTTAATTCATATATCCTTTACCTCGCCATCAATTATGGTTTTGTGTAAATGAATTGAATTTGATATATGGTCAGTCACATTAAATACTGTATGAATTTATTTGAAACTATCCCCCTAAAACTACCATCATATGTATGAATTTCCCCCTCAATATATCCACTATAACATTGGACAATGAACTGAACCAGTATAACTATATTTTGACAACTGATATTTATTTGTGGTTTTATTATCTTTTATAAGCATGAGTCACTTTAATTACATTGCACTATTGCACTGGGCCACTTTAGTACTATCATAGAAGAGGATCCTTCCTTGAACGTTAAATAACATACAATTATTTGTTAGACCTAGTATGTACTTAGGTGTCTATTTAGAAATATTAATACTATTGGGTAAGATCTGTCTATAGTGTTAAGTGATGTATATCATGCTTATATATGCATTTCTTGTGCAGTCTTATTATAACATAAGAATTAGAAAAAATAATTTTAGTTTCTTTTAAAAAGATTTATAGTTTATGCACGTTATGGTGAGCACGTGGTTAATTTTTTCAATTTAATACACATGTCAAAATGGATATAGTTCATAAGGATTATGTTTTGGAATATGGAACAAGCATTTAAGCTGGCAGCAGAAGTGTGATTGAAACAAAATATTGCTGTTGACCAAAGCATAACAATTCATAATGGAAGTGATTTATTAACTGTCTTTTGTGCAATTAGGTTTTCGTATTCATACGGATAGAAATGAGACAGTGAACTTGATCTCTGTAATGGTATTTAAACAAAGTATTTTCTCTATGTCCATGTAGGCATGTGATGCACTTGCACTTTAAAATGGGCTGAGCATATTGCATTGTCATGTGACCAAGTCCGCAGGGACGGCCGAAACGCGTCATGACTAGCTGTTTATTGGGTGAATAAACTGTATGCTGCAAACAAGTTGGTCCATGCCTCGTATTTCACAGGAGTGGAGCGCTGCGAGGTATTGCAGATATATATATATATATATATATATATATATACATATATATATATATATATATATACATATATACACACACACACACACACACACACACACACATATATATATATACATACATACATATACACACAAACATATACGTATATATACACACACATATATACATATATATATATACACACACACACACACACACACACACACACACACATATATATATATATATATGTACACGCATATATTACCTCCTGGCAGTTGCAAGTAGGTAGTTATAGTGAAGAACTAGTTTCCATAGAAAGAGTGTTTTTTCATTTGCCAATAACGTTGGCGTCGTTTAATGAATCCTCGCGAAATGTTCATAACTAGTTCAACACTCACTTCAACTGCTGTCTTGAAAATATTGTGGTGCTCCTTCAAGCGGGGGCCTAGAAAAAGGGGGAGGTCTCAAAAAGCATTTCCCCGTGTTAACTTCCTTGGGAAGATTTAGACACAGCTACAGCCCAAATTGCTTAACAAAATGACACCAAATTTGGCAGTAAGATATCTGTTGGTCCAGAAAGTGCCCTTTTTGTTAAATGGTGTAAATCTGTTCCATAGTTGCGGAGCTTATTTAATGGTTTTTCAGATATACAACTGGGGATAAGGAGGATCCACAAACCCACCCGAGCTCTTGTGCTGAAATATGATTGGCTGACAAAACTTCAAACCAGGGAGTGTTGGCAGTCATCTTGTGACTCAGCTTGAACAGAGGCACAGATAAAAAACTTTTAAAAAGAAAAGGGGGCAGGGTCGAAACACCCTGAGCTCCTAGGCCTCTTGGGGGGTCCCACAGTGACCCTTCACGGCCAAAGAAGCCTTTTTTTTAAAATGTCAGTAGGAGTCGCTCTGGATGCACGACTCCTGCCAAAAATGAAAATGGAAAAAAAAAGTGCGGGCTCCTGCACTTCGTTAATTATTGGCCCCGGGTGGGCCAGGTCCCATGGCATTATGCAAAAAAGGAGGGGGGGCGCACGGGCCCCACCCTCCTGGGGCTTATTATGCCGTAGGGGCCACCACCTCCCGGGTGCTTTATAAACATTAATGGGGGGGGGGGGGGGGGGGGGAGGTCGTATGGCCTCTCCCGCTGCCCCAGGGGCCACCACCTCCCTGGGGCATATTTCTTTTCAAATGGGGCATGAGCTTTTGGACTCTCACGCAGCCCCAGGGGCTGCCACCTCCCCAAGGCCGGCACCTACTATGTCCTGATTTGCCCACCCCCGGGACATAGCTATATGCTGTCGCATGGTGGGAGTGTTAACGCTTCCGCCAAGCCTTGGCAAACTGTGCTCCACTTTGAGCAAGCATGAGCATTTTGCTCTTGCTTGCTCAAAGCAGAGCACAATTGCTTTGAAAGAGAGGGAGTTGTAGGTTACCAGCTTCCTCTGTGTCAAAGCAATGCCTGTTCCTGCAGGCGGCTGGCAGCCCGGGGGATTGGGTCCCTGGGGACAAAACTAGCCCTGTGAGGGGGACCTTGTGGCTCGTCTCTCATTATTTATTAAAATAAAAGGCCGGGCCCCGGGTGATGGGGTAACCATGGCTGAAAATCGGCCTGAGGAGGGGGACCATGCAGCCCACCTCACCAATTCAAAAATAGGCACGGCCCAATGTGAAGGGGCCTCAATGCCAAATTGGAGTCAGGGAAGTGGGGGCACATAGTCCCCCTGCCGAATAAATAAATAAAAAGTTTGAAAAGTAAAAAACAAGTAAGTCGGAGAGGCCCCGCCCCCTTTCACCACCACTCTGCAAATGCGCCTTCTGGCGCCCAACTGGTTGGCTCCCAGAGTCTCCTTGGGAGCCAACAAGCCCTCCTGTTACCTCCAGCCTAACTATAATGTGCAAAACCAGTGAAATTGAACACTTATAGTTACCTTAGCTAACTATAATAAACGCCCCGCAATGCACTGCTTATAACCTCACATAATACATCACTCATGACAAGGTCAGTGAGAGCACTGATGAGATCTCTAATAACATCACTGATGACATCATCAAGTGACTGTAAGTGTTTTTAAGAGTTTATGGGTGTTAAAAATATAACCCACTGCAAAAGTTAAATTAGTACACTATGTGCACTACTACCGAGTGATAGTACTTTTAACATATAATATGTGAGTGGCTGTATGTATCCTTATGTGTACTGGTGTGTTTTTATTAGAAAAAGCCTCTAAAAGTGGATGTTTGTTTTTGTGCAAAGTCAGTCAGTTTATCATCAATACTCAGGCCACCATCCTAAACTATAAAATAACAAGTATTGAGTAATAGAAATATATGAACAAGTCAAGCTGATTTTCTGCAAAATATGACAAAAAGTAAACTAAGTCAACACGTCAGCGAATTAGGTAATCGGAAGAGGAGCGGTTTACGAGAAGCATAACTTAAAAGGCCACATACATATTCTGGAAACATTTGCACTGCATTTTTCACAGTTCATAAGAAACGAAAGTTTGAATATTTGCTGCCTAACAGAAACACAATGAAGACAAAAACCACATACGTATGTTGCTGTGCTTTCCATTGCTTTTTGCACTATTTTCTCACAGGCAAAAAGACTAGACCGTTTAAACTTCTAAAAGAAAAAAAAGGGTTGCAAAAGCTCCTCTAAGTTTAAACTGAGTACTGAGCAACGACACCACTGTCAGTTGAGTCTGAGGAATTTCATACCACTTGGTTATGTTAGGGTGTCATACATACATGGAGCCATAGTGGCTGGTACATGTATTACAGATAGCATGCTGCACAAGTTTTCATTTCATTTCTGGAGTCATGCAGCCTTGACAAGACACTAAACAGGTAGTGTCACAAGGGTAGAGTTCTATTTCGCCTTGTAAGACACTTGGATGATGGGATTGATACAGCTGACACAGTACTACTGGAAACAGCATAATAGATTATCAGGGAACTTTAGATAGAGATACCATTGACTGGAAGCGATGACAAAGCATACACTCTCAATCAAAAGGTGGGAACAGGCTAATACTCTAAGTGAAATGCTAGTGGAAGCTCGCACCGTTAGTGATCGGCTGGGTGTAAAGTCGAACTGGTACTTTATTCGGGAGAGGAAAGCTACGGGGTTGTTGATGGTGAACTCACACTTAGCCAGCATTGTTATAACATGGCTTAAATGCGGACCATGGGAGGGATCAATCTAATTTTTTGGGGACATCGCACAAGTGACAATCAAGGGTGTAAACTTCATATTCAGTCACAGAATGTACCATCCATCCTTGGTTGCCGAGCATGCACCCCTGTATGCAAGTGTGGCCATATATGGTGTCAGAGTATAATTTTGGATGTGAAATTTTAAATGTTTCTTGACGAACTATTAGAAGCTGTTCACAAGTGGTGCTGTAACTGCACACAATGCTGACCTAACTATGGAACAGAACAGCAAATGCATAGAATTTAAAAATATAGAAGTACATGTCCACTTACATTTGTTTTTGCTGCAAACATAATAATTGTATTGCATTATTAGAACATGTGCACTTTGATCCAGGTATTATTTGCCCTCTATTTAGACAGGTGTGGAAAAAGGGAATAATGTCTGCTAACCAGTTTTGCATGCGATTCCAACTTGCACAGTATATTGCACAACTACCACCACCTGTGAACAATCAAGTGCATCAGAAAAGGACTAACGAGAACCCTCAATATTTTTTTTTTTTTGCACGCAGTTTGAAAGCCATTTAATGCTCGACACGGCAACCATCGAGAAATTCAGTGCAACATAACTAACCTTAGCTGCGGTAAGCAGAGAATGTCCAGTTTGTTTTGGAGTACCAGTTACCAGATTACCTCGTGTCACCAAGACACAGTGCTCCAGCATTATGCGTTCATATAATTCCCAATGCAATTGGGTACTTCAGTTCACTACGTGGGAGACATGACTGCAACTTCCAGACTCAACTGGGTTGTTAAATAAAAGACTAGGGTATAGTAGTCCTGGTGTCATCCGGCAACCCAACCCAAGTTCTGTGGATCTCAGGCGCACAACGCCCATAGGACTAAAAGGGCTTTAACCCCCCACCTCCCTGTCGTGAGTCTTAGATTGAGCTGCCGTGGCATCGGCTGGGCAGTGTCTGGAGTCTTATCTAAGCCACACCCTAGTTTTTCACATGTCTTTAAGAGACGATCTACATACCTTTTGTGAACTGATTAACAAGGCCAGGTTTTCTGGTTTTTTGACTAGTTCCAGTACCCCGTGGGTCCCCACTCTACCTATTCCTTACATTTATATTTTATTTTTACTGCCACAGCGGGAGAATGCATTTAGTGAAAAGGCATCTCGCGAGTAGGTTGCCACCTGCCCAAAAATACCACGCATTTATTGGTTAAAGAGGCTGCAAAGGCCTCGCCTTGACAATAAATAGGCCTGATTCATCTGTAATATGACTTTTCTGTCCTTGTTTCCTTTAATTATTAGTCAGGGATCATTAATGCAGCCCTAGAACACATTTAAAAGTTATATTTATATTTGTTGTTTGAAGTATGCACAAAAAAGTGCAAAGTTTAGCTTTAGGTCATTTTGCTTATTTTTGTACTGGCTGGGACATCGAAATACTGGCGATGCTGGTAGAAATCCGGTCAGCAGGCAACCCTAATGAGGAGACTGAAAGTTTGTGGCAGGACCAGCACATTATTTATTTCCTCCACCCTTCATCCTGAATTGATGCCATGATGGACAAGGGAACTAATAGCACATGGATGGGAGGCTATGGCAAACTGCAGGCTATCAAATGCTTCTATTAAGACCCCATCATAGGCTGTGGGGGTCTCGAACTGTCTGAGAAAAACTAGCCCAGTCATACCCAGTGGCAGGGACACAGAATACGCGCCACCATACCTGGCCGAAGGCCCAGACAAAATGCATGTAATTCTTAGTATATGAGGTGGATCCATAGCAAAATGTTTGAACTGATATTGGAGGTAACTTGTCATAAGATTTCCTGTACTCATTTTATAGGGAGCATCAATGGCAAAATGCAGACCCTTGTATATCGGAAGTCATTTTTAGAGATTCCCATGGCTGTGGCTAAAGTATCCATGGTAAATTTCTAGCACTGTCATATCGAATGTGCTCCTTGTCATTAGGGGCTCAACTATGCAGAAATGATGACTTTGGCATAGTGAAAGTAATTTCTGACTTCAGACATTTGGAAAATATGAGATCAACTCATAGGAAAGGCCAGGCTTCCTAAGTGCACTATGAAAGTACTGGATTATTTCATGAATGCCCTATAAAGGTCTGCAGTGTTTTAAAAAATGTTCTTCCAAAAGTTTCAGAAAAAGCTCAGGGGAGAAGTCTACTCTGGGTATGAGGTTAGCTCTCCAGGGGCAGCTCCTCCGTTTGAGCGGAGGCGCAGCTCCTCCGTTTGAGCGGAGGAGTGTCGCCCCACAAAGAAAAGCCCCAGGCCAGAGAAGAAAAATAAAATGGTAATAAATTTTATTACCATTTTATTTTCCCGCAAACGACCCATGCCGAACTAAGTGGCAGGACAGGGAAGGGCCAGTGCTGGAGAGTGGCAGCAGGGAGCTGTGCCCTTTAAAATGCACGTCTCTTAGGTCGGCTCTCTTGTGACGGCCAGCAAGGCATGCACATTTTAAACTTCTCAGTCTTAGACAGCTGGGTGAAAGAAAGCGCTGTCCGCCAGTGATCTTGAGAGCGCTGAGTGAGACTGCTCTCTAGCTGGTGAGAGCAACACCAGGATTGGTTAGGGACGTTGGCTAGGTCCCGCATTGGAGCCTGCCTTCACAGAAGGAGGAACACGTCGAGCAGCGCAGGAAGGCAAGTGTCTTTTTTTGTGTCTCACCACCCTCAGTACTTGCTAGCTGCCCCTTTTCTGAAAAGGCTCGTCATGCCCTATTGCTGGGTGCAGGGCAGACTTTAGTACAAAGCAACTGGTGCAGCCGCACCTGGCGTTGACTTTGGTGGGGGCAACGTGTTTAAAAATAATGTTGGGTGTAAAAGCACATGAACTTCCTTGTGAATCAGGTAGTTTTCAGGCAACAATAAAAATGTCAAGATAACTTTGGTGATTCATGTTCGTACTACTGGGAGTTTTGAATTTTGTCTACTGGCAGTTTTCGCTCATTGTAAAGTAGTACAGAGGGTTAATGTGCCTGCTGCAAAGAATGTGTACCATGCAGATCACATAACTGAGTGTGATTGAACTATGAATAGCATTATAAATAAACAATGTACGTTAGAGAGAGGCTATGGACAGATATTGGAGTAGAGTAGGAATTCATGAAGGGGGAGGTCATGGGGGAAGAGAGCGCTGAAAAAGACTGTAGTAACACCTACCACCAGCGCTCGAGCTGGCCCTTGCTGGAAGTCTTGGCCTGCCCACCGTAGTTCGGGTCTAGTTGCACCCTAGTGGATTTATATGCATGCAACTGATCAGTAAGCAGCGATTAAATCTCCCGTTAACAGTATGCTCCTTGTGATACGTCTACAAATGAGTCATCAGTGTGTCCACACATGATCGAAAAAGAAAGCGGCAATGCGCTAATGGAAATAAAAGTAAACAATGACGCGCACCTGTTAACGCTAAGCATATTTAAGACGAAAACATACGGTTATAGGGTGCCAAATGCATTTTTCCAGGCCACCTTCATTTCTCAATTTGCCACTGACAGAGCACAGTGCAGTCTAGTAGAGAGGTGCGCTACACTCCAGGGGAGGGACACAATATACCAGGAGAGGGGGCACGGAACACACTGATGGAGGAGACAGGACAGCCCAGTGGAGGGTGACATAACAAATGAGGGTTGAAACACAAGGAAACTCAACATGCACAGTTTACAGGTTGATCCAACATAGGGAAGAGGGCACGGCTGAAAATGGGGAAAGTACAGACCGAGAGTGGGACGTAAATTAAGGTAGATTATTATTCTATTGACACGGTTGTTAGGCAGCCAATGAACAGGGACCCTCCAATACTGTATAGCCCACAACCAACCCTGCCGAATCAGACCGTGAGACCTACCTCCCGTCTCTGGACGGATCGTGAACATCCGACTGTCTCCTTTGATTAAGACCTTTACTGACGTTAATAACTAAAGCCGATAGAAGACTGTCCGAAAGCTGTTTTTAAATCAACTGACAGCCGAAGGAGCGGTACTAGGAGGACCTTTGCGGCTGTACTTCCCAGTAAGCCTTGCGATTGGCTAAAAAACACATTGACCCGCCCCGAAACCAGACGTCCGATCCATCCCTGAAGAGTCCGGCCCTGATGCTGCACCGGAAGAGACCTCTTTGGTGCTCCGGGTAAGGCCACCCCGGAAAAGACTTCCGCTGCCCCGGGGTTATGGCCCAGCCGCCTACGAACCGGCCCAATTCTTCTACCTTGTAATACCAGTAGCTAGTAGTGTACTCAATCGCAGCGCCATCATGTGGTAGTTTATGTTGCTACAAGGCGGAATTCTAAAGTTTCAGCAATGAGAATGGCATTTTGCTACTGATAAATTAAAAGACTCAACCGTTGAAGATCCGTTTAGAAAATATTACTTAATTGTTGCTCGCAGGTAACTTGAACTTGTCTGATGTGAATTCATATAATATTTTGAAAGTTTCAGAAGTGCTCAAATGTAGTCGCCCTGTTTTTATTTATTTATTTAATTTATTTATTTATGCAATTTTATATAGCGCGGACTTTACCCGAAGGCGTCAGAGCGCTTCACAATAGAAACAGAAATGATACAAACTAAGAACATTACACGAACAACAGATTGCAAAAGCAAACGTTACGTTACATACGGTAAAGTGATAACTGTGAGCAAACAAAAATACATGAGGTAGTAAAAATTGTGAGCAACCAAAAATACATGAGGTAGTACAAAGTGCACAGGAGGAAAAAGTGACAGGTGTGCAGGCTACAAGAGAAAACAAAGTATAATTTGAGGTATGATACTGCAATATATGCTAGACACTTAGGCACAAGAACAAACGTTACGTAGGCAAAGGCGGCACTTGTGCAAGTATCAAAGGTAAAAAACATGTGAGAGGAAGCAAACCATGTGTTACAGGGGCAAAGTGGTGAGTGCAAGTTGCAAGAGGGTACCAAACACAAGTACATTGATAGGTTTCAGTTTTCGATGCCCCGCCCACTGTATATATTACGCTTATGAGCTAGCATGATGTGTCTAACCAACATGCAGTTACAGCCTATTATTCATGTGCTGCAACCCACTGAGCTATTTTTGTAATGTGCAAGCTTCAGTTGGATAGAATTGTTTCTGTAATGTGTAAGCTTTTGTCTTATTATTGCCTTCTAAGTTAGAAAACCTGATGTGGTGCATTACTTTCCCTTGGTTAGGTTCCCATTATTGATATTTCTGTATACTTTCCTATAAGAGAGAGAAGCTTGTCTATGGCAGACAGACTTCTGATGCTGACATTTGCTCTGCAGCCCCAATGTTTCATGGTACAGTTTTCCCCCCTCCCTTATGAGCAGAAAATCCCTGTTTCAGCATTCCTTGCCTTGAGTTAGTTTTGCAGAAATGTTTCCATGCCCTGGAGAAGCAGAGCTTCGGCTCTGTGACCTTGAGGGAGATAAGTGTTGCCTTCGCAGGTGCAGATGCCTCATGTATGAGTTCATTGTTCACCATTTCGCTAGTTCTGTAATTTTCCAGGCTGGGCGTGTCTTTACCCTGCCATGTTATGTTATAATGTATTATCATGATAGGATGAGTCAGTCCTCTCGATGCACTCCTTTGGGTGTAGACCTGACAGGGCCCATCTGCAGATGAATATTATGTCCTAATAAATATATTTCTAATTCTTCTCCACTGCCTGGCTGGCTTATTATATGAGAATGATAGATGAGTGAGGTAAGTCGCTCAGGTGGATTTGAGCAACGCTTATCAGATGGCGCCCGAACAGGTACTCCGTGATAAGGATCTTTCTCACCCGTAAGTGGGTAGCAGAAGGCCGGGGTCCCTCTGGTCGGCACGGTGGGTCTGGGTACCCACTTTGATGCCGAGCTTGGTTCTCGCAGCGCTGCCCCACCCTGCTGATCGGGAGAGGTCCCGGTTCATGATCCTGCACCGGAGTCCAGATGGCGGAACTTTGGAGCTGACCGTGTTGGTCGCAGCTGGCGGTGGAGAACGGTGGATGTCGGTTCTGCGAGCAGAAGATGAGTGGTCCGACTGTTGATTGAGGGAGCTGGGATGCTCCATGAGACCGGTGTGTCTCTGGTGATTGGAGGAGCCGGTGTGCTCCTGGGGCTAGTGTGCTCCGGGGAACTCAGAGTGCAAGTGGCGCTCTGACAGACTATTGGTGTTGGGGGTATTGGGTGGATGTCTGTTTTAGAGCATCCGATCGCGTGGTACTGAGACTGGAGTGTGGCTCACCACGGTCAGATACTGGGAAAGGACCCAAACCCCTAGTGTGAGTGGTTTGATGGAAGAGTCCCAGATCTTCCGGGGTAAAGTGCACAATGGTCTGTAGTGCCGCCCGGGTGGCGGATGTGTCCTCCAACCTCAGAACAGTTAGTGTACTGTTCGGTCTGCGGTAGGGTCCAGGTTCCCCAGGACTTGGTCGACGGGCCTTGTCCCATTATGGTAACATTTGTTTGGCAGGGACTCAATGCATACATAGGACGTGCATGTGCGTGTGGGGTTGTGTGTGGAGATAGTTGCTTGGTTCTTTTGTGTCTGGGTATGTGTGGGTTCTTTGGCGGTATCTGATTGAGTGAGTTTGGTGGTGTTTGATTGAGTGTGCAAGATGCCGTGTTTCAGTAAGTTGCGATGTTTTAGGTGTTGCTGCAGTTCAACTGATGTCAGATTGGCCGAGAGCCAACCCGCTCCTGTAGAAGACTCTTGATTTTGTTTAATATTTTTGATGCAGCTAAGATAGATTACTTGCAAGAGGGATTGTTTGCTAGGCACAGCTGTCAGAGCATGTTTGATTCCCTAAGCTTGTGGCAGAAAGAGGTTCAGCAAAGACAGATGAGAGGATAGCCCAGAATACGGACAGATCAAAAGTTTAGTTTTAAAAGAAGACAAAAATGTGTACATTTAAAGTTGCTTTTAATGGCTCAGTGAGCCAATGTGAGCAGTGATTAAGAGGATGGGGTATGCATTTCATGTAATATGTTTGATTTGGTTATAATTGGTTTGGTTTGAGAGCAGTCTGTGGGCTGCCTTTTGTTCGTGTAAATGTTTGTTTGAATGAAGTGAGTGCGTCTTGTTGCATGAGTTAGATTGTCTGGTCCTTGTGAGCTACCTGTAATGGTTGTGCCTGACTATCAGTGTGTTTTTCATGTAGTTTAAAAGTGCATGCAGGGCTGTGCTCTATGGAAAAGAATTTGGTTTCTTTCACCCCTATCCATAATTTGTGAACAGTAGAAGATGAAGAAAAAGGGATTTGATTACCAGTAATCAGAATGTATATTAATAGAATGTAGGAAGAGTGTAAAGTTAGAAAGAAGAAAAAAAAGAAAGAGAAATGTATTTGCCAAAATAGTGTTAATTATTGCATGTTAGAAAGAGTTAAGAAGGCTTATTGGCTTTGTCAGCGCCAGAACGACGAGCGTGGAGCGCGAGGCAGATATGGCCTTGGTGATGAATGCCAGAAAGGCTGGAAGGCTGGCTAGCAGCCCAGAATTCTTAGCTCTTGGAAGACGGTGAGGGTGAAATGCATTTTTTTTAACTGAAAAAAGTGGCCTCCAAAAGGGGCAGAGAGCAGAAGTTGTTTAGTTAGTTTTAAACATGACTTGTTGAGTGGATGTGTTTCAGTCCACAATAACATAAAAAAGGTTGTAGAACTATGGGCTGGTAAGGTCTAGAATAACAGTGTGTGCATTTTTATTAAGTTTTAGAAGATTATGTAGGATGGAAACATAGATGCTTGCAGCCGTAGAGCAGGACAGGTGTGACCTTGGTGTTATCAGCACCATTCCAATGGGTTCGCAGAGCACAGAGAGAGAGAGAAGAGACAAGCAGAAGATTATGGGGGGGGCTAGGAGGCTCAGCTCCTGGCACAGACAGCAGAGATACACAGTTGGAGCTATGTGAATTGTGAATTTGCAGCGAGTCTGCATAATTATGAGTTCTGCTCTTTCCAGCAGACTGCTGCTGGTTCAGACTTAAGTATAATACATTTGTTCAGAACACATGTGATTTAGAATTAGGAACAACATTATGAATAACTTTCAACAGGTTATTCCATTTGGACATAGAGAATTACACTTTAACATGGCCTAGTCTGAGAAAAGAAGGATTGTATTGAGAAAAATTAATTTACTAAATATGTTAGTGAGTGTTACTCCTATTGTTTGGATTGTATTCAGTAAGTGACTGATTTGTGTGCAGTTCAATGGCAAAAAGAAAAGAGAGATTTATTGGTTGTCTGTTGTGTCCATTTTTGTTGTTGATTCTTTTTGTTTCACTGTTGGACAATGTCATAGTATAAACGTTTCCTATTTCAATAATTATTGAGTTGGGGGGTTTCTGATTGGCATGCTGATTAGTGTCTTTGCTAGTGGATACCTAGTGGGGAGTACTGATGATGCGAGGGTAGGAAAAAATATTGATTGTGTTGCTCATGGGAGCGGCTTGGTGGGAATGTATATATGTGTGTAACAGTATTTGTATGCAGTTTGTCCATGGGACACCATTGCAGTGGGCCCAGTGCCCCACCCGCTGAGTGGAAATGCGAAGGGTGTGTTTTGTGCAAATGTCTGCTAGTGTGCACGGGAGTATTTAGTGTGTTCTGGAGGTGAGCAGATACCTTTGGCAACAGGATTAAATGTAGTGAGATGGTGCCCTTTTTGTTTAAAGTTAAGAAATGGCATTGGTTATAAGAGGGCTCATTTAGACAGCGAAAGATGACTGTGCAGAAATATTTGGTATTTTAATAACAAGAATAACATTTTTACGCAAATATGGAAATTCCTGGTTCATGACAAGTGAATGATGTGAACGTAAATGCCATTACCAGATTGTCATGTGATTTTCAATGCTGCTAAATGTTTTATATTCTTGGCTGACGGTTAAAGAGGTTAGGACTGGTTCTTGTCTAGAGACAGCAGACAGGGTTTTCAGAACGGACAGTGAACAGTTAGTATATATATGGTGATGATAGATAATATATATGAACTGGTGTGAATGAGCTCCAAGCATAGGTTTTAAGGTAAGTATTTGTGGAAGGTATTTTGACTAAGTGGTTGCCTTTTTTTTGTCCAATATTTTGTGTGTTGTTGTTTTTATGGGGGTTTGATTTGTTTCATTTCAGTGCAATGGGAAATATTTTTATCTGTATGTTACGGTGAGTATTGATGCAGCTTTGTGCTAGACAGATTAAGTGTGCACTGACACCGCATGATGCATGACATGCATGAGAAAAATATAGTCCTTTGAGTAACTAATATTGTGTTTTCCTTTTGTGGCCTTTGTGTTTGGTATATGTATTATTGCGTATTATTTTATGATATACGCATTTACCTACATTGTGTGTTTTATGTTTTCTTTGGCTTATTGTGCATTGCTTGCTCTGTTCTGCGTGGATGGTATGCTGATCGATCTTAAGCCTGACAAATTAAGTAGGCCAGCACGCTTGGTTTTGGGCCACAGGCTCACTGTGCATGAAATGCATGGCATCGTGTTGTGTGTCACAGCTCATTTGCATGTGTTACAGTGAATTTTCTATGCTTTCTGTGCTTAGCACAGCAAGTATACCTGCTGCCTTGGTATGCTTGTTTTTATTTTATGTATGTTTCTTTATTGTATTGTTTTGACAATTCTATTATTGATACTAGAACAGGCTCCTCTGTGGGGAATTTGTTCTGGTCCCTAAATTTCACAGACAACACTTCAGCAGTGTATGTCTATTTGGTTAAAAGGGGTATAGAGGAAAATACACGAGTTCTGTGGGGTACTCATGGTGTTGTGTCACACGTCTGACCATCACCTAAGTAATTTTTGTTATTTTATGGATTTTTCTTTTGCCGCCATTTCCCTAATGAATGTCACATAGTGCCTGGTTATGGGGGACTTTAGCTGTGTCCCAGTCCCATTTCCTTAGATATTAATAGGTGCACACATCATTTTATGGCAATGACATTTGTACATGTGCTAAAAGATGTTCTAGCCCTCTCAAAAGTGCTATGTCTCCCCTAGAATTTTGTTTATGTTCAGTGCTACACCCAGTGGTTGATGGTGTTGACTGAAGTGAAATATGTTTCAGATTTCCTTCTGTCAACATGGGGGAGGAGGCTAGCTTCCCTGGAGCTAGCTCCCCGCTAGCTCTCCTATAAATTAAAACTAGGTAAAATGTATATTGCTCCCTCCTGTCCTGCTTTGATCTAAAAGGGGAATTAGATGTGGGTAGTTTTGTTCTACAAGTGTTGGGTAATAACACCATTATTGTAGTCTTGCAAGTGCAATGCTAGTTCTTTATCAGCTAGTCTGTGAAAATAAACTGATAGTTTTTATTAGAGAATTATTTTAATTGGATAGGGATGAAAGGGAACAGCCCAGACTAGTGTTTCCTTATTTGACCATTGAAAGGAACAATAGGTCGGTACCTTTTTGTTGATTTTTCCTTCACATTCCTAGGTAACAACATCATTATTGTGCAGCACTAAGTAAAGGTGTACAAGTCTCTTATCAGTTAGCCTGTATAGTTGAACTGATAATCCCTATTAGAGCTGGTGAACAGGTTTTCCCCTAAATAAAATGTTACATGGTCTAAATAGTGAGAAAGGTGAAAGATGCTTGTGTAATCCTCAGCAAAATATTTTTTAGAAATTAAAGATTTGTAGAAGTTAGTTTCCTGCTGCCTCTATAATATGTGAGCATGGTCATGAGCAAAAATATAGTTGTTTTGATTAAGAAAAAGAATATTAGAAGTGTTTGAAGTTTTGCACAACAATGAAGGTTCACAAAGTAGACGCTGTGTGCTCGCTATAGGAAGAGCAGTTTGAACTTCCCTTTTTGCTGTTTCTTAAGTGCAAATGCGGGAATACAACATGTCTGTTTTGTTTTATTTTTTCTCTTCTCTTAGAATTCAATAAATGCATACGTCCGTCCACAGGTAATACAGCAAAAAGTCAGATATGTAATGTATTACCTATTGTCAGTACACAAATTTATTAGAAGCATTATGAAAGCACAGAATAGACCTCATTTGGTTTCTTTGAATCTGAATTTTATTCATATGCCTTGTCTAAAGACCTTTGTTCTGTTCATCAATTGAAATGTATCACACCGCCGGAGCCAGAGGGGACCCAAGCATCAGATCCAACTTCAAGACTCGGTGGAAGTCAAGTCTCGTCATCAGAAGATACCAACGGAAGTCTTGCTTGGAGCCAAGGTACCACTGAAGCAGCTGTAGGTGTGTGATTCCTGGGTAAGAAAAGGGCAGGCCTGACCGAGATGGAGGACTCACTCTTCGCTTTTGTGCCATTTCCCAATGGTTGGAAAAGGTTTCTCAGAAATACTTGAGAGGGGCAGTTCCGTCTGTGCAAAAGTCTGCCGCCAGTTCTCCAAGTGGTTATGCTTCAGGTTTCCCTGTTCCCCATCTGTTTTGGAATATACAGTTTTGTCTGCTGATAAGGAGGTACCTGGTCACACTTTATACAATCTATGGCCTCGACAGAAGAGCGGGGCACCAGGAGAAGAAAAGTAGGAGGTAGAGAGAGTCTTAGGGTACAGATACAGTGCTCTTAATATCTGTTAGATTCATATCTGGTGTACTGAGCGAGACACTGGACAGAATTTGTAGAGGGCACTACCTGGATTGGTGGTTGCTAAATTCTGCAAGAAAGACTTTGCATCATTGGCCAAGATTGTTTTCCATTTGAGTTGCTAGCAAGTGCAGCTCCAACGCAGATGATTTTTTAATTTTTTGATGAGTTGCTAGCGAGTGCAGCTCCAACGCAGATGAATTTTTCATTTTTGATGGACAATACGAGCCTGCCTGACGGACACAGGGAGAAGACTCCCCTCTGGCTGGCTGTGTTGCAGATTGTTTCCTTTAGTTTACTTTGGACTTTTAGCTAGGTGATATGTATCCTTTTGGCCGTCCTATCCCAGAGGAGGAGCAACCTTTTGCAGCTCCTCATAGACCAGAACCAGATTCACCATGGCTTGCTCTGCCCCGAAAAGGAAAAATAGTGGTTATTGTAATATTCATCATTATATTTTTAATAATTCTTGGGATACTGTTCTTCCTGGATGAAGCTTACCCTGTCCATAAGTTTGTCCCTACTCCTACAGCCTTGCAGGAGCATAATATGATTACTGTTGATTATGGTGAACAATGTATGAGGAAGGGCTATCAAGATAATGTTTTTAAAAAAGACTCTACACCATGCTCATGCTGTGTATAATGTGACAGATTGTTGGGTCTGTGGGTTGCTCCCTTCTGCCGCATACAAAAGGATAGATGGCTGGCACTTCCCTTAACACCCGAGAATAGTTGTGTGGGTTGGTACACTTTGATTGGTATGGTGAAATTTTTCCAGCAGCCAGATTTTCTGAGTCCCCGATTACCTGGTACAGGGTCGACGTTGACGATGCGAGTACGCCCTATGCCCACTTCATCCCTTGGACGGTTGTTTACTGACGGACGTTTTGACCAGACATTCTTAGAGACATGCTCGAAAAAGGTAGAACGATTTGTGACACCCAACAACACTGACAAAGTGAGGGAAAGTTTTCTATAGTTGAACTCTTCCTTGGCCTATAGACATCCTCCTGCGACAAATAGTAGTGGTCATTCTCTGGTACCCCTGGCAGTTGTTGGCCCTTCACCTTTTTTCTGTATTATGGGGAGGGGTCCTATCAGGGTGGGGGACAGCTCCTGCAATGTGACTGCTTCAATTCGCCTGCCCCTTAGCCCTTACTTAGTTACTCCCCAGAACATTTACTTTGTGTGTGGGGACACTGGATATCTGTGGTTGCCTGAGGGATGGGGTGGGATTTGTTATTTGGCTTATTTACTTCCCCCTGTTTATGTAGCACCCTCGGACTATCATAAGACTCATCGACGGTTTGCTATAATGCCTGGGCAGCGTAAAAGGAGGGCTCCCCAAGTTGGAGACGTAGATCAGACGGATACTGGTTGGAAAATTTTGATTGTAGGAGTTGTGGGTGTGTTACTGACTTGTTGCCTATGTGTTTATTGCCTTCCCCCTTGTTGTTCCATGTGTGCCAGCAATGTCCGAGTTTCTAAAAAGACCAATACGCCAATATCCTGCTTCCAACGACGTTGAGCTCCACGATATACACTGGTTGATGCTTATTGATGATGATATTTTTGACTAGTGTAGTGCCCTGTCCCTTAGCGCATTGTGTAAAGACTCTCCTTTTGGTTAATAAAAGCTGCACTCATGTTAGCCACATCCTGCTAAAAGGAGGGTCAGAAAGGTTTCAGTTTTCGATGCCCCGCCCACTGTAGATATTACGCTTACGAGTTAGCATGATGTGTCTAACCAACATGCAGTTACAGCCTATTATTCATGTGCTGCAACCCACTGAGCTATTTTTGTAATGTGCAAGCTTCAGTTGGATAGAATTGTTTCTGTAATGTGTAAGCTTTTGTCTTATTATTGCCTTCTAAGTTAGAAAACCTGATGTGGTGCATTACTTTCCCTTGGTTAGGTTCCCATTATTGATATTTCTGTATACTTTCCTATAAGAGAGAGAAGCTTGTCTATGGCAGACAGACTTCTGATGCTGACATTTGCTCTGCAGCCCCAATGTCTCATGGTACAGTTTTCCCCCCTCCCTTATGAGCAGAAAATCCCTGTTTCAGCATTCCTTGCCTTGAGTTAGTTTTGCAGAAATGTTTCCATGCCCTGGAGAAGCAGAGCTTCGGCTCTGTGACCTTGAGGGGAGATAAGTGTTGCCTTCGCAGGTGCAGATGCCTCATGTATGAGTTCATTGTTCACCATCAGGCCCGGACTGGCCATTACGGACACCGGGCAATCCCCCGGTGCGCCGCAAGGGTGGGGGCCGGTTTTGGGCCCTGTGGGCCGTTTTTGTTACAAGGCCGTTTTTGCAGCATAGCTGCAAAATCGGCCCTGTAACAAAATCGGCCGAAAACCGGCCCCGGCAAAGAGCTCGGTCGCACCCCCAGGGGGCCGGCCGAGCACTTTGCCAGGGCCGGTTTTGGTTCTCAGTCCGGCCCTGTTCACCATTTCGCTAGTTCTGTAATTTTCCAGGCTGGGCGTGTCTTTACCCTGCCATGTTATGTTATAATGTATTATCATGATAGGATGAGTCAGTCCTCTCGATGCACTCCTTTGGGTGTAGACCTGACAGGGCCCATCTGCAGATGAATATTATGTCCTAATAAATATATTTCTAATTCTTCTCCACTGCCTGGCTGGCTTATTATATGAGAATGATAGATGAGTGAGGTAAGTCGCTCAGGTGGATTTGAGCCACGCTTATCAACATGGATAATACTGCAATAAAAGGCAAACACTCTAACCACAAGAACACACTGGGAAGGCACTTCCATGGTCATGGAAAGTAGAAATTTTCAGTAGTGGGAGGTCTTCCTTCAGATAAAAGAGAGAACGTGAGTTACTTTTGGAGGTGTTTCTGTAGGAGGAGAACTTTGAGGTCCCTTTTAAAGGCCTGGGAGGAGGCGGTGGTCCGGAGCTGAGGCGGGAATGAGTTCCAGATTCTCACTGCGTTGCCTGAGAAGGATTGGGCCATCGTTCTTTCCTTCTTGAAAGTGGGAGGTTCAAGCAGTAGATTCTCCGCATTGCGTGAAGGTCTAGAGCCTCCAGAGAGTTTCAGTTTATTCGCCAGGTAGCGAGGAGAGGAGGAGTGCAAGGCTTTGTGGGTGATACAAGCGGTCTTGTAGATAGCTCTAGCCTCAAAGGGAAGCCAACGGAGGGTAGATAACATCGGTGTGATGTGATCGCTTCTTTTGGCCCCATAAATGAAACGAGCTGCTGAGTGGAAAACAGACTTAAGTGGGGACAAGTGGGATTTGGGGAGGCCAGTAAGAAGAGAATTGCAGTAGTCGAGTCTGGAGAGGACCAGGGATTGCACCAGGGTTATAAGGTCCCGCTCCGGGAAGAAGCGACGGATTCCCCAAAGAAGGCGCAGTTGGTATCGAGCAGATTTTGCAATGGAATTGATGTGGGGAATTAGATTGAGTTTTTTGTCTAGTATGACACCAAGGGATTTGGCGCTGTCGACAATGATGGGTTTATTGTTTAGTAGAATCATCTGATCCATCCATGATTGAACCGGGGGAGGAGAGAGTGAGGAGGAGAAGAGGAGGAATTCAGTTTTGGAGGGATTCAGAATCAGTTGATGAGTTGACATCCAGTTTTGAATGGAGTCGAGAGTGGAGCTTAGGATGGAGAGATCGTGAGTAGAGGCAATCTTGAGGTAGAGTTGAGCGTCGTCAGCATAGAGATGATAGTGAATCCCGGATTTCCTTAGGAGATTTCCCAGTGGTTCTAAGTAGAGATTGAACAATGTGGGAGCAAGTATCGAGCCTTGGGGAACACCTTGACCTACCGCCACAGGAGGTGAAAGACTGTTTGCTATTTTTATCATTTGGGATCTGTCAGAAAGGAAGGATGCAAACCATTTAAGCACAGTGCCCTCCATGCACATTCTCTGTTGAAGAATGTTGAGGAGGGTGTTGTGATTGACAGTGTCAAAGGCTGCGGAAAGGTCAAGAAGAATTAGAAGACAGGACCCCCCTGAATCGAGTATCCTCAACGCGTCATCAACCACTTGCAGTAGGGCTGTTTCAGTGCTGCAGTTTTGGATGAAGCCGGACTGACAGTTGTCAAGATGATCATTGTACTTGATATGATGAGAGAGTTGTTTAGCTACACATCTTTCTGTGATCTTCGCAAGATAGGGAAGGTTAGTGATGGGGCGGAAGTTGTTGAGGTCATTCGCATCAGCAGTGGGTTTTTTAAGAAGAGGGGTAACCTGCCCAGTTTTGAAGGAGGCAGGAAGGGAGCCTTGCCAGAGGGAGAGGTTGATCAGAGTGGTACAATAGGAGAGGGAATGGGTATAGAAGTCAATGGCAATGGCACTGGGGATAGGGTCCATTACGTAAAATGCCTTTATACAAGTAAGGATGACTTCCATACATTTGAAGAATAAATTTAAAGAATAAAGGTAATAAATGTAATCAACTGTCCTCTGTCAACATTCCAGAAGGTACAGCTGAGGACAGGGAGGGAGGCGGTATGGAGGTGAAGAGGGGACAAGATAGAGAACAACATAACACATCTTCCTCTTAACGGAGGGGGGGGATAAAAAAATTGCTAGCATTCGCGCCAAGAATTTCAATTCTATTAAGGACACGGAGGTGAGGATTATGCTTTCTCTTTCTTTTACTGAAAACAAAGCAGCCAATACATCGTTTTAAACATACTAACAAAAAATACATTTCCCAAAATGCTATGGTACTTCACCAATAACAATAGTGACTATAGCCCAATAAATGATGCTCTTCATGCGAACACTACCTCTTTCTTTGCCCAAGTATTGTCTATGTATTAACTGTAATTTGCCCAAAGAAAATAGAACTTGTCGAAAACAGCAAACAGTAACATCATAGATTCAACCTCAGACCCTGCAGGTGGTGACTTTACAACACGACTTCCAAGAAGTCCAAAGCAATTGTCTATTTGCCTTTCTGCTCAGATCCTGAATTAGAAATAGCAACCCGTAATAACTGTGGTAAATAATCGTCTCAGGGTTGGAGAAAATCATGACAGTTATCAACAACAATTGTACCCTGGGCAGCATAATCATCGACTCCGTGTCCTCAATAGAATTGAAAATTCTTGAGGCGAATGCTAGCAAATTTTTATTCTATTACAGGACCGGAGGTTTCGGATTATGCAAGTTTAACGCTTATCTAGAACCACAGAAGCAACATCGCCCACAGGTTAATACTAAAATTGATTACATGTAGAGCTAGACAGCCAATCAGCTGCTCTCATTATATCTTGTATATTGGTACCTAACATAAAAGATTTTGAAGCCATAGCACCTCGTATTGAATGTGCTCTAAACATTTCAGTGTCAATGCCTGCCTGTGTCATTATATAGCTGAGCCATCTGGCAATAGTAGCAGAGTAACTGGGCTTTTGTAAAGCTATTAACAATCTTGAACAACCACGAGTTGCAGGCTGTTTAACTACACAGGTAGGGGGGCGGATTCAGGCTGTCTCCTCATTGTTTGACCATAAGTGCTCGCAGTCTTTAAGGAGGTTAAAAGCAGCCCAGAAACAGGTGCCACAGGTGAAAGCTAGGGTGTCTTCATGCTGGCGCTTGTATAAAGAAGCGACAAGAGAGCGCAGGAGTCATCTTCAAAAGCAGGCATGGGAGGACTTAGCCAAAGCTAGCGAACTGAGGGATTCTTCCTTATTTTGGAAAATTATTAATAGTCCCTGATTCGCAGAAGCATCTACCCCGTTAGTATGTGACCATATCACAGCAGAACAATGAGTGTCCCATTACGCAAGAGTCTACGGCGAAGACTACATTAGTGAGCACAATGTTGACATCCCCTTTTGTGTGGCTGCTCCCCCGATTAGTTTGACCCTGGAAGAGGTAACCCTGATGTGAGAAGTTGGTCTGGTATATGATGTTCACTATTCTAGTGAGCACCTTGCACCAGTCCAAACAACCCTTATGGTGATGGTTGTAAAGTCAACCTTATAGACCAGCTATCCTAGTGGTAGCATGGACAAAGCAGAATTAGGCTAACACTTCAGAGAGCATGTGAAGCCAATTGTTTTACCAATAATAATCCCTTGAATACCAGATGAAAGGACACCACACAAGATATATATCAAATATATATGTATTTATTACTAACACAACCTCTCTGCACTCTTTATGGAGTCAGAGTTCGAGATACAGCACAAGTTACTCAATAAGCATATTATAAGTTGCACAAATACAATTCTGCCCTAGGGGCTTCACAAACCATATACTAAAGAAGTGGTATAAGAACAACTGCAGGAAAGGTGAATAGGCTTAGGGCCTAGAGAATCGCTGGGGCTACATAGGACTACCAAAGGCTTTGGAGTAGGAGACCCACAGGACGCGTGTGCAGTGTCTAAACACACATGCGGGTTACCACAGAAAGTCAACGGGAACGTAAGAGTCACAAAGTAATTGATTTAGGACACTTCCGGATGGACCATGGGAAAACCCAGTTAAACTAGGAAACTTGGATAGTTACTACCCATGGGAGCACCGGAGTACTCGATTTACTTCACCCAGGGAAGCCGGGTGCATAGGTGTGAAGTCGTGTCGGGTTTCGTCGTAGAATCCTATGGAGAGCTGCAAGAAGATGCTGCAGGCGACCAGGAGGAAGATGTCCGGGTGGATCCAAGGGTGGATTGGAGTCACGAAGAACCTGAAAGCAGAGGGGACAGAGTCTGGGTCACTAGCCAGTGACCGGGAAGGAACCAGGAAGGAACCAGGCGATGTCTAGATGCAATCAGGTGAAGATGCGAAGCTTGTTTCTGCAGACACGTGGACCAGGAGGCGTCGTCGACGACCAGGAGCTGGATACCGATTGTCCCACAAAGGATCTCGCTGTTGGCGGTGTCGGCTTCCGCATTGCAGTCAACAAGCCTTTGCAAAGGCAAGCCACGCAGAAAGGGAAGATCGGCTTCTAGTTCAGACCAGCAAGGTCTGGGGAGCTTCCCCCATACAGGAAAGCAGGAGCAAGCCCAGAGCAACCAGGCAAGTAGTGTTGTTTCAAGGTGATGTCTTCAGGAGGGCCACTAGCCAACAGGCTAGCAACTGCAGAGATGCATTGAGGAAAAATGCAGGCACAGGCCCCACGTGGCACCCGTGGAGTGTGGGGTGCTGAGATGTGGTGCACTTACGGCTCGGGATTGGGGCTTCTCAAACCCCAATGCACAACTTCGAGGACGCCTCAGAAGCTGCACAGTTAGCAAAAAGCAGGTTTTGCAGGATGTCCGGTCCCACGTCTCTCATGTCCGCCATGGGTCTCAGCTTTGCTGTGGATGTGGGTCGGAGTCAGAGAAGTCTGGAAGTCCAGAGACTGCATCGCTAGGTTGTTGGGATCCGGCTGGAGCGTCGACGAAGCAAACCGGCAAGTTACTCGTGGTGCCTGTTTGCACAGGGTGGTCACTCCTTGACCACAAGGGAGATTCTTCAGTCTTCTAGTTGCAGTAGAATGTCGAAGGTCCAGAGTTTCGTTTCAGAGTTTCAGTTCAGGATAATCTAACGTCTCTAGACTCAGCTCCTACCTATATACTGATTTGAGGGGCTGGATTACCTGCTAGGTCCCTCCTATGGGTGGGACCAGGGAAGAGGGTGGTTACACCCCTTTCCCTTTGTCCAGTTTCGCGCCAGAGCTGGGGCTGAAGTGCCCCAGCAACTGGTTTGAACCGGGCTATACATGGGGCACCTTGTGTGCCCCAGGCAGTGTCTCATTTCATTCAACCCACCCTGCCCCAATACACCACAAGAGCCTGTCTGGGGAGGTGCTCACACCTCCCAAGGAAGGAGGTCAGACTTGTGTCTGTGGCAGCAGCATCCATTTTGTGACGCTGAGGCTCTGTTTAACTTTAACCGGGTAAAGCTACAACTACATGTCTTCTCCCTCTAGAAGGGTAGAATGCTACCCCCGCCACCAGAACTGGCGGGGGGCGGTAGTATTCCAAAACATATGACACCTTATACGACATGTTTTGATGAAGCCAAACCAAAGTTAGCAATAGCCGCGAGGGTTATAATCCACTTAAGAGTATATGGTATGGCTATATCATAGAACAGCTATAAGGACATGGTTCCAAAAGCTGCAGACAGGCTCGGTGCATCCTAGAGCACCATCTCACATAAAACCAAGCACTCCTGACCTATCAGACCTCCCCCTTGATTCACAGGTTGACTCCATTAATTCCTGGCTCTCCGCTTCTTGCGACCTGGTCGCTCCTCTCAGGAGGGTCAAAGCGTGCCGTCTCCACGATGCCAACAAATGGTTCTCTTGTGCCCTTAAAACTCTTAAACTGGCCCTTCGGCAAGCAGAGCGACAGTGGAGACGCACCTACTGTCCCCTCCTGAGGGACCGTTACAGGTCCCTCCTGAAAAACTACAAGGGAGCCATCCTCTCAGCCAAGTTACAATACTTCTCGGGCAAAATTCTATCTGCTACCAACAAATCTAGGGAGATCTTCTCCATCGTCCACAACCTGGCCACATCTGATAGAGTCAACCCTAACCCTGCTCCCTCTGAATCCCTCTGCCTGTCCCTTAATGACTTCTTTCTCGAGAAGATCGCCAATATCAAACGCAATATCCCCC
Organism: Lissotriton helveticus; assembly: GCF_964261635.1. Lineage (NCBI taxonomy): Eukaryota > Metazoa > Chordata > Amphibia > Caudata > Salamandridae > Lissotriton > Lissotriton helveticus. Next base: position 163,613,887 of record NC_136061.1, on the reverse strand, counting down.
CACCTTCTTTCCCTCTCCCCACCGCTCCTCTTCCCCCTCTGCTTTCCTCTCTTGATCACTACCCCCCTATTTCGAGGGATTCTTTCCTCACCTTGCTCGGGAAGGTCAAGTCAGTCTCCCCCGCTGACTGTGGCCCGGCTCTCATACTAAGAGAGCTGTTCACTGGGTGCCCCGATCCCCCCCTATCCCTCCTCAACGCGTCGATCTCCCAGGGCATAGTCCCATCCTCGTTCAAATCTGCTACAGTCATCCCTATTTTAAAAAAACCTGGCTCTGACCCCTCCCTCCCGGCCAATTTTAGGCCTATTTCCCTGCTCCCCTATCTTGGCAAAATCCTGGAGAGCCACATTACCTCAAGCCTGTCGACCTACCTGGAGGACAACCATCTTCTCGCCTCCCATCAAACTGGCTTCCGCCTAGTCCACTCGACTGAATCGGTAGTCACTTCTGTTCTTGATGAATTGAAGAGCAAGGCGGACTCCAATTCCCCTCAGGCCCTGGTGCTCCTTGATCTGTCCGCCGCTTTTGACACGGTCGACCACTCCATCCTTCTTGGCCGTGTCAGGGCGGCGGGCATTCAGGGCGCTGCCCTCTCCTGGCTCTCCTCGTTTCTTCAGGGTAGGACGCAGGCTGTTCGCCTTTCCGGTTTTTCTGCCCCCCGCCCCCGACCGGTGTCTTGTGGAGTCCCCCAAGGTTCCTCCCTCTCCCCCCTTCTCTTTAATCTATATATCTACCCCCTCATTGTTTCTCTACTCAGCATGGAGGTCTCTGTGTACAATTACGCGGATGACCTTCAGCTGATTTTTGACCTTTCCCCTACTCCTGACTCCCATTCTAAACTTCAAACTGTGCTTATTTTCATTTCTGAGTGGATGAATCAAAACCATCTCAAGCTTAACCCGGACAAAACGGAGCTAGTCCTGACTGGTGGCGCCATTAGTTACTGGACGCCTGCCCTTTGGCCTTCCATCTTCGGCCCTCCTCCGGTCCCCTCGGCAACGGTAAAAACTCTTGGCATTAAAATCAGTCGGGACCTCTCCATGCGTCCTCAGGTTAGCTCTGTTGTGTCGTCCTGTTTTCTGTCCCTCAGGATCATTCGCAAGGTTTCCCGTTTTTTTTATTTTGATGCCCTCAAAATAATTGTCCTTGCCATGATTGTCTCCCGGTTGGACTACGGGAACTGCCTGTACGCGGGCATCCCTGCCTATGAGCTTCGACGCCTTCAGACCATCCAAAATCAGGCAGCCCGACTTGTCCACCGACTCCCTAAATACCATCACACTACCCCCCTCCTCAAGTCCCTCCACTGGCTTCCCATCTCGCAGAGAACCCTCTTAAAGATGGGATGCCTAGTCTTTATGGCCCGCGCCCGCACTGCCCCCACCTTTATCAACTCCCTGATCACTCACTATCTTCCTAGCCGCACCCTCCGATCTTCTAGTCAGGCACTCCTTAATGTTCCTCGTTTTCGCAAATCCAGAACTGGTGGCACCAGATTTTCTGTTCTTGCTCCCCGTTCCTGGAACAGTCTTCCGCTCACCATTCGGGTTATCACTGCTTACTCCTATTTCCGTAAGGCGCTCAAAACATACCTGTTCGCCCAAGCCTTTACCACTCTGTAATTCCCTGGCTGCCTCCTCCATCTGATACTTTCTATCTACTAGCGCCAGGAAGCCGCTTGGTCGCAGTGCGCTTTATAAATATTTTCAAACTCAAACTCAAACTCTGCCTCGAGGATTGTTAAGGCCTGCCATAGGAGTGACTTATAGGTATATATGTGTCTATATATAATGGTAGGTATAGGAATACTATACCTAAGCAAGGGGTGATTACATGACCTTGCTCCAGCTGAGTGATCAGCCAGTTGTGTCAATTTGGAAGGCCAGCCAGGCATAATACATGCTGCAGCCCCTGGTAGGCCTTGGATGCACCTATGCCCTGGGTACCTACGCTACACTATACAGGGGCTCACAAAGGTGACCCAATACCCAATTGGATATGTACCTAAAGTACATGGTATGAATTTAGAGAGATAACAGCTGGTCTGTGGGTCTGATTAGCAGGCCCACAGCCACACTAGAGCCGAAAAACCAGTGGATCGGAGCAAAAAGTGGGGGTGAACATAGGAAGCAGACCCTACTCTCCTACACCTGAGGATTCAGCTTTTGGCCCCAAATAAGGCCCCTGGCCCCGATGGTATTCCTCAAGATCTCTTTTGTGACAACCTAGAGGTATGGGCCCCCCTACTAACCCTAGTCCTAAATGCAGCTGCCTTGAAAGGGACATTGCCCTCCTGGTCCACCGCCATGATAGTGCCAATTTTCAAGAAGGGGGATAGGGACAAGCCACAATCTCATCGTCCAATTTCCCATAATGACTTTGCAGTCAAGGTGTGGGCTATAGACAATCAGATCGTATCAGAAGTCCAATATGGCTTTCGGGAAGGTCTATCAACCTCAGACCAATGTCTTAACCTGTATCTTTTAATTTCAAATTATACTGTAGACCAATCGGGTGCCCTGTTTTGGCATTTATTGACCTTATGTCCGCATTCGACCGTGTCAACCGGTCCAAGTTATGGGACATTTTAACCTCATTGGGAGTGGATTCCCGTATTGTACACCTACTCATATCATTCCATGCCAATACATCGGCAGCAGTGAGAGTCTCACATGAAGGCGCCCTCACCAAACATTTAAATTGTACACTGGGGTGCTTCAAGGGTGCATCTGAGCCCCATTTTTTATTCTCGGTTTACATTAACGGCCTAGAGGCAGCACTCCTGGGCCTTCAGTCAAACTCCCCTAAAGCAGGCACGAGAGTTTTGCCTTCCCAACTCTACGCGGACGATGCAGTGCTCATGGCCCGTACCGGCCGGGGACTGCAGGTCCTAAAAGATGGTTTTGTGGCATTCATGAATGGGCTAGATCTGTCAGTGAACTTTACCAAAGTTGTATGTACTGGTGATGGGCCCAAAGGGGATCTGGCCAAAAAGCTTTAAAGTCGGGAACCATACTCTTGGGAGGGTACCGTCCTTTCCCTATCAGGGAGTGTTATTCGATGATTGTAAGAAAGTGGCCAAAGTAAGGTACAGTGTGTATAGAGTCCCCAGTCTCCAGAGGTATGACAGAGGTTAAAGTCAGATATGATCTTACTCTCTAAAGTGGTAGCTTGGTCGAGCAGTAAGGCAGTATCAGAGGACAGTGTAAAGCATTTGTTGTACACAGTCAGTCAGCAAAACGTTTCACACACTCAGGAACTGAACTCTAGGCCAATTGTCTTTATATCAAAAGATATAGTTGTTTTATTTTAGAACCAACAGGTATCAAAATATACTTTTCTCAACATGAGTGACTTTAGGTAATTATTTTGCAGAAAGGCAATAGACTTTGTAAGTACAATAACTATAGTGGTTGCAATAGGCAACACAATTCTAAACACAATTTAACATTGAGCTCAATGGGTTTTTCTACATAAATGCAGTTGATTACTTTAAGGATTACTTTTCTAACCACTGGACTGGATCCTAGATTCAGTCCAGGGACCTAAGCTGTAAACAGGTAAGTAACAGCTTTTTGGTTACAGTTGTAATTTTTAAAGAATATAAATGTATTTTCAAAGTTGACACTTAGAAACTTTTCAGTGAAAAACTAGCAATGTTATCCTATGGACTGAAATTCAAGTCACAGGTAAAGTAGGTTCTCGTTAATTTTGTAATCCAGTACTGGACTCCTAGGTTCAGCACGGGGACCTCTACCTAAGACAGCTAAGTAATTACGTTTCAGTATTTGGTACGATTTTTAAAGAATATTTGTAGTTTGCAAAAATCGACAGAAGAAATTTCACAGAAAAACAGTCAATAGTTTTATATGGAATAATATGCAGGTAACTGGGAAGTACAGTTAAGATTACTTTTGTGGTTCAGTACTGGGCTAAAATTTACAGTACTGGCTTCTCTCCTGATCACAGGTGAGTATTTTGGAATTCGTTATTCGGCTGATTTTAGATGAATATTTTAAAGTTTCAAAACTCCACACCAGTCAATGTTAGCCTATGGAAGGAAAGTGAGTTATCAGCTTTTAGGTAAGTACTCGACTGGTGGAGTTAAGGTTCTGGGTATAGACTAAGGAGACTCCCAGGGTCGGAAAGTACAGGAGTTACACCCTCAGGGCACAGGGGCAGCCGGGTGCAGAGAGAGTAGGCCTAATGCAATCCAATGGAGGGTAGGAGGCCTTCGGTTGGTGGCTGCAAGCAAGCAGGCCAGGCGGCTGTGGGAGCTGAGCTCCTGGTCACTTACTCAGGGCAAGTGGGGAAGTAGAGTAGGGTAGTTGTTGCACTTCCAGCGGCACACGGGCGGCTGTGTGCAGGGTGCTTTTGAGCCGTCGGGCGCTCAATATTATCCAAGGGGAAAGTTAAAAAGTGAACAAAGTCTGCAGGCTCGGGGAAAGAAATTCTTTAGGTGCGACCACCACTTCGAGTGGTAAGTTGGGACCCTGGAGAAGGGAGGGCACAGGGGGCCACAGGGTGCCTGGTGCAGTGGTGTCTTTTGGTGTTGGGAAATCTTACCCTCGGCTGGTCGCGGTTGGAGGGCTCCCTGGTTCTGAGGCTGCAGGCGTCGTCTGGTTCATCAAGGAGGGTTTTTGGGCACTGGACTTCGGGTCCTAGTTACCGGGGGGACGTCTTCGTGGTCTTGGGTCACTCAGGCACAGGCCGGGCTTGGCGGGTGCAGAGTGGGCTGGATTAGCGATTCCTGGCTGGCACCAGGGGTATTACTGTTGGAGCAGAAACACTGCTCATGGGAGTCCCAGTCTTTTGGAAGGTTCAATGCAGGCAGGTCCTCTGGGGTTGTCGAGTTTGCTGTCTGCAGGAGACGCCGGAGTTTCACAGGAGCAGGTTCAAGGATCAACAGGCCTGTAGGGTTCTGAGGCCAAGTCAGTGGGCGTCGTCTTTTTGTTAACAGCTTCGCGGCAGATCTTCTTGTTTCTTGGTCTTCTTGTTGTTGCAATCGGGATCTGAGGAAGGAAGGTTCAAGGTGCCCCTAAATACTAAATATAGGGGCGTTACAGGTAGGACAAGGGCAGGGACCAATGGGTCCCTGTCCTGGGGTGGGTACACCCCCTAGTCTGCTCCTCTCCTGTGGGAGGGGGGCAGGATCCAAGCTGTCATTGGGCAGGGCTCCCCATCTTCAAGATGTCCGGATGCCAAGGTCGTGCTTCACCTTGTCTCTCCCACCTGAGGGGTGGAGTTGGCACAGGCTGGCACAGCCCCCTTCCTGACGTAGTGTTTCCCGCCAGTCTTACCGCCAGAGTGGGGGTCAGAACTGATGGGGGCCAGTTGCTGAGTACAGCAAATGGTCTGGAGTAGCTCACATAGGCGGAATGCCTTTGAAGCTTCCCCTTCCCATCCTGGGGGAGGAGGCTTGGCACCTCGTCCCAGGATGTGCATTGTTGCAGGCCCAGGAGAGCGAGGGCTCTCCACCCAGGGTCCAGCAACATGTCTGCTGTGTGGCAGCCTAGGCAGCCTCTCAGACAAGATGTGGATTATAGGTTAGGTTTCAGGGGGCGTCTCTAAGATGCCCTCTGTAGCACATTTTACATTACATCCCACACTGGCATCAGTGTGGGTTTAATGTGCTGAAAAGTTTGATATCAAACTTGTCAGTCTTCAGTGTAGCCATAATGGTGCTGTTGAGTTGGTAATGACAACCTCCCGGCACGATATACTCTTAATGGCATCACTGCACTTACAGTGCCCAGGAATGGCCCGGGGTACTGTAGGGGCACAGGGCTCATGCCCGTGTGCCCACACCACTGGCATAGAGCACCCAGCTAGAGGGGTGGCTGATGTATGCCATGGCAGTGGGTTGGTGGGCATGGCACACAGGGATGTGGTTTTGCACAGGGATGTGCGCCATGTCGAATCTCTGTTTGGTTCTGTACTTAGACACTCAGCCTGACAAGGCAGTGTGTGGGTGCCAGGGTACCGGGCCCCTAAGGGTGGCACAATAAGTGCTGCAGCCCTTAGGGTTCTCCTCTGGTACCTAGGGTATCATTTACTAGGGGCTAACAGGTGGCCAGAGGTGCCAATTGGGTTTTAGTTTCAACACAGTTTTAGGGCAGAAACACAGGCCCTGGGCACCTGATTGGCAGGAGCCCAGGGCCCACTCAGTCAAGGCACATCAGCAATTCAGCAAAAAGTGGGGGCATACCAATGCAAGAAAGATGGCACTTTCTCACAATGATAAGCTAAAGTGGGAAGCCCTCTTAGAAGGGAAGCTGATTGAGTTGAATAAATCTTTGGGAGCTATCACTAGTTTTGCAAATAGATTAGGCTCAGGGGCCCCAGAGGTGATCCTTAAACTTTATAAATCTAAGGGCATCTCAAAAATAATATATGGGAGTGAAATTTGGGTTATGTGCCCACACATAGGTCCAGGTAGCGGAAAATACATTTCTGCAACGGATCTTGAGTCCCCCCAGGTATGCCAGTTTGGACTGTACACAAAGAACAAGGGGTGGGTTTTCTGGCAGACCAAGTGACAATCAAACCCCTAGTGTGCTGGGTAAAGATTTGGAACTCTAAGCACAAGCATTTAAATTGTATGATTGTAACGGACTGCTTGAAATTGGAGCATGGTAATAAAATACCTTGGATACATCATATAAGGGAGTCCTTTCAGACAATAGGTAGGCCAGATATTTTCTTTGCACATGACACTCTAAATAAGGGGGTGTTAATATTATAAAAGATTTACAGTACAAATTTTTAAGCTCGAACCGTGAAAAGCTGGAGCTCAGCAAACCTTCAGTCGGGGCATATGTAATGTTAAAATCAGTATCAGATATGGAACCGTACCTCCTGGCCTTAACTAGTGCTCATGACAGATTTTTACACATTTTAGATTTAATCAACTTCACCACATCTTAGCATCCCCGGTGTTTTTTTCCCTTACCAGATCTCCGAGGTCCCTGTGGCTGCAATCTTCGATCTCCTCAGGACACATTACATTTTATTCTATTGTGTAAATATTTTTCACTTTCCAGAAAACGCTTTTTCCGGCCACAGCTCAAATGTTTGAAGTTCAGGCAGGCTAAAGTGGCCCTTTTGCATTTACATCTTTTACCTAATCCTTTGACTCTCTGTGCAGAGTTAAGTTTCTTACGAGCCGCTTATAAATCCAGATTATCTAGAGTGGATTGATTAAGTGATGTGGGTTTTATTTATGTGTACTGTTTTTAAAATGTTACTGTAATTCATTTTTTAGATGAATAGTGTGTTTATTTATTACATGACGTATTGTATCTTATATGGTTGCTTTGCACCCAAATAAAGACATTTATATGTAAATACATATATAATATTTTGAAATTTTCAGAAGTGCTCAAATGTAATAGCCCTGTTTACGTAAAATGCCTTTAAACATGTATGGATGACTTCCATACATTTGAAGAATAAAGGTGAAGTTTATTAGAAAGCTTCCAACACATATGTAAATCAGGTCAGTGAGGAGAACCGGGAAGAGCTTCCGGGCTTTGCAGTTATCAGCTGTCCTCTGTCAACATTCCAAAAGGTACAGCTGATGACAGGGAGGCAGGCGATATGGACGGGAAGAGGGGACAGGATGGAGAACAACATAACATATCTTCCTCTTAACGTAGAGGAGGGGGGGATAAGAAATTTGCTAGCATTCGCGCCAAGAATGTTCAACTCTATTAAGGACACGGAGGCGAGGATTATGCTTTCTCTTTCTTTTACTGAAAACATAGCAGCCAATAAAAACGTTTTAAACATATAACAAAAACGACATTTCCCAAAATGCCATGGCACTTCACCAATAACCATAGTGACTATATAGCCCTATAAATGGATTTTTTGGGGGGGGAGTTTTATATAGCGCTTACAGACCGAAGGGGTATCAGCGCGCTTTACAGCTGCATACAAGTATAGAAACATAGACATTAGAATATAGTGCCTAGCATCTAGAGTACTGGAGGTCAAATTGATTGTGGTCATTGACCAGATGTATAGAGATGACGAATGAGGAGAAGTTCTTTTAGTTGTCTCTTGAAGTTTGTGAAGGAGGGGTTAGTCCTGATGTGAGTAGGGAGAGAGTTCCAGGTTTTTGGGGCATTCCCTGAGAAGGAGCAGGTGAGGGCTTTTTGTTTATGTCTTTTTCGGGGGATTAAGAGGAGCCAGTTGGAGCTTCTTAGGTTTCTTGATTGTCCTGCTTTTAGGGTGGTTCTCATGGGAGCTATGTGTGTTTTAAAAGTCCCAGTTAGTGTGGCGTTTCCATAGTCAAGTCTGGAGAGAACTAAAGATTGGGTTGCGATTTTTAGGTCATTGGGGGGTATGAAAGGTTTAATTTTGTTGAGGAGTTTTAGGTTGTAGAGGGCGCCTTTTGCTGTGGAGGTTGTGTGGGAGCTCATGTTGAGACTTGAGTCTAGAGAGATCCCTAGACATTTTGCTGAGATTGCTGGAGTAAGTTTGCAGTTTAGAGAGTCAAGGTTGTTTATCCATTCTTGGATTTGAGGGAGTTATTCGTGATTGGAGAAAATAAGGATTTCAGTTTTTTCTTGGTTGAGTGTTAGCCAATTTTCTACTTTTGATAGTGTGGAGTTGAGTCGGAGGATGTCATTGAGGGAGGATATCTCGAGGTACAGCTGGGTGTCGTCAGCATAGAGGTGGTAGGCGATGTTTGCTTGTTTTAGAATGGTGGTGAGTGGTTCCATGTAAATGTTGAAGAGTGTGGGGGAGAAGGCTGAGCCTTGGGGGACACCTCTAGTTGAGGAGGAGGTGTCATGCATTGAGTTTTTGATTTTTATGAATTGGGAGCGGTTATGTAGAAATGAGGAGAACCATTTTAGGACATTGCCTTCTGCTCCGATACGCTTTTGTAGGGCGTCTAAGAGTAGCTTGTTGTGTACCGTGTCAAAAGCCTCTGATAGGTCGAGGAGGACAAGTAGGCAGCATCTGTTAGAGTCAAGAGAATTGTGAATGTCATTGGTAATGCTCAGTATAGCGGTTTCCGTGCTTCATCCCTTTCTGAACCCGGATTGGTGTGAGTCAAGTAGGTTGTTCAATTCCAGGTGTTGGTTCTGTTGGGCGAGAACACTTTTCTCCAGGATTTTAGTTAGGAAAGGAAGGTTGGTGATGGGCCTGAAGTTTTTAAGGTCATTATCTAGTTTTTGTTTTTAGGATGGGGGTGACTTGGCCTTGTTTGAGGCAGTCGGACATCAGTCAGTTGCTTAGGGAGCTGTCGATAATCTTTGTCCAGAGTGGGGTTAGGGTGAGTTTGAGGTTCTTAGCCAGGAAGGCGGGTAGAGGGTCGGCATAGTGGTTGGAGGGTTTGGAGTTGACAATCACATTGGAGATGTCCTCTTCGGAGAGAGGTTTGAAATCCTTCCAACAGTTGGGGGAGGATGGGTGTCTAGGGTGTGGGCTTGTTTTGGAGGTTGATAGAAAAAGGGTCTCGCCTTCGGGGAGCATGTCGTGAGCTGGGGTTGGGTTAGGTATGGTTATGGGTGAGGATTTGCTGTGTTGGGGTTGAGGGTGCTGGACTAGGGAGTGCTCGATGTAGATGCATTTGTCATTGAAGAATTTGGCCAGGTTGTTACACTGAAGTTTGGGGCGGTTTTTGGCTTTGTCTAGTGCATACCGGAAGAAGGAGGCCTTTTCCTTGATTATGTGTTTTTTGTAATTGCTACGTTCTTTTCTGAGCTGGAGGAGGTTGGTTGTGGATGGGTTTCCTCAGCAGAGTCTATCAGCAGCTCTTTCGGAGTTGAGATCTTTGTTGAACCAGGCTCTGGAGGGGTTGTCTCTGACTCTTTTCAGTTTCAGGGGGCTAGTTGGTCGAGGGCAGTTGTCATTGTACTGTTGTACAGTGTAGTGAGCTTAACCGTGTTGAGGTCATCTGTGGAGGGTGGGAGTAGTGAAGTTATGGTTTCTTCGAGGACAGGGAGGAGGATGGCATTGAGGTTTCTGCTCCTTTGATGGGTAATTTGTGTTTTGACTGGGGGAGCTACCGTTTGATTGATGTTGAATATGATGATATGGTGGTCTGACCAGTCGATTGGGAGGATGTTATTGATGGTTATTGTTTTGTTTTTGGCTATGATTGCATCAAGGGTAGAACCTTTGTTGTGGGTTTGACCCTTGCAGTGTTGGATGAGCACAATTGGGAGAAGGAGTTCATTTAGTGACTGTATAACAGTGTCCTTTTTGTTATTCCAGGGGAAGTTGGAGTCACCCAGGATGATGTTGTCGGTGTTGGTTAGGGAACAATGTGTAAGTAGGTCTTATATTTCTTCTCCGAAGGCAGGAGAATTTCCTGGGGGGTGGTAGATGAGATGGCATTTTGTTACTTTGTTGTTTTGGCGTGTTATGATGTGTGTTTCGAGGTATTCAAAGGCAGAGAAGGATTGGCTTTTGAATTCAACCAAGTTGATTTTGTTCTTATGGGTGATGTCAATGCCGTTAACACGTTGGTCACTTCTGTCTTTTTTAATGATGGAGAAGTCAGGGGGGACTGGAAGGTCAAGGAGCAGGTAGGATGTTTCATTGAGCCAGGTTTCAGTGAAGAACGTGGTGTTAATGTCATGATTCAGTATGGTATCAGCCAGCTCTATTGCGTGCTTGACTGCTGATCTACAGTTAGTAAGTATACAGTTTATCTTGCTGCTGTTGCAAAGGTTTTGGGAGGAGGAGGGTTTTAGCTTGGAGATTGGTTGTACGTTGGGAGGGAGGTCTTGTAGATCTAGGTTGATTGTTGGCTCTACCTACACCAGTATGTTGGAGGCGTTGGTTTGGGTTGTTCTGGGTTCATAGGTTTTAGCGAGAGTCGCTGCCTCTCTCAGAGACATCTCAGGATTCGCTCTTTTTGGTCTGAGTGGTTGGGTGTTGCTAGGGGCAGAGCGCCAACTGGTCGTCTGGTGATTGGGCAGTTGAGGTAGCTCACTGATGCTAGTGGGGGAGGGGAGTATTGGGGGTTGGATGAGGACGGGGGCGCTTTGGGGTTGAGAAGGATTGTGTTCATACCCTGCTTGATTGTGTTGATTTGGGAATGGAGAAGGGATAGGTTGTCGGTTATGGTAATGAGGTGCTTGGGGGTCATTGGTAAGAGGATGTTGAGTTGTTTTTCTATCCGTGTGAGGCATACAGTTAGTTCTGCCATTGATTCTAGGTTTGGGATAGGGGAGGGGTTGGGGCCAGATCCGACTGAGGGTGTAGGTTGGGACAGGAGGGTCGAGGGATGGTAGGGTTAGGGGGAGGGAAGGGGTTGGGGTTATTCGGCTGAGGGTGTAAGTTGGGACAGGAGGGTCGAGGTATAGAATGGTTGGGGGGAGGGGTTGGGTCAGGGCGTGATGTCTCTAGGAGGGAGGAGTGGTTGGGGGATAGGAGTGGAGGGTAGAGTGGGATCTGATGAGTGGGTGGGGTATAGGTCTGAGGAGTGGTTGGGGGGATAGGAGTGGAGGGTAGAGCGGGATCTGGTGAGGGGGTAGGGTGTAGGTCTGAGGCGTTCAGTGTATGAGGACTTGCGTCAGGTTGCATGGCCATTGTTTCTTGGGTCGGGTTCTGGACGGTGTGTTGGGAAGGGTTGGGGTGGTTGGACAGGGTAGAGATGAAGTTTCACAGCATGGGGAAGGCGAGTTCAAATTGGTGCAGGTTGAAGTCGTTGGCTTGGACCAATACTTTGCCATTTCTGTATACTGTTATGGTGGTGTTGATTCTGTAGGGAGAGGACTTGGAGATAATCAGTATTTGGCCGTGGGGGATGTTGGTGGTTTTGGTAATTTGCAAGTGGTTAGCTAGGTTATTTCTCCATTTGGCCTGGTGGAGGGTGTAAAAGATGAGATCTGTTTTTGGCTTATCTTAGGAGGAGTTATGGTAGAGGTCATCTATGAGTGTTTCAGGGTGTTGTTTGAGTAGTCTGTGTTCAAAGATTTTGGCGGGGTTAGCTGAGAGGTTGGGTGGATAGGTGATGGAGAAGGAGTGGGGGCCGTGGGGTTTCAGTTTGGTGAGAAGTAAGGGAGTTGGGGTTAATGGGGTCTTATGTTAGTTGACATCTTCCTAATTAAGGGGTGGAGAGGAAGCGGAAATATAAGTGGGGTTTCTAGGTTGATGGGAAATTGCAGGGATGGTGGCCACTGAAGGGTTGGGTATGGGACAGGACTAGGGTAGAGGGTAGAGGGTCGTTCGGGTGAGGAGAGGTGAAGAGTTCAGGAGGCTCCTGGGTTTAAATAGGGTGAGTGACATTGGGCATTTTCAGGTCTCGGTCTGAGCTGATTGGGGGGGGGGGTTGAAGGGGTAGGAGTGTGGACCATTTCAGGATGGCTGTCCCTTGAAGGTCTTTCAAGATGGTTGGGTCTTGGAAAGTGTTTGTGGGGGAGGTAGTCTGGTCGTTAGTCTTTAGTATATTAGTGATAATATTTGTAATATATACAATATAAATATATGTAGGTAGAAAGTATGTTTCCTGTATTTGTTCCCAGCCCATCAATCCTTCAGTGATAATTAAAGAGGGTCAGAGTCGTTCCAAGATAGCCACCATTTGGTCGGGCTAGTTCGTCTAGCAGATGTATGTAGTCCTTTGTCAGTTTCCAGTTCGTCTATCATATGTAGTCTTTTGTCAGTTGCCAGTGTTTTGTCCTCTTTCCTCTGCCATTTGTTCACAGGGTGATGGGATAGCAGCCATTTTGTTGTGAGAGGGAGAGAGGGAATGGGCTTATGGGGAGGGGAAATATTGTTTTCAATATGGCTGGTGCAGCAGTGCTGCCATGTTGCTAGCCATGATAGTTTCAAAGACACATTCCAGTAGGGGAAATAGCAAGCCCAGGCCGCCAGACTAGATCTCGTAAAAGGACCTGCCCAGCACTACACGTGCGTAGGGCCGTTATCGGAGCTAGCCCCGGCTCAGGGTGTGGGTGTGATGTATTTACTATGGGTACTGTATCGATCCCCCTATTTCTGACCCTTGTCTGGTTAATAATTAACTAGCAGCCATTCAACTGCACAGAAACCCGTTATCTGATTAGCCATACAACGGCACAGAAGCCCGTTATCTGATTAGGTCATAGCGCATGCCATCTCATTAGGCAAGCACTATTTCTCCAGCCCCCTAATAGGCATACGGTGTTCTCAAAACAAATCAAACCTACCACGACCTGGGAAATCCCCACAGCCATTGTTTTGATTTAGCCGAGAACTTCAGTAAAGAATGTGCGAACGACCAGTTCGTATGACATCCTTATTGACGTATTTATGTCCATCCTTACGTCAATCTCGGCACCTTTCAGGTATAAATAATACCGACATTGCCTTAAGCAAACACACGAGGTGGTGACAAGATTGGAGCAGCGAGACTTGCCGAGGAGCCCAGCTGACAGCGAAGCCCACAGACGCTGCCCCTCCTTTCTGACGCGCTGAGAGAGAGACGCTGCCTTTTCTCCTGCCGAGAAATCCAGCTCCGGCGCTTCCAAGCCGCCCTCGCAGGCAGCTGGAATATCAAGACCTGAGATAGAGATACCAACCCTCCAGCCTTCTAAATCCCAGGTACTGAACTGAATAACCCTTTGTAGAGAATTCTTGAAGCAGACTCTTGGCAACACAAACTTAACTTAAACTGCTACTTATCTACTCCCGCCCACGTATTAGGCTTAGGTCAGGTACATTGGGGTAGGCGTAGTTAGAAGCACCAGTTGAGTACGATTAGTCAATGTATATATGTATGTATCTATTTTATCCATTTTAAGTATCATATGGCTAAGAAACCATATCAATGCTTTTACAATATTATTTTATAATTCTGTTATTACTGTATGCACTTTACTTAACTATAAGTATTGCAATAATAGCGATTCATTTCTCTTGTATGAGAAAAGAGACTGATCAATAAATAACATCTTTTTATTGAACACGCCCGTCTCTTCCTTTTCTCTACAATCTGGTGAAACTAAGAATGCACTGAACTGACTGAGTAAAATAAGTTGTCTTTTGTTTTCACACGACTCTAGAGATACACTCTTGATTAGGGGAGAGCAAAGTTGTCATGTTCTATGGTTGTCAGAAACTAAATCCCTTCTTGTCTATCCAGGGAGGTTAAACTCCTCCTTGTCTATTCGAGAAAGTTTCTAGTGAACTCTGAGCTAGCTGGCAAACATTAAACTTTAAGTCTAATATCGACAATAGAAGACCTAGTTAACCTCTGTCCTACGTCTATACTATTGAAGATATTATTCCAATGCGCAGAGCCTATTGGGATAATAGGAACTACACTACATGGCGCCCAACTGTTTGGATAGGCGATAAATCTAACGTAAGACATTAGAGTAACTCAGTCGTGCTTTTTCACACAGACCCCTTTTTCCCCATAATACTCCAAAGACGTCTGGAGTGGGTGAAAGGTTAAATCCGCCAAACTTAGTAGGAGGAGACTCCTATGTATGGTTCTTGGTTTATTCAACGTTGAAGGATACACTGTTCCAAAATATTGTGCATCTAATCTTTGTTTCCATAGAAACCTGATCTGCAAATAAACAAAATCTTCTTGACAGTAGAATGTCAGAAAATGAAGAAGAAAGGGAGACAGCTAGAATAGCAGCTCAACTCCTAGCGGCTGACAATAGTCTCCTACAGCAAGACCCGGAGGCAATACTCATCCCGGTCAACATAAGGAAATCTATAACTTTAAAACTTATAGAAAATGGGCTGACACCGAGAGGTGGTACAGTCATATTCGTAATTGAGGCACACGAATATCGGCAGACAGAGGTATTCTATTCATGGATAAACTTTCCAGCAGCAAACGCTGTAACAAAGGACTTCCACTATTACAAAATAGAGGAACCTCCTAATGAGTACACTCCTTTCGAGGAGGTGGAAATACCACTCAAATACCAAGAGCACCTGCTCTGGTTTAATGGCGCCCTAAAACATAATAATCACATCACCAGGCTCGGTCCACTAGGTAGACCAGGAGCAACGTGGCCGGTCCTATCCGGATACACACCACATCCAGACATTGAAGAAATGTCTGCACCAGAACTTTTAGCACAGCTAAAACAATTAATTAAAATACATAGACAATTAGTCCAATATGTAATGCAGACTTCAACAGTCCAACCAGCTATTAAAATTCCACAGCTGATCCCTCACCAGGGGAACACAAATAAAATTACACCACAGAACATACAGTCCTGTCTATGTAAAGTACCCGCAAAACGGGAACAAATTCCATTCTGGTTAGCACAAAAAATCACTCAAATAGAGGCGGTATTTCCAGATACCACCCCGGTTGAGAAACACAGGATTCTGACTATCTGTCTTCCAATGGGAATCGCACCACATGTGGAGGACTGTGACACTTGGGGTACAGTCTTTGCTTCCATTTACACAAAAACACATGGTGTTCCATCCATGTCAGTAATACCAGATGCGCTAAAACAAATTCAAGATGAATACGGTCCAGAACCTGCTTTAACTCTTGGTATGAAATTACTAAAAGACTTCAAGCAGGTCTCGGCAATATTATTAGCAAATATAAAGGGAGAAGCAGCAAATGTGGCGATCCGCCAGAGGTTGAAAGAGACAGATATAGCAGACCAACCATTTGAAATTGCCAGAATCATAGAAAAATTCTATGAAGAACTAGGAAGAGATAGTTTGGGTGGAAAACCGGTGAAACCCCAACTTATTGAAAAACCTGAAAAGGTATTTATTAAAAATAATCTAAACACTCAAAAAAAGAGCTGGGATGGAAATAAACAATCCACTCCTAAAGAAAAAAGATTCCAGTCCAGAGGAAGGTCTCCTCGGCGGAGAGAAAGATCTCCGGACCAAGGACACAAGTCTCCCCAGAGGGAGCCCTCTGAGAAAAAATACAACCTTAGAAATAGGGATAATCTGAAGAAACCTGATAGATATCAAGATATTGATACACGTCCCTCTCAATCTTTTCAGACTTCCTTGCAGAATTCGGAAAGAAGAGGACGATCAGAACACAGGGAAGAGCACGTCAAGTCCAAAGACAAGGAACCTGCTCATCAAAATAAAAAATTACAGTTTCCAAAAAAGAAGGTAGCCAGTATTAAAGTAATCAACCATGCCGAGAATACTGAGGACACAGCTGAAAAACGGAGAATGGGCTCAGACAATGCTAGACAGCGCAGCAGAAGTGAGCATAGCTCGCAAGATCCTTATGAATCATCTGGAGACAGTGGACACGAATGAATACATTCAGGTGGAAACTGCAGATACCAGGGTTAGCAAACCTCATAAAATATATGAAATAACATTGCGTATAGAGGGGGATAAGACTAGGAAAATAAGGGGTCTCTTTTGGGATAATCTCTCCAAGGGCTATGACATCCTTCTAGCTGAAAGAGACTGGCCACCAGTGTTTGTCAGGGAGTGCCCTCGTGGCGAAGAAATAATTATGCCTGCCTTCTCAAATCATATTCCAATTCATAAAAAATATACACTTGCAAGAAAGTGGGCAGTAGCCCAAGCTCCTGCATTATATAAAAACCATGTGGGATGGGATGAGGACTCTCCTCCTCACAAAATCCAGTTAAAATCACAACCTACTGCACAGAGGCAGTACCCAATTAAGCAAGAAGCTAGGAAACGGGTAAAAGAGATCCTAGATCAACTTGAATACCAGGGGGTGATTGAAACTTGCACCTCACAAATGAATAATCCTTTTTTTCCTGTCTCCAAACCAGACAATCCATATCGTCTTGTTTTGGACTACAGACACCTTAACTCATGTTGCAAAACCTTTGCAGTACAAAACTCGCATAGTGCTGCACTAATGAATAACATAGTGCGCAAAAAATACAAAACAACATTAGACATCTCTAATGGATTCTTCTGTCAAAATATAGCACCAGAGAGCAGATATTTGACCGCGTTCTCAATAAATGGCGCGCAAAAAAAATTCTGTTGTTTACCCCAGGGGTTTAAAAACAGCCCAGGATTATTCTCAGCAAGAATAACAGAGTTACTACAAATATATGATGATGAGGCATTATCTTATGTCGATGACATCTATCTAACAGATGATGACTTGGATACTCACTTGAAGAGAGTGAACACCATAATACTTGGGTTCGCAGCAGAGGGTTACAAGTTCAACTTTAAAAAGTCAAGAATTGCCCATCTAACTGTCCTGTTTTTAGGATATGAACTATCAAGTGAAGGCAAAAGCCTGGCTGACAATTTCCTAGAGAAATGTGCTGTAATCCAAGCACCTAGAACACTAAAAAACTTACAATCAATTCTAGGTTTCCTGAATTTCGGAAGAACTTACATTATAAATTATGCAGAGAGAGTTAAACCTCTCTACGATCTTATAAAACCAGATTTTAAAAGAATCAATTGGACTCAAAAACACACAGAAATTTTGAGATCTTTACAAACAGATATGTTAGTTAAAACAAAATTACAAACACGTGACAACACACGCAACCTTGTGATTCGAGTCATCCCAGGAAGATGCGGATTCACATACCTGACCTCTAATGAGGGAGAGAAGGTACCAATTGCATACAAATCACACTTGTACACAAAAGCTGAAATGAAATTTAGCCCAACGGAAAAAATTCTAACCGCAGTACAGACTGCTGTAGCAAAAGAACGAGCCCTAGCACAAGGTAAACGAATAATCATCGTGACACCGATACCAGCCCTGGAGGCGGTAACAAAGGCAAGCATTCCGAATGCTAAAGCACTCCATCCGAGATGGATACAATGGGCTAATTCTCTTGCTGCAACAGACGTGGCATATGAATTTGATCCCAACTTAAAAACACAAGAGTTTCTCCAATATGAATTCGAATGTCCTCCGCCAACCGAAATTCTGCCTCTAGAACATTACGGCTGTATAATATATACAGACGGATCAGCACAACCCGCAGTAGGGGGTAAGCAAGCTTACATTGCTGCGTGCGCGATTGTTAAAGGTCTCTGGCACAAAGGTAAATTCAGACCTATGGTCACTAAAACGCAATCACTAGGAGACTGTACAGCTCAAAGAGCAGAACTACTAGCATTTAAGATGGCGCTTGAAAATACTGATCGAGAATTCCCCACACTTATAGTGTGCGATTCATATTACTGCGTCCAATCTTACAATGAATACTTGCAGATCTGGGTTCAGAACGGTTTTAAAGATGCAAAAGGTGGCACAATCAAGCATAAAATGCTATGGGAACAAGTAGTTCTTTTGCAAAAGGAACTACAAAAGACTCACGTGATACATACACTGAGTCATCAGCGTGATGGCGTTCACGTTGCAGGGAATTCATTGGCTGATGAGGCCGCGAAAGCAGCTGTGCAAACGGCTTCCGTAGCTGCCATCACTCGGTCAAAAACAAAAATAGACAGCGAAATATTACAGGCTATCAGTGCTACAGTAAAAGATGCGATAGAAACACTCCCGAAAGGCTTTCCAGTAAAGTACTCATACATAACTGATGCAAATATTGTTCCGTTTGCTCGAATCCCTGGAGTGGGGGATAGGGCAATTCCAAACATGGAACATAGGTTAGGACTCATCATAGCGGCACACGAAGGGCTTGCTTCTGTACATGCTGGCGTTTCAGCCACAGTATCATTATTAAAACAAAGATACTGGTGGCCACAAATGAGAAGACAGACAAGGAACTATGTTCTAGAATGTGAAATATGTCAAAGAATGAAAGTATCAACAGTGAAACGACCAGCACAGACGCCCCTTCTAATCTCAGATAAACCATTAGCCTGTGTTTACCTGGACCACTGTGGTCCCTTACAAAGGGATGGTAACTATAAATATATCTTGGTCGCAGTGGATTCATGCACGAGATTCATATGGATGTGGCCCCAGCGATCGCCTGACGCCAGAACTGTTATACAAAGATTTGCGAGTCTAGAATGGCATATACGCTAGAAGCATGTTACGTTCTGACCACATTTTTTCCTTTAGCTCTAAAAACAGCTTATGGGGGGTGACTGGTCAGAATGAACATTGCATTGCGGGACTCTTCTCACTTCCTTCCTGAGGGAAACGGGATGGTGTAAAGAAAAAACCAAGGCATAAAGCAATCTATAACAGCAAAGATATTAGGTTCAGGAGTTGGGTGGGTCAAACATTTAATAAGTGTCCAACGTAGTCTAAATAACCTGCCAAGAAATTCTCTGAAAGGACTCAGTCCGTACGAACTATTGTTTGGGACTAGAATATTAATCCAGGACTTAGATAGTCAGACTTCAGTGGTTAAAGAAAAATGCTTTGATTTCAAAGATCGCTTGGCTATTTTACAGGACTTAAATGAAACAAGAAAAGACCTGAGCAACATAAAGTTGAAACAGCAGCCAGCAACCACTGAAGAAAAACCACCTGTCCCAGCAAGGCCTGTCTGGATTCCAAAAGTCGGGGATCTGGTCAGAGAGAAGATCGCGGTAAAGAAGGAATTTGGGCCTTCTTACAGAAAAGCAGTTCCTGTCTTGTCTATCAACGGGACAAGATCAGTAGTACTACCGCCCCTTGCTGGTAAAAAGGAGAACCGAGTCATATCCATCGACCTGGTTAAACCACAATCATGTGGCCGATAACAAATAGTAGGCCAAGTGGACTCCCAAGAAGTAGCAGAACACCAAAGTTTGCTACATCCACAGAGGTTCAAACTGAAAGACTGATCACATTTGGAAAATCTACAGTGAAACAACAAGGCCTATGCAACAAAGCAATGGAACTTGAACCTCTTAAAACCCAAATAAAAACTTTTCATCAAGGAACAACAACCTACGATGATGTAACTACAGACTTTGCTAATGAAATAAAGCAAAATCCAAAAACAAAAAGTAATCCAGAAGCAATTGGAACAATTGACAGAACGGCATCCGGCTACTTCATCAACTTCGATGAGGTTTCAGAAGATCCAAGTGAACCAGAAGTACAGACAACAACTAAAACCTTTAAAGACAAAGCAAAGGAACTTTTTCATCAACTAAAGGGAACCTATCTGACTTCGCCATGGATTGAAATTTGGGTGACATTAGGTGCATTTATCCTCATACTTTGGCTCATCATGGTACTATGCTTGGGACATTTCATTGAGGGAAAATATGCTAAAATGGACACAGCAAGCCAGAAAATCAACTTGGTCCTTAAACCACACACATCTTCACACGTCAAGAAAAGAGAACTTTCTTCAGTGAACTTCACAGCCAATCCTATACCAGGCGGTGTAGCATGGGACAATACTGATTATGAAATCTATGGCCCGGTTGAAATCCTGAAGCATCCACATCAATTTAAGATCTCGTTAAGCGACTTTGTAAAACCAAGCACATTTGCTGATGATTGGGACTTTGAAAGTATAAATGATATGATGTCTGACCTAGTAATGTCTGCTAAATTTACAGAACATGATTATTTGCAGGGTTCGTCTAATTATGATCAAATGTTCTGCTACAACCACTATGGTAACCATTTTTTACATAAATCTGCACAACCTAGAAATGTTTTTAATTATAACCAATGGGAACATTGTGCTACTCCTCCAAAGGGTAGTTCTAAAACATTTTATGATAAATATGCATATTTTTCAGGGTTCAACACAAGTAATGCAGAAACATTTTATTTCAAATTGTCGAATAAGACAGGTATGAAGACCATGCTTACAAACACGAAATTGATATATTCAGATTCATTTTTTGAGCAAATGAATACATTTGGTTTTGATTTCTGGAACAATAACATTGAAACACAAACTGTTTGGGGTACAAAAGATTGGCAAGTACAAGGTATAGAATCATTGTTCAGAGCCTGTATGATCCCAGAACAAATTATATTTTTGAATGACACTATTCAACAAACTACCTGTCTTGGCTTAGCCAAAATCAAAGACTTAAACAAACCGTCTATTCCAAAGCCAACAACGAACAGTAATAGCTCTATAGATGTTGAGATAGACGTGAACCATATTTTAAACCAAAACAGAACACATCCTGATTGGAAACAATGGTTGATCTGGCCCACTGATACAAATAACTGTCAAGACAGATTCCTGAACAAAATACAGGGGTTCAAATTGACCAGGCCAGACCCTAGATATTCCCAAAGACAACATCCAGGGATAGTAACTACTTACAGTGTGGGCAAGCTCTGCCTTCAATGGCTACAAACATCCACACTGGCAGAAATTAAGCAACACCTAACTTTACTTCAAGAGGGTGCTGACTTGCGTGATTTCATTATGGGACCACGCAAACAGCGTCAAAAACGTTTCATAGCGGCCTCTATATATGCAGCTTACAATGAAGCCTGGAAAGTAACTCAAATTGAGACAGCAGAAAAAATACGGGAAATTGACCGTATTAATTTGGAAAAATCACTTTCTGTTGTGGACAATGGGTTAATGACTCTGTCCTCCAGAATATATTCACTGGACAGTATTGTGTCTTCAGCAATCGATATAATATCGCAAGACTTACTGATGTTACAACACGGTCAGTCCCAATTGCGTTCTATTGTACAACTTGGCTGGACGTTACAAAATCTGCGTTCAGGCTATGTGCCTTGGCGTTTAATCAACACAACGTCACTATTTAATATCTTTAACCTTACTGATAAACAAATTAGTTTGGCACAGAAGGGTGCTGACTATACAATTCTGAGCATTGAAAAACTTGAGAGATTACCATTGACAATATCAGAACGACCTGTCATTGAATGGATAATACATGGGATAATAAATATTCCGATAACAACTTTCCAGTTTCAATACTGCCAAAAATATATACAGGCAGGCCAGTATGAAAGGTTGGGTAAAGGATACATTAAGTCAACATGGAACTTGCCCTATACACACGCATGTGTTAGTAGTAAAGGACAAAGTGTGTTCCTTAGTGGCAATAATTGTGAAAGGTCACTAAGCGGTACACTTCTGTGTCAGGGTATTAGTTTGCATGGAGCATGTGAAGGGACTTCAAATAACCTTTCATGTCACCAGCTAGGCACACCTGCAACACAAATAGAACCATTCTTTAGGAGACTCTCGAACGGGAGTTACATTCTAATTGTAGATCGCAGATGTTGCAGTCTGCTGCCCGGAAAACCTTATCTCATAACCGTGACTACGAAGGTCATGTGCTGTGAACGAGTATTGTTCCCAAACGATGCCCGAGACAGGGAGGCATGGTTATGGCCCAGTTTGAAAATTTCTTCTATTCGAATTGATACTTTAAGCAGAATGAAGACAGTGCTCCTACAGACGCCAACCATGTTAACGTCATCAAAAGAAACATATGATCTCCAAGTTGCAAGGACAACTGCTGAGATTCATTCACTGTTATCAACCAATTCCCCCATACATTTAGCAGAAATACTGAGCGAAATCTTAAATATTTCTGATACAAGTGGGATCGCGAGTGTATTTAAGACAGTGTTTTCGGGAGCTTTAACCCCATTCAAAGCCATCCTGGGTATTTTTCCTGATTTTGTCCATTCCATATTTGGTGGACTTCCTCTCCTTTTGGGACTAATGGCAGGCATCCTATTTTTGATCCTGTTACTTCGCTATGGCAAACCACGTCACAGACAAGACACCAGCGATAATGGAAGAAACAATCCGAGCTATTGGCTACCGGGACCGCATAACTAAAGTCCTTGGACTAGCACGGCTACGAGATTTAAACATGACTTGGTTTCTTTCATTTAGACCGATGTGGCAAAGTTGTGTTATGCCTGTATTAAGGTGCTTGCTATGCGGCGAAGAATGCGTGTTGGACACCTGTCTGACACTACAATCGGATGTGCCAATGGACGCAGAGACTTTGTTTGGTCCGGTAACGGCTCATGCATTGTGCTGTCCCCAGCGGCTACCAATCCTGATGACGGCATTCGTGGAGACTTCACCACTACGATTGAAGAGTTGTGAAGTACAAGATGAAAGCAGCATCGATCAGGTACGACCTTCTGTCAGCTATGCTGATCGAAACATCAATGAAGGCAATCATGCTCATGAATGCATGTTACAAAATTTTTCCGAGTTAGTGGAACTTTCGCAAGAAGCAGTTGACAGTTTTTTCGAAAGTCTCAACAATATGATGTTTTCACCAGAGCAGAAAGAATGACTTTGAACAAACTAGCACACGACATTCCATACACCCTGTATTTGGCCTTCAACTTTGAAAATAAAGCAATAAGAAATTTTCTCACCAGTTTTTACGGAGAGCGAGACATTTTTTCCCCTTCCATTTCCAAAAATATTTACGATTTTTTGGGACACTTATCTTCTGCTTAAAGTAAAACTATTCCTAGAGAACAAAATTTCTATTTTTAGCTACTCTAGAGACATTAGCTACCCTCTAGCATGTTCACAAATATTATGATTTTGTGATGAGATGGTCTCGACCTTTTCTTCTGTATTAAGAGCCATTTCATGTGTAATTTCCACATTTCGTTCATACTGATTTCAAAATATGCGCATTAGATTTAGCATTATTATACTGCTTGAAGTGCATATAGTAACTATACTCATCTTTTCGTGTATTTCGCATTTCCAATTTTCAGAATGCATTTGATTGTATTTTGGGGTGGTTCGGTATACACATGCACTACTAGTTTTGTTTACTATGCCTAGATTTGTAAATATGGACATAGATTACGTGGAGTGGGTGTGATGTATTTACTATGGGTACTGTATCGATCCCCCTATTTCTGACCCTTGTCTGGTTAATAATTAACTAGCAGCCATTCAACTGCACAGAAACCCGTTATCTGATTAGCCATACAACGGCACAGATGCCCGTTATCTGATTAGGTCATAGCGCATGCCATCTCATTAGGCAAGCACTATTTCTCCAGCTCCCTAATAGGCATACGGTGTTCTCAAAACAAATCAAACCTACCACGACCTGGGAAATCCCCACAGCCATTGTTTTGATTTAGCCGAGAACTTCAGTAAAGAATGTGCGAACAACCAGTTCGTATGACATCCTTATTGACGTATTTATGTCCATCCTTACGTCAATCTCGGCACCTTTCAGGTATAAATAATACCGACATTGCCTTAAGCAAACACACGAGGTGGTGACAAGATTGGAGCAGCGAGAATTGCCGAGGAGCCCAGCTGACAGCGAAGCCCACAGACGCTGCACCTCCTTTCTGACGCGCTGAGAGAGAGACGCTGCCTCTTCTCCTGCCGAGAAATCCAGCTCCGGCGCTTCCAAGCCGCCCTCGCAGGCAGCTGGAATATCAAGACCTGAGATAGAGATACCAACCCTCCAGCCTTCTAAATCCCAGGTACTGAACTGAATAACCCTTTGTAGAGAATTAATGAAGCAGACTCTTGGCAACACAAACTTAACTTAAACTGCTACTTATCTACTCCCGCCCACGTATTAGGCTTAGGTCAGGTACATTGGGGTAGGCGTAGTTAGAAGCACCAGTTGAGTACGATTAGTCAATGTATATATGTATGTATCTATTTTATCCATTTTAAGTATCATATGGCTAAGAAACCATATCAATGCTCTTACAGTATTATTTTATAATTCTGTTATTACTGTATGCACTTTACTTAACTATAAGTATTGCAATAATAGCGATTCATTTCTCTTGTATGAGAAAAGAGACTGATCAATAAATAACATCTTTTTATTGAACACGCCCGTCTCTTCCTTTTCTCTACAATCTGGTGAAACTAAGAATGCACTGAACTGACTGAGTAAAATAAGTTGTCTTTTGTTTTCACATGACTCTAGAGATACACTCTTGATTAGGGGAGAGCAAAGTTGTCAAGTTCTATGGTTGTCAGAAACTAAATCCCTTCTTGTCTATCCAGGGAGGTTAAACTCCTCCTTGTCTATTCGAGAAAGTTTCTAGTGAACTCTGAGCTAGCTGGCAAACATTAAACTTTAAGTCTAATATCGACAATAGAAGACCTAGTTAACCTCTGTCCTACGCCTATACTATTGAAGATATTATTCCAATGCGCAGAGCCTATTGGGATAATAGGAACTACACTACATGGGGAAACTATGACAATCAGTCAAGAGAACCGCTAATTAGTCAGGGTGGTTGGTTGGATCGGGCCAGCCACAATGCAGTCTCAAATCCCAACCCTAAAGTTAATTAGTGGGGGATTGCAGTTTTCTTTTCTTACCTCTGAGGGTTGCCGATGGGGAGGTTGTCAGGCGGTGAAACCGGTAGTGAACAGAAGTGCGGGGCCACATCAGCTAGAAGACACCGCATCGGTCTATCGACTCCAGGGCGTCGATGGCTTGAATCTCTCCCGGCCTTCATGCACTTCACAGGCAGGGAGGTCAGGGAGGCCCCAAGCAGGCTAAAAGGTGCTGTCAGTCTATTCTAGCGACCACCCGCTGGTCTCAACGGTGTCACTATCGGCAGGGGGGGTCCCGTTTAGCTTCAAGGACAGGGCCCACTTTGTGCTTTGCAGGCGGAGCCGGTTAGGACACTCTTCATACGAACACTTCCTCTTTCTTTGCCCAACGAGCATTGTCTATGTATTCATTGTAATTTGTCTAAAGAAAATAGAACTTGTCAAAAACAGTAACGTCATAGACTCAACCGCAGACCCTGCAGGTGGTGACTTTAAAACACGACTTCCAAGAAGTCCAAAACAATTGTTTATTCGCCTTTCTGATTAGATCCTGAAATAGAAATAGCAACCCGTAATAACTATGGTAAATAAGTTATCAACAAGAATTGTACCCTGGGCGGCATAATCCTCGCCTCCGTGTCCTTAATAGAATTTAAAATACTTGGCACGAATGCTAGCAAATTATTTATTCTATTACAGGACCGGAGGCTTCGGATTATGCAAGTTTTACGCTTATCTAGAACCACAGAAGCCTCATCGTCCACAGGTTTATACTAATATTGCTTAAATGTAGAGCTAGATGACCAATCAATCTTGAATGCGCTCCAAACATTTCAGTGTCAATGCCTGCCTCTGTCATTGTATAGCTGAGCCATCTGGCAATAGTAGCAGAGTAAGTGGGCTTTTGTAAAGACATTAACAATCTTGAACAACCGACCGGTCTGATAGGTCAGTACATTCCTCATAGACTTTAAGACATCTTACTACGCACAATTTATCATTCATCGGAAATGCATTGTAATCAATGGACCGCAAAAAGGTCTTGGTCCGTGCAGAAATTACAAATGACACCCCCTCAGGAGAGAAAATTCTACCATCTAAATCCAAGACTCTAACATCAGATACACGTCGACAGGCAGATAAACAAAGAAGCATAGCTAATTTAGCAGACAATTGCTTTCTGGAAAGCAGTTCATTTTCAGGCCAATTATGGAATACATTTAGAACCTTAGACACATCCCATAAAGTAGAATACTTAGCCTTAGGTGCATTTGCCACACGTATTCCTTTCAAGAACTTGCACACCACCGGATGCATACCTACGGTCTTCCGTCTATCTGCGCATGTCTAGCCGAGATAGTGGATAAAAAATTGTTAACCGATCTGTAGAACAAACATTCTGCAGCTTTCTTGGATCAAAAATTCATTACTTGTGTGAGGTCTGCCTCCGTGGGATCCATGTGCTTCCCCAAGCACCAACCCAACCATGCTCACCATGCGGAACAGTATCATTTTCTAATGGGGTAGCCCAGGCCTGTTGGATGAAGCCTCCTTCGAAATTCCTGGCAATGACCACTTTTGCCTGAAAGCCTCCAGGCCATCAGGGACAGCTGCCCGAGAGAACTAGAGGATGCAATTCTCCCTGAGAGCTCTGGAGCATTATCTGGGACCACGGAAGGTGAAGAGGGAAATCGCATGTCAGTTCAAGCAGAACCGGAAACCAAGATTGGGCCTTCCATACCGGGGTGACTAGTACGATCTCCACTCTCTGCTGAACAATTGGTTTGGTACTCTGGGGATTAGGACAAATGGAAGAAAGGCATAATTCAATGTTTTCGACCAATCCTGTGCGAAGGCATCCGTTGCTCTCGCCAGATGGTCCGGTCTCCAACTGAAAAATGTCTCTAGCTAGCGATTTAGTCTGGAGGCAAAGAGGTCTGTCTGGTAAGGGCCCCAAATCCCCTGAGTCATTTGGAAGAGGGAAGAATGGAGCTTCCAGTCGCTCAATCCTTCTAGTAAAGGGAACTCCAATCCACTATCATGTTGTCTTGCCCGGTAAGGTATTCCACTATTACCAATATTTGGTGAGCCAGGCAGTAATGCCAAAAGTCCTTAGCGATCTCCGCGAACATCGGGGATCTCGTCCCCCCAGCTTGTTTATATATCTCACCGCAGAGATGTTGTCCATCCTCAGGAGGATGCAACAAGATACCTTCCTGGGTGAGAAAGTGCGAATCACAAATGATCCCACCTGGAGCTAGAGGCAGTTGATGTGCAATGACAACTCCTGGAGAGATCATCTGCCCCCTGTGGCAATCTCGGCACATCGTGCTCCCCAACCCGACCGGCTGGCATCAGATTCTATGACCACCTCCAGGCGAAAACCAAAAATTACTCTCCCGTTCCACGCTTCCACGTGAGCTAGCCACCATTTAAGTTCGTCTCGGACTTCGTCTGTGAGGGGAACCTGGTTGGAGTATGAAAGACCATTCTTCAGATGTTGGATTTTCGGACGTTGAAGGGCCCGGTAATGTAACGGCCCTGGAAACATTGCTTGTATTGAGGAGGTTAGAAGGCCCACTAAATGCGCAATCGCCCTTAGGGACGTGACTTGTTTGGCTAGAGTTGCCTTCAATTCCTTCTTCATATCTCTCAATTTTGTTCTGGGCAACTGGAGTTGAGTTGTCTGAGAATTGATTACAAAACCTAAGAACTCCAGTGATTGCGCTGGGACCGGAACTGATTTAAAACACAGATTTTCTAACACGTGCATTGTCACCTGAAGATGTTATACTGCTAGAGAGATGGAGGGAGCCATTATCAGTATGTCCTGCAGGTAAATTATTAGATGAATACCCTGCTCCTTGAGATGAGCGGTTACTGGCTTCATTAACTTGGTTAAACACCAAGGAGCCAAGGAAATACCGAAAGGCAGGACCAAATATTCCAGCTGTCTGCCTCACCATTGGAACTGCAAGAAGCGTTGTGAGGGGGATAAATTGGGACCGTTAGGTAGATATCCTTGAGGTCTAGATGGACCATCCAAACTCCCTGCCTCAAAATGTCTGTCAGTTAATGTTTCTCCTCCATTTTGAAATGCCTGTACAGGAAAAACTGGTTGAAATCTTCCAGATTTAGAACCAGTCTGCTGCCCTGGCCTCTCTTCTGAACTAGGAAGACGTTGCTGCAGAAACCCTCCGGTTTGTTGTCGCAATAAACTACCGTGCGTTTCTCCAGTAAGTCTCCTACCTCTTGATCTATAAACAATTCGTCTTGTTGGGAAAAAGATAAAAAAGGGAGTCGGCGGATTTAAATGCGCTCTCTTAGCCTTCTTTTTCTTAGGGGGTGATGGAGCAAGGGCTCGTGAAAAAGATACTTGTTTGAAAACCATCTTCTCATATAACCACTAACCCCGTATTAAACATGTATTGTGGAAATAATATGCACTACACAACATTTATGAGAAAAGACGAAGCTTGCATATGTGTTTTACTAACTCGAGTGTAATTCTAAAATGGCCGCTAACCGAAAATCTTTAGTGCACATGCGTCTACTGCATCTACGTAGTATGACGTATCTTTTGCTTGGAGGGAATTGTCTGCACTTGCGCAGTAGTTAACAAAATGGCCGCTTGAAACTCACATGCTTGCCACCTGCTTGATGAAAAACTAAACCCAGCTATTTTACTAATGCTAGTGCGGGGAGAGTAATTATAAGTAAATGAGATTAGAGGAGAGATAGGTGGTATACAGTGAAACCATTTATTTTTGCTTTTTAACATTTGTGAACCACAGTCTATTCCTTCTCGTTCTACCACACATGCGTAGTGCAACTACGTGGAAGACGCAATGTCAATTTGAACATCATCCAAGGTTGCTGATGGATACTTTCCTGAAGACCAGAACGACAGTCCACTGAAATGGATGGGAACCTGCAGACTTTTTATAATTTGTGACAATTACATTGTGAATGTGGGTGGGAAATAAAGTTTGAATAAATAATTAAGGGGATGGGTTTATTAACAAAGTGCTAACTGAAAAGAGTAATATGTAAGCATGGTGTGATGATCACCTCCCCTTGCCTGTCCAATCGTAGTTAGTATTTTCATAAGTTTGAAGCATTAATGGGTGGTACTAGCATACATAAAGGTATAATTGAGGTAGTTTAGCTAGTTAGCTAGAAGTTCTAGACGGAGATGCTGAAGCATGAAACCGGGATGCTGTAGGAGTGACGAGTGATGCTGAAGAAAAATCGAATTGCTGAACCCATTATATTAAGCAAATACATTTTAGAAGTAGATCGCGGAAGAATCTCGAGGAGGAAGAGAGTGTTAGAGAGGGTGCTACGCAAGCGTCGGTGATAGAGAGGTCGCCTGTCCTGTCCTGATTCCTGTCCTAATTCCTGTCCTAAAGCCTTTGTTTGCCAGATTTTTCACACCAATTTAGGTAATCATAATTATATCAGTGTATGCGCTTATGTACTTTTCTCTCTATCCTCTCCTTTTCATGCAGTGTCATTGCAAAGTATAAATGAATGCATTTTGATTGATTATTTGGATTTTCCTCGCTATGAGAAATGGAGTTTGCTTTGTACTGTGTAAGTGGTAACATGATTTAATTTGAGATAAAAATTTAAATACATCCCAACTCTGTGATCATTTCTAATGTGTAAGTATATTGAAATCTTATCTCATTTCACCATTGTAGGAACTGGGGTCGCCAGTTCCCCGGGGGTAGCCTGGCACGAGCAGGTAGGCACCCGAAAGCTTATGTGTTAAGTGACTACACAGCACACACTCACTGAGACAATGAAAGGCACGCAATGACTGACGCCACTCCAGGGTGTTTGATTAAAAATCAAATAACTTTTATGTAGGATTAAGGTTCAGGAGTGGAAAATCACAGGATCATTTGGTCATTAGAGCATTTCATAGGAGGGGAGAAAAGGGAGCAGTTCAATAATCACTTGAACCCATTACAATAACATCTCAGTAGATAATTAGCATTTCAGTAGTTAAAGATGAACATTTCTTGGAAGAATTAGCATCTCATTAAACAGGAGCAAAACATCTCATAGAAGACTTAGCTTGGACAACCAGCTCATCAGGCAAGGATGAGCCTGTCAGGTCAGTGACCTGTTCAGTAGGCAAACAATTACCTTTTCACCAAGCAAGGGTGAACAGTACCTAAAACTCCTTAGCAGGATTAGAGCATATCCTTCAGCAGGAATAAGCAGTGCCTTAAATGAGGATAAAACATTTCTTTAAATGTAAAACATTTCATCAGGTATTAAATACTATCACATTACCTGGTGCCTGAATCAACAGTTCCTTAGATAACCGTAGACTTGGAGTCAACAACTTCCTATGCGGCCTAAACACTTTAGGGAAAATC
This sequence comes from Lissotriton helveticus, assembly GCF_964261635.1. Taxonomy (NCBI): domain Eukaryota; kingdom Metazoa; phylum Chordata; class Amphibia; order Caudata; family Salamandridae; genus Lissotriton; species Lissotriton helveticus. Next base: position 163,583,388 of record NC_136061.1, on the reverse strand, counting down.
AGGCAACCTCTCATGAGGCAAAAGAATAGTTCATTAAACATGTGCAGAGCATTTAATCAAGGAAATTAGACGCTGCGTTGCCCAGCAGTAAACATTTCATCAACCATTTGTGGAGAACTTCAGTAGGGCAAGAATAAGGTAAAAGGAGCATAGATACACTATGCATTAATTAATTCCAGCATCTCATTAGAGGAACAACGTTGCATTAGGCAAAACCCAAACATTTCCTAAAAGGATTAAATAGGTCATTAGAAAGTAAAGCAGGTCCTCAATCAGAGGGAACACCTTATAGGATAAACATGACCATTTCATCATCCATGCAGCACATTTCAATAATCATTTCCCTGCAGGAGTAAAGGTTGTAATTCCTTAATCAATTCCGCATATCGCAACAACCCTGTCAGGGAAGAAATGACCTTTCTTGACACAACAATAAACATGCAAGTAGGTTCCTGTAGGCTTTAAGGAAAGGGAGCACTAAACAGGAGTAAACCTTTCATTAAGTGTAGAACAGGGAATTAGCAGAGGCAAAACCTCTCAGTGGGCAAGGACACCTTTCATCGGCCACCTGTCGGCATTCAGGGAAACACTGCATTAGGCAGGGATAGAGAACACTTCCCTGCGTAGGAGTAAAACATTGCATTAAACAGAAGTAAACAGTTCATTTAGCAAGAACTACCACCTTTTTCAGGTAAACCAACATTCTTTTAGGCTGGGATAAACATTTGGTCAAATGGGAACTCCCAATTCATTGAGCAAGGATAAACCTCTTACTAGATTAGCAGAACCCTTTCATTAGGAACTTTCCACCATTCCATTATTCTGCACCACAGATTTCATATGGCCCCAACAAGCCCTGCATCAGGCTGAAAATGAGCATTTAATTAATCACCATAACAAGCCATACATAAGGCTACAGTATCTGGCATTCCACCGTACCCTAGGCAGGGGTTAACTTAATTAAGTTCGGGGCCCCGAATGCTCTTACGGGGCTCTGGCCCAGTTCAGGATGCCTTCCACAACAATTGGGGGCCAACGGGGCCAAAAAACAGTTTCCCCAGGGGTGGGGGCGGTCTCAGGCCTATCGCCCGCCCACCCGGGGTAGTACCTCAATCTTCGGCTCCACGAGGAGCCCTTGCGTAGGCTTCCGGTGGAGTTTGAGGGCTCCGGCCCTTCTCGAGGCCTCATGCAGTCAGGGGAATCTCTTTCAGCCTCCCTGGGGGCTCACACGCTGCCCCGGTCTTCCGGGGCCTCTACTGGCAGGTCGGGGGCCCGGACTCTCTCACAGAGCCCTCCCCGACGTTGACAAGCTGTTCCCGGGCCTTCCACCGTCTCCACGGCCCGGGAACCAATCAGGAGGTGTCTCAGGAGGGGCTCGGCCACGCTACCAATCACAGCGCGGCGGGGGCGTGGCCTAGTAACGCGCCCCCATCACGTGATGCGGGATGCCAGCTTCAGGCCTCGTCAGGCCTAGGGCGGCCTGACAGGAATTTTGGCGGCCCTCTTCTCATACCGGGGGCCGCCGAGGGTGTACCTCAGTCAGCGGAGGTCTTCTCCAAGCGGCGCACGGGCCGCGGCGGTGAGTACAGCCCAGTAATCGCGCTTCTCCGCCCCGACGCTTCAGGGGCGGGGGGGGCGGCGCCACGAGGCAGGTCAGCGATCCCTCTCACAGGGCATAGCGCGATCAACAGGATGGCGCTTGGCAGAATCAGCGCGTGTAGGCAACAGCGCTTCAGGCAGTCTAGCGCTCGTAGGGCGGGAATAGCGCCCAGGAACTTCGTAGCGCTTTTAAGGCAGTTTCAGCAATAGCGCTACAGGAGTAGCTCAGCGCTTCAGGGCACAATAGTCTGCAGAGCCTCGGTGCCTCTCAAGGGGGCAAAGTAGTGGGAGCGCTGGGTAGGCAGGGAAGGCTATTTAGCTATCCAGGCAATGCACAGTTCTAGCGCTGGGAAGGGAGCGCTTATCAGCTCAATTCAGTCAAGGTAGGACAGGCAGTTCATGCAGGACAGCGCAGGGGACCAGGTTGAAGTGAAGGGGCGCAGGTGCAGAACAGTCCAATACCTGGTTGCTTCTCCAGCAGTCCTGTAGCAGTTAGACTTCTTCTTCTTGGCGCTTGATGGGTTTTGCGCCCTTGTAAATATCAGTTCCTTGTTACTTGAAGGGGGTTGAGTTGGGGGCCTGCAGGCAGTCTTCCTCTGCAGGTCACTGTAGATGGACCCTGGGGTTCCCTACCACTGGGCCAGATCAGGGGGCTAGCTTTGGACACCTCACCCAGCTTAAGAGGCAGCACCTAGATCCTGTCACTCCCAGTAGCATAGGTTCCTCACTAGGCCCTCCCGCCTAAAACTCCTGCGTGGGTTCCCCAGGTCAGTGATGCCCCAACGGACTGGAAAGTTTCCCTCCCTTTCCTTATATAGGCCTAGGTCAGGTGACCACCCTCTAAGACGTCAAAACTAAGCTCCGCCCTTATTCTAGAAGGTGCCAGGAGCTTCCCTACTCTAACTGTGGGCAGGCAAGGCAGGCTGGAATGGCAACATTGTTTGGAGTCCCTGCCAGCTCCTGGCAACTAGACTGCGCCTTAGCAAGACCACACTGCAGCAACAGGGGCCTATGGCAGCCATGTTGAAGGTAGAGCACCTGTACCTAACATGGGTTTTAACAATACACAGAGCATTTTAACATCACAGGGCCTATACAAATACAATATAAAGGGGGGACATCATGAATTAGGGGAAGCAAAAAGCAAAAAATGTCATGAAAAGGGCCAAGTCCAACAACCATCAACTAGTTCAAATAATGGTCCATTAACCAGAGGAAACTCTTTGATCAGTGAAGGATTAGTTAGAGACTAGAGATAACTAATCCAGAGAATTATAAAACATGACCCCAGCGGTTATTGCCAGTGTCTTGTGATTGAATTTAGGGGCCCAGGTGAGTATGTGGTGTTAGATTACCTATTGCTGGTAACCCGCTGGATCAGGGTTGAGGCATGCCTGAGTAATCTGGGATCTGGGTAATGAGGGAATTCCAGGTTTGCATGCCAATAACATGGTGAGATGCCAAACTCTACCATCACTCAAAAGGGCAGAATTGCAAAACACATTGCTTACAGTGAGGGGTTGGTAAAACCTACTGTGCACCTTGGCTGTAAAACCACTCTTTTTAACACATACAACATCACCAGCTTGCAAATGAACAGGTTTTCAACTGTGTTTTTGGTCAAAGCGAGCCTTACACTCTAATTGGGCTTTTTCTAGCTTATGTCTTACCTGATCGAATGACCAGTCTACTCTTTTGGACACAGATAACCAACCCACGTTGTCCTTAGACATGGGAGTTCTGCCCCTCATCAGTTCAAATGGGCTGTGTCCTGTGCTGTTGCATGGTGTAATGCGGTATGCCCACAAGGTTTAAAAAATGTCAGTCTTCCACGCCAAATTGTTATTAGCTAGCTGCACAATACCTTTGGACACTGTGTTGAAGCGTTCTACTGCCCCATTACTGGCTGGGTGATAGACGGATGTGGTTTTGTGGGCAATTTTGTTCCTATGTAGATAGTTCACAAACAATCAGAAGTAAATCGCTGAATATACATTTGGGCAACCCTTCTTTGATGAAAACTTCATCCCGAAATTTTACCAGGCTGGGGGCATCAGCTTTGTTGACAAAACCAATCTCTGGCCATCTGGCGAAATGATCAATGAAGAGAATAGCAAACACTTGTTTCTCACGCTCCATGACAGGTCCCATGATATCTATATCAATTCTTTCCCAGGGCATGGTGGGGCAAGTGATGGGATGAGGGGGTGGGTGGGCCTGAAGGTGACCTGAGATATGAGTTGCAGCATTGCAGGCAATCTCTGACAGTTCTCTCTATGGCAAGGCTGACACTGGGCCACCAGTACAAGTTCCTAATTCTGCACTTGGTCTTACCAATCCCCAAGTGTCCCTCGTGGCAAATTTCTAGGGTCCTGTGTCTAAGCTTGGAGGAAGGGATAATCTTACCACTCCTCATGAGAAGTCCGTTTTCATGAGACAGTGCATGTTTTACTTCCCAGAAGGGATGAAGGTCTTTGGCAATAAACATCTTCTCAGGCCAACCATTAGAAAGCATGCTAAGTACCTTTCCAAGAACAGCACTGCTACTCTGCTCTCTTTTCCACTCTTATAGGGATATGCCGTGAGCCTCCTCATGTATACTGGCAACACAGAATTTATCATCCGATTCATCATTGGATTCTTGTAAGAGAACAGGCATACAGCTTAGGAAATCTGCCAACACATTCTTGGTATCAGACACGTATTGGACTTCATAATTAAAATCAAACAACCTTACAGACATTCTGGCCAACTTGGGAGATGCAGAATAGAGCTCTTTAGTGATGAAAACCTTGTTCAATGGCTTGTGGTCACTTTGCAAAATTACTTTGTTGCCCCATACAAACTGCCTGAAATGCTCCAACCCCCAAACACATGCCAATGCTTCCCGCTCAATGACAGAATACTTTTCTTCTGTGGGTGTCAATGTGCGGGAGGCAAAGGCGATGGTACGTTCTTTTGCACTCGCATCTTTCTGTGTGAGCAGAGCGCCTAAACCTTTTCCACTGGCATCAGTGGTGACAATGTTGATTAAGGAGGGATCAAATCCTTGAGAAGGAGGGCGGACCACATCTCTTTTTTAAGCATGCAGAATATCGTTCGGCACACATCTGACCACACAAATTTGTTTTTCATTTTGAGTAATTGTCTCGTCTCATATGTTTTTGCAGCAAAATTCTCAATACATTTTGAGTAGAACTCGACAAGGCCTAAAAAGGAATGTAGTTCATCTTTCCTCTTAGGTACAGGGGTATTGTGAATGGCATCCAAAAGCTCCTTCTTGGGTTTGATGCCCTCTGCCGTGATTTACGTGTCCTAAATAAGTTACCTCGGAGCAAGCTATTTTGCACTTGCTGCGTTCGGCAGTGAGCCTCTTAAATTCTAGTATGCTCAAAAAGTGTACTCATTTCTCATCATGCTCCCTCTTGGTTTTGCCCATGACTAAAATATTGTCCTGGAAAAAAATAATATCCTTGACATCTTTAAAAATTTCTTGCATGAGTATTTGGAACAATACGACGAAAGAGGCCAAACCAAAGTGAATTCTTTTGAAACAGTGACACCCAAAGGTAGTGATGAAAGTGGTCAAACTCTTACTGTTGGGATATAAGGGACTTGGTGATATGCTGCCCTGAGGTCTACGGTGGAAAAACATTTGATACCTTTGGTAAGGGCTAACTTTTCATTGACGCGTGGAAGGGGAAACTGGTCACATTTGAAGAATAAAGGTGACGCTTATTAGAAAGCTTCCAACACATATGTAAATCAGGTCAGCGAGGAGAACCGGGAGGAGCGTCCAGTCTCTGCAGTCATCAGCTGTCATCTGTCAACATTCCAGAATGTACAGCTGATGACAGGGAGGGAGGTGGGTGTGGCGGGGAAGCGGGGACAAGACAGAGAACAACATAACAATACATCCACCACATACATTAATGCTACTTCCAGAATCCACTATATACATGTTTAGGTAAGAGTGAATTGTGTTAGCATGAAACTGTGAGACGTAGGTTGTAATTTCATTATTTTCTAAATAGTTAATTGTTAAACTATTCAATTTTTTTTATTTCTGGTGTTTTCCCAAGAAGGCAAGACTTTCAATTCTTAATACGAATATGAATATCAATGAAAAAAATATTGATAACAAAAATGTCGGTCCCTATATATAAACAGGTAAGTACAATAATATCGACACAAAAATATTGATTTAAAAAATATAGAAGTATAAAATATCGACTTAAAAAAATTACATAATAAATAAAATTACTTAAATATTAATATTAACTAAATAAATTAAACTATATATATTTTAACTAATTATAACAAATACACTTAATTTAATAAATATAAACACAATAAATTTGTACATATACATACATGAACTTAAATATATTTTATTAACTATTATCTTTATTTAATTTATTAACTTTTTAAATTAGATACAAATAAAATATACACATATATAAATAATTTAGAATTAAAGAAAATATTCTATATTTAATTAACACAATAAACTATTAAAAAGGAATAAAACATAGATTTAATAACACAATAAACACAAAAGTGGTGAAAACATTGGATAGCAAGGGGGTAAAAATTATTATTCCCACTCCAGTAAGTGCAACAGTAGGGAAGCGCTGGATAGCGGAGGGGTAAACATTACTATTCCCACTCCAGTGAGTGCAACAGTAGGTAGAGTGTAATAAAATTAAAAATAATTCTCATTAAAAACACTAAAATACATAACATTAATAATATTTCAATATTTTTGTCAACTATATTTTTGTAAACAATATTTAAGACGTCAATATTTTTTACATCGATATTACTTACCTGTCAGTCGATATTTTTGTCAACAATATTTTTGCTGTCGATATTTCTTCTCCACAATATTTTTGCGGCGGTATTTATGTCCCTCGATATTTCTACATCGATATTCCTGCTCTGCACCATCAAGCTAATAGTCAAGCTTATCAATAGCTCACCTAACAGCAAAACATTCTTTTTCAATTGTGGGATAGTTTATTTCCCTTTGAAAGAACTTTCTACTAATTAAATGGATGGGTGTTTCCTCTCCTGTGACAGTTGTTTTGTGAGAGGACTGCAGCTATTCTAAGATGAGCAGTGTTAGTTTGGAGGATAAATGGTTTTGAGAAATCAGGGGACTGTAAAACTGGTTCGGATGAGGTAACATCTTTTAGTCATTGCAAGGCTTATTCTGCTTCTTGTTTAACTTGTATGATTTGTTTGGGAAGCTCCTTTTCTAACAGGTCTTTCCGGATGAGCTGCTATCTGCAATAATTGGGGTATGAAACATCTGCAATAGCCTGCAAATAGCCTACAAACCCTATGAAGGCCCCCAGATCTTTTCTCTGTCTGTAGAATGGTATGCCTTGTAAAGCTGTCATCTTTTCTTTTTGTGGTTTGATCTCTCTATCCCTTAGGGATATCCCAAATATTTTACTTTATGTATAGCAAAGTCATTTTTTCATAGTTATTATTGGTCATTGCCTTCAATTCCCTAAGGATTGCTTGGAGATGTTGTAAATGTTCTGGTCAAGTCTCACTGTAAATGAAAATATAATTAAGATACGCAGAGACTTATTTTAAAGCAATGTATTAATTAATCTTTGAAATCTTGCAGGGATCCCATGTAACACAAAGGGTAAAACAGTAAACTTGAATAACCTGTTTTGATATGACAAGGTTGTTTTCTCTTTTTCAGTCTTATTTAAGTCAAATCCTGGATGTATTTAGCCTCACCCGAGTGATCAACACGTTTTTCTCTTCTTCGGAGAGGTATGGTATCAAATATTGAGATTTGATTTACTTTTCTAAAATCAATACAAAGTCTGATGGTCTCATCATGTTTCGGTGTGAGAGCAACAGGGGAGTTCCAGTTGCTTTCGGAGAACTCAATAAGCTTTCCTTTTAACATTTTCTCAACCTCTCCCTCAGTTGCTTTACTTCTAACCTTATGAATGCAATAAGGATTTTGGTTGATATTCTGACCTGGTTGGCTGTTAATACATTGCTGGTTATTAGAATTCCACCTAGATTTTTATAGAAATGTTTCAGAAAAGATTTTAAGATGTTGTCTAACTCTTTCCACTTGCTCTGAGCAAGATTAAGGTAGACCTCCAGATCTTTTAAGACTGTAGGTAAGGACTGACTTACAGCTATTACAGTAGTTTGGGACAGGGAACCCTGCCATTATGTTAGAAAATGTAGGTGGAAAAGTTGATTTTTATTTCTTTTTCCGGGATTTTTTAATTAATAAGAGACTGTATTAATTTTTCTCTGTAGGTTGCATTGTCCTTGCCACATGCTTAAAGGTTTTGATCACTGGAGGGAATAAGAAATAACACCCAGTCCCCGGCTTTAAATTCCCTCAATTTTGAGTTACAATCATAATAAGGTTGTTGAAGGTTTTATGTATTTCCCAGATTTACTGTAACAATCCCTCTAAGAATTACCAGTCTATTTCTTAACGTAGCAGAAAACTCTATTGGAGTTTTTTCTTCTCATGTCTCTTCTTCTTCCCTTGCTTCTCTGCCTACCCATTAGGTGGAAATCAGCAAATAAAGGTGCTTGCTCTTGAAATACCTTAGGAACAAGTAACTGTAGATTGGCAGTTGTATTTGCTTGTCAATAGAATAACATTCTTTTCATTAGGAAGTATAGTCCTACTTCTCTATCAGCTTCAGTTGTTCTGGCATTAGGCCAGACCTTCTGCAAAAGTGGTTCATTTCTTAGTGTTGCTTGAAAATGAGTGTCTTTTCCAAGGATGAAAGGACAACCCTTTGAAGTAGGTAAAAGGCCCTTTTCTCTATTCCATCCTCCTTTCTTTCAGAGTTTTGAAGTTTTTAGGCAATGGGCCTTTATATCATCCTAGACAAACAGTTGGATCCCAGTTGAGCTGTTCAGGAGTAAGATGTTCTGTTAAAAAATAACTTAACGGAGGAATATCTGTTCCTAAGATCACAACTTTAGGCAACCATAAATGACTATTATTTGAGTTTTCATTGATGAACAATCAGGAAGTTTTGTAAGCTCCATTCTCGCTAGCAGATATTCCCTTATGTCTCTGTGTACACATTTAATCTTTCACATGCAAATATTAAACACTTACAAGTCAAATAATAATGAAATATTCACAAGTGAAATGCAAGGAAGTATCACATAAGCAAATGATAAATATATAGGGGAATAACTGTACGGTTATATATATATATATATATATATATATATATATATATATATATATATATATATATATATAGATAGATAGATAGATAGATAGATAGATAGATAGATAGATATATGTATTTATTTATTTATTTAAGAACAGAAATACTTAACAGGCAGGTCACTCAGCACACAGGCAAAAACACATGTAGAAATAACTATATATCTATACATATATCTCAGTACCAATGATCAGAGAAAATTCTTTACCGGCGACAATATCTTCATCTTAGCCCTCACAAGACAGGGGGATCCTAAATTACAGTCCCTGGGGTCAAGAGACTCCTCAACCCGGCAAATGTAGCACTCAGCAGATGCGTCCACAATCTTGAACACAAATAACCTGAATTACCGTGAGTAACCCGGGGGCCTGCTTGTGTGTGCAAAACTCTGGCCAGAGAGAGTCAGAATTCAAGATGGAGTTAGGGCACGTTAAAGTCAATAGTCAAAACTTAATTTCTCAGGGCCTGATTCACAGAATGAACTTAAGACTAAATCCTAAACTTACTACTATTTGGTATTCACAGAATGCACTTACTACTTTCGGGATTCACAGAGTGAACTTACTACTTTCAGGATTCACAGAATGAACTTACTACTTTCGGTATTCACAGAATAGATTTAAGACTACTAACTTTACGTCCGCACTTGGGCTGGAAATTCTGGTCCGGAGGCAGAGTTTCCAGCCCGGAGACGGAGCTTCCGGCTTGGGGGTGGAGCTTGCGGCCCGGAGGCGGAGCTTCCAGCCCAGAGGCAGAGCTTGCGGCCAAGAGGTGGAGATTTCAGCCATGGCTAAACACCCACCTCCGAGCCGGAAGCTCCACCTCTGGGCCGCACGCTCCGCCCCCAAGCCGGAAGCTCAGCCTCCCCGGCCCGAGTGCGGACCTAAAGTTAGTAGTCTTAAATCTATTCTGTGAATACCGAAAGTAGTAAGTTCATTCTGTGAATACCGAAAGTAGTAAGTTCACTCTGTGAATCCCGAAAGTAGTAAGTGCATTCTGTGAATATCAAATAGTAGTAAGTTTAGGATTTAGTCTTAAGTTCATTCTGTGAATCGGGCCCTCAATGTACAACATAATGCACGTTTGAGCACCACTGCCTACAGCACTACACTTCGAGACAGAGAAGTACATTCCACACATTTCTCTCTCATGCTTTCAAAAGCAAATGTCCTGTTCCAGGAATGGCTGTTTTGCTCTGTGCCGAGGAGGAAATAAACATTCCTACTCTGAAGCTATAAGGAGACACAAAATAAAATCACAAGTCAAAATGCAAGTGCACAAAAAATGTCGTACATTCAAGATAGAGTAAGCTAAAACACATAGGGCCATATTTATCAAGCTAAATAGCATTCGCAAAGGCCGAAATTCTGCAAATTTCGGCCTTTGAGAATGCTAATTAGCAAAATGGTATGTATGTAACATGTTTGATGCAAAATAAAGAATCGCAAAATTTGCTATTCCTTATTTTGCGATTGCACTTAAGGAATCGCAAATTTTGCGATTCCTTAAATGCAATGTATCAAAGAAAAAATATTCAAAAAATGCCCATAAGGATTCGCAAATTACCACCAACTTCTAGTTGGTGGTAAATTGCGAATTCTTTTAAAAAAGCTTTTTTCAAAAAAACCAAAGGTGCCATATGACGCTCATACATGCCCTTAGGGCATGTATGTGCGCCATATGCCCCCAAATGTCATTTTCAGGGGTGCAGCAGGGTGTTCTTGAGACACCCCTGCACCCTTGAAAGAATTCCTAATTTGCGATTAGCAATTTGCTAATCGCAAATTAGGAATGGTAAGGAATCGCTATAAAAAAGCGATTTTGTACATACATACCGTTTTGCGAATTCTAAATAGCGATTCCTTAAAAATCGCTATTTGGAATTCGCAAAACGGAACTATAATACATATGGCCCATAGTCAATTAAATCAATGGTAGTTAAAGGTCATGACATAATCCCAATACACATGAGTGCATATAGCACTATATTCCACCCTATGACCTTTGACTACCATAAAAGACTTATCTAAAATCAACATTTTCAGTGAAAGCATGAATTTAAAATTAAGCACATATTAAAACAGGGCATTATAAAATCATGACACATATTACTATCATTATTCAACCTAAAATAATTCAAATGTATCCAATAATAACTCAGCTACATAAATAAATGTGTGAGAAATACACAAACAGAATCGAGCATGTTAATTTAATAATGCTCCTAGTGTCAGAAATTGCTAATCCTGGAACTTCTACCATTGAGGCAGCCAAATATATATATTTTGCCTAAAACAATAAATGAATTTCCAAATCATCTTCATCAAGCTGTACAGTTTCTCTTGTACTCTGGGTATACAATGCGTCAGTCCTAACCATGTGAATGTACACTGCCTGCCTGTTACATTTAAAACTATATCCTTTCAAATTTGTCGCTGCACTTCGGCCTGAGAGCTCCTAATAGAGCCCGTAGAGTACGTGGAGGGGGCCCTTCCATGTACCTGGCAGGGGGGGCCCTCAATTATCGTTACGCCACTGTCTCTGGGTTCTTCGTAGTGGAGTCAAACCCTACTTACTCTTGTACAGTAAGAAGGGCTGGGCAGTACCCTTCCTGACAATTTCTCCATACACTGCTGAATACGTACACCCTTGATCATTTGGCATAAGCCCAATGTCTGGTAATTTTTCTCTCTACACTAGCCCCTCACCACCTGTGGGACTGGTCTGTGCTGTGCATTGCTGACAAATAGGAATTACAATTCTAAGCTGGTCTAGGGGATTATGAACCCTTTATTATCTGCCCACATGTTAGTGGCTTTCCCTCCCAGATGTCCACATTTTTGATGTGTCCACCTAGCCATTCCCACCATATCAGAATCCTGTGTCACCACCTCTGTCTCTGAGATTTTGGCTTTTTTGTCTGCAAGGGAATTAAACCAGCATTCTAGTGTAGTGGTAGGACAGTGAGCTTCTACATGATTCATAGTAACTGCGCTTTGCGCTAACATTCCCCAAATCTTTTGCCACAACTCCTTATCCCACTTCACACAGAACTCCTGTATTTCGGGCACATCCTGTAACACTTCTTTTTATCCCACTGGGAGCTGCACCACCTGCTCATGTAACACTGCATTTTCTGCCTGTATGTACCACTTCCATTTGATCACATTTGCTTTTTGTGCATTCCCTGTTCTGTGTGACTCAGGGGAACTCATCACCCATTGCATTAGAGGAATTTCATATCTCAAAATAACATTGTGTCTTATTTTCATCTGCCCAGTGTCTGTCGGCGTGCAAACACACAAAAGCAACTGTATCTGTCCTGTGTCTTTCAGAGTGCAGTGAAACACCAGCAACTGTTTTTCAAAGGGTTTAAACCTCTCTCCAGCATGTGGCAATGTTTTAGTCCAAAGGCCTAGGACTACGCTCTTCTTTCCTCTTTTTCCCAACATACTCCAATTATCATACTGCCCCTGAGCTGTCACATATAACTCGATTTCTCCTTTCTTTATTGATTACCCATCTAAATCATGTCGTACAGCCTCTTTTAGCAACTCAAAAGCACATAGCGACTGGTCTCCCCACTCAGATTCATGTTTAAAAATAGAATTTGTCGTAATTTTTGCCTTAAATTTCTGCATGTCGTCTCTCAATGTAAACCAAGGTTTATTATTCACTGACCAGTTTGACTTGTAACTTCACCCAGCAACCGCTAACTGTAACAGACTGATTTGTTTATCTTCTCTATAATTTCTAAAGTATTCCTGCACAATACAGTCAACGCTCAGCGCACAAAAATTTGCAACCATTTCTGGTTCAACAGTACTTCAGAGGCTCTAACTCAAAGAAACGCCAGTGGTAGGCCTTAGGTTGTATCTCTGTCGCTATCTGTCTTCCCTGTACTGCCTGCATTCTTATCTGTGCCCGTTTTTGCTTGCCTTCTGCTCCCCTCATTGTCCCTTCATTCTGTGCCCTCTTGCCTTCTGTTCCCCCTCACTGCCCCTGATTTGTACCTGTTTTGCCTTCAGTTCCCCCGCGCTGCCCCTGATTTGTGCCCTTTTGCTTGCCTTTTGTTCCCCTCGTTGCCCCTTCATTCTGTGCCCTCTTGCATTCTGTGCCCTCTTGCCTTCTGTTCTCCCTCGCTGCCCCTGATTGTGCCCGGTTGACTTAAGGTGCCCTTGCCGCCCCGTTCCCGCCGCTGCGTCCCATGCAGCCCCGCTCCCCTCACTGCCCATTCGCTGCCCCTGCCTCCCAGCTGCTCCTCCCTCCCTCATCCCCATAAGTGGCGGCCGCTGTGTGGGTGCGCGCAGCGGGCAGGCCGCTTGCACACCGCAGGCGCGCCTAAGGCAAGCCTGTCTGCACCCGTCCGCGGCTGGATCGCGCCCAGTGCCAGAACCCCTCATCCCCGCAACCGCCACGACGACCACCACCGCTAGGATGCCAGCACACTCCACGCTCTCAACCCTGGACGGACCCACACCTGCTTCAAGGCCGCCCCGAAATGCACACACGGTCCCTTCACCTGCCGGAACTGCAGCTACATCAGCCTCAGAGCCACCGAACAACCCGCCAAGAAAGACCTCAACCACCTCCGATGCATCCTTCTGAACACCCGCTCCGCACACAAACATGCCGTCGAGCTCTGGGACCTGCTCGACACATCATCCCCGGACGTCGCCTTCCTAACAGAGACCTGAATGAACGACATCTCCACACCCGACATCACCATAGCCACCCCAGACGGCTACAAGATCACCTGCAGAGACCGCACCAATTGAGTCAGAGGAGGAATCGCCATCGCCCACAAGAAAAGCATCAAGGTCTCGACCAGCACCGAGGACACTCTCAGCACTGCCGAACACATGCATTTCCAGATCCACACAGACCCCCAACTCCACCCTCAGAGGCACCCTCATCTACAGACCCCCGGACCCCAACCCCATTTCAGCGACTCCATCGCCGACTTCATCAGCACGCATGCCCTGACCTCCATCGACTACATCCTCCTTGGAGACCTGAACTTTCAAGTTGAGAACAACAACGACAGCAACTCGACAACCCTGATCGATTACCTCACCAACCTCGGACTGAGGCAACTCGTCACAATGCCTACCCACTCCGCTGGCCACACGCTTGACCCCATCTTCTCAGCAAGCCCCACATCGCCTTCAGCCACACCACCGACCGACCACCGCTGCATCCACTTCTCCTTACAGAAACCCACCACATACCACCGCACCCAACAGGTCCCTAGCCGCTGCTTGAGAAAAATCACCGAAGACCAACTACATCCAAACCTCGCTCTTAGCCCACCCACCGAACCCTACAACACCAACGACGCTGCCCACAGCCTCAGACGCTGGATCGACGACTGCACCAACACCCTCGCCCCGCTGAAGAAATCCCCCCACAGAGACACCAGCAAGAGGGCCAGCTGGTTCACCGCAGAACTCCTAGCCTTCAAGCGAGCCTGCCGGAAACTAGAGAAGAAATGGCACAGCGAACAGACTCCGGACAGCCACTCAGCCCAGAAGGACGCCACCCGCAACAACCATCACCTCATCAGGACTGCCAAGAAGACGTCCTTCAAAGATCGCCTCGACAACAACGCACACAATAGCAAGGAGCTCTTCAACATCGTGAAAGAACTCTCCAACCCCAGCTCCAGCACCAATGACCTCCCACCGTCATAAGCCCTGTGCGACTCCCTCGCCACTTTCTTCCACCGCAAGATAGCAGATATCCATTACAGCTTCAACACCCAAACAGCCCAACAGACAACAACGCAACAGACTCTCCGCACACCATCGACCACACACCCCTGTTAGCCTGGACCAGCGTGAGCATCGATGACACCATTAAGACCATAAGCACAATCTACTCCGGCTCCCCGTCAGACCCAGTCCCGCACCATATCTTCAACAAAGCCAGCAGCTCCATTGTACCCCACCTACGCAATGTCATCAATCTCTACCTCGAGACCGCAACCTTCCCAGAGAGCTGGAAACACGCCGAGATCAACGCCCTACTCAAAAAACCCAAGGCAGACCCTAGAGACCTCAAGAACCTCCAACCCATCTCGCTGCTCCCGTTCCCGGCCAAGGTCATTGAGAAGATAGTCAGCAGACAGCTAACCCGATACCTCGAAGAAAACAGAATCCTGGACCCTTCCCAGTCAGGGTTCCGCAGCAACCACAGCACCGAGACCGCCCTCATCGCCGCCACTGACGACATCAGGACCCTGCTGGACAACGGTGAGACTGTAGCCCTCATCCTCCTGGACCTCTCCGCCGCCTTCGACACCGTCTGCCACCGCAAACTACGCGCACGCCTCCACGCTGTAGGGATCCGAGACAAAGCCCTAAAATGGACCACCTCCTTTTTCTCCAGCAGAACCCGGACCGTCCGCTTCCCCCCATTCCGATCCGAAGCCTCCAAGATCATCTGCAGCACACCCCAAGGATCCTCCCTCAGCCCGACACTGTTCAACATTTACATGGCCCGCTCACACACGTCGTTCAACAGCACGACGACACTCAACTGATCCTCTCCCTCACCAAGGACCCCATCACCGCCAAAGCCAACTTCCACGAAGGAATGAAGGCCGTCGCCGACTGGATGAAGATCAGCAGACTGAAGCTGAACACGGACAAAACTGAGGTCCTCATACTCGGCTCCAACCCTTCAGCCTGGGACGACTCCTGGTGGCCGACGGCACTGGGGGCAGCCCCGACACCCACCGACCACGCACGCAACCTGGGAATCATCCTCGACTCAACACTCTCCATGACCAAGCAAGTCAACGCCGTCTCCTCCTCCTGCTTCATTCTCCGCAAGATCTACAGGTGGATCCCGACTGATACAGGAAGAACAGTCACCCATGCCCTCGTCAGCAGCAGGCTCGACTACAGAAATGCCCTATACGCGGGAGCCCCGACCAAGCTCATCAAACTACTGCAACGCATCCAAAACGCCTCAGCATGACTGATCCTCGACGTACTATGCCACGGCCACATCAACCCCACCTGAGAAACCTGCACTGGCTGCCCGTCAACAAGAGGATATCCTTCAAGCTCCTTATCCACGCACACATGGCACTCCACAAGACCGGCCCAGCCTACCTCATCAAACAACTTTCCTTTTACATCCCCAACCGCCAGCTCCACTCTGCCGACCTCGCACTCGCCACCAACCCGCGCATCCGAAGAACAACCACCGGCAAGAGATCCTTCTCCCACTTCGCCGCCAAGAAATGAAACACCCTCCCACTGAGCCTACGACAGACCCGAGACCTGCTGACCTTCAGGAGGCTACTCAAGACCTGGCTGTTCGATCAGTAGCGGACCTCCCCTCTCCCAGTGCCTTGAGACCCTCACGGGTATGTAGTGCGCTTTATAAATGTTTGATTGATTGATTGATTGAGCGCACAATCCACGTTAGCAAAGCCTCCCCTGGTTTCTGCTGAAATATGTCCAAAATGCCATTAAATTTTGTGGCGTAAAGTCCTCCAGAGAATTAATTAAAACCTCCTGTGGGCATTGTGAATTAACCTGTAGCTTTCATTGAAGCGCTGGCTGTGCATTCCTTTCATACGACTCCCTCTGCCTATCTAAAAAGTCCAGTAATTTATATTGTGCCACACACATGATATATCGCTCTTGAGCTGCCTGGTATATCTGCAGCTTATCTTTTAAAGATTCATTTTCACATATCAACATCTTAGAATTCTTTTTAACTTCAACCAACTGCTGCTGTATTTCATTGTGTTCTTTTTCTGACTGCGCACATTTTTCATACATGCTACGAAAAGCACTGAAAATAATCAAATTTTTTCTCCCTGAAGTGCTAAACTCTTTTCCCTCTTCTATGGACACTTTCTACGAAATTTAAATATCTGTGCTTGCTGCTCGTCTGTTACACACGCATAAGAGGCATATTTCAACCTCAATAGCCCAGTTGGCATCTTGGAATCTGCAACTGAAATACTGTCTCATAGGAAAACATTTTTTTCCCTTTCCCTATTAAAAGCGTACCTCACCCCTTTTAAAATTGTACCCCATTTCTGGTCCCAACATTTCTTGCTTTACACTCCGAAATAAAAGAAATTCAGCACTACCCAGCAGAGACGCATGGTGAAGCAAGAAAACACTTGGAAAGGGACTGCTACACTCATGAAATGAAGCACATCAAAAGACAGTTTTCAGAATAAAGTGTGGGGTTTTATTAGTGCAACACTCTCTAACAGAAAGGCTTCCCAGATGTCAAATGAATCAGATAAAACAACATGCAAATGTATATCTATGTGCAAGCAAATAATAAGGAAACACTCACAAAATAATCAAATTCCTAAGATAAAACACAAGCGGATAGTTATGGTAAAACACATGCAAATAATAGACACTTACAAGTCAGATAATAATAAAACATTCACAAGTGAAATGCAAAAAAGTAAAACACAAACAAATAATAAATGTATAGGAGAATAACTGTACATAAATATATATAGTTAAGAACAGAAATACTTCACAAGCTGGTCACTCAGCACACAGACAAAAACACATGTAGAAATAACTATATATCTATACATATATCTCAATACCAATGATCAGAGAAAATACCTCACCGGCTGCAATATCTTCATCTTATCCCTCACAAGACTAAGGGATCCCAAATTACAGTCCCTAGGGTCAAGAGACTCCTCAAGCAGGAAAATGCCGCACTGAGCAGATGTGTCTACCTCTCTGGAGAGTACCCAGTTTCGAGCCAAGAAAGCCCAGCTTTTATAATATTCTTAATGAATGAGAAGTTGCAAAAAAGACAAGCTCCTCGTCCAGGAAACGTACTGGTGCTGGCCTGGCTCCTGCAAGCATTCCAAAGCAAAGGATTCCTTGCACATTCTCCTCTTGCTCCCACACTACATGTTCCAGCCCCTAATCTTAGGGAAGCTTGAGAAAGTAGAAAACATCTCAGAGTACAAAAACACCCCGAAAGAGGAAAACAACCTTGAACGCAAATAACCTGAATAAACGTGAGTAACCTGGGCGCCTGCATGTGTGCGGAGTATTCAGGCCAGACAGAGTCAGAATCCAAGCTGGAGTTAGGGCACTTTAAAGTCAATAGTCAAAATTTAATTTCTCAATGTACAACATAATGCACATTTGTGCACCACTGCCTACAGAACTACACTCAGAGACAGAGAAGTACACTCCACGCATTTCTTTCTTATGCTTTCAAACACACATCCCACACGTTCTGTTCCAGGCAAGGCGATTTTGCTCTGTGCTGAGGAGAGAGAAAGGAAACACTCCTTGTCTGAAGCTATAAGGAGACATCAAATGAAATCACAAGTAAAAATGCAAGTGCACAAAAAATTATGTTATACATTCAAGATAGAGTAAATTAAAACACATAGGCCCCCATTAGGATGGTGGGCGGACTTTGCCCGCCTGCCATCCTCCCGGTAAAAGGGACTGCCCGCCATAAGGGTGGGGGTCCATTGGGGGGAATTTGGATGCCATAGGTACACCCCATGTGCACACCCCACACCCCGGAGTCCCTGGGGGCCCCAATGGGCCCCCAGGGACTCCGGGGCAACGGGCCCCCAGAGGGACTCCGGGGCAACGGACCCCAGAGCAGACTCTGCATGCTTTCCGTGGCGGCAATTGGTAAATACTCATTGCAATATGGCTGGCGGTGTCTGAAAAGCGGTGGACGGTCTTTCCGTCCGCCGCAGACCTCCCAGCCATGCTAATATGGTGGGGGGGTCATTCCGGCACGATTGGCGGGCGCATTGCCCATGCCAGGCCGGCGGCGGCTACCACCAGCCTGGCGGGGGCGATCCGCCCGCCATCCTAATGGGCCCCATAGAGTCAATTAAAACAATGGTAGTCAAATGTCATCACATAATCCCATATAGCACTATACGGATCACGTTTTCCCTTTCTTAGAAGGCAAATCTATGCTAGATTTTCTATGGAACTTTACTGAGTTCTCCATTGTTTTGCTGATTATACGCTTAATATATCGATGGTCCACTTTATGCATTTCTGTATTTATATCCTGTGAGTAAACTTTTAAACTTTAGTCCTTGTCTGTCATTCTTATTGAGAAAGCTTACAGCTTTATTAAATTGTGCTTATTAAATTGACATAGAGACAGGTCCATAAGGGAGCACCAAAGTCTGAATAAGGACTACACTGCTTCCGGTCCAAGCAGTTGAGAGCGCATTGAGTAAGTTAATAAGATATAGATTTGCGCTCCAACAAATCTGGTAGCAGAGCTGATGTTTTCAATTGGATCAGCCTGGACCTACTCGGATGAGGTAAATTAACTATAAAACCGATTACTGCACCATGATGGTTCAGGCGGTTTTGCCCTGAGATCCAAATCGACCTAGCCCCAACCAGGATCCTCAAAGAAGAGTTGGCTGTTGTGGTAACCTAGAAAGAACGACGTAAGTATCAATAGTGATTTATGACATGCGAAGGATAAATACGAAGTAAGAAGCAGTGTAGTGCATGTTGGGACTTGTAGTTAAAATGTTGAGGTAAAATGCAGTGGCTGGATTTTGAATTCGACTATTATGTGACATTAGAATCTTAGACTTGTGGAGACAGCAGTTATTGTGTTCTTGTTTTTCAACTTTTGTAGACAACAGTATTTTAATAATTTTCAGCTGGAAGACGCATACTGTATACAATGAAGTACCTCTGTTAGATTTTGTTAAGTAGTTGAAATTGTCTGCTAAGGTGAGGTGTACTATGTGGCACTATCAGTCACACCAGGATAGCGACATAACGTTTCCATTGTATGAATGTTTTAAATGAGCTCAGAGGTCAATCATTCCTTGGTGCTTGGGAGTGGGCACACAGGGTATGGTAGACTTCCTCAGGTGGAGAGGTACCTAATAGATTGTATTCTCTGTAGTGTAGAGATTTCTATTTAGAAGATGCAGACGAACATTACAATGAGAAAGGTAGGAAGAGTTGGAAAAACCATAAGTAGACGGGTACTTATGTCGCAAGGTGCCGCACAGAGATTGGTTGGTGAATGCTGAAGCTGGGCTGTGATTGGCTGACATGTGACTGAGATGTGCAGGTATTGGTGGACGAATCATGAACTCTGCAGAGTGGAGAGTGAATGAGATTGGAACAAGGAGTGATTGAGAATATTAATAGAGTGGAAAATCCCTTTTCAAATTAGCAGAAAGATGCAAATAAGGAAGAGAAATGTCAGCACAAAGCTGCGCCAGCCTGGGAAATGGCAGCAAAGAGAGGGTTAAGCATGTGTATGTGGCTCAGCCAATGGCATTGGTATACAGTGAAATATGGGGAGTTACATTTCCAAATAAGTGGCACGTTCCACATACAGATAATAGAAAACTTGAGAAGGATAATGTATGACCTATGACCCCAGCCGAGACCCGCACAATTTAAGGCCCTGAATCTTTGGGAGCATGTCGCAAACAAAAAGAAGGACGAAATTTGGATTAGTGGGCCACAATAAGGCATATTCATGGATAAACAAACATAGGACAAAGAGAGGAATAAGAGATAGAAGGAGGAAGTGATTGAAACAATAGGAGCTTACCCGCTGATAGAGAATGAGGATATAGAGAAGGAAAAGTCTGTTGATAAAAAGAAATTTAGGAGTAAGACTGAAGCAGAAAAGGATGTAGTGCAAGTATACACATACAATCCTGTGTTCAACCTCCTTCAATAACAACTCTGCGTTGCAGCAGGACAGCATCAAGAAAGCATCCAACACGTCCCTGACGATCACACCAACTGCCACATCCGAACATTCTGATCCCATTCCATCTTACCTCACAAAGGTGTGCTACACATTCCAAACCCCTGCGTAGCAACACCAAACATTCTCCTTCTGCATATGCTAAATATAGGAAAGTAGGATCTGCTTCTATGGTTACCCCCACTTTTTGCCGGATGAGATGCTGTTTTTGACTAGTCTGACTGGGATCCTAATAATCAGGACCCGTCTATCTGCTTTCTCCCTAATTTGTTGTGTTAGTACCTAGGTATAATCCCAGATCGGATATTGGGGTACCCTTATCAGTCCCAAGTATATGGTACCCATGTACCCAGGGCATAGGTACCTAAGAGGGCTGAAACATGTATTATGCCACCCCTGAGAGATCATTCAAAATTGAACGACAGGCCTGCAATTGTAGCCTGTGTAAATTGGTGCTTGCACAACTTAATTAAGATATAGGTTTCCTATATCTAAGGGTCACTGCAATTAAAACTTGTAGCTCACCCCTATAGCAGGCCTTTGCAATCCTGAAGGCAGGTTGCTTGCTTATAAGTGAGAGGGTGCCCTAGCATGAGCAGGACTCCCCTGCAGCGTACGGAGTCAATTCTCCTGGGTTATCAGTGAAGCAGCCATATACTACATAGAGGGGCACCTCATAATTACGCGATGACCATCTCGAAAACGGCTGCAACGAATCCTATCATGTTTAGTACCAAACATGTTGGAATCATACCCTCCATCAGGCTCTCAGTGTTCCCGGTGCCAACCTTCTAGTCCAAGAGAGCACAAAATGGTTGCGGCCGACCACAGACACATTTCTGCCCTCCTGCTGCTGAACCAAGCTTGAGCAGAGGAAGGTGGAACAATCAGCATCCTGTCACAGGGAGGTGTGACCACCTCCCAGACAGGAGTTAGTGTATTGGGATTGTGTGGGTGCACTTGCCAGTTCCTGGAAGTCTGCATGGGGTCACACTTGGTGTCCCCATGCATAGTCCAGTTCAAACCAGTTTTGGGAGCCATTGGCTTCCGCTCTGGCACAAAACTGGACAGAGGACATGGGAGTAACCTCCCCCTGTCCAGACCCTCCTCTGGGAGGGTCCCCTGAATCTTGCCAACCCTTTCCCTAGGGTACTTAAGGGCTTACCTGAGTGTAGGACACCACTTCTACTTCTACTGTCCGGGCACCCTGGACTTTGCTGGACTACATTTGGCCTCACTTCATCTCCCTTCCAGTCTGCTGCATCATCTGTGTCTGTGCACCATACAGGAACCTTTCAAGGCCTGTGGGCATCAAGGAATCTCCCTTGGAGTGAAGGAGTCCCTCCTCTGCGTTCGCAGGCACCACAACTAAGTCAACCGGGCTGCTGATCCTGAGCTCCTCCGTACTCCAAAGGCTCTGCAACACAGGTAGTCTTTTTCCACAGCTCCAGAGACCTGCTCTGCCCTCTCACCAAGTATGAGGCCAGTATCCCTCTTGGGGGTTGCAATAACCGAACCCCTGTGCACCATGACAACTTCCAGTTGCAAAGGCTTGTTGACTTCTTTCCAAGGAGATCTTGGGGCTACTACCTCCAGTGACCAGAACCTTTAGCCACACCGCATTGTGTGCATCGTGGCCTGCATCGTTTGGTGAGCTGCTTGAGGTCCTCTTGCGACTTCAGTGCCTCCGCCCTGTAGGTAGACTTGAGGGTCACACTTGTTTATTTTGGGTTACCCTGCTTGGGCCTGCCCTGACTTCCCTGCTGTTGGTGAGTCCCCTGGACCTTGCTGGTCCTGACGTTGCTCCTTCTTTGATTCCTGCATTCGTTGCATTTGCCAAGGCTTGTTGGTGCTTCTGCTGGACACCGACCCCTCAGCACACGAGATCCTTCGTGGGACAGGTCCTGCATGACTCCTGGTTCTCCTTAGTGTCGCCTGGTCCTCACAGCTGCAGAGTCAAGGTCCTCGTCATCCATCCTGCAACACCCGACATCGGAGGGCATTCGTCTTCCAAGTCTCCTGGTCACTCCTGAGTGACAAAGACTCTGTCCCCTCTGCTTGCAGGTACCTCTCTTGTAGAATCTACCTTTGGATTCCACCGGACACAACAGCAGAACTTTCCTGAAGTCCTTCATTGGGTTCGACGGCGGTTTCCGACACCACATCACACGTATGCACCCGGCTTCCCTAGCGTAGGTAACGTGGGTACTAGGGTATCCACAGGTGGGGTGGCTCTCCAACCTTCTGTCTTCCACAGGGTTTTTCAGGGTCCACTGGGAAGGGTTGTTAATCTTTAAAAATCCAACCGAGACTTGCACATAGAGTTGGGGTCCCAGCACTTCTACGTCCTCTCGACCCCGTCTTGATCCGAGTCATGGTTCTTATACCACTTTCTTAGTATATGGTTTGGTCCCCTCCAGAATCCACTGTGTATTTCGTGCTATTTACTTTGTTTCTTTGCTAAAGTATTGGGGGCATTGTGTTTATATCTGTGTTTGAGATATTGGAAAATACAAGAGAGTATTATATAATAAATACATATTTTTATAAATACTATGGGGTCGATTAGGATCGCGGACGGACTTGAGTCCGTCCGCGACCCCTGAGGAGGAGGGAACGTCCGCATGGGCTGCGGCGTTCCCTCCGATCGGGTGGCGGTCACATCCTCTATCACTAACATTGCGGCGGGTGCAGCTTCAAGCTGCATCCGCCCCAATGTAAAAAATCCATGCACAGCATTTGCGTGCACAAAGCGGCAGGCACCGCGCGGTGCCTGCTGCATTGTGCACGCAAATGCATGTGCACCCCCCACCCCACCTTCACCCAGGGGGCCCGCAACGGGCCCCCAAAGTGAAGGTCCGTATGCTTTTCCACAGCGGTAAAGCCGCCGCGGAAAAGCATATATTTTCAGACATCCTAATATGCCTGGCGGTGTCTGATAGACACCACCAGACATGTTAGTGCTTTTCCGCCGCGGTCGCCTTCCGACCGCGGCGGAAAAGCGGCGGACAGATTATCAGACCCACCAGCCATCCTAATTTGGCGGTGGGTCTTTGGAGTCTCCGCCGCGGTTTTTCCGCATCCTCCAGGCCGGCGGACACTTCCGCCGGCCCGGAGGATGCGGAAAAACCGCCATCCTAATCGGCCCCTTGGTGTGGTTCTTTTCACTTAATCTATACTATAACATTGCATTCTGGTAAACAAGCTGCTTTACACTCCTTCTGGACTAAGCCAGAATGCTGCTCTCCACAGCTACCACTTAGAGAGGTTGTCTAAGGCCTCTTAAATCACCATAAGGATTGTCTGGACAGTGCAAGGTGCCCACTTACATTAGTGGACATCATATACCAGGCCAGTTCCTCACACTAAATAACTAACAATTGATCTAATAATTCAATTTACACAACTAACATTTTTCCCACATATATACAAAAACATTTTCTATTAAAATAAATCCAGTAAACAACATAACAGGTTACGGTACATAGACATATGAGAATTTACTCAGTTTAATACAAAGTATCTGAGCCTTGTAGGAGTGTGATTGATTCTTCCCAACTGGCCCCTTCTCATTAAGCCAACCTCTTCACTTCATTGAGTCTCTTCCACTTCGATTAAATTGCTCCACTGCTCCATTTCCTGCTGGAGGATACATAAAGGTATTTGCATGTTTCACTCCATTCCTTTTTAAAAACTTCTCAACTTTAGAAGAGGTGAAATGCACAACATTATCACTTATAAGCCTCCACGGAAGCCCTTCTCTTAAGAATACTGTGTCCAAGATCTCCACCATCGTATCTGCATCTGCTTTATGTAAAATGTCGAACTCTACCCATTTGCTAAAATAATCAAACACAATGATGTACCTAATATCACCCTCCAAAGTATGTACAAGGCCCACAAAATTCACAGCCAACACTTCCCACACCATCTTTGGACACTCGAAGGGTGGTCTCATAGAACGTAAACTATTGTCCGAGTTAATACACTGTTCACACTCCCTCACTCTTCTCTCAACATCCAAGGCCACACCCGGCCACCAATAACTAGATTTGACCCTCCTCTTCGTTCTCACATTTACAAAATGACCTTCATGACATAAGTCCAACACCTATTCTCTAAGACTTGCGGTGGCACAATTCTTCCTTCTCTGACAATCCAAGCTCATGCCTTACTTCCCAAACACCTCTCACCTCCATTTGTTCACGTTTCTTCATCTCCCAACCTTTTATGATGCATTGCTTCACTCTTTCAAGTAACTCATGTTTTCATATGATACTTTCCACTCCTCTTTCTCAATAGAGTCCATACTATCCTCATCCACTAGTGCAACACGGTACTCATCCCATACACTCTTTGGCACTTCTATGATAGGCAATGGCATATGGCTTAAGCAATCTGTAATTCTATTTAGTACACCTAGCACACATTTGATAATTATCTTGCAATTGCATTGAGAGCCTTGCCATTCTTGCAGAAGCTTTCACAAACCCATCTGTGTTTAGCAAATTAACCAAGAGTTTGTGGTCTGTTCTAACTTCGAAATCCATGCCCCACAGAAAAGTCCGGAAATGTTTCATACCCCACACATAAGCAAGTGTCTCCCTCTCTATCACAGAATATACTTCTTCTGTGAGAGTCAAGCTTCTGGATGTGAACCCAATCACCACCTCTCTTCTGCTTTACTCTTTTTGCATGAGCACCACTTGTGCTCTTCACTCAACTGCCTGCATACCTCGTCTGCTGATGTAGTTCCTCCAATGCACTGCAGCTTCTTTCTCGTGAGCGCGTATCACTCCCACCGCAGCTCCTTTTGCCAGTGCGACAAACGCGACCTTCACCAGTGGCAACTGCTGCACTGTTTCCACGAGCCTCCTCATGCCCCTGCTCCACTGCTTCTTTATGCTGGTAATCTACCAACTCCTTTTCCAGTTAGTCTTCAAATTACCTTCGCCAGTCCTGTTCACAGCTGTATTCTCCTTGCCTTCTCCATTTCTTCAGCATGTATTACACATCTTCTTCTCAATGTAAACATCTGCTCCCTCATCCTAATTATAACTTGCATGCTGGGTCACACAGAGTCGTGCCTGTCGCCAAATTTGTAGTGAAAGTAAACACGTACAATCCTATGTTCAACCGCCCTTAATAACAACTCTGCGTTGCAGGAGGACAGCATCAAGAAAGCATCCCACAAGCTCCTGACTATCCACTCCAACTGCCACCCAAAACCTCACAAAGATGTGCTGCATATTCCAAACCTCTGTGCAGCAACACCACAAGGGAGGAGGAAGATGCCTTCATAGACAAACTTCTCAGAATAAGACCAACCCCTTTAATGCAGCACCAGGTGCAACTGCCCAGGCAGTAAATGAGAATGGAGTGGCCACCATGACCCATCAGAAGCTAGCGCACCTCCGAGTTCACTGAGACCACTGTTCCATCTCCCATCCAGACTTCGGCACTTGCTGCTTTGGTACAGCAGCAACCTTCAGATAGCTCTAATACCTCTCCCATTATGGCAATCACTAGCACACCTCAGAGTTATAGCTTTCACAGTATTTCCCTGAAATTGGTTGATGTCTTCGGTGTATTTGATT
Source organism: Lissotriton helveticus (assembly GCF_964261635.1). Lineage (NCBI taxonomy): Eukaryota > Metazoa > Chordata > Amphibia > Caudata > Salamandridae > Lissotriton > Lissotriton helveticus. Next base: position 163,557,194 of record NC_136061.1, on the reverse strand, counting down.
CGATCACCTCTCAGGTTGAGACCTTAGGAACCCCTGCTACCGGAGGTACCATAGCCACCACGACTCCATAAACTACCCCACAACCCAAATAACAAATCTCTGAGTGACTCAATAAGCCCAACTAAAGATCGAGTTTGAAGAGATTGTGAAGGGCACTGTAGGAGTGGACTTCTTGGGACAATATAATGAGAATGACTTGATTTACATGAGTAAAGAAGCTGCGAGATGACACGAGAGATACACAGAAAATGAAAAACTGGCAGATAAATGTGGGTTTGAGCAAACGCAGAGAAAGAAATCACGAAAGAATGTCAGGACAAGGAATTAAGATTGTAAAAACTGAAGGGATTGAAGATGCATGTGAAAGAACTGATCAACAGCATTAGGGAGTGGAGCAATGTGAAGACATTTACGGAGTTGTGGTCTAAGAAAGAGGTTGAAAGTGACACAGAAGAATGAATCTACCGGGAATGATGAGCAAGAAGTCATGGAGGGAATAGTAAAGAAATATTTTAAGGGAGGTCCAGAGAGGAGCATATATGCATGTTCCCTGGTCCCGGACAAATCTCTTCCATTCCACAAATTCTCTTCCCAGACTGAGGGAGAATCCCGACAAATGGTATACACAGATAGAGCAAGTATTGACCATTTCAAAGGTCCTGTGGTAGGATTTGGATGTGCTTTTTAAAGTGACAGACCCAAAGGACCTCTGTGCAGAAGAGAGCAGTGGATTGGCCGACACAGGAATCCCTAGAGTACCAAACACAAATGCACCTTCACCATTGGTTAAAACCAAATATGACTCCGTCATTGCTTACCATAAGACTAAGGTTACTCAAAAGGATATGAATTGCCCAAGATTTTCCGTATATGCCAGGAGCCCAAAGAATCTATACACACATATTTTGAGAGAATAATACAGGTGTATAGGCAGCATAGTGGTCTGAATGATCCGCTGGGAACCAACATGGGAGGGTTTCTCACCTCCTTTATATAAAGGCTGTGACCTAAGACTAGCAATCAGATCATACAAGGTGTTCGCTGATGGCAAATGCAGCCCATAGACAAAATCTTGCAGTATCCAAAATATTGCTGTGACATGCTAGATGTGAAAGGCAATAAAAGAGAAATTTACAGTGACACAGACCAAGTTAGCGCAAAATGGATGTACAAAGGGAATGAGGGGCAAGACCTTGATCCCAGCTTGGGATGAACCATGCAGGAGTCTCCATGTTGTATTGAGGAAATACTCAAGATAAAGGAAGAGGAAAGGACTGCTGATACAATCCTAATCAAGCAATGATTGACGCTCTAGCCTCATATTTCTCTGTGCAGATAGAACTTCTCCCTGTATCCAGACCCCCTATGGCAGCTTCAAAAATCCAGGAATCAAGTTTACCACCAAGTCCCCTTATGCCCATAGAGATGCAAGGAGGAATTCCCCACTTCCAACCTAGCAACCGAACTCAGCACAGCCTATTTAAATCTCAGACTGCCCCATCTCAGACTGCCCCAATTGCTATAATGTTTGGGAGCCCCACAGAATTTTAACAAGCTCAAAAATGGTGAGTGAGGAGGAGTGCATGCTTGTGCAGTCTTAGAAGTGAATAAGAGTGGCCCATATGTGGATGGAGAGGTTAATGGACATGCCATATCCTTTCTGATAGACGCAGGATCCACTCATTGAGCTGTTAGAACAGTTGAGGTCCCGAACCTACCCCTCTCGGGAAAGGAAGTGCAAGTTATTGGAATCACGAATCAGCAGTGTATGAATCAGTTACAGCCCCAGTGATAATTGAAGACATCAAAGCTTCACCAGTTTAGTATATGTGATTTGAGTCCCGTAAATTTGTTGGGAAGGGACCTACTCTGTAATCCTAATTGCCTCATAGGTCATACCTCAGACGGAGTGTGATTGGAAACTCAAGCAGCAGCTGCCGAGTCTGTAGTCAGACTACATCCGGTTCCACTACTAGTGGGTGAGGTCAATTTTAACAAGCTTTGTGTTTTTCATGTGTGATCTTTTTCCCCTTTGTTTTCTGATACATCTGGTTCTTATGAAAGAACACTTACATCCTGATCCAACAGAATCAGTCAGAGAAGCCATATGGGATTTCATGGGGAAAGAGATATGGTTGATCAAGGGCGCTAAACCCCTAAAGATAACACTTATGTTGGATGCAGTGTTCCCTCAAACACGTCCTTACACATTGACCCCAGAAGCCATTACAAAAATAACACCTGTCATCAAAAGAATTCTAAAATAGGGCATTCTGAATGAGGTCTTTGGGAGTCCATGTGCCTCCCTGATTATGGCATTGCAAAAAGCAAATAAAATTAAGAGGATAGTTCAGGATTTAAGAAAAATAAACCAATTAGTTCCATGCTATCCCATGGTACCAAATCCTCCCGTAATCCTATTCCATATTACCCCAGAAGTGGAGTGATTCACAGTCATTGAACTATGTCAGGCATTCTTTTCTATTCCCCTTCCAGAAGAGACGCAATCTCTCTTCAGTTTTTGATTTAAAGAGAAAACGTTTGTGTGGTGTCATGTGTAGGAAAATACTCCTTTTGGCATGGCTACCCTTCACCTTTTGCCTGACTGAGTTCCTGCTAACCAGGTTCCCAGTGCCTGGCCTCTTTCCCAAAACTATACATTTGGTTCCACAATTGGCACACCTCTAGCACACAATGTGAAGTACCTGTGTAAGATGATGTCATAAGCAAAATGGGGTTATTTTGCCAGACATTCCTACTAGGGTGTCTGGCTGTATATGCTTAATCCTGTGATTTCATATGTGATTCTAAAGCGATGCTTAAACATGTGTTCTTGCTGCTCTGCTTAGGTGAAGAACCCAGACTAGTAGTCCTTACGATGTAGAGGTGTATACTTCATAGTCAGTAGGAAATGCTCCATCAGGGTTGTGTATCACCAGGGCAGGTGTACCTATTTTAAATGCTCGTGGAGGTCACTTGTTAAAGGTACCAGTGGTACCAAGGGCCTTGTGACCAAGGCTGCAGCATGTATTGTGCCACCCTAAGGGACCCCTCACCAAACACATGCACACTGCCACTGCAGCCTGCCTGTTTTGGTGCTGATAAAAGAGAAGAGTAGACATGGCACATATCCCTGTGTGCCAGGCCTACCAGCACTGCAAGAGATATAGGAAAGTCACCACCCCTACAGCAGGCCTTAGAGCCCCACAGCCAAGTCACTAATTCTCATGTGAGGGCATAATTGCATGAGCAGATATGCCCCTAAAGTGTCTAAGTCCATTCTTGCACAGTGAAGCCATACTGAGTACATGGGCTGTAAGCTCGTCACTACGAGTTCCACAGCCTCCATGATGCCTTCACCGAATTTCAAGATGTTTGGATGCAAACATCTCAGATTAATGAGCCCACACTAATGCCAGGGATGGATTCATGAATAAATGCACTCAGAGGGCACCTCAGCGGTGCCCCCTGCAAACCTACCAAACCACTAGTGTGTGCCTGACTGGTCTGCATCAGCCGGCCATCTCTAGACATGTTTCTGACCCCCTGAGGGGGGAGCCTTTTGCTCTTGTGGGTCAGAAACAAAGCCTGCTCTTGGTGCATTTGCTTCACACCTACCCCAAGCAGGAACAGCATTGAAAGGAGGTGAGCCTCAAAGGCTTCCCGTCCTTTGTCATGCTGACCAGGGTCTCTCCAGCTAGTGGAGATGCCCGCCCCCTAACCAAGCCCCACATTTGGCGCAAAGGTCGTCAAGAGAACTAGTCAATAAGAGAGGTGTCCCCTCTCAGTCGAAGAGGGGACCTGAGCTGAAGTGGCCCCTTCCTTTGAAAAACATACATATTTGTTTTGGAGGAGTATAGCCAATAGGGTTAAGGATGTGCCCTGTCCCCAGAAGGAGTGGACATACAAAGGGTGTGGGCACCCTAAAGGTAAGTAGCCCATTGGCTACTATCTACTAACCCCTGTAATGCCCCTAAAGTGAGTATTTAGGGGCACCCCTGAACCTTAATCCTCAGATTACTAATTACCTATAAAGCAGAACAAAGAAGAGGCGTGTAGCAGCGAAGATTAAAGACCCCACCTGACTTGGCCCCAACCCTAACAACCTGTCCGCAGCCCTAAAAGACCCTGCTACAGAAGAGCAACTTGTCCCACACACCAGTGACATTCAGAGCACTTGGAGGACTGCATGTCCCCTAAAAAGACTCCTAATCTTCTGTGGACAGCGGATCTGTCTAGAAGAAAACTAACTTTAAAGACTAAGGGCTCTGCCTGTGGAACTGCGAAGTCGACCACCTCTGCATCGAATGACCACATCCCGAGTTCAAGAGGCCCACCGGTCCAGAAAAGGTTCCTAAGGAGATCCTGAGCAAGAGTACCTTCTGGGCACTCTTGCCGGACTTCACATCGACGCCTGCAGACTCTGCAAGATGATCTCTCCCGCTAACCATGACCGCACTGGAAAGCTGACTTTCAATGTCAAAAGACACCCTTAAACCAGAAGATCCCAGGGCCTTGGGGAGATCTACAAATGGTGTCCCGATGCTCCAGCACATCCCAACTTAGATGTGCAGCTGTAGGTTTCTTTTGTCCAGCCTCCTGGCCTGAGCCTCCAGCCTTTTTCTGATTTCAAGATTCTCATTTTATTTGCATTGGGCACCTGACTGTTGGATAACATTGGCACCCAGCCGGCCACCCTTGGCCCCTGGTGGTGCATTGAGGTCACTTATCTGAACATTTTGTAGTACTGATTGTTCATCCAAAAGCTTAATATCGTAAACCGTTTACTTACCTGCATATTGCTGATTGTGTTTCCTTCCATAGTATAACATTTTACTGATTGGAAAAAGCACTAATTCTCCACTTTTTAATTTGAAAAACAGTGATATTGGAAAAGGTATTTTACTGCAACAAAGTATCTTTGGTTCAATAAAATAATATGCTAAAAGTAATATTTTCACAAACCATTGGTCTCAGATCTAGTCATTGAGCGCGTGAAATCATTTCTTGTCTGTGTGTGTACAACAAATGCTTAGCACTGCCCTCTATTAAGTCTAACTGCTCGCCCACACTACTACAAAAGAGAGTACTAGTATTATCTACTTTAGCCTCTGTAAAGCCTCTGGAGATCCACTGGACTCTATGCACACTATACCTTACTTTCTTATAGTATACACAGAGCCAGCTTTCTTCATCATGCTCCGTAGGGGATCCAGACAGCCCCAGATATTTCAATCAAATACTCAAAAAGAATTTAGAAACCTTGCAGTTACTGCATAGTTTGACCCTGATCCAATACATTGATGACCCACTTGTTGCATCGATGACAAAAGAAGATTGTAGGCAAGACACAATGGACCTGCTCAACCATCTAGCTGAGAATGAGCAGGTTACCCCCAGAAAAGTTGCAGTACTGTCAAAAAGAAGTACATTTTTGGGGGCATCAAATCGAGAAGGGAGTCAGAAGAGTGTCACATGAGCGCATTGAAACAGTCCTTAAAATGAAATGTATGACCACACAGAGAAGCACAAATGTTTTTGGCCACGGTTGGCTACCGTCAATAATGGATCCCAAACTTTTCCCTCGTGGCATAGCTTTTGCTAAGGGTGGCGCACACCGATGTCAATGACCTGGTGCCAAGGAATGATAAAGCATGAAAGCCTTTCAGGAGCTTAAAAACTTACTTTGCAGTGCACCCGCTCTCGGAATGCAAGACTACCCCAAGAAGTTCATACTCTTTTGCTATGAGCGCAATGGGTGTGCTTTATCTGTGTTCACACAGACACATGGAGGTCAAATGACCAGTTGCCAATTTTTCAGCAACTTGTGATCCAATAGCCACACCGTTACCGGTTTGTCTCAAAGCGGTTGAGGCAGTCAGTCTAAGTATTCAGCAAACAGAGAAAATTGAGATGGGTTGCTCTCTCTTTGTTATGGTGCCCCATGTTGTAGTGTAGTTCCTATATTCCCAATAGGCTCTGCGCATTGGAATAATATAAACAGCAGTGTAGACGTAGGACTGAGGTCGACTAGGTCTCTACTGACTATATTAGACTTAATTAGTTTTGCCAGCTAGCTCAGAGGTCACTAGAAACTTTCTCGAATAAACAAGGAGGAGTTTAACTTCCCTGGATAGACAAGAAGGGATTAGCTTCTGACAACCATAAAACATGACAACTGTGCTCCCTCAGAATAAGAGTGTATCTCTAGAGTCGTGTGAAAACAATAGACAGCTATTTTACTCAGTCAATCGTGCATACTTAGTTTCACCAGAGTGCAGAGAATAGAGAGACAGGCGTTTTCAATAAAAGGTGTTATTTATTGAGCAGTCTTCTTTCTCATGCAAGAGAAATGAATTGCCACAATTGCAATACTTAGCATAATGTAAAGTGCGTACAGTAAAAGGAGTATTATAAAATAATACTGTAAAAGCATTGATATGGTTTCTTAGCCATATGATACTTTAAAATGGATAAAATATATACATACATATATACATTGACTAACGTACTCAACTGGTGCTTCTAAATACGCCTACCCCGGTGTACCTGACCTAAGCCTAATACGTGGGAAGGAGTAAGTAAGTAGCAGTTTAAGTTAGGTTGGTTTTGCCAAGAAACTGAGTCAAGAATTCTCTTTAAGGGTTTAGTCAGCTCCGTACCTGGGTAATAGAAAGCAGGAGGTCTGGTATCTCTCTCTCAGGACTCGACATCCCAGCAACCCGCAAGGGCGGCTGAGAACACCAGAGCTGGATTTCTCGGCAGGAGAAAAGACAGCGTCACTCTCTCAGTGCGTCAAAAGGGAGGGGCGGCGTCCGTGGGCTCTCAGCATCAGCTGGGCTCTCAGGCAAGGCGATAGCCACTCTGCTCCAAACCACCGTGTGTTTGCTTAAGGCAACGTTGGTATATTTCTACCTGAAAGGTGCCGGGTTTGACGTAAGGTTGGACATAAGACGTCAATAAAGATGTCACTAAGAACTGGCCATTCTTAGAGTGCTCACAGGAGTTCTAGGACAAATCAAAACAAAAGCCATGGGGAATTCCCAGGTTGCTGGAGGTTTGGTTTGTTTACAGAACTCGTTGTACTTTCTAGGAGCCTGGGGAAGTAGCCTTGCTTAATTTGGACTGCATGGGCTACGACTAAATATGGATATGATTCTTATGCCTTTATAAGGATATTATTTATTATAACCACATAAGGGCATAAATCAGGAATATCGAATTAGGGTCCTAGATAGAATTACAACACCCACTCCACGATCTAATGTCCCTCATTACTTAAAACTAAGCAATAGTAAACATATAATGGTGCATGTGTTTTCCAACCCACCCCAAAATACATAATTCGCATTTGAAATGGTATATGGTAAATACATGAAAATGAGTATTGCTACTGTACGCTTTCCAAGCAGTGGTATCATTCAGTTAAAAATGCATATATATATATATATCAGCTGAATGAATTGCGAAAATTACACATGAAATGGCTCTGAATACAGAAGAGAAGGTCGAGACCATTCCATCACATGATAATACAAATTCTGTACATATGCTAGAGGCTGAGGTAAAATATTGTCTCTCGAGTTCCTAAAATAGAAGCTCTGTTCTCTAAGAATAGTTCTACTTTAAGCAAAGTACTCTGTGCCAGAAAAAGGTCAATATTTTGGAAGGGAAAAACATTTATTTTGCTTTCAGTGGAAAAAATAGTTCCAAATGTTTTCAGTAGCTTTTGTTTATCAAAGCTGAAGTCCGAATTCAGAGTTCAGGGAACGCTGTGTGCTCGTTTGTTTTTAGAAAGTTATTCTTTCTGTTCAGGGGAGAACATCATTTCAGACAGGCAAGCAAAAAATTGGTCTACGACATCAGATGAAAGTTCGACCAAGTTTGAAAATGCCGCAACAGTGCAGTCGTGAGAATGATTGCTATCATCGATGTCAGGATCAGCAATGCTCACTGAAGGTTGTACCTGGGTGATGCTGCTCTCATCTCGTACTCCACTGCCACATACTCGTAGTGGTGAAGTCTCAACGAATGCCGTCATCAGAATAGGTAGCCGCTGGGGACAACACGATGCATGAGTCGTTACCGGACCTAGCAAGGTATCTGTATCCATTGGTACTGCTGATGGTAGTGCAAGACAGATGTCCAACACGCATTCTTCTCCGCATAGCATACATCGAAGCACAGGTAAGATGCAATTTTGCCAGATTGGTCTGAATGAAAGAAACCAGGTCATATTCAGATCTCTTAGCCGGGCTAATCCGAGGACTTTAGTTATGCGGTCCCGATAGCGTATAGCTAGGATCGTTTCTTCCATCGTTGCTGGAGTCTTGTCTGTGACTTGGCTTGCCATATCGGAGCAGAAGAATCAAAAAAAAAAAATCCTGCCACGGGTCCAAAAGTAGAGGTAGGCCGCCAAAGACAGAATGGACAAAATTGGTAAAAATGCCCAGAACTGTTTCAAAGGGTGCTAACAGTCCCGAAAAAATTGTCTTAAATACATGTGCGATGCCACTGGTATCTGACATATTTAGGATTTGGCTTAGCATTTCTACGAAATGCGCGGGGCAATTTGTTGATAAAAGGGTATGTATCTCTGCCGTTGTCCTTGCAACTTGCAGATCATAAGTTTCTTTGGACGAGGTCAAAGGCACAGTCGTCTGTAAAAGAATAGACTTCATTCTGCTTAAAGTATCAATTCGAATAGAAGAGATATTCAGACAAGGCCATATTGCTGCCTCCATATCTGGATTGCTGTTTGGATACAATACTTGCATACAGCAAGTGACCATGGAACTAATGCTGATGAGATAGGCTTTCCCTGGCACCATGCCACAACAGCTGTGTTCATTTATTAGAATATAGCTCCCGTTAGAAAGTTGTCTAAAGAATGGCTCTATCTGTGTTGCAGGTGTGCCGTGTAGGTGACATGAAAGGTTATTCAAAGACCCTTCGCAGGCCCCATGCAAGTTAATACCTTGACACAGAAGTGTACAGCTTAGTGATCGTTTACAATTTTTACCACTAAGAAATACATTCTTTTTCTTTTCACTGTAACATGTGTGTGTATAAGGTAAATTCCATGTTGACTTGATGTACCCTTTACCCAACCTTTCATACTGGCCCGCTGGTATATACTCTTGGCAGTATTTAAATTGGAAAGTTGTTATCGGAATTGTGATTATTCCGTGTATTATCCACTCAATGACAGGTCTTTCTGACATTGTCAATGGTAATCTCTCAAGTTTTTCAATGCTCAGAATCGTATAGTCTGCTCCTTTTTGTGCCAAACGGATTTGTTTATCAGTAAGGTTAAAGATAGAGAATAATGACGTTGTGTTGATTAAACGCCATGGCACGTAGCCTGAACGCAGATTTTGCAAAGTCCAGCCAAGCTGTACAATAGAACGTAATTGGGACTGACCATGTTGTATAGGTTAGGAGGGGCACAGCCGTTTGGGTTTTTGCTCAAAAATTGTAATATTGAGTTTATACAATTTCGTGTGCACTCGTGGGTCGTGTTTCCGTCGAAGCACGTCTAATCAATAGGCTGTGGTGTAGGCATCGTGATGCGAATACATCCCCAATGGAGGCACTACGGTAGAGTTCAAAACAATGATTCAAAGGAAGTTCAACTTGAAATTAGAAATGTTTATTTTTGAAGTTATAACGTTTCATCCATAGATATTATATTCATATCTAATCCAGATTTAGTAGCAAATGGTAGAAAGAGGGGAACGCCTCCGATGCATTTCGGGCTGGTAGCCCTTTATCAAGGGGCGCTGAAAGGAAGACAAAAATGTGCCGTGAGGGCAGGAATCTAACGCGGGATGTGACCAATAATAGTTAATGGTGCCGATCAATAGTGTGGTCAGATTGGAAAATGGGGGATAGTGAGGGAAGTGAAACGGATGGCGTCGGCGCGTGACGAGTACGGTGGAGGGTGAAGTGGTGAGTTCGCAAGGTTACCAACACAAGCGGTGTGGTACGGTACTTACTTCGTTACATGGGTTGGAAACCTCGTGTGCTTCCAAAGTCGGTTCGGGCAGGACGCCTAAACTGGTTGAGGGCGCGAGAAAGTTTAAAGGGAAGCTGGGTGAGAGAGTTAGAGGAAGGACTACGGATGAGTGAGGTGAGGGATCGGGGTCTAACATGGGGGCCATCTTGGAAAGGTATCAGGGGTTGGAGCGCAAACAGGAACAATGCAAGTAAAGTGCAAATAGAGGTACAACAATTCAGAAATGACATATAAAATCAATTAGAGGTAACAACTAAATTCAATCCGGTCGTTGAGACCGTAAGGCTTAAGCGTATGCAAACGGTATATCCATTCCAGTTCTCTCTGGAGTAGAAATTTTCGTATGTCAGTGCCTTCTTTCTTGGAAACAGTTTCAAGGACAATAAATCGAAGTTGAGCGATGGAATGTCTGGCTTCAGCAAAGTGCATGGGTTGGAAACCTCGTGTGCTTCCAAAGTCGGTTCGGGCAGGATGCCTAAACGGGTTGAGGGCGCGAGAAAGTTTAAAGGGAAGCTGGGTGAGAGAGTTAGAGGAAGCACCGTGCAGTCATAAAAGCATAGATTTATTTGAAAACCTCGTTCGCAATGATCTATCAAAAATCAATTTCAATAAAAAATCCAAATATCAAAATCTCACTACCAAAGACCGGGATACTCTGAAATCCCTAGCCAACAATACACTAATCAAATGCATCAAAGCAGATAAGGGAGGAGCCCTTGTGATCATGGACTCTGCAATGTACATTCAACGACTCCAAGAGCACATTCAAGATGGCTCTATCTACATGCAACTTGACGCTAATCCCACAAGGGAATTTCTCAACATCCTTCAAGAAATCGTGATCAGAGCACACCGCAATGGTATCATCGAAGACCGCACCAAAAACTTTCTTTTAACCGAGTTTCCCAGGAGTCCGACCATTCAAATGAGTCCCAAGATCCATAAAGACCTTTACAACCCACCATTCAGGCCAATCGTATCGACCAGAGGATCATTGCACGAGCCTACAGGCAAATTTATCGACAAATACCTTCAGCCGCTGGTCATTAAATCTATTAGCCACATCAAAGATACGACTGACTTCCTACTCAAACTTTCAGAAGTCCAAGTTCAAGACCAGAAGTCATACATCTTATGTACTGCTGACGTCAGCTCACTCTACACCTCCATACCCCATCAAGGAGGCATCGAAGCCATAGAAGCAGCCCTTCTCAACAGTAACATCGACCCTAACATGCAAGCATTCATTATGGAACTCATGGGTTTTACCCTTTACCACAGTTACTTTCAGAATGACAATCAGTGGTACTTGCAGTTATCCGGAATGGCGATGGGAAACTGTGCAGCTCCCACATACGCTAACATCTACATGGAGAATTTTGAAAAACTTCACATCTATGCTGATCCCATCTTTCAAGACAACACCAGTATGTACGCACGGTACATCGATGACATTTTTTTCATTTGGAGCAACACTGAACAATCTCTGAACGATGCCCTCTTGAATCTCAATTCAAAAGATGAACGGATTCAACTATCTTGGCAAATCAGTGACCACACAATCTCATTCCTTGACGTGAATGTCACGATTACACCTGAAGGCTTTAGCACCGACCTATATAGGAAACCAACCGACCGTAACAACACTCTCCACTTTTCCAGCTTCCACCAGGGAGCCCTTAAAAAACACATGCCATACTCACAAATGCTACGCGTGAAACGCATAGTTTCTGATGAACACACAGCTACCCTTCGTATAAAAGAAACACATGATCGTTTTTTAAACCGAGGATATCCAGAAACTATTCTCACCGAGGCACAAACCAGAGTGGCGAAAATCACAAGACAACAAACTCTAATTAAAAAGCCCAAAACAGAAAACCAAAAGTTGGTTCTCGTTTCCAGATTTTCAACATCAAGCACCATGTACAAGAAGATAATCCTCAAACATTGGCCTATCCTTCAAGTGGATCCAGATTTTCGGGACATTTTTCAACAACCCCCTTTATTTGCGTACTCTAGGAGTAAGAATATACAAGAAATTTTATCTAAACCAACTCCTAAACCCATTGTACATAAAGGCACACAACCTTGCTTGAACTGCAGTCACTGTAATTCAATTATAAAAGGAAACACCATCAGACACCCTATGAAGGGCAATCCGATTAGACTTCAAGTCAACGCCACATGTGACACCTCGAACCTCATTTATGCACTCAAATGCCCTTGCGGCAAAACACGCCTAAACGAACACAAATCAAACATTCGGTTGAAATATGAAAAATCTAACGTTGCTATGCACTTTGCTGAAGCCAGACATTCCATCGCTCAACTTCGATTTATTGTCCATGAAACTGTTTCCAAGAAAGAAGGCACTGACATACGAAAATTTCTACTCCAGAGAACTGGAATGGATATACCGTTTGCATACGCTTAAGCCTTACGGTCTCAACGACCGGATTGAATTTAGTTGTTACCTCTAATTGATTTTATATGTCATTTCTGAATTGTTGCACCTCTATTTGCACTTTACTTGCATTGTTCCTGTTTGCGCTCCAACCCCTGATACCTTTCCAAGATGGCCCCCATGTTAGACCCCGATCCCTCACCTCACTCATCCGTAGTCCTTCCTCTAACTCTCTCACCCAGCTTCCCTTTAAACTTTCTCGCGCCCTCAACCAGTTTAGGCGTCCTGCCCGAACCGACTTTGGAAGCACACGAGGTTTCCAACCCATGTAACGAAGTAAGTACCGTACCACACCGCTTGTGTTGGTAACCTTGCGAACTCACCACTTCACCCTCCACCGTACTCGTCACGCGCCGACGCCATCCGTTTCACTTCCCTCACTATCCCCCATTTTCCAATCTGACCACACTATTGATCGGCACCATTAACTATTATTGGTCACATCCCGCGTTAGATTCCTGCCCTCACGGCACCTTTTTGTCTTCCTTTCAGCGCCCCTTGATAAAGGGCTACCAGCCCGAAATGCATCGGAGGCGTTCCCCTCTTTCTACCATTTGCTACTAAATCTGGATTAGATATGAATATAATATCTATGGATGAAACGTTATAACTTCAAAAATAAACATTTCTAATTTCAAGTTGAACTTCCTTTGAATCATTGTTTTGAACTCTACCGTAGTGCCTCCATTGGGGATGTATTCGCATCACGATGCCTACACCACAGCCTACTGACCATGTTGTAACATTAGTAAGTCTTGCTCTATTATATCAATAGCAGATGATACAATACTGTCCAGTGAATATATTCTGGAGGACAGAGTCGTTAACCCATTGTCCACAACAGAAAGTGATTTTTCCAAATTCATACGATCAATTTCTCGTATTTTTTCTGATGTTTCAATTTGCATTACTTTCCAAGCTTCGTTGTACGCAGCGTATATACCGGCCGCTATGAAACGTTTTTGACGCTGTTTGCGTGGTCCCATAATGAAATCACGCAAGTCAGCACCGTCTTTAAGTAAAGTCAAGTGCTGCTTAATTTCAGCCAGTGTGGATTTCTGTAGCCATTCGAGGCAGAGTTTACCTACACTGTATGTTGTAACTATCCCTGGATGTTGTCTCTGGGAATATCTTGGGTCTGGCCTGGTCATTTTGAACCCCTGTATTTTGTTCAGGAATCTATCTTGACAGTTATTTGTGTCTGTGGGCCAGATCAACCATTTTTTCCAATCAGGATGTGTTCTGTTTTGGTTTAAAATATGGGATAAGTCTATCTCCACTTCTGTAGTGCTATTACTATCAGGTATGGGCTTCGGAATAGACGGTTTGTTTAAGTCTTTAATTTTGGCTAGGCCAAGGCAGGTAGTCTGTTGAATGGTGTCATTCAAGAATATTAATTGTTCTGGGATCATGCAGGCTCTAAATAATGCTTCTAGACCTTGGACCTGCCATTCTTTTGTACCCCAGATGGGTTTTGTTTCAATGTTGTTTTTCCAGAATTCAAAACCAAATGTAATCATTTTTTCATAAAATGTTTCAGAATAAATCAATTTAGTATTTGTCAACATGGTTTTCATTCCTGTCTTATTTAACATTTTAAAATAAAACGTTTCTGCATCACTTGTGTTAAACCCTGAGAAGTATGGGAATTTCTCATAGAATGTTTTTGAGCTGCTTTTTGGTGGAGTTGCACAATGTTCCCATTGATTATAACTAAAAACATTTCTAGGCTGTGCAGATTTATGCAAATAGTGATGGCCAAAGTGATTATAACAGAATCATTCTTCATAATTTGATGAACCCTGTAAGTAATCGTGTTCAGTAAATTTTGCTGACATTACTAAATCTGACATCATATTATTTATATTTTCAAACTCCCAATCATCAGAGAAAGTATTTGGTTTTACAAAGTCACTTAATGAAACCTTAAACTGGTGTGGATATTTCAAGAGCTCAATCGGGCCAAAAATGTCAAAATCAGTTCTGTCCCATGCTACCCTGCCGGGTATTGGATTGGCTGTGACGTTCACTGACGATAGTTCTCTTTTCTCGATGTGAGATGACTTGTGAGGCTTTAGGACCAAGTTGATGTTCTGACTTGCTGTGTCCATTGTACTGTATTTTCCTTCTATGAATTTTCCCAAACAAAGAACCATGTTGAGCCAAAGCAGGAGGAAAAGTGCACCTAACACAATCCAAAATTCAATCCATGGAGAAATCAGATAGGTTTCTTTGAGTTGATGAAAGAGTTCTGTTACTTTATCTTTGAAAGTTTTTGTTGCTGGCGTTTCTTCAGGTTCGCTTGGATCTTCAGAAAAGTCATCGAAATTGATGAAGTAGCCAGATGCAGTTCTGTCACTTGTTGGAATTGCTTCCGAATTTTCATTTGCTTTTGGATTTTTCTTTGCTTCACTAGCATAGTCTGAGGCTACATCATTGTAGACTGGTGTTTCTTGACGAACTGTCGCAATTTGGGTTTCAGGAGGCACAAGTTCCATGGCATTGTTGCATAGTCCTTTTTTATTCACTGCAGGTTTATCGAATGTGATTAGTCTCTCAGTTTGAACCTCTTGTATTGTAGCAAATTTTGGTACTCTCCTATTTCTTGGGAGTTCACTGGGCCTACTACTTATTATTGGCCACATGATTGTGGTTTTACCAGGTCGATGGATACAACTCGGTTCTCCTTTTTACCAGCAAGGGGCGGTAGTACAACTGATCTTGTTCCGCTGACAGCTAAGACAGGTACTGGTTTTCTGTAAGAAGGCCCAAATTCCTTCTTCACCGCGATCTTCTCTCTGACCAGATCCCCAATCTTTGGAATCCAGACAGGTCTTGCTGGGACAGGTGGTTTTTCTTCAGTGGCTGTTGGCTGTTGCTTTAACTTTACGTTGCTCAGGTTTCGTCTTTTTTCATTTAAGTCCTGTAAAACAGCCAAACGGTCTTTGATATCAAAGCATTTTTCTTCTACCACTGAAGTCTGACTATCAAGGTCCTGAATATGCATTCTAGTACCGAACAATAGTTCGTACGGACTGAGACCTTTTAGCGAATTTCTTGGCAGATTATTAAGACTATGTTGGACACTTGTTAAATGTTGGACCCACCCATCACCCGAACCTAATACCCTCGCCGTTAAAGATTGCTTTATGTCCCGGTTTTTTCTTTCCACTACCGCATTTCCCTCAGGACGGAAGGGACAAGAGTACCGCAATGCAATGCCCATGCTGCTCATGGCCTCCTTATAAGCTCGAGAGCTAAAAGCAGGACCCTGGTCAGAATGTAGCATGCCAATTGCGTATGAGCCGATAAAGACTCGCAAATCTTTTATAACCGTTCTGGCGTCAGCCGAGCGCTGGTGTCTACATTTTAAGTGAATCTAGTCATTAAACATAAATGGGACGCATTCCTCCTATTGGATTTCTGCGTATAGATAGCCTTATGCTTTCTAAAAGAAGGGTCCTGGCAATACTCCGGTCGGTTCGCCACTGCGATCTCTGTTGCAGTTTGGACAGCCCATTGCAAATTTGTAGTTTTGCAGGCTCCACCAGTATTCTGATTGTAATTCTTTCAGAGATTTAAAGATCTCTTGGTGTCTTAGACCCAATCCCATGTGTGCGTCTGCTATTAAAAAGACTCTCCTGTTCGTGTTTGGAATTACTCTATACCCCACTCCAGGGATTCGAGCAAAAGGAACGGAGTTTGCATCAATTATGTATGTATAATTGAGTGGATAGTTCACAGGTAATGCTGCACAGTCGCCTTGCAAAGACGTTTTTACCGCCAGCATTGTTTCCCCGTCTATGTATTTTTCTGAACGCTTTTTTGTGGCTACGGAAGCCGGTTGAGCTGCTTCCGCTGTGGCTCTGTGAGCCAATGAGTTCCCTGCAACGTGAACGCCATCACGCTGATGACTCAGTGTATGTATCACGTGAGTCTTTTGAAGTTCTTTCTGCAAAAGAACTACCTGTTCCCAAAGCTTTTTATGCTTTATAGTGGCACCTGTGTCATCTTTGTAATAATTTTGAACCCAGGTCTGCAAGTCATTATTGTAAGATTTGACGCAGTAATGCGAATCGCACACTATTAGTGTGGGGAATTCGCGATCAGCATTTTCAAGCGCCATCTTTAAAGATCTTATTTCAGCTCGCTGAGTTGAACAGTTTCTGAGTGATTCAGTTTTGGTAAATAACGGTCTGAATTTACCCAAGCGCCAGCGACCTTTAACAATCGCGCACGCTGCGTTGTAGGATTTTTTCTCTACATCGTAGTGTTGTGCAAATCTGTCCATGTAGATTAAACATGTGTATTGTTCGAGAGGCAGAATTTCGATTGGCAGAGAATATTCTTCTTCATATTCTAGATTTTCTAGTTTTTTCATTTTCGGGTCAAAATAGTATTTCACGTCTTCTGCAGCAAGAGAATTTTCCCATTGTATCCATTTTGGATCTAATGCCACGGTAGTCAAAGTGCGTGGGCTTGTTAATGCCTCAAGGGCAGATTCTGCTGTTAAAACAGTTATCCTTCTGCCTTGGGCTTGGGCTCTTTCTTTTGCTACAGCAGTTTGAACCGCTATTAGAATTTTTTCAGTAGAACTGAATTTCATTTCAGCTTGTGTGTACAAGTGTGATTTGTAAGCTATTGGTATCATTTCTCCCTCATTAGAGGTTAGGTACGTGAATCCGCATCTTCCTGGGATGACTCGGATTACAAGGTTGCGTACGTTCTCGCGTGTTTGCAATTTTGTTTTAGCTAACATGTCTGTTTGCAATGATCTTAAAATTTCTGTGTGTTTCTGAGTCCAATTGATTGGTTTGAAATCAGGTTTTATTAATTCACTGAGAGGTTTAACCCTCTCTGCATAATTTAGAATGTATGTTCTTCCGAAATTCAGGAAACCTATTATTGATTGTAAGTTCTTCAGCGTTTTAGGTGCTTGGAGTACAGCGCACTTCTCTAAGAAGCTGTCTGCTAGGCTTTTGCCTTCACTTGATAATTCATATCCTAAAAATAGGACAGTTAGATGGGCAATCCTTGACTTTTTAAAGTTGAATATGTAACCCTTTGCTGCGAACCCAAGTATTATGGTGTTCACTCTTTTCAAGTGAGTATCCAGGTCATCATCTGTGAGATAGATGTCATCGACATAAGATAATGCTTCATCATCATATATTTGTAGTAACTCTGTTACTCTTGCTGAGAATAATCCTGGGCTATTCTTGAATCCCAGGTGCAATGTTTTGACAAAAGAATCCATTAGAGATTTCTAATGTCGTTTTGTATTTTTTGCGCACAATGTTATTCATTAGTGCTGCACTGTGTGAGTTTTGTACTGCAAATGTTTTGCAACATGAGTTAAGGTGTCTGTAGTCCAATACTAGACAATATGAATTGTCTGGCTTGGAGACAGGAAACAAAGGATTGTTCATTTGTGAGGTGCATGTTTCAATCACCCCCTGGTATTCAAGTTGATCTAAGATCTCCCTGACTTGTTTTTTAGCTTCTTGTTTAATTGGGTACTGCCTTTGTGCAGTGGGTTGACATTTTAACTGGATTTTGTGAGGAGGAGAGTCCTCATCCCATCCTACATGATTTTTATATAATGCAGGAGCTTGGGCCACTGCCCATTTTCTTGCATATAAGGATTTTTTATGAATTGAAATATGATTTGAGAAGGCAGGCATAATCATTTCTTCGCCATGAGGGCACTCCCTGACAAACTCTGGTGGCCAGTCTTTCTCAGCTAAAAGGATGTCAGAGCCTTTCGAAAGGTTATCCCAAAAGAGACCCCTTACTTTCCTAGTCTTATCCCCCTTTATACGCAGTGTTATTTCGTATATTTTATGAAGTTTGCTAACTCTGGTATCTGCAGTTTCCACCTGAATGTATTCATTCGTGTCCACTGTCTCCAGAAGATTCATCAGGATCTTGCGAGCTATGGTCACTTCTGCTGCGCTGTCTAGCATTGTCTGGGCCCACTCTCTGTTTTTCAGTTGTGTCCTCAGTATCCTCGGCATGTTTAATTATTTTAATACGGGCTACCTTCTTTCTTGGAAATTGTAACTTTTTTGGAGTGTTTAGATTATTTTTAATAAAGGTTTTTTCCGTATTTTCAGTTAGTTGGGGTTTTACTGGTTTCCCACCCAAACTATCTCTACCTAGTTCGTCATAGGATTTTTCTATGATTCTGGCAAGTTCAAATGGTTGTTCTGCTATATCTGTTTCTTTCAATTTCTGGCGGATCGCCACAGATGCTGCTTCTCCTTTTATGTTGGCTAGTAATATAGCCGAGACCTGCTTGAAGTCTTTCAGTAATTTCATACCCAGAGTTAAAGCAGGTTCTGGACCGTATTCATTTTGAATCTGTCTTAGCACATCTGGTATTACCGCCATAGACGGAACACCATTTGTTTTTGTGTAAATGGAAGCAAAGACTGTGCCCCAAGTGTCACAGTCCTCCACATGTGTTGCGATCCCCATTGGAAGACAGATAGTCAGAATTCTGTGTTTCTCAGTAGGTGTAGTATCAGGAAATACTGCCTCTATTTGAGTGATTTTTTGTGCTAACCAGAATGGAATTTGTTCCCGTTTTGCGGGTGTTTTACCAAGACATGATTGTATGTTCTGTGGTGTAATTTTGTTTGTGTTCCCCTGATGAGGGGTCAGCTGTGGAATGTTAATTGCTGGTTGGACTGTTGAAGTCCGCATTACATATTGGACCAATTGTCTATGTATCTTAATTAGTATTTTTAGCTGAGCTAAAAGTTCCTGGTCTGACATTTTATCCATGTCTGGGTGTGGTGTGTAGCTGGCTAGAACCGGCCACGTTGCTCCTGGTCTACCTAGTGGACCGAGCCTGGTGATGTGATTTTTATGTTTTAGGGCGCCTTTAAACCAGAGCAGGTGCTCTTGGTAATTTAGTGGGATTTCAACTTCCTCGAAAGGAGTGTATTCATCCGGAGGTTCCTCTATTTTATAATAGTGGAATTCTTTTGTTACAGCGGAAAGTGTATCCATGAATAGAATACCTCTGTCTGCCGATATTCATGGGCCTCTATCATGAATATGACTGTACCACCTCGTGATGTCAGTCCGTTTTCTATAAGTTTAATAGTTATAGATTTTCTTATGTTGACCGGAAAGAATATAGCATTCGGGTCATTTTCTTGGAAACTTGTGTCATCCGCTAGGAGTCGAGCTGCTATTGTAGCTGCCTCCCTTCCTTCGTCACTTTCCGTCATTTTTACTAACAGAAAGTTTTTTGTTGCAGATCAAGTTTCAAGGGAAACAAAGATTAGGTGCACAATATTTTGGAACACTGTATCCTTCAACGTTGACTAAACCAAAAACTATACATAGGAATCTCTTCCTACTAAGTTCAGGCGGATTTTAACCTTTTACCCACTCCAGACGTCTTTTGAGTATTTACGGGAAAAAGGTTTTGTGAGAAAAAGCACGACTGAGTTACTCTAGTGTCTTGCGTTAGATTATCGCCTTACCAAACGTTGGGCGCCATGTAGTGTAGTTCCTATATTCCCAATAGGCTCTGCACATTGGAATAATATAAACAACAGTGTAGACGTAGGACTGAGGTCGACTAGGTCTCTACTGACTATATTAGACTTAATTAGTTTTGCCAGCTAGCTCAGAGGTCACTAGAAACATTCACGAATAAACAAGGAGGAGTTTAACTTCCCTGGATAGACAAGATGGGATTAGCTTCTGACAACCATAAAACATGACAACTGTGCTCCCTCAGAAAAAGAGTGTATCTCTAGAGTCGTGTGAAAACAATAGACAGCTTTTTTACTCAGTCAATCGTGCATACTTAGTTTCACCAGAGTACATAGAATAGAGAGATTGGCGTTTTTAATAAAAGGTGTTATTTATTGAGCAGTCTTCTTTCTCATGCAAGAGAAATGAATTGCCACAATTGCAATACTTAGCATAAAGTAAAGTGCGTACAGTAAAAGGAGTATTATAAAATAATACTGTAAAAGCATTGATATGGTTTCTTAGCCATATGATACTTTAAAATGGATAAAATATATACATACATATATGCACTGACTAACGTACTCAACTGGTGCTTCTAAATACGCCTACCCCGGTGTACCTGACCTAAGCCTTTTACGTGGGAAGGAGTAAGTAAGTAGCAGTTTAAGTTAAGTTGGTTTTGCCAAGAATCTGAGTCAAGAATTCTCTTTAAGGGTTTAGTCAGCTCCATACCTGGGTAATAGAAAGCAGGAGGTCCCCATTTGAAATGGATCGCATCTCTAAAATTTGTTGGACGCCTATCAGTTTACCAAAAGAAATTGCCGTAGGGACATAGGATGCACACAAGAGTGTTAAAGACTTTATCAGTAGAGGCAACTGCTCTGCAGGTGAGATTGCTCAATACTGCAGTCTTAAGACCAGCACTTTTCACATGGGTGAGCTATGCAGTGCTAAGAGAGAGAAGGTTTCAAAACGTTTCTGAACACTGTACAAACTTTTAATGTGTTGAGGGTATTGCAGCATACTGCCCCAGAGACTGAGAGAGAAAATGGCAAAGAATGGGATGTGAGAAGGATTCCAGTGACATCTGGGTATCCAGTGATAGAAAGCCTGTGCTTTCAGACTCCATTTTACCATTTAATGTGAATCATGTGCATGAAGCACCACGTGTGGTACGAGATGGAATGGTGCGGGCATACTGGCTGCATTGGTATAATCTACACTTCCATGCAATGGCAGAGAACCTGTGCCAACGCTGAGCGATTTGCCAACAGCAAAATGTGGGCAAAAAGGCTGTAGTGACCATGAGTCCTATAGAAAAGTCTGATGGTCCCTTTAACCGTCTCTAGGCTGATTTTGCAGAAATGCCCTGGTGTAATCAATTGAGGTATATCCCAGTCATTATATGCATATTTTCTCGACTGGTGGAGGCATATCCCACCATAAGATGCGACAGCCTTGTAGTTGCCAAACTACTACTGCAGGAGTTGATCCCCCAATTTGAAATGTAAGTTCATCTTATATCAGATCAAGGAAGCCACTTCAAGAAAGAAGTTTTGCAGTTGCTATGTACGACGTTAGGGATAGACCGAACTGGATACGTCTCCCTTACCATTGGGGTGAGACATAGCATGAGACCTGCCTGTGATATAATAAACTACACCAGTGTGTGGGTCTGCTACTGCAGTCGCTTGCTACGAAAAGGTAAAAAAATGCAACAGCGACAAAGGAGAGTGAGTCATCTCCAGTGTAAACACACATGTAGGATAAATGCTATTTTACTTCACCTATTTAGCTTATTCATTTTAATCACATTCAGCAGAAAGAGGTCTTGTTTGCACATCAAAAAAGGTTTCATATATGAGGTGAAATCTTTCAACGCTTGCTAATGCGGCCCCTGGGGAAGTAAGGTCGCAGACCAGTCTTCACCCGGGGTGTTCGAGGAAAGGCGGAAGGACAAGCAGTTGGGGGGTCAAGGGGCTGGCCAAGGGGTGGGGTAAGGGTTGGAATATAAGGGTGTAGGGAGGAGGGTTCTTCCTCTTCCTGCACCTGGCGCCATCGGGGAGGGAGAAAAAGTTTGAGGAGTGTCAGACAGTTGGGCCTAGTTAGTAGTAGGCACCAATCTGATGGTTGGTGGGGGGCTGAATAGTATTTTAGGCAGGGCTGGTTAGAGGTTACCTTACCGGGGAGCAGCGGAGATGGCGGGTCCTGACACGGAGGCTGTCCAGGCCAGGTAGGACACAATTACCTCCTGCGACCCGGCGTGCTTGTTCAAGCTTGGGTCGACATGGCCCGTACCCCCCCCCCCCCCCCGAGTTGGCATCCGCTGGAGTTGCAGATGCAGTGGTTGCATGTCTCGAGGAGTCACCACTGGACAAAAAGGTAGATGCGGCGGGGGCGGGGCCAGCCCAAAAAGGAAAATGCGAAGCGCCGGGGCCGGGGCAAGAATCTGCCTGCGCGTATGTCGGGAGACGCTACTGTTCTGAGCCCAGCCGGGCAAGGTGAGGCAGCAGGGGGGCCTCAATGCACAGCAGCTCGTGGCTGCAGGAGAGGCAAGTGGGAAACAGGGGAGGGGCAGGGCACTGCCGATACAGCTCAACAGCATGTGGGGAACTGGGGAGGCATGATGAAAGTTGCCCTGAGAGGTGGGGAGGGTGGAATGGGGGGCCTGGGAATCGGGCATGCCACCAGCTCGTTGGGAACAGCCAGGGAAATGGCAGGAGAGGTCAGGCCAGGGGATGAGTCACCCATGGACCTCACGTGGAGACCGGTGTTACAGGCCTCACTGCAGTTGGGTGGACAGGGGACCACCCCAGTTCATATGTAGTAAACCTCTTCAGGGAGGGGGGATCAGGGTCCCTCACCTTACCCAAAGTGATGGTGCAGGAAGCGGGCAGCAGGGGCACTGTCCACCACCCATACTTCCCAGATAGACGGGGTTGTCCCTTGAGGAAAAAATAAGGGAACAACACAGGATAATACTGTACACTGAGCAGAGGTGGGCGGCCATGTTCGCAGGTAGGGAAGCCAGTGGGTTTTAACCCTGGGGGGAAGGGCCGCCTTCTCCCACTTCTGAAGAAGAGGCACGGGCAGAAAGCGAGACCAGGGTTGAAGGCGCCACGGGCAAATAGATATGGGTAAAAGAGGAGAGTCAAGTGAGAGCAGGAACAGGGACAGCCGAGACGGTGGAGAGACCCGGTGGTGTTGGGGCCTCCTCCAGTTGGAGCAGCCTGGGGGGGCACAAACCAGCAAGAGAGGCCGTTAGAGTTGCGGGGGCACTGGTGGGGCACAAAACAGACCCGAGACTCTGGCACGAAGCAGCAGTGGGGTCCGCGGCGGTCTACCCTCCACCGAGGGATCGGGCAACGGCGGCGAATGTAACAGAGTGTAGTGGTGTGTCTGTAAGAAAGGAAAAAGGGCAGAAGAGGGTGGTGTACGAAGTGATGTGGGCGCTAGCAGAGAAGGAGTCAGAGTTGCAGTTGGACTATGGTGATGAGAGTGATGAGTTGGAGGAAGGCAAATTGCGAGAATATGAGGAGCCTACGTGTGGGACGGCGAGTGGTGTGGGGAAGGCAACCAGAGAGGTTGGTGTTTTGCAGGAGGCAAGTGCGGCCAAAAGCAAGACGAAGACGGTTGGCCAGAAGACATGCACCAAGATCAAAGAAAGGGAGACACAAGCAAGCCTATCAGGTGAGGGTGCCTGGTGGGAGGCATGGGGCGGAGGTCCAAAAGGGGGGACAGAAAAAAGCCTGCCGGTCGGTGGATGTGGGGGAGGGATCTGTAAGGGACACAGGGGCGCCAGCAAGGGTAGCATCGTCTACCGCGGAGGGGAGCAAAGGAGACTAGGACTAAACAATTGTTAGGAGTGACTGTCAAGATGGACAAAGTGGAGGGGACGGAAGGGAAGGAAGAAAAGGGAGATGACAACATCACAAAAGTCTCCCTTATATGGGTTAGGCCCTACCATTGGGGTCTCACTTATCGGACAAAATGAGAAATAGGATTTGGAGGCATGAATATGTGGATGTCTTTACGCTATTACATAGGGAGATCCAGGCAAAAGAAGGGTCAAATGAAGAAGAGTGGGACTTAACAAGGAGGCCCAGGGTACCCGTTAACATGGGGAACTGGACCTCGGCTTTTCTCATATATACGCTAGCATTTATTGTCAAAAACACCTAGACAGGGCCATAGCCTTCTTGAAATACATGGACATCATCCAAAAGGGGGGTTTACTGAAAGTTTTCGGGTGGGATACCAAGGTCCCAGGGAGCAGAGGTGGGCAGAGAATTTGAAGTCAGCCAAAGAATTACCGGAAGTGGTAGCAGCAAAATTGAGAAAAGAAGTTGAGGAAGGGAGGATCACGGGCCCATTTGAGAGTTGGCTGATAGAAGACCTGATCATATCACCTCTTGGGGTGGTTCCTAAGAAAGAACCAGGGGAGTACAAGATGATCCATCATTTGTCTTGGCCCGAAGGGAGGTCAGTTAATGATTTCATCACAGAGGAGGATTTGAGGGTTCTATACACTTCAGTGGACGATGTAATCCACTTGGTGAGGTTGTGTGGGCGGAAATGGCTAAATGTGAAGTGAAATCTGCCTCTACACCCTGCGGATTTCTCGTTGCTGGGGATGCAGTTTGAAGGGGCCATTTTTGTAGACAAGGTCTTGCCAATGGGTTGCGCAATCTCTTGCTCGTTGTTTGAAATGTTCAGCACGTTTCTACCGTGGGTTTTCATGCAGAGAAGCAGTCATCGAGAAGGGTCCCATTACCTGGATGACTTCTTATTCATAGGAAGAGGAAATTCCAGAGACTGTTGGAGAGTGCTACAACAGTTTCAAGCATTGGCGCAGGATTTTGGGGTTCCCCTAGCACTGGGAAAAAACAGCTGGGCCCAGCTGCAGATTGACGTTTCTGGGCATTGAGTTGGACTCAGTCCAGTGGATGGCCACGTTGCCCGCTGGGAAGGTGACAGACATGTAGGCCTTCCTGTTGAGGTGATCGGGGAGAAGAAAATGGACTTGTGACGGGTTCAAAACTCATGGGTTTTATGAATTTTGCATGCCTGGTGGTGAGATCTGGGAGTACATTTTGCAGGCGCCTCGGCATGGCCATGTCCGGGGCAGTGCTACCACACCACAGAGTCAGGATTTCAATGGGGGTCAGAGCAGATCTAATGGTGTGGCAGATGTTCCTGACTGACTTTAATGGAGTGGTATTTGACTTCGTGGAAGATAGGATGATTTGGCAGGTTCAGATTTTCTCTGATGCAGCAGGGACCTCTGGATTTGTTGTTTTTTGGAACGGGCGATGGTGTGCTGAACAGTGGCCCGGTGACTGGTTGAGACAAGGGAGAAGCAGAACGTTCCTTGAATTTTTCCCGCTGCTGGTTGCTTTAGCGGTCTGGGGTCCGGATTTCAGAATAGGTCGGTGCTGTTCCATGTAGACAACATGACGGTAGTGGAGTAGTTAACTGACAGAAGGCGAAGGATTTGAGGGTCTTGCGATTGCTGCGGAGCTTTATGCTAAAATCCTTACAGCTGAATGTAGTATTTTGTGAAAAGCATGTTCCAGGGGCAAGTAATGACATTGTGGATGCTCTGTCTCGTTTGCAGTGGCAGCGATTTCGATGGCTGCCTCCTGGAGCGATGCATTCAAGACCGAGCTGTCGGATGGCATCTGGGCATGGGGGGAATAAAAGTGATAGTCTTGGTCGAGAAGTCTATAGTGGAATCGACAAGGAGCAGCTACAGACTGGCGTGGGCTGAATTTGGATCTTTTATGGGATGGACCGTTGAGGCATGGTACAAGTTATGACTGGACACTAAACAGGGAGTTATAAGTTTTGTTCTAAGCTGTATTGATACAGGTTTGTCACAGACAACAATACAGGGAAAATTGGCTGGGATCTCATTTTACGGTAAATTGTACTTGGGTTTTGACCCAGCAATGGATGAGATACTGAGCAAGATGTTGAAAGGCTGGGGACGTGAAAGGATGGGGGGGTTGGCAGGGCTCTGAGGTAGGTCATTACGTTTGAGTTGTTGTACAGTTTACTAGGAGTTTTGCGCAATTGTTGTTAGAATGGGCATGAGGTGGCAGTATTCCGCTTTTGCATGGTGTGGATGTTTTTCGGGGCATTTAGGGTTTCGGAGTTGTTGGGCACAAAGCGGCGGTCTGGGAGAATGAATGAAGAAGTGAAATAGGATGGAGATCGATTGGTGATCTGGCTGGGCAGTCAAAAATGGACCAGATGGGTAGAGGTAAACGGGTATGGATGAATGAGAGTGGATGCAAGGGGGTGTGCCCGGTGCAAGAATGGCACTGTTTTTTGGAAAAAGCAGGAGTAGTGATGGGAGAAATGTTTTGTCACGCATCCGGGGAGAGGTTGACGGCTTTTCAGTTGTTGGTGGTTTTGCGCATGGCATTAAGGAACTTGGGAAGGGACCCTGCTAGATACAGCACTCATTCCTTTCGCATTGGCGCAGCCACAGCGGCGGCACACCTAGGTTGGTCCTGGGACAGAATACAGCAGATTGGGAGGTGGAGATCTAGGTGCTGTGAGAGATATGTGGGCAAATAGGACAGAAGGGGGGGTTAGAAGGAGGAACTGCAGTAGAGAGGATGGAGCCTTACTTGAGCACTAGCATATTCTCTCTTTTTCTAGGTTGCATGGGGGGCCCAGGAACCAAGATTGTTACCTGGATTGTAGTCTTTCATACATTGGGCAGCCAGATATGCATATCAGTAGGTCTATGGTCGTAACCAGGGTCTGAAGTGCAGCCATCATGAGGTACATTGGTGGGGAAAAGGAGGGATGCGTTAAGGGGCATTACTGCCCTGGCTGACGAAGATGGTATCGCAAAGAGGATGTCCTGATATGTTGGTCCTGCATTTGGGTGAAAATGTTTTGATAAGTTTGTCGGGTTTGGAAATTTTACAACAGATGCAGAGAGATCTAGAAGTCATAAAAAGTAACCTGGCAGGAATATGCCTAGTTTGGACGGAATTCATCCCACGTAAAGTGTGGAAAGGGGCAGAGAAATATGCTGCAGTGGAAAAAGCCAGCAGGAATTTAAGTAGGGCAATGAGAGTTTTTTTGCAGCACTAGAGACATTAAAGTGATTGCTGATGTCGGGCTCAAGCAGGGGGAGCCGTTATTTAGGGATGATGGGGTGCACCTATCTGGGTAACGCCTATTATATGATGGAAATGCTAGACTTGATCAGCAAGTTGAGGAATGAATCTACTTGGTGTTGCAGGGAGGATAAAGGTGCACTGTGAACAGGGGGTGGGGCAGGTAACCGCCCAACGGGGGACTCCCTGGTTGGCTGTACTTTGGAGGGGTGGGGAGTCACTGACGGGCTCATCCACCTCTCCGGGGAGGGCGAACAGGTGAATGATGGGGGTGTGGGATGCAGGAGTGTGACGGCACGAGATCCAAGAGAGGATGTTGAAAGATAACTGGAGATGTGAGTGAAGCAATGGAGGAGGTTGCAAAGTGAAGTGGAACAAGAGCAATATGTGTGATGGGATAGATGGATGGAATGAACGAGACGTTTTATATTGGGGCTTGTTATAGTTAAATTGATGTTTGTTTTTTAAGTATTGTGTTAACAACCTTGTCCTAATAAATGGCCTTTTATGCTCAAAGTAACAGCGTGGAGTGTAATTATTGGCCAAATAATGTTTTTTTCACCTGTTGACTTTTGGAAACTTTGCACCCAGACACATTTAAAGTTAAACACTGATGTAAATTTAAAAAAAAAGAATAAACAGTAGTTTTGTTTGTAAAACTGATGCAAGTGAAAACTGCAGCACAGCATTGTTGCTTCTTTTCCTGGTGAAATCTCTCTGCTACGCCCCTCCTTCCTGTGCCACAGATTACAAAGAGTGCCTGTCTATCCACTGTAGCCATTCTGCCAATATTAGTCACCCCATCCCTGTTGGAAGTGGAAGCCAGCTACTCATAAATTGGGAGTGGCGGCAGGAGAGGGATAGAGTCATAACATTTGCTTTTTCTCATACTTTCTCTTATATGCTGGGTTATGACAGGGACACATGCAGCACCTACTGCCGGGTCTCACAATTAAAAGGGCAGAGTGTGATGCACACGCTGCTCACCAAATCTCTTCTTCTCTGGCCTCAGATTCGACCTGACAGGGGTGGATTTGGATACCGAGGCCTGAGCTTGCTCACTCCATATTTTCTTTCAATTACTTGGTGGCAGTTTTGTTTTCTTGTTCTCGGTCAGTTCTGTGATGGACAGCAGGTAGCAATGACGCCCATATTCATACCCGCCATTCGGTAGATGTCACCTGCTTTCTACTCCTATTCACCCGCTTGACAAACAAAATGCCTCCATAGGCTTTAATGGAGTCACCCATTTTTCAAACCAGTATAAGCAGCCACAAAAGCATTCATTCCCTATTCACCTTATTGCGATCACCACCTTACACTACATTTTAGGTACCCAGTTATGCTTACCATGTGGGCTCATTTATTTAAAACCTCTGCTGACGTACTCAGAATTGAACCATTAGCAGCTAATAACAGGGGAGAGAGGTCCTTGGGCCACAGATCAGCCTCCTTCAACTCACTGGATACAACACCCAAAGAAATAGGCAACCATGAAAATGTAATGGTAAATCTTTTTAAGCTACACATAGGAGAACGCCAGGGGATCTGCTGCAGAGTTCTGTATACAGCCTCTGGTCCAGCCTGGAGTTATCATTAAATATCTCAAGAGGGTTGTGGTGTATGCTCTAGAGCACAGAGCGTGAGCGAAGGTCACAGATTTGTATTTCATGCAAAATACTACAGGAGCTTAATCCTGGCTGTAATCCTGGTAATATTGCTCACTAATGAGCCTCCTTCAAATCTGTTCATGTAATCTGCTGGGCATCTGTTTGAAACCTTGCAGGTTTTAACCAGGGTTGGACAGAGACAGAAAATAGTCCCCCATTAGAGAATCCAATAGCTAAAAAAGTGGCCCATATTTGCAAATCGGGGCTGTTTATAACTTTCTAAAGTCAATCTGTGTAGAGGTTTTGCAAGGTCTGGGAGACTGCATGCATTTGGGCCATTGCAGGAAATGTGCGTGGCAATATCAAGGAAATTTAACAGTACAAATCGGCCAACCAGACTGTTAGACCTGGCACCTTGGCGTGAGTCTCCCTTCCACTTTTTGCTGATGTGCCTCAGATGTTTTGCTGGTATTCGCTGCTCAGGGCACTGCGCCACGGCCAATCCGTGCCGCAGTGCAAGTGCTCCCCATATAACCTGTACCTATGATTGAGTTCCATGATTGGCTCATTGGATTTACTGTCAGTCCCCTGTAAAGTGCACCCGGAATGCCAGGACTTGTAAATACCAATACTGCTAGTGGGCCTGCAGCGCTGGTTGCGCCACCCACAGAAGCAGCCTTTTAAAATATGTCTAGGGTCTGCCACTGCAGAACCTGCGTGCAGTCTGGTACTGTCATGCTGGCTGGGCAAGTGCACACACTTGCAAGCCTCTAAACCTTCACTTTACTTCATGTGAGTCACCCCTATGGTAGGCCTAAGGGCAGGGTGCATTGTAAGCATAAGGTAGGACATGCCCTGGTATGTGTGGCATGTCCTAATAGTGGATTACAGCCATTTTCGTTCTTCACTATTGTAAGGCTACCTACTCTCCATAGGCCAGAATGGGCTGCTGGAATTATTACACTCTATAATCCCAGCAGACTCAGGGAGCATGGTAGAAAGTCAAGTTTAGTATGCCTGAACTCAGAATAATAAAATACTTATTTTAGTAAAGTCTATTTTAATATCCTGTGTTTGCAAATGCTGCTTTTAGAAAGCTAGCATTTGCTTGCCTAACCATTTCAGCCCGCCTCTGCCAGGAAGTGCATCTGCTGTCTGGGTTGTGTGAGTGACGGGGCTGAGGATGACAGTGGTGAATAGGGGGATTACATTACTAGGAAAGAATGTTCCGTCGTGGGCCATTGATTTCAAAGTGGTGGTAAACATCCAACATTTAAATTAGAAAAAGGTGACAGATATGTGACAATTTTTTTGTATAGTTTTTATTTTCTTTATTAATTTGACTGTTTCTTTATTTTTAGTATCTCAGTATTTCTATATTCTTCATTATATTTCAGTTCATTTTAGACCTTACATCACAAATACAGTTTATAAATAGATACATAATTCATAGAAAAAAGAGAAGGACATTTTTAGTACAAAAACTAATATGCAATAAATAACAATATACCTAAAGAGAAAACGTCCCTGGTAACATACATTCACTCAAGAATTACCACCACAGTCATACCCATACTTCATTCAACAACACAACAAAAATTAGGGGGGAGGAAGAGAGAAAACTGAGTTTTAATTGGCAGAGTCGTCATGCCAATTGGTAGGTCTCAAAACACAGTAAGAGACCCTGCAGGATGTTTTGAGACCTACCAATTGGCATGACGACTCTGCCATCTGGATCAAGAATAGGTTCTCGAAGGGGAGTCCAACTGGTCTTCCCTCTGTGCCAACATGCACCACAGTCATTGAAATGTGAAAAGAGGGCACTTGGTAGTAAGGTTTGTGTCTTTCAAATTATGGTTCCAACTCTACATGTAATATGTGGACTGAAACCTTTTTTTTATTAAACAAAAATGCTTGTTAAGAAACAAGCAGATAAATAGAATGAATCATATTGGCAGCATTCAGAAAACATACGGAGTTGTGCTTGGGAAGTACCATAGCTCTGAAGTAGTAATGTAATGGATGTAAACATATCTCATCTTACATCCATTTTTCAACAAATGCACATTCTGGTGAGTCACTGTAATCTATGTACTTTTAGTTAGTTGCAAAAAAGAACCCTTTATATCATTTGTGTGTTCGCAGTCTCAAAGTTTCGATGATGGTATTCAATGTGGAATGTACATTAGTTTAAACCTTCTCTGCCCATCCCAACACTTTCTATGCTCTAACCACAGATTTCCTGAAGGGTCCTTTAGAAGATCAGCAACTCTGCCTTCATCTATTTCGTAAGGTCGTCTTTATTTTGAATACTAGGGGCCCAGTTGATTTGTACAGCTTTACTAGCTTTCTTTAAGACCAAGAAAATCCAGACGTGATAACATAGTTTGTTGTTCCCACTTCATCTGCGGGGTATGGTACCCAGCAAATATATCTAATGTGTGGCTGAATCCAATATCTCCATTAATTGCTGTACTTTTGTAGATACATTCACACCGAATTTTTAGGGCTTGTCTTTTAGAGGATGTCGAAGACCTATTGTGTACACTACTAATGCTTAGAGTGGACTTATCATTGGTTGGCCTTCTTGTCAATTTAATTTTCTTGCTTCTCCATGGAGCATAACCTCTTTGCCATTTTTTAACTGGATGACTTGTACTCATTCACCATTGACATCAGGGAACTACCTTTTTTCTTTTTGGAACAGTACTCCATGGGAGTGCATGTGTTCTCTCTCCTGTGTGGTGTTTCTCCTTCCACTGCACTCTTATCAGGATATTCACAAAACTGAGTAATTTACATGGGTAATTTACTTTTACTCTTTTTTTTAAACTCTTTTTATTGTTTTCATTCAACACATAGGCAGTGATGACAGAATGCAAATAATCACTGTTAAGATAGAAATGCAGGAATCCAAGGTATAAATAGGATTTATTATCATAAACGATAACAACACCAAAGACATCCAGTAACCACGAAGTCCAGCCTTCAACTGCTCTGGAACAGCACGGCACGAACCTAAGACTCTAGAACATCAATAGAGTCAAAGCTAGGTTCGTGCCCTAAAGGCATATTAACATAGCAAAAATCATCATAACAATCACATATTACAGTTAGGTTACATAGTTCTGGATACATTTCTATGATGAAATCAATACTAGTCTGAATATCTCCGAATAATCCCTTCGGCAGTTCAATCCACACTGATCCCCTATCCCCCCCTTTATTCATTATCCGAGCTATCTTCATCAGATTCGGGTATCGGGTCACAAATGTCTCCCCGGTAGGCATTCCAAGCCGCCCATATTTTGGTCCATTTCCGGGGGCATCTCCGATTTATATAGACTGTCTTTTCAGTCACCATAGTGAGGTCCATGTCTCTACACCAGGTCTACAGCGAAGGCAGTTCCACTGCACCCCACTTCTGTGCTATGTTTCGTTTCGCTACCATGAGTCCCAGTGTGACCCATGTTTGTCCATGACGTGTGAGATCATTAGGCTCCCATATGTTGAGTAAGCATCTGCGCGGTTCCGGTAGAAGTGACACCCCCACCGCCTGTGATATTGTTCGCAGTACCTTCCGCCAGTAATCTGCTATTGCAGAACAGTCCCATATTGTATGTATAAAAGAACCCTCATCCTCACACCCTCTGAGGCAATATGGATGCTGCGCCCTCCCTATTTTATGTAGTGTGGTCCTAGTATAATATCCTCGGTGCAGGATCTTAAGCTGCACTAACCTAAGCCTTGCAGGAATTCCTACCTCCTTGGGCGAAGCCAGGGATTCCTGCCATTCTGTGTCATCTATGTCTCCCATGTCTGTCACCCATTTGCCCCGTAGAGAAACTGTCGGGTCTGGCAGATTGTTGATCGGTTTTCGGTACGTGAAGGATGTGGCGCGTTTCGGCATGTGGTCAGTAACCAGTCGGTCCTCCAATGGGGAAGCTTCGGGGACTTCAGTGTCTTGAGGGAGCACCGCCAGCAATGCATGACGTATTTATGTGTACCTGAAAGCCTCAGTCGGGCCCAATTCGATTGTTGCTGGAGTTGGTCAAATGGTAATACATTCCCCCTGTCCCACAAATCCCCCACCGTGGAGATACCTATACTGTCCCACTGTTCAAATTCCTTGCTATTTCGCAGCTGTCCTAATTGTTTAGTGCTCCAGAGCGGGGTGAGTTTGGTAATGACCCCCCTCTATCCCAACCGTGTCTGTGCTGTGTGACACAGCATGGCCGTATGCTTTGTGGGACCCTCCAGTTTCACTGCTTGCCCTTTGTTATATAGGATTGTGAGCATATTACTTGTTCCTAGTTGGGCCCTATCTGCCCTGTATGCTGGGTCATCCTGTGGTGCGTGTATCCATTGGTTAATGATTTTGAGGTGTGCCGCCCAGTAGTAAAACTGTATGTCGAGGAGCGCTATTCCACCATCATACCAACTTCTATGTAATTTTGCTTGCGCTACTCGTGCCGGCCTGCTACCCCAGAGAAGTGTGGACACCTGCGCAGCTATTTGCTTAAAGTATTGGAGCAGGACTGGAAAGGGCATGTTATCAAGGGCGTATAGAAACCGGGGCAGGGGCATCATCTTGCACAACGCCGCTTTACCCAGTAGTGTCAGGAGCAGGGATGCCCAATGTATCATGTCTCTCCTTAAACGCTCCATTGGTGGCGTTAGGTTTTTGGAGAAGAAATCTGCTACATCTGTTGTGATATGTATACCTAAGTATTTAAATGAATCCCTCGGGCAATCAGCAGGGAGCTGGGGTGCGGTTCCCTTCAGTATATATAAGACCGATTTGGACCAGTTTATTGTGTACCCTGACACCTTTCGGAAGTTATCACATATGTCAAGGAGCTCTGGTATAGAATGTTCTGGATCTGTGAGGTACACCAGTATGTCATCAGCATGCAAGGAGAGATGGTCTTCCCATCCTTCCTTCCATCGGATTCCCTTTAATAATGGAGCACCTCTAATTAGCGTCGCCAGGGGTTAGATACCGGGTGAGTGGCAGTAGCCTGGCTCCACTGGGAAAGGCAGCACGCCCAGGAGTGACATCTGCAGTCATTTGTTTAATCTATTTTTACATTGCAGGCTATTACTTCTAAGGCCAACATTTTAATTGTTTATTCACTTAGTTGGCAGCCTATTTTCACTGTGTTAGCGGCGTCTTGCAGAGTTAAGTGCAGGCGCTAGCGCGTAATTTTAAATACAAAGCAGTTTGTTTCTCACTGTTTTTCGGCCCACTTTGCCCTGGTCCATCGTGGCTCCTCTGCCGTTGCGTGGAGGGCTTGTCTCCTACCGCGGCTCTTCGTGCCGGTCCGGTGGAGTTTGGGCGCCATATTGAGAGGGTCCGGTGGAGTTTGGGCGCCATATTGAGAGGAGCCTGAAGGGCTGAAGGACCGGAGTTAGCGGTCCAGTCGCCCAGGCTCTCTCGCATAAAGCGATCCTCTGTTGCTGGCCTACTGTGGATACCGGGTGAGTGGCAGTAGCCTGGCTCCACTGGGAAAGGCAGCACGCACAGAAGTGAGATCTGCAGTCATTTGCTTAATCTATTTTTACATTGCAGGCTATTTCTTCTAAGGCCGACATTTTAATTGTTTATTCACTTAGTTGGCAGCCTATTTTCACTTTGTTAGCGGCGTCTTGCAGAGTTAAGTGCAGGCGCTAGCGCGTAATTTTAAATACAAAGCAGTTTGTTTCTCACTGTTTTTCGGCTCCCTTTGCCCCGGTCCATCGCGGCTCCTCTGCCGTTGCGTGAAGGGCTTGTCTCCTACCGCGGCTCTTCGTGCCGGTCCGGTGGAGTTTGGGCGCCATATTGAGAGGAGCCTGAAGGGCTGAAGGACCGGAGTTAGCGGTCCAGTCGCCCAGGCTCTCTCGCATAAAGCTGAATGTGTCTACGGGAGCGCAGCGGACGAGCGCAGCGGGCGCGACGATGGCGCGCCGGAGGTGCACCAAAGGTAAGCCCGTCTGCGCCCGTCCGCGCACGCCCGGGACCCGGGGCCTTTCCCCCTGGCCAACTTATTAAATACTCCGCCTTGGACTTAATGACTCTTAAACCTCCACTGAGCCATCCACTGCCTTTACCATCAGTCACGCTAAAACGCATTCAATTTTTGGGCATTTTTAAACCTCTTCCATTGATTGCTCATCCCAAACATAATACTCCCATACGTTCGGATTGTGGCCCTTTTCATAATGCAACGCACGACCTGCGATGTATTTACTTAAATACTAGGTCACTGATTAAAAACCAAGTGGATATCTTT
This sequence comes from Lissotriton helveticus, assembly GCF_964261635.1. Classification (NCBI taxonomy): domain Eukaryota; kingdom Metazoa; phylum Chordata; class Amphibia; order Caudata; family Salamandridae; genus Lissotriton; species Lissotriton helveticus. Next base: position 163,522,191 of record NC_136061.1, on the reverse strand, counting down.
CTCCTACTGACCCAGGAGAAGCCGGATATCCTTCTACTGACTGAAACCTGGATCACCCCCAATTCTTTACCAGATATCCTTGCCTCACTCCCTTCGGAGTATTACATTCTCACAGCTAACCGTACCCCTGGGAAAACAGGGGGCGGAGTGGCGGCCATCATCCTTAAGACCTACCAGTTCCGAGAACTGTCCCCTCTAGTTCTCCCAGGTACTGAGAATTTAGTTATTAAATTGGACTCCGAGAGCGGGGCTCTGATATTAGTACTAATTTACCGCCCACCTCAACACATGGCTAACTTCTCCTCACTCCTAATAGAACAGTTGGCTTCTTATGTCGTCAACTATTCTAAACCTATTCTAATAGGAGACCTAAACTTTTGGTTCGACAATGTGGGAGAAGACCCCCAGGCTGCTGAGCTTAAGGACCTACTGGAGGATCTCAATCTGACCCAACACATTCATCTCCCCACCCACCAGAAAGGTCACAGCCTCGATCAAATTTGGGCACATAACTTACCTATTCCAACACTTTCCATTTCCCCCTGCATCTGGTCAGACCACCATTTTATCCATTGTTCACTCAGAATGGGAGGGATGACCAAAACCAGGCCACCAGTGGCCAAAGAGTTTCGTAAATGGAAGTCCTTGGACCTTCCTGTTTTTTTAAAGACCCTGACCACTACCCTTCCTCCCTTGGGCGAGGATGCAGAATCTAGTGAAGGGGTGCTCTCAAACTGGCTACTTCAAGCAGCCGACCTTCATGCCCCCGTGGTAAGCCTTCCAAATCTACGAGGGAATGACGCCCACAAATGGGTTTCCCCTGAATTAAAATTACTTAAATTGGGGATTAGACAAAAGGAAAGGAAGTGGAGAGCAAATTACTCGTCACAAGATAGAGAAATATATTGTTCGGCAAGGAAACTCTATCAAAAAACCTTGCATCAACACAAGACCAACTACTTCTCTGCAAAAATTTTGAACTCTACGAATAGGTCCAAAGATATTTTTAACATCGTGAATGAGCTCTGTGATGACAACCGAACCGCCCCGTCATTAGTACCCACGCAAAAACTTTGTGATTCCTTGAACGAGTTCTTTTTTGAGAAAATCGTGACCATCAAACAGAGTATCACTAGTTCCCCCACCCCACTACCTCTGGCCGACACTTTTTACAACCCCTCTACGTTTTATGTATTTCCCCCCATCGACTCCAAAACACTATCTGAACTGATGGCACGTGTTAAGTCAGGATCACCAGATGACATTTGTCCACCTTACATAATTAAGGAGATAGCACAGGCTATCCCCCAAAGCATTCTCCCGCTCTTAAATAAATCTCTTGAACAAGGCATGGTACCTGATAGTTTTAAGCAAGCACTGTTGATCCCTTTGATCAAGAAACCTGGCCTGGATCTTCATGATCCCTCAAGTTACAGGCCGATCTCCTTGTTGCCTTTTTTGTCGAAAATCCTAGAAGCACATGTTTCCAACTGTTTATCCAATTTTATCGAAAGTACAGAATATCTTGAACCCAATCAGGCAGGGTTTCGTCCCTGTCATTCTACAGAGACAGTGATTTTGGCAGTTCAGAACACCTTGCGTTGCAACGCAGATGGGGACGTCCACCAGGCACTGGTACTTCTGGATTTGTCGGCCGCGTTCGACACGGTTGACTATGCCATCCTGGTCCACCGTGTCGAACAGGCCGGCCTCAGGGGGCCTGCCTTGTGCTGGCTGAAGTCCTTCATCTCCAGCCGCACTCAAGCTGTGAGATTGGGAACTTTCACAGCCCCCAAGAGAAAGTCCACCTGCGGAGTGCCTCAGGGATCGTCTCGGTCTCCACTTCTATTTAATTTGTACCTGCGCCCCTTACTTTACTCTTTGAAAAATTATAAGGTCACTATTTTTAATCACGCAGACGACCTGCAACTGGTGTTTCCTCTGAATTCCTTTGATGCCGTGTCGGAATTTCAACAGGTCATGTGCCACATCCAGAGATGAATGAATCTAAACCATTTGAAACTTAACCCAGGCAAGACAGAGTTGATCCTGCCTGGGAAAAGTGAAATTAGCTGGGGGCCTCACTTTTGGCCTCCTGACCTGGGTGCCCCTCCGACTAAATCTAACACTGTCAAGAGTCTAGGGGTTACTCTTAGCAACGATTTATCTCTTAAAGCCCAGATTGGAACGGTTGTATCCTCTAGTTTTTTCCAACTGCGGAGATTAAGAAAATTTCTCATTTGTTGACCCACTCTGCCCTCATTCAAGCAGTCATTACCCTAGTCTTGTCCATCCAGATTATTCTAACAGTCTGTACCTAGGACTCCCAGCTGGGCAACTGAAAAGATTACAGTATGTCCAAAATCAGGCAGCTAGGCTTATCTATAATTTACCCAAATGGCAATCTATCAGGTCAGGACTAGCCAACCTTCACTGGTTACCAATAGGTCAGAGAGCTATATTTAAAACTGGTTGCATTATATTCAAGGCTTTACAAGGGAAAGGCCCCAAATTTATGATCAACCTGGTGTCTAAATATACCCCTTCACGCAATCTTAGATCTGCTCACAAAGATCTGTTAACTATGCCCTTAGTTAGGAGGAAGCGTCAAGGTGGTAGCTCATTTCAGTTCTTGGCCGCCTCTTTGTGGAACTCTCTGCCTGCCTCCTTGAGACAAAGCGATAGTCTCCTCAATTTTAGACACGCCTTTAAGACCTGGCTTTTCAGACAGGCATATCCTTAGATTAGTTTTCTGACTCTCATGTTGTTGTGCTGTTGTGTTGTAGTTCCCAAAAGTTCCGATAGCGCCATGAAGCCCACGGGCGTACGTGCGCTGTATAAATTAAATTTAACATAACATAACATAACAGGGGTTCCAACACCAATGCGAATAGGAGCGGTGACAGGGGGCATCCCTGGCGCGTCCCTCTCGCCAATGATATCTCGCCTGATAGGTGTCCGTTAGCCGTTACACAAGCTAGAGGCCCCGTATATAGGAGGCGGATCCATGCACAAAATTTAGGACCAAATCCCAGATGTGGAAGGACCGCAAAGAGGTACTGCCATTCCACCATGTCAAAGGCCATCTTCGCATCTAGAGACAAGATGACTGCCGGCTCGGACAGGGACGGCGCCTTGGCCAGCGCTCCATGTAGGCGTCTGAGGTTTAGTGCGGTGTTTCTATTTGGCATGAAGCCAGACTGGTCCGGGTGAATTAAATGTGGTAGGTGTGTCATGAATCTATTGGCTAGTAGTTTAGCTAGAATTTTAGCCTCTGCATTTAGCAGAGATATTGGGCGGTAGGAGGTGCATTCAGATGGGGGCTTACCGGGTTTTGGGATTGCCACTATCGTGGCTATTCGTTGGTCTAGCGGTAGTTCGCCTTTCTCAAGGCCGTTATTATACATCGCCAGTAAATGCGGGCCAACAGTCTGTGCCATCTGTTTATACCATTCTATTGGAATCCCGTTGGGTCCCAGTGCTTTACCTGACTGCAGCGAACGGATTGCTACATGCAACTCGTCGTCCGTAAGATATGCCTCCAGTTCCAGGGAAGCCTCCTGCATCAGCTTGGGCATTTCTATATTTAATAAGGATGCTGCGACCTCAGCCTCTGATATTTCCGATGTCGGTGTATAAACCTCTCGGAAATATTCTGCCAATGTGTCCACTATGTCTCCGGGGTCCGTCGTGAGTCGCCCCTCTGCCATCCGTATTTGCCATATTCCCCTAGTACTATTCTCGTGCCTATCTAGCCAAGCCAGCAGTTTCCCTGCCTTGTCCCCAACGTCATATATTTTATGCCGTGTTGCTGTGAGGTTAGTCACTATTTTATTTCGTAAGTAGTCTCTGTATCGTTGTTGTGTGAGGTGAATAGTGTGTGCCGTGTCCGGTGTGGGATCTGCTGAGTGCTCCGTTTCGGCTGCATGCAGTGCTATCTCTAAGTCTAGTAGTTCTATTGCTTGCCCTCTAAGGACAGTCTTATAAGCTTCCCATACCATTGACGGTGAACTAACCGATGCAGTGTTTTCCGCGAAGAAGTTTTTTGTGGCTTTACGGAGGTCTTTTCTGATATTTGGAATTTGAAGGTACCCGGGATAAATAGGATAAATCCTCCGACGAGACTGTTGGCGGTAGGAAAAAGTCAATACCACCGGTGAGTGATCAGAGATGCCCCTAGGTTTGATTGCTATATCCTCAACATTTTGCAGGCTGGCATCTAGCATCATAAAATAGTCTATTCTGGACAGACTGTTATGCGCATTGGAGTGATACGTGCATTGGCGCGCTGTGGGATGGGAGCGCCTCCAGACATCCACAAGCCCTATTGCATCTGCGAAGCTCTGTAAGCGAGAGATTCCAGGTGTCTATGTCTTGACTGGATATTTGTCTATGGTGGCGTCCATTGTGGCATTGAAGTCCTCCCGAGAATGATAAGATCCCTTTTGGGCAGTGTAAGGAGAAAGTCGCTGAGCGCTGGGAATGCCACTGCGTGTAGAGCTGGTGGAATGTACACCGATATCACATTATTAAGCCTACCTTCCCATTGACCCTGCAGTGCAGCAAACCTTCCCTGGTCGTCTTTCTTAGTTTGGAGGACTATGAAGGGAGAATTTTTACGCACCAGGATGCCTGTCCCCCTGGAGCCCGATGAGAACTCGGAGTGCACTACCATCCTATACCCCCATCTGTCCAATGCATTACATGCCGTGCCCGTGAGGTGCGTCTCCTGCAAGAGTGCTAATGTGGCGCCTTGGCGTTTCAGGGCCTGCAGTACCAGTCCCCTCTAAATCTTATCTCCCAGTCCGTGGACATTCCACGTTACTAGCATGAGGGGGGTCACTTGTGCTTCTTGGATCGTGGCCTGGGTACGTTCAGTTTGGATGTGTGGTGCCATGGGTGCGTTGTGTAGATACCATGAACTGCTGCCTAATTAAGTCATTTGGGGACCTGCTGGTCAGTCGATAGTCTGCCCTGCCATCAGTGCTGTTACAAACTAGAACAAAGAAGAACATAATCCAAACTTCCCAACCCCTTGTCCCTCCCTCCCACCCTGCCTCCCTGCTTAACGGACTCGAAACCGCCCACCACCCCAACTCAGCAGAGTGCTTCTTCCCAAACCAAAACATAGTACTTGCTTGACGGGGGTAAGAAGTCCAGGAGGAAGCATAGACCTTCCCTTCCCTCCATGGCCTGCTTTAGTCCAGTGTCCAAAGTCGGCGCGTCCGTGGTTCTTCATTTATGGGAACTCTCTCCCGGGTGTTGTTTTGCAGTGGTAATCCTATCCATGGCCGAGAGTCTCTGTTTCGGACCGAGGTGAACAGTCTGGGTCCGAGTGTCGTAGAGCTTGGCTGCCTGTGTCTTCTTCCTAGGTACGGCGGTGATGGTCTTTGTTCCCACGACGCGGTCCATCCACTCGACGCCACCCCTCAAGCCAGTCATATGCCTCTTCTGGTGTTTCAAAAAACCATGTCTTGCCCTCCGCTACTACTCTGAGCTTCGCAGCAAATAACATGGAATAGGGCAGCTCTTGAGCCCGTAGTGCTTTTTTTTACTTCCAGAAAACTTCGCCTCCGCCGGGAGACCGCTGCTGTATAATCCGGGAAGAAGGAGACCGTTGAGTTTTGGACTCGAATTGGTGGGGAGACTCTCGCAGTTTGTAAGATGGTGTCTCTATCTCGGAAGTTAAACAGTCTGGCGAGTACAGGTCTGGGGGGCGCCCCCGATTTGGGCCTTCCGCCCGGAACTCTATGGGCTCTCTCTACAGAGAGGAAACTAGAAAGTCCTTTGGGTTGTAGTCGCGTTTTCACCAGGTCTTCAACATAGAGGTCCATTGCTTGAGCACCTTCACATTCTGGAATACCAAGAATGCAGACGTTGTTCCTGCGTGAGCGCCCTTCCTGGTCATTGAGCTTCTCCGCTAGTAGCTTGTTTTCCATCTCGAGTCGGGACAGCGCTTTTTGCAGTGCTGTTGTGTCCGTCACCAAGGTTTTAGTGACTGTCTCGACTTCTGTAACTCTGCCCGCCATTTTCTGGTAGTCCGCTCTTAGTAGGGTGACGTCAGTGGAGATCGTCCCCACTGTAGTTTGGACACGCGAAAGGGCTGCCATGATCTCCTCCAGCGTCACTTTTTTCACCCCTTCGCCCTCTACCGCTTGCCTGAGGATGTTCGCCCCTCTGAAAGTGGTGGAAAACCTTTGTCATACGCGTACTTGTCCAATTTGGCTTGCGTATTTTGAGACCTTGGGCCCCTGCCCACCATGGTGTCACCGACGGTTGTCCAGTTATTTCACTGCGCCGTGCTATCGTTTCTCTTGGGCTTCCGGTCCCCGTGGCCTGCTGGGCATGTACCGCTTTACATGCACTGGTGCCAGAATTAATGTGAAATGTCCGGTCGTGCAAGTGCTGCGAGGTGCGCCAGCACATATCGTCCTGCTCCTGCGTCTGGTTCAATTCTCAGCCTCCAGCCTGCACCACCCGCTCTCCAGATAGCATGCACCTTGCCAGCACTGTGTTAGCCAGTCACATGGGCTCTCAGTTCGATAATTTGGTCAAGTTTTTCCGCGTTGATAGGTATTCACAAAAAGGGGGGGGGGGCTGGTGCCACTTGAGCTCCTTCTAGCTGTAGTTTGTGCCCTCACGGCTTTCGCAAAGTCTTGGGCCCCCACACCCTTAAGTTCGGCAGTAGTTGCGGCCCCCAAGAAATTGAGTCCCCGGCTCTGTCCCTGCCACCAGGCCTCACCTTTCCGTCGCTGCTCCACTCGCGGATGTCCCCGCGGCGCTGGTAGCTACCCATCCTCTAGAGTGTGTCCAGGTCGGGTCTCCACTCGTCGTTACTAGGGGTGCCCACGGCGCCCGGCACGCCGCTCGCCTCGATCCGCCTCCCTCCTGCCTCGCTCTCGGGTCTCGAGATAATCCAGGCCCCGGTCTCCGCGTGAGTGTTAGGCCGCTGCAGGTCACTCTCGGCTATCGATTGCACCCGGTGTCGGATTTCGCCCGGAGTCTTACCTACCGCCGCCGGTCGGTCCTAGACCTCAGCTCAGACCCTTGGAGCGTATTCATGTGCCGGATTAGCTCGAAAGGCTGCGTCGTCCTCGGAGCTCCTTCACTAAGCAGCCATCTTGCTCGGCTGTTAGCCACGACCTCCCTACTTTTACTCTTTTGAGTAATGTTACTACATCATAAAATCTGAGTGTAAAGATTTTCGATAAGTGCAGACTTGCAAATCTTCACCGCTGAAAAAAGGGATGGAACCAAATGATACTACTGCCAAAAATAAAAAAAAACATAGTAAGTCCAGTAACACACATAGCTAACCACTAATACTGCAAAACCCTCCCATCCAAAATAATGGAGGAAGGTACTTAAAATAAAACCTCATTTGAAATAATGTTAAATTCAAATATTTAAAATAGTTAAAAATATAAATATAATTGTTACAAAAAATCTAAAAATAGTTCAGATTTATTCATTATTAAATATTTTATTAAACTTTTAAAATAATATAACTGTAAAATTCATTGATTAAAATACAATCCAATTACTTCTGCACATCACTTTTAAAAATTATTAATGCACAATAAACAACATTATATGTTTTATTTAAGGTGGGAATTACATTTTTACTTTAAACTTCAGAAAAATAAATGTAATTTAATGTAACAGATCTAAATTAAAGACGAAATTCAGAATTAAGTTAATAGAGTTGTAGATTTTTTCTTTTTTCTTTTGTTGTACATTTATATAAAATTCATTATATATGTTTTTTAAATGCAGCACGTTTTCAATAAAGTCCCTTTAAAACTGGATTACACCTTCTGCTCACTTGAGGCAAAGGAATCATGGCTGTAGTTGCTGGCGTTTTCCTTCTACTTCACTGTGCCCTTCTGCCGCCTCCCCAGGGTATCTTACCATTTGGATTGTGTCCCAGCCCTTTCAGCCATATTTTCACAGATGGGCTGGGATTAACTCCCTAACAGGTAAGTGGCTAAAGACAGCACACGGAGTGACTACTATTTCCTTGTTGTCCTCACAATAGGGCATTTTTACAGTGTGCAATGCTATCACTCTTTGTGCATACCTTGAGGACCCTTTGCTCTGAAATGTTTTAGCATGCTTTCTTTGCGTATTTTTTGTTTGTTTGTTTTTTGGAAGGCAGGGTTTGCTTTCATTCTTGTAGATACTAAACCTGCCCATACTTGATACCTGTGGTCTGCAGTTTCCTATTTGCTCTCGGTGATTCCCAAGAGAGTGCAAGGAAGGTTAGAGTGACAGGATGCCATTTTTGAGATAGAGAAGAATGATCTTCTAATGATAAGAGCCACAGGAGACCATTTGTCTTCTCCTCAAAGTCTAATCAAACCTAGCGTCAGACCAACAGGGGACAAGATTGACTGATGGAGTGATGCAGTTTTCGTTTTATGAAAGGTTCTTTTAAATCTATTGCTCATGTCTGATACCTGTGTCTTTGGCACCTTTGATTCTATGTGTGTTTAACGAATGTACAATGTGGTTCATGGTAACAGAGAGCCATTTTTCTTCTCTTTAAGTTCAATGAACTCTATAACACCCGCAAGGACACAATTGACTGTGGGAGCGTTTGACTGAGTTTTATGAAAGGTGTCCATTTTTACTCTTCTATATATTTTGGATTCTTATTTTATATTGAATGGTACCACATTTCTGGGTAAACATATCAGAACATACTGGTTTCAACACGCGTCTATCCATGATGGTGCATGTGTAGATTATGACTCATTGGTAGAACATGTCTAATTTAGGCACTGCCAGTGTTTTTGTGGGTCAGCAGATCATACCTACAGGTTCCAATGTTCTTGGGGCCTGACATATTACAGGTTGCATTCTACGTGAATGTTAGTGGGTGGCGTATGTTGGTGCAGGATATTGTACTTCTGGGAGTCAAAGGAGAATCTTTAGTCACTCTCACTATTCTTTCACTATAAGCAAAATAATATGGATTCCAGAAAGTTAAATACACAACTTTTCTTTAAGGTTTCAGAATTTTATTCTGTACATTATTCCTAGTGTTCATCCTTTTTTATGCTTAGAGTCTTCACAGCTTTTCAAATTAGACAACATACGGAAGAGACAAAGAGAAAAACAGCAAGTTTGACTGTGAACAATATCCTACATTCATATTACAACTTCTTTCATACAGAGGTTCCCCCCGCTTTTCTCTGCCAGCCAACCTTTTTTTCATTTTCAAACTGACCTGTACATATTTAATAATCAGTTTTACATGTATTCATTGTTTAAAATTAGATTACTATGTACAAGCTGCAAACCGCTTAGTGTCTCAACACTGCAGAACTCTAACTTTCTATTTACAACTCCTTTTAAATGTTATTAAGGCCATTTGATTAATAGGTTAGTCTAGAAAGTAGTGCTCCCTAATCTTTGTAATGGAACAGCTCCTGTTTCACATACAATGTATTGTAACATTTTGTCGAAGAATGTTACTTGCTGGGAGACTGACATGTGATTTTAATGTTTGTGTGGCCGAGGTATGGAGTACTAGAGTGCCTTAAAGTGCTGGTATCATAGATGGGAGTGCCCTATGAGACTTTCGGGGTCTTCAATGAGGGTACCCTTTGGAGTGCATGGTAGTTAATGGGATTCTGCTCTCTTTTGTTTTGCCCTTGCTATCCCAGCTCCAAAACATAAGAAGATAAAAGTGTATTTGTGAAACGCTTATTCAACACTGCTGTAGTTTCTTCACACTGGCAACAGATATTTATTGCAACTCAACTCAATGGTGAAGATTTTGTTAAAGAAAGAAAGGTTGAGTGGATATGCCAGGATTCAACTTATAGCCACACAGATAAAGACTGACCCTCAAAAGTAGGTGCATCAGTTCCCTAAGCCACCAACCAATTGTGCATAACCGCAACCACATTACCGTGTAGCTAAACCCCAAGTTAAAAGCTGTTGTATTAAAGCGCCCCTGTCCTCCAGCTCTATGGCCTAATATTGCATCATACTGCATCACAGTCTGACACATATACTATCTCTCAGTCTATGCAAAAGCAATCTGTAGCTCAACGAGAATGCCTCTTGCCTTGTATAAAAAGGAACTAGAGTTTAGACACAGTTGCAGTAGCATAAGAAAGGAACACTGCCACAACGGGCCTTGACTACTCCAGGAGAACACAGGGAGCAAGGAGTCTATATCAGATGTTATCCAGAGGGCTGCACACGTTCTGAGTTTATGCCAAGCTGGGCAGTTCGTGGTGGATGGGTAGCAGAAAGGCATGTCAGCGAAAAACATAAAGGCAGCTGTATGTGCAGAGTGAGGCACACACCAGAGAGAAGGGCATCAACATTTTCTGGGAATAGAGCATTGCTAGAAGGATGAAGATCTTACAGCACTAGAAGAAACAGGCAACATTATCCTTAGAAACCTAGCTTCTGAATATACACTGCATTCATAGGCATTTTCGTCTTGTGATACAGGGTTCATAAATGCAAATCCCCTACATGAAGGTCCCCCTCAATTATAAGGTTTTGAGGCATTGTTCTAGGCTTCAGAATAACACCAGTTGTCCAGGATGGTTGTGGCCGCTGACTCTGTAGAAGGACCTGAGAGCTCTTACTGGATGCCAATCCTAGTGCAGTCAGTGATTCTCACTGTTTATTTCCAGTGTGTATCCCAAGAGGGTCAAGATAATATCCTCAAATGTTCAGTGACAGTTTCCAGAGTGCTGATACTCCTTCTAGGTCCTACATAAGCAAGGGGTACACCTCCTTATGTGTCACTGAGATGCAAGGAACCACAACTAAATATCGATGGTCAGGGGTTTGTGTGACAGTCCCCAAGGACAGGCATTCTGCATTTTTACAATGAAGATTGAGGAGATAGATTTATGCGCAATGAATATTGAATGGATGTTATTTACATATGTATTAGTTATACTGATAACTAGGCCAGGCAAGGGCCAGCAACTAGTATGTAGGTCTTATGGCAATATTAAGAACTGAGCATCATGCCATCCTACTAGGTGAGATGTATGACTTTTGAATTTGCTTACCTTAGTACTGAGTTTGTATGCCCCCAACCATGAATACAATTGATAACTATGGAGTGGCAACCTTAACCACAGAAGCGTAACTGCACATGTTTAATACACATATAAGTGTTAAACAGAGATATCCGCCAGGAATGATCAAGTACTCTAGGAGCATTACCAATAGCTTTTATTGCATTTCCATATTCGCCACATTATCAGCCATGATGATGTAGTTTGACTCACTAATGAGTTTTTCAAACAATGTATTACCTTGAGAAATGTAACAATATATATATATATATATATATATATATATATATATATATATATATATATATATATATATATATATCTCCATCTCAGTTTCGGTTGCCACTTTGTAGTTTTAGTTAGCACATCGTTGACATAGTATATGGATTTTTTGTTTTGCTAATAACCTTGGTGCCGTTTGCCGAATCTTTGCAAAACTTTCCAAAAACAAATTTTAAACACCTCAGCAGCTTTCGTGAAAGTTAGAGGATGACCTGCTAAGTGGGGGCCGAGACAAGGGGGCTCCCACGTGCACTATGAGAATTGTAGTTTATTTCAAAGTCTAGTATAAAAATTTCATTACTCCTAATTGAAATGAGTCAATTACTGATTCTTCATGCAGGATGTCTGCAGAAGTTGTAGATCATCTCCAGTGAGCTTACTCAATATCTTTTCTCCAAATATGTGATGTAATTCAACAGGAATTTTTAACCGTCTGGTGGGCCCCATACTCATTTCTTCAGTCAATAATCAATTTAAACTGTGAAGCATTTATCAGGAGATGGAATACTAATGATTACATAATCATAATATTCTAAACCTGCATACATCTCTTCATCCTGCTTATGACCTATTGAGTGAGTCATAGTTAGCGTTATTATATATTTCGATTCTAGGTGTATAATTTTCCTCTCAGAGTCAATAATATCAAAGTACATCACTGAGCTCGCATTTACACCTCAGAAATGTTATCTTGAGTGCCTGTTGTCAACTGAACAGAGTTGGCCTTCACATATGAGGGAGAGAGGTGTGTGTGTGATGAATGCCTGAACTTAGTTAAGGTCCTACGCCAAGGTCCACAGCCATTTTGGGAAGCCTATTATTTTTCCCATCCTAGCCAATTCTTAACTGAACTGCATTAGAACATTTGGTGGTGATCAGTCATTTTATAGTTGTATTACTTTATCCCTCTCTGTTTACTGCACTGCAACACCGATTAGTTAAGACCCCTGTATACATTTCTTGTTTCTCTCCATTTCACATCATACCCTGACTACATGGTTATGCAGAAAATCTACATGATCCCCCAGTTGGGCTTGGAAATATAAGTTCTGACTCCAGGTATCACATACAGAATGATGTAAAGGAACACAAGCTATAGATCTATACGACTGCCAGACCTAGTGCCAACATGTTTCATATTATGTTTTCACATCTGACACTTGGGGCCCTCAAAATGATGCACAAACCCTTGACTTTGATACTGGGCAGGCATTATAAGACGTGATTCAGCAATCAGATGTCACTCTTAAGAAGTAGGTGTACAAGACTTACTACATACAATAAGTACCAGCGTATACGCTCAGCCACAACCCAACCTGTACCAGTTGACCCTAGATACAAATTCCTTTTTCTAGAATCTTTGTTCTCATCACTAAGGATTCTCACCTGTACAACTCCTTCTCATGATAGAGGGCTTGCGTTGCCAGAGATGCCCTCCTAACACCTTGGTGAGAGGCGTGCTCCACATTTGTGAGCTACAACAGACAGTAGGATGGCCCTTCGCTCACCACCAGGTTATCTTAAATTCATAGATGGGGCGTTTACAATAATAGTGGTTGATAAGATGCTTGTCGCACACCCCAATGCACTGATGATCCACAATGATCCCCCTGTCCGACAGATCAGTCACAATACAGTGCAATAGGTCATAGACATCTGCCACCGCATCCCAGGGACCGAAGGACACGTCCACGTCACAGTGATGCTCGAAGAGCTTGGCCTCGCTCTCACTTCTTTCGAACCGGAGTGGGTTGAAAGGAGGACACTCGTATGGCGTGACCGGCATTTCTTCCTTGAAAACACAGATCTTCAGCTTGGCGAAGCGGGCCTTCCTCTGCATGGCTCTCAGCTTGGCGATGTCGATGATGCGCTCCAAGTGTTCTAGACAGCAAGGGCAGAAGATGTGAGAACAGAACTATTACAGGGCAAGAAGGCAACACAAAAGCTTAACCGGGAGTCAATACGAACAGTGTAATCTACAGGGCACACTTAAAACAAGTACGTGTAACATCTGTATAAAGGCATTTCTTTATACCTCTCCTCACACTCTTGTATGCTGCTTAAAACCAGCAGTAACAAGTTGAATCGGTCAGACTTTGTTAAAAAAAAATCCATCAAACACTGAGCACTAGGAATTCACTCATTGTGGCACTCAAGAAGCAGGCTCTGTGGTAATACTGATATTCTGCAGTGTGGTAGTGCTGTTATTAAATTATTAAACACTGTTGTGCTCATCTCAAAAGTAGGCAGAGAGTGCCACCAACTGGAGGACTGTCATTAGTGCCGGTGTTGAGAATTAAGTGCTGGTGCAGAGCACTGGAAACCATCAGCTCAAATTAAGCACTGCTTCTTCAGAGCTGCTGCTCTCCTGTGGCGGGGTCGTAAGGCAGCTGCTGGCACCAGGCTGAAGTGTTTGCAGTGTTGCTGTAGTATTGTGATTGTAGTACTGTGCTGTAGTTTTAGTGCTATACGTAAAGTGATGTTGACATGTTGGATTGTTGCAGTTCAGGTGTTGCCTTGTGGGCTGTATTCTAGTGTTGCGACCCACATTTAGGGAAACACTGGTCTACAGGCTTCAGTGCCCTCTTGCCCCCTTGCAAGTTACAGCAGATGTGTACTGTGTCAAGCAGCCTTTAACACTGGATTCCTTACCCGCGCCCCATATATACGCTTTAAGAGAAAACAAAGAGATGCATTAGTTCTTGATTAATAGGAAGGGCATTTGATTCCAACCATACACTGACAGGCCGGATGCATAGCCTAGTTCAGAGACGGATTCTTGGGAATGGAAGAACTTTTGACTGGTCTGTCTTAATTGATCCATTTTGCTCTGAATTTAGATTTTGCAATATTCCTGTTACTGAATATCAGTCACTTAGTTCTTGTCTGTACTGTTTTTGTATTGTTTTTATTTTTATCTCTATTATTGTATCTTTTATAGTTATACTTCGTGTATACCAAATAAAGAAACTTGTGACTCTAAAAGGGTACTAGGGTTGGGGAAGATCAACCATACACATGTTTAATTTGGCATGCCACAGATCTGTGGTAAATAAATAAATAATACCTCTATTTTTGACTAGATATACAATAACAGATAGCTCAATAAATAAGAGTCAAGATTCGAGGTAGTAGGAGTTTGCAGGTTTAATACAGCATAAAGGACAGGAACAGGACCACCTGCACGGGAATAGGATGGCAGCGCTGCACGGGGCAGGGACAAAGGAATGGCAACTTTTAATAACAGTGCACAAGTATATATACTTAAACAAAATACATGGTATTCAATACAATAGGCGTAGCAGTGGGCAGGGCCTGTAGCAGTCGCGAAAGATAAGGCAGAAAGAAGGTGTAACAAGAGGCGTGAACAGGGCGTATACATAGACATGTGATGTAAACGTAACGGAATATGTCACAAATGGGGCGGAAACATGGAGGGGGCTACCTAAGGAGCCGGGACCTCTAACCTAGTGGTGCGCGCAAACTGACAATGACGTGTTACTAGGGAGAAGCTGGGGGCTATGACTTCTGAGCTAGAAGGAGAGACGAAAGTCTGGAGAGTCAGAGCGACATGTACCTAAACACTATCTAGTATCTGATGTTTAGAGAACATGTTGATAGAATCCAAAAGTTATCAGGGCAAAGGCTAACAGACACTAAGACTGGTGCATGCATTATTCTACATGTAGTGTGTGTTGAGGAATATTAAATGACCATAAATACAATATTTCTCTTACATGGAGACGTAAAGGCTAGACGATGACTGAAACTATTGATGCGATTCAGTAGCTTAGGAATGCAGAGAAGGAGGGCTGGACTGATAACTAGAATCATAACATACTCTTGGCAGACTGGCAGGCAGAGCCAGGCCGAGCCGGGCACTGTGAGGCAGGAAGTAAGTGAAGGGTCAGGGATACAGGTGGGGGCTGTATCGCTCCTCGGAGAGGGTTCAGGAGACAGGAGCTGAATCTGAGTCCGGGCCCTTTTGAGGCCTAGAAACGGGGACTTTCAATGAAATAACGTGCACACTGAGAAACGTGGCAATGCAGCTTTACATAGGCCTAATACTCGTAGCTTTCACGAGAACTGGAAACTGGCATACTAGAGATGGACACAACTGTAATTGCGTCTTTAATCGATCATGGGGAATACATATGCATATTAATCATGCACATATAGCATAAGATGGGGAACACGTAGGGACACAGAACATGGCAAAATTTACTTTTCCACATTCCCTCCTTGTCACTACGTTTCCATCAGGAAACATCAATATTCATGATACCATCTATCATTTCATACAGTATCATTTGCTCGTCTCGAATTTTCTTGGAACGGGATCTAGGACGGGACTTGGGACTAGGAATACAAGAGGTAGCACAAATGCCGCAAATCGCAGGGCCACATTGTATACAGAGGCAGCAACTGAATATGATCGCTACTGCAATACCTAGAAAGGACAATACTTTCCATCCCCAGGCAGAAATTATACTCCAAAACCAACCGGACCATGTCCAGGTGCCTGGATTCTGGTGTAACTGATGGGCAATTTTATGAAGTCTGGTTATAGCTGAATAAACAGACGGCGCGTTATTAGGAATGAAAATGCAGCAACTAGATCCGATGACTCTACATGCTCCTCCTCTATCGGCCAGTATGACGTCAAGAACGAGACGATTTTGGAGCACGACAAATCTCATAGCAGATTGCTCTTCGGTTAAGTTACCTAGAGCAGAGGCAGTCTCATTCACTACTGCCTCAAGGGTTCTGGTTAATCTACGGATTAACTTACTATTCTGGATAGGTCCTATAAAGAAAAAGAATCCTCTATTGAAATCTGTATACTGTTCTAGAGCAGTTTCAGTTTGATCGACAATCGGGGACTCGATCTCCCTTCTATGTCTAATGTGTACTAGATGTGTGTGTCTATGATAATCAGATGGGGCTAGAAAAACTGGTGGCAGTAGGAAGGCAATGTAACAGGTTCCCTCCCAATCGAGGGGCAGACGAACATATGCGGTCTGACCACAAATAAAATAAGAATGACGTGAAGCTTTGAAAATAGATTTCCCACTGTCACTATACTCGACAATAGTAGTACAATCACTATGTCCTACATGTACGGAACCATTATTTCGGACACATAATTCGCCTTTGACTGGTAATACTGAAATAGCAGGTAAGTCTGGAGTAGGATCAGACTGAACATTCAGAACCATGAAATTCGAAGAATAATTACCCAAATTATAAACTTCATTTTCTAGATCTAACCCTGTTCTGTGGGGAAGACCTTGCTTGTCTGGAAAACATGTACTGTTCAGAAGGGACATATCAGTTGAGGATGACGTTAACGTGGACCATGCTCCACATGAACCATTATGTGAAAACGGATAAGGAAAGAGTGGCAGAACTCCCTTCGGTGTCTGGAAAGGGGGGAGTCGACCACACACCCAACAATTAGTGGCATTGCTGGTCTGGTGTGAATAATGCAACATACGGATAAATGTGTTATTGCGCATAGCAAGACGATAAGATAGTTCATGAGGAGGCAGATCACTAAACGTGTGCTCTACTGTAGCATTAGAAAACTTATTTACATGAGAAATTGGAAAACATAAATGAAATGCATAACTCGTGCAGGTAACCATTAAGCTTAAAAACAATATAAAACTTAGAAAAACGATACATCGGATAGAGTTTTGACTAACTCTCTCACTATGGGGGTCTATCTCATACATGTCAGATACCTGTCTAACCGTTTCACCCAGGGGGACTTAGACAATTAAACTGGCTGACTTATTTTACTAGACCGGAGCTTACTTTTATACTCCTGCTGCGGAGTTTTCTCTAACAGGGAGGGCTTGATATCAATGTCATTTGCGGGACAGTCCTTAAGAATAGTATCTTGGCAGTCTTTAAAATCTTGACAATCCTTGGAGATGTTCTTGGAAACAGTTTTTAGTCCGTGAAATTTCTTGACGTGTGACAGGTGCACCCACCCCTTCCTGCCTTCCAACTTGACGGCAGTACGGGTGGTTAGAAGGACTAACTTCGGCTCCTTCCAGCGAGGCTCCAGCGGACTTGAACGATCAAAATTGCGGACGAGGACCAGGGTGCCGGGAAGGATCTCGTGTGGCTTGACTTCAGTATTGTCGGGAAATGCAGCGGCAACCTGTGAACGACAAGAGTGTAGGGCAGACATCAAGGAAGCTAGGTAATCTGTCAGCATATTACTGGAAACATCTGTAATACTTCGGGGTCTAGGTGTACCCCACATATTCGGGGGGCGGCCGAATACGACCTCATAAGGGGACAGACCTGATCTGGAGTGTGCGACCATGCGCATATAAAACAAAGCGACTGGCAGAGCAACTAACCAGTCTACACCTTTTTCTTGACAGATTTTGGCAATGCGGATTTTCAAGGTTTGATTATGTCTCTCTACGAGACCGGCTGCTTCTGGATGGCGTACACAATGGAACTTCCACTGGTACCCTAACAAAAGGGAAACGTGCTTCATTAGTTCAGATGAGAATGGCTGGCCGTTATCAGAATACACGACCCTAGGGAGTCCATAACGGGGGAAGAATTCACGAACCAACTGCTTGGCAGTGGTCGCGGCTGTATAATCTGGGACTGGATATGCTTCTGTCCACCTGGACAAAGCGCATACAACTACAAGGACATACTTGAAACCTCGACATCGCTCCATCTGAATATAATCCATCTGGAGGACTTCAAAAGGGTGGTCAGGAGGTTGGAATCCACCTTGTTCCACCGGGACACTTTTACCTGGATTGAACTGGCAACATATCATACAAGTACGGACTTTCTGCTTGGCTGCAGCTCGTAAATGCTTGTTAAACCAAATGTTCTGGATACTGTCTAACATGGCTTTTTCTCCTAAATGTGCAGGACTATGTGCGGTATTGATAATGACTTGAACCATTGAGTCGGGGAGAAACCATGTGGCTTTTCCCCTCGTCAACCATCCCTGATCTGTCTGGACCCCTCCTTGTTCGGACCATTTCTTAATTTCCTCGGGAGTAGCATGTAACTGGATATCTATGATATCTTGAGTAGGGTCCTTAACTGTCATACAAGTAGTCTGTTCGAGAGTGGATGTCGGTGTCTTGTTAACTGGCATGTCTGGAGTCTGTGCTGTAAGCTTGGCTGTTCGATCTGCTAGATCATTTCCTTGGGAAATAATGTCAGTAACTTTAGTATGTGCTTTGCATTTCATAATAGCGATGGATGTCGGTAAATGTATTGCATCTAACAGAGCTTGAATGAGGAGACCATGCTGAATCTTGGTTCCATGAGAAGTCATGAAACCTCTCTCCTGCCAGAGCACTCCGAAGTCGTGTACAACTCCGAATGCGTAGCGTGAATCTGTGTAAATATTAACTTTCAGGTTCTTGGCACATATGCAGGCTTGTGTCAGAGCGACTAGCTCTGCTGCTTGAGCAGACAGGGTGTCAATACGGTGTGTTTCAATAACTTCAGTGTCAGTAGTCACTGCATACGCGGCTACTAGTTCTCCTGTACTTGTTCTCATACATGAACCATCCACATAAAGTGTCAGGTCGGGGTCTGGTAACGGAATATCTGTCAGGTCTTGTCTTGGCTTAGTCATAGTGTTAACAACTTCCACACAATCATGCATGGCAGGATTTGAAGTAACTGACGGTAATAGTGTAGCAGGATTTAGAACGTTGCAGCGTCTGATTTCTATGTGTGGCTGGAACAGTGTCAGTTCATAACCTGTCAAACGTGCAATTGTCAAGTGCTGAGTCTGTGTTCGGTTTAAAAGAACTTCCACGGAGTGTGGAACTTGTACTGTCAAGGAATGTCCTAATACTATGGAATCACTTTGTCTAATAGCTAGCGCTGTGGCTGCAACTGACTTGAGGCACGCAGGCAGAGCCTGGGCTACTGGATCTAGTGTGCTCGAAAAATAAGCACAGGGCTTGTATTGTCCGGCTTGATCTTGTGTGAGAACGGATAATGCTGTACCATCACGTTCTGTAACAAAAAGCGTAAAAGGCTTACTGTAGTTCGGTGTAGCTAGAACAGGTGCTTGGCATAAAGCTTTCTTTAATTCATTAAAACTAAGTGTATGTTCAGATGTCCAAGGGAGAACAGTCGATACGGCTGCCTCCTGTGTCGTTAACTGTATCAGTGGCTTGGCTAGAAATGCATACTGAGGAATCCATTGTCGGCAATAAGAAGTAAGGCCGATAAAAGCACGTACCTCCTTCTGTGTCTTGGGCTGAGGGAGACTCGCTATTAACTGGATACGGTCAGGTGTCAACTGCCTACCCCACTTGGACAGTAAGTGGCCTAAGTAGATCACTTGCTGGACACAGAATTGAAGTTTTGAAGGGGACACCTTGTGCCCCATCTCGGCTAGGAAATACAGAACTGTGAGTGACGCTCGCTCGCAAACACGTTCAGAACGGGCAGTGATCAGTAGATCATCGACATACTGGAGCAGGGCAGTGTCAGTTGGCATGTGAATATTGTCTAGTTGTCTCTTAAGTGCTTGACTGTAAATACTAGGACTTTCTGTGAAACCTTGAGGAGCTCGTGTGAATTTATAGCTCCTTCCATTTAAACAGAATCCGAAAAGGTACT
Source organism: Lissotriton helveticus (assembly GCF_964261635.1). Lineage (NCBI taxonomy): Eukaryota > Metazoa > Chordata > Amphibia > Caudata > Salamandridae > Lissotriton > Lissotriton helveticus. Next base: position 163,502,215 of record NC_136061.1, on the reverse strand, counting down.
GGCTGTCTGGATGAATGGGGACACTGAAAAATGCATTCTTGAGGTCGATTACTGTAAAAAATATTGCCTCAGAATCAATGGCTGTCAATAGAGATGAGATATCTGGAACAACTGGGTACTGAGGAATGATACATTTATTGAGTTCTCGAAGGTCAATCACTAATCGATGTACTGGGGGTGCATTTGGATCAGTACGTTTCATGACTGGAATGATAGGAGAATTACATACATTGGAGTCAGTTTCTACAACTACTCCTTGAGCCATAAGCTCGTCAATAATTTTGGATAAGGCTGCTACAGCCTCAGGTGGCAATCTGTACTGTCTGATTCGTGGTAACACTACACCTTGCTTGAGAGTCACACGATTGGGTGTGATTCGCATGAAACCATCATCAGTTGGACCTTGCGCCCATAGATGTTCCCGGACATTTGACAATCTCAGGTCAAAATCTCGTAATACATAGTGACCCTTGAAGTCACGTAAAAACAAACGTATCCCCTCTGGGGAACAGCAAATAACTGCACCTAATTCTTTCAGTGTCTTAATGCCTAACAAATTTTCTGGACATGACTTTGTAAGCAATAGATCAGTAGTTCGGGACAATGGACCAACTTCTAAAGTAACTGGCTTTGATATCTCGTTTACAATAGGCTTTCCTGAAAATCCAAGGGAAACATTTCTAGAGCCTGAGAGCGGAGCCCCTGGAACCTCGTCGTGACTAATGGTAGTCCTACTTGCCCCTGTTTCAATCAGAAACTTTCTGTCTTTCCCTAATACTTGACTGTATACGTAGGGACCTTCTTGATCTACAGGAATCTCGATGAGAGGCAAGCCTACCTCCCTCTCTAGGCTGTTTCATGAATACGCTTGATACTCTGGATACTCGGATTGTGCATACTGGTACATCTGCTGTGTAACATGCTGTGTTGCAGCTATAGGCTGCGGTGCTGGAACTGTCTGTTGTGCATTCTGCGGTGACTGAGAAGTCTGTGAAACTTGTTCTTGTCTAGGCGGACGTGGTCTTTCTTTAGTTTTACCAGTGGCTATATTGTGTTTCAGAACTGCACACTCGTTTATAAAATGACCTGGTTGTTTACAATAATTGCATGTCCCTTTAACGGGAGCTGCAGGATGACTGGCTTGATTCGGACCCCTCTTCTGACTGTCTTGAGGAACAGATTGTGCAACTAGTACTTTCATTTTCGTGTCTTTCATACGTCTCCTCTCGTGTTCTTGCTCTTCTCTGATTCTATTCTGGTGATACTGGAGCATTTGGAGCATCTGGGATGGGGTACTAGCTTGCCAAGTACTTTCGACTTTCAAAACTCTATTCTTAACTTGTGGACTTGAATTCTCGACTAATTTAGTAACAAAAAGATGAGGGTATGACTCGCTACTCGTCTTCAAACCACTGTTTATTATAAAACATTTCTCAAATCTAGAATAAAAATCACTAGTATCTTCGTCTGGTTTCTGTTTACATGCTGAGATTGCATCCCAGTCTTCCTTTTTCGTGGCTAATAATCTAGGCAAAACTTGTATCAATAATTCTGGTAATTCTTTACATTTGTCTCCAAGACCGGTACCTGGTACACGTATCTTATCTTCAGCTTCTAGAGCTGTCCAATCGATCTTTTTCTCTCCCACCTCCCAATCCTTTTCCTTGAGTTTTTCATATATGCCCGCAGGCAACAGGACTTTTAACATTTTAATAATATCTGGATACGTGTATTCTCCCATACGGAGCATGTCTTTTAATTCTCGGTGGAACCCTGCTGGATCTTTGTCGTGACAGGGAATTAATTTCTTCATCTCTAAGAGTTCCATCTTGGTAACTGGGGTGTAAACAAATACTCGTTGCATTTCACCACCCGCTGTCCTAACTGGGTGTACTTCTCGTAACGGATGCTGTCTATCTATATAAAACGGTTTACTTTCTGGAGGTGAGACATGAACAAAATGCGGATTTAGGAACGTTCTATATTTGTGGCGCTGTTCTAGAATGACACTAATTAAATCGGTGCCTAAACCTTTCCATCTATACTGGAGTAACTCGTTCAGGACATCATGTAACGGACCTGGATCAGAATGTTGACCCTCATACAGAGTAATGAGGTGTTGGATCATATACATACCCACCAGTCGCTGCTCGGCTGGGGGCAGTTTCAGAAACATTTGTGCCACTATTTCGTCTGGAAAAGTGGTAGAATCAGTAATCCATCGGACTGCTGATCGGGCTAGTTCTTGTTCATGCATGGTACTTAACTCACTATAACCGATTCGTGATTTCAGAATGTGATCGGTAGCTTGAAATACTTGTTCTAGAGAACCTTGTTCTGGTGCTGGAAGAGGAACAGTTTTCTTGTGTTCTAGGCGTAAATGTCGGTCTGGAAATCTAGATTTACCTACATACGCTATTCTGGCGGTGTTCTCGTCGTCTACCTCTTCAGTAGGAGAGTCATTTTCTTTCTCGCTTCCTAGAGCTTCTTTGCGTTGTTCGTGTAACCTTATTATTTCTTTACGTATTTTCTTGTACATACTCTCTATACTATTGAGTGTCTTGTGCTTACCCTCGGCTATATTATCACTCCACTTTGTCAGAATTTTCATTTCGGTCGGATCTTTAGTCGGGGAATCTTGTTCCCTAATTAAACAATTGATCAGAAACTTTAACAGCATGAACTGGATCTCAGATTTTCTGTGAGACATGACTTCACCAATACTTTCTGGATCTTGTCCTGTACGAATGAAACGATACATTCTGTCTAGATCTTCTTTCATATTCGGTAGGGTGTCCAAATACTCGGTCACCCGTCTTACACGTAATGAATATATAACCATACTATCATCACCTGGGACCGGATCATAACGGCATTCGGTAAGAGCTCGTCTGATATCTGCAACAGACTGATGTTTGGGCGTGCGCTGTAACGCACGTTCATGTAACTCGACTGACGTTACACGTTTGTGTGGCGGCGGGGTTCCCGGAGGACCTCCTCCCGCGGCCCCTAAACTGGAATCGTCGACTGATACTCTTCGTGCTGGCAGAGTGACCAGTGTAGCGGGTACTTGTAATGTAGGCTGGACCGGGGGTACCGTAACAGGTGCTGTAACAGGTGCCCCGGTGACTGGAGGAGCAGGATTTACATTATTTACAGGAGCTGGCGGAACAGGATTTGCATATTCTGGGACTGTGTCGTCCAAATAGGACGAGAGAAAAATATCAGCTGCGGTCGGTTTGTGACGTAGCTTGGTCGGAACTAAGGGTGGCGGAAAATTACTGGATGCTTCCGGGGTTGCTTTTGGCAAGCCCTCGGCAAGAAGAGGATACATACCCTTAATGAGGGCATTCCTCTGTCTGTCTGACTGTTCGGTTTTAACTCGTTCACCTATTTCGATTAATTCCCTTTCTTGGGCTCTTTCTAAGGATTCTCTACTTAATTCTGACTTTCTGATTTCTTTTTCGGTTCTTTTATGAGATTCTTTGCGCCATAACTCGATGGCATCTTTCTGTGACTGTCTGGCTTTCTTTTTCCATAATGCTTCTTCTACTCGCATGATGCACTCGGCATCCCATGTACCCGATACGGGCCATCTATACTTTTCTTCTAACTGTTTGGTGTACTCCACCCATAAATCTAGATACAATATGGCACTTATGCCATGCTTTTGATACATAAAATGACCTGGACTGTCCCTAGGCGGGACAGGAACTGCTTCTTCTAACAGACCTTTTCTAGTTTTTAACTGACGTAACTTGGAAAACAATGGCATGACTGGGCTGGAGTCTAGACACAATACAATACACAATGAACACGATAATTACTGCAGAAACACCACTTTCATACCACGACATTGAAATACATGAATGACATTTAGGATAACAGTTCGGACAAAATACTACCTGGAATACTGGAAACAGAATACATGAATTTCTCGAGAACAGAACGGACTAGAACAGAAACTAGATGCACTGCTAAAACAGTACGAAACTTACCGGTCTCATAAAGAGACACGTCAGGACCCGCATCCACCTAAGTGGACACTTCGTGTTGGATCTGCGTACCCAAACCCACGGACCAGAGACAATGCAATTGACCCTGTCTAGATACTACCCCAGCAACGGTACTCACCGGGCAGCAAGAACGGAAGGCCTCGGACTGGACTGCTACGACGACGGACGGACGAACTTCGGACTTCTGTTACGGGTGGGCCTCCGGATACCTCGGACCTTGGACTCTCGGCTTGGGCTCTGGTCGGGACTCGTCGCGTTCCTCCACCACCTCGTCTGGACGCTGGACCGCAACCTCCGTCTCCTCCGTGGGCCTGAGGGATACTTGAAGCAGAAATATCTGCACGTGGCTGGTATGGTTCCGTCACGGCTGCAGAGGATCAGGGGGCTTGCGTGGCTTCACCGGCGCGTGGGGAAAGGGCAAGTCCCTATTCGGGCGCCATTATGTGGTAAATAAATAAATAATACCTCTATTTTTGACTAGATATACAATAACAGATAGCTCAATAAATAAGAGTCAAGATTCGAGGTAGTAGGAGTTTGCAGGTTTAATACAGCATAAAGGACAGGAACAGGACCACCTGCACGGGAACAGGATGGCAGCGCTGCACGGGGCAGGGACAAAGGAATGGCAACTTTTAATAACAGTGCACAAGTATATATACTTAAACAAAATACATGGTATTCAATACAATAGGCGTAGCAGTGGGCAGGGCCTGTAGCAGTCGCGAAAGATAAGGCAGAAAGAAGGTGTAACAAGAGGCGTGAACAGGGCGTATACATAGACATGTGATGTAAACGTAACGGAATATGTCACAAATGGGGCGGAAACATGGAGGGGGCTACCTAAGGAGCCGGGACCTCTAACCTAGTGGTGCGCGCAAACTGACAATGACGTTTTACTAGGGAGAAGCTGGGGGCTATGACTTCTGAGCTAGAAGGAGAGACGAAAGTCTGGAGAGTCAGAGCGACATGTACCTAAACACTATCTAGTATCTGATGTTTAGAGAACATGTTGATAGAATCCAAAAGTTATCAGGGCAAAGGCTAACAGACACTAAGACTGGTGCATGCATTATTCTACATGTAGTGTGTGTTGAGGAATATTAAATGACCATAAATACAGTATTTCTCTTACATGGAGACGTAAAGGCTAGACGATGACTGAAACTATTGATGCGATTCAGTAGCTTAGGAATGCAGAGAAGGAGGGCTGGACTGATAACTAGAATCATAACATACTCTTGGCAGACTGGCAGGCAGAGCCAGGCCGAGCCGGGCACTGTGAGGCAGGAAGTAAGTGAAGGGTCAGGGATACAGGTGGGGGCTGTATCGCTCCTCGGAGAGGGTTCAGGAGACAGGAGCTGAATCTGAGTCCGGGCCCTTTTGAGGCCTCGAAACGGGGACTTTCAATGAAATAACGTGCACACTGAGAAACGTGGCAATGTAGCTTTACATAGGCCTAATACCCGTAGCTTTCACGAGAACTGGAAACTGGCATACTAGAGATGGACACAACTGTAATTGCGTCTTTAATCAATCATGGGGAATACATATGCATATTAATCATGCACATATAGCATAAGATGGGGAACACGTAGGGACACAGAACATGGCAAAATTTACTTTTCCACAGATCCAGACAAACTCAGCTCTCTGAACCTTTCAGAGACAATGTAATCAAGACCATTGCTGTCAATTAGGTGCACAAATGGCGGCTCTCATTAAGAATCTGCTTGTTCAGCTGTAGATAGTGTCAGACCAGGACAGAAGATAGGCAGGGCCATCAAAATAAAAGTGGCCACATTAGTGAATCAGAAAGCTAAAAAGGTGGCCCTTGTTTACAAATGTGGGCAGATTTGAACTTGTAAAGACAGGTTGGATACGTGTTTTGCAAAGTATGGAAGACTCCTTGCATTTGTGCTTGCTGCAGGCACCGTGTTTTTCATTATCAGGGAAAGTAATAGTACAAAACGGCCAGGCAGAAAATAAAATGTAGTGGGCTCGTCTGTCTCGCGCGCCCTGCGCGTGATGCCTGTAGAGTGTGTCTCGCGCTCCCGTTTGGGACTCGTGAGACTGTGACAGTTGGTGGCGTTACGGCCATTTTATGTGCAACTTGCCATCGAATAGACGTGCCTGTGGGAACTGTAAATAAAGCTTTGTCTGTGAAACACTTCTGTCCCATACGAGTTATTACACTTGAATATGGCGACGAGGACAGTTCCCACGAAGAACCCACAAATGAAGAAAGAGTTTACCTGGTAAACGAAGGAAGGAAGTAGCAGACCTCAAGTTGGAACGGTTTGGCAGATCGGGAAAGGAATCACCCGGTGAACGAACCGAGAGGCGGTCTGCGACGGAGCTGAAGAGCCTAGAGGTGATCGGCTGCTACACGCATGGGTGATTTTATGCCTGTCGGCTTGCCGCCGTATCAGGAGGAAAGCTGAGGTGAGGAGTCGTCGGACGCGCTTTGGTGGGCGTGTATTAGACGCGATTTATCCCGCCTTCCTCGTGATCCTCTCAGGGCTTGCTCGTAAATTACATCACGCCCAGCCCTTAAAGGAGAAGCTACGAAGTTAAAGGCATTTGTCAGTACCGAATAGATTCGTCAAAACAAAGACTGGGTAAAAAATTAGTTCGACAATGACACCTCTGGGGCACAAATTAAACCGCTATTTGGCAAGGGAAAAATCGTAGCACGTCAGAGGCAAAAATAAACATATAATTCACTTTGTGTTTTCCCAGGATGTAGTATGTGGGAAAAAAACACATTATAAACCATTCTAGCCCTCATTGGTATTAGTGTTCTTGGGAAAGGTAAAAGAGCTACCTATCGTTGTTTAAGAAAATTCTGGGAAATTGAATTTTTTCCTATTCATAGTAAAAAAAAAAAAAGGAAAATAAAAGTTAAAAGGAGAATCACTTATCGTCAGTTTATCTTGTCCGTAATAAAAAAAAACAAAAAAAAAACTTGATGCAGTCTATCCACCCTCCACCTTCTTTTCTGGATACACCAGGTGAACCACCTGTACCATGGAGGAAATGGTTTGATGCGTTTGAAAATTATTTGGGAGCAATTGGAGCACATAGGTTCAGAGCGGAAAGGAAAAGGTTCTTACTACTTCACTCACTGGGGTTTGAAGGAATGGAAACTCTCAAACATTTACCTGATGTGGTAGGTGAAGTAGGTGAAGAAACTGATGAATACCAAGACACAGTGAGAAAATTGAAAGTGAGATATGACAAGCAACCCAGTGTCGTGGTATCAAGGCATAAATTCTTTAAAAGAGCGCAGAAGACGGAGGAAGATGTTGACACGTATATTACCGCCTTGAGGAAGATGGTGGCAGAGTGTGAGTTTGAAAACTTCAGTGAACAATTAATACGTGACCAGTTCATAAGCAAATGCCTTGATAAAACCATAAGACAAAAGCTGTTGTCCTTGGAAAATCCGTCTCTAGATGAATCCATCCGTATAGCTAAGAGCATTGAAACTTCACAATCCTCCATCAAAGAGTTAGAGAGTAAAAATGCTGAGGTGGTTACCCCTGTGTGAATAAAAAAAATTGTAAAAAGGAAAGATTACCAATAGAACAATTTCTTCAAAAGGACTGACATCTGCTTCAGACGTGGATATCCCTCTCATGCTAAAAGTGGAAGACCTTGTCCTGCGAGGAATGCCTCTTGTCGGAAATGTGGAAAATTAGGGCACTTTGATAAAGTATGCCAAACTCATAAAAAAAGTACAAACCAAGTCGCATCCGTAAAGGACTCTAGTGGTAGTGACAGTGATGACATTCTCCGTGAACTTAAAGACATGGTTTTAGTGGTCAATGATGGAAAAATAAAAAGTGGTGATCCTAATGACTGTGTAGATCCCTACGCAATCATCAGTGTGGCTGAAAAGAAGCTGAGACTGTTGGTAGACTCTAGAGCAAGGATCACAATGATCAATGAATCTTTATTCAGGGAAAAATGGGGAAATAGATCTCTGCAACCACCAGACCAAGAGCCTTTATCCTATGAAGGGAGGAGTATAGACCTTCTAGGATATTTTGAAGACATCCTGATTTTCAAAAACAGACACATATAGGGGAAAATATATGTGGCCGTGCATGGTTTAGACATATTAGGATGGTTCCATCAAGGTTTGTTCAGCATGATGCTATGCCCGGGAGCAAAAGAACAAATATTGGTTGTTCGCGACCAATCTCATGTGGAAGAATTACTCAATAAATACCCAAGAGTATTTTCTGGAGAATTGGGGAAGATCAAAGGATTCAAGCACACAATTAAGATAAAGAGCGATGCTGTGCCTGTAAAACACAAAATAAGAAGTATTCCTTTCAGCATAAGAGAAGACTTGGAAAAAGAACTCTTGTCCATGCATAAAAGAAGGGTTATTGAACCCATTGAATCGTCGGATTGGTCTTCGGCTTTGGTGGTAGCCCTGAAGAAAAACAACGAACTAAGAATCTGCATTGACCTGCGCAGCTTAAACAAGGTGATGTGGGTGGATTCGCACCCTCTACCTAATATTTCGGAAATGTTGGGGGTAGTTGCAGGAGCAAAGGTTTTCACCAAACTGGATTTGGCCTCAGCATATCATCAAATCGAACTTGACAAGGATTCTCGTCACTTCACAGCGTTCAATACTCCATCTGGATTATTCCAATTCTATCGTATGCCTTTTGGCCTGGCATCGGCAGCCTCTGTCTTTCAGAGAGTTATGGTCAATCTGCTGAAGGGAATCAAAAACGTGGCCATATTCCAAGATGATGTTCTGTTATTCGCAAAAGATCAACAGGAACATGACATGGTGCTGAACAAAATCTTGTCTATTTTCCAAGAACATGGTGTGGTGTTAAAAAGGGGCAATTGCGTGTTCTCAAAAGACAGTGTGGAATATCTAGGTCACACCATCTCAAGCGAAGGAGTCACACCTAAGCCGAGCTTGGTTCAAGCCATTGTTGATGCTTCTGCACCCAAAGACAAAGCTGGTGTAAAATCTCTTTTAGGTCTTACTGAATTCTACGCCCGCTTTATCCAAGACTATGCTACGAAGATACGCCCAATATCGAGATTGTTACAAGACAAAAGTGAATTTATGTGGGATGATGAATGCAAGCTTGCTTTCCTTTGGATTAAAGAACAACTGAGTACTGTCAAAGCTTTGAAGCCATTTGTACAGGATGTCCCATGTACTCTGACTGTGGATGCCAGCAGCTATGGTTTAGGGGCTGTCATGACACAGATGGTTGATCAAAGGGAACACACTGTAGGATTTGCATCCAGGGTACTCAGAGAGGCAGAGACATATTACTCAGTTATCGAAAAAGAGCTACTTGCATGCTGGTGGGGCATTGAGAAATTCAAAAATTACTTGTGGGGGCGTAAGTTTACACTTCAAATGGATCACAAACCATTGGTTGCAATCTTAGGTAACACCAACAGCCGCAGTTCTACACCTCGCATTGCACATCTAGCATCAAAACTTCTACGATTTAACTTTGAAGCAGTACACATTGCTGGGGGAAAAAATGTTAGGGTTGACGCATTGTCACGTTTGCCCGCAACAACCAGTCAGGACATGCAATGTTTTGATGACTGTGGTTATGACGAAAAAAAGGATTATATCATAGCAAGTGTGGAATTGACAAATGTATGTACAGTAGGACAGGAAGGTTGGAGGGAGGCACTAGCAAGTGATGAGGTTTTAAAAGAGGTGATAAAGTATATTACCCAAGGGTGGCCTAGGGAAAATAATGTGGAAGTGGCTTTACAACCCTATGTGAAAGTGGGTGAAGAGCTTTCAATTGAAGATGGTCTGGTATTCAGGTTGGAGAAACTTGTTCCACCAGAGAACATCAGATCCACTCTTCTAGCCAAAGCTCATGAGGGGCACCATGGAGCTACACTTACCAAGCGCAGAGTAAGAGAGTACTTTTGGTGGCCCCAGATGGACAGAGACATTGATGCTATGGTGCAAGAGTGCACGGTCTGTTCTTCCAGTGACAAAAGTCTTCGCACAGCTTGTTCCCCACTCACGCCCATTCCCCTTCCTGGTGGTCCGTGGGAAAAACTTGGCATTGATGTGTTAGGACCCTTCCATAGTCTACCTCAACAATGCAAATTTGCTATTGTAATGGTGGATTACTACACCAAGTGGCCAGAAGCCAAGTTCGTTTCAAAGGTCGACTCCAAAGAAATCATTGACTTCATGAAAGAAATATTCATGAGAGAAGGGTTTCCCCATTTCATTATTTCCGACAATGGAGTGCAATTTGTGTCAGTTGAGGTGGAAGAGTTTCTTAAAGAATCAGTCATCGTTCATCTCAGAAGTTCTCTCTACCATCCACAAACTAATGGTTTGGTGGAGAGACTCAATAATGTTATAGGTGACTGTGTCAAATGGGCTATAGAACACAACAAGGCTGTTCCCCAATGTGTCAGGACGATGTTGTGGTTCTATAGGACCACCCCCCATTCTTCCACAGGAGTGTCTCCTTTCGAACTATTGAGAGGCAGAAAACCTTGTACAGAATTTAGGCCTGCTTGGATGTCTAAGTGATTTAGATCTAATTCCACTCCCCAAGAAATGGATGAAAAAGTAAGGAACAGGAATGCAAAAGTCCAGTCCAAACAAAAAGAATACTTTGATGAAAGGAAGCGGGTTAAAGACAGAGAGTTTGCAGTGGGTGATTGTGTCAGGATAAAGAAACAAGGTTTTGTAAAAAAAGGTGAATCCAAATTTGGGGAAACTGTGGTGGTTGATAAAGTGTGTGGAAGTGCTGTCCGGGTCAAAGGGAAAAACTGGTGGAATGTCAACAAGGTTGTGAAAGTCAAAAATGTTCAAAATGATACCAAGAGTTCTATTGATGTAAAAGATGTTTCACATGTCATTCCTCAATGTGACCTCAGTGTTCAGGGTTCTCCTCCACTACCCTCTACTGTCAGGAGGAGCGCCAGAGTAATCAGAATTCCGGTTAGATACCGACGTTAGGTCCTTTTTCCCTACTGTGCTCTTTTCCGGTTTTCTTTCTTTCTTTCTTTCTTTCTTTATTTCTATCTCTTTCTCTCTCTCTCTCTCGTCTCACTCTCTCTCTTTCTCTCGCTTCTGCTTCTCCTTGTTTTAGGAAAAGGAGATATGTAGTGGGCTCGTCTGTCTCGCGCGCCCCGCGCGCGATGCCTGTAGAGTGTGTCTCGCGCTTCCCGTTGGGACTCGTGAGACTGTGACAGTTGGTGGCGTTACGGCCATTTTATGTGCACCTTGCCATCGAATAGACGTGCCTGTGGGAACTGTAAATAAAGCTTTATCTGTGAAACACTTCTGTCCCATGCGAGTTATTACATAAAACTTGGCCCCAAACAGCCCAAAAAGCAGCCCACATACATACTGGTCAGAGCAGGCCTTCTGTCACTACCTGATCGTCCTATAGGGCAGTTCGAGCATGGCTATTAAAGGAGCATTTTCAACTGGTGTGTCTTCCCAAACCGTAGGCCTACGTGCACTGTGTATTTCAATAAGAACAGTTTGCGTCATCTCCTGTTTCCAAATACAAGCAAAGATGTCATTGTGTCACTAATTGATCACCATTTCACGCTTTCCTGTCTCTGAAAATTCACACCTTTAGTCTTAGAGGAGGGAAATTACTTGCAGTATTTTATCAACTGTTAATTTAGTAAATTCTATAATCAATTATAGTACTTTTGTGATCAACAAAAACCAAAGGATATACACATCTCTCCCAAAAAGGATATATTCTGGTCCATCCAACGTGGGCACAAATCTCTAGCCCATCCTTGCATAATGTACATAATCCGGTAATGTAAGGTATTTTGCCAAATCCTGGTCAGACCCAAGAAGGGAGAAAGTTCTAGGTGTAACATGGGATATTTCTTGCATACCTCTACAGCTCGTGGGAAGATGGTTATTGCTGAAGCACTCATGTTATCTTTACTGCTGAGCTAACTGACAACCTATAGCCCAACAGGGATCAGATAAAAGAAAAGAAAAAGAGTACCCATGGTCAAACTTCTCATCTAGATGGCGATTTCACCGAGGAGCATGTAAACACCCTCTGACCCTTTACAACTGTGGTGAGCATCCCTTATATTATATTCAAACTTGAGAGCGGGTCCCACAGAAATGCTAGGTCGATTTCTAGCTGCACTGTCTTCCCATGGAGCAGTGGCGTAACAAGGTCAGATGGTACCCGGGGCTGAAATTTCTTGTCACCCCGGCTTGACAAAGTGGCAAAAATGTGTTTAAAACACATATCTTTGCCATTTTGTCACCCCCCTTACTGATGACACCCAGGGCGGCCCGCACCCATCGCCCCCCCCCCTTCCTATGCCACTGCCATGAAAGACTGCCCAAGCCCCTTGATATTCCTTGAGAGTGCGCTACCACAAGCTGCTTTAGTAATATATTTGCAACAGTGTGCACCAAAATGTACCACCAACTACATACTAAACTCTTACCACTCTCCTGCTGAATACATTTGCTTCACTTGTTCTTTGTGTAAAGCTTGGATTTTTCACAATCCCTAGGACTTCAGTGATGGACAAAATAACGCATGCCAATTACAAAATGTCATTTGCTCATGAGCCCTTGTTGGTACACTTCTTTTCAGCGATGCTGTTTCTATGCAGGTACTGAAAGAAGCAGTATACTGTAAATTAAATAGCATTGGCTAAAATATCGGGTGCGCACTTCTCAGCTTTTACTTACGCTGAAAACAATTTTTCTTCATCAATAAAGCATATATACAGATTACTGTATCACCATCTGTAATTCACATCTGAACAAAACATAACGGATATTAATAAGAGGCGCTGAAAACAGTGGAGGGACACATTCAGAGGACTCTAAATATACAATAATCTAAAAATGCCGTGACAATCAAAAGCAGAAATGAAAGTTTGAGTATGGACAATACAAAGATTAGAAGATCCACACAATAATAAAGTTACTTCCTATGCACACTTGATTGATAAAGGTAGTGATAGCAAGCAGCGACGGCTTACCTAAAGTGCAGTAGATGGACAGCAACTGAGATACATTATAATACATTATTGCCAAATCTGAGTTTCTTCTAGTGAGGAAATCATTTAGAGGGCACTATAGAATAAAACCTGCAATATAACTCCACGACTCACTGTCTACACCATTTACATGCCTTACTTTATCTAAACCCAACTAACATCCACCTCTTCCCTGACCCCTGCCCTGGCATCAATATGGGCTTCAGTATATTTTGTGGCTCCTGGTAAATGTTTGCCAGTACCCATGGTGCAAAGCATCACTAAAAACCATTGGCAAATTTAACAGGTTCCAAAGGCGAGACCTATTGCTTTTTCCAAGGCTTGATGTAAACTGTCACCAAGTATCCTCCTTCCAATATTCCAGAACCACTCTACTCAAAACAAATACTTGGAATGCTGCAGAAAATATTGACGCCAAACCAAACTGGAAGAGTCAGAACTACAGCATTAGACAATCTGTTCGGACCAGTTGTCACAAGCTTCTTCAAAGTTCTAATATTTGCTAGCAAAACAGACGAAACAAAATATACAGTGCTAGAATGCTGACCCTACTTCCAGCATTCGTTGGAAGAGGGTGCCACCATGATTCCCCCACTGGCAGCTTCTTAATTCTGTTCCACCTTACCTAGTCACTTTCAAGTCATCAGAGACAATCCGTTAACAAACACTTTACCACTGACTCATACGTTCGAGGCTGTTTCTGACGTAAGCACTCCTTCTACTTAGGAAAATTGTTATAAGGCTATTTTAAACTGGGCTTCAAATCAATCTGAACAACCTTATTTAATGTCTTGCTCCTCTTAGCCCAGCACAGTGCCAAATGATACTGTGCAGTGACTGTAGCCAAGTTCACACGTTGGAGTATATTGGTTGGAATGTGGTGGAGTCAGTCAGAGCTGACAACAAAACCGAAACTAAACACTGCCAAAGGCTACTCCTAAGATGGCCTCCTGGTCATACCCCCTTTTCAGTTACAGCTAGTTCGGTCCAGGTGGACATGTATAAGTGAGCACAAGATAAAAGCATCCACATCATAGCAAGACGTGCCACACGCATGTAGAGACACCTTAAAAGTGTTTTGGATTCTGAACATAGGGGAGATTTTAATCTTGACAACTGCCACCCGCGTGGGGCCGAATAAGGGAGTAGACCTTTTCCATGGTGTAATTTTCATTCCAACCCACAGTTCAAGAGGTCAGCCGGAAGTGGTCAAAAACTTGCTAAAATCAAAAGGACATTCCGCTGGAGAGAGCGTAAATTATGAAAAACATTAATGTGTTATGTCCTGTTGCCGCATATGCTGCCCTATGGCCAGCTTCACTGCAGCTAGCGTGGGATTTTAACTCTCTGATGTGGAAAACGTGGAAGACAGAGGTTTTCTGATTTTTCAGCAGATATCATAGGTTTGGTCTTGCGCCTCTGTTTCTTCGTTTCTCTTTGTGAATTACAGGGTCTAGCAAAATGTCTAAGAAACTGTGTTAAGCTCGGAACACGTTAGACACAGTGAAAAGGCTTACTGGGGAAGTGCAAGCTGGATTCCCCTGTAAAATAATATTATTGGGTAGCTAGGAATGTCCATGGGGAATTTGCCTACCCACATAAGCTCGTGTCATGAAACTGCCTTCTAAACCTTCAACAGTGTATGACAGCTGCACAGCACAAAATGAATACAATGTGGCGTAAGGCAGACGGTCACTCAGAAGCAGGAAGTGACGTACACTGTCAGAGATTCACTCTCAGAGACACAGCTCCAGTCACATGAAAAATCTTCAGGAACAGACTCCCCACCAATTGTTTGCTCAGCACAATAAAAGTGAAATAAGAGGCTTAAACACACTGCAGTGTTTATCCAGTTTTATATGAGGCAGTGCAGCGGCTCTTTGCCAGTACTAACGGCAGCGGAGGAGCATCGCACCACAGCAGTGTAAAAGGGGAAAAAAATGATAATAATGCAACATTAATAATGTGAAGTTATTAACATTGTTTTTTGTTATGGAGCCAGATTGGAGCGGGGCAGAGCTGTGTGATGTCAGAGCAGGGAGGAGGAGTAGTGGTGGGCACCAGAAGTGCACGTAACGGTTTGGCTGCCTGTTTTGGGTTGGCCAAATCATCATGCGCACTTAGCATTTCTCCACCTGGCTGTGCTGTACAGCCGGCTGGAGAACTGGCACAGGCTCCCAGTCCTTGTCTGAACGCTGAACTAGGGCACTCAGACCAATCCCAGCACTTCTCTCAAGCTGGAAATAGTATTCACAGCATGAGAGAAGCACTGGGATTGGCATCTGGGAGCCTGACCAGTGTGCACCAGCTGCCGGAGTCTATGAAGGAGAGAGAGGAGCGAAGCGGCGGTTGACGCCAGAGCGGCAGGTATATACAATTTCTTTATTTTTAATGATGTCTTTTTGTTTGTATTCTTCCCCTTCCCCGACTCACCACTTCACAATGCTTGCAACCGCTACTGACTAATGGCCCTGTGCAGACTTTGGAGGACAACATATTATCTCAAAACATTGCAGAGATCTCATCCGCCATATTACAAGTGTCATAGGCTAAAATGCACTTGTAATACGTTTAACGGGACAACTGTCATGTCTGTAACAAATTATGCTGTCTGCGTAACTCTAAAAAAACAGGCCTAAATAACACTGCTAGGGGGCCCAGCTTTCTTATATCAAAGCTATCTTTTGCCTCTTCTGCACTGTAATTCCTGCTGAGGCTGGCAGCACTAGGCGCCTGTGTAGAAGTATCATTAGTCATTCACTCATTTCCAAAGCAAATATTGACCCTGCAGAAAAGATCTTTCCAGTAAAAAAGCCAAGAAGCTGAGAAAAAAATGGAAATAAGATACATTAATGTTGTTATCAATGCAAAGCCAAGCAAATGTTAGAAGACATGCTGAAGCTGAGGTGTTAAATCATGCACAGTTCATCCAGAACGTCACGACCTTTAACAGGGATTCCTTTTTTAGGTTTCACCTAGAAAGCATGTGCGCTTTCTCTGCGAGACTTTGGTTTAGATACAGTGGCCTTACATCCCACCCATAGCTTACCATTTGTTACCTTCAGTGTTGCTCTCATTTCCTTCATCCCAGTTTGTCACACCATGTGGCATCATACCATCTTCTTGGGTTTAGCCCTATCAAGGAGCATAGACCAAGTACGTGAGTGTTTGTTCTTTCAGTCCCTCCCACATTCCCACCTATGTAGCTTATATTACCTCCTACCCGTCTCCCTTCAATGTTGCTTCTTTTCCTTCCCACCCCATACCCTGTACTCTACGCCACTGAACTCTACTCTGCACCGCTCTATTCTGTACCGCTGTATTTAACTCTATGCCACTGTACTCTTTTGCACTCTACGCATATGTGCTTTATGTCACTCTACACCACTGCACTCTACTCTGCACCACTCTACATCACTGCACTTTATATCACTGTACTCTACCCAACTCTACGCCTCATTAAGCCACTCTACCCCACTCTAAGCTACACTACTCCATACCACTCCTCACCACTCTACGTCATGCCACTCCTCTAGACTACCCCACCCCACTCCACTCAACTCTAGTCTATTCCAATCCACTCTACACCACTCTACGTTATGCTACTCCACTCCATTCTACCCCACTCTACTGTATGCCACTCTACGCCACTTCACTCTACTTTATGCCACTTTACTCCACTCCACTATACTCCACGCTGCTGTATAACATGGCTAAAAGACATTTGCAAAGTCAATAGCTCTAGGGTAGCCAAAGCTTATTTGCTTTGCCAATGCTTGTCTATCTATGGGATTGTCACTTTAACGGTTTAAATGCTTGCTTGTTTATTATTTCCCACCTAAAATACTTCGCGGTAGGGTGTCAGCTAAAGTGACACACTCTGATAAACATAGTGAGTTTAAGCATGCAATGCAGGACCACCTAGACTTTCAGCAGGACCAGGCAGTGTGCACTCAACTCTTCCACTACATTTACAGCAGAAACCGTTAATTACAAAGCTCAAGGGCAGTTCCCCCATACAAGCTATTCTCGGTCAGAGACCGAACATGGCACAAACCACCAGGTACAAATTCCTGCTAGTCAGGTGATCCTGGCAGCCACATGGTCAGAGGAAATGAGAATCTCAGTGTTCAGATCTGTGTGAAGCTCCTTTTAAGGTGGATCGTTGCCTAAAATACAGATTCAATCAAATAATAAAAATGTCTCTGGTGTTTAAATCAGCTGGGTAAAAGGAGAGTAACAGCTGGTGGAGGGGCTGCTTGCAGACCGCCTGGTTAACAGTGTAAGCGCTTTATGGATCCACCTCCAAAACCACCATTACTAGGTTGAAATCTGCAAAGCGATTCTGAAAGCCACCAGGGCTGGCCAACTCCCTTCGGTTCAACAGTGGTGGCCTAAGGCTACCTGACCCACACAAAAGTGAATACATTCATTGAAACCTGCAATAGGATGTTCTGCTCCCTCCTTTCAGCACACTACATAAAGCAGTCTTAATTACTTACATACAAGTAAGATACAGCACACTTGATTCTGTAGAACTGGAATGGGTTCAACCAACAGCGCATTGATAGACCTATTATATCATTGACGGGGCATGTCCAGTGGCGAGTGATCTAGCCTAAATCTATTAATTATGCACTCATCTATGACCAAGCAAAATACACCACCTATTCTAGAAGCCTCTTGTAAGAACAAGAGACTAAAGACTGGGACCCAATCTTTGCATGATAGCCGATAAGTGCAGAGGTTGATTCGGATGCATATGGGTGTAATTGTATATTGGTACCTACCTGTTTGATCATGAGTTTAATGCAAAGAGGATTTTTGTGTAATTCCCTTATGACTTATTAGAATAGATCATGATAAGTGCATTGAACAAATACATTAGGTACTTATAGTAACAGACATTAGTGCACAAAATAGCTCTTGGAGTAATATTAAAATGTAACATTTCTGTCATGTAAGGACTGCTATCTGTAGTACCATTTTGCAGAACCTTGGAAGGCCTGTGTGATTAACATAAGGTGTATATGTAAAGCGGATATTCACCCAGAATGGTATTTTGGTGCTGAATAAGAGATAATCATTGTTACCCAAAGTAATGGTAGCCATGCTATCTATCAAAGAAGCATAAAAGACCAACTTCAGTTGAAAGTCTCTGCAGAATTCCCCATGGCTGGCATAGCCAGTGCTGTGCACCCATAGACACGTATTTCAGGATATTTGTACTTCAGTAGAGAGTAACACTTTACATTTGGGGGTGCTGGAAATGCTCCTCATAGCCTTCTCGTGTTTCTGAAGTACTCCCAGAGCACAGGTGCATCCCAATAAGCTCCTCTGCCCACTAACTGAACATGGAGCCAATCAACAAAGAGGGGAGGCAGCATACTGCCAGGCATGCTTTTACACAATTCGCCGAGATTCACTGTGGTAAGTGTAGAGCATGATAACACTCACTTTAGTTGAAAATCTTTGCAACTTTCCCCATTGTTGGAGCAGCGAGTTTGTGTACCTCCAGACACATGTTTCAGGGAGAAATGTTTGCAGGCATGCCAGTCAGTATGCTCCCTCCCCCTTTTCTGATAGCCTCACAAGCATAAAAGGCTGTGTGGGCCCACCAGTATTTAAATATATGACCATGACGTCAAACACAGATCCATACAGTGGACGTATTGGTCCACTAAGGCACCACAAGACCCAGCAAAAATGAATGGCTGGGCAGGCTCAGTTAAATTGGGAGTTTACATTTTTAGCCCCTCTGATTTACAACATAAGCCAGACTATGCAGAGCACTGATGCAGGCTGTTGTCTACTGTTACTTCTTTGCATGCCTAGGAGCTCAAAAGGACTAGAGAATCAGTATTGTTGTGTTAAAGATATTTGGTGCACCCTCTATTGGCATTAACATTGGGGCGGAAGATGCTGCAGCACCCCTAGATAAGAATGAAAGAGTTCACTTAGAAAATCAACAAAACAGCCTTAGCATCTTTGCGTTGCAACATGTAATGCTTTTTCAAATACAGACACTATTTTTCAAAGACAGACACTATTTCTAAACAGCTACTGATAATTCTATTTACAGTGTTTACTTTTCCTCTCCCTGTCTTGGAAGTGAATGGATTTCGTAATTTCACATTAGGGACCTTCTTGCCAGGGTACAGGGGAGTGTGACAGGTGCAGCCTGCAATATGCAATGTTTCACAGCACACATACAACTGAAAACGTACTTTGTTTACAAAATGAAATTTTCCAACATTTGAAAAAGTATCAACAACACTGAAACACCATGGTTTTAAATATGACACCCATGGATTGGGAGGTGGTAATACCGCACCAAGTGCATGCACCTGCAGTATTTACCATGTGTGGTATTACCAACCCATTACAAGGAGTACACTTCTGAGTGATCGATCAAATGGTAACACATGCTTTCCTTTGTTACCAGCTGCAAATCTTAGATTATTACTGTATTTGACATATCAAATTCTGCCAGGTATTACAAGGTAAAATCTATGCACAAGTTTGAATCAAGCTCCAAGAGCAAACATCAGGACAATAACCTACACCTCACATTTTAGCCATATATTTGTAGCATCTGCTCCAAAATGGACGATTGGACTTCACATTTCCCCAGCCCTTTGCATTAAAAAGTAACCCCTATTAAGTACACTTATACTTCAAGGAGGATTTAGATTTTTCACAAACTTTTGTTAATAGTGAGTCTCCTGGATCATTAAATCCAAGACTTGAGGAAAGATTACCACATATATATCTAAATTTGTATTTGCCCATTATTGATCATTGCTATTTGCACGTCAGTCTGGAATCACTTACTACTATAATATAATACTGAAAATGTTATGTGTTTCACAATTTTGCCGACCTATTGTTGAAATTTATCATTGGATAAATACAGAATTGTCATTCATGTCAGTCTGTAATTAATTGGTTTTGCGGGGGGTTGTTGTGTTTATGACAGTATTCACTACCTCTTTATAAATACTAGGAATGTATGCAGTGTATTTTAGTAGTATTAATTACTTAAGGTTGCATATCCGAGTATGTTTTCTAGTTTTATTGTAGTTTGTGTGGACTGACCGGAACATGTTTTTCGTCACTATAAAGAGAGAGAGCGAGAGAGCGAGAGTGTGTGTGTACACACACTTTTTTTTTATCGCTCTTAGCTGGAGCTCAATGCTCTTCAGTTCAAGTGCGGTGCCCCCTTATGATTGGGTCTATGGCTGCATTTTGTTGCTTGGAAAATGTCTGTGGCTGCATTTTGTTGCTTGGAAAATGTAAAAAGAGTCAGACACGTTGATGTTTTTTTGTTGATTCAACTTTATTATATTGTTTTATAGCAATCACTTGTTCTCAACAATGCACTGTGTTAACCAATGAAATATACTTATTATTATAATTATTAGTGATTAAATAACAAAGCACATGGATATGCTTTATATACATATATATATATGTATATATATATATATATATATATATATATATATATATATATATATATATATATATATATATATATATATATATATATATATATATATATATACATATCCTGGAACCTTCATAAAGCCAATAAGCCCACTTTTTATATTTTGGTGTTCTGACCAATTCAGTAGTCTGCCATGTGACACCTTCTATTCAGTCAGCCGTGCACACCCACAGGATTTGGGTGCCAGGCCAAATGAAGTTAATTTATTTAGGGTGGATTTCAGAAAAATCAATGGAAAAGACACATGCAATGAGCAAACGCTTACAGCTACAAGGTTGCATGGCCCACATTGAAAAAGTAGGAAAACCAGTGGGGAACATGTCGTTGGATGTGGTCAATGCCTCTGACTCCCTAGAATCACCCAATAGGATTAGAGTTCTCAGGAAAATGGGCTTAGGAAGCAGATTTCTCGAGTGGCTAAAACAAACTGTTGATCAGGATGAAGATTATTAAGATCCTGTTTTTAATCTCCAAATTAGACTGGGGAAGACACAACAACCGGGTGGACGTGTTACAACCTGGAGGTGGAAATCAAAACAGTATTTCATCTAGTGTGAATAAAAATTATACATAGGACACAATCTGCTAAAGTATGCCTGAAAAAGTAGACAGTAAAATAAATAAGTGCCTTAGGTGAGGTTGGGCACATACAGTCATGCCCAAGTGTTGACAATTTTTGGTCAGGAGGGAGGATTGAATCCTTGAGACAGCACGTGGGAGTTGTGGTTGAAAAAACAATGAAATTGTGCATTTTTGGGGGGTGAGGTGAGAAACCCCCCACTAACTATCCAAAAATACTCTCTAGCCTTCAGTTAATGGTGGCTAAAAAAATGTGGTGAGGCTCTGGATTATGGAGGTTCCCCCAGACATCGATACATAGAAAAAGGATATGGATTGGTTCATGCTGGCCGAAAGGTGTATATATGAAGGAGAGGGGCTGCCCACAAAATGGGAGAAAATATGGGAACCATGGTGGACTTATATTTATGCTGTTGGACAATACCGGAAATAAGAACAGATAATAGATTCTCACTCATTGAGGCCCGATACGGGAACATAGCCAAGGAGGCTCTAGAAGTACGTTATGGGGGAATGTGTCTTTGCTACTACATGTCTGAGGCTGGGAAATATTGTGTCCAATAAATGTATAATGTACAAAGGTAATTGCATCTCTGTGACTGTACATTGGAAATTAAAAGCTAAAGCACACATACATAAAAAATAAAAAAAGTTCAATTATTCTATAATCCCACACTTCTCCTGATAAAAACAATACCTTGCTTGTGTGTCTGGGCATATCACTGACGACATGATAGGCCCTAAAAAGCAGCACAGAGACATATCATTTTCTCCATGAATATTGACCCATTTGGTGATGTAGGTAGCTGCGGTATTTGGGCCTTGGCTTAGCCGCCAACCTGGGAAACCTACTCTACCTAGATATTTTAGAAAAATAGACATCCAGGATAGGCCAAGGTGGTGAGACTTACATGGATCTCATGATATTGCTTTACCCAGAATGCTCTGCAATCATCCCACTTGGCAAAAATCAAATTTTCCTCACATTTCTGTGAAGGAGAAATCTGCAGGGACCCATAAAATGTATTTCAGCCAATGTTCCCACACTTCATATGGAGGGGAGTGGTATCATGACTATCAAGACTTGGCACTCGAGTCATAGCTCCTCCCTCCATTCAACAGGGGTAATAAAAGCATATAACACAGTGTAACGCTGCATTATATACGTGTGTGTGTGTGTGTATCTGTGTGGAGAATGGGGTAGGAATTGGCACACAAGGTTTTTCTTGGTGTATGAGACACCTAATCGTTAAATATGTTGGCGAGGGGTAGCAGTGCTGAACGGATGAGATTGGGTGATATGATTAAAGTAGAAAAGGTATTAAAAGAATGCTAAAGCTAAAGAGCTAAAGCTGAGAGTCAAACTTGGAAGGATGGGACTGATATAAGTGAAAGAGAAAATGGCCAGTAACAAGTTCCATTGGTGCTTTGTAAATGAAAGGCATCAGTTTTGCTCACTGTCATTTTTTATATGCTCATAGATAGCCCTATGACTGTGCCCTGGGATACCTTTGTGTCACCAAGAATTTCTCTTTTTGGAGCTCCTATTGCCCCATTTTGTAAATCAATAATCAATAACACCAAATACGTTTTATATGCCCTGCTGTTTCCATGACTAAAGAAAATGTTGATCTCTTTGACCCGGTCGGTATCACTAAAAAACCTACTGATAGTTTGGGAGTAAGTAGGTTGCAAAGGTGAGGTGCTTGAAAACGGCGG
This sequence comes from Lissotriton helveticus, assembly GCF_964261635.1. Taxonomy (NCBI): domain Eukaryota; kingdom Metazoa; phylum Chordata; class Amphibia; order Caudata; family Salamandridae; genus Lissotriton; species Lissotriton helveticus. The sequence continues at coordinate 163,479,346 of NC_136061.1, read as the reverse complement.
GTGGTAGGGTGATCGGATGCGGGGAACGGACCCTAAGATTGTGTTACGCCACTGCCCAATCCGATTTGAATACCTAAGTAGGAGACGCCATATCTACAGTTGCAAACTCAAAGTTGGAAATCGTGCGGTTGTTTTTAATGTACACCCAAGGCAAAATTCCTATGCACACTTAATTTTTCTTTTTTATGCGTACTTGTTCTATGAGATCGTTTGTGGTGTGATGTTTTCACATCCATAACAATTTTTGAGCAACGAGTAATTAATTAGCTTTGGTTTAACAGACCACGAGTCACAGCACTTATGATTTTCTCCACCATTCTGCAGGCGCGTAATGCAAAGTTCTGCAAAGGCTTTCGGTCGCATGTCATGCCTTCCTGTGACTCCAGTGCTGTTAAATGCGCTGTTATGCAACTTGAGAAATGAACGTTAGATGGCAGCAAATACCAGCTATACCAATGTATTCCCCCATCAATCTACCTGCCCTTTCTCTTTGGCTCCACCTAACTGGTCGCCGTTTAGCTCTGGCAAAATGACTGACATTTATTTGCTTATATTTGCAATTTTGTGATGAAAGGAGACGCCCGCTCAGGTCATTACCCAGCAATCACTCTGCTTAGAAGACCAAAGATTGGATATCAGACCTAAGACGTTAGATACAGCTGCCATGCAATGATTCCGAGGAGGCTTTGTCTATTTCAGTATATTTTGACTGCACTTGGCTCGCTGGCCCCACAAATGGAATATGATCCAGGGTCGGTCCACTTCCGCAGAGTTCTTCCTGTTGCCCACCTCAGATAACAGTACAATTCTTCCCCTGGCAGTCACCACAGCAGGCCTCGCATTGGAGTGTTTCTGCTGCCTGTCACCCAAGGTGGCGGGTCTCCACAAGCTTGAAGACACAGCTAGCAGGCGCCTCAGCTGAGAGCACCAGACAGGTCTCTCTTCGGCTAGACTGACACTCGGATGACTGCCCCGGCAGCTCCATCGCCCCAGGTAAACAACCGAGGCTTGTTTGCGGCAGACAATGTCGGACAAAAGGGAGAATCACAGAACAAGTCTGGCTGGTTCTTGAAGTTCACTTAAAGGGCGGCCATCGTGAATTCCTGCAACATGGCTGACCCCCACGACCCATATTAGTTCACAGGGAGTATCAATGTGTTGAATGAACGTGGGACTTACAGGCTGATTCATCAATCTCCCGTTTTGCGAGCCCCTAAGGAATCGCTATTAAGGACTTGCAAAACGGGATTCATGTAGGAATTGCAAAAAATATTGCGATTCCTACATGTTCCTTATTTGCGATTAGCAAATTGCTAATTGCAAATAAGGAATAACTCCCCATGCGGCCCATAGGAAGGAATGGGGAGTTATTCCTTATTTGCGATTAGCAATTAGCTAATCGCAAATAAGGATGCGATTTCAAAGGTGCAGGGGTGTCCAAAGGACACCCTGTAGCACCCCTGAAATGTAATCTACATTGGTGTTGCGCACACACATGTCCAAAGGACAAGTGTGTGTGTAACATGCAACTTAGAAAAATGCATTTAAATGCATTTTTCTACGTTTTTGCTATTTACCACGAGGTCTGACCTCTCGGTAAATAGCGGCCCAAAATTGCAATTTCGCAATTTTAAAATGATTCATGAATTGCATTTAAGGAATCTCAAATAGAGATTCCTTAAATGCAATTCTTCGCAAATGTGTGAATTCTTTAATAGCGAATTTTGCATTTGGGATGATGAATCCCAAATGCAAAAATTGCACTCGCAAAAGGCAAGATTCTGAGAATCTTGCCCTTTGCAAGTGCAATTTAGCTTGATGAATCAGGCTGTAAGACCTTGGAGGACCCAGTTTAAAGGTTTCACCTCTCGAGTAAAGCCCCCTCCCCACACTCAACCCCACACAAAACAAATAGTATATTGCACCGAGTATATATATACATACACACACACACATATATATATATATATATACACACTACATATACACACATATACAATACATTTACACACACAAATATACATATATCCAATGAAAGAAACCAAAGGTTAACACTTTGTTATAGTTATGATTTTTTTTCTCCTATAGAAACCAAACTTAAACTACACAATTTTTGGAAATTCTAAAGTTAGTGTTATAATTTTCATTTATAATGTATCCACCACTTGGACATTATAAGTAGTGCACCTCCATACACACTCTTTTCACCTCCCTAACCAGACATCAGATGTTATAAATGTTGGTATGAATGCTATGATTTCACATGCCCTAAGTGATGTAGTATGCAAGGGTATATATAACCAGTGCATGAGAAAGGCGTGATTTACAGTTAATGTAATGTGGCGAGTGAGGTGACAGACTTATAGAACGCTATCTCACTCCAGTGTACGGTTCTCCACTCTATGCCACTCCAGTGTTTGCTACTCCATTGGACGCCACTCCAGTGTATGTTATTACACTCTACCCCACTCCACGCCACTCCTCTATATGCTACCTACTGTATACTATTTCACTCTACACCGCACCAGTGTATCGCACTCGACTCTAAGCCACTTCATTCTGTGCTATTCCATTGGACCCCACTCCACTGTATGCTATTACACTCTTCCCCACTCCGCGCCACTCCTCTCTGTATGCTACGCCATTATATCCTGCTACCCCATTATATCCTATTACACTCTACATCACTCCAGTGTATCGCACTCCACTCTACGCCACTTCCTTCTATGCTATTCCATTGGTTGCCACTCCACTGTATGCTATTACACTCTACCCCACTCCACACCACTCCTCTCTGTATGCTACGCCATTATATCCTGCTACCCCATTATATCCTATTTCACTCTGTACCACTCCAGTGTATCCCACTCCACTGTACGCCCCTACATTCTATGCTATTCCATTGGATGCCTCTTCATTGGATGCCACTCCACTCTACACCACTCCTCTTTACAATACTCCACTCTGCGCTATTACACTGTATGCAACTCCACTTTATGCCACTTCACTCTATGCTTTTACACTGTACGCACATCCACTCTCTACTATACCACCATACACCACTCCACAATGCTCCACTGTACACTACTCCAATGTACGCCACTTCAGTGTATGCCACTCCACTCCACACCACTACATTCTACGCTATTCAATTGGATGCCACTCCATTGTACGCCACTCAACTGTATGCTATTACACTCTACCCCACTCCAGTATATGCTACTCCACTATACACTATTCCATTAGAGGCCACTCCACTGTACCCCACTCCAGTTTACGCCACTCCAGTCTACACCACTTCACTGAATGCCACTGCACTGTACGCTGCTCCACTATATGATATTCTACTCTACACCACTCCACTCTATGCTATTCCACTGTATGCCACTCCAGTGTACTTTAACCCACTCAATGCTATAGCACTCTACACCACTTCACTGTACTCCATTCTATGCTATTCCACTGTACACCACTCCATTGTGCGCAATTACACTGTACGCATATTTGTCACTCTACTGTATGGTATTGCACTCTACCCCGCTCCATTCTATGATATTCCATTGGACACTATTCCACTGTCTTCTATTACACTTTACTTCACTGTACACTACTACACTATACGCTATTATACTCTATGTGACTCCAGTCTATTGTACAACACTCTACTCTACTTTATGACAGTTTCCAATATTGTACAGCACATCATTCCACTCTACTGAATGAGACACCACTGCAATTTATAACGGCTTCCTCGACTCTACTCCATGCCACTTCAATGTACACCACTCCACTATGCGCAATTCCACTCTATGCCAGTCCACTATTCTACACTGTACGGTATTCCCCTGTATGCTACTTCATCGTACGGTAATCTAATCTACGCCACGACAGTGTATGCTGTTCCATTGTTCAACACTCTCCTGCACTCTATAAAACAATCTGTAAAAGTCTAGTACACTTTATGGCACTGTGCTCCATTCTATCCCCGTACACTCCACTGCTCAACTCTGTACTCCACTCTAAACCTGTACAATCCATTGTAATCAAATCAGAGTATATTGTTATGAACGTTCAGTCCCAGAGAAATGATCTCTAACTGAATGCAGGTACCCTAAGAAGTATGTGCTTTTGAGAACAGTTGTCTTCACTAACCCCAAGGTGACATGTATCATCATTGGAATATGCTCCTCGACAAACCGAAACTGCAATGCCTGTCGGGCTCCGCAAAAGGGGACTTTACCAGAGATCTTTTAATAAATACACTGGATAAGCACAGTAGGACAGAGAATGCTGTGTCCTACAATATAAGAAGATTAGTGAAAGTGTGAAAATTAAATCAACTGCCGACCAGATGCCACAATATATTTAATGTGATCTTCTTGGTCGATGCTGAGATTAAAAGAGGTGGCAGAGAAACTGGGGAATTAAGGGTCCCTGTCTCTGTAAGTGAGAAAGCGATGGTCACCTTTAGACCTGCCAATAGGCTAGGGTCTATACTTCAGGTCAATATGTTTCATGACTTGAGTCATTGTGGAGCGATCTGTTGGCATTTTGTCAGGACCAAAACGGAAAAACAGGTAAATGTGACCTAATCTTCTCTGCAGAGTGAGGAGCTTATTAACTCAAAGCCCCACACCGTGCATATGTGATATGGTGCCAACTGACATCTGGTTAGCACAGTTCTAACCGAGTGCTCTAGTTATGGTAGCTGCCACTGGTGAGCACCATTCTAACTGAGTGCTCTAGTTATGGTAACCCTCCTGAAAGTCAGGGCAAAAGGACCTATCTGATAACCTTGCGCTCTTAGGCGGAGTCCTCGCTATCAGATAGGTCAATCTGCCCTGACTTTCAGGAGGGTTATCATAACTAGAGCACTTTACTCCACTAAACCCCCTCTAAAGACTACACTCTATGCCACTCTACGACACTCTACTCGATGACCCTCCACTCCATTTCAAAACAATCAAGACGACGACACTCCACTGTACAACACTCAACTCTACTGCTCGACACGCCACTCCACTGCACAATATGCCGCTCCACTCCATTCCGGTATACAACACACCATGCCACTCTACTGTACAACAATTAACTATACTGTACGCCATGTCACTCCACTCTCCTCTATACCACTCTAAAATACTCCACTCTATAACACTGGACTCTACAGCACTCTCCATCACGGTATTGGACAACACTCCACTTTATGACACTCCAATGTATGACACTCCACACTACGATTTGAAACTGATATTTAGTAAAAAAATAAAAACCATTAACATACAACGAAAAAAACAAAGCTTAAGGATAATTTATAGTTAGAAATATTTTATATATTCGTTCTATACAAACCCAACTTAAAATACACAAATGTTAAAAATTGTAAAGTCATAATTAGAACTTCATTTTATAGTTTACCCACCACTTTCAAGCTACTATAAGTCGCACACCTCAAAACACAGTCTTTTCACCTCACTCACCATGTAGTGTAGTTCCTATTATCCCAATAGGCTCTGCGCATTGGAATAATACCTTCAATAGTATAGGCCTAGACCAGACGTTAACTAGGTCTACTACTGTCGATATTAGACTTAAAGTTTTGGGTTTGCCAGCTAGCTCAGAGTTCACTAGAAACTTTCTCGAATAGGCAAGGAGGAGTTGAACCTCCCTGGATAGACAAGAAGGGATTTAGTTTCTGACAACCATAGAACATGACAACTTTGCTCTCCCCTAATCAAGAGTGTATCTCGAGAGTCGTGTGAACAAAAGGCAATTTATTTTACTCAGTCAGTACGTGCATTCTTAGTCCCACCAGATTGTAGGGAAAAGGAAGAGACGGGCGTGTTCAATAAAAGATGTTATTTATTGATCAGTCTCTTTTCTCGTACAAGAGAAATGGATCGATATTATTGCAATACTTATGGTTAAGTAAAGTGCATACATTAAGAGCAGAAGTATAAAATAATACTGTAAAAACATTGATATGGTTTCTAAGCCATATGAAGGTTTAAAATGAATAAAATATAGTTATATACACATATACATTTGACTAATCGTACTCAACTGGTGTTTCTAACTACGCCTACCCCGTGTACCTGACCTAAGCCTAATACGTGGGCGGGAATAGAAAGTTACAGTTTAAGTTAAGTTTGTTTTGCCAAGTGACTGACTAAAGAATTCTCTGTGAGGGGTTATTCAGTTCTGTACCTGGAATCTAGGATGGATGAGGGATGGTATCTCTCGTCTCTGGTCTCGATATTCCAGGCTGCCTGCGAGGGCTACCCGGAAGCGCCGGAGCTGGATTTTCTCGACAGGAGAAAGGCAGCGTCTCGTTCTCAGCGCGTCAGGAAGGCGGGGCTGCGCCAGCGGGGTCTGCTCTGCTCTGGGCTTCGGCAAGTCTGGCTGCTCCGATCTCGTCACCACCGCGTGTGTTTGCATAGGGCAATATCGGTAATATTTATACCTTTAAGGTGCCGAGATTGACGTAAGGATGGACATAGATACGTCAATAAGGATGTCATACGACCAGGTCGTTAGCACATTCTTTTGCTGAAGTTCTCGGTGAAATCAAAACAATGGCCGCAGGGTTTTTCCCAGGTTGTCATAGGTTTGATTTGTTTTGAGAACTCCGTATGCCTTATCAGGGGCTGGAGGAATATCGCTTGTCTAATTAGATGGCAAGCGTTATGACCTAATCAGATAACACGTTCCTGTGCCGCAGTGTGGCTTTATCAGATAACGGTTCCTGCATCATGGGGGTTTTCTGCCTCATGGGATGGCTACTAGTTAACTTGTTAACCAGAATAGGGTCAGGAATAGGGGGATCGATACAGAACCTATAGGAATACATCACACCCACTCCACGCTAACTATGGACATATTTACTAATCTATGCATAGTAAAACATACTGTAGAGTATCGTGTATACCTTACCACCCCAAAATACATAAATGCATTTTGAAATTATCAAATATACGGAAAAAAACAGTCACATGTATTGATGTACTCAAGCTGTAGAATAACGCTAAAGTAAACACGCATTTGTATACATTATTGTTATTTTGTATATGAATATTTACACATGAAATGGCTCTTAATACAGAAAAAAAGGTTCGAGACCATTTCATCACAGAAGAAAATAGTTATGAACATACCAGCGGGCAGCTAATGTCTATAAGCTATCTAAAATCAGAAATTTTAGTTCTCTAAGAATAGTTCTTACTTTAAGCAGAAGATAGTGTCCCGAAAAATATGCAAAAATATTTTGGGGCTGCTGAAAAAATTGCTGTCCGTGAACTGGAGGGAAAATTGTTCATGGTATTTAGCTTTTCTAGTTGAAGGCCAAATTCAGGGAACGCCGTGTACGAGCTTGCTCAAAAGTCTCTATTTCTGCTCTGGTGAGAACATCATATCATTTAGACTCTCGAAGAAGTTGTCAACAGCTTCCTGGGAGAGTTCCACTAACTCGGAAATAGGTGTAACCATGCATTCGTGTGCATGATTGTCTCCATTGACATATCGATTTGGATTGCTGACAGAAGGTCGTACCTGATCGATGCTGCTTTCATCTTGAACTTCACTACCCCTTAATCGTAGTGGTGAAGATTCCACGAATACCGTCATCAGGATTGGAAGCCGTTGAGGGCAGCACAAAGCATGAGCCTTTGTTGGACTCAACAATGTTTCTGCATCCATTGGCGCATCCGATTGTAGCGTCAGACAGGTGTCTAACACGCATTCTTCTCCGCATAGCAGGCACCTTAATACAGGTAAAACACATCGTTGCCACATTGGTCGAAATGATAGAAACCAAGTCATGTTCAGGTCTCTAAGCCGGGATAGTCCCAGGATTTTTGATATCCGGTCCCGGTATCCAATGGCTAGGATTGTTTCTTCCCTTGTCGCAGGTGATTTGTCTGTGACATGGTTTGCCATAGCGAAATATGAGGACTAGGAACAGGATTCCTGCAATCAGTCCTAAAATGAGGGGAAGTCCGCCAAAAATCGAATGGACGAAATCTGGAAAAATACCCAGTATGGCTTTGAATGGTGTTAATGCCATCGAAAATACTGTCTTAAATACCTTTGAGACTCCACTGGTATCAGAAAGATTTAAGATTTCATTCAGGATTTCTGTGAAATGTATGGCGGAATTAGTTGATAACAATGAATGTATCTCTGCAGTCGTCCTTGCGACTTGGAGATCATACGTTTCTTTTGATGACGTGAGCCTTGTCGGCGTCTGAAGAAGCACTGTTTTCATTCTGCTTAAAGTATCTATTCGAATAGAAATAATTTTCAAGTTGGGCCATGCCCTTGCCTCCCTGTCTGGAAGGGAGCTGGGGAACAATAAGCGTCCACAGCACTTGACCTTCGCAGTCGTAGTTACGAGATAAGGAGTCCCGGGCATAAGACTACAGCATCTGCGATCTACAATTAGAATGTAACTCCCATTACAGAGTCTTTGAAAGAATGGTTCTATCTCTGTTGCAGGTGCGCCTAGCTGGTGACATGAAAGGTTATTTGAGTTCCCTTCACAGGCTCCATGCAAACTAATTCCGTTACACAGAAGTGTACCGCTTAGTGACATCGCACAATTATTGCCACTAAGAAACACTTTCTGTCCTTTATTACTGACACATGCATGTGAATAGGGCAGGTTCCATGTTGTTTTAATGTACCCTTTTCCCAATTTTTCGTACATGCCAGCCTGTATATATTTTTGGCAGTATTGAAACCTGAAGGTTGATATTGGAATATTAATTATCCCATGTATTATCCATTCACTGACAGGTCGTCCTGACATTGTCACTGGTAATCTCTCAAGTTTCTCAATGCTCAGGATTGTATAATCAGCACCCTTCTGGGCCATACTGATTTGTTTATCAGTAAGGTTAAAGATATGGAATAGTGACGTTGTGTTGATTAAACGCCAAGGCACAGAGCCTGAACGCAGATTTTGTAACGTCCAGCCAAGCTGTACAAAAGAGCGCAATTGGGACTGACCGTGTTGTAACAACAGTAAGTCTTGCGATAATATGTCGATTGCTGAAGACACAATGCTGTCCAGAGAAAAAATTCTGGAGGACAGAGTCATTAACCCATTGTCCACTACAGAAAGTGATTTTTCCAAATTAATACGGTCAATTTCCCGTATCCTTTCTGCTGTCTCAATTTGAGTAACCTTCCAGGCCTCATTGTATGCTGCATATACAGAGGCTGCTATGAAACGCTTTTGACGCTGTTTGCGTGGTCCCATAGTGAAATCACGCAAGTCAGCACCATCAGTAAGTAAAGTTAGGTGTTGCTTAATTTCTGCCAGTGTGGAAGTTTGTAGCCATTGAAGGCATAATTTGCCCACACTGTAGGTGGTTATTATTCCTGGGTGTTGTCTTTGGGAATATCTAGGGTCTGGCCTGGTCATTTTGAACCCCTGTGTTTTGTTCAGGAATCTGTCTTGACAGTTATTAGTATCTGTGGGCCAGATCAACCACTGTTTCCAATCAGGATGTGTTCTGTTTTGGTTTAATACATAATTTACGTCTATCTCTTCATCTGTAGAGCTATTGCTGTTTATTGTTGGTTTAGGAATAGACGGTTTATTTAAGTCTTTGATTTTGGCTAAGCCAAGACAGGTAGTTTGTTGAACAGTGTCATTTAAAAATATAATTTGTTCTGGGATCATGCAGGCTCTAAACAAAGATTCTATACCCTGTACTTGCCATTCTTTTGTGCCCCAAACACTTTTCAATTCAACATTTTTGTCCCAATAATCAAAACCAAAAGTATTCATTTGTTCAAAGAATGAGTCTGAATATATCAATTTCGTGTTTGTTATCATGGTCTTTGTCCCTGTCTTATTTGACAATTTGAAATAAAATGTTTCAGCATTACTTATGTTAAAACCTGAAAAGTATGAATATTTGTCGTAAACGGTTCTTGAGCTTCCTTTTGGAGGTGTTGCACAATGTTCCCATTGATTATAATTTAAAACATTTCTAGGTTGTGCAGATTTATGTAAAAAACGGTTACCATAGTGGTTGTAGCAATACATACTATCATAATTTGTAGAACCCTGCAAATAATCATGTTTGGTAAATTTAGCAGACATTACTAAGTCAGACATCATATTATTTATACTTTCGAAGTCCCAATCATCAGCAAATGAGCTTGGTTTTACAAAGTCACTCAATGAGATCTTAATTTGGTGTGGATATTTCAGGATTTCAACCGGACCATAGATTTCGTAGTCAGTTTTGTCCCATGCTACCCCACCCGGTATAGGATTGGCTGTGAAGTTGACTGAAGAAAGTTCTCTTTTCTCGACGTGTGAAGATGTGTGTGGTTTGAGGATCAAGTTGATTTTCTGACTTGCTGTGTCCATTTTAGCATATTTTCCCTCAATGAAACGTCCCAAAGTTAGTATCATGATGAGCCAAAGTATGAGGATAAATGCACCAAAACCCACCCAAAATTCAATCCATGGAGAAATTAGATATGTTTCTTTCAGTTGTTTCAAAAGTTCTTTAACTTTATCTTTAAAGGTTTTTGTTGATGGCTGTGTTTTTGATTCACTGAAGCCTTCAGAGGAATCATCAAAGTTTATGAAGTAGCCGGATGCAGTTCTGTCAATAGTTCCAATTGCTTCAGGATTACTGTTTCTTGCATTGTCGTTTGTTACTTCATTATAGGTTGGTGTGTCTCTGCTAAATGTTTTTATTTGGGTTTTCAGAGGTCTAAGTTCCATTGCATTGTTGCATAGTCCTTGTTGTTCTTCTGTAGGCGTTTCAAATGTGATTAGCCTCTTTGTTAGGACCTCTGTACTGGTAGCAAACCTTGGTGTTCTGCTACTTATTGGGAGTCCACTTGGCCTACTATTTGTTATCGGTCACATGATTGTGGTTTTACCAGGTCGATGGATACAACTCGGTTCTCCTTTTTACCAGCAAGTGGCGGTAGTACTACTGATCTTGTCCCGTTGACAGACAAGACAGGAACTGCTTTTCTGTAAGAAGGCCCAAATTCCTTCTTTACCGCGATCTTTTCTCTGACTAGATCCCCGACTTTTGGAATCCAGACAGGTCTTGCTGGGACAGGTGGTGGTTCTTCAGTGGTTGTTGGCTGTTGTTTCAATTTTATGTTGCTCAGGTCTTTTCTTGTTTCATTCAAGTCCTGCAAAATAGCCAAACGGTCTTTGATATCAAAGCTTTTTTCCTTTACCACTGAAGTCTGACTGTCAAGGTCAGAGATTAACATCCTAGTTCCAAATAATAATTCGTACGGACTGAATCCCTTCAGAGAATTTCTTGGCAGGTTATTTAGACTACGTTGGGATGTTTGACCCACCCAGCTCCCGAACCTAATACCCTTTCTGTTATAGATTGCTTTATGCCTTGGTTTTTTCTTTACACCATCCCGTATCCCTCAGGAAGGAAGTGAGAAGATTCCCGTTGTGCTATGCTCATTTGGCCATGTTTCCCCTCAGGCTGGAGGGCTAGAGTGAAAACAATGGTCAAACGTAGCATGCTCTTAGCGTATATGCCATTTAGACTCGCAAATCTTTGTATAACAGTCCAGACGTCAGCCGAGTGCTGGTGATCTACATTATAAGTGGAAACTAGCCTGTATATGTTAATCGCAAGCCTTGCTTTTTACTGTTGATTTTTTCTGGAGTGAAACGACACGGTATTACACCGTTTCTCTCCCCACTGCGATTTCTGTTGCAGTTTGGGCAGTTTTTTACAAACATGGTGTGATGCAGGCTCATGCCTGGCCACCGGTACCTTGATTGTAATTCTTCCAGAGAATCTTTTAGTTTGAGGTGTCTAAGACCCTCACCCTTATGCGCGTCTGCAATTAACAAGTTTCTCCTGTCCATGTTTGGAATCACTCTATCCCCCACTCCAGGGATTCGAGCAAAAGGGACGGAGTTTGCATCGATTATGTATGTATAATTGAGTGGATAGTTGATCGGTAGCGCTGAGCAGTCGCCTTTTGATGACGTTTTTACTGCCAGCACTGTTTCACCGTCAATATACTTCGCTGTACGCTTTTTTCGAACTACGGAAGCCGATTTAGTTGCTACCGCTGTGGCTGTCTCAGCCAATGAATTCCCTGCAACGTGAACGCCATCACGCTGATGACTCAGTGAGTGTGTCACGTGAGTCTTTGGTAGTTCTTTTTGTAAAAGAGCTATTTGTTCCCAAAGCAGTTTTTGCTTTATTGTTGCACCCGTGTCATCTTTGTAACCGTTTTGAATCCATGCCTGCAAATCGTTGTTATATGATTTGACGCAGTAATATGAATCGGACACTATAAGTGTCGGGAATTCACGATCCGCATTATCTAGCGCCATTTTCAATGCTATTATTTCAGTCTGTTGTTCTGAATTGGTTTCTACTGAGTGTGTTTTTGTTAATAGAGGTCTTAGTTTACCTCCGCGCCACACTTCTTTTGTAATCTCACATGCGGGGTTGTATGCTTGTTCTCCCCAAACGGAGGGTTGAGCATGTCCGTCTGTATAGATTACACAAGCGTATTGTCGTAAGGGCAGAATGTCGATTGGCAGAGGGAATGTTCTTTCATAATCTAGATTTTTTAATTCCTCTAGTTCTGGATCAAAGTAGTAGTATACTTTGTCCGTTGTAATTGAATTCACCCATTGTATCCATTCCGGATTCAATATTGTTGTTGGTAAATTACACGGTGTTGTTAATGCCTCAAAGGCTGATTCTGCTGTTCTGACTGTGATACGTCTACCGTCAGCTTGATCTTTTTCTCTAGCTATTGCGGTTTGAACTGCACGAACAATGTTTTCTTTAATGCTGAATTTCTTTTCAGCTTCTGTATACAAGTGTGATTTGAATGCAATTGGTACCTTTTCTCCCTCATTAGAGGTCAGGTATGTGAATCCGCATCTCCCTGGGATGACTCGAATCACAAGATTGCGTGTGTTATCACGTGTTTCTAATTTTGCTTTAATTAACATGTCTGTTTGTAAGGATCTCAGAATTTCTGTGTGTATTTGAGTCCAATTGGTTCTTTTAAAATCAGGTTTTATTAGATCATAAAGGGGTTTAACCCTTTCTGCGTAATTTGCAATGTATGTTCTTCAGAAATTTAGGAAGCCTAGAATTGAATGTAGGTTTTTTAGTGTTCTAGGTGCTTGGAGTACGGCACATTTTTCTAGAAAATTGTCAGCCAGGCTTTTGCCTTCACTTGATAATTCGTACCCTAAGAATAGGACTGTCAGATGGGCAATTCTGGATTTTTTAAAGTTGAATTTGTAACCCTCTGCTGCGAACCCAAGTATTATGGTGGTCACTCTCTTCAAGTGAGTCTCCAAGTCATCATCTGTTAAGTATATGTCGTCGACATAAGATAATGCTTCGTCATCATATGTTTGTAGTAATTCTGTTACTCTCGCTGAGAATACTCCCGGGCTGTTCTTGTACCCCTGGGCTAACCGACAGAATTGTTTTTGAGTGCCATTTATTGAGAACGCAGACAAATATCTGCTCTCTGGTGCTATGTTTTGACAAAAGAATCCATTAGAGATGTCTAATGTTGTTTTGTATTTTTTGCGCACTATGTTATTCATTAGTGCAGCACTATGCGAGTTTTGTACTGCAAAAGTTTTGCAACATGAGTTAAGGTGTCGGTAATCCAAAACTAGACGGTATGAATTGTCTGGTTTGGAGACCGGAAACAAAGGGTTGTTCATTTGTGAGGTGCAAGTTTCAATCACCCCCTGGTATTCTAGCTGATCTAGGATTTCTTTTACCTGTTTTTTAGCTTCTTGCTTAATTGGGTACTGCCTTTGTGCAGTAGGTTGTGATTTTAACTGGATTTTGTGAGGAGGAGAGTCCTCATCCCATCCTACGTGATTTTTATATAAAGCAGGAGCTAGAGCTACTGCCCACTTTCTAGCAAGTGTATATTTTTTATGAATTGGGATATGATTTGAGAAGGCAGGCATAATTATTTCTTCGCCATGAGGGCACTCCCTGACAAACTCTGGTGGCCAGTCTTTTTCAGCTAGAAGGATGTCATAGCCCTTGGAGAGATTATCCCAAAATAGTCCCCTTATTTTTCTGGTCTTATCCCCCTCTATACGTAAAGTTATTTCATATATTTTGTGAGGTTTGCTAACTCTGGTGTCTGCAGTTTCCACTTGAAGATATTCATTCGTGTCCACTGTCTCCAGATGATTCATAAGGACTTTGCGAGCTATGCTCACTTCTGCTGCGCTGTCTAGCATTGTCTGAGCCCATTCTCCGTTTTTCAGTTGTGTCCTCAGTATTCTCGGCATTGTTAACTACCTTGATACTGGCTACCTTCTTTTTTGGAAATTGTAATTTCTTTTTTAGTAGAGCAGGTTCCTTGTCTTTGGACTTGGCGTGCTCTTCTCTTTGTTCTGATCGTCCTCTTCTTTCCGATTTCTGCGAGGAAGTCTGAAAAGATTGAGAGGGACGTGTATCAATGTCTTGATATCTATCAGGCTTCTTTATATTATCCCTATTTCTAAGGTTATATCTTTTCCCAGAGGGGTCACTCTGGGGTGACCTGTGTCTTTGGTTCGGAGATTTTTCTCTTCGCCTAGGAGACCTTCCTCTGGACTGGAATTTCTTTTCTTTAGGATTGGATTGTTTGTTTCCATCCCAGCTCTTTTTTTGTGATGTTGAGTTATTATTAAAATATATTTTTTCAGGACTTTCAATCAGTTGTGGTTTTACTGGTATTCCACCTAAACTATCTCTACCTAGTTCCTCATAGGATTTTTCTATGATTCTGGCAATTTCAGCTGGTTGGTCTGCTATATCTGTCTCTTTTAACCTCTGGCGGATCGCCACGTTTGCTGCTTCTCCCTTTATGTTGGCTAATAATATAGCCGAGACCTGCTTGAAGTCTTTCAGTAATTTCATACCAAGAGTTAAAGCGGGTTCTGGACCATATTCATCTTGAATTTGTTTTAGCACATCTGGTATTACCGAAATGGATGGAACACCGTGCGTTTTTGTGTAAATGGAAGCAAAGACTGTACCCCAAGTGTCAGAGTCCTCAATGTGTGGTGCGATTCCCATTGGAAGATAGATAGTCAGAATCCTGTGTTTTTCTAACGGGGTGGTGTCTGGAAACACAGCCTCTATTTGGGTGATTTTTTGTGCTAACCAGAATGGTATTTGTTCCCGTTTAGCTGGTACTTTACCTAGGCAGGATTGTATGTTCTGTGGTGTAATTTTATTTGTGTTCCCCTGGTGAGGGGTCATCTGTGGAATTTTAATTGCTGGCTGAATTGTTGAAGTCCGCATCACATATTGGACTAATTGTCTATGTATCTTTATTAATTGTTTTAGTTGTACTAAAAGATCTGCTGCAGGCATTCTTTCGAACTCTGGATGTGGTGTGTATCCGGCTAGGATCGGCCACGTTGCTCCTGGTCTACCTAAAGGACCGAGCCTGGTGATGTGATTATTATGTTTTAGGGCGCCATTAAATAAGAGCAAATGCTCTTGAAATTTAAGTGGTACTTCCACCTCCTCGAAAGGAGTATACTCTGCAGGAGGTTCCTCCGTTTTGTAATAGTGGAAGTACTTTGTTACAGCATTTGCTGCTGGAAAATGTATCCATGAATAGTATACCTCTGTCTGCCGATATTCGTGTGCCTCAATTACGAATATGACTGGACCACCTCTAGGTGTCAGTCCATTTTCTATAAGTTTTAAGGTTATAGATTTCCTTTTGATGACCGGGATGAGTATTATATCCTGGTCTGCTTCTTGCAGTGCAGTATCATCTGCTGCGAGTTCAGTTGCTAATCTAACTGCCTCTCTTTCATCATCACTGTCTACCATTTTACCGACAGGATGGTTACTTTGTTTGTTTGCAGATCAGGTTTCTTATGGAATACAAAGATTAGATGCACAATATTTTGGAACGGTTTATCCTTCAACGTTGACTAAACCAAGTACCATACATAGGAGTTTCCTCCTGCGAGGTTTGGCGGATATTACCTTTTACCCACTCCAGACGTCTTTGGAGTATTATGGGAGAAAGGGGTCTGAGTGAGAAAGCACGACTGAGTTACTCTAAATGTCTTACGTTAGTTTTATCGCCCTTCCAAACGCGTTGGGCGCCATGTAGTGTAGTTCCTATTATCCCAATAGGCTCTGCGCATTGGAATAATACCTTCAATAGTATAGGCCTAGACCAGACGTTAACTAGGTCTACTACTGTCGATATTAGACTTAAAGTTTTGGGTTTGCCAGCTAGCTCAGAGTTCACTAGAAACTTTCTCGAATAGGCAAGGAGGAGTTGAACCTCCCTGGATAGACAAGAAGGGATTTAGTTTCTGACAACCATAGAACATGACAACTTTGCTCTCCCCTAATCAAGAGTGTATCTCGAGAGTCGTGTGAACAAAAGGCAATTTATTTTACTCAGTCAGTACGTGCATTCTTAGTCCCACCAGATTGTAGAGAAAAGGAAGAGACGGGCGTGTTCAATAAAAGATGTTATTTATTGATCAGTCTCTTTTCTCGTACAAGAGAAATGGATCGATATTATTGCAATACTTATGGTTAAGTAAAGTGCATACATTAAGAGGAGAAGTATAAAATAATACTGTAAAAACATTGATATGGTTTCGAAGCCATATGAAGGTTTAAAATGAATAAAATATAGTTATATACACATATACATTTGACTAATCGTACTCAACTGGTGTTTCTAACTACGCCTACCCCGTGTACCTGACCTAAGCCTAATACGTGGGCGGGAATAGAAAGTTACAGTTTAAGTTAAGTTTGTTTTGCCAAGTGACTGACTAAAGAATTCTCTGTGAGGGGTTATTCAGTTCTGTACCTGGAATCTAGGATGGATGAGGGATGGTATCTCTCGTCTCTGGTCTCGATATTCCAGGCTGCCTGCGAGGGCTACCCGGAAGCGCCGGAGCTGGATTTTCTCGACAGGAGAAAGGCAGCGTCTCGTTCTCAGCGCGTCAGGAAGGCGGGGCTGCGCCAGCGGGATCTGCTCTGCTCTGGGCTTCGGCAAGTCTGGCTGCTCCGATCTCGTCACCACCGCGTGTGTTTGCATAGGGCAATATCGGTAATATTTATACCTTTAAGGTGCCGAGATTGACGTAAGGATGGACATAGATACGTCAATAAGGATGTCATACGACCAGGTCGTTAGCACATTCTTTTGCTGAAGTTCTCGGTGAAATCAAAACAATGGCCGCAGGGTTTTTCCCAGGTTGTCATAGGTTTGATTTGTTTTGAGAACTCCGTATGCCTTATCAGGGGCTGGAGGAATATCGCTTGTCTAATTAGATGGCAAGCGTTATGACCTAATCAGATAACACGTTCCTGTGCCGTAGTGTGGCTTTATCAGATAACGGTTCCTGCATCATGGGGGTTTTCTGCCTCATGGGATGGCTACTAGTTAACTTGTTAACCAGAATAGGGTCAGGAATAGGGGGATCGATACAGAACCTATAGGAATACATCACAACCACACTACATTTAATTCACTCCTTTTCCCTGTACTGGTTATATATACCCTTGCCCAACACAACACTTATAAAACGTGAAATCATAGCAATCGTAACAACACTTATAACTTCTCAAATAACATAATTTGTCACAAAAAGTCAAATGTTCCCAATAGTCAAAAGTTCATTTCTCAACATGGCGTGATAGTTAATGTAATTCTCTATATTCAAACTGTCCTCTAACAAACTCTCAAGGAAGCAACTGTTTTTGCAAACCAATTCCTGATTAGAAAGGTTCTGATGCCAACAGCACTACTGCGCAACTGCTGAGCAAAGACACCATGCAGTACGAGAGAAGTTATACCAGGTGATATAAGATGCCCGCTGCCATCTCCAAACAACTTGAGTTCAATGACTGCTGGGAGACGTAATTAGTTGTCAGGGGTGGTCACATAGTGAGTAGAGTGGCCAGGTGTCCAAATATTAGTCTTGATAAGGAGTCTCCTGCCTGTTCTGCGATCTGTCCTAGGTGTAACGTCGTGCTACCAACCAATTAACCGACGAAAACAAACTAGAGGGAATAGGACAGACATCTCACAAGGGCAGGGGCTGAAGTGCATTCTGTTGAATGCTAGGTCCTTGGTAAAGCACAGTGTGGAGTGTTCCAGATTAATCGAGGAAGAATATATAATGGTTGCTTTCATCACAGAATCTTGGACTGATGAGGCATCCGGACCAGACAAGGTTACACCCCCAGGCTATTCTTGTCATACCTTAAATAGGCCTATTAGGAAAGGTGGGGGTCTTTACCACACCTCCATTAAGGGGACTTTTGAAACAGCATCCATCTCAGATTGTGAGGCATTGGAGTTTTGCTTATATTACTCCCATCAGGCTACTTTCAAAGGCACCCTCTTTTATAGGCCGCCTAGATGAGGAGACCGTTTGTAAAATCGGTGGGAAATCTACTGGAAAAGGGACTCTGTGCCAGCACCTAAACCTTATTGGGATACTTTAATTTCCATTTAGAGGCACACACAGGCCCAGATACGTTGACTCTTTTGGATTTTATGAAAAGCGTAGATCTCAAACAGCTTGTTGTTGGGCCTACCCATACGACAGAGCACACGCTGGATGGGATCTTTTCCAACAACTCGCAACTTACTTTTACAGGCCTGCTTCCCCTGGTCTGATCAGACCATGTGGCAGTATGCTTTGAGCTAGCCGTTTCTAACCACCATGAGATGGACAAACTAGCCAAGAAGCAAAGATCCTCCAGAGCATGGAATAAAATTGAGGTTCAAGTGTTAGAAGATTTGGTGAACTCTACCTCATTCTGTCTGCCTGTAGACATAGAAGAGGCGACTATGCTATACTCCAACTGTCTCGAACCAGCCGGCAATAAGCTAGTGCCCGAAAAGGTCTCATACTCTAATAGAGCTCGGCCCTCCGCCCCATGGTACTCTCAAGAATTGAAAGATCAAAAACTAATGTGTAAATTGTTGGAAAGGAAGTGGAGGAAGGGATACAACAACGCAAAAAAAGAGGCATATAAACAAAGCCTGATGGCTCATAAACACCTACTTTTAACAACTAAGAAAAAACTCTTCGCCAAGCCAATTAATTCTGCTATAAATTCGGCTGAAGAACTCTTCAAAATAGTTACCAACTTGGCGTACCCTGATACATCTAGTGTTTCCCCGATACAGGGGCTTTGTGATGAAATAGCCAGATTCTTCTGTAGTAAAGTGGAGGCTATTTTCACCACATTTAAAGGCCCAACTACAGATGGAGTACTGGGTGTAAGGGAAAGATATACTTCTCAACCGGGTCTCCCTCCGAGTTTTGTAGAGTTCGCACCTTTAGCCATCAGGTCATAAGTCATTGATGTCATTGATGTCAACCAAATCAAGCTCTCCTTATGATGCTTGTCCGGTGACGGTATTTGAACTAGCCCCAGAACCCATTGTCATAACACTTACCGTTATGATGAACTCTATGTTCAAGGAAGGACATTTTCCTAAAGCCTGGAAAATCGCATCAATATTACCTTTCCTCAAGAAGTCTAACCTGGACCCGAAGGATACAAATAACTTTTGGCCTATCTCGCGTTGCCCTTTGCCAGCCAAACTGGTAGAGAAAAGTATGAACGCACAACTAAGCACATACCTACATGAAACGCAAGTATTGGATCCAATACAATACGGTTTTAGAGAGGAACACAGTACTGAGTCTGCTCTTTTAAAATCCACAGAGGAAATTAGGGACCAGGGAGGTAAAGCCAGAATGATTATGCTGGACCTGTCAGCGCCCTTTGATACGGTCCATCATGACTTGCTGCTGGACCCGTTGTGGGAGTGTGAAGTACAAGGTAAAGCATGGGAAATCCTGAAGTCTTTCCTATCGGGCAGAATGCAAACAGTGTCACTTGGTACATTCTGTTCTAAACCTTTCCCACTGCCTTGCGGAGTTCCACGCTATTTAATGTTTATGTGTCCTCGTTGGTCCCCCTGATCAAATCCTTTGGATTTGCTTTCACATCGTATACAGACGATACTCAGATTGTGGTGTCCCTGTTACCAGGGTAAGAGACGAGGACGGCAAAACGGTTTCATGACTGCATGGAAGCTGTGGGCAAATGGATGTCACAAAACTGTCTTAAATTCAATTCTGGTAAGACAGAAGTCATTCTGTTTGGCAATGACCCAAAGCTCTGGACCCCAAGTTGGTGGCCAGATTAGTTGGGGGTGCTTCCAATCCCTACTAGGAAAGTAAAACAAACTTGGGAGTGCTGATTGATGACAAACTTAACTTTGAGGACCAAGTTAATTCAGTTGTCTCGGCCACTACCGTTGCTCTTAGAACGTGCAAGAAAACCTTACAGTTTCTACCTAAGGAAAATCAATGTACTGTAGTGACTGCATTAATTATGTCCAGGTTGGATTACTGTAACAGCCTTTACCTTAACATTCAGGAGCAATTTTATTTATTTTGAAAGTTTTATATAGCGCGAACAAGATCTTTGCAGATATCAGAGCGCTTTACAAAGCAGGGAATAACAACAAGAGAGTGAGTAGCAGGTCATTAGGTATATCGACATTATAGGTAGTAAGAGATGGATAGGTACATGAGGGAGCATAGTGACATGGGAAAATCAATAATGCAAGTAGATAGTCGGTAAGTGAATCATTAATACAGTTAAAACACATAGTCGTGGGGATCGAGCAAAATAATACAGGGAAAACACATAGTCGTAGGGCTCGAGCAGAATAATACAGATCGGTGCAAAGACTTTACAGATCCACGTTAATAGGTCAAATGTATTTGGCCATGAGAATAGCTTTTACTTCTTTCTTAAAAAGTGTGACGGAAGAGATGAGCCTGGTTTCAGGAGGGAGTGAGTTCCAGATCCTGGGAGCCATTCCTGAAAAAGAGCGTTTATAAGTTTTTTCCTTTCGGAATCTCCGAGGTTTTAACAGAAGTTTGTTTGTGCCTCTGATTGACAGCTTCTGAGTGAGGTATTCGGGAGAGCTCAGGTGTATAGCCTTGTGTGTCATGCATGCGATTTTCAGATGTATTCTGGCTTCAAAAGGCAGCCATTTCAAGGATTTCAGGTCAGGGGAGATATGCGAGTGTTTTTTATACCCAGTGATGAGTCTCGCTGCAGCGTTTAGAGAGGCTCTTAGGGGTGCAGTAGTGGTTAACGGGAGACCGCAGAGGGCGATGCTGCCATATTCAATTCGCGGGATTACTAGTGCTTGTACTGCAGTTTGGAAGTCTTTGGCTGGTAGGAAGGGTTTAAGTTTCCTCAGGGTATTGATTTGGAAGTTCGCTCCCTTAGTAGCTTTGCTGATATGTTGCTGCATGTTGAGATTCGAGTCGAGAGTTATGCCTAGAGATTTTGCTGAGTCCACGATGGTGGGTAGGACATTGAGTGCAGTTAGCTGTTTAAGCCAGGTTTGAGTGGTAGAGGTCTTCGCGGGAGGTGAGATCAGAAGGAACTCTGTTTTCAGAGCATTGAGTTTGAGATGATTGTTGGCAAGCCAGGATTGGGTGCTTCTGATCATTGAGTTCAGGAGTAAAATGTCATTGGGGGATTGTACTTTGAGATACAGTTGGGTATCATCTGCGTACATGTGAAAAAGTACATTGGATGCTTGTAGCAAGGTGGTGAGAGGTTCCATAGCTAGGTTGAACAACGTTGGTGATAGGCAGGAACCTTGGGGGACACCTAACGAAACAGGTATTGGCGAGGACATCAGGTTGTTACACTTGAATTTCTGCGACCTGTTGTGTAAAAAGGAGGTGAACCACTTGAGAACAGTCCCAGATAGCCCCATTCTGGTGTTCAAAAGTTCGAGTAAATTCTCATGTTTAACAGTGTCGAATGCTGAGGAGAGATCAAGGAGGATGAGGAGGCAGGTATCATTTTGATCTAATATTTGAAGGGCGTCGTCAATTATGTGAACCATAGCGGTTTCAGTGCTGTGTCCTGCTCGGAAGCCTGATTGATGTGCGTTGAGGAGATCAAACTGATCAATGTGTTTAGTCAGCTGTAATTGTGCGCATTTTTCCAATAGTTTGGCGAGAGTGGGAATATTGGTAATGGGACGGTAGTTGTTTAGGTCGGATGGATCAGCAGTAGGTTTCTTTAGTAAAGGTGTGACTTGTCCAACTTTGAGGGAGTCAGGGATGGATCCTTGTTGGAGCGAGCTGTTGATAATTTTAGTCCAAAGTGGAAGGAGCAATGAGGTGAAATCTTTGACAGCGTTGGCAGGGAGGGGCTCTGTGAGGTGATTGGAGGGTTTCAAGGTGCTGAGCAGTTTGCCTATTTCTTCTTCGGAGTAGGTGTCGAAGGATGACCATGTAGCATTGTTTTTTAGTTCGGTGGGTGTTATGCAGTTGGGCGTGGTGTAGAGTCTTGCGTCAATGCGGAGATCACTCTTTATGTTGTCAGTTTTTTGAGCAAAGAAAGCGGCGAAGTCTTCACAGGAAGGTGCTTTGCCCAAGGTACTGAGAGGTTGGGGTTGTTCCTTGGCTTGTGATCTGATTAGTTCAAACAGTTTTCTTGGACGGTTTTTTGCTTGGTCGAGCTGGAGGCTGAAGAAGTTTGCTTTTGAGCGCTTTATTTTCCTGAAGTAGGCATTTCTCTTTTTCTTCAGGGTTTTCAGGTGCAGTGCAGAGGGAGCTGTTCTCCAGGTGCGCTCTGCCATTCGCATGGCTCGTCTATCTTCATTGAGACTCCCATCGTACCATGGATTGGAGATTTTAGCGGAGACTCTTTTTAGCTGCATGGGAGCAGCCTCATTAATTATTGAGGTCATGGCGTTGAGATAGTGGTCAGTCAAGGATTGGACATCTGTAGCGCCCGACGGAGGGAGCAGTAGGTCGTGGCTGTTCGGGGGTAGGGAGTGTGGATTGAGTTTTTTCAGGTCTCTTTTCCATATTTTAGGTCTGGTGGATTGAGTCGTGTTGAGTTTGATTTTTTCATTGATGAAGAATGTGACAATGTAATGGTCTGACCAGTCACAAGGTTGGATAGACTCAAGTTGAATAGCGTCCTCTTTGGCGATGATAAGGTCGAGGATAGAGCCTTTCTCATGGGTCGGGCTGTTGCATAATTGTGTGAGGTCCAGGGCGTTGAGGAAATTTTTAAGACTATTTACAACCGCATCATTGTGATCGTTCCAGTGGAGGTTGAAGTCACCAAGGTATATTTGGGTGAGCTGTCGTCCGGCGTTAGTTGAAATTATGTCCATGATTTGTTGGCCGAAGGTGATGTTGTCTCTGGGTGGGTGGTAAATGCCGTGAAGCGAGCATATCGGTTTGCCCTCGCTGATAATATCGAGGCAGATGTATTCGCAGGATGTTGGGGAGGGTAGGGAGGGTGCGGAGAATTTCAGAACAGAAAGGTTGTTCCTGTAGATGCATGCTATTCCACCCCCTATCTTGCCAGACCTGTCAAGCCTAATGATGTGGTAGTTGGGGGGAACCAGAATGTCCATTATAGGTGTAGAAGATTCGGTTAGCCAGGTTTCAGTCAGGATGATTAGGTCAAGGTCCAATGATAGGATAAGATCGGCGATGGCGGAGGAGTGTCTAGAAGCCGATCTGCAGTTGAGGAGAGTGCATTTGAGACGGGGTGTGTCAGGGGAGGTAGAGGGTACTAGAGAGAGGGGGACTTTTTTAAGGTTATTCGGGACGGAGATTCTGTTGTTTAGTGTGGGGGGTCTACGGGGATTTGAGTGTATCGTGGGAATGGGGAGGTGCGAGGCGGTTGTGTCCTTTAGGGAAGCTGGTTCGTAGGAGCGGAGGAGGTTGAGAGTGTCGACATCCGAAAGAGGGTTGCATGTGCGACGGGGGCGGTTGTTGCGATTGTGTGCAGGGATCACCGACCAATGTGGGCGGCGGGTGCGGTTCTTGCGATTGTGGGCATGTATCACGGTCTTGTGTGAGGAGTGTAGCTTGGGCGCGTCATCAGGACGGGTGGGGAGACGGTTGAGAGGGGGGGTGGTAGTGAGTGGGGCGTGTCTGGGGGGTTTGATGAGTAGCTCTTTGATGGTGTGAATGTCTTCTTTGATTGTGTGAATGTCTTCTTTGAACTGGAGTAGGGAGGACATAATCTTGTCCAGCGTGGGATAAGTGTTAGTGTTGGGAATGGAAGTCATGGGAGAGTGGCTGACCTGGGAATTAGCGTGCGTGTGGGGGGGTGGGTTGGTGTTCATGCAGGGTTCCGTGGTGTAGGCGTATGAGATGGTGTTAGGGAGGAGAGAGGGTAAGGGGGCGATGGGAGGGGATGACGTACGGAGGGTGTTGATGGCGTAGAAGAGGGCAATGGTGGCAGGCGGAGAGGGTGGTGCGAAGGTGGAGTGTATGTTGGTGGTGATGGGGGAGCCTGAGGGGCAGTGAGGGCTGAGAGTGGGGGGGGGAAATGGTGTTGGAGATGGTCCTGTCGTGGGGGGGAGTTATAATAATAGATGTGGTGTGCTCTGTGTGGTTAATTAGCGGGTGGTAGTGGGGACTGAGATTGGGGGGGACAAAGGGTGGGAATTGTCGTTATGCGTGTCATTCTGGTGCTGATCTAGGTTAGCGGTATTGTGGGTGGGGGCTGTGGTGTCATGGGAGAGAGGAGTGGAAGTGGTATGTGTGGGGGTCCAAGTGTTGGTGTTAGGGGGGCTGCTAGTGTGAGAGGGGGAGAGATTTGTGACTGTGATTGAGGATAGTGGGGTGGTAACAGCCGGTGGGCGATTGACTAGGGTGCTGGGGGTAGAGGTGAGGTGCGTGTCGTTCTGATGCTGAGCTATGTTAGACGGGTTGCGGGTGGGGGGTGTGATGTCAGGAGTGGGAGTGCTGGAGGAGATATGGGTGGAGGTCCGAAGCTTGGGAAGGTGCTCTTTGAACTTGGGGAATAGGTTGTCTAGTAGTTCCAGGTTCTTGTCTGTGGATTGAATTAGGACAATCCCGTTATTGTAGATAGTAATGGTGGTTCTGCCAGGGAAGAGTTGGGATGGTGTGATGGAGAGAGTTAGGCCATGAGCCGTTTTCCTAGTGGTGGAGACGGTGAGCAGGGTGAGGAACGCTTTTCTCCATTGAGCTCTACGCGGGGTGTGGAAGATGATATCAGTGTTCAGGGATCCATTGACCAGTGAGAAGTAGGTGTCAGCAAAGGGTGTTTCAGGGTGGGACCTCAGGAAGTTGTGTTTAAAGCGTTTAGCGGCTTTTTTGGTGAGTGTGGTTGGGTAGTTGATTCTATATGTGTGCTTGCCGATGAGATCCATGTTGGGATGGCTGTAGAGGTGGGTGTGGGAGGGAGAACGATAATAATACACATGTGCAAAAAAATAACTGTCAACCGCAAATTACATAGCACAATAGTGGCACTAGTGAATGGCCAAAAATGACCACAATATAAGAGGTAGCAATCGGTGCAGTCCAGAAATAACGATGAGTGGGTGCAGCTTTACAGAATGTACAAGGTATGTGAGGTAGCAGTCAGTTAACTGGGGCCATAGTGACACTAGTGAATAGCCAAAAATAGCCAGAATGTAGGAGGTAGCATCGGTATATTCCAGTAATAGAAAGTGATTGTGTGCAGCTTACAAGACTGAGCAAAATATATGAGGTGGCAATCAGTGCATAATAAGGATAGAAGTGAAATGGGAGCAGTTTACACACTATACAGTATACAAATGGGAATAAAATACTAAAGATATACTGGAACCAATATAGGTGCAGACAGAGGCTACAGTATGCAAATAGAGAGCTACAGTATGCAATTACTCATAGACTCCAACTTCTACAAAACTCGGCCGCCAGATTGCTCACTGGGACAGCTAAATTTGCTTTCGTCTCCGGTGATATCAGAAGACTTCACTGGTTACCCATTAAAAAGTGAGTGCAGTTCAAGTCACTCTGTACTGTCTACAAAGCTCTTCAGGGTACCGGTCCAGAGCATCCGAAGCAGCAGTTTCAGTGGTATGTTCCCAACAGACCACTTGGCTCTCTGGGAGCAAAGCTGGTAACAGTCCCCATCTCTAAAAAAGTCAGCTGGGGAGGTAGGAGTTTTTTTTAGCAGGTTCAGCCAAGGCATGGAATGCCCTCCCACTCCATCTTAGAAATTGCTCTGATCCATTGGCATTCAGGAAAGCCTTAAAAACTTGGCTTTTTGGCGTTTAAGCTGGGGCTCATAAGTCGGGTCTCTCTGGGTGAGTTTGTAGATAGCGCCAGGACACCTTCGGGTAGCAGTTTGCGCTTTAAAAATACTAATAACATAACATAACATAGCGTGTTCTCCATACATAAGAAGCCTCATACCAGACAACTCCCACCGCTAGCCTTTGCTTCTCTGAAATGTACTCAGCGTGAGTTGATTTGGAATTTGAAATGTTGCACCCCTATGTCCGTCAAGCCATAAGCGGTAAGCCATGTCTTGTGACACTTATTTTCTCGTAAGAAACTTGCCATTTCCAAAACATAAGCATAAATTAGCGATTCAAGGAACAGTTACTAATGCTTAACAGGAAGAGATGCAATCACTAAATAAATGAACAGAAGTCGTAGTTACAACAAGAAATATTATATTAATTTGCTCACAGCTTGTTCTTGCTACCTTAACATTTGGTGGGGAGAAATCAGAACAAATAATCTGAAATCAACCCAGTAAAATACCTCAGTGAACTCATGCATCCATAGCAAATGTCTGTCTGGAAGAACGCTACGCAGTCTCCTCCTTTGCTTGTTCTGGGCCAGATGCAGACCTCGTGTGCAATGGGACACATTGACACTGTCCTACGGGCAGGAGGTATCTGAAGCCCTAGCTAGATAAATTGAAAGGTCTGCCCCACTCAACCCCATTACCCAGAGGTGTGCCACTGGATGGCACTGATATTTTGACAGTGTCCATGGTGTGCTGGGTATAGGGCATGCTGCAGCGCAGACTGAGTGGGGGCCCCCTCTACTCACCGATATTCCATAAAAAAATAATCTATGGCTTCCACTCATGGGCAAACCACTGGTACAGCGCACATACCCAGAAACCGGTACCAGGATGCTTGTTTCCGGTCCAAGGAAGACATAGCTTGGCAGTTTGGGCTAGACTGTTCCCATGAGGCACAGGGTCAAGACTGATTTGCATATAGCTGTGTCTGAACTGGGGTGGCAAAGTGAGATCAGAACAATTATGGATTCAACCCAGACTGTGACTGGGGGTGAGTGTCTGAAACGTTTCAGTGCTCCGTCCATCATCTTCTTGTGTTTGCTTTTTTCACCCTAAGTTGTCAGGGTATGCCTAGACGTGGGTCCCTTGCTCACTTTGCCACTGGATCCAAGCTAGCCTGGCTGATGACGGGTGTTACCTAGAAACCGATACCTGGATGCATGTTTCGGGTCCAGGGAAGACATGTCTTGGCAGTTCGGTCTGGACTGTTCCCAAGTGGCACAGGGTCAAGACTGATTTGCATATAGCTGTGGGTGAACTGGGGTGGCAAAGTGAGCTAAAGAACAATGATTGATTCAACCCAGACTGTGACTGGGAGTGAGTGTCTGAAAAGTTTCAGTGCTCCGTCCATCATCTTCTTGTGTTTGCTTTGTTCGCCCTAAGTTGTCAGCGTATGCCCAGACGTGGGTCCCTTGCTCACTTTGCCACTGGATTCAAGCTAAACTGTCTGATGGAGGGTTTTAACCAGAAATTGGTCAGAGGATGCTTGTTTCCGGTCCAGGGAAGACCTGGTTTGGCAGTTCGGGCTGGACTGTTCCCATGAGGCACAGGGTCAAGACTGATTTGCATATAGCTGTGAGTGAACTGGGGTGGCAAAGTGAGCTAAAGAACAATGATGGATTCAACCCAGAACTGTGACTGGGGGTGAGTGTCTGAATAGTTTCAGCGCTCTGTCTGTCATCTCCTTGTATTTACAGCACACATTATCACACTATTACTTCCGCACCATAGGGGACCTCGACCCAGATGGCCATGCAGTGCAACTCGCAGATGTTCCTAGATTCCACAATATGCCGTACATGCACCACTTTGTATTCCAGAACCTTTTTGGCACTCTCAGATCCTAGATGCCCACTTACCTCCTTTTCCTAGAAGACTTCCCACCATTAACGCTTGCAATAACAGATACAGAAGGAGCCCATTTGATTTCCAGACTCTACCGCACGTGCAAAGTGCTGAAACCCGACACAACCACTAGAGTACGAGAAGTATGGGCACGTGACCTGGGTGCCCCGTATCCGATAACGTGTGGTCATATTGCTGCATGCATGCAGATACAGAAAATATCACTCAATCATAGACACAATTTACTACAGTTCAAGTTCCTACCTAGAGCATATCCTAACCCGGTGGAAATAGATAAATATGATGCTAACAGAACGGACCGTTGCCTTAAATGCCAGAACCCGGCAGCACACTTCACATTTCTCACATGGACCTGTCCCCTCATTACCATGTAATGGCTATTAATATATTTGCACATTGCAAAATGACAGCCATTACACTTCCGCAAAATCAGCAATGGCTCTTATGGGTCATACCGCTGACCTCCCCGATCAGCAAGCAGATTATTTTCAAAGGCCCTGCTATTGGCGAAACGCCAGATAGCTGTGCACTGGGATGGTATGGCACCCCCCACTCCTGCTGCCCGGCTCAAGTCTATGGCAAAATGCGACACAGTCAGCGCAGACTACGCAACCTTACAATCCCATTGTCATGTCCTGTCGATTTATGGCACCTACTCACGCTAGAGTGAGACTCTTCAGACCCCCAGACTTCATTGCTTCCAATCTCCCCCTGACTGGCCTGGACCAGTTCTATGCTTAGATACACCCCTGCTAGTATTGGGTAATGTCATACACATACAGGATGTCTCCCCAATCTCGCTTTCCTATATACCCTATGCTTGGTCATTAGTAGGGTACCAATACACTAAAGTAGTACGATATTGTACTGTGGCATGAATATTTAAAAATGTTGACGCATGTTATATCTCATGTTTTTGTGTAAAACTACTAATTTTAAATGTTTTTAAAAAGCAGAGGTCTGTGTTGAAGTTGAATGTCATAGGCTTGAATCCTCATGAGTCCACATTCATTCTTCTGAGGCCTTTCAATAAGTGCAAATTGCAGAGCATGCTATACAATTGTAGTATTTTACACGATTTGTTATAATATAATTGTCAAAACTGGAAAGTTGTGTTTAAAAGTAATAGAAAAGTACTGTCTAACAAAAATGAAAGGCTCAAGGAGCTTGAATGAGCAGATTTGCAGCAAGGATTCTGTATTCTGTTCTTGTAGTAAAGCCAGGCCTGGACTGGGAACCCAAGGCAGTCCTGGCAAATTTGTCAAACTAGCCCTGCGTGAAGCGGGCAAGGAAGTGCAACAAGGAAGCCGATCCACCACAAGGAGAGTTTTGGGCGGCTGTCCTGCCAAAAATATATTTTTTTAAATGGGGGAAGTGGGGCTGCTTTAAGTGATGTATTATTACATTTTAAAGATAAAGATTTTCAGAAAGAGCATGTCTTAAATGTTAAAGACCAACATCAAACACCCAATGAGTGGAGACCATAATCATAGTATGAAACCGAAGATTTCTCCATCTATTGGCCAAAAAAGGAATGACGGCCAGGACTCCAAAAGTCATGAGGATACAAGACGCGGCTTGAACAGCGTTCACAGGTAAAGCAAAGATTAATAGAGAGAAGATCCCCTGACTAGTTCTAGGGCTAGAAACTCCCTCACTGAGGGCCCCTTGACTAAACATGTGAGTGAACCTGTTAACATTCTAGTAGCACGGGCTCTATTTGAAAATATGAAAATTTCTGTGTTGACTGAGTGGTCTGCATCACACAGTATGCAGCGGGTAGCAACCGTAACCACTGATCAAATACATCTATACAAAATCAAATAAGCCTACAATGATTCATAGGTCTGTGTGAACATTAAATCAAAGAGTTACTTGATCTAATAAGATTGTTAACCAACAGTGACCAAATAATCTGGTTACCAAACAGTAACAAAGAGCAACGTGAGGCATTGTGGTCAGGGATGCACAGGGATAGTTAAGGAAAGAAAGTATCCCAACTCTACAAGAGTAAAGAAATACACTGATATTACAGCCAAAATCTGCAAACAAATGCCGCATACACCAAAACAACAGTCCCTTGCACACGCCAACAGTATATATTATGTATCATTGACAATAATAAAAAGCACTCTTATTTTCCGTTCAAACACTCACTTCAGTTTAACCCCTTGCTAGTGTCGGACGGCCGTCCTACGTCACTGTGGACGTGTGCGGACGGCCCCCGGCCGTCCGAACCCCGCACGTGTGGAATTTGCCCACACCGCAGGGGAATTCTGACCACGCCCATAGGGTTAATCTTCAGATCCTTAGCCAACACGTGTTTCGTTGCACTCAATTGTTGTGCACAGCGGCTTCTTCAGGGCTAAGAAACAAACAAGTGTATAGAAGTTGAGAGTAAAAGATATCCATCACTAACATCAAATGTCCGTTACTCTTTGTGACAGTATGTTTGTCGCAAAGAGCTGCTCAAGTATAGTCCTCGAGCCTGTGGAAACCCATGCTGTTTTACTAAAACATATCGCCATTGTTGTCTCTAGACAGACTTGTGTAGTTAAAAGATGATCGCTATTCCAAACAAAAATTGTCAGCAAATGAAAATAAGCCAGTTTCTGGTGACTTATTTAGGGACACCCAATCTCCGAACATTTAGCAGTGACTCTTCTAAAGTGATTTAAGAAACACAGCCACCCCTCAATGTTGCCTCAGATCAAGAAGAAGTATATTTAAAATCTAAGAAGTATCTCTAATCTCTTAGGATGGTTCCTATATGGAGAAAAGGTACAAGGGAAGAAAATAATGCTGGATTAAAATAACGAATCCACTAGGACTGGTGAATAGTGATAAATGTGGAAAGATATTGTAGGGAAACCAACCTCAGTTCCGGTTGTAATCCCGACCCAGAATGGGTTCTAGTACTCCAGTGATATTTGCACAGTAAAGGGCAACAGTGATTACTGTGTCCAAGATTTAGTGTATTCCAGAATTCTTTCTGAGGATAAATGAGAAAGGCAGACAGAAAAGTCCCAGTTACAATTGTAAAAAAAAACACTTAAGTTAGGGCTTGTCATCACCCCATTCGTAGCTGACAACAGGAAGTACCACGTACCTTAAGTGTGGATCTTGTGTGCATAAGTCATAAATCGTTCATGAAGAATGACAACATGGTATAGTAAAACCACTCTTTGGGGGCTAAGTGAGTCCCTCTTGCCAGCAACCAAGTCTTTGCTGGCGTAAACGTAAACAATAAACACAAGAAAGGGAAGATGGGGAATTTGTTACAATCACAATATATGTCCTCCCCATGTAATACTATTAAGGAGCGAGTTAAGGGTGCGCGTCTCAAGAGTGTAAAGTATGCTACCGCTGAGTGCTACTGGGTTTTCTAACACTGGCGCTTTTCTCTGTTCAGTAGCAGGGCTGTCTCCCACAGAAGAGTTTGGCCTGCTGAGGTTTCCGCCTAAATACTGGAGAGACCGCAGACATAGTCATAGGACTACACCCACTTACTCTAACAAATTAAAGAAATGGCGTCAGCCATCTTGAAATGGAGTAAAGTTAATGTTTAAAGTACCCCTGCCTCCAAAAAGTTAGGTGGATGGTGCAGTCCTGAACCCAAAGTGTATCAAGGATCATATACCAATGTATTAGGGTATCTGCATGGTCACAAATATATTGTAAGGGGCCATTCTGTATAACGTCCAATTTATAAGTTATGAAACAGATGCTTAATAGTATGAAGAAAACGGTCGGCCATCTTGGAGCAGTGAAGCTCCACATTCTAAGTTAGATCCTATGTAGTATTGAGTGAATTAGTAATACAAAGTTATATTGAGGTCAAAACCAGTGCTAAACTATGGCAACATTGAAGCAGAGTCGAGGGAATAAATTCCAAATCTCATGAAATTGTGTCCAAAACGCTCTAGGACAAGACGTGCAAGCAGAAGTAATCATAGGACGGTTTTAGACACTCACAGAACCTGCAGGCACAGTTCTGTGAATTATCTTGAGAACATACTTTTGAGACTTGTAATATATAAATCACTGCCTGAATAAAAGCAAAGTGTTGGAACAAACATAACATATTCATACAATACGAAAGTTTGTTAAGGGAAGCAGGTTGCCAGTCAATTGTGAGAGTAAAGAAATGTCAGTCAGCATAGAAGAGCTGGATTAGAAGTAAGAATAGGGTTGTAACAAGTATAACATAATTCAGTAGTTTGTCATTTCTTAGAACGGTCTACACGTGTAAGCAAGAGAGCAAGTTGACAATTTATTACTTCTAACATTTACAACGGTAAAAGGTTGAAAGTGAGTAGAAGAAAGGTCGGTCAGCATAGGAGAGCCATGCTGGAGACGGGGATAAAATGGGGGTAGTGACGCGCCCACATGAGTAGTGTTGTATGCAGTAGCTTAGACATACTATGTCCTGGTGAAATGATGGACAAGAATGGACCACGGGTGCTAGTCACCCAAAAAGTAATGTAATTCATGGTCTGTATTCAAGCCCATCTCAACACTTCTCAATCACATAATTCAAGTTGCTTCCCTCCTCCTCAACAAAAGTTCTCTATTGCCACCCCTCACGTGTCTGGGTATGGTGTCAAATCCCAAAAAAGAGAAGGGCTTGTGGCTGTCCTGAGCTGTACAATCCATTATGTGCATTGCCACAGGGTATCTAGTGTCAGCCTGTGTGACTGCCCTGACGTGTTCTACAATGCCAATATACTTTCATTGGCATTTGCAAACGATTGCGTAAATCACATAGTTGGTCTGACAGGTGATGTTGGTGTTTATCTTGTAAGTGCGATGATTGGGGCCAGAAAACTCCTCCTTTTTATCTGAGGCCCAGGCATCTACATGAGGAGCAGCGTCCACACTTGTAGAAACCCAGACCCGGTGACAATAGCCAATTTCTCTGCGTACCCGCTTTCAAGTAGCTGGGACTCAGGAGATTCCTGTGGCTCTTACCCTTATGAAATGTCACCTCTGGTCTAGAAAAGATAAAAGCCTCCAATGTCTTTGTGTAAAAGAACAAGGACCCCCTGGTGCGAGTAGCGATCCTGGGTCAGGGTGAGAAGTATGTGTGAACTAAATTACCCAGGCATGCACAACAATTACTAGCGTATTCAGGTGCGAGACATGATATCTACAAAATCATTGTGCAACTGCTTTCAAGTATAAAAATGGATTTTAATATCTCAAAATCTTTTCAAAAAATCCTTTGATAAAACTGTTTGTTAAATATTGAGGGTTAATACAACCTTCATTGTGATTTTATATTAGCATACATGATTTGACAATTAAAAAAGATTTAATCATTAAACAATATAAAAATGGATGGTTTCCTGTCGACGCGTTTCGACACGTGGGCTGTGTCTTCATCAGGACTGTACCATCAGAGTGCTGTAAATGACATTTATAGACATGATTTTACTGTTTGTTATTTTTATATGAAAGCAGTATATATCTTGTTTAACAATTCATTGCATATTCAAGATCGCTAGTAAATAATTCATTCATTATGGTGTACCGCTGATTTCTTATTATTTGTGCTCAAAACTCGACATTAGTCCTATATATACATTTATATCACATTTTTTAACTAACATTGAGGGTATCTTAACGATAAGTACAAGAAAACACTTTGCTGTTTTATATATTATTGGTCGTCACTTCAGACTCTTCTTATATACCATTATCATATAGCATTTTATGTGAACATGTTTTATTCATACATTTCCAACGAAAAAAGGGCCTAGGAAACAGGTTCATTATTTCTCAAGCAATACGTAGGAAACAGATTCATTATTTCTCAGGCAATATAACATTGGTACATCCTATGCTGTATAGATCGTCTAATTTACTAACTTTATGAAGACTGATTATATAAGAAGGGACATGGTTATATCTGGGTTCTATACTGATTTGTTCAGTATGTATAAGTCCGTTTAATTAAAAGAATTATGTCATTATCGTTCTCTAGAGGCAGTGATTGCTGAACTTGTTTACCAGGTTCTGTTGTGTGAGACTATTTATAGGTCCCGCATGTCTATAAAGATTGTTATTTTATAACCATATTCGTACTAAAGATAGGTTGGGGTTACATTTTGGGAATAGGCCGCCTGACTGTGTAAATTGTACTGAGTTTATTTAGAGTTACATTTTGGGAGTGGGCCGTCTGACTCTTTTAATTTATACTGAGTGGTGTATATTCTCATCTTATCTTTAATAAACCACATCCCTTGGTGTTGATTCCCTTTCTCTATTTTTCCGCTCTCACCTGTTAAAATGCGGCGAAAATTGTAGCCACAGTGATGATGTTCTTTTTAATAGAGGAGTACGTTGTACGCAGTAAGAGGAGATAGTAGTTGCCTAGAGATATAAGCAACATATGTCACCCCACGAATGTGGATCGACTGGTGTTAATCTTAATTCGAGAGAACACATTTCATGACCACTAAGATGTGTATTACCTTAGTTTTAGATCTTAAAGGGCACTCGTGATGTGGTGCTTAATCTGCAGGATTAATTGCTAAATAAACGAGGCTAACAGGTCGTCTTTGGTCGATTGGATTTGTGGGACTTGTAGTCATAATAAACCATCCGGTAGGCCAGGGTTTTGGAGCTACCTGTAATTGAAAGAATGGCTATTAGGGATATATATATCTCTCTCTTTGGTTGTTAGTCAGGGGTTCTAGTTGTTCTTACCGAGAAAATATAGCGACGTTGACCACAGTGTGGATTCGGTGCAGCGCGTGAGTTTTCAAGGGGACGGCCAGACGTGAATTTTCAAGATGACGGCCAGACTTGCAATATCTCTATATTATCGGGGAAGAAGGGAAAGGGAAGGGTCACAGAGGGTATTATGGCTCTGTATTATCGTCTCAGTGGGAGTAGTTTAATTTTTATTTCTAATCTTACCGGCAACAGCGTTTTCTCTCGCGTAGACTGGGTGCGGCGTCTTCTTTTGTTTGATAGGGATCTCGACAAGTCGTTTACTGGGCTCTTTTTATGTTAGGGCTCCGGCTATTGGCTGTGTGTGATGCGTGTTTCTTAAAGGGAAACTTTGTTGGCGCCTAACACGAGAGAAATCAGGTGTTGGTATATTTTCCAAGCCTAAAAACGCTGGCCATTAACATTCTTATATTAACAGAATGTAATGTGTTCCACTCGAGGCTGTGGAAGTAAAGAACACGCAATGGCATTATTTTCTATTTTTAATTAGTTTATGTAAAGAAGAGTATAAGATTCTCCTATTTTTTGGGGTGAAATATTTGTGTGAGTCTAATACCGGGTCTTTTTATTTATTTATTGTATAGGATGGCATTGGACCACGGTAGGTCATTGTTCAAACCGTGGGTAAAAGTTTTAAGTGAAAAAATCCAGAACACCTCCTTCTTTTTTCTTATTTTTTCACCACCATTGCTGTTGGGAGTATGAATTTTTTCTAAGATGCGCCACCTGATATCAGTGGGGGCATGGCGATATTCCAAGTAATGGCTCACTAATGGGGATGTTATTTTTCTGGTCTTTATGGATGATTTATGTTCTGTTAGGCGAGTTCTTATTGTGCGCGCAGTTTCGCCGACATAGCCCTTGTTGCATGGACATAAAATCAAATAGATGACATTACTTGAATTGCATGTCCAGAGTTCCCTTGCTGTTATTTTAAAGTCGTTGTGTATTAGGGTTTCCCCTGGGATTATGTCATCACATGATTGGCATGTGCCACATCTGGAGGTGCCTTTGTAAGCATCAGTGCCTGTTATTGATTTCTGTATGAATGGATTCTTTACCATATAGCTGACAAACCGCGATCTAACTACTAAATCTTTCAGATTTTTGTTTCGACGGTGCGCATATATTGGCTTACCAAGTTTGGGTTTTGATGCGTCCGTGTTTAGTAAATGCCAGTTGGCATTGATAGTCTGTCTAATGGTAGCATTCAATGTAGAGTGTTTTGTGATGCATACCAGTTTTGATTCTTGGGTAGGTTTATCAGATTTAAGGAGAGCGTCTCGGTCATAAAACCGGGCTCTTTTGTAAGCTTCTCGTACAAGGCGGCGAGGATAACCTCTATCTATAAATTTTTGTTTCATTTTTATCGATTGGTGGTCATAATCTTTAATGTTGGTGCAGTTTCTTCTGACATGCAAAAACTGGGAAAAGGGAATTCCATCTTTTTGACTTCTAGGGTGGTAACTTGTAAAGTGGAGGAGAGTGTTCCTCGCTGTAGATTTTGTAAATAAGTCCACCTCTAGTTTATTTGATTGGCTCCTTATGTATATGTCCAAGAATTCCACCTGTGAGGCATGAACATGCGCAGTGAAACGGAGGTTGCTGTCTGCCATGTTAATCCATTCAAGGAATTCCCGTAGAGTCTGTTCCCCACTGGTCCAGATGAAGAAAATGTCATCTATAAACCGGTACCAGTGGGAAACAGACTCAAAGAATGGGGCCATTTCATTATATATATGGTGCGCCTCAAAGAGGGCCATATATATATTTGCTATAGACGGAGCCATGGCTGCCCCCATGCTCACGCCCTTAGTTTGCTGGTACATTTGGTCCCCAAATTGGAAGACATTCTCCTTTAAAACCAAGGTTAGACATTCGAGGATGAACTGTTTATTGCATGGTATGTTATGCAAATCAATAAACAACATGGTGGCCTCTACTGCTCCTGTCTGGGGGATGTTACTGTATAATGCTTCAACATCAAGCGTGACCAGTAGGTCAATGTTGGTGTTGAAGGGTAGATGTTCCACTTTAGAAATGATGGCTCCAGTATCCTTAATGTACGAGGGAGACAGTGGTATATAAGGCCTCAGAATGTTATCCAGATATTTAGACAGGGCCTCAGTAGGGGTGCCTATGGTAGATACGATGGGGCGGTAAGGTGGGTCTTGTTGATTTTTGTGCATTTTGGGCACCCCATAAATGCATGCTATCTTTTTTTGTGATTTGTTTAGAAACTCATATTCCTTTTTGTTTATTATTTTATCCTCAAGAGCTATTGTGGTGATTTGTTGGATTTTGCTAATTACTCTATCTGTGGGGTTACTGGTAACTTTTTTGTAGAACAAGGGGTCGTTTAACATGCTTAGCATGTTGGTTTCATACTTGCTGGAATCCATGAGAACGATACCCCCTCCCTTATCACTACTTTTAATGATCACAGATTTGTTGTTCTTTAGATTGTTTAAGGAAATATATTCATCTTTAGAGATATTATACTTGGGTTTAGGTATGTATCTTAGGGCTTGTTCCAATTTTGTTATGACAACTTTCTCAAAGATTGCCATTTCAGGACCTAATTGGTCTAGCGTAGGAGTGAACGTAGAGGGTAGGGCCACAATATTATTAGTTCCAGTATTTTGGTGCATATCAAGTTTATCCAGAAAGAATTTCTGCAGTCTTATCTTTCTGAAGAAAGCATGTAAATCTTGATAGAGTTCAAATATATCCACATTCGCGTGGGGGACAAATGTTAATCCTTTTGTTAATAGAGATATGTCTGATGTTTTCAGATTGTAGTTGGAGAGGTTGAAAATGGGTATTAAATACATTGTTTTTGGTATTGTTTGTTGCGTGTTTCTAGAAAGTTCTGGTGTTCTGGAGGATGTTGGTGTGTCTGGTAATGGGCTCGAGATTGGGATTGGAACCTTACTAGTTGTCGTCCCCGCCTTGACCCGCGATGGCCTAAAAAAGGCTGCCTAGTGTTATTACGTCCATTTTGTGGGTTATACGGGCCCTCTTCCTGGTAGTTGGAATCCATATCCGAATCGGGATCTGATGAGTCTGAGAAGTTGTTTATTCTCGGTTGGTTATAGTGGGCTCCTCCTTGTTGATAGTCAGTATTGTAATAGTTTTCTCCCAAGTAGGGGTAAGTGCGTTCTAATGTAAAAAACCTTTTATCTTTGGTGAACTTGTCCCCTTTTCTTTTTGATAGGTAGTCTGCGAAAGAGATAATATCTTGAGCACTTCTAACTGGTTATCTGCATCTTCGATTGTACTTGATCTTTTTATCTTTTCTTCTAAGTCTTCTATCTCTTTCTTTAGATCAGTGGCTAGCTCTTTAGATGTATTAATGATTAGGATCATAAGATTCCTTGAGCATCTGCTCGCTATCATACTCCATTTATGGAGGAAAGTTTTGATATCTACAAATAGACCAGGAATATTTCTAATACGCAGTCCCATGGGTATGATGCCTGATTTCAAATAGTTTAGCATGAATTCCCCATGGGCTTCTATTCTTATACGTTTCTTTTTGAGATTAGATAATTTGCCTACGTCACTATTATTCTGGGTTTTAGACATGAAGCCTCAGCTTGAGGATACTGAGATCCCTACTAATGTTTCAAAATCTGCATCCGAGAAGCCGAATGTTTCCATTTGGGCCATGTTGGCGGTGGGATTAAAGGGTTGGAGTAAGGGGCGTCAGGTAGGGTCTTTAATATCTACAGTGCAGTACAACACATGAGCAACAAGTTTAAGCAGTTCAAAAGAAATGAGCACTTACGGTATTTGTATCTATAGCTATCTAAATTGTCGTCCCACACGGATTAACCGTGGGTATCACTGTGTAAAAGAACAAGGACCCCCTGGTGCGAGTAGCGATCCTGGGTCAGGGTGAGAAGTATGTGTGAACTAAATTACCTAGGCATACACAACAATTACTAGCGTATTCAGGTGCGAGACATGATATCTACAAAATCATTGTGCAACTGCTTTCAAGTATAAAAATGGATATTAATATCTCAAAATCTTTTCAAAAAATCCTTTGATAAAACTGTTTGTTAAATATTGAGGGTTAATACAACCTTCATTGTGATTTTATATTAGCATACATGATTTGACAATTAAAAAAGATTTAATCATTAAACAATATAAAAATGGATGGTTTCCTGTCGACGCGTTTCGACACGTGGGCTGTGTCTTCATCAGGACTGTACCATCAGAGTGCTGTAAATGACATTTATAGACATGATTTTACTGTTTGTTATTTTTATATGAAAGCAGTCCCTTCTTATATAATCACTCTTCATAAAGTTAGTAAATTAGACGATCTATACAGCATAGGATGTACCAATCTTATATTGCCTGAGAAATAATGAATCTGTTTCCTACGTATTGCTTGAGAAATAATGAACCTGTTTCCTAGGCCCTTTTTTCGTTGGAAATGTATGAATAAAACATGTTCACATAAAATGCTATATGATAATGGTATATAAGAAGAGTCTGAAGTGACAACCAAGAATATATAAAACAGCAAAGTGTTTTCTTGTACTTATCGTTAAGATACCCTCAATGTTAGTTAAAAAATGTGATATAAATGTATATATAGGACTAATGTCGAGTTTTGAGCAAAAATAATAAGAAATCAGCGGTACACCATAATGAATGAATTATTTACTAGCGTTATTGAATATGCAATGAATGGTTAAACAAGATATATACTGCATTCATATAAAAATAACAAACAGTAAAATCATGTCTATAAATGTCCTTTACAGCACTCTGATGGTACAGTCCTGATGAAGACACAGCCCACGTGTCGAAACGCGTCGACAGGAAACCATCCATTTTTATATTGTTTAATGATTAAATCTTTTTTAATTGTCAAATCATGTATGCTAATATAAAATCACAATGAAGGTTGTATTAACCCTCAATATTTAACAAACAGTTTTATCAAAGGATTTTTTGAAAAGATTTTGAGATATTAAAATCCATTTTTATACTTGAAAGCAGTTGCACAATGATTTTGTAGATATCATGTCTCGCACCTGAATACGCTAGTAATTGTTGTGTATGCCTGGGTAATTTAGTTCACACATAAGCCTCCAATGTCTTGTCAGCACACAATAGGTGCCAGTGTTTTTGCATGCTCTTGGTGAGTGTCATACTGAGTGCATTGCAATCTGTGACAGGTTGAAAAGTTTTAGGATCCCCTCGTTTGCCTCTATCTTGAAGTGTTTGTTGTCTTTCTACTCATGAAATCGTATGTGTACATAAAATACAAAAATATACAAAAATTAAATGTTATGTTAAAAATAAATAAAAATATTTGATTATGAAATATTTTATCAATCTTTTTTAATTTAAAAATTAAAGTAAGATTAAATGTTAAAAAAATATCATCTGATTTCTTTTAGTTCTATAGAGTACTTTTAATAATCATTCATGCATAATAAAAATATGTAACTGTTCATTTGGTGGGAATTTCTTTTGTACTTCAAACATAAAAAAATATTTTTCTTTAACATTATCACCCCGATTTCGATGCCAGTCGGACAAATGTCCGACCAATATCGTCTCGAAATGGAACTGGCAGACTAATAGTCAGCAGTGCCATCCGACAAATTAGGATGCAAACCCCGCGCCCCAATCAGGCGGTCGGGAACATCCAGTTTTCCATTGCGGCTTGTGCTGCAGCCGGAAAAGAGCCGCAGCACAAGCCGTATTGGAAAAATTGATGTTTGCAAACATACATGCACTGTGTGCTGGCACCATGTGGTGCCTGGCACACGTGGCATGGATGTTTGGAGTGCACCATAGATGTCTACAGGCCTCAGAGTAGAGGCCGCAAAAGGACAATGGCCCTGCTAGGGGCCCCTAAAGTCAGTTTCTGACAGCCTTTCAATGGAAGTCAGACAGCCATTGAAAGGCTGTATGAAAATGACATCGTAATCCCTATGGCAGTGCCTGAGCAGGTACCGCCCTATTGTAGGGTATTACATTCCGACAGACGGTCGGTCTGGCTCCTTGAGCCTGTCAGAAGCATTGGTCAGTCCCTCCTCTGCTGCCTTTGACCACCGTGCGTCATAATGCGGAGGTCAGCACGAGATGTCGGTCAGACCGCAACCGATGGGCTGTCGGTGGCGATCCGTCCGACATCATAATGAGGCCCTTAATATTAAAATTAATATTAAAATGTTATTAAACATTAAAATAAATAGTGCTGCAGCATTCATTTCTTTCTTCTATATTGAAATAAATAAACAAAATTAATTTACAATATATCATTCAACATAATATTTTAAAATGTTATTCTGAGTTAAAATAACTTTTTTGTTTTCCCTATACTGTACCCCAGGAAAACTATGCAGTGAGAATGAAGAGTTAGTAAAAATATTTTTATATTAAATATGATTGTAAATTAATTTTAGATATTTATTTGAAAGTAGAACAAAAAATGCTACAGCACGATCAACTTCTTTGGAATAAAATATTTAGTCTTAATATATTAAAAAAATATATTTTTTCTGAAGTTTAAATTACAAAATAGGTATCCACCTAAAGAACCGTATCAGTGTCTTCTACAGAAGCCAGTCTAACATCGGGCAGTGAGGCGGAAAACGAGGCTGCAGGGCCCTCCACGGTGGGGTCAGGGAGACTGTCATTGGCGCAAGAAGTAAGCTGCCTATGTCAAGACCGGCGCGACACTTTAAGACCAAGAGTGAAAGGGAGGACACAGGCAAGCAACATCGTGCCAACCAAAAGCGGCACGCCAGGAGAAAATGCCGCAAGTACAAAGCAGCCCAACTCAAGTCAGGCAGCAAGGGGCCGCTGGAACAAATCGAACCGGAAAGCGACCCAAAGCTAAAAAACAGCAATAAAAAATCGATTTTTAACCTCACCAA
Organism: Lissotriton helveticus; assembly: GCF_964261635.1. Taxonomy (NCBI): domain Eukaryota; kingdom Metazoa; phylum Chordata; class Amphibia; order Caudata; family Salamandridae; genus Lissotriton; species Lissotriton helveticus. Next base: position 163,437,621 of record NC_136061.1, on the reverse strand, counting down.
TCTCACCCTAACACCTAATGAGGAAATGATCCTAGGCTTAGGATTATCATATTGTCCTCCATCTGATTTTAATTATGTTGATGCAAGAATGGACTCCTATCGGTTTATAAGAAAGTTGAAACTTAACAAGTTTTTCCTCCTGCAACCAAAAAGAAAAAAAACAATAGGGGCACAAAGTAGTCCCTCTTTGTTGGAAGCAGGGGATTGTGGCACATTTGATGAGATCTGGGGCTTATAACAAGAAGGAGAAGCAACCAATGACCTGCCCTTAATTATATCAAGTGAGGACGGTGCTATGAGTCACACTCCTTTTAAGCCCAAATCGACTTTCCAACCTGTATTAGTTCATGACAACTTGGAGATGTATCACAAACTTGTTATCAAAGAGCTTAAGCAACTTTACATTGTTACTAATAAAAAACGTAAAGCAGCCGATAAAAAGAATCAATGTTATCACAACTTAATCAAAAAATTGGGAGTCCAATAAAAATGTGATTGTCCGCCAGGCTGACAAAGGCGGTAACATTGTTTTATGGCCGCGAGATATGTATGTTGCCGAAGCCGAGAGTCAATTATTGGGCACTACTTGCTATAGGAAAAGTAACTTGACTATTTTGAAAGGTGCATGGCAAGAACAAAATATGAAACTAATGGCATGGAGGAGTGCTAAACTTTTGTCCAATGATGAATAAAACTTCATGAAGAACGACCACCCGGTAATACCGACATTTTATTTAATACCAAAGGGACATAAGGACATTAAAACACCGCCTGGACGCCCGATCATATCGGCGATAAACATCGCGACTGAAAATATCTCACGATATATAGACTTCTTACAAGAATGGGTAAAAGGTTTAAGATCTTATGTACAGGACACATCTGATTTTATCAGAAAATTGAGCAATGTTGTGTGGAGTACGGACTGTTTATTGATAACGTTAGATGTAACTTCACTATATACATCAATCAAACATTCTGATGGGCTTAAAGCGATAGAATTTTTCTTAAATAAGAGACCCATGAATTTCTCGGCGCACAACAAAATGTTGTTGTCAATGATTGAAATGTGCCTTGAACAGAATTTCTTCCTTTTTAACAACCAGCTATATCAGCAGGTCAGGGGTGTCGCAATGGGGGCCTGCTTCTCCCCGAGTCTGGCATGTTTACACATGGGACTTTGGGAGGAGCAGGTCCTCGGAGGCACTCTGAGTGAAGTAATGCAGGAACATGTTCCCTTATATCTAAGGTACATAGACGACCTATTTTTGATATGGCAAGGTTCATGGAAAGAAGCCAACGATTTTGTGGAAGCAATTAACAACAATGGTCTGAATTTGATATTTACTTCGCATATAGATGCTAGGTCGGTGGTATTTTTGGACACTGAGGTTTATATAACGGAAACAAGTATAGCCACGAGGATGCACAGAAAACCGATGGCTGGAAATACAGTCCTGCATGCGTCCTGCCAGCACCCTTATCACCTGATCAGCAGCATTCCCTTTGGGGAAATGCTGTGGATCAGGCGAATTTGTAGTACTGATTTAGATTGTCAGAGAGCGCAGGAAGAAAGCAAAGCACGCTTTCTGTCGCGTGGCTATTCAGCAAAGACTATTCAGAAGGCTATAAACCGGTCCAATTCTATCACAAGACAAGAGGCCCTAGCAATCAAAGATAGGCCCAGCGACCAGAAGGCAGAAGATATAGTGATCAAGCCACGAGTCATTATCAAATACAGTAGACAGCATAAGGAAATTCTGCGAATTTTCTATATGAATTGGAATTTAATAACAGGGGATCCTGTTATTGGGAAGTACATCCACAACAAACCCAACATAACTTTTAGAAAATCTGTGTCCATGGCAGACAAGTTAGTGAATAACTTCCTTGAGAAACAAGTTTCGGATACATGGAGTGCCCTCGGAGGAGGGTTTAAGAAATGTGCAGTCTGCAAGGCATGTAGGCATGGGTGCAATAAGACACAATATACAGTACCCTTTAAAAGTGAGCCTGTGCTGATTAGGAAGCGCATGTCGTGTAGAACAGAGTTTGCAGTGTATGTGCTGCAGTGCCCTTGTGCTCTCCGGTATGTGGGGAGTACCCGCCTCCGGTGCACAAGCGGATACTGCAGCACATAAGGGCCATCGTGGGGAAAGATCAGTCGTACCCGGTAGCCCGTCATTTTGAAAATCTGCATAACAGTGACCCCGTATTCCTTCAATATTATGCCATAGATTGTGTCCTGCCATTAAAGAGAGGAGAAGACAGAGATGCGAAACTCCGGGTATTGGAAACCAGGTACATAATAGAATTAGACAGTAAGGCCCCGCGGGGGATGAACGCTAGTGAAGATCTCTATACTTGTCTTTAGTTTCATATTTATACTGTACCTGGCTAATTGAGAATTGAGAAATTAGATAACTTACAAACCTGGTAAGATGTCCCCTTTGTCCCCCAAGCTCGCTGTGAATTATAATTGATGTCTCTCAAATTGGTTTTTGGTACTCGCTGACTAAGGGTGGTATGAAGATGTCCTATAAAATCTGGAACTGCTTCCCACACCTTTTTATGACTTTACATAAAAATGAAATTTTGAATTATTATTTTGCATTTTTTTTTTTACACATAGGGTTAAGGTATTGACGAGGGTAAATTATAAGATTGTGTGACTTCATATGAATTAGATGTGAATGTAGTTTTTAAATATTCTGATTATTTTGTCCTGTTTTGAAAAACAATACTGTCATTTTATAAAATATGCACAAGGGTTTGCACATGTTCTGATGTTAACACAATATTTATTATGATGTTTACAGAATCTGATATTTTTTTTTTTTTTACATTGACAAGCATTTATTAGAATAATAACAAGGTGAAATTCTATTGTATTGCATTAGCAAAGCTTAAATAATCATATTCCATGACATATTCCCTTCACAAAGGAAAATAACATTACATTATTTTTGCTGCACTGATCTACATCAATTCGAAAGGGCAAGATACAAGATACGGTGCATTCCTGTCCTTTCTGCCTGCGCCGGCGCACAATTTGAGGCTGAGCAGCATCGCAGGCACCCTTGCACTAGTCTATGATGCAAGGGTGTCTGGGTTGTTGGCAGGATTGATTTTGTGCATCAAGGGACACCATCCTGCAGGAAAACAATCACAAGAGACATTTTCATCGTTCCATGTGTGCTGTGTGGAAAGAGGAGAAAACAAGGAGAAATGTAAACATCTCTCCTCCTTACTCCTGCTCTAGGGAGGTGCAAGGCTTTGGTGCCTCCCCAGGTCCACAAGACATTGTATGTCTGGGGCAGCATCAAAGTCCATGGGTGTTGCGTAGGAACACCCACAGCAACACTCATGGAGCGCCTCTTTGATGCTGAGTGAGGCAAGGCAACGACTTGCGCTACCTTGTCTTACTTCATATCTACAAGGCCATGAAAAAGCCAGGCAAGGTGACTTTACATGGCCCTGTAGATATGGCCGAGCGCAAAGCGCGCCACTGAACATCACAAAAAGTGCTGTTCCGGCTGTGCACAGGGCTTGTTAATAAGCCCCCTGATTTTCAAACCTGGCTTCTCAAATTGCTCAAATTTTGTGATCCAAGAATATTTTATTTGTTGCAGTTTTCTTATTTTCTGAAACTGGCTTCCAGCAAGAAGGATGAGGTATCTTAATAGAGGAGAGGAATTCTGCAGTTTGAAGTGTGTTTTCCCATTGCATTTAACAATATTGCGCCTTTTAAATATGTATTGTTTTTTTTTTTTTTTTTTTTTTATTGGTGTAAGAGTTGTATTTGCACTCACCACATAAGAAATACGTTACATGTGATTCGCCTACATCCGTCATCGGCCGGCTTCAGTAGGGCATGCCCTACCGGGCTCAATTGGTCATGTACACAGCCCATCAGCCGACATCCATAGGACCGGCGGCGTCTTACATTGGAATCATAGTACTAAAATCAAGTGCTTTAGACATTCATACTCCTGCCAGGGTTCTTACTTTTTTCAGTAACATTTTCTTCCAACTTTAACTGGATGGAACCATCCATGAACTCAACTTAGATGTGTCTATCAGCAACAAAAACTCTGTGTCCCAGCGACCTCCCTCCCCTCCCACACCACGGTATTAATGTACAGCGACTGGCCTCCCTCCATGTGTCTTTTCTAGTTGTTAGCATTAACTTCCCCGACCTCCCCATGCTCCAGTAAGTAGGTTCTGAGGTACTCCCAATAGTCCCTGGGCCTTGATCTAGTCGGTAGTTCCTCCTCATAGGTGTTCAGTGTGTCCCTACAGTACACCATATCTTCCACCCATCTCTTAACCTCAGGCCCTCGTGTACTGTTCCAGTGTAGTGAGACCCTCCTCTTTGCCAGTAACAGCGCTATTGCGCAGAACTTTCGCCTTGTCGCTCTCAACTTTCGTTCAATACCCAAGAGGCAAAGTTTTGCATCGCATACCAAGGATGTACCCAAGATGTCATTCAGCATTTGTACCACCTGTTCCCAATAACCCGCCACCTTGCGACAGTGCCAAGCTAGGTGCACGAAGTCCGCTCCCTCCTGTTTACACCTCTTGCACTTTGAGTCCTCTCGTAACCCATATCTATGCAGTCTCTGAGGCGTGTAGTACACTTGATGTAGGTATTTGTAATGTATGATACGTAAGTTACCGTTAGGTGTCAGCATATCAGTTAGCATGCATGCAGATGTCCATTCCTCCTCAGTTAGAGGTGTCACTAGTCCCTCACTCCACCTATTCCTAGCTTTGTCAGTTCCTTCCCCTACCGCACCCTGTAAGCTAGTATATAATTTAGACACCAGGTGAGATGCCGTTGGTGTTGTGAGTAAGAGCTGCAGTGGCGCCAGAGGCGTTGGTTCCTCCGGGTGTGTCGGGTAATGCTCCGTAAGTGCTCTCTGTAGCCTATAATAGTTAAATTTGAATAGGAGTGACTGGTTGCTGATGTATTGCATCGTGTTCAACGTTTGGAAGACCCCATCTTGATACAAATCACCCATTTTATCTATGCCTGCCCTTGGCAGCTGATCCATGCCAACCTGTTCCTGTGTTACCGAGATATGCGGGTTATGGGCCAGAGGAAGTGCCGGAGCGTACAATGGCAGAGCGTTAGCCACTTTACCCATTAATCTCCATGCTTCCGTGGTGGTGTTCACAGTGTTTATGTCTCGGTCATGTAGCCTGGGGCGTTTGTGTAGTAATATATTTGCCAGCGGTATCGGGTCCGCGTCCCCCGCCTCCACCGCTACGTGTGTCATGAAGGGTAATTCGTGGTGCCAGTAATGCGCGAATTGCGCTTGAGCGCACAAGTAATAAAGATAGAAGTCCGGCACCTTGAAGCCCCCCCTAGCATACGGAAGTGTCATGGTGTGTAGCTCCATTCTTGCTTGCTTTCCAGCCCATACCAAACTAACCACCAAGGAGTTTATATTACGGAACACTGCTGCTGGCGGCTTAATAGGGATGTTGTGAATAAGTACAGGAACTTAGGTAGGAGCACCATTTTTACAATAGCGGTCCGGTCTGCCAGGGATAGTGGAAGTTTATTCCATCGTTTTATTTTATCTTCCAAGGCCGCTATGACTCGCCCATAGTTGGTGCGTATAACTATTTCTGGGTTCCTATGAAACCACACTCCTAAATACCGCGTAGGCTCTTCCTGCCACTCGAGCGGGTAGTCCAGGGGTATAGGGCGTGTGCTGTCTGTCAGTGCCAGGACAAGAGATTTGTCCCAGTTGATTTGCAGTCCGGAGTGGCTCCCGAACTTGATGTACTCCCGCATCAGCGGATTCAGGTTTTGTGCCGGATTCTTGACATATAGCACCATGTCATCCGCGTAAAGTGATATGTGGATGGGGCGTGATGGCATCTGTATGGCTGAGTAGTGATGGTGTTGTCTGATTTTACAGGCCAACGGCTCAAGGATCAATGCAAAGAGCATCGGCGAGAGCGGGCAGCCCTGCCTAGTTCCTCTGCATATCTGAATGGGCTCAGAAACATGTCTGTTTATTCTGATGCGCGCTGACAGGTTGGCATACAGCATAGAGATCCAGCCCAGGAACATCAGGGGAAACCCCATGCGCACCAAGACCGCCTGAATGAAGGCCCATCCTATGGTGTCAAACGCCTTGGCAGCGTCCAGTAGCACTGCCACTGCTTTCGTGTCCGGAGACAAGTAGTGGGCCAGTGCAAATAGCGTGCGGGTATTATGTGTGGTAGCTCTGTCTGGTATAAACCCAGATTGGTCTGGCCTAATTAAGAGAGGCATGAGTGGCTTCAACCTGTCTGCCAGCAGACTGGCGATTATTTTAGTGTCCACGTTTAATAGGGATAAGGGCCGGTACGAGTCACATTTATCTTCCTCCTTACCCGGCTTTAAGAGCGCAATGAGTAAGGCTTCTCTCATGGAGCCTGGTAGGGTTTGGGCCTCATGCGCTGCCCCGTACAGCCTCACCAAGTGGGGCGCGAGCAGATCTGCGTATTCTTTGTAGAATTCTGTCACGTACCCGTCCGGCCCCGGTGCCTTGTTGTTCGGCAATCGCCTGATAGTATCCGTAACCTCCTCTACCGTGACAGGTCGCGCTAAGTATTCTCTGTGTCCGTCTGACAGCCATGCTAATTCCACGTCATCCATATATGCTAACAGGTCCTCCTGTGTGGGTGAGGGGCGTGCTTTGTACAATGCACCGTAGTGTGCCATAAATTCCGTTATAATCCCCTTAGTGTCATTTACCCTTTCTCCCGTGGCTTTACAGATGGCTGTTATGTTTTGAGGGGCCCTCCCCGAGCATATCTTGTCTGCCAGCGCCTTGCCTGGTCTGCCTCCTTCCCCATAGCGCCTGGCCGTCGCCCGTTTAGTGACATACTTGAGCTCGTCCGCCGCAAACTGTCTGTGTTCCGTCAGAAGAGTTTGTATGTCTCCCAGTACCTTAGTGTCCCCTGTGTGCGTGTATTCGTGCTCCAGCTCCTGTATGGCTTCCTCACGGGTGCGTAGTTGTTGTCGGATGTCCTTCAGTATACCCGAGGACGTACTAATGCACACCCCCCTGATTGTGGCCTTAAACGCTTCCCACAGAAGACATGGGTCGTCAGTAGTTGGGCCGTTTATGTCGAAGTAGTCTATGATTGCTGTGTGTATAGCTGTTACATATAGCGGGTCCCTCAGGGCAGTCGCGTTGAAACGCCAAGTGAAGGGCGGCGGCTCATACTTCGGGACCATTATTTTTAGCAAAACTGGGTTGTGATCTGATAGTGTCCTGGGCAGATGTGAAATGTGTTGAACCCAAGTTAGTATCTCCCGGGTACCCAGCCAATAGTCTAGTCGCGCCCAGCTATTGTTCGCAGCATTAATGTGAGTCGCAGCTGTGACCCCGGCGTTACTATTCCTCCATATGTCAGTCAGTTGGAGGTCTTCTATTACATCCTGCAACATGTGTCTTGCATTGCCATGGTGTTCCGTAGTATGTGCAGCTCGGTCTAACTGGTCTTGCAGCGTAACATTAAAATCCCCTCCCCATAGAATATGATCTATATGTTTGTCAACGAGTGTCTGCCACAGCTTCCTGTAAAACCCCGGGTCATCCACATTAGGGCCATATGTGTTTAGCAACAGGATCCTCTGCCCTCTAACCTTCCCCTCTACCATTACACTTCTGCCCTCCGTGTCTCTGTCCACATTCGTGATTTCAAAGTGTGTCCCTTTACGTATTAGGATACTAACCCCTCTAGAGTATGTCGAATAATTAGAGCTTGTTACTGACTCTGCCCATCTATTACCCAATGTAGGTGTGGTCGTGGTGGCCTGGTGTGTTTCCTGTAAATACACTATGTCCACACGCAACCTGTCAAAGTAAGCAAACATTTGCCTGATCTTTTTCGGGTTGCCTAGCCCTCTGACATTCCACGTGAGAAGGGTCAACGCATCAACTCTCGACATTGGCACATGTGTTTATCATGGTATATCGCACGTGGTGCAACCGCAGATTACGGTTCAGTGTAGACACTAAGCATTGATGTGCGAGGTGAGCGAGCCACGTCCAATCGGTGGAACTGTTATAACAATAGACCTGGTTATGTATGGACATGAAGGTCGCTATGCTTCTCAGACACAGAACTTGTAACTCTAACAACCCCGGTTTCCCTTCCCTCCCCCCACCCACTTTAGCGCCCGAACTTTGCCAAAGCCATCCCTTAACTAAGTATACCCTTATTTGAAAACTCGGTGTGGGGCGCACCCGCTTGGGGGTGTCGCCAGGTTCGCACATCTCCATCCACGTAGTGGACGTGGACAGACGCCTATTCCGACTTTTAAGTCGTGTGTGAGGTCCTTCACCCTCCCCCCCCAACCTCCATCCGAAAGCAAGAGCGCGCCATCGAGCAATTCCAACAATCATAGCTCAACATATCCCAGTTCCACTTGGTAGTAGAGGTACAATGCAGCACAAGCAGTGAGAGCCAGTCCGAGGGCCTCCCAGTGTGTGTGCCCCCGTTAGAAACTCAAATGTCAGGTGAGCTTCACAGCTTCTCGTCCATGGTGACTCCATGTGCGCCAACCTGAGGCCTCCCGCTCCCCAAATACTCACTGCGAGGACATTCATCCCAGGCCCACCGTTTCGATGTCCAGTAAGTACGTTGCCGTAGGTCCACAGTGTCCGGCCTAGCGCCTCGGGGCAAGTCAATGTTTGCCAGCCATGTGTGCCTGGGGCCTAGCGGAGCTCCTGAGCCATTGCTAGGGCATCGAAGTTCCATGACTGCACCTGTGTTCATTCCACATCGCTCGTTGAGTCCGTTCTGTTCTGCTCTTTCCGTCGCTTAACTTGCTGCTTGATAAAGTCATGTGCCGCTTGCGCCGTTTGTAAAAAGACCGGCTTGCCCAAGTTCGTGATTTTGAGTTTAGCTGGGTACAGCATGGCGTACTCGATACCCATTTCCCGTAGTTTCTTTTTGGCTGGTGCAAATTCTTTCCGCGCCAGCTGCACCGCCATTGTATGGTCCGGGTAGAATTCTAGAGTATTCCCCTGATGTGTGATTTTGCCCATGTCTCTGGCAAGTCGGAGGACCGTGTCTCTGTCTCTATAGTTAAGTGTACGCGCTATGATCATTCTTGGAGCAGCCCCCGGTTTCGGAACAGGCGCCAGGGAGCGGTGTGCCCTCTCGATCAGGAACACCGAGGATAGTTTGTCGGCGCCAAATATGTCTTGCAGGAGTGTCTCGACATACGTTTCCATCCTCCCTGTGTTGGTGGATTCCGGCAGGCCGGAAATTCGGATGTTGTTCCGCCTGGACCTGGCTTCCTGATCCTCCACCTTCGCGCGAAGGGTCTCCACAGTTTTCTCCAATCCTCCACACACCTTCGACGTGGTTTTATGCTCGTCTTCCACCCTGGAAATCCTCTGTTCTGCCTCCACAAGGCGCCCGTCGTGGTTCTCTATTCTGGCCGCCATATTATCCACCCTCTGCACCACACTGTCCAGTTTCCCGTTCATGTCCTGCAAACTTTTCTGGATTGCGCGTAGCACCGATTCCATGGCAGACCCCTCCGCGATGTCTACGTCTCCCTCGGCTTCAGGGGTGGTCGCCACAGTTTTGGGCTGCTTCCTCGTTTCGAAGGGGAGCTTGGTCTGTTGTTTCTCCGGCTTTCCCATAGTCCGCTGTGGCAGAGGCGAGGTGTGCTCGGTCGTTTTCGGGCTACAAGCCGTCTGCGTACTACGTCTCGCCGGAGTTTGGGTCCCCCACCTCTGGGTTCGTCTGCTCATCGACCTTGGTAGCGGGCGGAAACGGTGACGATGTGATTGGCTTCCCGTCTATGGACTGGTGGCAGCGTCCGCTGCGGGATCACACACCGGCGCGATGTACTGCCGAGTGCTCACTGGTGAGTTGCTGGTCTGTGCGGTTTCAGTTGGATTGCCATGTGCTTCTGTGCCCCCGGTGCGCCAAATAACTACCTCATGCACTCAGAGCTGTTGGCGCGCTGTTCGGGGGGGGGCAGCTGAAAGGTGCACACATTTGTTTATCGCTGGGCTGGCTCACCTCGTTGATGCACTATCCGACGCCTGCTTCTATTTCCACATACGCTGAGGCTTCATGCTGCTTGTCCCGGGGGCGGCCGAAATCGCCGATTTCATGCGTTCCAGCGCCGCCGCCATCTTACATCCGGTGGAACGCATCTCGCAAGGCTCCGCATTCTGCCGCATTTACCGGCCTCCACTGTCCCACGGCTCCACAGCCTTCACAGCTTCCCCGGTTCGTCCGGTTACCGTCTCGTGGCAGTCTTCAGCGCTCCGCAGGCACTATGTCCGTTCCAAATCAGTTACTGCCAGGCGCGGCCATCTTGACAGCGCTCCGGCGCCTCACCGTTTTTCCGCTGTTTTCTCGCTGAGTGGCTCGGGGATCGCCACCGCAATCACAGCATCATGTCGGCTTTACTTTCCGACATCAGGCGCTGCCCTTTGTTCAGCGGAGCTGGGGGTTGAAGAAGGCGAAAGGGCGGTTATGGTCGCGTCTGTCCGGCGGAGCCGACAGTTCAGCCAGCCATTCCGCAGTGCGCCCTCTAGCGCCCCCCAGAATCTGATATTTATTGCTAAAAATTGCACATACATATTATCAGTGGCAAATTACAATTATGAGTAGGAGTAAGTTCTTCTTCCTACGCACGGGCACTTTGCCTTTTATTGTAAATAGTGTGTACATAGAATAACAATGAATTTTATTCTATTTATGCATATATATATATATTTTTTTTAACTGTATATATTTTATATATATATATATTATCATATTGTATATGGATGGTATATTTATGATTGTGAAATTTGCACTATATATGTTTTGCACAGAACAAAAATCCTTGTGAATGCAATGTATGGCACTATGCCATTAATTCAGTTTTAAATGACAAATATCTCTGTCTAAAAATGTGAACAGTAAAGGGTTAACAGGGGTAGGTTGGAAATAATTAACACCACCCCTTTTTTTGAACTCCTTAAGTACCCTCGTCACTGTTTAGCAACTGTATCATGTGATCAAGCCTCGAGCTAGAGGCGAAACGCGTCATGCGGACTTGCTGGATTTTATTTCTGAAATAAAACACTAAATTTGCACCAGAAACTTTGGGTCTGACTTGTTCGCTTTTTTTAAAACTGTCCGAGCAGAGAGGACAGTGATGGCGGCTGCAACATCGAGCGGAGTACAAGGAATATATATATATATATAAATATATATATATATATTTGTATTATGCTAATTATTAGCAGCGACATATACAATGAGTTCAAAGTAATTTAATTACATTTTAATATAAGTTATTGTTACATTCATTTTTAAATAAAAAAAGGTTGCTAAACTATTTCTAATTAAATAACAAATGTTTTATTTTAGTGTTTATGATTACATTAGAATTATTAATATTTAACAATTTTAAATAATTTAATATCGTTTTTATGGGGTTCTATTTTAAGTTCCTACCTCCATTATTTTCTATGAGAGGATGCTGCATTGGTTGGCCATGTGTGATGCTGGACTTACTACGGTTTCTTTTTGGTAGCAGTATTTTACATGCTTAAATTTGGCTCCACCCCCTTTTCAGGGATGGTGACTTGTAAGTCTACTCTTTTGAGTAACTTTACACTCAGACAGCCAAAAGTAGTAAAGTTACTCGAAAGTGTAAGAGTAAACTTACATGTGTAAATTACTAACAAGCATAAGTTACCTTTGGGAATAGTCACCTACGTATTTACCTTTACTCATGTCTTGTTCATAGGCAGCAATCCCCCCTCAGCAATTTGTTCTACTTATGTTTCTAAGTTTTCTTTGGGGATTATCAAGTTTACTTTTTGACATTAATGTGCATAGGTTTCTGCAAGATGAAATACAGCCTGACCCCGTACCCCTCTCTAGGCGGGCTCTCCTCCTTCACCTGAAGGGGGTGCTATTTTACCCGATTATGGCAGTATTGCCACTATCTTAAGACATGTTTGGAATTTAGATGCCGGTCTGGAAACGAATATTGTGCAAATTGACTTCATTTTGTCCCTAGCTATAAAAAAAACACTACTGCAGATATTGCCTTAAGCTCCTATCAGGAGTTTTGAATATAACCTTTTAATAAAGCTTTAGGTGAAATAAAATGGACTGATGGCACTTTTTATTGTAAAGCTTGTCATAGCAAGAATTAATTTAGTGTAGAATGTTGTTGTGACATTTTTACAATGGTTACTTGGCATATATATTCTGCAAAATGTTATGACATGAAATATAATAAAATGTTCAATAAAAAAATAATCATGTGTTAGGGTCAGTTGGAATCCATTACTCCTACATTTTGGAATAATCAAATAGAAATAAATTGCAATTCGTAAATATTCCAGTCGCTCCAAAAAATATAAATTGGAATGAGAGTTTCCATTTGTAGCCAGAGGAGAGCTATTCGCCACTCTTATTTATGCGTTGCCTTGACTGCTTAACTCACCAATTAAGTTTATTTATGGTGCATTCTTTAGTAATGCGCAAGCGGCAATGCATGGAATAAGCCATACATAGGCTTGGCTGGCAGCCAGGACTGGTGAAATATTTCCAAGGAGGCGCAAAGAGAACGCTCTCATTTTTTAACCTAACACGTAATCCTCCTATTCTGGCGGGATCTCGCACTGGGCACGAGAATTAAACAATTTTCCGATGATCGCACAGTTTTGGTCAAACTTGGTTAGCCTGCAGCCAAGACTAGAACGGAATTCTCTTAATTTCGTAGTCTGCATCAAAAACGTTCTTATTTTGCTTTAGACAACTGTGGATGAACGTGTGACTGAGGGGCCGGCGCCGCCTCCCCCCTTCGATGTGTCACTAATAACAGGACGCCATGCGGGGGGCATGCTTGAAACGTGGACTAGACATGGGTTGTGGTTTGTCTCCATGACAACAGCCTGCCCTCTCATGGCACGGGCACATGCAGAATACAGACCTCTTATTAAGATGTTGGCCATGTCTCTAGCTAGGGCTTACAAAGAATCAATTACAGGCAGGTGGTTTGTTTCAAAGCCTTTTACAATAACTGTTGATTGACACTGCTTGTCAAAACATTTTACATAGCTAGAACTATAGATTAATGAATGGAGAAAGTACATATGCAAGGAAGTGAAACAAAGGAAGGTAAATATGCAAAGAAGAGGCAAGGGGAGATAAGTACACAAACAAGAGGAAATAGGGGAGGTTAAAACACAAGTTACAGGATCAGGTAAATACACAAGCGAGAGGAACTGCTATAGTAAATGCACAATAAAGATGAACAATGGAAGGTAAATAAATAAGGAATCGAAACAAAGGAAAGCAAACACACAAGCAAGAGCAACAGAGCGAAACAAACGCACAAGAGGAACTATATAAGATCACCACACAAGTTAGTCCTTACTCTCTCCCCCATGCCCACACTCAGGCTCTACTTTTTTAATTTACTAACTTTATTTTTTCTATTTTGATAGGGCTTGGCAGCTGCACATTGCTACTGGGATGTTTGCTTTTGGGTCCCTATCTGTTATCTTGCCTCCATCACACGCGTTTTTAATTGATTTATTTATCATTCTTTTCATGACAGCCCTATGTACTAAATAAAGCAAGCGGGACATCGGAATATTGAAGGTGTATCAGTCGGAGAGTTAATAGGAGCGGACTCCTCCCAGCTGGTCAGGAAACAAATGACAAGCTGAAGAACGGTCCGCTTCAAAACATAACATAAAACACTCCAATGCCAATATTCCAAAACACTGGAGAGCATAATAGTAAATATAACACATCTTCCCCCTTTCCACCCACCAAACAAGAACGGAAAAAATAAAGAAAAGAGGAAAGGAAAACAAAAGAAAACCAAACCAGAGAACAAAATAAAACCGACACAACCATGTTCATCGTACACAGTCTTTCAAATACAAAGGTGGTTTGCGACTCCTTTTGCTTCTTACTAAACGGGAACGCTCAGCACAGGACTCTTGAGCATCAAGACTTCCAGAGACGCTCAAAATCCCTGACAAAGGCAATGTGGAACCCTCACCTCCTGCTGCAGCCACCCCAAGCCTAACTGTAACAGCTGAATCATCAATCTCTTGTGCCAAGACATACTCCATCACCCTTTTGATTAAGTGCTACATGTCGAAGATTCCACCTCTCACCATTCTCCAATACCACAGAATGCTCCAAAACAATTTTGACCCTGTAAGGTCCCATACATTTAGAAAGACCTCTTCCTATCCTCCCACTCTTGATCTTTACCAAATCACCCACTCTGACACCGCCACCCGCAGAAGATGGCCTACCACTTTGAGACTTATCAACCCCTCTGCCATGAGATACCCACTCTTTCATCCATGCACGAACTAATTCGGAACCTGGAGACGGTCTCTGCATCAATTCAAAAGGGGATTTTCCACTGGTACCCTGTCTGGTGGTACCTTAGGAGAGTTAATAGGAGCAGACTCCTCCAAGCTGGTCAGGAAACAACTGACAAGCTGAAGAACTTTCCTGTTGTAATCTTCCTATATTTATATAGTTAATATTATGATTATTGTACCCTCCCCTACGTCTCTATAAATATGGTTCCACCCAGTCCCCCCTCCCCTCTTCCATAATAGAATCTTCTGCCAGGAGTTCATCTTAGAATGTTGAGGTGGTCCGTTAGTCTAGGAGATTGGATGACTGGAATACAGAAGTTCTCCTCTTACCTCGTTTTGGAGTATTCATTCCTTTGGATTCGCAACAGTCACATAGAACACTACAATGCCAATATGCCACAATACTGGAAAGCATAATAAGTATAACACGCAGCAGCAACACTCTGCTAACTGGCTGTTCACTTTTGCCCCCCATTCCCCGTGCCATTTTGCCCCAACCGCAAAACCCCCACGCCCTGGCCCAGCCGGTCCTCATTTTTTTGATTTTCAATTTTTAAATATATTTTTTTCAAGGGTCCTGCAACGGCACTCTGCCACTGAGCTTATTTATAGGTTTTATATAGTGCTAGCCAGACCCGAAGGTATCAGAGCGCTTTACATATAATGCAAGATTGTTTGATTGAAGTACATGCACATATACAGACAAAGAAAATCGTTAGGCACTCAAGGTAGTTACAATATGCAGACATCAGAACAGCAAAGTGGTGCACTCCCGTTGTGTTCAGCAAGCAAAATAAGTCTTCTCATGTCATCAGTGTAAGAAAATAAGAGAGAATAGTTTCTTGGTAAAGAAACTATTCTCCAGAGGTGGGACGGACACAAGAATACATAGGAAAACCACTTTATAAAGAGTAGGGAACTGAGAAAGACTAGAAAGTTACTCAGGCATGCACAAGAGGCTGACCGAAAAGCGAACTCTAAATAGGTATTGCAGATGATATCTCTTCGGCAGCAGACAATTAAGCTAATTGTAGCTCGAGACCTAAAAATAACAAGCATTGTCAAAACCAATAGGTCTAGCCTATGTAAGAGCTATTGCCTTTGCCACGCCGTACATCAGCTCGGCAGCTGTTCAGCATGGTTAAAAGTAGTTAGTGGAGTAGAGGAGAGTCGTGTGGAGTGTTGTAGAGAGCAATGGCGAAGAGTGGAGTGGCAGAGAGGGTTGCGTATTGGAGTGGCAGAGTGCAGATTCCCGTAGAGTAGCATATCCTGGAATGGCATAAAGTAGAGTGGACTGGTGTAGAGTTCATTGGCTTAGAGTGTTGCAGAGTGCAAAGGCACTGAACTCAGCGGCATGCACTGCAGCGTTGTAGAATGCAGTGGCAGAGATAACAGTGCTGCATAGTAGAATGCAGTGGCGGAGAGTGGAGTGGTGTGGAGTGGTGCAGAGTGGAGTGGCGCAGAGAGGAGTGGTGCAGAGAAGACTGGCACAGAGACGAGTGGTGCAGAGTGGAGTAGAGTGGACTGGAGTGGCGCGGAGTGGAGTGGCGCAGAGTAGCGAGGCACAGAGTAGCGCAGAGTGCACCACTCGCACACAATAGAGAGGCATATATTAGCGTGGTGTGGAGTAGAGGTGAGTAAGGCAGAGGGCAGTGTTGCACAGTAGGGTCGAGTGGCATAGAGTGCAGTGGCGTAGAGTGCAGAGCAGAGTCAAGTGGTATAGAGAGCAGTGGTGTAGAGTGGTACAGAGTAAAATAGCATAGAGAGGTTTAGAGTATAGTGCAGTAGAGCGCAGTGGCATGGAGTGCAGTGGTGTAGAGTAGTGCAAAGGAGAGTGGCATAGAGAGCAGTAGCGGAGAGGTCGTGTTGCAGAGTAGAGTGTCAGAGTACAATGGTGTAGAGTGTAGTAGAGTGGTGTAGAGTGTGGTGGCGTAGAGTGCACTGATGCAGAATAGAGTGTAGTTGTGTAGAGTGCATGAGCATTGAGAGTAGTGGTTAAGAGAAGAGTGGTGTAGAGTGCAGTGTTGCAGAGTAGGTTAGATTGGCGTACAGTGGATTGGTGTAGAGTGCAGGGGCATAGAGTTGAGTGTTACAGAGCAAAAGTGCATTGGTGTAGAGTGTGTTGGCCGAGAGTGCATTGGCGTAGAGTGCAGTGTTACAGAGTGGTGCAGAATCGAGTAGTGCAGAGTAGATTGGTGCGGCCTAGATTGGAGTGGTGTAGAGTGTAGTGGTGAAGAGTGCAGTGGTGTAGAGTGGCGTAGAGTTCATTGGCGTAGAGTGGTACAGAATAGAGTAGAGAGGCGTAGCATGAAGTGGCATAGAGTGCAGTGGCATAGAGTGGAGTGGAGTGGTACAGAGTGCAGTGGCACAGAGTGCTGTAAAGTGAAGTGGTGCAGAGTAGGGCGGGGTGGCGTAGAGCGGAGTATGAATGGTATGATAGCGCACTGCCATTACAGACAACACATTTTCAATTGAATCGACCATTACATGTGCACAGACATACAGTTTTACTAATAAAACTATAAAATGCACAAACGAAAATGTGTGGAAATTGCATCACCTAATGTAATGATTTGTTTTGATCATATTTAAGTATTTGCTTTGAACACATTTCAGAAATAACAAAAAATTTGCTTCCTTTGTGTTCCTAATTCTGATATATTCTGAAATACTTGCACAGTTCATTTAAATGTTGTGTGCTACTGAAAAACCTCTTTCCTACCCCCAGTATGCAGCACAATTGTCACATAAATCCTCTTACTTTGAAGTCAGAGAAAGAAAAGTAAAGAAGCGCCCTCCCCTAACATTTGACATTGGTCTTTGAATGCACAGCAAATGTGACAAGATCAAGATTTAAAGACCTGTTTACAGAAAGGGAGTTTGTGGAAGAATACAATGCACACGGTTTAGGCGCAACGGAGGGACAAATTGAATTTGGAGAGCCTAAAACAAATAAAGCCAGCAAATGGAAGGTCAGAAAATGTGAGTTACAAACCACAAGGTCAATGGGCAGAATGCATTCTCAGGTCAACTTTCTGAAAGTCCCCAAGATGTCTTTAGCAAACGAGAGAGCTGTGCTGGCTGGTAGACTATGACCTAAAAAAGGGAAGCTTTATTATATATTAAAAAAAACACATAACAAGTGGGCATGATGCTCCTCAAAGTGGCAAGTCAGAGTCTCCCAGAATCATTCCTTGCTTATCTTTTGGTAGCAAAGACTGTGCACGAGACCAACTCTTTCAGAAGTATGATCCAGCAACTTAAAGTGCAATATAGTTGAGATAAACAAAGAGTCCAATCCAAGGATAAAATAGTAAACATGATTAAGAGAATACTATAGAAAATAGAGAATGAAAAGCTAGAGCTCTAAAGATAAAAAATAAGTTTAAGGATTCCTATTAGTAATCACTGGGACCAAACCAAACATTAAAGCCTATGGGGCCCTTCTAATTCTCAATTAAATGTAAACTCTCAGAAAAATTAATTAGGTACAATTTTAAAACACTTTATTTCAAGTCCACCAGTGTGCATATAAGTTACTTATCCGCGAATTGTCATTTTTTGAAAGATCAAATTGGCCTGCATGGTGATAATTAAAGGTTTTTAGGTCACGAGAAATGGTCAGCCATCATTCCTGGTAGACTGAAAAAACCGACACAAACATTGGAGCTGATGGCCATCAGTTAATCCACTTTCCATTACCCTCATAGGGTGTTCGAACATCTAATGGAGGACTGACTTAAGTGAAGTTCCGTCAATTTTTTGTTGAAGCCCCATACCATACTCCCCAAAATTGAGTCCACCGTTCCCCCCAGGGGCTTTCAGCTGCATTTAGGGTCAAGTTAATGATTTGGCCTGAGAACATTACATTTAAATTGAATCTCAGGAATGGAGGCAAAATCAATCAATCTATTGCCCTGGTTCAGGCTCAATGGCTAGTGCCAATGGGGTGAATCCAGCAAGGCTTTCTTGGTTCAGATGAATGTTGGGGGGGGGTTTATGCCGGAAGTCTTTGAGGACCTGAGATTCATCAGAGTTGGGATGATGCACTTCGAAGTCAGAAGAGGCTGTGTCTTTCTTGAGTGGATGCTACCAGGTTAGTGAAGTCTTCCAATCCTTCTCCAAAGATCTTTGTTTTGAAAGCTCTTCTAGACATCTCAGTCCAGTCTCTAAAATCAAGCCTCATCCAAACAGGCACACAGGACTCCAAATACTTAGGCTCAAAACAGCATGCAATCAGGGAACAGAAAACCATAGACTCCACTGGACAAAGGAGTCTGTCATGGAGCTGGGTTTAAGATAAGTGAATAGATGAAGAGACCAGTAAAGTATTTTCACAGGCTCTGTACTAAGGTTAGTTGGCACAGATAGACCAACTATGTGCAAAAGCTATAACTGTAATTATGTAAATTATATGCCCAAGGAGTAACAATCATTAACAGATTTATTAGAATGTTGAGACTGATAATCACTATAATCAATATCTAATACTAAAAGGATTATATGCCGAATATATTTATCCTAGTAAATCCTCTGAGAATAATAAAAACATGGGAAAAGGCAAGGACAGTTGCTAACTAGTGTCATTTTGATGTGTGATAAACATGAAAATACATATTTTCGATTTATTTGGAATGAGGAATTTACACACAAATAGGACCCCATTGTTTGGAGACAAGCTGAATGGCCTAGCAATAGAAATCCCAGCATGTCTAAAGCAACTAACATATAATGAGTATTCTTATTTCTAAATTGAACAGTATGAACACCAGCATGTTTATATAAAGTAAAACTAAGTCCAATCAACCATTGCTGGCACTGTCAAAGTAGCATTAGTTTATATAAGACTAAACTTTTTGATTACACTGAATTAAATGCCTTCTGGAAAAAAAGTGGGGCAAAACAGAAGACCTTTGAAAAAATCAAAACTTCACTTAATTGTTACACAGCTATTTTGGGGCTTAGAACCGTAAATTTCACCTTGCTAAAGATACAAAACTTTTGTAACATCACGATTGTCGCTGGAGTAGGCACTATAGCACAGTTTGAAAGACAAAATCCTTCAGGTGAAATGGTGGAATATAATATGTAATATGTATTGTTTGGAAAGAAATTACATAGACTTTCCAGAAGATTTGAACATGCTAGTACTCATATAATTATTTATGTGAATGTGCTTGAAATGACGGATTACTAAAACCTACAACTTATAATAACAATTTATTATACAGAGTAGAAAAGTACTTTGTCATCTCTATTTGTACATGTCCTGTGCTTTTTTCAGATATGGTCATGTTTTCTCAAAGCCTAACAGGAAGGCATAATTAACCATGTGATTGGATTGACATAGTAATGACATATTATACATTCTACAATTGCATTGTAATTGCATTTAGATAACGCTTACTACCCATAACGAGGCGTTAAAGCTCTTTATGTCTGGCAGCGCTCCCAAAGTTAGTGGTTAGGCTAGTTTTTATTGGTTATTGTGATTAATCTTGAGCTGTTAAGGAAACCATTTCACATATTTACTTTGTTTCATTATGATAGATCAAATGAACTGTGAAAGTCTTTTCTTTTCCATTTCATTCACCCCCACCTTTGCCTTTTTACGGATCCTATTGTACAGGGCCCCAGTACCTATGCTCACTTCCTACAGGCATTCCTCGAACGGGTCACCAGCTTGGCTATTTTTAAGGCCAAATTCACTCTGCTTGGCGACTTTAATTTACATGTTGATGATACCAATAAAGGCGCCTCGAGAAATCTTCTACAAGACCTTCCTTCCCTACAGTCTACACAATTGGTTGAGGGCCGACTCCTGAAGAAGGTCATACTATTTATCTAGAATTTAGTAACGTCACTAACCCACAAGTGCAAAGTCCCCTACCTGTAAACTGGTCAGGTCATGTTTTACTCCCCATCACCTTCTCTTCTCCTTTATCCCCCTCCCACTGTCCAGGAGGAAGTAGCAGCGCTGGCCTGAGTTAAACCTGAAGGAGTGGTCCGCTTCCCTGAATGAAACTAGAACTGAACCATCTGACCATATTACCAGGTCTACTCATAGGTTCAATGAGTGGATTAACAACTGGCTAAACCAGTTCCTAGTGGCAAGATGGCACAAGAGTGCTCGGCATGGTAACAAATCTCCCTAGTTCAACTCCCATCTAATGGCCTTAAAAAAAGAATGTAAGCAACTAGAGAAGAACTGGAGGAAGTCCTATGACGGGGTAAGCAAATCCAAATATAGGAAAGTCATCAGAAATTACCACGCATAAATTAAAATCTCCCAATACTCTTACTTCTCTGCAAAGGTGAACCTCCAGTTCACCCTAAGAAAATGTGCTGATTCTTAAAGCTATTACAGAGCCCAAATCAGTCATCTCCATAACAGAAGCATCCTTAGAGCACAGCAACAATGTGGCATACTTCTTTTGAAAGAAGATAATGGACATTTGCTTGTTCTTTTCTGATAAGACAAATTTGAAAAATCCTCTTCCCAGAAGGCCCCGCCTAGAGCGACCTAAAGATGGCCTTCTAGTCTTCCCCGACCTTACACTGAGCCTTCTCATAGACTTATTCAGCAAGGTAAAGTCAGTTTCCTCCTTAGAGCCAACCCACCTCCTTGTCCTTGTTCAAGGGTCAGAAGTAGCTTCCCTATCTTGCTTGATATGCTGGACAGGTTTCTAACCAGTAGGGTGGTACCCCCTCAATGGAAGCAAGAGGTGGTGAAACCATCATTTAAAAAGCCTATCCTCTTTGTTTGCGAAACTATTGGCCTATCTCCCTACTGCTTGGAGTATCCAAGCTCCTGGAGAAACTTGTAAATAAACATCTTTCCATCTTCATTGAATGAAACAAAGTCCTCCACCCCAACCAAATGGGGTTCAGACCACAACACAGCACTGAAACAGCACTGTTGACTAGGATGGAGGAACTTAAACGCCTCCTGATACAAGGGGGCTCTGCGGCCATTGTTCTCTAGATCTCAGTGCAGATTTTGACACTGTTGATCTAGTCACACTTATTGAGAGAATCCTAGCTACAGGTATCAAAGGTAGGGCACTGAAATGGCTCACCTCTTTCCTTGAGAGTAGAACCTTCCAAGTGCTAGACCAGACCTGTTACTTGGACAGACTACAAAGTGAGCTGTGGGGTGCCCCACAGCAGAGCTCTGAGCCCTACCCTCTTTAACCTATATATGTGCCCCTTGTCAGAAATTGTACGATCTTTTGGGTTGTTGTTAGTCTCCTATGCTGAAGGCAACCAATTAGTCATGTCAATCCCCCCCAGAATCCAGCTCAAATCACATACGACTGGCCCGCTGTCTACAGGAAGTGGCCAGCTGGATGGCAAACAGTCAGCTGAAAAGTAAATGAAAACAAGCCACAGGTTATGCTGCTGAGCAACAGCTTTTTTAACCACTACCCGACACTCTGGGTGCCTTCCAAGCCCAAAAAGCCTGGTAAAGAGCCTTGGTATGTGGCGTGATTACAAAATCACGCCCAAAACGCCGCTGCGTGACTTCTCTTGAACATCCAGAGGCATCAGTCTACTAAAAAGGCACTGGTGGAACTACATTGGCTTCAGTTAGAGCAACGAGTGGAGTTCATGGTTCTATGCATTCTGCACAAAGCACTTCACAAGTACCCCGTGGTGTTAGTATCTATCCTCCCCTTGTACCCCTGGGAGACAACAAATAACATCCTCAGCCCAATGTTTGACTGTTCCAAAGTTTCTCAGAACTAGATGGAGGAGGCCATTCAGTGGCCTATATAGCCCCACACTTTGGAACTCCTTACCAACTGAATTACGCCAGTTGGACCAAGAACGTCCTTCCAGAAAGGCTCTGAAAACTTAGCTGTTCTGGAGATAGCCTCTTCCCATTCTGTTGCAGTTTGGCTAATGCTGTTCTAGCACTGGGAGGCCCCGGGAACCATGCGCTTTACAAGTCCTGTAGAATAGAATATAATTGGGTGGTAAGGGTTTTTTTAAGCTTTTGGGGTGGTTAGGGGTATAGGGTGGTAAGGGTCTTTGTAGGGTTGCATAAGGGTGTTTTAGAGTTATGTGGTGGGTAAGGGTATTGCATGGTAAGGGTGTTTTTAGGGTTCAGGGGTGGGTAGTGTTATAGGTAAGGGTATTTTAGGGTTCATAGACCTTAGGGGTGGGTAGTGGTATTGGGTGGTAAGGGTATTTTTAGGCTTTTGGGGTGGGTATGAGTATTAGGTGGCAAGGGTGTTTTTAGGGTTTAGAGGTGGATAGGGGTATAAGGTGGTAAGAATGTGTAGTGATGAAGGTCCACTCAGCAAGGTTGTATTTCAAGATGTTTTATTCATAAAGACAACAAGTAGTAAAGTACAGGACATCATGTAGATATGTGGTAGATCAGAACCCCAACCGGAGCTGCCTGGCAGCTGCTCAGCCCGTGACCAACTGCTTCACCTCTCTGAGTCCCAACATTCCGAGGCATCATCAGACTCCAACATTCTAATGAGTCAGAGCACAGGCACTGGCTGAGCAGGGGAGGTAAAACATCTTACAATATATATGCAGGATACTACAGAATGTTTTTAGGAATTAGGGGTGGGTGGGGGTATTGGGTGGTAAGGGTGTTTTTAAGGTAAATGAGTGGATAAGGGTATAGGATGGTAAAGGTGTTTTTAGGTTTTATGGTGGGTAGGTGTACTGGGTGCTAAGTGTGTTTTTAGGGTTCAGGGGTGGGTAAGGTTGGAAAAGGTAATTAGAAAAAGAGGAGTGTTTGGGGGGTTCCCCAATTTAAAGACAAAAAAAGATATATATATATATATAGTGAATTCACATTCTTATATATACTTAGCTTGCATTGTAAAGACGTGTGGTAAAGGAATATGCTTGGTAAAGACTTGAGTCGTAAATGCAATGCATGTGAAAGGCATGCGTTGCAAAGATGCGTTGTTAAGACATACAACCGGGAGAGAGGAGACCCTTTTCAGACAATTAAAATATATTGTCTTTATTTCTGTGGTTGGATATTTTACATCCAGACACTGAAGTGAGAAGTGTGGAAATAAGGCTACCATTAGAAATTCGATGAAGACCTTGTTGGCTGCAGATTAGCTCTTCCTGAGCTCAGCCATTTGGTGGATGGTAGGGGTGAGGGCTAGACTGTACTTTCTCTTCTTAAAGGTGAGGATGTTTTGCGGCAAGGCCTATTGCTTGTCTGTCCCTGATTGCTGTGTCAGGATGGCTGAGGTAGAGAGATTTTACACTTTATTGTGGCCATGTTGTGGGTGTGCCAGCCCCTGCCAGTGCTTAATTTCAGCCGGTGCTCGGTACCGGCACCTAAGTGCCAACACGAGTGCTTACGACAGTCTGCCACACGGTGGCGCTGTCTAGCTAATTTAGGTAGGAGCACAACAACAGCTCTTTATTAGTTCAATTTACATTTACAATGACTAATACATGCTTACCAAGTTATTCTTTTAGCTTTGGGGGCCTGGAATAGTTTGAATTGTCACACTTGTAGGAGTGCGGTGGTTAGTGGCTGTATTTGTACTGTCATTGGCTGATGGTAGGAGCAATTTGTGGTGTAAGCTGCAGTGATTCTCCCTCCCACACAACCCCTCCCCCCCGCACACACCCTGGCAGTTATTCTTTTACAAATTAAGAACTGGCCCTGCGCTCAAAGCTGTGAGAAGCAAGTCTGTATTGAGATGGGAGGGGTGTGGTGTTCTGCCTAAGAAGGACACTTGAAAGAAAACAACCCTACACTGGATCTGCAGCAGGAGACAGTGGATGCACTCCCTGCAGGACTGGACTCACAATTTTTACTCAAGTATTTTGTTTCCTCACGATTGTCACTTTTACCTTTACTACCTCATGTATTTTGGTTGCTCACAATTTTTACTCAAGTATTTTGTTTGCTCACGATTGTCACTATTACCTTTACTACCTCATGTATTTTGTTTGCTCACTATTACCTTATGTAAGTAACGTATGTTTTTGCAATCTGTTCTTTTGTAATGTTTCTCATTATGTTTCATGTCTGTTCCTAATGTGAAGCGCTCTGACGCCTTCGGGTAAAGTCCGCGCTATATAAAAATGCATAAATAAATAAATAAATAAAAGAACAAGTGCACCAAAGGACCACTCCAATCGAAAGGCAGAGAGGCTAGGCGCGTCGACCAATATGATCGGACTCCGCTTTGCAACCCCTCCGCTCCTAGAAGGTCATCTGTAATCCTCAGTTGCACCTCTTGTAATATTCTGTGCAAAACGTGTCGGTGCCTTCATGGCACAGCAGAGCTATAGGAAAACATTATATGAAAATCATACATCACTGTCATCAAAAGTGTGCAGAAAGGAGATGTTTCTAGACAAATTACAATAATTCTCAGCTCTTAGGAGAAGAAAAAATGCACGAGACCGCTTCCTCACATGTGTAATAGTTGCGTTGATCTGCAAATTACGTATTTTGCGAACAAATATATTACAAAACTGAACAAAACTGCCAGATTGTCTTCTGTTAGGTTAGGTTGTAAAATGCCGTCTTCGGGATTTTGCTAACTTAATGGCCTTACTGCAATAATCGCTTTTCAGATAAGGGACACTCCTTTTTAAGCCTGAATAGTTGTGTGAAATGACATGTTCTGTGTAACGATTTCCCTTCTGTATTTAATGTTTGTTATCGTAACTTTCGAGTCCTGCGATGATGTTATAAAAGGTCCACAGTGCATGGTAAGTGGTGTAACGAGGACCGCATTGTGGATTCGGTTTCAGTTCCCACTGAATTGTGAACAAGCACAGCTAGGAACAATGGACGTGCCCATGAAAGAGACCTGCACTTATTTTCATCAGACAAACTAGGGGAGTCGTGGAATTCTGAGGTGAATCACTGCCCGGCTCGGGGGAGGGTGAGGGGGGAGGGGGGTCAGGGACAGCCATGCAGGAACAGAGGCTCGGCACAGCAACAAATGCCTAACAGATGGTGCCTCCAGGTAACAACCCAGGCTGGCCTAACCATCTATAGTCCATGAATACTCCACAAAATAGAAACACGGAAGACAACAGAGACAAAACAAATGAGTCACTAAACGCACAAACTCGTCTTCTTTCCATTATGACGAAACACTTGAGTGTTCTTGTGAATATTTTCAGTTGGAATTCAAAACAGGAAGGACAAGCAAACGTGAATGTAAATGTAGCCATGTGTGCCATAAATCTGTACTCACCTCTG
The DNA here is from genome assembly GCF_964261635.1 of Lissotriton helveticus. NCBI lineage: Eukaryota > Metazoa > Chordata > Amphibia > Caudata > Salamandridae > Lissotriton > Lissotriton helveticus. The sequence goes on along the minus strand of NC_136061.1, from coordinate 163,412,007 downwards.
GTATTAGGACCTCTATGCTTTTCCCATGAGACAGATTTCAGATTGAGACTTTAAACTTGCGCTTTCTGCCAAACTGAGCAGTTGGATTTGTTGTCCGAATGAAAGAGGAAGCAAACGAGCAGCCTTGTGAGGGTGCTTTTAAGTTATTTCTTGTCAAACTTCTACCCGACAGGTTCACCGCCGGCCTTTCAGCCAGGTTGGTCTTTGATACTTGTATTATGATCAGGTTTTCACTCCCAAAGAGGTTTTATGACATGGCCACAGTGGCAAAAGTCCTTGAGCGTAGGTATATGTTGTAATGTACTTTTACTTATTACACTCTTCCTACTGTGGTTCTCTATCCCTATGGATCTAACTACATCTGGTCATCTGTAACTAAGAAGAGATCTAATGAATAAAACAGAGATCTCATTACCTACTTCACATGGACAATGCATCATTTACCGTTTTAACAGCCTACCCGAAGGTGCCTTGGTGCTAGCTCAATTGATACCTAATAACTTCTAGCTCAGGTGCAATTAATGTTTGATGGCTTTTAGATAGAGAGGTAGTGCATTCCATATTTTGCATGCACTATTGACGAAGCTTCTTCCTCCCCAAAAGGCTAACTTAAATCTTGAGATAGAGACATTTTTGCAGTCGAGGATCTTAGGGTCCTCTGAGAGGAGTGCCACTTGAATTTCTTCTTCAGTTAGTCCTGCCCTTAAATGTGATACAAAGAGCTTTAAAGAGGACTGTTTGTCTGACAGGCAGCCAGTGCAGCTATCTAAGTGCTGGTTAGACCGACTGGAATGCCCAAAAGCAGTCGAGCCGCAGCATTCTGTAGACTTTGAAATGTATTTATATGTTGTTGTTGCATATTTATGGACAGAGCTTTGCAGTAGTCAATTTGTGAAAGGACCATGGATGCCACAACTGTTTTGTGAAGCTCCGATGCTATAAAGGGCAGAACTTTCTTAGAAGTCCTCAGAGTGTAGAAGGAAGATGATGTAACTGCATTGACCTGGGTTCCGATGGTGAGTTGGTCATCCAACAACACTCCCAGGTTACAGACCTTTCTTACAGGAGTGGAAAAAGATCCTAGTTCAGGTGGCCGCCAGGAAGAAGGCCAGAGTGACGTTGACATTCCAAATAGAATGATCTCGGTCTTGTGAAGTTGAGTTATAAGCCATCCACTCATTGACTGCTCACACTCAAGTCAAGTCAAGAAACTTTATTCGGTTGTTCTTATTGACAACCATAAAAGCATTTACATTATACAATTATTAACACGATTCTTCATTAAAAGAAGAAATCAGATAAAAATAGAGACATAAACAAAACAGATCTACATTAAGCATTCAAAATGTTTAAAAAAATCCTTAAAAGAAACAGGCAATAGCAATTCATATATCAATACTTTTAACCTTCCATACTGTTTCTGAATTTCATTGCCAGTTTTAAAAAACTACATATATACAAGGTGTATTCACTTCTTAGCAGCTGAAGGAAGTGTAGAGCAGGGCGAAATTGTAGAAAATTCAGCTTTTTCAAGCAGGGTTTTAAATATAACTTCCTCGGTATAACATAATAGGGACAAAAAAACAAAGTGTGCCAGGTCTTGCGGAGACTTATCGTCGCAGCCGCAAGCCGGCAACACTTGCCCACGATGAGATCCCCTAGGAACAGCCAACAGTAAATGAAACAGGTTAAACCTGAACCTTGTCAATAGAAAACGGTCATAACTAGATATTTGCCATGTTAGGTACGGTTCCAAAAGCAATGTACTTTTTATTAGTACGTGATTTCGTACACTATCTTTTTTTAATTCACATGACTCCCTATCCTGGTATCTAGAATCAATAAAAGCCTTCTTGACCGCAATAACATCCGATTTAGTAATGGATTCAGGAAATAAGAAAAGTTCAGGACGACCTAAATCAGTAAAGCACTTATACAAGTACGTTAACCAGGGAACCTTCATCCTGTTATCCCATGTGAGTGCTTCTCTTAATATAAGTTGGGTGAGTGGTATGTTGTCATTTAGCCAATAATTCATCCAACATAATAGGGGATTTACTGCAATTTTGTCACATATGAAGGGGACCCCCAATTCCTCATGCACAGAGAAATTTGCCGTACCCCTGGGAACCCTTAATAATTGTTTTAGAAAGTTATTTTCAACTATCTCTAGGGCTTCCAGAGGAACATATCCCCATATTTCACTACCGTAGCATGCTATAGTAACACTTTTGGCCTGGTAAAGTTGGAGTAATGCAGCTACTGGACTGTTTCCCATTTTCCTGGAAAAGTCCATTATAGCCGCATTTGCCCTGATAACCTCTCCCTTCTTTTTTTGAATCACGGGTCCCCAATTTAATTGAGTGTCAAAAAGGACCCCAAGGTAAGAGAATGTGTTTGTTACAGGGATTTGTACTCCATTTACATTTAAGCGATTTGGTTTTTTATTTCCTTGGCCAACCTTCATTATGTAGGATTTAGAATTATTAATGCTTAAGTCTCTGTATTTCATAAAAGAAAAAAAGGAGTCTAATAAAATTTGAAGTCCATTGGCGGTCCTAGATAAAAGGACTGCGTCATCCGCATATAGCAGAACCGGCAGTCCCTTTCGGCCAATGTACGGGTAGTCTGTATTAGTACTTAAAAGGTGCTCTTCCAAATCATTTATGTAGAGGTTAAAAAGGAACGGGGCCAGGATGCATCCTTGTCGAACACCCCGATACACTCCAAAGTCTTTTGTCACATTTAGATCTTGTGTGTATCTGACATTCGCTTTAGTGTCAGAATGCATATCTTCTAGTAAATTAACTAAGTTCTGGTCCACACCCATTTTTGCCATGGCGCCCCAGAGCTTCCCGCGACTCACACAATCGAAAGCCGAGGAAAGATCCATGAACGCCATGTGGATCGTTCCTTGCCGGGCCTTAGTATACTTCCCAATGATAAGGTATAAATTTAAACATTGAGAGATCGTAGAATGCCCAGGCCTAAATCCGTATTGGATTGAGGATATTATTTTGTTTTCCTCCGACCACCTGACCAATCTATTCAAAATTACTCCTCCCACGACTTTAACCACGGAGTTTATTAGGGATATTGGTCTATAGCAGAGAGGACTGTTACGGTCTCCTTTCTTAAATACGGGCACAATAGTAGATACCCCCCATGATTTTGGGCATCCACATGACACAGCCGCATTAAGTACTGCTGTAAGGACCGGTGCCCAAAGTACTATACGAGATTTAAAAAGGTCAGGAGGAAGGCCATCAGGACCTGGGGCCTTGTTGTTTGCTAGCCCTTCAATTCCCTTTATTACCTCATCAATTGAGAAGAGCAATACATTTTCACTGCTTTCATTTAGTCTATATTCTGCCTGCGACTCATTATTTTTAAAAATAGAGCTGAAGTGGTTAATCCATTCTTCCTCTGGGATGTTAGTGCCCACATTGGAAATGCTAGTATGGTCAAATATAGGCTTATTAATAATCTCCCAGAACTTCGAGCTGTTTTTCAAAGTCTCAGGGTCTAGCAAAGACTCCCATAGACTTTTTTTTAACCGCTCGCTTGCGATTGGCACATGACTTCTTGTACCTAACCCGCAAGTCCCTGACAAGCATTAGGTCTCTAGGTTTTATTTTTAGTGCTTTTTTAAGTTCACGACTGGCCTTCGAACAATCACTGTCAAACCATTTTGGATTACTGTTTGGGTTGACTTTCCCTTTGGTAGGTACCGTTAAAATTGACTCCACCTTTTTGGCAATCTCCTTGAAAGATGCTAAGATTTGTAATGGCGCTGATACAGGAGATGTACATACTGACAGTTCATAGTTACACACATTATTAATAGAGGAGTAAAACTGTTCACAATCCACCATTGACCATTTTAAGCGTCGGTTACCGTTAGTACATTTTATAAGACCTCGATCCTCACGGGGATTGCGTTTTTCAAATGTATTCTCACCCATTTTAATGCATATAGGGTTATGGTCGCTATAAATGCTCAATTGAATCGAGAAATCCTCAACAATATTAACAAAGTCTGCCGATAGTAAAATATGGTCTATGTATGTCCCTGTCGCGTGACCTTTAAATGTGGGGGTTGGGAAAACAGTTAGCTCCGATACTATTGACATTGCTATAAAGAAATTATTTTCATTCAACAATTCATTTAGTTCTGTTCCCCTCCGTGAGTGATCAAAATGAATTCCTTCCGTACTATTACAACCCATTTGACCAACAATTGTCATGCTAGGGTTCCCACATAAATGTGTGTTAAAATCACCTACTATTATCTTTTGGCGAGGCAAAGAACCGACATTTGCCCTTAGGAATTCACGCAAAGACTCAATATGACAATCTCCGGACTGATTCACTGCGTTGTAAAAGTTGATCAGTACAAGTTTTGTTTTACCCCTCTTGAACTCTAAAACCTGAATATTACTGTTACCAGAATGGTGTTCAACTTTATGGCATACAAGTGTCAAGCTAACAAAAATTGCCAAACCCCCTTTTGCTCCTCCGCTAGCTGATGGAACTGCAGGAATAATAAAACTCTGGTAGCCTTCAATATGTACATTTTTTCCTGCTACCCAAGTTTCTTGGAGACATATTATCGGATATTCTTTGACAAAAGACAACCATCCTTTATCACTCAATTTATCATGGAGTCCTGCTATGTCCCACGATAATAACCTCTCCTTACATTTTTGCAGTTCACATTGTGTTGTGTCAGCTTTCTCGTATACATCTAAACTAGTGGGTATTGGACCTGTACTGCAACATACCCGTTCTATCACAGAATTGGCCGTAGTATGTACTGGGAAGGGGACTGAATTTATATCATTATGTGGTCTGGTTATATCAGTTAACTGATTCGCAACTCCCAACATCGCAACATTACTACCTTGCAATTCTAGGATTTGATTGTCATTTCCTAAACCTACATCTTCTGACAGGCGATCATTGTAGTCAGGATTAAGAGGTGTGTCAGGTAGTCATTCCACCCCTTCCAGCCCACACTCAGTTATGGAATCTCATGCCAGTGCCCTGCAAACTCTTGGTCGGAGAGACAACGATCTCAGTGTCATCGCCATAGGATGTAAGCAAGAATCCGAAAGATATAATTAACTCGGCCAGACCTGAAACAAATATTAACCCGTTAGGTGCTGGTGACGGAACCACTCCGTCACCAGCCTCGGACAGGCTGTGCTAATGACGGAGTGGTTCCGTCACGGCCCAGCCGCCACGCCTGCGGGGCAGCGATTTTACGCCTGCGGGGCAGCGATTTTGCGCCTGCGCTGAGTGTTCCATTGAGCGGGCGGGGCCGTAACAGAACCACTCAGTCACAAGCACAGCGCGCCCGAGGCTCGTGACGGAGTGCTTCCGTCACGAGCATGGTGGCGCCGCGCGGCCCCCCTCCCCCCTAGCGATGCGGCGGAATTACCGCCGCAGACAAGGGGTTAAATAGCGTCGGACTCCATGATGATCCCTGCAGAACCCCACAGGGAAAGGAAAAGGAATCAAAGTTGAATTCATTGAGTGCTACTGATTGCTTCCATTCACGCAGGTAAGAGCTTAAAAGAGCAAGAGCGAGTCCACCAACCCATGTTTTGGAGGTGGCCAATCAAGTGATCGTGGTAGACAGAATCGAAGGCTGCTGTAAGGTCTAATAAGATAAGAGCAGCACTTTATCCTTGATCAAGGGATTCTTGCCCCTTGTAGAGTGGGCTTTGGGTCTGGCAGGTAATTTCTTTTTTTTTGGGCTACTTGGTAGGTGAATAGGTACAAGAAACTATCCATCTAGAAATGGGTTGCTTAGCTGAGGCGAAGCCTGTTCTCATAGGGCCATAATTAACAGATGGTCAGAATGTCTGATGGCATTGGTCTGGTCTAAATAAAATTTCAATACTCTCTTTCCGCTGGTGTGGAAGGATTTGGAAATAATGTAGGGTGTGAAATTGTCTGGTTGATGTGGAAATCAGACACTACCTTGGGGAGAAAACTCAATGCACTGGCATGGAACACCATGTAAGGCTCTTTGGCACAGAGAGACTGACTCTCGCTGACTCTGCATGCCAAAGTAATAGCTACCAGAAAAGTAGCTTTCCAGGTAACGTCTTTAAGGATGCCTTATGTATAGGTTTGAAAGGGAGACCCATGCATTTCGAAAGAACCACATTTAGTTACCAAGGAGGAGAGGAAGAACATACAGGTGTCGTGCCTGTAGCGATGCAAACAGTCGTGGTTGGCAAAAGGTCACGGAGACTGATTGGCAAAATGAAAGTAGACCCAGCGACACGCATGCGCTGGAAATAGCGCATGCGCAGTACACTATTATTTGAGACCGCCTCGCGCTCTCGGAAGTGCTTCGCGTTCGGATTAGTTCCTGAATTCGTTCCGGGTCACGGTGAAGGGCGTCCGAGGAGGTTTTGACGTTACGAGTGGCTTTTGCGGTTGCGAGGCTCTGTCTAAAAGATATTTCTCCAAGTTGTGAGTACGGTCGGTTCCAGTCCGGTTTTGGAATTCTTAAGCCGATTTATATGAAGGTCGGTGCTACACGTTATTGTAGCTTGTTTGTTTAGTTATCGGGTATTATCTTTTGATTTACTTCTCAGAGTTCCTGAGACTCATCTTATGTTGTTTGCGCTCTATGGCTGTTTCACACGGTTTGTGATATTATTAACAAACCGGTCAGGAGAGCGTTTTGAATCTAGTGAAGTGTATTTACAAGGCTTAAGTTTCTTCCTGATAAGGTGAGACTATCTCCTATTGTAGAGAGATACGGATGTATGTATTGGCTCCAGTATAACAGCCTTTATTTTTTAAATGTTAGAATCCTGACTATACCACTCTGGAAAACTCATATGCAGAAGTCAGACACCAGAGGGAATACTTAATTATTACAGTCTCCTTGATTCAGGTAGCCTTATAGTCACACTAGTGATAATCCCATACAGTCCAGTGAAGGTCTGATGTTAACATATTGTGTTTTCTTCACACAGCTGTCCTGTTGTCCTGACGTACAGAATATCTGATATCGCTGAAGACTGCTGAAACCTTGTTTTCCCCTATTTTCCTTGTTTTGTTTCCCTCTTTCCCACTGGTCACCATTCATTGTGTTGGTGTCGTACATAACACATTGTGGTGATAGGGTGAAGGTGTGGAATTCTCTTCTGGGTCCGTGACGCTCCTGAGACAACAGATAGAAGCATTACAGAACGCGCAGCCTCCTATATATTTGTCTCCTGAGCGACATGGAACACACTCTTACGGATTTGACCACCATGATAGGGAATCTCCAAAAAGAGACCCAAGCTCTATCACAGAGATTAGACAGGTTGCATAGAGAGCGAGAGAGAGAAGAAGGGGCTAGTTCTAGTACTACTCCTCCTGTAGTACTCGTAGTAAACCCGCAGTCCATCCCTTTGGCCTCATCTGAGCGCTTTTATGGAGATTCAACTAAATGTGCAGCGTTTCTTACACAATGTCAGTTGCATTTCGTTTGTAAGGCAGCTTGTTTTCCTAACGACCAAGCCAAGGTGGCGTTCGTCATTTCCTATTTGGGAGGGTCAGCGGCTAATTGGACAATACCTCTCATAGAGAAGGATGATCCTTTGTTATTGAATTATGAGGCTTTTAAAAGAGAACTCCGCAAATTATTTGATAAGCATACTTTCACACATGCTGCAGACACTGAGTTACTCAATCTTAAGCAAGGTTCAAAAGACATAACCACTTACATATCTACGTTTAATAGACTTGTTGCTGAAGCAGAGTGGCCTACGGAAAAACGTAGAGCTCTTTTTTATAAAGGGTTGCGTGAAGAGCTTAAAGACGCCTTAGCCTATGTCGTGAATCCCCCTGAGACCTTTTACAGAGCTGATTGATTTAGTTGTTAAATTAGATCATAGATTAGGGGAGAGAAGAAAGGACAGAATCCGGTTTGACTATACCAGAACAGGAAATCGAGAGAAGAAAGCAGAAGGTGAGATTAAGACAGATGAGAGCGAACCTATGCAGATAGGCAGCATTAAAGGGCCTTTAAGTGAATCCGAAAAACAGAGGAGAAGAGATCACAAATTATGCTTATATTACGGGAAAGCAGGACATTTTTTAAGAGAATGTCCAGTGAAACCCAAACAATTCTGCAGGGCGGAAAACTAGTAGACCCGAAGGTAAAAGAGACTGCACCATCGGGTCATTCCAAACACATGGTCTCATCCCTGTTGTCACGTACTGGCCACTTCTTTGTCACAGCACAACTATATTGGAACCATACCATGATAAATATATCTATTATGATAGATTCTGGGGCCTCAGGTAATTTCCTAGATAAACAATGGGCCAAAGACAATGCCATACCTGAAGTAAGAAAGGAAGTCCAAGAAGAGGTCTTTACTATAGATGGGAGTTCACTTAAATCAGGACCCATCACGCATGCTACCATTCCTTTGACACTAAGTGTTTCTACCCACTGGGAAGTATTGGCTTTTGATCTAATTCAATCACCCCAATTTCCTGTAGTGTTAGGACTCCCCTGGTTACGAAGTCATAATCCTTGTATTGATTGGCAACAATCCCAAGTATCTTTCTTATCTGAGGGTTGTAAGGACCACATCAAAGAAACCGATTCTATGACTGATACAAATATGGTGTGTACCTCGCAACTACCAGAAACTCCTACGGTGTCTCACATTGTAAACGTGGTTCATCCATGGAATGAAAATTTGACTCCAGACACACCCGATACTATGTTGCCTTCTGAATATCATTCTTTTCAAACGGTTTTTGATAAAGAACAAGCTACCACTCTACCCCCTCACAGGGTATACGATTGTCGTATAGATCTACAACCTGGGGCACGTATACCTACCAGTAGAGTTTATTCCTTAACGGAAAAAGAAAACTTATATTTGAGGGAGTACCTTGATACCATGCTTGAGTTAGGTTTTATCCGGGTGTCCAGGTCTCCTGCTTCATCTGCTCTTTTTTTTATCCCTAAACGGGAAGGAGGATTAAGATGTTGCATAGACTATAAATCACTCAATGCTGTTACAATCAAGAACAAGTACCCTTTACCACTCATCTCCTCTTTACTCGATCAAATTAAAGGAGCCAAATGGTTCACAAAACTTGACTTACGGGGTGCCTATCACCTTGTTCGAGTTAAAGATGGAGATGAGTGGAAAACTGCATTCTGTACCAAATTCGGTTTATATGAATACCTTGTAATGCCCTTTGGGCTATGTAATGCTCCCTCCGCATTCCAGTATTTTATAAATGAGGTATTGAAAGAACTCCTCGATAAATGTGTAATTGCATATATTGATGATTTACTCATCTACTCACAAACACAAGACAAGCACATCCTTCATGTACAAACTGTGTTAAGCAAACTACAGGATAATAAGTTGTTCTGTAAGTTAGACAAGTGCTTCTTTCATAGACGTCAAGTAGCCTTTTTGGGATATCTTGTTTCTGCCCAAGGTTTGCAAATGGATCCTCAAAAGGTTGCCGCTGTTTTACAATGGCCTCCTCCTACAACCGTTAAAGATGTCCAACGCTTCATAGGGTTTTCGAACTTCTATAGAAGATTCATCAATCATTTTTCTGAAGTAGTCGCCCCTATACCCAAACTATTATGCAAAGGCGTTCCTTTTCTACGGTCCCAAGAAGCAAATGCTGCTTTCGAACAGCTGAAGACCGCTTTCACCCAAGCACCAATATTGCGGAACCCTGATCCCAAGTGTTCTTATGTAGTAGAAGTCGATGCCTCCCAAGTGGCAGTTGGGGGAGTATTGTCTCAAGCAGATGCGAGCACTGGAGAATTACATCCTATTGCCTACTATTCCCACAAGCTTTCCCCTGCTGAAATCAATTTTGCTGTCGGCGAAAGAGAACTCCTTGCTATAAAGAAAGTTTTAGAAGAATGGCGACAATATCTATTGGGCACTCACCATACAGTCAGTGTTCTAACCGACCATCGTAACTTACAGTATCTTAAGACAGCCCGACCTTTATCTATGAGACAGTTACGCTGGACCCAGTTCTTCAGTGAATATGACTTTGTTATCCATTTCAGAGCAGGAAAAAAGAATGGAAAGGCAGACGCCTTGTCACGTATTGGCTTTGAACCACCCCTTACTATGGAAAAAACCCCCTGTTATCATTAGTCCTCACAAGGTTATAGGCGCTCTTGTAGTAGAAAACCAATTCATGCAACAAATAAGAGATGCCCAGCAAGATCCCTCGATACGACTATTAGGGAGTCCACACACACCTCAGATTAGGGAAGGGTTACAATATGTCCAAGGAGGAATAGTTATTCCAACGGTGCCTCTTCAGCAACAAGTCCTCGAGTGGTGTCACACTCAGGAAATCGCCGGACATTCGGGATATAAAAGAACACTTGAGTTAGTAAGAAGGTACTGTTGGTGGCCTCAGTTAGCTAGTGATGTTGCATACTATGTACGTACCTGTCATATGTGCACAAGGGAAGGCTTCCCATAGAGGACAAGTGGGGTTGTTACAACCGATACCCACTCCTTCTGAACCATGGCATACAGTGTCGATGGACTTTATTGTCGAGCTACCTCGCACCAAGGACGGGAATACTACCCTTCTTGTAGTGGTAGACATGTTTACCAAAACAGCACACTTCATTCCTTTGACAGGTCTTCCTTCATCTCATGTCCTAGCCACGGTGTTCTTACATAATATTGTCCGTTTGCACAATCTTCCTTCTGTATTGATCACAGACAGAGGAACACAGTTTGTATCCAAATTCTGAAAGCAGCTGTGTTCAGCATTACATATAGAGATGCGGCTGTCATCCAGTCATCATCCACAGACAGATGGACAGACCGAACGCGTTAACCAATGTTTTGAACAGTTCCTACGATGCCAGACACTACAGACACAGTCAGAGTGGGATGAGTTGATATGGGTTGCTGAATTATCCTATAACAACAGTCATTCTTTTTTCCACCCTGTATACTCCTTTTTATGGCTCTCACGGTTTCCATCCTAGAGAATTGCCCTTGCCTCTGATTCCTTCCTGTAATACTCCTGCCGTTGTAGATTTGGTTAATCATTTACAAACGGTACATACAAAAATACAAGACAATTTGGATAAAGCTAAACTTGCATACAAGACAAGGGTAGATGCTCAAAGGAAACCTGAACCTGACTACAAGATAGGGGATACAGTCTGGCTGTCATCTAAATATCTAGCCTTGAAAGGTTCCTGTAAGTTTAAACCCAAGTATGTGGGCCCCTTTTCTATTTGCAAAATAGTGAATTCCGTTGCCTTTACATTAACACTTCCTGACTCTATGAAAAGACACCCGGTATTCCACATTTCCCTTCTCAAGCCTGTAGAACCTGGTACCCGTCTCCCTGCGGTCCCAGCTCCCATACTGGTTGATGCCGATACAGAATACGAACTAGGAGCTATAATTGATTCTCGTAGGGTGAGACGACGTCTTCAATATTTGATACATTGGAAGGGCTATGGTATCGAGGAACGTTCTTGGGAACCTGCTGGTAATGTGCATGCCCCACGCCTAGTCAAGGCTTTTCATAGGCGCTATCCTCACAAACCCAAACCGGTGGGGGCCCTTGTAGGGGGGGTGTTCTGTCGTGCCTGTAGCGATGCAAACAGTCGTGGTTGGCAAAAGGTCACAGAGACTGATTGGCAAAATGAAAGTAGACCCAGCGACACGCATGCGCTGGAAATAGCGCATGCACGGTACACTATTATTTGAGACCGCCCTGCGCCCTAGGAAGTGCTTCGCGTTCGGATTAGTTCCTGAATTCGTTCCGGGTCACGGTGAAGGGCGTCCGAGGAGGTTTTGGCATTACGAGTGGCATTTGCGGTTGCGAGGCTCTGTCTAAAAGATATTTCTCCAAGTTGTGAGTACGGTCGGTTCCAGTCCGACTTCATTACTTCTGTTGTTTCTGCCGACGCTCGTGTAGCGTTTTGAGCTCCGTTCCTCTTTTGTTTGTCTGCCTTCCTAGTCTGGGCAGGTTTTGGAATTCTTAAGCCGATTTATATGAAGGTCGGTGCTACACGTTATTGTAGCTTGTTTGTTTAGTTATCGGGTATTATCTTTTGATTTACTTCTCAGAGTTCCTGAGACTCATCTTATGTTGTTTGCGCTCTATGGCTGTTTCACACGGTTTGTGATATTATTAACAAACCGGTCAGGAGAGCGTTTTGAATCTAATGAAGTGTATTTACAAGGCTTAAGTTTCTTCCTGATAAGGTGAGACTATCTCCTATTGTAGAGAGATACGGATGTATGTATTGGCTCCAGTATAACAGCCTTTATTTTCTATATGTTAGAATCCTGACTTTACCACTCTGGAATACTCATATGCAGAAGTCAAACACCAGAGGGAATTCTTAATGATTACAGTCTCCTTGATTCAGGTAGCCTAATAGTCACACTAGTGATAATCCCATACAGTCCAGAGAAGGTCTGATGTTAACATATTGTGTTTTCTTCACACAGCTGTCCTGTTGTCCTGACGTACAGAATATCTGATATCGCTGAAGACTGCTGAAACCTTGTTTTCCCCTATTTTCCTCGTTTTGTTTCCCTCTTTCCCCCTGGTCATCATTCATTGTGTTTGTGTCGTACATAACACATTGTGGTGATAGGGTGAAGGTGTGGAATTCTCTTCTGTATCCGTGAAGCTCCTGAGACAACAGATAGAAGCATTACAACAGGTGGGAATACCTTCTGCAATCCTTCTAATAAATCCTTCACACAGGAACTGGGAAGAATGACCTCTTGGTGGGGGACTTTATATAAGAATTAATGACTGTGATATGAACCTTAATAGATGAGAATTGCAGACCAGAGTTTGCTAAATGTAGAATATAAGATAATACAACATCTTCCTGCCCCAGAAATGGATGGAGTTCCTGTTGAACACACCACATGTTAAATCTCTTTTACTCAAAAAGTCTGGTGGATGGCCGTTTGGACTCTTTTAGAATGTCAATACACTCCTAAGAAAGGCTTATATGTCCATACTTCAGGAGCCATGCTGTCAAGCTCAGTGGAGGAAGGTGGTGGTGAAAAACCTTTCTGCGTAGCTTGTAGAGGAGATCCTGTCTGCATGGAAGTCTCCTGTGTGATCTTTCGGACAGGTGGAGGAGATCCCGGTACCACCACTGGTGAGGCCATTCCAGAGCTATTAGGATTATTCTGGTCCTGGCTTGGTACAGTTTGTTGATGACTGTCGGGATCAGGTTAATCAGGGGAAAACACGTAGAGAAATGTCTCGGACCAGTTTATCAAAAGGGTATTCCCCTTTGTTCCTGGTTGGTAGAAACTGGATGCGTAGTCTAGACATTTTTCGGTCACTTTTATCTGCAAACAGGTCTATTTGCGGCTGCCCGCATTCTCAACAAAATGTCTTGTATGACGTTGTGCCAAATACAGTCGTGTGTGTCGGCGAAATTTCAGCTCAAAGAGTCTACTTGTATGTTCGGGACTCCTAGCAGATGAATCGCTGACTTCGTCAACTTCCTCGCTATGAGCCAGTTACAGATGGCCTGCACTTTGAGGGAAAGGGGCGAGAGAGAGTGCCCCTTGCTTAGGTTGTGCATCTAGGTCATGTTGTTCGTTTGGACCAGGGGCGCGCTGGTTGAATGAATGGATAAAGGGACTGGGGGCTATATGGACAGCCCGCCACTCCAGCATGTTGATGTGGTATAGTTGCTCCTTCGACAACCACAATCCCTGTGTCTGTAGGGCACCCATGTAAGCACCACATCCCTAGAGAGGGGCATCTATTATGATCGTTTGCATTGGAGTGTCCTGGTGAAATGGGACACCGATCAGCAGTGCGGAGTGTGGAGGCCCTTTGAGAAACTGGCCCCTGACCATGAAAATATTCCTGCCCTGGGGTTTTAAAGTAATTTTGTAGCAGCATGCAGAAGAGTGAGGTCCTTGCAAGAGTCAGTGCTTCCTGAGATGAAAATTGACTTATCTTAGAAAAATAAGGATATTACTCATAAGCACATGAAACGCATAGCACAAAAGAAGTCGAAGAGGGGATCATGAGGTGTGAGGGCTTGCAGTGATGCGGTCTCATATTTTTAAACAAGCATTTACAATGCAATGGTTTCGCCTTTTGAAAAGTTTGAGCTATTGGCATTGTAAATGACAATTTTTATTTATGTGTTGGTTTTGAAAATAAATAAATAAATGGCATTGTCATTTACAATGCCAATAGCTTAATCTCTCGCAAATGCGAGACCTATAGCATTTGCAATGCAATAGGTCGCGTATTTACGCGAGTTTGAGCTAATGATATTGCAGATAACAATGCGTTTTATTTATGTTTCAAAAACCAAAACATAAATAAAAGGTCTCTCACACACTGCTGCCTCTCACACACTGCTGCCTCTCACACACTGCTGCCTCTCACACACTGCTGCCTCACACACACCATGCTCTCCCACACACCATGCTCTCCCTAGAAGACTCACACTGCTGCCTCTCACACAGCATGCTCTCCCACACACCATGCTCTCCCTAGAAGACTCACACTGCTTTGTGCTGGATAGTGTGAGTTCGATAGCCTGTAGCTATAGGAACTGGTTACTTCTAGATAGGGAGCAGATGTAGCGATCTGATAGGTCTGCTTGCACAGTTAATTGTTGGCTACAGAAAACTGTAAGGAGGGGGGTGGAGATGGTATGGCCAGAGTGTATAATCATGGCACTTATAGTACTGGACAAACTGTGATTGAGTTAGTGTCGACGGGAAGCATGAATCGGGCAGAGCAATTATTTTTGTGCAGAGCGGGACATCACGCAACCCACCCCTGCAAACGACACCATGCACAATTAAGCTATTTTACATTTTGGCTACAAAAAAGAGGGCCCTGCCATCTACATGTTAACAGCTGTTTTGTATGTAATAGGAGCATGTAGAAAACACTTAGTTTATTTTGTTAGTCTCCTGAAAAAATGCCTTGTATCCCAAAGACATGATCACCAGTGTCACAATTTTGAGAAAGGCATAACCTTGTACAGCCATAACCAACAAACTTATAAAACATCATTATCAGCAACAAAACACCAACTATCCTTACACTTCTTTTACTTACCATAATACAAAAAGAACAATAGGATCTTGTAAACCAGGGAGACGAGGTGTAAAACCCGATTTGTACTGGGAGGCCAAACTAGCTGCAGAAAACCCAACATACGGCTATACATCACGTAATACAGATATTCTAAATCTAACAGGCATATTTCGAAACAAATACCATTTTAATGCAGATGACTACTACTTATATCTGGTGCATGTGGCGTTGTTAACTTTTCAACTAGGAAGGAAATACGACACACAGGCCTGTAAGTTTAATCGGATGCCTTTCAGTTTGGAGCACGCTCATTGTACAAATCTGCACCGTTAACCTGTCCCTATTTGGCCAAGCAAAATGAATTCAGCAGGTGGTCTAGCCCTGGCCTGGTGTTCGGTTATGGGTTGGGGCATAGGCCATGTCGGGTTCTATAGAAACCGTTGGTCCTTACCTAAGTGAGGAACAGGAGGCCCCAAGGGCTTCAATGAGCAGTCTTCTCTTGTGCTCCATTATAAGAGCCATGTATTTGGTATGACACAACTATCCAGATGGTCGTGGTTGCACGCATAGATGGAATGAACGTGCCGAGTAGCCAATAAGAAAGCTTATTACCGTTGTCGGTGTCCGGGGACTCACACTTGTTCGTGTGAATGTAGGTCACGATAGGTACTCACCCAGCAGATTACGAGCCTTCATGGGGAGGGTGAGCTCTGTACACATCTTCCCCTCCACACGGACAGCGGGAGGGGGGGCGGGAACGGACAGCGGGAGGGGGGGCAGGAACACGAACAGCTGGAGGGGGGGCAGGAACAGGAACACGAACAGCGGGAGGGGGGGCAGGAACGGGAACACAAACAGCAGGAGGGGGGGCAGGAACGGACAACGGGAGGGGGGCGGGAACACGAACAGCGGGAGGGGGGGCAGGAACGGGACCACGAACAGATGGAAGGGGGCAGGAACGGGAACATGGACAGCGGGAGGGGGGGCACGAACGGGCACACGGACAGCGGGAGGGGAGCGGGAACGGACAGCAGGACATCACACAACCCACCCCTGCAAACGACACGTTAAAAATGGCCAACACAAACATTTAAAAAAATAAATAAACATCCGCCCCCTGCCGCATGACGGGCTAAAAGGGGCAGGATGAGAAAAACATCGCCGGAACGCCCACGAATCGCCTCGGACCATGACGGACAGATCTCACTTCCAATGGCTAGCCTCCATTTATGGAGCTAGCCAATGGAAGTGAGAGGCGTGACAAAGGCACCATACTCTTCTCAAAAGTTTTCGCCTGCGCGAACGCTGCTGCGCAGCGGACGCCAGGCGAAACCTAAAAACTGAAAAAAACTAGGATGTGGTGGTTTGTGAAGGGTTCAACGGCCCACGAGCGCAAAAGCAGATGCTGTCATGGTCTGCACTTGACCCCCACCCATAAATACAACCTACCACCTGGACACAATAATATTGGAAAATAAAACGACAGATTAAAAATAAATAAAAAAAGAGCTTAGATTCCGTTGTGTGGGCGTGCACCTTATGTGGAATGACTAAAGTGCGGTTACAAGCAAACTATATTGTCCAGGCTGCTTTTGGGAATGTGTATAGCTCTGCATTCCTCCGTGTCGTCATTCACGTGCTCCGAGGCCAGGCCTGCCTCGGCAGGTCCGACGCCTGCACATTTTACGTACCCCCGGGCGGTGGATCCTAGCGGGGGAAGGCCAGACAGCTGTGAACAAGTTACCGGTGAGTAAGGGCTTCTGCGTGTCAACTGTCAGGGCTGGGGGGGAGGCCGACGAGCCCCCTCAATGTACTTTTAAAGGGCGCCAATGGACTTCCTCCAAACTCAAGAGAAATATCATCAACGGGTGCACTCAAGAAGAGGTTAATGGTGAAAACTTGCTAGATAAAGTAAATATTACACCTGGAAAAAAATAACACACGTTTGACCTGCTGCTCCCAATCGCCCTACCATCTCCTCGGCTTTTATTGTGTTTCCTAAAAAGTGAGACGCGAGACTGATGTTTACATTTTCTTTTGTTAAAGAAGTATCGCATTTCATTTTGTATAGCCTTTCCACACACCTGGTGAAAGCGGCTCACAACCCCTGTCTATATTCCCGCAAAGACGCAGGCATTGGAAATCCGGGACCGTCAGTCCTGACAAAGACAGACACTCCCCCGGGCCAGGTGAGGGAACCAGGACTTCGGAGGGCTTTCCCCGATTAGCAACAACCAACACACCGGGATCCGAGCTCGGGAGCTGCAGGAAGGGCCCGCCGGCCTGGCCGCCCCGGTGTTGCCTTTTGTATTGTACACAGTGCGTGCGCCAGCGCCTGCACGTGTTTGGCAGACAAAGAAACACAGGGCTCGGCGGCCGGGCTTTTGTTCCCACACACACCGCTCCGTGGCGCTGGAATCACCAAGCACACCCCAGAGCAAGCGAGGGTGCGCGTGGGGAGAGGGGGCACGCCCTCATCCTCAGGGGCCACATCTTTATTTTTAAAGGTCCATTTGTGTGTTTTACGAGCACAACAGTGATGTCTCCCATCCCATAGGGAAATCGGAAGCCTTCAGGTTTTTCGAATTGTGCTTGCTCAGGGACCACCCGGGTTCTCTAGATACTGAGGTGTGAGTTTTGTTGAACAGAAAACAAGTAAGGGGTCATAAACCGCAAGGGAAGAGGTCATGTGAATTCTGCACAATAGAGATGAAATGACACAACACTTGGATCATGTTAATGTGCGTATGAAATGGCCCATCATAAAAAAAATATATAAAGTTATCCTGGGAAGACAATTCGTGTTCCATAAATACCCACAATCTCACACCAGCTGAAACCATGACGCCATAAGAGACATACAACTTGGTGACATCACAATGGCTAACCCCTCAACGATGTCAGGAGTTGAAAGGCTGAGCTGTGTGACACTGTGTCCAAAGTCCACCAGAGATACTCAAATTCTGCGCACTACCTTATGAATCACCGTGTGACGCATAGTATCACAACACACGGCTCAGCCCAAGCAACCACGAGACAAGATCTTTACACCCCTCACAAAAAGTACACACATGTTGGTGTGGCCAGCCACCATGCTTGTAAGTGGTGGCATAAACTCTTGTTAGGCACTTGGAAAGCTCTGGTTTCTAGCTCGATGGCGCTATACACACGTGCCATCACTAAAGTGCACAAAGGCCACACTTGTCCAACAATAACACTTGCTCTGTAGCCAATCCCACTGCTTCCCGGGCCAACATCAGCCATGACTGGCCAGAGCCCATTCACCAGCAGGCATGAGGGGCGCACTGACGCCGTGCCACAACAAAGGCTGCCAGACAGGCGGGCCTGCGCCGTCATCAGCACCGAGACCCCTCCAAGCAGGGATGGGTACCAGGCAGAGCACCGCAGCTTCCCCCCTTTGTTCCACCACACTTCCAGGCACACCGAAAGTAGAAGCCGATTATGAGGCAATGCAAGAACAAAAGGCCGGGGACTCACACTTGTTCGTGTGAATGTAGGTCACGATAGGTACTCACCCAGCAGATTACGAGCCTTCATGGGGAGGGTGAGCTCTGTACACATCTTCCCCTCCACATGGACAGCGGGAGGGGGGGGCGGGAACGGACAGCGGGAGGGGGGGCGGGAACACGAACAGCGGGAGGGGGGGCAGGAACGGGAACACGAACAGCGGGAGGGGGGGCAGGAACGGGAACACGGACAGCGGGAGGGGGGCAGGAACGGGCACACGGACAGAGGGAGGGGAGCGGGAACGGACAGCGGGACATCACGCAACCCACCCCTGCAAACGACACGTTAAAAATGGCCAACACAAACATTTTAAAAAAAAAAAAACATCCGCCCACCGCTGCATGACGTGGGCAAAAGCCTAAAATTCTCGGGAACGCCCACAAATCTGCTCCGGCATTGACGGGCAGATCTCTGTTCCAATGGCTAGCCTCTATTTATGGAGCTAGCCAATGGAACAGAGGGGTGGGACTACACACACACACTGTAGACATAAGATTTCGCCTGCGCGAAACGCAGCTTGCGCAGCTTTCGACAGGCGAAACCTAAAAAGAGCTTAGATGGGATTATTGGACCACAAAGATTTCAGATTAGCAATGGTAGGTTGGCCAGGACAGTTGTGGTCAGTTTACTTCTAGACTAGGGAATCTGGTAATTATGTTGTATCTCTGTAACATTTGCAGAGAAACACCGCAGTGGTACCAGGTAGCACCAACCAAAGGTGAACACATCCCAGAACCAACTACTCTGCCTTAGGGAAACATGAATTAGGCGCAGGTGAGCACTCCGTATTAGATACTACTACTGTTAGAAAGCAACATTAGGCGAGATTTAGATCTATGGTGGGGAAACTAAAATATATAGTATAAAGTAGGTAAAAAAAAAAAGATGATCAACAGCTGAATTTCAAAATACCCACGTCACAAAAGACAGTGAGATTTGGCAACCCATCAGGGTAAAGCTACAGATTCTAGTGTGACTGGATGCCACCACAGCTAGAAATACTGTCAGATTTGTGTGCAAGGTCGACTTTTCCTACCATCACTACACGAATATATGAATTAAATATTCCTTATAAATACAGCATACCAGCTCCCAGTGTCTTATAACCGATGTGCCAACACATTTAGACTTACCTTTGTAATATGGCATTAGGTCCAGGAAAGACTGTCTAACTTTCTCCCCGGTGAGCGGCTGAACTTCTTCCAGGCTCTCCAGCAGTGGTCCGATGGAGTAAAATTGGGCCTCCTTATGAACTGCCTTTGCGCGTTCTCTTGTAGGCAAGTCTCCACATCGGAGGTAGTTTAGCACATCTCTAAGCCACGCAGAAAACAAAAATATTTTTTAAAACACATCTAACAAAATATTTGCCAATGATATTTGCACACTGCATTCAAGTTCAACATTTAAAAGAAAGTGCAAGAAAGTATAGGCAATCCAAATGCACAAATATTTTGCCCAAAGCTTGACAGTGGCCGACAAATCGCGTCATTCATCTGGACTTATAAGGAATATGGGCCAGAGGTGCGAAGAGATTTTGCAGTCACAAATCCTGAGCAAAAATCACAAGGTTTGTGACTGCAAAATTCCTTTTCCCTTATGTACTTACCACATTAAAGAATTTCTGAATCGCAAAATGGGTTAGTGCCCCACACTTGGAAGCGGTATGAAAGCGGCATTCCTTCCAAACTGCAGGACAGTAGAGTATTTATCAATGGTTGATGTCTGCAGCTCTGTTAGCAAACCTTGAAACAGTTACCGACTCCCAAGCTGGACCCTTCCCCTTTGCAGCCTCCATGGTGGTGGTTGTTGATCCGGGGGACCACTTCCTGCTCCCAGTTTTCCAAAACTGAAAACCTTTTTTACTCCCATCCGAACTGGTTCCTTTAATGAACACGAGCTGCTTTACTCACAGGGATGGAGGCCTGCTGTAGCATGCAGGTCACCATTCCTGTGATTTCAGCAAATAAATGTTAATTACGAAGGTTATTCTGTGATGCCCCGCAACATGTTAATTTGCAAACAAACCTGTTTGTATAGAAGTTGGTTGACAAAACCCGATTTGATTAGCAAAACGTTGGTGCGTATTTTGCAACGGTTTTTTTGACAATCTATTTTTAATCTATTTGGCTTCCTGATTGGTAAATATAATATGACAGTCTCGTTATCATAGAGAGCTGTAGCAGGGTCCTATTTATATAGCTAGTAAAAAACACAGGGTAAATCATTATTCAGTATTTAGCTTTCTGTGTGATTTGGAGTGGAGAAATTAAATTTCGCTACAGTGCATATTACAGAACTTTTTTGAACCAAGCCAAAAATGGAAGAATGGTTTGTCGAAACATTCCTAAACATTAATATCCCTTTATTGGTCTCCAATTACATTTAAAAAACTCATAATATAATTTATTTAAAGAAGATTGATACACTGATAAGCAAAAATACCTCTTAAGTACCAGCGAGGCAAAATAAACAATCAAGAATAAACAACGGCTGTACAACACAGAATTACCTCAATTGAGTTAAACCTGAAAATATAAACAATTTATAACAAATCCTATTTAACAAAGGTTACTAATTCTGCGCAGAGTAAATATAGCGCTTATAATGGTAACAATCCAACACAGTTAAGAGCCAAGAGGCAAAGTCCAGGGATTCAGGAGTAATCTAATTATGATCGATTTGTAATCTAGCAATAGTGCGCGCAATATTTTGAATTGTGGAAGACAATTTGTCCTGTATGTCATCTTAAAAAACTCAGCTCCATTATTTATTTGTTTATTAATACCGGTTAACAAATATGCCGACATTTCCAGGTAAATAATATCATTTGCCATTAGTCAACGTTCAGCAAATATAGTGCAATGCATTTACATAGAACTCAACCAACTTCTCCATAGTGTTTGCGGCCCAGTGATACCTTTATTGCCTGTAAATTCAGGCAGAGGAACGAGAAAAAAATAACACATACTCTAAAGTACTTCAATCTCTGTATTAAACTGATTTCATGGGGAAGATCATATGAAATAGCCATGAAAGAATTTGATTTGATTTAGTCAAATTACCTCCTAAATTTTACTCATACTTACCAAAATGTAAAGTCAAAAGTTTGAAATTCACAAAACATTGTTAATTCCTTAGAAATAATTGTGTGATGGAAAGAGTTTCTGAACAATCCTTTTAAAAATATATCCTTGATGCAAATACGGTTTATTTCATTCCCCACTACACACGCATCAATATTGGTTTAATTGGATTTGTTTTGCTTTGATCCAGTGCAAGGTTTCTGGAAGACGACCCTTGACACACAACACAACCCAGGATGCACACAAGAGGATGTTATCTACAAGATAAATGCCACCTACTGATGCAGTGTCTCTGCCTCTTCTCTGACGCTATATTTCAACTCCTTTAAGGCAGTTTTCATAAAAAAGCTATTGCAGGCCTGGTAGCCTATTATTATTAGTTAGTTTTGGTTGATGGCACTGGTGGAAAAATGTTGGGTTTATGGTTAAGTCTCTCATCTTTAAATCCCATTTTGTTGAAGAAGAGAGGTAGCATTTGAAAGGAACACAAATGTGGTGATCTCGCCAGGATCCTATTTGGTAAGCAGTCTAAGTGGTGTTGTGGTGGGTTGCTTTTTTTCCTTTCTGGGGTCTGCCTTCACGCATACTGTGTCACCTGGGTCCTGTCCGCAGAAGCGAGTTTGGGCGAGGAATCGTTGAGAACATAGTTATCCTCAGAGATAATGCATTCATGAAAAAAACAAATGGGAAGATCAGGTACATAAATCATGAGTTCTAACGTTTCTTAAACAAGTGTCTATTCCATAATGCTTTGTAAATTTGGCAGCTTTATATCTACTTTTCTTATTTGTACATCTTCAAAAGCTCCTCAGCTCATTTCGCTCAATTGCAATCAGAACCTGCGATTCTTTCCCATATGAAATGCCTTTCTTATTTTTTTATACTTTTCAGTTTTATGCAGAAGTTAGCTCCATAACTACCCTATTGGGTATTCCTTAGTCACTACCTGTCATTTCAGGCAGCTCTTCAGCTGAATGCCACCCTGAACAGTTCAGTCTTGGGCAGTTTCCTCAACTGTTGGTGGCTGTGGTCTACCCTCAGATAGGGTTTAAGGTATTGCATAGGCTAGATGACCCGCAGTAATCCGCTTCCACGCTTTTTGCTCAAGAGCCCAATGGTGGATCAGGGTTGAAATAGCCAAATGTAGATTCCCTCAGGAGTGAAGAGCAGGATTATGCATGTAGCCCTAGCCTGCGTACCAGTACCTCAATGCTCTTTAAATGTTTTCTAGCAACAAATTTAACTTGTAACTAATGTAACTTTGTAACAACGTGGAACCTCATGTAAAGCGCTCTGATACCTCCGGGTCTAGCCAGCATCCAAGGACCGGGTTCGGGCTTTCAGCCCTCATCAGCCAGGATAGCTTAACTCCAGTGATATGGAGAGCACGGGACTCACGTCTGAGCATACCTGTCCCACTCGAGGTGACAAATGCAAAAAGAACAATTGATGGACAGAATGCAGAACAATGCCATACATTCACCCCAGTACAGAAATCTGGGCCTAAATCCATTGTTTTTTTGCTCACCATGCCATTCTAGTTTGGGCCCAGCCAAATGCAAATTAGTCTTGACCCTGCGCCCAATGGGAACAGTCTAGCCCAAACTGCTATTCTGTCCATCAATTGTTATTTTTGCATTTGTCACCAGAGTGGGACAAATGGGGACAGATTTCTGTACTGGGGTGAATGTATGACATTGTTCTGCATTCTGTCCATCAACTGTTGTTTTTGCATTTGTCACTCCTAAAGCAGGCCACTAGTGCCCCTAAATGTTGTTAACAGAACCTACCTTTGTCTCTGGTCATGTATATCCCCAAGTTTCTGAAACTCTAAGCATCAATCATGGAGGAGAATAGCTCCTGTTATGACTCCATTGCCTTTCATTACCAACAAATATGCCAGACTTGTCCCAATTGAACTTAAATCCTGAGAACTATCCATAGATCCTAAACTTCTTAAGGAGTCTACTTATTGCCCTTTTGTTGTCTGTCACGTAATGATTTTCTATCTTTCCATTCTGGGCTCCATCTCGCACTGTTAACCAAGGTGTCTCTACCTATCCAAGAGCCAATGGGTTCCAGAGTAAGGGCATAAAGAAATGGTGATATGGTAATCCCCTTATGTTAAGGGAAAGGCTGTGTCAATGTATCGTATCATCACCATGGGATCCTTGCAAAGCAATTCTATCCAAGTAGACATCTCGGGACCTTGGCCGATCTTTCTTAAAACATGAAACATAAATGGCATTTCCACTAAGTCAATCACTTTTTTTGTATCCAATGACAGAATCATCATTGCTTCTGTCCCCCATTGTGAGCAAGTGCCACCAAGGTGAATACAATTCCAACTTCACAGCTCTCAGCACCATATTACTCTAACGTAACATAACCATTGCCTAGCCATTGCTCCATTGCTAGATGTAAGTTAGATGGGGAGATCCACTGTATTTATTAAATACTATCAATTGTCACCATCCAGTATCTTTAGCCTCTACTGTGAATGGTGGGCCATCCCTCTGTGTTCTGAGGAGCCCCTGTGAATCACACAGGTATCTGTACCAGTTTAGACATCCTCAATAGTTTTAGAAAGCAAAAGTTAACATGTTTAGGTAGGATTAATAAAGGTGACCGGTCCTAACTGGCCAGCTGGATCTTCTCCAGAGCGGGAAATCCTTCTTCCTTTTGTATGCCTGTAGCAGCAACACGGGCCAATGAATTGACACTTGTAGAGTAGTTCAGGTCCCTGAGTACCAGCAGAGCGAGGAACCCTTAAGCCTTCTTACCCCAGCAGTCAGCAGAATTTTCTTTCTTCTTCCAGGTGTTCTTCAAAGTCCAGGAATTTCCTTACTTGCACAGTTCTTGCTAAATGAGTGGATATTGAATCTGGTTTCCCTATCGAAAAAGGAGAATGTCATGAAATGCTGAGACAAATATGAGAGTGTTTTGCATTTAATGATTTATATGTAGGATTTATTTTTTCTTCTTTGTTTTTGCACCTTTTGAGTTTGTGGGTTATTGATGGGCGATCTGTGAATAGTATGGGGGTATATCTGTTAATTGTATTTTGTTAATATTTTAGAGTGTTTTCTATACTTGAATTTAATATTTAATGAAATATAAAAAAAATAGGCAGGCATGGCCCCAACGTACATTTTTCTCTAGTTGAGAGGGGCATTTTGTCCAGTCTATTGGCTAAGCCACCCTGAAGGTTTGCCGAGAGGGACGCTGGGTCCATGCTACAGAGGGACGCTGGGTCCAGACCTAGCTGAATTCCTCCTGCTTCTTTCTTTTATTTTTGTCTGGCATGGGGGTAGCTTTTTCTCTATTGAGAGGGCTTGAACAACAGAGACTGTTTGAGAGAAGAATGGTGATTAATAAACAATCTGTAAACATAGTATTAAATGACACTATTCTAGCTTGGTATCACTTCTGAATTATAATTCTGGCTGTTGCACGTGTGCAAAGATACAGCCCCCTTGCCAACCTTAATTTGGATGGAAGCAATGTTGTTTTACTTTTGTTTGTGGGTGGGGTACTGCGTTTACACTCATACTGTTTAAACAATTTTTTTCCAGTAAACATAAAAGTTTCTTTTTAAAAAGGCGCATGAAAAATGAGTTGGCATGGCCCAATCATTCTTGATTAAGATCAATTAAGGATGATTACGCGAGGAGCCAAAGAAGGGGATTGGTGGAGCTTTAATTCAACTCCTCTGTTCTGGGTGTGCAGTGTCAAGGCAGAGTCCAGGATCACACTCCGGTTTGGACTTAAGGCTGAGAGTGACTGACTGCTTGAATACTACAGACTGCCTGATGAATCAGTTGAGAGTCTGCTTTTAGAAATGCAACATTTGTTTTGTGCCTGTTAAGTTTAAGGAAAACTGAGTGACATCTTAAGTTATGATTCGGTGATATACATTCAGTTTTGAACATTCTTGTGATTTTATACTCAATGTCTTTATTTATAGCAAGCAGCCTATTCTAAAATAAATATCCAGCAGGATAGAGATTATTAGCATCACGTTTAGATTATTTTGGTTCTATACATGGCTATTTAAAATAGGACTAAGATTCGAGGTTTCAGTTATTTCAGATTTTAAAATTGTGCAGAAATAGAAAATGTAGGCGCCACGCTCCTGCAAAATATGTCCTCGTTTTCAAATACAATAGACTTTCAGCTGGCCGAAAAAAGTCCCTTGCTAGACACCAAAGCAAGACACCAACGTGCAGACTTTTGACAACGTTTAACACGTCCTACGCTGGAAACCTAAGAATGTGCACATCTGCCAAAAGCAATGGGGCCTGTTTGGCTTGTCCAACCTTCTTGCAAGAGGGCATCTCCACACCCACAAGGACCACTGTCGGCAACCAACTCCAAGACTTTTCTGGGTTTGAAATAAGCCACAGAAGTATCATTTATTAGAATGTATTTTTGGTGAAGTGTAACACCTTATTGAGTGACAACCTACGACAGACTCAGGACCTGCTTGCCTTCAGAGAACTTCTCAAGACCTGGCTCTTTGATCAGTAGCAGCCCCAGACCCCCCCCCCCCCCCCCCCAGCGCCTTGAGACCCTACGGGTATGTAGCGCGCTTTACAAATGCATTGATTGATTGATTGACAAGCTCCATTCCCAGTAGTTATTATTCATGATTAGGTTCCTTAGGGGTTTGGGTGTAGTCATAGATACGAAATATCCACTCCTCGGACACATTAGGTGTGAGAGATTTTGTCTTGTTCTCTTGCACCCAGTGCACGTATTTATTCTTGCTGGCTGCTGAGAATTAGTATTTGAGGTTCGTTTTGAGGAACCAGAGTTTCACTCTACGAAAGATTCACTTTTGCAGTTGCTGAGTCACAGGACAGGGCCATTGGTTGCATTCTTGGATGGACTTCACATTTATCAGCATATCATCGGTGAAGCGTAGTGAAACTGGAGGTTTGCAGTTAACTCACAAGGCATTCTTAGAGTACTTCCACATCAGAGATTGCTTAACGTGCAGTTCTTTAATTATTATTTTTTAATCATTTTTATTAATCAGTTAGACAAAGAAAACTGTAGTGACAGTAAACCTTTCAATACAGAAGGTCAATACAGCAGCATCAACTGAGTTCCTGTCTACAAGCATTCCACTTTCCCTAAATTTTATTCCATTTATTTGTGCAACCTCTTCCCACATATACCACCCTCTTGATGCCAGCATGCACCAATCCATATCTCACTTCCAATTCCCCAAACTCGGGCTTAATTCAGATCTCCTCATGCAAGTTATATTTCGCTTGGCTACCATCAGTCCCAATGTGAGACAGAGTCGGTCCATAGGATTGAGGAGGCACCATATGGCCGGTAGTGCCAGATCAGCCCCCACCACTTCATTAAAGGAAAGTCAGTATTCCCCCCATGAAATGTTGAAGCGCGGGGCAGCTCCACAGCATAAGAAAGAACATTCCCTCTTGACCACACTTGCTGGGACTCCAAGCTTGATCTGTTTTGCCCATTTTAACTAGGGCAGTTCATAGTAGCTACGATGAAGAATTTTCAATTGTACCAATTGAAATCTGGACTTTATGGCCACCTCCCTTGGGGAGGCCAGGACTTCAGGCCACTCTCCCTCCTCCAGATCCCCCACCTCTCGCACCCAACTCCCCTGCAGCTTTGTCAGGGGATCAGGAGAGTAATTGACCAATTTACGATAGGTGAGCGTTTCAGCATCTAATAATTCAACAACCTATAATAATGTAGAGAGGACTCAGGGAGGTCTACCCACCCCAGAATTGCTCCATAGGGTGTGTCCGATATGAAAATAGCGGAAGGTATCAGTGGGGCCTATTTGCACTCTGTAACTTTGAAAACGGTATCACATCCCCCTGCCTCCGTAGATCAGCAAACTTCGATAGACCAATTAGGTTCCATTTGTCAAAGCCTATTTGTGTCGCTAAGGTGCCCAACTTTGCCGTGCCCCACAAGGGAGTACCCTGCGTGGTCTTATCCCTCCACCCGATATTGTGAAATGCGCTGAGCCAGAGAGCTAATGTGGTAGGGCTAAGCAAACCCCTATAAATGGCTAAAATGACCTCCAGGTCTCATGTTATCTCTATTCATTCAGAATGCCGGCTCCCCCTCCGGGGTATGGATCCAGTGGTTAATAGCCCTCAGTTGTACCGCCCAGTAATACTTTTTATGTCAGGGAGGGCTGTACCACCATCAAAACAACTCAGGGTCAACTTCTGCAGGGCAACACGTGGGGGACCCCCTTCCAAGAGAAGGGTACGCACCTTTGACCTGAAAGTAAGACGAAGGAACAGGATATGGCGTGTTATGGACTGCATACAATAATCGGGGCATGGCCATCATCTTGAAGAGGGCAGCCCTACCCAAAAAGGACAGGGGCAAAGCGCTCCAAAGCCAGACTTCTACTCTTAGTCAGGCCAACTGCAGCTCCAGATTATGTGTGTAAAAAACCTTCTGATTAACCTGAAGAAAATTATCAGGTATCGAAAACCACCCGTTACCACCGGGCCTCGCACTGGTTGGCAATGCTTGAGCTGTTCCGCTAAGTACATAGATCAGTGATTTATACTAAATGATGGTGTAGCCCGAGTACCTTCAGTATAATGAGAACACATGGATAATCCTGTCAAGGGAATTGGCAGGATTAGCAACATTCAGCAGAATATCATCCTCGTAGAGGGAGATTCTGTCCTCCCATTCCTCAGTCCATTTCAGCCCTCAGATCATAGAGTCAGTTCTTACTCAGGCTACTATTGGCTCTAACACCAGGGTGAAGATTAAGGGGGTAAGAGGCCACAGCACAATGAAAAGAGGGTGGATGTGCCATCAAGAGCTGAACCAATGAAAGGAAACCGGGGCCAAACTCAAGCTACTCCAACAGCGCATAAATAAAGGGCGACTCTACAGTGTCGAAAGCCAGATGCGCATCTAAGGACAATATGATGGCATCCTCCAGGATCCAGTCAGGAGTTCTTTATTTTTAAACCCAAAGTGTACGGAGAATTTGTTACATATTAGGATTCTTGATACAACTCCTGCTGGTGGTAGCCTGCATTGAGATCTACCTCGGAGATCTAATTGTCCCACTATGTTTATTTATTTATTTTGAAAGTTTTCTATAGCGCGAACAAGA
The DNA here is from genome assembly GCF_964261635.1 of Lissotriton helveticus. Classification (NCBI taxonomy): domain Eukaryota; kingdom Metazoa; phylum Chordata; class Amphibia; order Caudata; family Salamandridae; genus Lissotriton; species Lissotriton helveticus. The sequence continues at coordinate 163,383,144 of NC_136061.1, read as the reverse complement.
TCCTGGCGGATATCAGAGCGCTGTAGAGACAATAAAGGTTACTTATACATAACATCAGTGTAAATTAAGGCACATATACACAACATTTTGTAGAAAGCAAGGATAGATCGATGCAACGCCAAATCTCTCTCGTAGAGTGCGAGATACGAAAGTTAAGATGTATAGGTTGTTTAGATGGTTCTTTATCATACTCTGGTGTGCGGTTGGTCCCAGAATTTCAGTGGACCTTATTTCAGGTGAATTTGGCCATGAGGATAGATTTTACTTCTTTTTTGAAAGAAGCGGTGGAGGGGTTAAGTCTGGTTTCTGGGGTAAGGCATTCCATATCCTGGGTGCCATCCCAGAGCAGGATCGGTTATATGTTTTCTTCTTGTTGATTTTTTGTGGCTTCAAAAGTAGGTTACCTGCACTTCTTGATGATCTGATCCCACCAGAAATTATCAGTTTCTGCGCCAGATAGCAAGGTGCATTGTGATGCATGGCTTTGTGTGTCATACATGCTATTTTCATATGAATTCTGGCTTCCAGAGGTAGCCAGTTCAAGGATTGTAGGTCCGGGGAGATGTGTGCGCTTTTTTTAGAACCAGTGATGAGTCTCGCTGCTGCATTGATTGATGCTCTTAACGGTGCCGTTGATGCTTTGGGTACGTCGTCAGTGGTGGTTGATGTACTTCCCCATCTTTATTTCGTGGATGGACAGCCTCATATCAATGCATATTCAGATCTGTCAAACTAATTTAGCCTTGTAGGTAACCACAGTGGAGAAATCCATGGATGGACCATGCACTCTTTTTTTAACAGTTTTTTTACTTGGGTCAATGTGTTTGATGGGTATGTGAAGTCATGACTGAATAAATTACAAGTTGATCAACGGCTGTGGATTGTCAGAACATGGACTCTGTGGCAATGAACAATTCAGGGCTGATGATGGTGAACAAGGTAAGAGAATAACCTCGATTAGACAGAGCGACCAACAACTGGGAAAGTTTTACAAAAGAGAATCTGAAGAACAGCCTAGATCTGGGGCAAGCACTGTTGTGAAAAACTGACTTATTTCCATGATACGCTTATGTTGAGGATGCAATATGAAAATGGACTGTGAGAGTAGCATAGTCAGTGTGGTATATGCGGAGATCTCACAGTGGGTAAATGCAACTAAGTAGTGCTGAAACATTGATCTGTCATGCTTTGCCACTTTTCCCTGAGTCCTCTGCAGCCCTCAGGCAATCTCCACAATTGCCTTTATAATGTTGTCGATACCAGTTTAAACTTACCATTGGCACATCCGCCTGCAATTCCGGCACAGGAATCAACAACTTGCCAATGCATGCGAACACAGGTAGGTGCAGATTCTGGACAGGGCAGAGGAGGGGGAATTCAATCTGCTTGCAGATCTTGGCACATAGTCATTGCGAGTGATTCCACCATGGACTGACAGGAAATTTCAGGCCTAGCCTGACAATTAGGTTGACCTGAGTGTCTTCACACATGCTCGCATAGTATAGTTGCTGCCTTACCATCAAGAGAGTTCAAACATTCAGAGAAAGAATCAGACACTTATGGATTTCCCACATCAGGGTGGGCGGAGGTGCCTCTACCCATTCTGGATGGAGAAAATAATGGTTGGCATTACATCCTCTGAGTGAGAGCTACTTTATAGACAGATGTTTATGTGATCCAAATATGGCTGCATTTGCCTCCTGATTTCCCTGGTTCGGTATGCTTACCGTCTACATATAATATATTTGACCTGGATCGTCAGGCACATATCCAGCTTTTTAGATATGCTTCTTTATCTCTTGAGGCACATAATGGAGGATTTGCTGGTCCTAGAAAAATAATGGTGTGCCATAAAGGAGGCACAGTGATTATTTTACATAATTCCTGTACAGGCTAGTGCCAGCCGACCCTCAAATGTACTAATGCCACCGGGGTAGGTGTATACGGCATCAGGTAAGGAACCAAGCCTATATTACTAAAAGGTATGTGAGGTAGCAAAATGCATAGATGTAGAAATTTGCTCTAGTTGAGAAGCACAATCAACCCATACCAATCAGCCAAAACATTTGTGTATGTATTATTTAAACATGTGTAAACATCAGTATACATGTGTGCTTTAAAACATCAAGAAATGTACACAACCACAAGCATGGGCTTGGGGTTCTTATACGCACCCAAAGTATGTCCCGTCCCGGTCAATGAAGTATCTCCCCTCGGCATCTGTTGGAATGTAATGTCTTCCGCTAAACATGGCCGCCAGCATTGTGTCTTCATAGCGCTTCAGTGTCGACAGCCTGGTAGTGAAATACATACCGCCCACGTTAAGTGGAATGACTTCAGGGAACTGTAGGAGCAAACACATTAATAAATATGCTGGCATGCTGTAGACCTAGGAGGTGCCATGTTCATGGGGGTGCATCGTAGTTACATGGGTGTTATTTTTTTTCTCCTCCAGTAATACCATGAGAGGATTTTTTTTTCACTAAGCAGTTCTGGTGTTAGAAGTGTCAAAAGCTGCACAGGAACTGGTCTTATTTATAGCTGTAATGTAGCATGCCAACCCATAAGTTCTCCATTCAAAGTCACCAAATGTGTATTGAGGACATTCATACTAGACAATCTAAAACAGCAATTTAGTGTAATTCAAAACCCGATCTTCTTTCATATTTTGAAAGCTCGGGCTCTCAATATCGATGTATTACTCACATAACTATATAAAACCTTCAAAATAAATAATTAAATAAAATAACTCCCATTCCAGTGCTTGACTACAAGAACCCTTAAAGGTATGTGCACACATCTGGTCGGCCATGCATTTTTCCCGAATTCCTATCAGAGATGTTCTCATAATATGCAGGTACCAGCTACACCTCTGTAGAGCATGGAAGGCTTTGACAGCCCAGAGTTGTTCACTCTCCCTGACAGCTGGGTGCTTTATAGCATTGTAGCTTTCTACATTCAAACACCTTACTCTTGGCTGTGTCTCCATCAGGAGTTGGCACTGATTTGTTTCTCCCACTTCCTTGCCTCAGGTTTCTTAACACTCATTTACCTGAAGACTCTGTTTTCCTTTCTTCTGGGGCTCTTCATCTAGGATAGTGAGACCAGTAACTGCTATAGGGTCAGTGTCTGACCTGTAAAGGGACTCTTCTTCATTGCATAGACACCTACCAGGGTGGTAGCGATCAGTCTAACATGGGAAAAGAGACATTAGTGACTTCTCCCACCATGACATAGCCCCTTCTCCTGAATTCAGTGTTGAACGCTCCTGAAGAAGGCTCTATTTGGTCTCACCACTATTTAGGTAGAAGATGAAAGGGAGCGGACGCAAGGTATAAACCTCATTTTCTAGCCTTGGAATAAAAAAAGGGAGCTCCTAAACCGTCTCTCTTTACCCTCAATGTTAAGCTTCATAGGAATAGTCAATGTAATCAATCAAGGTGCCCTTTATAAATAAAAAAAATGGATAGATGGAAATTTCTTCAATGATCGCAGCATTGAAAGACAAGTGAACACACAAACTATAGAACCATAGCTGATAATTTATAAACTGCAACAATAACCACGAGAAAGAATCTACCACCTGTTACGAGGTTAGAAATTCCTAAAGTCAGTGAATCTTAATTCCTCCCATTGCAGACTTTGGTTAAATTGTAATTCTAAAACCATCCCTACCATTTTTGGAGGTATATGCTTGATTGCACTATGCCAAGGCAATATAGTTGGTAGGTAAAAATGTCTGTATGGTCTTTAGTGGTACAGTGTATGTGTCAGAGTCTTCATTGTGGTAGTCTACATTTATATGGTCTTGATTTTCACAAGTATAGTTCCCCATTTTCAATGGACTACGCCCAGACTCCAAAAATTCTACATTGTGTGAGATGCAAGAAAGAGTCCATCCATCTTCTTTGAGCCCTTGTTTTGGTCAGTCTAAGAATATTCAAAACAGCTTTTAGCAATATAATGATATCAGATAAAGCCTTTAACTATGCTGGCTGTGTTCTATTACTGTATTTCTGCAATTCGTTGCTCCATAGTAAGTGGTGCTGCTGAGTATTCACGAAAAAAAGCATTATCTAACTTGTAGGCTTTCATACAGAAATACATTTTAAAGGGTGCACACCGAAGTCTTTGAAAGATAAAGTGTTTAATAAAAAGAGAGGCACAATGCCCACAAGGGGACAAGGGAATTAATGTAATGGGGTGGTATATATTCAGTTTTCTTTGCAGGAAACTTTTCTTAGAAAGCAGTTGCTTCTACATATAAATATATGAAGCTAAACTGACATCTATAGTGGATTAAAAAAACTATCAGATCCACAGTGTCAACCCATTTTCCTGCCTGTTACAATATGATATATTATATTAAGTCTCTAAAATTGCATTGCACCTTAAGTGCTGTGTATGTCTTAAAACATTGTTACCACTAGAATTAGAAACGTATTTTGGTCCAACTATTAGTTAGGCACCTTTTTGTCGTTGGTTGGTTGAAAGCTTTATTCGATATGCAAAGATATCTTACAAGCATAACATACATTAAAAAACAACATTTAGAAAAAGTACAAGTATGTCATACATTTTAAAAAGGTAAAATTTTAGGGAACTCCCTAAGATAAATTAACTAAAAAATAATTAAATCGATATAGTCAATCTATTGCAACGAATCAACCAAGAACGTTTTAAAAATTTAGAGACACCACAAACTATAAGTGGAGAGGTATCAGTCAATAAAATTTGGAGAGCCACCGAATGCATGCGTGTTCCCAGGCGTTTGAAGAGGGGTTTCAACCAGTATCTCCTTGGATGGATATAGTCTGGGCACTCAAAGAGTACATGTGCCACCGTCTCGGGCCTGGTTGGACAACAAGCGCAAAAGGGGGATAAATGAGCATAGGACTTCCACTTCGATACAGTTGTTTTTAACGGGAGAGTGCCAACTCTGAACTTGAAGTAAAGGGCCCTGTCCATTGGCATAGTAATTAGGTCCATGTAGGGTTCATATGATACCACATCCTTTATTTTGAGGAACGCTGCCGTCGAATTGCAATGATGTGGATTCCCAATTAGTTGGCAAGAGACCCAATCCCAATATAGTTTTTTGAGGACTGCCTTAGGAGGAGCAGATCTTGTAGTCCAGCAGTCTCCTAGGCCCAGTTCCCCCAAAAGAGTTTTTATGTCCCTCAGCCACTTGATCTTATTCCAGCCCCCCGTGTTCAATATTTCTAATAGGCCGTCGGCATAGGATTTAAATTCCGGGACCCTCCATATGCGGGACCATAGGAGCAATGGGCAAAGACGGGCCTGGTCTTTGATGCTTTTACAGCCCAAGTCCAAGAGCACTGGAACTGTTGGAGTGCTCAAGGGAAGAGCTAGGAGGTCCTTCAGGAACTTATTTTCAGTCTTGGATAAAGAATCCAAATTGCAGTGACCCCATAACTCCGCGCCATACAAGGCAGAAGTAACCCCCCTTGCCTTGTAGATCTCAATTGCAGGCGCCACTGAAGATCTGGGGGATGCATGATATTCCTTGAGTAAGGCACCCCCAACCCTTTTGTGACAGAGGACCATCTTGTCGATGTGTGAAGGCCAGCTCATTTTATCATTCAGGCGTAGACCCAAATAATCAAATTCGGTCACTTTCTCCAGATGGACTGAATTCAAAGTAGGAGGGCGACCTAATTTGCTTGGTGGACGTAGTATCAGATATTTCGTTTTTTCAACGTTTATCACCAGCCCTCTGGTTACGCAAAAGTCCTGAAAACGGGTCAACAACTTCTGGAGCCCCTGGGGGGTCTTTGAAATGAGCAGAGTGTCATCCGCGAACAATAATGTTGGGATCCGCACACCCCCCAGACAGGGTGCGTCCGCAGGTTCCTGTAGCAGATGCTCCACCACACCATTTACATATAGGGAGAAAAGTGTGGGAGCTAACACGCAACCCTGTCTGACACCACTACAGACAGGGATCCTATCTGTTGTTTCGCCATTTCTCCCCCAGCGAACCTGGGCGAAATTGTTCGTATGGAGTTTCATAAGAAGAAACAAAATATACGGGGCAGGCCCAAACGATGAGGGACCCTCCAGAGTTCTTCCCTGGGTAATTAGGTCAAAGGCAGTCTTCAAGTCAATAAAGGCCAAATAGAGACTGCCCTTGCCCAGTTCCACCACCTTCCAGTGCAGTAGTGTTAGCCTAAAGACCCGCTCAATTGTGCTTGTTCCTGAGCGAAAGCCTGCTTGGAAGTCCGATAGAACTTGATTCTCATCCACCCATTGAAGGATTCTCCCCAGAATGACTTTTCCAGCTACTTTTTGTGTAGAGTCAATCAGGCTTATTGGCCTATAGTTCCCTGGAATGTCTCTACTTCCCTTTTTGTATATGGGGACTACCACTGCCCCTCTCCACGACTCTGGGATCGGGCTGCCCTCCAAGATGGCATTCAAGAGGGCCGAAATCATTTGGCCCCAATCAGATGGGTAGGCCCGCAGTAAATCCCCTGGGAGCCCATCCGGGCCAGCAGCTTTCAGTGGGACCACGGTTTTGATGGCATTCTCGACCTCCCGGGGTGTAAACAAGCCAAAGGAACTATCCTCCGTAGAGAAGGGGAATAGAGCTGGCTCATTTAGGGGCCCTTCTATCGCTGAATATAAGGCCCCGAAATGATTAAACCAGTTCTGGGGTGGGATGGTGCAAGTTCTCAGAGTATCGTCGGGTCTACTACGGGAGCCTATCAATTTCCAGAACCCCCTAGCATCTTTATCTTTACTAGCAACCAACAAGTCCGCCCAGAATTTCTCCTCCCATTCCTTCTTTGCTATCTGGATCGACTTGGAGTAGACCTTCCTAGCCTCCCTTGTCCTGACTTGGGATTTTGCTTTAACTGCTTCGACTAGGTTTTTTTTCGCCTCCCTACAATTGTGGGTGTACCAGCCGTCTCTTTTGTTGGCCCTTTCTTTCGCCCCGCCATGCCTCTTACGTACAGTAAACAGATTTGTCAAGGCCCCAGTTAGTCCACAAAATACTTCACATACCTCCCCCAAACCCCCTTCAACTGCGCCTAGTTTCTGGTGGGCTAGGGCCAGTAATTGGGACACAGCCTCAAGTTTACTTGCAGACAAGAGAAGTTTTGACCACTTCAGGCGTCTTCCGCAAAGGGACACCTCCGCCTCACCTAAGTCAACTGTGCGGCTAGATACAGGACCCCCACTACTAACAGACCACCAAGGGGCTAGAGTGAGGGACAACAGATTATGATCACTTTCAACTGAAGGTAGTATTACCATATCCCTCACTGAGCTCCATAAGCACACATCAAGCAGGATGTAATCGATTCTTGATGTGTGATTGGGCCTATTATATGTATGGGCACCCCCCCTGTCCGAGCTAGTCCTTCCATTTAAGGCCCTCAGACCGTACTCTATACTAAGGGCGTTTAGCTGCAATGCCACCTCAGACCATTTTTTGATCGGGGGCAGCTCTAGGACAGGTATCCCCCTCCTACCATCCTCCTCGTCCTGGTCCTGGGTAACATCCGAGCCCAGGGGCTCGAACGTACAGTTTACATCACCTGCAACCAAGCTGCAGGCTTTGTATGGCGTTGCCCCTAACAAGTCCTCCAACAGAGCAATTGTGGGAGACTGCCTCCCTCCCTTAGTGCCACGCGCATAAACATTAAATATATTCAAAACAGCACGGCCCCTGGCGTCCTTCAGTGTGATGTTAAGTAAATCTGGGCTGTTGGTCTTAGTTTCCACTACCCTACAATTTAGGGATGAAGCTACCCAGATAAGAAGTCCCCCCGAAGGTCGTCCACTGCCCGAGTCTGGGCAGACAGCTGGGATGGCATAAGCAGAGTACCCCGCCCTGTGTACTGGTTCCCTACTCCACGTCTCCTGAAAAATGCATATGGAATACTCTTCCACTAATGCATTCCAGTCGGGCAGTGCCAGTTTTCTAGTTATTCCTGCAACGTTCCAGCTGAAGACCTTTAAGACTTGGTCCGTCACAGTAGGAGCGCAACAGGAAACTATTTCCTGGCATGGAGCCGCCCTATCTGTACCGGACAATGCTCCCCAATGACCGCTAGGAACTGAGTCCCCCAAAGGGTCCAAAGTAACCAGTGGTATAGTTTGGGTTTCATTAGGGGAGGAAGAGGTAGGTGACATTGATGTATCGTATAGGGGCTCACCTATTTCCCCCCTGTCTAGGCCTCCCGATACCTCAAGTCAGTGGCTCATAGGGCCACAGTTTTGGCCGAGCCACCTAGTCTGTGGATAGGGAAAGGGCTCAAACATGCTGTACATTCCGCAAATAGCACCCTTGCTTGTTTCCCCCAACACAGGCCTAAGGATGGCATGATTTACATGACGCGGGTAGAAATAGGTCAGGTCCACTGCACTAACTCCAATGCCCCCCACCATTTGATCTTGACTGCATATCAATCTGGCCACTCTATTATCCTGAAAGTTAATAATGACGCAGTCCCCCTCCAGCTGCTTCTTGCTCTTGCCAACCCAGCTCACCCTGCGGACACCGAGGATTAATCCATCAACGCCCGCAGGGAGTGGTCTATTTGTTTTTAGCCAGTGGAGGCATTTATTTTTTAAGGCCTGGTGGGTCTCTGGTTGGTTGTCTTTCAAGGGTGGGACCTTAACCAGTACAACTACATAGGGGTGGCAATCCGGGGGAAGGTCAGTGCAAGGAATACGGGGAAATTTCTTCAAGGCGGGTGCAGCTGGAGCATGTGCTACCGAGTGGGTTTCGACAGGGTTAACTAGGAGAGCTGCCCCATCTCCCTTGGTCGTAGCACTATTTAAGGGTAATTGCTTAAGTTTGGAGTTGGGATTTTCCCCACCCACTGGAGCCTTTGGTTGCGTTACTATCTTATGGGTTTTGGGGACGTTAGTGGAATTCCCTTGCAGTGGATTAGATTGCGGGGCAGGACCTGGTTTGGACTTGGGTGGGGCAATAATGGTTGAAGTTGGCGCCACACTTGGTGCTATTGGAGACACCGTCTTTAGCGTGACTGGATCCTGTAGCGGAGCAGCTGCAACAGCAGCTCCTTTTCCCAACTTGCCACATGTGGGGTCCTGACTATTTCTAGTCTGCTGTTTGATCTGGGTTTTGAGTGAAAAAAAGTTGTCAAGAGTCGACTGCTCAAGACTATTTACTCTGGCCTCCACCCTCTTAATTAGGTCTATGAGCGGTATCAAAGAGCGATTGAGCGCGTTGATAAATTGGTCCAGGCAAACAGGGACTTGGATTGGGGATAGCTTGTCATTAGAATCAAGGCCGCTTGCTTGGGACAGGGGCTCTCCCAACCCATCTAAAAGCTCCGGACTCTGACCATTGCCTATTTTTTCACCCGTGGCCCTTATCCCTTGTTTCCTGAAGCGCTTGCACAGTGTAGGGTGACTACCTTTGCGTGTGCTCACAACTATTTTCCTCTTGGCACGTTTCAAAGCACCCTGAAACACACAAGACACCGAGGTGCCCACAGGAGGAACAGGGTCTGGCAACGGGGGGTTATGACTAATAACAGGGGAAGATAAAGGTGAGACACACCCTCCCTCAGTCTCGTCACTAGCAACACCTGGTGTTGGCTGTACTACTAAATTCTCTAACCTGTCAATACGTCCGCCTATTTCAGATAGCCGGGGATGCTCAGGCACTTCTACAATAGGTGGGGATAAAGCCCTAACTGTGAGAGGTGACAAGACTTTACCCGCAGGGCCAAGAGAGGATCGTCTGGCTGGTAAAAGATCCCCGGAGAGGCGACGTTCCGTCATCGCAATCTCCTTCTCTATGACTGCCGCTACTCTAGTTATAAACCTATCCATAGTGCCTATCATTGGATTCCCCCCAACCCCTTCTCCTACAGCTCTGAGCGGTTTCCCAGAGCGAGTGGACATGATTGGTGTTTTGCCCTCTAGCAGTGACACAGTACCTTTCAGGGCCAATATAGAAGATGTTGGGGACCTGGCCCAGCCCAGCCTCTGTCAGCCCCTGATTGCCACAGACTGCCCGCCCTTTGCTCGGGCTTCGCTCGGCGTCCCGCGAGACGGTAGGCGGGCTGTTGAAATGAGGGGCGTTGCAGGCTGGGGGTGGCGCTATCAGGGGGCGCATCCGCGATCTTCCTGGGTGTGCAGGGACTACTGGGAGACAGAGTCTCTGCCGCGCACCACCACTGAGACAACTGCCACACTCCAAGTCTCCCACACAATCCGCAGCACAGTCTTGCCGCCTGAGCCCACGGTCCTGAGCGCGAAGCGGCACCCACGAAGCGGGTGCGGCAAGCTGCAGCGCTGTTAGCAGAAATCCACAGAAGGGTCCAAGAACTGCTGCCCAGCCCGAGACACAGCAAGATGGTAGGCGTCCTTTTTGTCGTCTTTGTTAAATTGTACAGACAATATCTTTAGAGCTCTTTCAGAAGTCCTTGACACAACTAAAGACATAAGCAAATCACAAATCATAAAACAGGGTTCGAAGGCCTGATTTAAAGTTTGGTGGATGGAGTACCCTGCCCACCAAACCCTAGGTCCACCTGCGTCATTTAGAGGCTGCAGAGCCTTAAGTATTCCGTCCACAGAACCCCCGTTAGCTCAGTCTACAAAATACTTCTTCGATGGCTCAACAAAATAGGGCTGTCAGAGGAAGGGCATTACACCAGCCCGCCCTATTTATGGTGGAAAGTGGAATGTATTTTTCTTCCGGTCAACACCAAGAAAAAACTATGATGAACCCCACACCTTGAAGAAAACTCGTGGGTATAGAGGTAATTTTTGAAAAACAAAAGAAAGTTAAAACTTTGGTGGACAGCTGCTAAAAGCAACCATCCACCAAACATTTAGTACATTGAAAGGAACCACTGAGATGGCGGTTCCCTACAGCATACAGAGATGATGACTGGGTCGGAGTACCACCGAAATGGTAGAGGTATTGTCCTCTGCAATCTCGGTAGATACTACTCTGTCTGCCAAACGCTAACTCAGGCCCAAAGCCTTTTGACCATAAACACTTGGTCAGACTTCGTGTCTGTGTCTTAAATTGTGTCTGTTTGAGGCTCTTTTCATTCCCTATGCCCTTGTGTGAGTTCAAGATGGGTATAAAAGCATACCACTAAAGTGTAACTTACCAAGCACCCCCAACAAGACAAGTTCCACAAGAAAAGTGATGGTCTGATACTGTCCGAAGTACTTAAATAGCAGCCAGAAAGCATCAAAATGCACATGATCAAAGTTACAAAACGTTTTCCGCCACTTTGTCATCTGAAGGAGGATTATGGGTTTCAGAAATCTGCAAGCAATATCGCTTAATGTATCAAATTTGAGGTGCGTCACTTTCCAAGGCCTATAATCAATATTAGAACATTGAAATGTGAAGCACTCTATTACAGACAATGGAGTGCTCCGTGCCTCTACGGGCTGGTAAAGGCCCGCAGAGCAACATTCCAATGTTGTTTAAACAAAGGCCTCTTGGAGCCCTAGGGGATTTCAATCCCCTCAGACTCCGAGAGGCCTTTGTTTAATTTGTTAGAACATTCTGCCATCTAGTGGCAGAATGTTCTAATAGCCTTATAGCTCTTCGTAGCTGGGCTATACTGGCTAGTAAAGGCCCACTCCATTGTTAAAGGGCAGAGCCGAACGCTGGAGCGGGCCTTTAATAGCCGGTATAGCGCGCTACGGCGAGCTATAAGGCTATATTAGTCACAATGCATTAATGAAAGCAAATTACAGAGACTGTATCAACAATGTGTTATTCCACAGACATCAAAATACCAATTATTACAGGACAAATAACTCATTTTTTAGGTCGAGATGAAAAAAGCAATGTAATCAATTAGTCTATTTTGACAAATGGCTTTGTTAATCACCGGCAAAAACAACAGGTGATGGACAGAATGCAGAACATTGTCATACATTCACCCCAGTACAGAGATCTGGGCCTAAATCCATCGTTTTTTTGCACTCCACACCACCCCAGGTCAGACACTCTCTGTACTGGGGTGAATGTATGACTATGTTCTGCATTCTGTCCATCACCTGTTGTTTTTGCCTTTGTCGCCCCGAGTGGGATGGGTATGCTCAGACGTGAGTCCCATGCTCTCCACACCACTGGAGTCAAGCTATCCAGGCTGATGACGGCTGATAGCCAGAAACCGGTCCTTGGATGCTTGATTCTTGTCCAGGAAAGACATGGCTTGGCAGTTCGGGCTGGACTGTTCCCATGAGGCACAGGGTCAAGGCTGATTTGCATATGGCCATGTCTGACCTGGGGTGGTGTGGAGTGCAAAGAAACGATGGATTTAGGCCCAGATCTCTGTACTGGGGTGAATGTATGACAATGTTCTGCATTCTGTCCATCACCTGTTGTTTATGCCTTTTTCGCCCCGAGTGGGATGGGTATGCTCAGACGTGAGTCCCATGCTCTCCACACCACTGGAGTCAAGCTATCCAGGCTGATGACGGCTGATAGCCAGAAACCGGTCCTTGGATGCTTGATTCCGGTCCAGGAAAGACATGGCTTGGCAGTTCGGGCTTAACTGTTCCCATGAGGCACAGGGTCAAGGCTGATTTGCATATGGCCATGTCTGACCTGGGGTGGTGTGGAGTGCAAAAAAATGATGGATTTAGGCCCAGATCTCTGTACTGGAGTGAATGTATGACAATGTTCTGCATTCTGTCCATCACCTGTTGTTTTTGCCTTTGTTAATCACAAACAGCTTAGTGACTATAAGGTTTACAACAAATAGCATTTATCTATAAATAAAATTAAGCAATACAGCTAACAAAGTAACGTATTTGCAAACTTTTGAGACGAAATATCATCTCAACAAGTTGTGTGTAAATGAAACTTTGAAGCAAACATACACAACTATTTTTTCAACAAATATTATGTCTACCAAATCCGCTGACAATTCATTTTTAGGGGTTCTGGTTTCATGGTATTTATTTTTTTAACATTTCCGTCTGTATTCATCCATATTTATTTTTTGACTCTCTTATTGGTATTTATCCATATTTATTTTGTGTTTTGAGAATAAACAGAGTTGTAAAATGGCATATTTCCACATTTATTTAACTGATAAACATGCACTCCTACGCTCATCCATGTTGCGTTTTTGCAAATTAGGCTGCCAAATATGGCAAAATGATATATCCTAAGGTAAATTTTGGCATTACATTACAACAAATATATATTAACATATGCATATATTTAAGAAAATCTCAACCTGTTTTTTTTTTCTTACCTCCCCATGCTGTCTATGTACTCATCTGTTACGAAAGATAGCATGAAGAGTCACTCACTAGAATCACAATTTTCAGTATTTTTCTGCATTTAAACATAAATACAAACAGGGAACATATTGTTTTTTGCCTGTATTTATCTGTAAAAATGGAAAACTGACAGCCTAATTTATAATGCAAGATTTCAGGCAAGAAAGGCGAGGTCTAATATTAGCTTTTGCGGTCATGCTTTTCCCCCCTCACTAACAACCCATATGCTAGCAACCACTGAGAAGGAATGCACAGTCGATGTTATATTTGCTGGTTTCATTATGATATACGGGTATCCCTGGCCTTTCTTGTTTCAGGTTCTTTCAATACTGGGCTGGCACTGGGGAAGGCATATACGACTTGTTAAAGTTAAGTTATGCACATTGGTTTCAAAACATAAACTCATATGCATACAGCCTGATGATGAACAAATAATTGATCTAATTAGTCAAATTAAGTTATGAATGTTGGACTGTCTATGAATAATTTCTATTTCTATTAAACTTTTTAACAAGGTACAAAAACCTGAAATCAGATTTATACAGTGGTACTGAAACATCGACCATACAGTAAGGGCGAGACCCTTATTTTTTAAATTGTGGTAAATCATTCTTAATTATATACTGCCAGAGGGATTGTCGGATATATGGCTTCAGAGACTTGTCAGATTTTGGAGTGATTGCTTTAATGGTGGGCTTTTGTTTCCCAACAAATATTATTGTCGACAAACGTAACTGGTCTAGTATGACCAGGTTCCCAGGTAGTATAGTATACATAGTAGCATTAATGATGTCAACTTTTTGATTTGAATACAACAATTGAAAAACTAATGTAATCAAACATATTTCCCCAACAATAAACGGCAGTGTCATACATTTGGTATAGAGATGAGTCCATGCCTTACTCAACCACCCGGATCAAATAGAACATCATTTAAAATCCTGTTCATCCCAAGTCATTTATCATTTTGTCCATTACTAATCAAATGATGTAGCTGAAAAGGGCTCCAAATACAAAACCACTATATTCCGCCCATCTCTTCCAAATATTGAGATCCTTTTGGGGGCAACCTCTTGCTTTATATACTGGTAATTCCAACCTCATACAGAAATCAAGTCCTTTTTTCCATACTCCTACTGATGGTGAGGAGGCGTCTTTCCTTGCCTTCGCAATGTCTCGTTTTGCCAGGTAAGGCCAAGGAGTAATAAGTGCCATTTGTATATGTTGACCCCAATACCATCAGTGATGTGGAGCAAGATAATTTGTGGTGAGTGTGGGATGTCCCACCCCAAAACCTCCGACATGCAAGTAAGTACGCCCTGCCAGAACTCAGAAAGTGCTGTGTCTTGCCATACAGTATGTAAAAGGGTACCACCCGTAGTTTGGCAACGCAGGCATAAAGGGGAATCAATTAGCCCAGCGCGCCAGAGCCTATATCTAGTACAGTATGCCCTATGAAGGTATTTAAATTGTATGAGTCGCAATCACTCCGCAATGGCCGCACTATGTGGAGACTCCAGTGCCTCGGCCCAGTCTTCGTCATCCAGGGGGCCCAAATCTTCCTGTCAAGCCTTGAGTGTTTTGCTGAGTGTGGTGGGGCAATTTGTGACTAGTGTTCGATATATCTTAGTGATCTTATGCTCTCCAAGTTCTCACATAAATACTTTAGCCTCAATAGGGTTAAAATCCGGTATAACTTCCTCTCATGTGAGATAAGGGGAAAAGGAGATATTTATTCAATTGCGACCAGGGCATTTCATATTCTTGTTGGAGTTCCTGAAAAACCTTAAGGTCCGACCGTAGATTTACCAATAGCCTCCCAGCCGGAGAAGCCAGATAGCCCCGCTTCCTTTGTAAGTCCGTCCCACCACCCCATTTGATGTAGCGATTATTTACAGATCTTAAATATCATAGCGGTTGCCGGCAGCAGCACTTGTAGTGTCGGGCCCGCATAAAGGATTGTGTGTAGTGACAGACTGCCCATCAGCCAGCATTACACTGCATATGTGGGATTGCATCCATCTCCATACCCCCAATCGCTCAAGATAAGGAGGTGCGAGGCCGCATAATATGACTGGAAGTCCGGCCTTGCGAGACCCCCACAATATGTAGATTGGAAGCATGTTCTCAATGCAACTCGGGCGGAGCCCCCACCCCAGAGGAAGTGTCTAAGAGTTGCACTCAATTGCCCAAACCAGGTGGGCGGTATCGGGTATTGGTGGTTTTGAAGTTGTTCTAGCAGTCGGAGCAGGGAGACCCTCTTGAAGATGGCAGATCTGCCAAACAGGGAGAGCGCCAGGTGTGACCAAGATCGGGTCTGTGCCTTAATCTGCACCCACAGTGGGGCCAAGTTCCTTTCCCAGGATATGGGCTGGGAGGACGAGAGAAAAACCCCAAAATACTTAAACCTGTCCTGAACCATCGTTACCGCACATGCCCACATGCCCATGTGGCATCCACCCCGCAAGGGCCATAGAAAGGATTTACAGGCGTTCATATAAAGCCCAGATGTCTCACTGAAGATCTGCATTATCCTGAGAAGTCTTGGACCTGACATATTAGGTGGTGTAAGAAAGAACAAAAAATCATCCGCATAGAGTGCTATCCGGTCGGAGACTTCCCTAGACCATTCAAAACCTTGGATGTGTGCATCCATCCGTACCCAAGCCGCAAATGTCTCAAAAGCCAGTGCGAATAGATTACGGAGAAAGGGGACAACCCTGGCGGGTCCCCCGTCCGATGAGAAATGAGTAAGAGGTTGAGTCCGCAACATGGATAGAGGCGGTAATGTCAGTATAGAGAAGTTGAATATATTTTAGAAGGTGGGGGACGGAATTTAGTCGACTCAGGAGTGCAAAGAGGCAAGTCAAGCTACGAGAGTAAAATACCCTATCAATGTCAGCCAGCAAGAGTGCCCAAGGCTCCTCAAGGGGATCCTATTGAGATGGCGTTGTGTGCACAGCGAATATTGTGTTGTGTAGCATTGCCTGGCATGAAGTCGGCTTGGTCAGGGTATACCAGGTCTGTAATGTGTGGTACTATGCGGTTGGCAATAACCTTAGCTAGAAGCTTGGCCATCACATTAAGAAGTGATATTGGGCGATATGAGGCGCGATGTTCAGGGGTTCAGCCAGGCTTTAAGAGGAGCACTATTTCTGCATGATGCCAATCTCTTGGAAGGCGCTGGTTGTATATTTCTTGTGGAATTCGCACGGAAAGCTGTTTGGGCATGGTGCCTTGCCTGGGCGCATCAGAAAGTGCCTGTTTACGTTCCTCTTCTGTTATCGGAACATCTAGCTCCCCTCTTGCTGAGTCTGCTAGGACTCGTGGAGGCATATGGTCTGTAAATTTATAAATAAGGGGTGGTGAAATAGTCTCTTTAGAGGCAGTGTCTCGGTCCCGAAAATTCATGATGCGAGCAATGGTAGGTCTAGGCAGACAGCCTGGGTTAGGACGCGGGCCCAAGGTGCGGTGGGAGCGCTCGACTACGAAGACAGGTGTGAAGGCCTCTGTGCCAAAAAGTTCGGTAAGTAAGAATTCCACAAAAAGATCTATGCAGCTAGTATGACCCCCAGTATGCGAAGGTTGTTATGCCTACTGCGCGCTTCTAAGTCTTCCTTTTTGATTGCAACATCTTTAAGTTTGCCTTCCACACATTCCAATTGTTTGAGAGACTGAGCTGCACTGTCTTCAAGATAAGAGATTCTCCCTTCCGCCGTGTCCAGTCTCTTATCATGCACTAACACAAGTCAACAGCAGATGACCAAGGTTGAGCACATTAACTTCCTCTGTTTCTTATGTTGTTGTGGTGCTACCGCTCTCCACATCCACTGCCAAGGATGTCTATTTGTTGCAAAACACTATCAAAATTTGAGAGGAGCACTCAATAATGTGATTAACAGACAAATGTTTTTGAATTAATATGGATCTTCCGTTCCTTCTTTATTCGTTTCTTTATTTCTTTTCTTTACAAAATGCAGAGGCACAGCCAACGCGTTTCATTCCCTTTTTTATGTGCCTTGGGAATTTCGTCAGGGCAATAATTTTATCGTCTCGATCCCGTGGTTGAAGGGAAAGGCTCACCGTAGGCGCAGACGAATTGTTATCAAATACCGACTGTCCAGTACCTTCATAAAAGGTGATATCCCAAGGAGAATTCCAGTCCGTTCCTCCGTGTGTGGGAATAGGTAGTGCTTGTAAACAAGACAAATAAGAGTTCTTAACCCCAAAGGGCTGTGGTAGGTCCTGTATACTGGGGGTTCCTTATGTGGATATGAGCGCACTGCCGGATAGCATCTGTATAAGTTGCCGAGAGTAGTATGGAATACTACCGGGATACCTTTAATAAGGTTCACGGCACCGACAGTTCCTTCGTCCGTGTTCGGGAAAGTTATCATGCACTACAGTTTTGGCCCCCAGGTTCTCGAGATTTTTTTTCCAGAGCGTCACGCCAGCTCTAAGCTCCTGTAACCAAGAGGTAGGAGGCTCTGCAAGGGCTCTCAAAGGAGTGTGTCCATCCTCTGCCATGTCAGGCCTGCTTCTTGTGCTTTTTCCGTGATTTTCTCAAACAGCAGTACTTTTTGCTTGGGGTCTTTGCGGCACATGCCGTTATGTAGGAACACTGGGGGAGTTTTCTAGTGGCTGCCACGTGTATGGGCTTGTTAAGAGGCCATGTGTCATTATTCCATCATATTAGTTCCATATGGTGAAATTGTAAGAGCTTATCCATCATTGGTTATCCATCATGCATGAAATTACATCCATTAGGTAATATAATCCCCGATGCATTTCGCGCTGCTAGGCGCTTCTTCAGGGGGTCTGAAAATTAAAAGGGAAGGCATTTGTATCATACTGCATTACAGGAGCTAGATTAACATTCACAGAAAACAATATACTGAAAGTGTTTAGCATACTGTGTGGTAAGTGCAAGCTAATATAATAAACAATGCAGGTAAATCATAACTGGAGAAATAATGATATTATAGCGGTCTCACAAATGAAACAAAACTTAGATCGTGGTTATAGAACAAAAGTGCCCGCAGGCATCCCACGTAACCACCCATTGGTGCAAGTGCCTAAAAGTGACAAACATTAGTACTGAGCAACGTACAACGTAAATAGTAGAAAAGCCTAAGAACAACTTAAACAAGAACTTAGCCAAAAAATGACACCGGAAGAATTAAAAACATCTCTAGAAGACATCACCATCCAACTAGATAAATACGTCAAGGAAATCAACGAAAGGAAACTAAGGAAATTCAAGCGTGATACCGTTGATTACAAGTTGGGCGAGGTATATAACTGGGTCGAAATATATGCGGCCAGAAGACAAAACCGAAACCAACCCAATCGATCAACAGATGGTGATACTACATCGTCAGACGATTCCACTCACAAATTGCCCCCACGAGGCAGACCAAGACAACAATCTGCCACATCAGATAACAGACCATCTGAACAAGCATCAACCTCCAAAACTAATACCGGTCCAAGGAACACTTCACCAACACCTACAACTGTGGAGCCTTTTTTAGAAGTAGGCCCAGACCCACTAGACGATCGAGGAGGTGCAGAAGAGGACAGTTTGCTTCCACCAGCCAAGTCGACCAGAAGTCACAGAATTTAGTGGTAAACATCTCACAAAGTCCCTTAACGCAGATACAAGTACAAGTGCTACAAAAGGGCATGAATTTTGTCCTCACCTATCAAACGAATGAATTAGACACTTCAATATCATTTTACAAATTTATGAGAACCTTGCGTTTGAGACATTTTTTTGAGAATGTATGTGTACCTCAAAACACAGAAGACAAGGATACACTCATGGGCTTAAGACCCCATAGCACTTTTTTGGCCCCAATGAGCCACAAAGTTCTTAATGTTTTTGAAAAAGCAGTGCAACAAGATCTACATACGCTTTTCAATACCAGAAAAAACAATCAATGTAACCTTACTAATCAAGAAAGACAAGCTTTACGCGAACTATCTAACAATCAAACAATCACGATATGTAAAGCGGATAAAGGTGGTGCGATTGTAGTTTTAGATTCAACATATTACCAAGAATGTCTTCAAGAACATCTACAAAATCCTGACCTATACATGCGTATGAACTCGGATCCTACCATGGTCTTCAAAGAAACACTCACCAAGATCATAAACACAGCCATATCAACGAATGCCATTAATGAAAGAGACAAGAAATTTCTTATTAAGGACTACCCACAGGTACCATACATGTACTTAGTACCTAAGATCCACAAGAATTTGACACGACCACCATTTAGGCCAATTGTCAGCACCACCAATTCTATTCATGCACCTACAGGAGCCTACATTGATAAACACCTACAAGCTAGTGTAAAGGGTATGACCACGTACATACAAGATACTACCGATTTTCTAAACAAATTGCAAAATATTTTGATCCCTGCCAACCAACCTATTATTCTATGTACTATTGACGTCAACGCCTTGTATACCTCAATCCCCCACAATTTGGGGTTGGAAGCTTTGGAAAATGCTCTAGTACAAACCAAAAAACCTCTGGAACTTCAGGTCTTCATAATGGAATTAATGCAATTTATTCTACACCACAGTTACTTTCAAACCAACGAAGGTCAACACTATCTACAACTGTCTGGAGTAGCCATGGGCAACTGTGCTGCCCCAGCATATGCCAATCTTTTCATGTACACCTTTGAAAAACAACACATCCTCCAAAACGCTTCATGGCAACCTTTCCTATGTGCATACTTTCGGTACATAGACGACATTTTCCTTGTTTGGCGAGGAAATGAGATGCAATTAGTCTCAGCCATAAGGGATCTCAACCAAGTGAATGAACAGATACAATTCACCTACACGCTGAGCATGACTGAATTTCATTCTTGGATGTACAAATTCAAATACATGATAATCAATTCATAACTTCAATTTTTTCAAAAGCTACAGATCGTAATAATTATTTACATTACAAAAGCTTTCACCAACCCAGTCTGAAACGCCACCTACCATACTCACAGTTACTCAGAGCAAAACGCATTGCATCAACGGAACACCTGTATCTAGAGAATAGTTCCAACATCCTCAACAAGTTTCACCAACAAGGTTACCCAGAACCTATTACACTGATGGCTGAAAATAGAGCCAAAATGAAGAATCGTGTGGAACTCCTGAAACCTGCATGTAAAGATTCGCAACAAACAAGTAGACCTGTTTTTGTTTCTAAATATTCTACTCATTCAAGACAAATCAAAAATGTGATTCGCAAACACTGGGTATTACTACAAACTGAAGTCGATTTTAACCACATTTTTGAGAGGCACCCCATTTTCGCATACCAACGGACCAAGACCATACAATCTTTTTTAAAACAACCGACTATGATCACGAACACCAGGTTCAAAGGAAAAATTCCATGCTACAATTGCAGTCATTGCAACAGTATAATACCTGGATCTACACTAACCCACCCTACCCAAGGAACACCTATCAATCTTGCAGTAAATGCTACATGTGACTCAAGTAACGTTATATACATGATTAAATGCCCATGTGGCCTCCCATATGTGGGCAAAACTGAACGAAAGATCAAAATCAGACTCAATGAGCATAGAAGCAACATTCGCACAAAGAACCTAAAATCTAATATAGCGGCTCATTACACTCAACAGTCGCACAACCCCAGCCAAATTAGATTTTTGATCTTGGAAATAGTGGAGAAAAAGCCTCACAAAGATAACAATAAGATCTTGTTACAACGTGAACTTGTTTGGATATACCGCTTACAGGCTACACAGCCTAAAGGACTAAATGACAGACTTGAATTCAGTTGTTACTTGTAAATATATGTACTCATTCACACATATGACTTCATGATCTCTCCAGCAGCTGTGATGACCTTCATCATTCTTTCTATTTATTTTACTATTTTGGTTTCTTTTTGGTTTACTCTATTGAAAAGCTTCTTGGGCATTCACTTCCACCTACTTTCTATGTCTTAGTTAAACATGTGGCACTCCTATTCTTTATCACAAACAAACACATATATAGACATATCTTTTTCGTAGTATTGTATAGATGTACCACTACCAGCACTTTTGGTATTTTCCCATTAGTCACTAAATAGCATCTATAATATCGAGGGTTCTCTTGGTATTTTTATCGTCGAGGGTTGAAACTAACTTTATTGTCACGCTCGTATTCACACTCGGCGAGTCTTTTTTCTATTCCTATCCACCCGTCGTTACTTATGAACACACATCGCGCACGCGCGGCGTCTTCCGGGTTCGCGGTTACACGGGACCCGATTTTCTCTGTTACACCGTCTTATATTGGAACCAGAACACCTTCAATTATGGGTAGGAATACAACATAGTGTAGATCTTATTTTCCCGGGGTTATGTACCTCTAGTCACCATCCTAACAATTTGGGTTAGCGTGCACCGTCGGAACACTCGGGTTCCTTTAACCCTCAGGGCTTTTCAACACATGGCAACTGTGTTTCGAACACTTGTTCTTAGGCTTTTCTACTATTTACGTTGTACGTTGCTCAGTACTAATGTTTGTCACTTTTAGGCACTTGCACCAATGGGTGGTTACGTGGGATGCCTGCGGGCGCTTTTGTTCTATAACCACGATCTAAGTTTTGTTTCATTTGTGAGACCGCTATAATATCATTATTTCTCCAGTTATGATTTACCTGCATTGTTTATTATATTAGCTTGCACGTACCACACAGTATGCTAAACACTTTCAGTATATTGTTTTCTGTGAATGTTAATCTAGCTCCTGTAATGCAGTATGATACAAATGCCTTCCCTTTTAATTTTCAGACCCCCTGAAGAAGCGCCTAGCAGCGCGAAATGCATCGGGGATTATATTACCTAATGGATGTAATTTCATGCATGATGGATAACCAATGATGGATAACCTCTTACAATTTCACCATATGGAACTAATATGATGGAATAATGACACATGGTTAAATAAAACTTTTGGAAACCATTCAAACTACGACTTTTCTATAAAAACTTTATGTGTACAGATACAGAACACACATTGTGTCCAAGAGTGCACCGGGTTATTCTTACTCTTCAGTAAGATCTTGCAATTTTTTGTACTTAAGCACCCCATGACCCAGGAGGTGAACACCCGACGCACCTATACATTTTTTTACTATTGATCTACCATTCTATACGAAGGAGTACAATAAGGAGTGCAACGGCTACTATTTCTTTTACTTGTTAAGAGGCCTCAATCCTCTTTTGAAGTTCTTTGAACCAGCAGTGCGACAGCTCATTGTTCAATCTACTATCTTGTCTCGATTGGACTACGCTAGTGTGCTACTCCTAGGGGCTAACAAAGCTGTGACTCAACGACTCCAACGAGTCCAAAACCTGGCATCTAGGATGCTGGTGGGGCTTCCCCGCCGATGTTCGGTCAGATCCACCATCAAGAGATTACATTGGCTCCCAATCTCTGCCCGGATTCAGTTTAAAGCTCTGTGTCTGGTGTTTAAGATTGTCAAACTTGGAAGCCCAGAACTTCTATGTACCCTTCTGACCCCATATGTTCCTCACCGCAACCTACGCTCACTAGGTCAACATCTGGTGACGGTCCCACGGATAAAGCTCAGCCGCATTGGTGGCCGTTCTTTTAGATATATGGCGGCCAAGCTATGGAACTCCCTGCCGGCCAGGGGGATGGAGGATGTGTTGGTCTTCAGGAAAGCAATTAAAACTCTCCTCTTTCCTTCAACATAGCCTTGTATGTTGCTTGGTGAGCTCTCAGGGGATTTCTGTGCCAGTTAGATTTGTCAGCGCCAGGACGCCTCTTTGCTGGGGCAGCTGCGCGCTTTAAAAAACCTGTAACATAACATAACATAACATAATTAGCGGTTCGGAGGCAGCTGTCTTTTCTCTCTGGTGGCACGGTAGTGTGACGCTCTCAATACGAGCCCCCCCGATATCCAGGCCCCAGAGGGACACAGGCTGAGTGAAGTGTGGAATTTCTTTAGACCGTTGTTGAGGTAGAGGTGTGTGCCATGGAGCTTTGGGTTTCGGTCAGCAAGCTATGTTGGAAAACGCAGGCTGCGGGGCTCAGGTCTGATGCCAAATGTTAGTATCTATCCGTCATAGACAAAATGGCGGCCGCCCTCTGCGCCAAAGAGATAGTGTCGCAATTTGTGGCTCAAGTGCTCCACGCTGTGACTCTCGCCGGGATTCGAGCTGTTGATGATAGCTGCACGGGGCCTCTTGAAGCGAGCAATGGGGCTGTAGTGAATATGCCCCCCCCCCGGTGTGCTCGTGCAGATAGCCGGGTGGCTGCCTCCCAGGCTCGCCTGAGGACCCTGTCTCCGCGGGGCCTCAGGGAACAGCACAGGGCGATGGTGCAACCTCTGGGCCAAACGGCGCTGCACCCACTATGGTTGCAGGCACAGATCTTGTTGTTGCGGCTATCCGAAGGGCCTCACTCGGGCTCCTATCAGCTGGCTTCCAGGCCGTAGCTCTCCTGATGGCTCCACCCTCCAAGTGGTGCAGTGCACAATATGGGCAATCCGCAGCGGGCGTTAAGGATCTCTGCACACCTCCGTGCTCACTGCTGCTTCGGGATCATGCCAGTTCAGTTTGGGCTACCTAAACTGGTCTCATACTGGAGATAGAGCGTCTCTGCTGGGCAAACTTGGCGGAGCTTTAGTGCTGCGCGGCCATCTTGGTCGGCGGCCTGGCCACGCCCCTGAATATATCCAAGGTTGGATTTTAAGTCACTGTAGAGTTTTATTGTATTACAATTGTGTGTACATGGTATTTTACATGCTTCATTATCTCTTTATATTTATATCAGCCGCTCATAATACAGTTCATACACTTTGGGGTCGATTCCGATCCGGTAAAAAGCGCTCCGAATCGTCGTACGGAGCATTTTTTTCCGTACGAATCGTACCCGTAACCGTCCCCGTACGAACGACGTAGTACGATCCACAACCGATGCAGCTATCCGTCCAAATCGTACCAGGGACCGTACAAATGAAATTCCCGTACGAATCGCCCTCGGAAGCCGCTATACACATCGTTCATATACGTTTCGCGGCTGCTTTTTACGACCCGGCAAGTACGATCCGTGTTGTGTACGCTCCGTACGACCCTTTTTCTACGGGAGCTGGAAACTGTCGTACAGTCAGAGTTCGCCCCGAAACAGGTACGGAACGCCCACCCAGGGTACGGCGCGTACCCCGCATGATCGCAGGGGTACGTGCCGTACCCCTGCGATCATGGGGGTACGTGCCGTACACCCAACGTACATGGGGTACGTGCCGTAACCCATGTACGCTGGGTGTACGACACGTACCCCCCATGTAGGCTGGGTGTACAACACGTACCCCCATGATCGCAGGGGTACGGTGTGTAGGTGATCGTGCGCTTTTCCGTACGAATCGACGTGGACCGTACGAATCGCGTCCGGGTCGCCCGATCGGGATCGGAATCGTCCGGTCGTACGGCGTCCGTACGAGTCGTACGGAAACGGCTCCGGATGCGAGTCGTACGGACGGTGATTTTACCGGATCGGAATCGAGCCCTTAGTAATTTTCTTAGGGACAGTACAAATATGTAACAGAATATTTATACACAATCGAATGAGAAAAAAAATTGGGAGACTTTTCTTTAATATAAATAGTAATATGTTAATATAAATATTTGATCATTATAGTGCTAAAACCATGCTGTGATATTCTGGTTCTAAAATAAATAATTTAATTCAGTTTCGTTTTTAATCGAAACTCGGTATCCGAAGCTTTGCCAGAAGTTGTTTGAAGAAGTGTCAGTCACTAGAATAGCTAACCTCCAAGGAAAGAAAAAAGCGGAATTACAAGCAAAGTATATACTCAAGGAGAAAAAATATCATCAAGCCATCTAACAGTTCAAAGATTTTACAACAACCACATATGTAACCAGCCATGACAAACGAGAGCTTGGCCAATATCCATAACACTGGTGTGCAGCTGCACTAAAACAAAATCGTAAATACCAAAAATCAAATACTCTCCGTTTTGTATGAAAAGGTAAAAATGCTTCCAAGCTTCAAAACACAGCAGAAAGCCCCACATGAGGCACATACAACCTAATGCTGCAAAAGATGACAACCACAAATAAATACCCGTCACACTGGACAATGTATGAAAATAAAAGACAAGAGGAACCGAACAAACCTCAACAACGCACATAACTCACACATCTATTAAACTTCATTAGAGGTTGGACTTTTTCCACCACTTATCTTTGGCTAGAAAAGTAACCACAGCCAGTACACTACAAGTTGTTAGTGCTTTTTGACCAAAGCTTTCCAAGCCAAACCAAATAAAGGATTTTCGATAATCCATGCCAACTGGCAACTGTATAAAATATTATCAAATATCTTGCTGGCAAGGTCAAATATTTAAATTAGGCTCTTTTCTTGCTCAATACTTCAATATTTGTCTTCAAGTAAGAGATGGTTGTGTCCTGCTGACATACCTAGTCTGACTATATGAAGAAAGGTTACATCATTATTTTTTACACCCTTCTTTGTACCAGCCTTTCCACTGTCATGTAAGTGTGCCTTTTTAGGTTGAAGCCTACCAGAGAGCACATTGGTCCTGTTTGCTAACAACATCTTAGGGGCATTCAGAAAGCTTCCGTGCTAATACTTTCCACCCATTGCTTTCCATTGGCTTTGTGGTTTGTAACTCAAGTTTGCTAGCTTCCTGCTTGCTGGCTCTATTTGTTTTAGGTTGTCAAGGTCGAGTTTTACATTCCCTTGCCCAAACCCTATTTATGTATTCGTCCACCAGTGCTCAATTTCTGTAAATAGACCTTTAAGTCTTGTTCTTATTTGATCACATTTGCTGTGCATTCAAAGACAGAGGTCAAACGGATCACTGACATAATATAGAATGACAAAATATAGACTTACCAAAATATAGTCACCAAAATATAGAATGCCAAAATATCGAATTCCTATCTACAAACAGGTAAGTACAAAAATATAGAATCCAAAATATAGTCTGTAAAAAATAGTCAGTCAAAATATCGAATTTTTTTAAATGTCTTAAAAGTAATTTAAAATTAATGAAATAATAAATATAATTAACTAAAACATACTTAAAAATACTCAAATAACCTTAAAATTAAGATATAATTAATTTAAGTTAATAATAAAAAATGTACAATATTTTACCGTAGGATAGCAGGAGGGTAACATTTAATATTACCACTTCAGTGAGTGCAACAGTAGGGAAAGCGTTGGATAGCGTAGGGGTAAAAATTACTATTCCCACTCCAGAGAGTGCAACAGTAGGGAAAGTGTTGGATAGCGTAGGGGTAAAAAATACTATTCCCACTCCAGTGAGTGCAACAGTAGGGAAAGCGTTGGATAGCATAAGGGTAAAAATTACTATTCCCACTCCAGAGAGTGCAACAGTAGGGAAAGCGTTGGATAGAGGGAGGGTAAAAATTACTATTCCAACTCCAGAGCGGGCAACAGTAGGGAAAGCGTTGGATAGCGTAGGGGTAAAAATTACTATTCCCACTCCAGAGAGTGCAACAGTAGGGAAAGCGTTGGATATTGGAAGGGTAAAAATTACTATTTCCACTCCAGAGAGTACAACAGTAGGGAAAGCATTGGATAGCGTAGGGGTAAAAATTACTATTCCCACTCCAGAGAGTGCAACAGTAGGGAAAGCGTTGGATAGCGTAGGGGTAAAAAATACTATTCCCACTCCAGAGAGTGCAACAGTAGGGAAAGCGTTGGATAGCGGGAGTGTGAAAATTACTATTCCCACTCCAGATAGTGCAACAGTAGGGAAAGCTTTGGATAGCGTAGGGATAAAAATTACTATTCCCACTCCAGAGAGTGCAACAGTAGGGAAAGCGTTGGATAGCGTAGGGGTAAAAAATACTATTCCCACTCCAGAGAGTGCAACAGTAGGGAAAGCGTTGGATAGCGGGAGGGTGAAAATTACTATTCCCACTCCAATGAGTTTAACAGTAGGGAAAGTAATGATTTAATATATTATTAAAAATAAATTAAATATCAATACCAATAAAACATTAATTGAAATTAATAACCAATTTAATATTATGTAATAATTAATTAGAAATAGAACTACATATTAGTTATTAAAAATTAATAACCTATTCATAATTATTTAACAACTAATTAATTTTCAATAACAAAAACTAATTAATAATAAAAATTAATACCAATTAAAAATTAACAGTAAATTAATTATCAATACATAAAAAGTATTTTTAATATGTAATGAATTACAATTGCATTACTTCCCACCCTATTCCCCTATAAACCCACATCCCACTACAGAAAATACAATAATACAATTATCATAATTATCAAATATTTAATTAATACAAAATAGATACCAATTAATGAAAATTAATTGCCAATTAATAGAAATTAATTACCAATTAAAAATTAATTAACAATAAATTTAAAATCAATACCAATAAATGAAAAAAATATTTACTTAATTACAATTAAATTACTTCCCACCCTATTCCCCTATAAACCCACAACCCGCTACAGAAAATAAATTTAGAAAATTAACATAATTAACAATTAATCAATTAATACAAATTAATTGGCAATTAATAAAAATTAATTACCAATTAAAAAATAACAATACATTCAAAATGAATACCAATAAATAAATAAAAATATTTAATTAATAACAATTAAATTACTTCCCACCCTATTCCCCTATAAACCCACAACCCGCTACAGAACTAGAAAGCAACATTTAATTAAAAATTATTAATAATTGCTAAAAATTAATATTTAATTTAATATAATTAAATTACTTCCCACCCTATTCCCCTATAAACCCACAACCCGCTACAGAATTAAATTACGCAAAAATTAAATAACATAAAATTCATTACTTAAAATACATTAAACATACATTACAAAAATTAATATACACTTTTCACACATATACTAACATACAAAACACTTTTAAAAAATTGATATTATTAAAAAATCGATATATTTAATGCCTATATTGTATACTTCGATATTTTGACTTCTATATTTTGAAAATCGATATTACTTACCTTAAATTCGATATTTTTAACCACTATATTGTGTCCATTCGAGATTTTGTCCATTCTATATTTTTGCTTCGATATTATGTCCATTCTATATTTTGGAATCGATATTATGACTGTTTACCAGGTCAAACATCAGGATCTCTCTTCCAGGGAGCTTGGTGTTTACTTTTCTTTCTCTGACTTCAAGGTGAGTGGCTTTATGTGACAATCATCCTGGCTCTGGGGAGTGCTTGAGAAATGCTGTACAATGTCTTTTTTAATAGCACTCAACAAAATGTAAATGTCTGTGAAGGAACTGTGCAAATATTTCAGAATTTGAAAAGTCCAAACGAAGCACTTTTAGTGGGAATGCTGATGTGTGGTGAAAACAATTATTTTAAAATTATCAAAACATCGAGTCTCTCCAGAGACAGCTTCTTTGGGAGGGTAGGCCTCGAATTGCATTTGCGAAATTGACATTACCATGGTACGACGGGGGGATTGGTCTGCCAAATACCCGGAAGTATTATTGGGCGTCACAATTGGCGGCGGTTAATCAGGCTGTGTACGGCTCGCCGTTGGACCCCGGCTATATTATGGATCGTGGCCAAGTTACCAGGGGGGAATTCACTAGAGCACTTTATGCGAGGCGTAGGCGTTTTCCCTTGGTGGGACCAACGGCGGTTGCTGTTGGGGTCTGGCACGAGGCTAACCGCTCCCTTGGGTGGGAGGGGAAGATCACGTTGGCTACACCCCTCTGGAATTCGGAACGTTTGGGCAGTCTATGGACATCCAAGGGTTTTGACAAATGGGACCTCATTGGGATTTCCCGAGTTGGGGATCTCTGGGGTAAGGATGGCATCCTTCCATTTGAGACTCTGCAGGAATGGTATCAAATGAAGGGGAGCGAGAGGTTTCGTTACCTTCAGATTAGGCATGTGCTGCTTACCAGTATCCCCTGTGACACGACGCTCGCTGAGGCCTCCCTGTAGGAGGATCGAGTGTTGGATGGTCATCTCCCGATGAAAACGATCTCCCTGATTTATAAAAAACTAAATTAATCACACGGAGGATCCCTTGGTGGCACTAAGGGACCAGTGGATGGCGGATGGATTGATCCTAGATGATGAGGAATGGAGGGCGGCCGTGGCCTCTCCGATGGTCGTTGCCATCCAGATGAGGCTCCGACTGGTACAATTAAAGATCCTCCACCGCTGTTATGTGACTGGCCCACGGTTGGTGCGAATGGGTTTGGCTGTGAGTGGGGAGTGTAGGAGAGGGTGTGGTGAGTCTGGAACGTTCTTTCATATGTTGTGGGACTGTGCCCTCATCGGGGGGTACTGGTCTGCTATTCATACCAAGGTGCTGGAGGTGTGGGGAGTGAGTTTTGAGTTGGAGGCGCAGCGTTGCCTCCTGAATGTTTGGGACCCGACGGATCTCCCGTCCCATGGAAAGATGTGGGTCATGTTGGCATGTAGTATTGCGAAACGTAATATAGCTCACTTGTGGGGGACGGTTCAGCCTCCGACAGTCGGGAAATGGATGGATGATTTGGATTGGTGCATGTTTAGAGAGCGGGCGGTGTATGTGGCAAGGGGGAGGCCCAAGAAATGGGGCAAGATATGGGGGCCCTGGAATGTTTACAGGGGCGATATATGCACCCCCCCCCCGGTAACATTGGAAGACCCTGAAGTGCTGGAGGATCCCTGAACCCGAGTGTAGTAATCATTGTTGAGCCCTTTTTAAATGGGAGGTTATGTACAGGCTTATTGTGCATGAGTGGCAGTCCAGTGTATTTTTTGGTGTGTGTGTTATAATTTTGTTGAGTTTAATAAAAAGAATAAATAAAAAAAATATATATCAAAACAGATCAGTACCCTAGGTGAGGACATTTCCACACATTATCATTTGTGCACTGTATACTTTTATCAGCGAAACTGTAATTCCCTCCAAATTCGAAAAGTCCATTTTTACAGCAAGTGGGCTACTCATTATATGTATCTGCCCTCACCCGGGGAGCGGTGGGGACGGCTACAAAAGGACAGTGAGGAACATGGGGAGTGTGCTGGGACTACAACAAAGGGTTGTGCACTCATGAGTACTGCACGTTTTGGCACAGGTGCTCAAGAAGGTCTGGTCAGCACACACTCATACACTGCTTCACATCCACAAGGGGATACCAAGTCCAGGCAACAGGGCAGTGTCAGCAACATTCAGGAGGCGCTGGCCAACATTAGCCACAGTAATCGTTTGGACACAAAGGAGAATGGGGGAGGGGTAGGAGACAGGTTTGAACAGTGATCTGGGGCAAAAAAGGCTTGTACGCCAGTTACGTTGCACAGATTAAATTTTGGCTGCAATTTTACAATCTGGAAGAGGATGCAGGTATACTGAAAGATGGTTTCCGCTGGGGTTTTTGACTGGGGTATGAGGGTCTGCGGGATCAGTGATGAGCAGATAATTTGAGGTCATCCAAGCAGGTGATGAGGGACAAGCTGAGGAAAGCAATACAGAAGGGTAGGATGGCGGGCCCTTTTGATAAATGGCCTATGGCCAGTTTGTTTGTGTTACTAATCGAGGTCGGGCTATGTCATTTGTAGAAAATGTACGTAGGGGTGCAGAAATGGCTAAATGCAATTTCTAGTCAGTGTTCAGGCAGCTACCGGTTTCACCAGTCGATGTCTAATTGCTGGGTAAGCAATTTGATGGGCAGTGGTACATTGACAAAGAACTGCCGATAGGCTGCTTCATATCTTGTGCACGATTTGAGGGTTTCAGCTCATACCTGCAGTGGCTGTTTATTTTTAACAAGGTACATGAGCTGGTGACACATTACTTGGATGACTTTTTCACTGTTGGTTAACCAGGCTTGGCGGACTGCAGAAGCTGCTGGTACATTTTAAAGAGATCATGGGTGACGTATGAGTCCCTTTGGCACCAGAAAAAAAGGTGGGTCTCAGTACAGTGTTATAATACCTGGGGATTGAGATTGACTTGCAGGCAATGCAAGTGTGGTTGGCTAATGACAAGAAACAAAAAAATGAAGGGCCTGTTGCACGATATGCTGAGTAAAGAGAAAATGGGGGTGAAGGAGGTGCAGGTGCTACTCAGGAACTTGAACTTTGCATGCAGAATAGTCAGAGCAGAGCAGACTTTTTGCAGACAGTTGGCATGGCACTGTCAGGTTTGTCTTTGCCACATCATCATGTTCATTTGTCGGCAGGGGTTGAGGAAGACCTCCGCATGTGCCGTTTCTTTTTTAATTCATTCAATGGGATGCACAATGTAGCTCAGTTAAAACAGAGGGGGACAAACAGATCTTTTTGGATGCGGCAGAAGGCATGGAGTTTGGCCTGGATTGGCAAGGACGTTGGTGCGCGGAGGGATGGCCAGCGGACTGGAAGTCAGGGGGCAGGAGCAGGGCCGGACTGAGAACGAAAACCGGCCCTAGCAAAGTGCTCGGCCGGCCCCCTGGTGGTGCGACCGAGCAAAACGTCCCTGTAACAAAAGCGGCCCCCAGGGCCCAAAACCGGCCCCCACCCTTGCGGAGCACCGGGGTATTGCCTGGTGCCCGCAACGGCCAGTCCGGACTGGGCAGGAGCATTGCATACTTGGAGTTCTTCCTATTGGTGGTAGCTATCACATTGTAAAAAGGGGAATTGGGGCATCAAAGGGTATTGTTTAAGGTGGGTAACATGGCAGTGGTTCTGGTGGTGAACAGAAAGTCAAACAGGGATGCACAAGTGTTAAAGTTGTTGCAAGTATTTGTGCTTGGATCCTTGAGGCATAACATTATGTTTAAAGCACTACCCATCCTGGGTGTGGACTATGACATTGCAGATGCTTGGTCTCATTCACAGTGGGAGAGATTTCAAAGCTGGCCTTGGAGGCAGACAGATACAAGACGCTCATGCTGAAGGAACTGTGGACAGTAGAAAATAAACAGACGCTGCAGCTGATGATAGGATTGTTGGTTGAATCCACTAGGAGAGCATACAGTCAGGCCTGGGCCTAATTCCTGGAAATGGAGGTGCAGTACAGAGTGGCAGGGTGGAGGTGGACGGAAGACGTAGTGTAATTTATACCAATGATGACTCTGAGGGGGCTGTCCCAGGTTACCATGGCTGGGAAGTTAACAGGAATTGCTTTCGTGGGAAAATTGGTATGGGGTTATGTGCCTTCATCAGGGGAAGTTTGGAGGAGAACGCTCAAAGGTTGGGCCGCTAGCAGGGTAGCGAGGGCCAGAGGAGGCACCTTCTGTCGAAGCAGTAGTTTTCCAAAGTTCTGCACGTGTTGCCAACAGCATGCTGTGGGGCCAAGAAAACATGTTTGTTCACCACGCTTATGACCTGGATGGTCTTTGGCACTTTTCAGGTGTCTGAATTGTTGAGGGGGTTGTGCTAGGAGTACGTGACACAATAGGAAGATAGTCTGGAACTATGGCTGCATAACTCTAAGACGTATCAGTGGTCAAAAAGCAGGAGCATGGTTCTGCGATTTTACCTGGTACCCTCCCACTGCCCAGTAATTTGGGGCAACAAGTGTAGTGTGTATTTGGGCCAACAAGTGTAGAGTGTTTTTGGATACTCCAGTTGGTGAGTTTTTAGGAACTTGGGGGGCGCCCCGTTTGCCGGTTTCCAACTGCTGTCGGTTCTGCGCAAGGCATTAAAAAGGTTGGGGATCCTGACGGCAGCATATGGGAATCATTCTTTCCACACTGGGACAGCAACTGAGGCTGGCAGGAGGGGATAGACTTGTGAGGACGTAATGCATCGGGGGAGATGGTCTTTGAATTACTTTAGAAGATATGTGCGGTTGGAATGGTTGGATGGTTCAGAACAGGGGCTACTGTTTAAAATATTTATTGTGTTTATCTGCTACAGGTGCGGTTCTGAGCCCAGCAGTTGAGGACATTTCCATTTGGGTGGTGAGCCATTTGTTCATAAATTGGGCAGAGAGGCAAGCAGCTCAAAGGGGACATGGAATGAACCTGGGTTTTGACCGTCCTCTCTTCCCGGTTACGTGGCGGAGAAAAGGGAGCATGCGGTGAAAAGTGTTATTGATGGGTTTAAACAACGTGATGTCAGGCAGGAGATGTCCAGATGTTTTGGTGATCCCCCTGCTGGAAAGTGATATAGTGGTAGAAAGGAGGGTGGCATTGTTGCAGTCAATGAATTGGGACGTATTGGCAATAAGGAGACAGTGGACAGGATGCTTTGTGATCTGGCCGGAATTCATTCCTAGAAAGAGCTGGCGAGGAGCCAACAGTGTGACAGCGATTGAGAGGGCTCACAGGAAAGGCAGAAGGGAGAGAAGACTATTTTGTAGAGATGAGAGTTCCACGCGTATTGAGCATGCGGATATCATATATGATAATGTGGAATTTTTTAGGGTAGATGCGGTGTATCTCTCCAGGTTTGGTATGGATTTCGACTATCTGGAATTGAGGGAGGTGCTGGTGAGGAATATTCTGAGGTGATCTGGGAACAGATAGTCAGATGGGGCGCAGGGCGAGGGGGTGGGGGTGAAAAAGCCAGCAAGGAAGCCTTTTTCTGGGAGGCGGTGGCCTGGAAAGTTTTGCATGCATTCACATAAGTTTTATTGGCCTTGCCATTGGCAAACCACGCTAAAAGAGAGGGGGTGAACAACCTTTCACCAGGACTACACAGCAAGTTAAAGGTTAAGTATAGGAAGTTGAGTTGGTTAGATGTTAATAGATGCAGTGATAGGCTGTAGGGGAAAGTTAAGGTTACAAACTGAAGAACTGCAGTACAATAGGAATAGTTAATTATGGGGTCAGATATGTGGGGGGGGACCTTAAGGGTCAGGGTAAGAGAATAGATGGCTCATGTTTTTGTATAGTGAGGTTTTAGTTTTGTAATGCAGAATGCTCAGGATAAGTATTGTGATGTGCACCCGTTTTAATAAAGCACCCTTTTTAAACACAAAATGATGTAGTCAGTGGCATGTGCTGCGTTCCCCTCTCCCAATGGGCGTTTGGGGGACAGCCAACCAAGGGGAGGTCTGTCCCCGGGATTATTGGGAGGGTGGTGCAGTCCAGACGACTGTTACCTTGATTTTGGACTTCTTCCTGCCGGGAGAGAGCCCAAGGCGTTTTAAATCGGGCTGTTTTGGGCTCCCTGCCATCATTTTGGTTATAGGTGGCTGGTGGCAAGGACAGTAGGCAGGGTATTTTTTGGCCCGCTCACCCATCCCCCTTTTTCTTTCGGGAGTTTTGAAGTCAATTTATTTGTAAAGTGCTTTCTGCAAGGGGCTTGATTGGGAAAGGTGCAAATTAAAAGGGGCTCCTCTGTACAATAGTTGTCGCTTGAGACTGGTTCTTAGCAGTGGCCTGGAATGTTTTGCATGTGTTTAAATACGTTTTTTTTGCTTTGCCATTGGCGAACTACGCTGAAGGGGAGGGGGTTTAACACCCTCTCACCTGGACCATGCAAGAAGTTAAAAGTTAAGTATAGGAAGGTAAGTTGGTTAGATGTTAATAGAGGCAGTCATAGGCTGTAGGGAAAAGATAGGGTTACAAACAGTAGAACTGCATGTGGGGGGGACATTAAGCATGGGAGGTGGGAGATGTTTTTGTATAGTAAGGTTTTAGTTTTGTAAGGCGGAAGGACCAGGGTTAGTATTGTGATGAGCACCTCTTTCAATAATGCAGCCTCTTTCACACACAATTAAGTGGTCTGCGATGCACCCTTCTCTCCCAATATGGTGTTGGCTTCATGACAGAAGGAGCCTGACTGCAGTTCAGTATTATGTGTCTGAGTAACAAATATATTTTTAAAAGCTGTAAATCTACGGGTAGGATTCATCTTGCGATTTAGCAGGATTTCTGGCTTTTTGGGATTCTTATATATCCCCGAGAATGCAAGGCAATCTGCCCAAGTCATAGGCTTATATTTCAGTACCTACATTGGGGTTATATCGCATTATCGATGTTTTAATATGGACCTGCACTGATATCAACTCCGCATCATCGACTATTGCAACAGATGTGGGGTTGGATTAGCAAATCCAGTCTTCCATATCTATATATGCCATCCTTAACAATATGATGGCAGTCGATAATCTAGAAATGATACATGAGCAGAGCGATGATATTTTGGGGTCCAAATGTGCAGATCAATGATAGCTTGGAGTCAATATATGTGCAGATCGATATTACTGGCATCAGTATTGTGACATACAACTCCTTCACTCACTTCTGCAGGAGGTACACAGAAATGACTGGAAGAAATGCCAATTAGCACATGAAACATATATAGTTTCCCAGTGAAGACCAAAAACATAAAAGTGTTTAGTTAACGCTTCCACTCCACGTAAACACATTCTGCAACCGTTTATTGGGAGTACATCTAAGTTTGTAAAAGTGGAAAAAGCTTTTGGAAGGTATGTGAATCCCCTCAAAATGACAGCTTTTTGGATCTTCCGTTTCTGGCCAGTAGCCTACACCACCCCAACTCGGGGTACACCCATTCCCCCACCCTGTTGTGAATGTAACTACTGTAGAATTCCAGCACTACTAATGGTTTCTTTATGATAATTAATGTCAATAACCAGTTTTAATTCTGGGAATCAAGGGTCTGCCATTAGCGACCGCAGGAATGTTTTTGTGCACCCCCACTGGACTAGGGTATATGAAAACTTGAGACTTGATCCTTTTGTATTTATATCCCATATTTTAGTAAAATGGATCAACGTGGCACAAGCACAAACTGACACATTTACTAAAAACAAACTTTTCAACTTTTGGCATTGATTTAGCTGGTTTAACATGGGTGCAAAACCCTAGCCTAAAACAGTCAGAAAAAGGGATTTTGATTCTTCTCTGCCCAGCTCTGGCTTTTGACCAACTCACCAGAACATAACCAAATTATTAATAGGTGCTGTTTTCAGGCACCAGTGTTAATTTCCTGGCCAAGTTATGGGCAATTGACTGCAACCAAAACTGTTGAAATATATTGAACCATTTCACTGTGTAAAAAGAATAAGAAAGAGATTTTCTAACCAACATCGTCTTCTGTTATCAATTAAAGGGCTGTGCAGATGATCTTTTAGTGTGTGCATAATACAGAACACACATAACTGGGAAGAGGTATGGGGCAAGTGGCGCCCTTTCCGAGGGCTCCGAGTCAGGGGAGCAATACCGAGGAGGGAGGGATGGGGGAAGCAGTGTTTCTCCGAACTGTTACAGGCGGTTGAACAAAGTTGTTCTGGTCCATGATGACCACATTCCAAATGTACAAACCTGTTATAAAGCGTAATGTTCCTTATTCCGGTCAATATGTGTGGCCTATTTAATGTTATTTAGTTTTTATAAGAGAAAGTTCACCAATTACTGGACATCTTACTGCAGTTATAATTCTATAATATGATTCAACTTTTGCATTTCTCATCAGACATAAACCCCACAGCTGCACTGAACAGAAAAATATGAGTTTTGCACTTAGATTGGTCCGCGATGGACTGCAGGAAGATCTGAGCCCAAGCATGAGGTCGCGTTTTAGGATCAAAGAATCATTATGATGCAGACACCTCTTAGAGAGGGCTAGAACAGAGATCCAGGACTCCATCCATTGTCTCTGCTCCACGGTCATGCCATCATGAAGCAAAACAGTCGCATTATAACCCCCACATTACAACCCGCCCAGGTACCATCGTGCTCCTGTTCCCAGCACCATCCCGGGCCACCTTAGTCCCAGCACGTATTGCTCCAGGACTGCAAGAAACGCTTTGCAGCATCAGGGCTCATCAAAGCACCTTCTGGAACCACTTCAGAGGACCCTTATCCCAACCGTGGAGATCTCCAGCATACACCACTCTTTTCACTATTCGCAGCCCCCGGGCTTTACGTGGGGTAGTTACTGGGCCTGCCAGTGTTCTACACCTCTAGTAGTTAAAAGCAGGCTATAAAACAGGTCCCTACAGGGCTCCGTATTCATGTCCTTAACTTTGCAAGCAAAATAACACAAATCGGTTTCTCACCACTGCCTGCAAAGTCCCTTTATGGTATCCATGTCAGTGATGCAGTCCCATTTTACGCTTCACTTCACCTTGCATTCCCTACAAGTATTTGCTTTTTTCCAGATGTTTTATTTCTGTAGTTTCTTTTAATGCGAAATGAGACTCGCGTATAGGGCATTCTTTGAACTGAAATACCTGTAAATAGCTGGGTGAATTTAGGGTGTGAATGGTTGTTCATGATGGGCACGATGGAGAGCTCTGTAGTTGAGGCTGAAGGCAGTGTGTCAGTGGCCTTAAATGTCTTTACACTACAAACTAACCCAACCCTTGGATTCCGCTGAGCGTAGAGAGCAACAGTCACATATGTGGCAAATGGAAGCCCGATTCTGTGTGAAGTAGGCACACAGCCGTGGAAATATGGACAACATCAAAGGAAAAGAAAGCACATTGTGTGTGGATGGGTGGGTGGGTGGGTGGATGCTTGAGAGGGGGGTTGTGAAGGAGAGGAGTACCTGCAGAAGAAGACAGTAAACATATGGGGCCAGATGTAGGAAGGCAAATACCGTCAGTAACGGCCGATTTCGGCCGTTACCGACCGGTATTTGGAGTTTGGGATGTAGGGGCATGTTAAAATACAGATTCGGTAATTTTACCGAATCGGTACAATACCGAATCGGTAAAATTACCGAATCTGTATTTTGACATGTAGGTAGCACTGTAATCAGTGCTACAGGGGTTTAAGGATTCGTTATTTACCACCAACTAGAAGTTGGTGGTAAATAATAAAAAACCCTTTAAAAAGCATTTCTTTTGTTTTTAAACAGTGCCATGTTGCAGACATACATGCCCTAAGGGACATGCAACATGTGCACCCATGCACAATTGAGGAGTGCAACATGGTGTCAAAGTGACACCCTACCACCCTTCAATGTTTCCCCCAATTACCGAATCGGTATTAACGAATCATACCGATTCGGTAATTAAATCGGTAAAATTACCTACATCCCGATTGCCTGTTCTTAAATACCGAATCAGTATGATTCGGTATTTAAGAATCAGTAATCTGGGATTACCTACATCTGGCCCATGGAAAGGAATGACATGAAGTGTGAGAAATGCACATGGAATGACTTTAGAAAGAGGTGTGGAGAGAAAGGGCATAAGTGACTAATGCACAGAGGAAGTTCTGGTGGGACCCCTGCAGCTCTCACTGGAGCCTCGACGGAGCCCTGGACGGCGGCTGGACCCCTGCAGCTCTCCCTGGAGCCTCGACGGAGCCCTGGACGGCGGCTGGACCCCTGCAGCTCTCCCTGGAGCATCGACGGAGCCCCGGACGGCGGCTGGCCCCCTGCAGCTCTCAGCTCTCACTGGAGCATCGACGGAGCCCTGGACGGTGGGGGCGAGCTTGTTGTGCTGGCTGGCGTGGCTGTCCTCCGTGCGACCCGCGGAGCGTTTCGAGGGCACCTGTGGACTGCCTATTCAGGGCTGCAGCCTCTGCCGTGCAGCCCGGGGACTGCCCCTTGACCGGCAATGGGGCGCAGCGTAGAGGCTTGACGACCGGAGCCCTCTGGGGGTGACTAGCGCTCGTAGTGGAAACCTTGCTCCTGTGCAAACTTCCACCCCAGCTCCACTTTGTACATTGGCCCCCTCCTTGCAGACGCCAGTACCAGCGGTGTGGAAAGAGATTACCGTGCAGATTCCAGTATCTGACGCCCGGAGCCCTCTGGGGGAGACTAGCGCTCGTACTGGTTGCCGCGACCGGGGCGGTTGCGGCGCACCGAGGGTGTCTGGTCTGCCTGGGGGCACGGGCGCTGACTCCCTGCGCGTGGTCTGAACGGGAGACACAGGACGGGAGACGGGTGCCCGCTGCGGGTGTGCCCGCCTTCGTCCATCGCCTTGGTCCCCTTCATCCTGCCTGCGGACCCCATTCTTGACGCGGCGGGGGTCTGCGGAGGTGTCCGTGCACGCATCGCCTGTGCGCCCCCGCCCAGCCTGTGGACTCGAACTGGGCGCAGCGCATGGGACCTGGCACTAGCGGGACAAGGGGGAACACGGGCGTCCTGACGAGATGGCTCGGCGTCCTTCCCCCCCCCCCACCAACCCCCCCCCCCCCTCCCCCCCCCTCGATAACATCGTTGAAGCGACTGGGCAGGAAAGGAAAGAAAAGGACAGCAAAGAAAGGAGAACGAGTGCAGATCTGCACAGCGCAGGCATTGAGGAAGACCCAAACTGCCCCCCCCCCCCATCCTCCTAGGAGACTCTCATTGTTCATGGAGACTACAGTTTCTGCATCTGCCGGATGATCGCCCTTGAGTCTGCTTTATATCCTACGCTCTAAACTGAACAGCCTCAATATTGCCTGACAACACTGAAGGTATTTGCACGCATATTTTTATTTGATATTCACATTCTGCCGGCTCTACGTTCTCTGCCCTGAAGCACACATAATTAGTCTGCATATAAACTACCCTCGTAGCTTGGAGGTTCTTTCACTCCTCTCACTCTCCACTACCTAAAATGGCGGGGGCCATATAACAGGAGCCATAAATCGCCTCCACTGCCTACCAGATGACCATGAGGCTACATACCAACGTGGTCACAGGTCACCTAAACAGAGATAAGTCTCCTGTCTCGTCTCCGAGCAGCACAGAGGCTACTCTCTCTCCTCCCCAACAATGAACACAGTCGATGGACTAACTCGACCTGCCCCTGAGCATAAAGTGAAAATGTCTCTCTAAGGCACATCAACAACAGAGAAAGGACTACTACCCCTGTCCCCCTATATGTTATCCCGGTGGCCATCTTTGACTAGTCCTCCACTGGGGCAGCCATCTTAGACTAGTCATCCCCACCCACCGCCCATACCTAAGACCACTTAGGCTTACAGCCCCTCAACCTCACAAACTCACCCACGTACACCCCCCCCTCTCTTCTGCCTACGCCTCCTCCACCATGGAACGCACAGGCGAGCACACATACAAAATCAACTACCCACCAGGGCACTCCAAGAAAAACGTCAAATGCTACAAACACAACTTCCTGAAGGCTCACCCTGAAACACCGTGTGTGGACACCTACTTCTCACAGATCAATGGAGCCACGAGCACCAATATCATCTTCCACACTCTGCGTAGAGCACAGTGGAGGAAAGCGCTCCTCTCCATTCTCACTAGCTCCACCACCAGTAAATCCGCTCACAGCATGACGCTCTCTATCACGCCATCCCAAGTTTTCCCTGGAAGAGCCACCATCACCATCTACAACAACGGGATCATTCTATTCCAAACCACAGATAGGAATCTCGACCGACTCGACCACCTGTTCCCTACCTTCCTAGATCACATCACCAAACGGCGGTCCCCCACTTCGCACACACCAAGATGCACCACACCCCCCAATTCCATTCCCCAATATAACCCTCCCTGCCCATCTCAGCAGCGGAATGACACACACCCCACCCATCCCCCCAGTGCTATAGTTAGTCAAACACCCAACGTAATCCCTCCACACCCCTCACTCACTGACGAAGATCGTCCCCCTTCCCACATCACACATACCCCCACCCTCCCTTCCACCCACTCCACACCTCCTACGAGTCTCACTGAACCCACAAAGGCCCGGAGCATATCTCCCCCCCTCCGTGGCAGATGTCTCTCCCACCCTATCTCCCCCCCATTCTCACTCCTCACTTCCCCACCCTCCCAACCAGACACACAGAGCTCACCACCCCTCGCTCCTTAACATCCCCCCTCTCTACCCCCCCATACTAGGCCCCCACTACCTTCCTGCCACCCCTATTGTCTTCAGTCTTCACTCATCCCACAACTCACCGGCGTCGCCTCCCATCAACGTCCCCGCCCTTACGTCCCCAGCCTACCCCTTCCTCACCCACACCCCTCGCCCACATTCTCTCTCATCCATCGAATACCACCCCACTCACTATTACCGCAGAACACTCCGCTGACACTTGCATACCCCACCCCCCTGTCCCCAACTCGGGACTCAACAACCCACCCACGGCCCTCATCTCCAACGCTAGCCCCAACCCACAGCTCGACCTGATTTTAACAACCCTCCTACAAGTCAAAGACGAGCTCCACACCATCAAAGAACTTCTCCACACACACCCCAGACAACACCGACCTACAACCAACACCTCCGTATCCAACAAAGGCCACACCTTCCCCACAGGCCCTCGCACTCAGCACGCTCCAGGGGTGAGACGGGTGGGCTCACACTCTCCGCGTTGGCCCACTATTCCCGACCGCAACAACATACACCGCCCCCGTCGCGCTCATGACTCCCTGTCGGATCAAGACTTAGACACCCTCCTCCGCTCATTTGGCCCTGGTCCGGTAAAACACACATCGTCCTCACAACTCCCCATACCCACAATTCTCACAAATCCCTCTAGGCATCCAACTCTAAGCAGCAGAAGCTCCATCCCCAACAATCTCAGAAAAATCCCCCTCGCTCTAGAACACTCGACCACCCTTCTCACCCCCAGACTCAAATGCATCCTACTCAACTGCAGATCGGCCCAGAGGCACTCCTCCAACATTGCAGATCTCGTCACATCTATGGATCTTGACCTAACCATTTTGACCGAAACGTGGTTAACTGAAGCCTCTAAACCTATCAAGGACATACTAGTTCCCCCCAATTACCACATCATTAGACTCGACAGGACCAGCAAGACGGGCGGGGGAATCGCATGCATTTTCAGGAGCAACCTCTCCGTTGCTAAAATCACTTCGCCCTCCCTCACGTCTTGTGAACTCTTCTGTCTTGATATCTCCAGCGAGGGCAAACCAGTATGTGCTCTACATCTCATCTATCACCCGCCTGGGGACAACCTCATCTTCACCCAACAACTCATGGACACGATCTCATCCAACGCTGGTCGGCAGATCACGCAAATCTACCTGGGTGACTTCAATCTCCACTGGAACGATCAGAAAGACGCAGTGGTGAATAGTTTCAAAACTTTCCTTGACGCGCTTAACCTCACCCAAATATGCAACAGCCCAACACACGACAAAGGCTCCATACTTGATCTCATCATCGCCAACAAAGACTCCACCCAACTAGGGGCAATCCAACCTTGTGATTGGTCAGACCACCACATTATCACCTTCTTCATCAATGAAAAAGTCAAACCTATCACGGCTCAACCCACCAAATCTAAGATCTGGAAAAGGGACATGAGGAATCTTAACCCCAACTCCCTGCCTCCTCTCCTCACCAATCGCCTCCTTCCCCCTCCTGGCACCTCTGATGTTCAATCACTGACTGACCACTACCTCGACTCTATGAATTCAATAATCAATGAAGCCGCCCCACTGCAACTAAAGAGAGTCTCCACCAAGATCTCGAACCCTTGGTATGACGGCAGACTCAATGAAGACAGGCGTGCTATACGAATGGCAGAGCGCACATGGAGATCTGACCCCTCATCACGGCATCGCAAAACACTTAAGAACAAGAGAAATGCCTACTTTAGGAAAATCAAGCGTGCGAAATCTGACTTCTTCAGCCTTCAGCTGGACCAAGCAAAAAACAGACCAAGAAAGATGTTCGAACTAGTCAAAACTCAAACCAAGACGCAACCCTTACTATCAAACGACACAACAAACTACATCCCATACTGTGAAGACTTTACTGCTTTCTTTAAGCTAAAGACTGACAACATAAGGGGTGACCTCCTTAATGATGTAAGTCGAGACCCGAGCCTCATCAAAAGGCCCGACACCCAACCTAAAAATAACGCTTCCTGGTCGTCTTTCGACACCTACTCTGAAGAAGCAATACACAAACTGCTCGGCAC
The DNA here is from genome assembly GCF_964261635.1 of Lissotriton helveticus. Lineage (NCBI taxonomy): Eukaryota > Metazoa > Chordata > Amphibia > Caudata > Salamandridae > Lissotriton > Lissotriton helveticus. Next base: position 163,339,977 of record NC_136061.1, on the reverse strand, counting down.
CTTGAAGCCCTCTAATCACCTCACAGACCCCCTACCTGCTAATGCTGTAAGAGACTTCACCCCCGTTCTCCTCCCACTCTGGACTAAAATCATTAACAGCTCCCTTCAGCAAGGTCTCATCCCAGACTCCCTCAAAGTGGGGCAAGTCATGCCTATACTCAAGAAACCTACAGCTGACCCTGCTGACTTAAACAATTACCGCCCTATCACCAATATCCCCACTCTGGCCAGGCTGCTGGAAAAATGTGTGCAACTCCAACTAACAAAACACATTGACAAATTCGAACTCCTCGACCCTCATCAATCAGGCTTCCGAGCGAAACACAGCACGGAAACGGCCATGACACACATAATCGATGACGCCCTCCAAATCCTTGATCGCAACGACTCCTGCCTCCTCATCCTCTTGGACCTCTCCTCAGCATTCGACACGGTCAAACATGAGAATCTATTAGAGCTCCTAAATACCAGAATGGGCTTATCCGGGACTGTGCTCAAATGGTTCACTTCCTTCCTACACAACAGATCTCAGAAGTTCAAGATCAACAACGTGCTGTCCTCACCTGTACCAGTAGATTTAGGCGTCCCACAAGGTTCTTCCCTCTCACCCACGCTGTTCAACCTCATCATGGAACCACTCGCTACCTTGCTCCAAGCATCCAATGTACACTTCCATATGTATGCCGATGACACTCAACTTTACCTAAAGGTACAATCCCCAGATGATATCAAACTTCTGAACGGCACACTTAGAAACACCCAATCGTGGTTGGCCGACAATCACCTCAAACTAAATGCGCTGAAAACTGAGTTCCTCCTGATATCACCCCCTGCGAAAATTACCACCACTTAAATATGGCTCAATCACCTAACAGCACTCAATGTCAGACCCACCATCGTGGACTCTGCGAAATCCTTAGGTATCACACTTGACGCAAAGCTCAATATGCAACAGCACATTAGCAAAGCAACGAAAGGAGCTAACTTCCAAATCAACACTCTGAGGAAACTCAAACCCTTCCTTCCAGCCAAAGATTTCCTAACTAATGTACAAGCCCTAGTCATCCCCCGCATAGACTATGGAATTGTGGCCCTCAGCGGACTACCTCTAGCAACAACCGCACCCCTAAGAGCCTCCTTGAATGCTGCCGCGAGACTCATTTCTGGCTCAAGGAAACACTCTCACATAACCCCTGACTTGAAATCCCTGAAATGGCTTCCCTTTGAAGCCAGAATACAGCTGAAAATTGCTGTTATGACACATTCAGCCATACACCACAAGGCACCCAACTACCTCACTCAAAAGTTGTCTATATCAGGAGGCTCGAGATCCAATAGAAGTACAAAAACTCTGCTCCTGAAACCTCGCAGATTCCGTAAGGAAAAAACATACAAACGCTCCTTCTCAGGAATGGCACCCAGGATCTGGAATGCACTCCCTCCTGAAACGAGGCTTATCTCCTCCACTGCACTCTTCAAGAAAGAAGTGAAAGCCATCCTTATGGCCAAGTTCACCTGATCCTTACTGTTGTTGTTCAGAGACTTTGCCTCGTTTCGGTAACGTTGGATACTTATTGGTCCAATAACTTTATATTCATGACCTCCTGACCTCCTTTGCAGTTGGATCAAAGACTCTGCACCGTCTTATAGTATTGTCTATTTTGAGTGTTTATTGGTATCTTCTGATCTCTATTGTAGTTGGATCAGAGTCTTTGCACCGCCTTATTTTATTGTCTATTTGAGTGTTTACTGTTATCTCATGATCTCTATTGTAGCTAGATCAGACTCTGCACCGTCTTATATTATTGTCTATTTGAGTGTTTACTGTTATATCATGATCTCTATTGTAGCTAGATCAAAGACTCTGCACCCCCTTTATTTTACTGTCTATCTGAGTGCCTATTGGTATCTTATCAGCACATGACTGTTATCCTATTATGCCACGTTTACTATACTGTACCCAATTATTATGTCTAGTCACCCTCCTGTTGCCCACTCCCCCCCTGTGAAGCGCTCGGATATCTGTAAAGATCTTGTTCGCGCTATATAAAACTTTGAATAAATAAAATATAAATAAATGAAGATTGCAGAAGAAAATGACCTGGAGGGAAGAATGGGAGTCGGTCATTCAGCTGATGCCGATTTGTTTTTTATTTTAAAATCACTTCAAAAATGTTTTAGGAAAGCCAACAGGGCTGCCTTGTTTTAGGTGTCTGGGTGCTCAAACAAAGCACAGAGGCATAAACACAGGATTCTAATTCACTTATTTTAAGCCCCACCCATACATAAAATGGCAATGCCACTTGGAAAGGATTCCTAGTTACGCCTCTCTGGCCATATCCCTTTTAGAGACTCTCCACCTTGTTCATCCCACTTAAAGCACTGCAGGTCTGGAGTGGTGAGAGGAAGCACTGTCAGGGCCTCCCCGTTTAGGTCACAAAGTAGAGTGCCTCTCCTCCAACACCCGCCCACTGTCACCCCAATTCTACCTCCGAGAGGCCCCAGCCAACCGGAAAGTGGACCAATGCCTGAGCAGCAGAGAAAGAGCGGTGGCCGCGCTAGAGCTCGGCTAGCGGTCCCCCCTGACCGCCATTTCTACTCTGCATGTTACTCTGCTCGTACAACTCACAAACCGACACTCGCAATTATGCACCTAGATCTCTACATACAATTACACATCAACATCTGCCACAAATTCAGCAGGACTTCATGATTCGCGGTCAAACTTGCGACTAAAACGAAACGCCCAAAGCACAGAACTTTAGCCTCCAACGGTCCTTGTTTGTTGGTAGCACAGTCCTATTCCAAACCCTGGACCACTACTCTACCAGAAGGCGCTGACGCAAGTCCCACAGGGCATTTAAATTCTACAGGCAGCGGGGAATTCCTCATAGTGGGACCCACACTATGGAACACCCTACTGCTGACCCGGAATCACTAGCTCACCAACAACTACCGACACTTTCCAAAACCGTGAAAACCATATCAGCAAATAAATACTATTCTCTAACCTTCTAGCTAGCTCATCTAAAGTACACTAAAATACCTTTGAGTCGAGTTCACGCTATTATAAAATTGCACAAAAAAAATGCTGGAACTGGAAAAGTCATCAAGGGTGTTATGCAGCACGTGGCATGTGCCCACGTTATCAGCACCATGCCATCCTGCCTCACACAGGAACAAAAAATTTACTTTGGATGTTGGCCCAGTTCTTGCATCCAAGTAAAACAAAGTGGTCTGGTTGCTGGGATCCTGCCTTCCTGACACCCAACCAGGCAACCCCTGTAGTCACCAGCCGGTCTGCTGGTGAGGTTAGAGAGGAATGCGGCTGTAGCAGGGAGTGGGGCCCTCGAGTGGCAGGACCACGGCAGCGTGCAGGATGCAGGGGTTAGTGGAAGTACTGCATGCTGGAGATGGGCGAGCCAAGCCCGAGCCGAGCCATGGGTCTGGCTTGGATTGTATTGTATTGTAATTACAGTTATATAGCGCTTACTTACTACCTCTGACGAGGCATCGTATTGCTTTTTCGGCAAGTAGCACGTTACTCCCGAATCCATAAAGGATTAGTGGTGAATTAGTATAGTGAAGATATGAAAGTAATTTGAGTGGTGGATATGTTAGTCAGATTATTTGGATTGAGCAGGATAGTGGAGGGATAGAGAAGGAAAAACGGATTCTCCAGCCACTGTGTTCCAGCACCAAGTTGTGAATGGTCATGGAATGGAGTTATCCAAGGAGTGCTGTATGACCAGGACTGGTGTCTGCCTGACAGCTGGTCTTCCAGAGGTGCGGGGGCATCACCTAAAGCCTGCACTTTCTGCTGGAGGAGCCGAAGGTCTGCCTAGTGCCTAGAAGCCTGCTGAGAGAGGGAAGGAGTGTGGCTGGCTCTGGAAGAGGAGACACTGTCCACAGGAGAAGCCCAGCATGTTTTTGGCCTAAGGAGCACTCGCAGAAAGAGGACTACCTGAGACCGCTTTGCACAGGGTCTCCTAGTGAAAACTGTGAAAGCCAAGTTACATCCGCACATCAGCCTGAGACAGGCTGCACCTACCTTGCCATGTATCGGCCCAGCTACGGGCTGCACCTGCTATGCCAATGTATACTGGCTTAGGTGAGGCTGTAACTGCTTGAATGAGTGCGTACCAGTTCGGGGGGGCTGCAACTGTCTTGAAGTGCGCATAAGAACGGTAGGGCCACAACTGATGTGACAGGCATTTACATATGCCTAGGAGGAGGCTACAACTGCCAGGAGTACACACGCACTGGTGCCGAGGCCCCTGAGTGACACCAAATCATCCATGATGGACCCACTTAGAGAAGACGCAAGCCACACCGACTCCCTCAGCAGTCGCTGCTGAAGCAGACGGTGAGCATAGCAGGTCTCCACCTGCAGTGGGATGGGGTCGCTGAGCTCGCTCTTAAGTGTAGAAAGCAGCAGGAAGTAAACCACCACGACACCAGAGATATGAACCTGACTGAGCAATCACGCACGACGCATTTGGCACTTGAGCCTTATTTGAACTCCTACAACAGTTTTTCTGGAGGACAGATCCAACTAGCATCACCGTGATGGGGTTAAGTATTGATAGAGGGTAAGAGGTGCAGCACCCACAACAGAATTTTGATCAGAGGCACCATCCTGTATGCTGTATTGTATTGTACTGAATACTGCTGTTGAGAATAAAAGCACTGAATTTACTACAACAACAAGCACTGAGCTAGACTCTAAAGTCATTATGCCTCTTGGCTGATTGTGGAGTTGGGAGTTTGTACCCTGCCCACACAACCTCACTGAGAAATCTGTGACTCCTGGCCCTCGTCATCCTGAGAATTTAAATGTATAAAGGGTTGTACCTGGCCCAGTTTACAGAGCCATAGCAGGACAGACACTAGTAGCACATCAATAACCTTGGCTGGGGTCCAGGAGCCCCTGCCTGCTCTTTAATGCCCCGAACAGGGTCCAACAATGAGGAATACAGGGAGCCTCAAGGTGAAACCAGGGGAAACACTAAGAATAAAGGGAACAAGACAGTGAGACGGAGAGGAATTAAAAAAAATAAAGCGAGCCTCAACCTGAGAGAAGGAGAAATACTAAGAATGAAGGAAGCTCCACATTGAGGTGGGTATGAATACCAAGAATAAAGGGAACCTGAAGGAGGGACCAGAGAGACATACTGAGAATAAAGAGAGCTTTAAGGTGAAACCAGGGAAAAATATCAGAACAGGCATCTCCAACGAGTAGCTTATGTTGTAAGCTACTGGAAGCTCTCTGCTACCTGTCAGTAGCTGTCGAGTGAAGCCAGCCTAGTCAGTTAATACCTTTTGCATGGTTGAATCATGGACGTCATTTAGGGGTCGCAACTGTGACCCCTGGCTTGCTTCTTGTGAAACCCAGGCTTCAGAAAAGCAGCCAGAAAGAGCTCCTCGCTAAGCAATATTTTTTTCTGAGTAGGAAACGTGCGTCCTTAAATTATTTAATAAAGGCTTATGATTTTACACTGTCCTCTGTTATCTTAAGGGATAAATCAAGGCTTTTCTTTTACATGCATTTAGGCCTAGCTTTTCTTGGAACTAACGGCTTTAGGGCGGTGTGACATGGTGGCGCCCACCAAGTACCGCGCTTCATAGATGGTTCTGTGATGTGCTATATGAAAGTGTGTTAACTTCCATTGTGCAGTAGGGTATCCCATGAAAGAGGCCCAGCTGCCCAGAGTCCAGAAGGTGTTTATTTATTTATTTTGAAGGTTTATTAAAGCGCGAACAAGACACTTGCGGGTATCAGAGCGCTTTACAAGGTACATATACATTTGCTCTCTGGGATGATGCAGGTGTGTGCTATGAGAGGAGCTGGACAGCGTGCAGCTGACTGCAATGACACGGCCTGTGAACGCCTGTGCCATTGACAGTGACTGCAATTCCACCAGCTAGATCTGTGCCAATGCCAGCGGAGCTCAGCTGCCAGCCTGCGTTACTGACAGATACATATAAACCACTGGATTAACAACAATTTATGCCTCTTACCTTGGTAAGCATTTGCATCTATTTAGGATTTGTCTCCAATGCATTTAGTGTCGAAACAAAGAGCTCTAACACATAAATATACATACACATATATGAAAATGAAGCTAGTAAACAGAAAATATAAACAATAGGTGAAAGTAGTACAATGTTCTGTCATGGTGGAAACTTCAGTTGCAAAGTAATACATGGGGTTTTGGGCTGGCTTGGGCATATGGTGATTTTTAAATAAATCCAGTTGCGTAGTGAAAAGTATATTTTTGTTTCTGTGAGCAACGTGTGGCTTATCGCGTGTTTGCTTGTACAATTTTTGGATTCTCTGTTCACAAAGTTCACATAAAATATCCACTTCTCAAGATGTTTTAAACAATCCTCTTTGCAGGAATGCTCTCCCCTCCACACCTGTTTGTTTCACATACTCGCTAATAACAAACAGCCACAGTCCCCAACATTATGAGATGCACAACAATCTTTGATGTGTGACTTTTCTAACAATGATTGATGCTCAGTGATATGTGATCTTTAGACATGTTTACATGTGGCCGCTCTTCGTGTGATACAAGGCACTGCAGCTACACTTTGCCCTGTGCTGCAGGGCTACTCTACAGTGCCCAGTGGCACGAGCAGACCTCAGGAACTTCCTGCCTGATCTGCTTTGTCGTATTTTGGAAACATTTCTAAAACGTTGTTGGTGTAACAATAAATCAGCAGACAGGATGCTGACCGAGGCAATCTGTGCAAAAGGTGTGTCTTGTCGTCACAACTGCAAAACCTCTACATCTCACTCGCCGTACTACTATAATAAATTCCTCAGAAGGTAATCTGGATTGTGGTCTGTGCCTATATACGTGACATACATATTTAGTGCATATAAAATTACACTATGATAATAGTTGGGGTGTGCGATATACATGCCAGACAGATTTAGTGTATATCAAACCACACTACCGTAATTATTGGAAGAGTTTGTATTTGTTGAGAAGCGTGTTAGACAGAATACCAATTTTTCCACTAAATGCACAGAATAAAATACACCCAAAACCAGCTAAAAACGACCTAAAAGACTACCTAAAACGCTCCCTGGGGACATGACCTTTCCTGCACAGCTGAGCTCGAGAGCTCCTGCAGTCCCATAATTACGCCTGCTCATCCCTCAGCAGTTACTGAGTGAGCCCCGGGCCGTCGCGCATCCCCAATCCCTGGGGGACTCTGCGGATTAAAAACCACTTTAACCATTTACGGCGTCAGCATAAGCCCTCAGGGCGGGCATATTCTTTTAACGAGGCTCTGCCCCGCCGGGACACCTGATTGCTGGTGTATGGATTGCGTTGTACTCTGCGGAGGCAGTGTGCATGTTTATTTCTGCAGGTTGTTTTTTTCCAATTCCCTGTGCCCGTTCACTTACAGTATTATTGGAGCTTACACTGACCCTGCCTGTCTCGTGGCCTGGCAGCTGCTCTTTTAGGGTCTCCCGCTGACCACATCAGTAAAAGCCAGTAATAAAAATATGAATATTATTATGTGCCTAGTCACATTGCACATGCACCTTCCTGGAGCGAGCGTCCACCTTCAGCGGGCCCTTGCAAGGCCTGGCCAAGCCTTTTTGTCCCTGGCCTCAGGGGCCGTGAACTAAGGCAGAACCCCTACAGCAGTGGCGTAACGAACCTTGAAGTGTGGTGCTGACGGGGCCCCCTGGAGGTTGAGCCCCCCCCCCCCCACACCGCGGGGGCTGCGGGGGCCTGTGTTATGCCCCTGCCCTACAGTAGGAATGTAATATTTTAAAGCACCAAGGCAGGAGGTCTTGTGTGCGGCCCTGCCCGGGCACCAGTGACAAGATTGCGGATGGCGGCTGCAGTGTGCCGGCCATCACGCGGCCTTGAGCTCTTCTGACAGTGTGGGGTCAGCAAGTAGCAGCCGTCTGCTGGTGCTGGCAGATTCAGATACATGCAATGTCCTCGCCTGTAGGAATGACATAAGCGTTGTGTGTGCTTCAATAAAGTTTGTGATGTAATGCAAAGTTAATTCACGGTTGCACTCTGAAGAATAAAGATGTGCAGTACAGAGCTCAGTGTGTTGCATAGTCATTTGCAGAGGCGCAACTAGAGCCAAATTTCGGGGGGGGGGGGGGCTGAGAAAAAATTTCGGGGGGGGGGCTGAACCTTTAATCAGTTAGCAGAGTGGAGCTGCGGGGGCTCTTAGAAGGGGCCAAACAACTGCAAGACCTAATTAGCATTCAAATGGTCTTTTAAAGACCTGTGAAACCTTCGGGTGCTGTGTGTGTGCCCGGGATCTGGGGACTGAAGCCTGGTGAGTTCAATGGGTGTTGCGTGCCTGGTCATTTGCATGCTACAGGCCTGGGGAAGATGCTACAGCTGGCGACAAGTCAAGGGATCTGTAACCCAAAGACCCGAGAGTGCTCGCACCGACGGTTTGCCGGGATTCAGCAAACTACTCATGCGTGCCACGTGTGCCTTGTCGAAATATTAAATCGACAGTTGGTGTATGTGGGGAGCAGGGCCGGACTGGCCATAGCGGGCACCGGGCAATCCACCGTGCGCCGCTCGGGTAGGGGCCGGTTTTGGGCCCCTGGGGGCCGTTTTAGTTACAGGGCCATTTTTGCAGCATAGCTGCAAAATCGTCCCTGTACCAAAATCGGCCAAAACCGGCCCCAGCAAAGAGCTCGGCGGCACCTCCAACCCCCCCCCCTCTGAGTGGGGAGGGGGGCAGCAGAGCACTTTGCCAGGGCCGGTTGTGGTTCCCAGTCTGGCCCTGGTGGAGAACGCTACGTTGGGGGAAAACACTGACTTTCTTAGATAAACCGATGTTGGTCACATTTAAAGCTGCCCATTTATAATTTTTTATAAGTGTCAAATAATAATTTTAAAATAGAGGAATAACAATTTTTAATCTATATTCACCCTTATATTGCTGCTATTGCTGGGCGGGGGAGAGTATTCCACTGGGATGGTAACAACCGCATCCATAGAGAGGTAGCGTTACCCCAATCTATCAGAGCGCGGTAGAGCAGCCAGAGGTCAGCGCTCTATTTGTTAACCGCCTACGTCTTCAAATGGCAGCGGAGGTGCGGGCGAGCAGCGGGCACACCGAAGGCGCACTAAAGGCAAGCCTGTCTGCGTCCACACGGGACCACAGGCCAGAAACCCTGTCCAAATCTGCCCCAAACAACTGAAATATACAGCGGACCAGGTGATGTCTCTCAGGCAACCTCCTCTGTCACGATGCGTCCTCCCTCTTAGAGTGGATAACTTGGACGAGGGAGTTGAGGTATGTGCATAGTGTAATTATGCTTTAAAAGGACATAAAAGAAGACTATTTCGAAACAACACTTACAAATTAAAACTAAAACTTGGAAGCTAGGTCTAGTTAACAGTCAATCTCTTCCAAGACATAAAATAGAGATAAGGATCTTGTTGAGAGAGGGAGGCCTGGATGTTCTGTTTATTACAGAAAGTTGGCTTCATGACAGCTCCATCAAGGATATTTTATTGGCCCTTCCTTCTGGGTTCCAAATACAGGACAAGACAGTATAGGAAAAGTAGTGGGTGGCTAAGATATTATATTAAAGGAGGAATTCAAATGCATTATTACTCCCCGCCCAATATTAGACTGTGAAAGTCTGCAATTTACCATCTCATTTTCCTATATACACTTTCTTGGGAGCCTTAATTTATAGACCGCCGGATCCTAGTGCAAATTTCATAGACAACTTGACAGACCATCTTGGGTAACCTTAATATACATCTTGACAAATGTCATATTTCTTATATTAACAGGTTGTCGCAGGAACTAGAAGTGGTGAAACTAACACAACATGTCACCATCCAAACCCACGTGAAAGGGCAGACACTTTATCCCATATTCTCTAACAACCCTAAGATTCAAGTCTCTACCCCAGTCCCCGTGCTGTGGTTGTACATCATTTGATTCCTTTTAGTTGACTTATATAGCCGCCCAAAGACATCATAATACTCCCGCCAATCAAGTGCAGAATTGGTCCAAACTTGTCCCAAAGGTATGGTTGAAAATTCTGGAAACCTCTCCAAATTTAAAAGGTAATCTGAATGAGGTCTACACTCAGTGGGAAAACTGGATCACTCAGTCACTAGATGAGTGTTTCCCAAAAAATGCAACAACATCTAAAATGAATACAAAAAGAGCCCCTTGGTTCAACACCCATATAGTTTCCCTAAGGAAGGACTGCAAGAAGCTGGAAAGAAAATGGAGGAAGGATTATGATCCATCTTTAAAAGTTAGATATTCAACCATTTGGTTGTATCACAATGAAATCAAAAACGCCCAGGCCAATTTTTTTGAGGAAAAGATAAACCAGGCTGCAAATTTCCCTAAATAACTTTTTTAAGTTGTCAAAGCTTTGACAACCCTAAACCACGGTAATCTCCCTTCACAATCTTCCAAGAAAATATGCAATGAGTTAGCAATCTTTTTCCGAAAAAAGAAGGTTAAAGATATTTATGATTCATTTCTGGGAAGTACAGGGACAGACCCAAGGCAAGCAACAGACTTTCTGGCGACTCAAAACCTCTAATGAAGACATAGTATGGGCCCTTAAGGATAGAACCAAATCGGGATCTCCTTTCGATCCGGCACCCCCCATGTTCTATCTAAAGGCATTACGGCTATCCTCCCTTGCACAGGTGAAATTCTCAATTGCTCATTAGATTCGGGAACGGTCCCAAAAATCTGGAAGCATGTACTCATTAGACCGCTGCTCAACAAACCACATCTAGATCCATCACTACCCATTAACTACTGTCCTATCTCGTTGTTACCTTTCGTAGAAAAACTCCTAGAGAAGTATGTAAATCAGATGCAGTCTGCATTTCTGGTAGACAGTCATTCATCCCACACAGATGGGCTTTCGTGCTCAGCATAGCATCAAATTCACCTTTCTGGCAATTACCGAAGAGCTTAAAAGCACACTAGACCAAGGTGGCTCAGCTGCAGTCTTGCTCCTGGTTTTGAGCGGTGTGTTTGATACGGAAGATCACGTCATTTTGCTAAAACAGACTAAGGGAGGTGGAGATCTGGGATAAAGCCCTGGATTGGCTTACATCTTTTCTAAAAGACACATCCTTCCAAGTCATGGAATCCGGTTGTTTCTCTGACAGGATGCCATTGATATGTGGAGTACCACAGGGTTCATCGCCCAGTCCTACTCTATTTAATGTTTTCATGTGGCCACTGGCAGATATTGTCCAGTTTGGCCTAACCATGCTTTCCTATACACGATACACAGCTGGTAGTCTCCTTTGACAAGTGAGTAAATCTTGAATGCCAACAATTGGCGCCATGTTTGGAAAAAGTTTGAAATTGAACGGTGACAAGACAGAGTTGATGATTCTGGGGCACAACGCTGTCCTCAGGCCTCTGCCTAGCTGGCCAATTTGTATGGAGAGCTCTCCGGCCCCTAACTCTTCCATTAAGAATCATGGAATATCGATGGACAAAGAATTAACAATGGAAGAACAAGCAAAAAAGCTGACAGGCACTTGTTTTGGATTAATAAGGAAGGTCCTAGAATTGATCGCAGAGTATTTAAGGAAAACAGGACTCCAATCCATTGTGTTCTCACTCCTGTGCTAAGGTTATTCCCTTTATCTGGGTTCTCCGAAAAACGGTATAAAATGACTTCAAATAGAACATGGCAGCTAGGCTTCCGTCCAAAATCCCAGGTCACGAATTAGTAAGGAAGCATCTGATACAGCTTCATTGGCTTCCGAGTAATGAGAGGATCGAATTTAAGGCTTTGTGCTTGACACATAAAGCAATAAACACCAGAGGTCTCCCTAAAATCAGAAGCCTGGCTCTGCCACAGGTCCCCAATAAAAGTCTAAAATCCTCCCAAGAACGCCTTCTCAGAACCGCAAGATGGGGTGGCAGATCCTTTTCACAGCTGGTAACTATGGTTTGGAAAGTCTTGACCCACAATTTAAGACTACTAGAAGTGGAATCAAGATTCAGGAAAAAGTTAAAAACGTGGCTATTTCCTCAGTAACTTTACAAACATATTCCGTCACAGCAGCTGGATCACTTAGCTCTGGGAAGACCTTCGGGGCAGCCATGCGTTCTATAAAAAACTTTTAACATTAACATTAAAGTGCCATTCCACTATGCCTCATAGGTTTACGTATACTCAGGTGAAGCCTATATCCGATCAAAAGTGCCATAATGAGACTGTCGATTTGTATACATGTATTGTTCTGATGCCCATTTGGGTGGCGGGGGGGTTGTTTAACTGTACATAACAAACCTGAAAAAAAAAGTTTAAAAAAAAGTGCCATTCCAGCCCATGCAAGGCCTTTGAAGAAGGTGAAGGCCCCACGGAAAAGTTCAGTCACAGACGGCCAGGAATTTGCTGGTAAAGCCGAAAGACGACATACTGTGCCGTGGCTGAACACAAAGCCATCATTCATACAGAGGAATGCTAAAGGCAGCGACAACCAGGTACAGAGATGCGCTGAGGGCCCCAAGGTGCAAAAGTGTGCCAATGTAGGTGCCATTGTAGGTACCACGAACATTAGAAGACCGTGAAGCCAAGGTACAATGCACAAGGTTGAGAATGGCACTGAACACATGCAAGATAAAAAAAAGCCACCACTCGCCAACACAGCTGAAAAATGGTCCATACGACATCATGGTGATCGCGACGGCAGGCCTAGAGATGGTCTGAATGGTCTCAGTGCAAGTGGCCAGCCAATGTCGCCAGAGTAGGCCCTATTCTCAATGGCTGGAAGTTTCACAGGTGGTGATGATGCCAACGTTTTTCTGAAGCCGCCACTTCCTTTCGATACTGCCAAAAACCAGAATACTGGTGCCAGATGGACTGCCTGGATTGAGAAGTTTGATGATTTCATTGATACGATAAAAGAAGCAGATGACAAGAAGATCATCAAATACTTGAAGAACTTTGCAGGTGATGGAGTGAAAGAAGCAATAAAAGAAAATACCACAAGCTAACGAAGAATCTTAAAGTCACATTATAGCAGCTTCCGAAGTCAAGTTCAATCCAATAGCGAATGTCGACTATGAAAGGTGCATTTTCATTCAAGTCAGAAAGCACGCTGGACAAACAATGGATGCACTGGTTGAGACTTGACACGCTCATCAAGCATTGCAAGTTCAACTGTTTCAATGATGAAGTCCTACATTTCTCAGTAAACAATGGTTGCCTGTCTGACTCGTTCAGATTATGTATGCTGTGCAAGACACTCAGCACAGAAAGAGTGCTCATGCCCACGAGAGCAGAGGAACAAGCAGATTGACAAGCTGCTAATATGCAGGCTGGAGGAACTCAGAGTGAATCAGCATTAAACATGAAAGTAAGCAGATAAACTAAGTTGAGGGCCATAAAGTGATGTCTCCAAAGAAAAAGAAACTGTGCTTTCGATGCAGATTCTCCTTTCCACATGAAGGTAAATGTCCCGCCATTGGACAAGTATGTAAAGGTGGCGGGAAAGAGAACAATTTCTTGAAAATCAAAAGAGAAACCAATAAACGTCACGTCGAGAAGATAAGATGGATGCCAGAAAGTTCCAGAAGCACTCTAGCCAGGCCCACAAGGCGAAGTGGCTACATCATTTGAGGCAAGTGAAAAAAAAAAACAGTCAATCGTCATCCAAGTCGTCGCCCACAAGCTCGTCAACGCCATTGTTGAGCGACAGTTAAGAAGATGTCTGTGCAATGACAATCTCTACCAGTGAGCGACGTGAACATGTAGGTTTGGCCTCATGCAGAGAAGAGTCCAAGTCCATGAGAGATCGCCATTCGAAACAACCAAATTCCTTTGGACATTACCCAAGCTCACACACAAAGTGAATGTTTGTCCCATTTCCTTTTATCACACAGAGGAGCATCGATCAACATCATGCCGGCGGAAAAGTACCATGAACTGTCTCCAGTGACCCGTCTCACGCCTCTGAAGACAAAAGGTATACATGTGGGCTGCTTCTATGCCATTACAGAGTCAAGGAGATTTGTAGCGACACGAAAAGATGAATGTACAGTCGCTGATACGTGTTTTTCAAGGCACTTCGTGCAGTGCATTCTTACTCAGTTTCAGCACTGCTGCTGACATGGGTCTGATTTTTATCAACTAAAGTAACATAATAAGTCAGTTCCCGTCATTGTTTCATGCACCTAAAGGCTTAAAATCATGAAACTGCAGCTTCACAATAATGAGGACAATAGCCCTGTTGCTCAACAACATTGATCAATTGCTTTTCACTTGCAGAAAGCTGTTGAAAAAGAACAAGAAACACGGTTAAAGCAGGACATCATTGAAAGGTCTACTGGTCCGACGCCATGGTTTTCACCTATAGAGGTGGTGCCAAAAAAGGACAGTGGAGGTGCTTTGTATATCTGTGATGATATGCGCTAAGCTAACAAGGCAATGGAGAGAAAACAACATCCAGGTCTTCACATTGCAGACATGATTACACAGCAGAATGTTGACAACATTTTTTCCTGCCTTGATCTGAACAAAGGGTATCATCAACTCGAACTGGAAGAAAGTTGCAGGTACATTATGACCTTTTTGATCCATGTTGGTTTGTTCAGATATAAATGATTATGCTTTGGGGTATCATCTGCAGCAGAACTCTTTCAGGATGTCATCAGACGCATAATACAGACTGTCACACATGCCTTTAATTGCAGTGATGGTATACTTGTGTTTGGGCCACTCGAAACGACCATGACAAAGCCCTGACACGAATCTGCCATTTACAATGAGTGTAGTAAAGTGTGAGGTTCACAAAACAAAACTCAAATTCTTTGAGCATATTTTTCCTGAAGGGGGAAGGACACCAGACCCGGCTAAAGTACAAGCATTATCATCCACTAGTCCCCCACAGGATGCGATCGTGCTGTGATCCTTCCTTGGCATGGCCAATTACTGTTCCAGGTGAACTCATAATTTTGCCACGGTCAGTGCACCATTGAGAAACTTGATAAAAAGGAACGCTGTGTATAGGTGGTCACATGAATGTGATCACAACTTCAAGAAAATCAGCATGAGATAGAGAATGCTACTGAAATGGCCTCTTTTGATCCAAAACTGCATACTGAGTTAGTGGTTGATGGAAGCCTGGTGGGGTTGGGTGCAATCTCAGCTCCAAACAGTGGTTGTGACAATGCACAGAGACACATTGTGGCTTATGTGCTCAAGAGTCTGTCATAGACCGAGCATTCTTACTCCCAACCTGAAAAGGAAAGCCTGCTGTAGTGTGGGCTTGTGAACACTTCCATGTGTTTCTATACAGAAAACTTTTCACACTTGTCACTGACCACCAAGCGATGATCACCATTTTCAGGAATCCAAAGGCCAAGATGCCCCCTCAAATTGAGAGGTGGGGGTTGAGACTGCAAGGGTAAGATTACACTATTGTGCACCGGCCAGGGGAAGATCAAAATCAAGCTGACTACTTTTCACAAGTGCCACTGCAGTGTCATGATGCAACGTCTAAAGAGGTTGAGGCCTATGTTAACTTCATAGTCAAATCTAGTATGCCTGCTGCTCATTCTGTAGAAATAATTCTGGCTTTAACAAACACAGATCAAGATGTAATTGTTCTCAAAGATATTACTTCACAGCAATCCTGAAGAAAACATATTCGACCCCTAAAGAATCATTTTGAATATCAAAAGTTCAAAAATGTCAGAGAAGAACTTTCTGTTACTCAAGAAGGCATTATTTTATGAGGATTATTATACCCGCAGCCTCAGGCAACAAGCTATTGAGCTAGCTCACTAAGGTTATCGTTACCTTGTAGCAACTATGAGAGCCATCTCAGCTACCAAGTGTGGTTTCCTCGGCTTGATGAAAGAGTTGAAAAAGAATTAAAGGCCTGCCATTTGTGTACCTGTCTGTCTCCGTAGACAATGCAGCGCCCACTAACCATGTACGATCTCCTAAAGCAAGCGATGAAGTGGATTGCCATTGATCTCTTTGGTCCCCTCAACAATGGACATCATACCATGGTAATCGTTGATGAATAATCCAGGTTTCCCCTTGTGGAAGACATGTAATCAACTACACATGATAAAGTCTTTGGGGTACTGAATGATGTTTTTGCGACAAAGATTATCTCACAAGCATGAATGTAAATCATCAGAAAGCATACCTCTCTGACCATATGTGAACGGGGTTGTCGAACGATTCATGGGCACTCTACAGAGAGTGGATCAGCATGCTGTGCCGGAAGGAAGTGACCGCCGTTCTGCTTTGGGTTTGGCCATTCATGATTACAGGTCCACTCCGCATTCCACAACAGGTAAAAGCTCTGCCACCTTGATGTTTGGGAGAGCCATGGGAACTAAACTGCCACAGTCGACCAACACGAGAGTGACTGATGCTGACGCGATCCGTGAAACTGATTTTGTGAACTAGTCAAAAATGAGGACTTATGCTGATAAAGGAGGAGGTACTCAGGACACGGTTTTCAAGGAGGGAGACCGAGTCCTGGCCTAGCAACAACAGAATGCAAGTCGAATGCTCCGTTTGATACTGCTGAGGGTCATGACGGACAAGGAGATATGGTGAATACGACTCCGGGTAACTACCGCGCTTTATAAATCGTCTTTCTATTCCATTCCATTCCAATACTGAATGTCCTGAAAAGTCCATTATGAGAGACTCATCACATTTCAAGCTTCTTCCCTCGGTGTTTGTCGGCTCTAGATATCCGCACTGAGTTATGTCCACCTGTGAGTTGTGGAGCCGGACTCCTACACCTGCATCACCTACATCCAATGCAAGCGTCTCACATTCACCTCCACAACCTCAGACGACAACATCTGGAATGCTGCTTTGAGCTCCTCGACAACTCATTGAGGAGCTGTGATGTACATTTGTAAATTCAGTATGTTTTATTTCACAGAAAAGAGGCTGTAGTGTGTTGTATATATTTGTATAGCAAAACGCTTCTGGTCCCTGAAGGACTTTGTAGAAATGACGTAAGCATTGGTGTGATTAAATAAAGTTTGTGGCGTAATACGAAGTTAGTTCACGGTTTCACTCTGAAGAATAAAGACGTGCAGTACAAAGGTCCATGTGCAGTATAGTTATTTGCATGCTACAGGGCTGAGGAGGACGCTACAGCCTGTTCTCTTTGTCTACCATAATCTCGCAGCTATTTGTTCATCTACCATTTCCTCCTTTCTTTGGGTAAACCTTTTTTTGAACTATTTCATCGTCACCATCACATCTACCTTGTGTCTTTTTCATAATAATTTTTTTCCCTTGCGACTTGCTGTTTTTCCTGTGAGGATCTACGTCGTGCACCCTGCTTTGGTGTGTCTGCTGGGCGGAGGCGGCTTCCGTGAACAACTCGCCGGACCCGCTGCGCGGGTCCCGCAGCGCGCCTGTGGCAGAGGAGGCGGTTGGGCACAGGCTGCTGAGGACTGCGGGAGGAGAGCGAGAGAGGCGTTGGGACCAGCGGGGTTGCGAGTGTCAAGCAGGGACTCCAGTATCCAGGAGCCCCTGCGCGCCCAATTAGTAACACCTGGGCTGCTCTCCCCGCTGGCCACGCCCCCCCGCCGAGGAAGTGAAAACCGGCATCCTCCCCTTCCCACCCGGGACCCTTGCGACTTGCTGTTTTTCCTGTGAGGATCTATGTCGTGCACCCTGCTTTGGTGTGTCTGCTGGGCGGAGGCGGCTTCCGTGAACAACTCGCCGGACCCGCTGCGCGGGTCCCGCAGCGCGCCTGTGGCAGAGGAGGCGGTTGGGCACAGGCTGCTGAGGACTGCGGGAGGAGAGCGAGAGAGGCGTTGGGACCAGCGGGGTTGCGAGTGTCAAGCAGGGACTCCAGTATCCAGGAGCCCCTGCGCGCCCAATTAGTAACACCTGGGCTGCTCTCCCCGCTGGCCACGCCCCCCTGCCTATCAGCCAACCAACAAATCGGTCCTGTGTACTTAGGCCTGCGCAGTAGCCGCTACGCGGGAGCGTGCGGGAGCGCGCCGGGAGAAGCCCGGGACAAGGGCGGGACCGTCTGTGGCCGTCCGGGGCAGGAGGAGGCAGGGCAGGGCCACCCCATTTTCATCTACCGTACCGGTTTCAACTTGTGGTGCCGCAACTCAGCATGTCAACTCGCTCCGGTAAGGCCTTGAGGGGTTGCGGGGAGAGTGCCCCCGGGGGTGCTATGTTCGGCTCTATGGACAAATTCCTGACAAGGGTGGCGGCTGTCATCGACAATGAACTTGCCATATCTGAACGGCGCCTTTCTCTTGACTTTCCTCCTGCTAAAAGTCCATCTCCAGCAATAGTGTTGTCCCCTTTAAATCCTACTTCCCCTGCACCCTTGCTTGGGGATCTACCTGGGGATTCTTTTATTGCACCATCAGTGGGTGGTATAGAAGGGTTAGAAAGCTCACTGACCGGTAACCACGGTACTAGTCCTTGTGCCGTGCTTATAGATCTATGCAATGAGCTCTCCTTAGCAGGCTCACCTGGCATTCAGTCCCAACACTGCCCTGAGGTTCCTGCTCCCGTCCCACAAGCTCCGACTAAAAAGCGACCTAACCAGGAGCCTATCAAAAGGAAGGGGAAAAGGGCAATTTACACTCGAAAGGGCTGCTCATCCAAGATTACTAACCATCCCAGGTACCCGCCCCTGAGGGGTCCTTCCCCCCAGAGCGCCGCAGGACCTGTATCCTCAGGGACACCTATTTGCGCTCCAGCTGTTATTGATACAGTACCACCTTCCTTGTTGGCCCCACCAACGCCTGACCAGGCCAACGTGGGTCACTCCATGGAGGCGATTGAGAAGCTGGTCAAGTCTCTTGTGTTGCCACTTATAGACCAGGTCAAGAGGTTGGGGGACAGGCTTGACTGCTTTGAGCAGGTTACTAGGGACAATTTTTTTGCCCTAAAGACCCTTCTCAAGCACCAGCCAAAGCTCAGTGAGGACAGGACAGATAGGTTAGATAAGTCCAATAGGATAGAGGTTCCAGTGAGACCCCCCTTGGGAGATCAGCTGATGCAGCCGCCCAAGCATCCAGCCCCTGGGAATACTATCTTGGCTGCTCCTAAGGTTGGTCCTAGACAGATAAAGCCGAAGGCTCCCACTCATGCTGCTCACGTGCATGCTACCCCTCCCCCAGTAGCAATAACCCCGGTGGCTACCCAGGACCTAAGGCAACACCAGAAGGGAGGGACGGGCCCTACTTCGCAACCTGGGGCTGTTATATCTGATGCAACTGGCGGTGTTGCATCAACTTCTAAGGTTGCATCTATTCCCGTCCCACCTACAAATCGTCTCCCTTTAGGTCCTCCTCAGAACAGTAGACGAAAGTGCCCCCCAGTTAACCTCCCCCCTGAGTGCCACCCGTATGTTGTCATCCTTACGAAAGTCCCTCCTATTGGGAGTACCCAGCGGGAAAACCATCAGGCACTCAAGAATAAGGTCATCCACTGGCTGAAAGCCAACAGGCCCCTGCCTGCGGGAGTGGATGGTATTATTCTTGGTGTACGCAGGGTGGGATGGATTGGACACGGGAAAAAATCGCTCGAAGGGGATTGCGTGGTGGTAAACTTCCAAGATGCTAGGGTTGCCCATCTAATATGCTCTCAAGGTCAACCCATGGTTGGATCGGGTATCGACATAGTCGATTTGACATTTTTTTACCCACGGTCTATTATGACCACCCCCACCATCCACCTTGGACAACCCACCTATATTAGCAGCCCTGGGGGCCAATTTTCTGTGGAGAACACTGCCCACGGCCTTTCGACCCCGGGAGTTTTTTCCCAGCAGCCATGCCTAGCTCCAGTGATACCAAATTGGGGACCTTGGAGCTGTTGACTCAGTTATGATCAGGGGGAGGACGCTGTGGCCCCAGGCTTTGTCGCTGAGTCAACATCATACCCCAAATCCAATGGCTCCTCCTCCCCACCGCTGACTCAGGCTCGGCCGAGTCTGTAGAGGGGAAGGGGGAGACTGGGGCATCCTATAATTTTCTGGCTGGTCCCCCTGATGTGGGTTCTGTGGTCTTATCACCCCCTGTCGAGGATTGTAGCATTGCAGCTGTAATGGACCCCCAGATTAGGGTTTTCAGCTGGAATGTGGCGGGCCTCGAGAGGAAGCTGGCGTTGCCGGACTGGAGCGAGCGTGTGGAGCAATACTCCATATGCCTGTTCCAGGAAACCTGGAGTCGGGTGCCCCTACACAAGGCGGGCTATTCCACCCACTTTTTGCCGGCAGTAGAAAGTGCAACTGGCAGGGGCCGCCCCTCTGGTGGCCTGTTAATCTGGGTAGCCACTGAACTCAACTGTAGGGTGGAGGAGAGGGACACTAATTGCCCTGACCTCCTAAATATTTTGCTTAGAAATTCCCAGGGCAGAGTTATTCTAAATATTTTTAACATCTATGCCCGTGGCACTAAGGGGGGAAGAGAATCCCCAGTTATAGCTTGCCTGGAAGCGCAACTCCGCTCATCTCCACACAGGTCCTGTACCTTGTTGGCAGGTGACCTGAACTGCACTTTCGAGCCCCTGGACCTGGACATCCTAGCAGATCAAGAGGTACTTGATAATGGGTGGGGGATTCCGCCCCTCGAGCTTAGTCCTGTTAAAAAGTGGACAGAAGTGGCCCTCCAGATTAACTCATTAGTTATGGAGTTTGGTCTTAGAGCTGCCAATGGCAGGACCAGGTCCGACAAAGTAGGGGCGCACACCTACAACAGGCCAGGACACACGTCACGGATTGATTATTTCCTCCTTGACATACACCTGTGGAGCCTGGTGGAGGACATGGTAGTTGTACCTTCTGTGGAGAGTGACCACAATCTCCTGTCCCTCACCCTGTCCCACAGGTGTGTCAATAGTACCGTGAGTAGTTCTCCTTGTAACCCCGCTCCGGACCTGTCAGTGGTCACGAACTGTGGACGAAGGCTAAAGTGGGCGAAGCTAGCTCTTTCGGAGGAGAAAACCTCTGCGATTAGGCAGCTTCTGGTCTCAGCCCTAGCCAATCTTGACTGCCAAGAGGAAGGGCTGATGGAGGTGGCACCCAGGTTTTGTGTCATAATTCAGGCCATTGGCGACCTCTTTGTAGTTCCAGCTCACCCGAGCGGAAGGAAACCAAGCCTACGATCGGGTCAGGGCTGGTACAACCAGAAGTGTAGGGAGGCGAAATCACTCCTTATCGAGGCAGTCAAGTCCAAATTACCGTCTAGGACTAGGGAGGCCAGGAGACACTATGCACTCTGCCAGAAAAATGCAAGGATGGAGTGGGAGGTTAATTTCTGGCAGGACCTCCTGGCTGCCAGTCGTGGGAAAGATGCCAAAGGTTTTTGGGACATGGTGGGCAAAAGGAATCGTCCTGACGATTCCCGGAGGACTTGTGCCATTAACGCCCAGACTTGGTTCTCCCATTTCCAAAATCTTTATTCTGCTGTCGAAGGCCCACTTAATGATTCCTTTAAAATCCCACCCTTTACTCTAGTTCGTGACCTGGAACTGTTTTCTCCCCTGGATGTAACAAAGCAGATCAAAACCTTGGTCCCTTTGAAAGCAGCTGGTCCGGATGGCCTACCGGGGGACATCCTCCGTGCTTACCCGGAAGAATGGGGGGTACTAATCTCTGCACTCCTCAATGCAATCATGGGGGGAGGGCCTGTGCCTGACTCCTGGAGAGGTGCGGAGGTGGTCCCCATTTTTAAAAAGGGCAGTCGGGACTTACCCGGGAACTATAGGCCTATAAGCCTAATAGACTCCAGCCAGAAATTGGCCGGGAAAACCATCTTGGGGAGAATCACTCAATGGGTGGACGACAATCACATTCTGTCCGACATGCAGGCTGGGTTCCGTTCGGGTACAGGAACTATTGAACAGGCCTTTAGGCTTTTGTTGTTACACTGGAAGGTGGTGGTGCTGGGCAAAGGCAGTCTTTACTTGGCCTTTATTGACCTTAAGACTGCCTTTGACCTGGTACCAAGGGAGGAACTTTGGAGGGTGCTTCATGGTTTAGGGATGCCCCCGTACCTATTGGACCTCCTTATTAACCTGCACATCAACACCTATGCCCAGGTTAGATGGGGGCTGAATGGGGAAAAGACCGATAAGATCAGGGTCGAGAGGGGAGTAAGACAGGGCTGTGTCTTGGCCCCTACCTTATTCTCCCTCTATATTAACGGGGTAGTAGATCATCTACTGGGCGAACCATCAGACGCTCCCAGCCTGGGTGGAGTAAAAATTCCAACTCTGTTGTTCGCCGACGACACCCTCCTTATTTCTAAAACCCCCCAAGGTCTACAGACATTGCTGAACCGCTTCCAGGACTTCTGTACCACTAAAGGCCTCGTCATTAACATAGACAAGACCAAGTACCTAGTCATGCATCCACCTCGCAAACTTGGCCGCCCTCCAATTCTGAACTCTATACCCCTAGAAAGAGTGGCGGAATTTGATTATCTGGGAATCCGACTGAATGATGCAATGAGCTGGACTGCCCACATTGATAAAATGACTCTGGCCCACAAAAGGGTGGGGGGCGCCCTTCTTAAGGAGTACAATAACTCCACAAAACATTGTGTTGCTCCTATACTTGAGATCTACAAAGCTCGTGCGGTCCCAGCTTCACTCTATGGATCGGAACTGTGGGGCTTGGGCAAAGTCGACTCATTGAGTAAGGCCGAAAACAAATTTATCAAGGATCTTCTTGCCATTCCATCGAGCAGCCCGACCATCCCAGTGCTCATGGACACTGGCTGTAAAGCCATAAGGGACCAGGCTCGGCTTCGTCCCCTTCTGCTCTGGGCACGCTTGTGGAGGGTCCCGGAGCTACAATCCTATGCCAATGGGCTGGCAGAAGTGATGCATGCTGATGGTTGGAGTAGCATCAAATGGCTGAAGGACATAAAACATCTTTTAGGGGAACTTGGTTTGGACTCTTGCTGGCATAGTCACTCCGCTCCTCCAAAGAAGATTCTAAAAAAACTTTTCTGGGAGTGGGTTAGTGTGAAGCGCTCTAGAAGCCAGCAGCACTGCAAAACCACCGCAGCTTTCCTGCTGTTCAAAGACGCTGTCTTGTATGAGCCATATATGGATATTATATCAGTTGCTATGGATAGGTCCTTGTACATTAAATTTCGGCTAGGAACCTTGCCCTTGGCCGACCTCTGTTCAAGGTGGAATAAAGCCCAGCCCACATCACGCTTTTGTGCCTTTTGCCAGGATAAACCAGAGACGGTGCCACACTTCCTTTTTGAATGCCCGGACTATGGTCGCCCCAGATCACGTTGGCTTGGTCCCATTTGCAGAGAACTGGGGACTCGTCAGTACTCTGTTGCCCTTCGGATTCTTTTAACTAATACAGCCCCTCCTATTGTTTGTGCTGTTGCTAAGTTTTTAAAATGGGCTTGGTTGATTAGACTTAGAAGACTGACCATAACAATTTAATTCCTTTTTATCTAATTTATGCTGACATAACGTGTTTTAATTTTCATTCCATTTGTACAGTCTTACTTATTTCGACATGCTGTTTTTATCTTTTTGTACTGCTTTTATGATATGTGCATATCGAAATAAAGCATCAATCAATCAATCAATCAATAATTTTTTTCAATAAACACATATCACCTTGATTTCCTTTGTTAATGTTTTCATTTTTACCAAATAAACATTTCCAGTTTTGGGTGGGGGGAATATATATATATATATATATATATATACAAAATCACCTCTATATAGAGCAACTTAGAACCTCAACCCCCGTCACTGTTGCAACTCAAATTCAACTACAGACTCATCTCCCTCCTACAATACCCAGCAAAGGTATTAGAGAAACTAAACCAACCCCTCACCGACCACCTCAGCAAACACTAGCTCATCAATGGTACTCAGTCCAGATTCAGGCCAAAACGCAGTACAGAAACAGCGCTCTCAACACTACAGACAACATCCACATAATTGTTGACAGAGGAGACATGGCATCTCTCATTCGCCAGGACCTCTCTGCAGCATTTGACTGTGTTCTCCCACCCTATCCTCGTCAGGCACCTGCATGAGTTGGCATCCAAGGATTCACTCTCTGCTGGACCTGCTCCTTAATGGATAGGACACAAGCTGTCAACCTGGCACCTTACTCCTAGGAAGCCTGCAGACTCATCTGTGGAGTGCCTCAAGGTTCGTCGCTCAGCCCTACCTCTTCAAAGCATACATGATCCCTCTTACCAAAGTCATCCACACACCCTACATCAACATCCTGTCCTCCACCGATGCCACGCAACTCATACTCTCCTTCTCGGACAAGACCAACGAAAGAAGAAAAAAAGTTAATTGCCTCCATGACCAAAGTCGTTACCTGGAAGATAGTCAACTATCTTACGCTCAACACTGACAAGACAGAAGAAGTTATATTCAGGAAGAAACCCTTACAATGAGACTCAAACTGGTGGCCGGCCGAACTCAGATCCACATCCACATCCACATCCAGCACTTATGCTATGAACCTCAAAATAATAATCAACAGCAAACTGGACATGGCACAACATATCAATGCTGTCACTGCATCCTGATTCCACACCCTAAGGATGCTGAGGAAAATCTGCAAATGGCTCCCAAGCGACACTAGAAAAACTTACACTCACACCATAGTTACCAGTGAGTTGGACTATGTAAACACCCTATAGGTCAACGGCACCAAATAACTCACTAGAAGACTACAAACATCACACTACACCTGAGAGAGTTCCACTGGTTCTCCCCATACACATTCATTTCAGACTGCTCACACAAACATTCAAGAAATTACACAACTTAGGCACCACCTACCCGAACGGTAGCATCTCCTTCCATTAACCACCCAGACACCTCCGCTCTGCTGGACTCCTACTCTCACACATCCCACACATACTCAGTACAGATCAGGAGGACATGCATACTCTTCCATCTCTCCTAACGCATGGAACAACCTCCTACTCCACATCAGAGTTTCCACCTCTCGCCTTGAAATCCGCAAAAAACCGAAGACCTGGCTTTTCAATGTACCAACCTACCAAGGGCAGGACTAGGCAAACACGCTCAGTGCCTGGTTACCCTTGCGGCTGATAGTGCACTTTACATGCACATATAACAGTGTGGTGAAAGTGGGTAAGGCGCCCGCCCCTCCATGCCTTTATATACAATGCACGGTCTAGTTGTATGCTGGAGAAGAAGGGGCGGCTCCTCCATGTGGACGTCAGAGCGTCGCCCCACGGCTTTCTCGCAGTGCGAAAAGCAGAAACATAAAATGATATAAATACCATTTTACGGTTCTGCTTCTCGCACTACGAGAAAGCAGAAGAAGGGTATGCCTGGTTGGGAATGGGCAGGTCGGGGAGGAGTGGCTAGCCCAATGTTATGGGCGCTGACTGTTTGGTCGGCCCAGGGACGACCAAAGCAGTCATAGCACTCTCCGTTTCCTTCATGTAGGCTGCTGCGCAGCCTGCAAGAAGAAAACGGACACCCCATAGACGCCTGTAAGGAAGGCGTCCTAAGCAATCACAACGCTGCCATTGCAGCATTGTGATTGACTTAGGGGTAGAGAGGGAGGCTGCCTGCTTTTGCTACCAGTGAGCAGAGAGCAGGAGGCTAGACGCGTCAATCCAACACCAGAGGCGAAGGCACTTAAAAAAAATAAATGTAATTAAATGAATCCCCTTCACCAACTACCCACGCATACCCCTCCCCCCCCACCCGCGATTCATGCCGGCTGCGACTGTGGGGAAGGATGCTGCGCTGCAGGGAGTTGGTAGCAGCTCTAAGGCCAGAGACTAAAGCAGCGCATTGAGGGTCACAATGGTACCAGGTGTGCAGGACTTTGGAACAGGTTTTATTTTGGGCGGCAGGGCTGCAGGAACAGACATGCAGGGTGGGCTGGGACAGGTTTCAGGTGCACGGCTGGCTGGGACGGAGAGTCGGGTGCACGGCTGGGACGGGGCGGCAGGTGCAGGGCTGGGACGGGGGCGTCAGGTGCAGGGCTGGGACGGGGCGTCAGGTGCAGGGCTGGGACGGGGGCGTCAGGTGCAGGGCTGGGACGGGCGTCAGGTGCAGGGCAGGGACGGGGGCGTCAGGTGCAGGGACGGGGGCGTCAGGTGCAGGGCAGGGACGGCGGCGTCAGGTGCAGGGCAGGGACGGGGGTGTCAGGTGCAGGGCAGGGACGGGGGCGTCAGGTGCAGGGCAGGGACGGGGGCGTCAGGTGCAGGGCAGGGACGGGGGCGTCAGGTGCAGGGCAGGGACGGGGGCATCAGGGCAGGGACGGGGGCGTCAGGTGCAGGGCAGGGACGGGGGCGTCAGGTGCAGGGCAGGGACGGGGGCGTCAGGTGCAGGGCAGGGACGGGGGCGCCAGGATCAGGGCAGGGACGAGGGCGTCAGGTGCAGGGCAGGGACGGGGGCATCAGGTGCAGGGACGGGGGCGTCAGGTGCAGGGCCGGGGGCGTCAGGTGCAGGGACGGGGGCGTCAGGTGCAGGGACGGGGGCGCAGGTGCATGGCAGGGACGGGGGCGTCAGGTGCACGGCAGGGACGGGGGCGTCAGGTGCACGGCAGGGACGGGGGCGTCAGGTGCAGCGTCAGGTGCAGGGACGGCGGCGTCAGGTGCAGGGCAGGGACGGGGGCGTCAGGTGCAGGGCAGGGACGGGGGCGTCAGGTGCAGGGCAGGGACGGGGGCGTCAGGTGCAGGGCAGGGACGGGGGCGTCAGGTGCAGAACAGGGACGGGGGCATCAGGTGCAGGGCAGGTACGGGGGCGTCAGGTGCAGGGTAGGGACGGGGGCGTCAGGTGCAGGGCAGGGAAGGGGGCATCAGGTGCAGGGCAGGGACGGGGGCGCCAGGAGCAGGGCAGGGACGAGGGCGTCAGGTGCAGGGCAGGGACGGGGGCATCAGGTGCAGGGACGGGGGCGTCAGGTGCAGGGCCGGGGGCGTCAGGTGCAGGGCCGGGGGCGTCAGGTGCAGGGCCGGGGGCGTCAGGTGCAGGGACGGGGGCGTCAGGTGCAGGGACGGGGGCGTCAGGTGCACGGCAGGGACGGGGGCGTCAGGTGCACGGCAGGGACGGGGGCGTCAGGTGCAGCGTCAGGTGCAGGGCAGGGACGGGGGCGTCAGGTGCAGGGCAGGGACGGGGGCGTCAGGTGCAGGGCAGGGACGGGGGCGTCAGGTGCAGGGCAGGGACGGGGGCGTCAGGTGCAGGGCAGGGACGGGGGTATCAGGTGCAGGGACGGGGGCGTCAGGTGCAGGGACGGGGGCGTCAGGTGCTTAACAACTGGGCATGAAAGGTCCAGGGATTCCAGGACTATATCTGTTTTCACAAAGATTTTTGTATATGCAGGGGAAACATACTCAAAAACTCTGGACCTTTTAGAGTTTTGAAAATAGAAAGTTTTTAAGTAAGGAGAGTATGTATTCCAAGTTAAGATGCTATGTAAGGTTAAATCCAGTAGTCTTTGATGCAAGTTTTCACTTAAGAAAGAAAGTCGGTCCAATTTTTAAGAAAGTGAAATTTTTATTTATGCAGAGATTGAGTATTGACAGCCGACACGTGTTTCGCCCTCTGTGGTGAATTGCGCCAGGGCTTTCTCAAGGCTAAGTTCAAATGTTTGGTGTCATTCTGTTGATTTCTCTAATATGCATTACCATTTGTATATCGCAATATATTCTGTAAATAATTCAGTTTCGAGATAAATCTCCTCCGGACAGCCAACATTTCTGTAAACCGCCGTGCGCTGCAACGGAGTCCCGTTGAATTATTTATAGAATATATTGTGATATACAAATGGTAATGAGAAAGCCCTGGCGCAATTCGCCACAGAGGGCGAAACACGTGTCGGCTGTCAATACTCAATCTCTGCATAAATAAAAATTTCACTTTCTTAAAAATTGGACCGACGGGGGCGTCAGGGACGGGACGGGGGCGTCAGGTGCAGGGCAGGGACGGGGGCGTCAGGTGCAGGGCAGGGACGGGGGCGTCAGGTGCACGGCAGGGACGGGGGCGTCAGGTGCACGGCAGGGACGGGGGCGTCAGGTGCACGGCAGGGACGGGGGCGTCAGGTGCACGGCAGGGACGGGGGCGTCAGGTGCACGGCAGGGACGGGGGCGTCAGGTGCACGGCAGGGACGGGGGCGTCAGGTGCACGGCAGGGACGGGGGCGTCAGGTCCACGGCACGGACGGGGGCGTCAGGTGCACGGCAGGGACGGGGAGTCAGGTGCACGGCAGGGACGGGGCGTCAGGTGCAGGGCTGGGATGGGGGCATCAGGTGCACGGCAGGGACGGGGGCGTCAGGTGCACGGCTGGGACGGGGGCGTCGGGTGCAAGGCTGGGACGGGGGCGTCGGGTGCAAGGCTGGGACGGGGGCGTCGGGTGCAAGGCTGGGACGGGGCGTCGGGTGCAAGGCTGGGACAGGGGCGTCGGGTGCAAGGCTGGGACGGGGGCGTCGGGTGCAAGGCTGGGACGGGGGCGTCGGGTGCAAGGCTGGGACGGAGGCGTCGGGTGCAAGGCTGGGACGGGGCGTCGGGTGCAAGGCTGGGACAGGGGCGTCGGGTGCAAGGCTGGGACGGGGGCGTCAGGTGCAATGCTGGGACGGGGGCGTCAGGTGCAATGCTGGGACGGGGGCGTCAGGTGCACGCTGGGACGGGGGCGTCAGGTGCACGGCTGGGACGGGGGCGGCAGGTGCACGGCTGGGACGGGGGCGGCAGGTGCACGGCTTGGACGGGGGCGCCCGGTGCACCGCTGGGACGGGGGCGGCAGGTGCACGGCTGGGACGGGGCGGCAGGTGCACGGCTGGGACGGGGGCGTCACGTGCTCGGCTGGGACGGGGCGTCAGGAGGAGAGGTCTGCCACCAAGTTCTGGGAGGTGTGACCGGACTCCCTCTGCTCGGCAGGACCGCACAGAGGCTCTGGAGAGGCAGCAGCTGCTGCTGACTGCTCCCCAGGGCTCCGCTTCCAGCTCGTTTATGTGTAGGCCTCACTCACCTGCGGCAGCCTCGTGCAGGGGGCGTGCCCGGGCACTCCCATGCCGAAGCGAAAAGGGGTGAGGGCATGGGTTCTCTGGTGGGTTTGGGGGGTGGTGGGTGATTTCTACTGGCGGGGTGTAGGTAGGTGTGTGCAGGGCCCTTGCTCAGGGCCGGATCTAGGCTCATGGTGGCCCTGGGCAGGGAGGGTAGGTAGGGGGCCCCGGAAGAGGGGGTCCGGGCGGGGCGGAGCGCGCAGGCCAGTAAAGAGGGGAGGGGGTCATGTGTTTGGAAGTGGAACAGAGCCGGAGGCCGCCAAATCCCTGCCAGCGGCCGCCACGCAAATATGTATCCATCTTCAGAGGATTATTATGTTAAGGATATATATTGCGTGGTGGCCCCTGGGGTTTGGTGGCCTGGTGCAGGTGCACAGCTTGCACATGCCTAAGGCCGGCCCTGCCTTGCTTGCAGTAGCGGGGCACATGTCTGCGATGAAGCGCCGGCGGGGGTTATGTGCATAGTGCAGACCCCTTCACCCGCTGTAGAGGGGTACTTGTTGTACAACGGAGTGGTCTCTTTACCTGCCGAGGGGTGCAGGGCCTCTGCTGGGATGCAATATCACACCTACCCCGGGAAGATAATCGGGCCCACGTGGAACCACCATGTTGAGTTTGAAGTGGGGGTGCAGGTTTCCTTACCTGCTGCCGGTGCAGATTCTGTGCCCGGGTGGCCGAGGGTTCCCTGAAGCCATCCTCGCTGTCCGAGCTTGCCATGGCATCTTCGGGGGGGTGTGCGAGGCGGTCCGACACTGCCACCATCCTCTGCCCGCTGCTGGCCCGGCTAGGCAGGGGGCGACAGCTACATCCTCCGGTACGGAGGTGAGGTGCGCCCTCAACGCGGGGGTGATGCCCCTCTCCCTGGGTGCTGCCGCCTTCACTCTGGGTAGGTTTTGTCCCCCGCTATTGAGTCACATAGATTGCTCCGGCTCCGTCGCTCTCCGGTTGGACCCCTCGGTTTCTGGCAGCTGCGGGTCCCTCCGTCTCTGTCCACAGGTGGTCCCTGGCCGCAGCACGGTCCTCTCAGTCTCTGCGGCTGCTGGCTCCTCAGCCTTTGGCTGCTGGTAACCCCTCAGTCCGTGGCTGGAGCTGCCCCCCGTCTCTGGAGGCTAGTGGCCCCTCAGTCCAGGGCGGCTGCTGGCCCCTCAGTCCAGGGCGGCTGCTGGCCCCTCAGTGGAGGTGCCTGCTTCTTCTGGCTGCCGCCGCCCTCCACAGGCTTCATCTGGCGCCTCCAAGTACCCCTTGACTTTCACTTTCCCCTGGCCTTGCTGCCTGTACCTGACCCTTTACACTCGGTTTGTCCAGACTCAGGGATCTTGCTGTCTGTGTGTTCCTGGCCCTTCACTCAGTATCTGGCCGGTGCCTGGCTCTGTGATCCTGGCCCTCCCAGTCTTGAGCTGTGTGCTCCTGGCCCTCCCAGTCTTCAGCTGTGTGATCCTGGCCCTCTCAGTCTGTTGCTGGTGCCAGTCCCTCCCATATCACGCCCGCCTTGCCCCTCACACTCTGTTCCCTGCCCCTCCCTGCTGCCCCCTCACTAAATACCACTGGCTTGAACTCTCTCGAGGTTGCTGTAAGCGCCGCTATTCCTGCCCCACTCTCGCTTTTCCTGCCCCGCTCTATGTAAACATTGCCCCTCTGTGCAGAGAGACAAAGGCAGCCCGTGCTGAGATAATGTAATCCGTTATCTAAAGGGATTCAGTGCAGGCTGCACAGCTGACATCAGAGGGCGGGGCCTGCCGCGTCACGTGCTTGTCTGCTGCTGTGCTGGGACCAGTCTACTCTTGCAAGAACCGCTTGCTTATCGCTCCGATCATTTCAGGATCAATACATACTCCCAGTGCCCTGGAAGGGATGTTTTGTATTTATGTCGCGTCACGGGGCGGTCACTGCAACAGACAACGTGAACACCGATCGCTCGTTCTCGCATGGAAGTGCTTAGTGATCTATTTCTAACGCCTATTCGCTGTTCTCAACGCCTTTCTTATTATGCAAGGTATTTTGTGATATAAACCAACGCCAATTTACAGCGGGGCGAGTTAGTGACAGTGTACCTGGCTGGCATCCACCCCAAGAGTCTATGAACAGACATTTAATAGTTGAAAGGAAGCTGTGATTCCTAATTAAATATTATTCTGGGTTTTCACACCATTTTCGTTTGCATTTCACAGCACTCAAGGCATAAGATTAGCAGATGGTCATGACGAAGACGGCATATCCCGTTCCTGGTTTTCATTCTAAAAATACACTTTTATCTGCTGCTGCTGCCTATAATAGCAGTGAACAAGAAGGACTAGAACCCCGAGGCTGTCAAACCCCGGGAGCGGAGCATTGTGGGTCT
Source organism: Lissotriton helveticus (assembly GCF_964261635.1). Lineage (NCBI taxonomy): Eukaryota > Metazoa > Chordata > Amphibia > Caudata > Salamandridae > Lissotriton > Lissotriton helveticus. The sequence continues at coordinate 163,308,612 of NC_136061.1, read as the reverse complement.
GATAACATGGAGACACCTGGTTAATTGAATCATCCCGCCTTAATAGTACTCAGTTTCCCAAATTGGGAGTGAGTAAGTACGTTTATTGTGCATGATTAATTAAAACCGTTGCATACACATGATAATAAAATTCATAGTAATTCAGTGAGTAAAAGCAATGCTAAAAGGTCAACAAAATGCATTATATTAACCCCTTGCGTGCTCATGACGGAATCACACCGTCATGAGCAACGGGCGGCGTGTGCTCATGACGGCGTGGTTCTGTCATGCTGCTGCCGCACCGCCATCACGGCACAAATTCCCCGCCTGTGGGGGTGAGTTAATGAGCGGGTGTGGTCATTACGGAACCACAGCGTCATGAGCACACACCGCCTGTACTCATGATGGCGTGGTTCCTTCATGAGCACGGAAGCGCCGAGCTCACCCCCCTGTGCTATTGTGAATGTGAATTCGCGGCGCAGGGAAGCGGTTAAAAGTCACATTTAGACATTGCACTCATCAACAACTCTAAAGTGCATTGTACGTCAAGGAGAGCTGGGCTAACGGGCACTGTGCCAATTTAAACAGCCATTGTTATATGTCATATTAAAATTTACGTTTTATGTGCTGTTAGACCTGGCACCATTGGCGTGGGTCTCCCTTCCATTTTTGCTGTTGCCTCATGTATTTTTGCTGGTGTTAGATGCTTTGGACACTGTGCCACTGCTATCCTATTGTAAATTGATGTATTAATCAGTGGTTCCCTGTTTGGCTATTTGGTTTAATTGTCAGACCCTCGTCTAGTGCACTGAGTGTGCCCAGTGCATGTAAATCCAAATGCTGCTGGTGGGCTTGCAGCACTGGTTGTGCCACCCACAGAAGCAGCCTTGTAAAATGTGTCTAAGGTCTGCCATTGCAGAGTCTGCGTGCAGTCTGGACTGTCCTGCTGACTGGGCAAGTGCACCCACTTGCCAGTCCCTAAACCTTCTCTTTTCTTCATTTCAGTCTCCCCTATCGTAGGCCCAAGGGCAGGATGCATTGTAAGTATAAGGTAGGACAAGCCCTGATGTGTGTGGCATCCATGTCCTTATAGTGAATTACAGCCATTTTAATTTTTCACTATTGCAAGGCTACCTGTTCTCCATAGGTCAGAATGGGCTATTAGAGTTATTACATTTTATAAATCCTAACTGTCTCAGAGAACATGGTAGAACCTCGAGTTTAGTATGCCTGAACTCAGACTAATAAAATGCACCTTTTAGTAAAGTTTATTTTAATATTCTGTGTTTGCAAATACCACTTTTAGAAAGTAGGTATTTGCTTGTCTAACCTTTCAAACCTACCTCTGCTAGGTTTTGTATTGCTATGTCTGGTTTTGTGAGTGACAGGGCTGGGGAATTCCAGGAGAGAGGCTGAGTCACCCAGGGGTGAATAGAGAGATCTGCATCTAGATGGGAGGGAGGAGTTGCACCTGAACCTTGAATAGGGCTGTGCTTACCTTCCACAATGCTGGCTCCACCCCCTGGGGATCGTCTGATGTCTCTGCCCTGCACACTGAAAGAAGAGAAGGAGTCCTGTAAACAAAGTACTCCAGGGCTGTACTTGCCTTCCACAATGCTGGCTCCACCTCCTGTGACGCGTCTGATGTGCCTGCCCTGTACTGAGAAAGGAAAGGAGAAGTGTGGTAAACAGAGTGCTTCAGAACTGGTTTGGCCTGGGCAAAGGCCCCTCTCCCCTCAGAGAACAAATGATTTTGGGGTATAAATATTGGGACCCTGATCCCATGAAATTAGATCACTTTTGGACTACAAGAAGAAACCTTTACTGAGGAGAGGAACCTGAAGAAACTGAGGAGAGACCATTACCAAGCTGAAGTGCTGCTTGGGGAATTGGCCTGCAGTGGTTGCCTTACTGCCAAAGGAAGAAGAAAGGAACTTTGTGTACTTTGTTTTCAACTTGTGAAGTATCTCCAAGGATTTGGAAAAGAGCTTACCTCCTGCTCAAGTCTCAAGGACAACAGACTTAACCCCCAGCTCCCCAGAGTTCTTTTGGAAGTGCCTGCTGCTGTTTTGGGCCTTCTGAGGAACTGCATGTCGCAAGGAGCTGGAAGCGCGACTCAACGAAAAGAAGTGTGTCGCTGGGCCTGCTGTCGCAACTCCGAAGGAGGGTGTCGCCGCTCGAACTGTCGCATTGCACTGCATCGACCAAGAGCACCTCGCATCCTCGAGAAGCGCGCCGCCGTCGGAGCTGCTGCCGTCGCATCTTGGATGTCGCCGTTGTAGTTGACGCATCGAGCGGAAGCTTCACACATCATGGGAAAAGAGCGTCAACGCTGGAGTTGTTGTCGTCGCATTGTAAGGGTGTCGCCGCTGCAGTTCACTCATCGAACCGAGAACTTCTCGCATGCCCGAGAAGCGTGCCGCATCTGGAAGATCTTCACGAATTTATTTCTTTGTATCTGAACTTTGCCGCATTTCCAATCGCTGCGACATTGCTTGTCGTGGAAGCGCAACGCAACCTAAGGTACATTAGCGCAGAGTGTCACATCTAAGAACTGAACTGAACTAAGCTTAAATCTACCATCTTAAAGTAATCGTATTGTGTATTTTTGTCATTTATGGTCTTGTGGTAACTCTATATAAAGTATACTTATTTTTTATATAAAACCTGTGTGGTGTCCATTTGTAGTGTTGTCACTGGGTTACTGTATGTGGTCACACCTGTTTAACTTACAATGCCTCTGAAGTAAAGCCCTTCTGCTCATGTCAAGCTACCAAGGGGGTGAGCAGGGGTTATTTTGGGAGTGTAATCCACTTATCCTGACTAGAGGAGAGGGTCCCTAATTGTCACAGGTACCTACCTGTGCCAACTAGAGACCCCCAAATCTAATAAGGGGACAAGGGTAAACAGAAGGAGTTCCACAAAGGGCCCCAAAGTAGTCCCCAAGGGAACCAAGGGAAAGGTTCCCAGCCTCCCCCTGACCCCCTGAGAGAAAGCAAGGGGCCCGACATGTAGTCCTGTTCCCCAGGGGCCCTTGAAGTGTTACAAGTGTGGCGACCTGGGTCATAAGGCGAATCATACCAGGTGGCGCCTGTTTGGTAAACCAGCACCCACTGGTGCTCCGCCCAGGCAGATGGCTAGTGTAGCCTAGGGAGAGGAGATTGATGTCCAAGGTGGGTGGGGTCCCGCACAGATGACCTTAGTCTCTTTAGGAGACTGTGAGATGGTCTCAGAAGCTCAGCTGCCCAGGAACACTAAGGGCCATATGTATCAAGGAACCAATTGTCGCGATTCTGGGTACACATAGAGCTGGCATCCCTCACCTTTCCCGGTTTTGCCTGTCACGTATGAGTCAAGAACTACATATCCCACAAAGCTTAGGGGCATACCACGGGAGGACAGGAAAGAGTAAACTCCTATTTAAGCCCCGCCTCTTCGAGTAAACGGTGCTTGACAAACTGCCTGCTGAGCCTGTGCCTTGGACCTGTTTGCCGTTCCCGCTGTTTCCCACTGTTTACTCTTCCAAAAGAGTTGCCGCCGGTATCGTGATTCGCGCTGCCTGAAGCACGGCAGGGATACCTTTCCAGTCTCAGGGTACGTACTTTGATTGCCGGATTACCACTGGGGCAGACGAGCCCTACCGTCTCTGTTCCAGAGCTGAACAGGAGAACGCTTATGAGACCGCGCTGCATGGAAGCGTGACTAAGACTCTCTTCCGTTTTTGTTCCTAACTATATTCCCCGAAGCACCTCCGGGCAGGCGGGTGCTACAGTCTCGGTTCAGGACCCGAACCGGAGAACTTCAGTGTGCCTTTTTTTTTCTTATTTTACTTTACCTTTCTTTCTGGGCTTGGAAAGGTGCTGGACTCCAGGATTACGGCGCCCCCTTTTCCTGCGGACCGAGCGCGCTCAGGAATGAAGCGTTCAGCGTGAGAGTCGGAGACTGCGCATAAAGGCGCTCTCCTCTCACTGCACGCTTTTGTCATCCTACCATTACACCTCACGGAATCATCCACCTCCACAGGTATTCAGGTACCCCTAGAGAGTCGGAGACTGCGCATCAAGGCGCTCTCCTCTCTAGGGACCTATAACTTCTGATGTACGGTGTTTGGGGATGTCATATGCTGTTACTACCTGTACCATGAACTGCCGGGTATGCGGGTTTCTTAAAGTCATACCATCAGATTCCTCTGAGGGTATATCCAGGCCTTGTTTCCTGTAAGTAGGATAGGTGTTATGTTCTTCTGCTTATATGTATGAGGTGTAAGTGAGATACTTCTCAATCTGTTCTGTTTCTTTATACATACAGGGTTCCCAGAGGGAGTTCAAAAGACGGTTACCGAATCCTGTGATGGAACAGGATTCCTTTGTTATTTTGTCCCATTCCCCTTTTCCCGTGAATACTTCTCTACCCATTGTGTGGTGATAACATTGTGGTGAGATTAGTGTTTGGGGGACGTTGGGAACTACTCTTCACGGCATCGTTCCTGCTGGCCATATATAAGGTTAGTGGTGTGTTATTCTTGGCGTTATTGACACCACTGCCAGAAAATCCTGACAGATTGTCAAGCCCAAGTTAACAGCCAGCCCGAGCGATGGATACTAATGCAGTACTCACCTCGCTCTTAGAAAGCTTCAACGCTTTACAACATGAGGTACAATCCTCCAGATTAGAGACTCAAGAACTCAAATGAGAAATGGGTACCATTAGAAGAGAGGTAGCGGGTGTCTCAAGACAAGGAGGTAGGTCCTATATACGCGAAGCAACCCTACCCCCTCCTTCTCAGACCGCGCAACCCAAGACCTCTACACCACAAGACGGAGGTTTCTTTACACCCAGTTCTGTCTTCCCTCCATCTGCTGGTCCCGTCGCGATGGTGCATGTTCTACAGAACACCGGAATACCCTTGGCCCCTCCAGAGCGGTTTTACGGGGATCCGAAGAAGTTTGAGACATTTCTGAACCAATGTCGCTTGCATTTCTTATGCAAGCCTGCGGTTTTCCAGGACGAAGCAACAAAAACCGCGTTTATGATGTCATACCTAGGTGGGAACGCGGCAAGTTGGACCATTCCTCTAATGGAATGCAACGATCCTGTGTTACACAATTTTGCAGGATTCTGCTTGGAAATGCGGAAACTGTTCGATCGCAAGTCACACATGTTAACCTTGGACCGTGAGTTATTAACCCTTCGTCAGGGCTCTCAGGATCTCCTGTCATACATCACCACCTTCAACCGACTAGTTGTGGAATCCGACTGGCCTCAATAAAAACGGACTTCCCTTTTTTATCAAGGGCTCCGGGGCGAACTAAAGGATGTCCTCTCACAGGTGGTGCAACTGTCTCCGACATGCGAGGAGATGATCGATCTAACGGTGCAACTGGATCACCGCTTACTCGAACGGAAGGGGGACCAATCAAAAGCTGATGTTCGTTTTTTGCCTTCCAGACCAAGACCCCATCAGGAAGAACCGTCTAAACAGAGCGATAGACCTGAACCCATGCAGATTGGGGGTATCAGGGGTCCCCTTACGACTGAAGAGCGGGACAAATGGAGGAAACTGATGCTCTGTATGTATTGTGGGAAGGCAGGTCATTTTATTAAGGACTGTCGAGCTCGAGCCCAGTTGCCGAACCAAAAACCGATTCAGAAGGGACAAGCAGTAATCAGAGCCAAAGAGGGGTCGGGAAACGAACAGGCATGAACCAGGAAGAGGTCACTGGTTCATTAGGCGCCTGGACAACGATCTCTTCAGTGATTGAGAGTACCCTCCTGAGTACGGCTGTTCATCTCACTGTAGAAGTACATTTATATCAAGAGGAAAACCATCACATTGTTGTGGCAGCCTTGTTAGACTCGGGAGCTACTGGCAATTTTATCGACCAAGCATACTCTAGAACAATAGGGGTGGAATGGCAGAAGAAGAAAGCCCCCACTCAAGTCCACGCCGTAGATGGAAAAGCCCTCACATCGGGACCTGTCTGGTATCACACCGTCCCCCTCCTTATGAGGCTGGGGGAACACCATTACGAGACCATCCAATTCGATGTCATAGATGCCCCGCAGTTCCGCCTAATATTAGGCATGCCTTGGCTTATAGTACACAATCCTACAATTGGATGGGCAGAGCGCTCCGTGAAGATGGAATCCTTGTACTGTCAAGAACAATGTACACACAAGAAGTGCCTATCGGAGAAACAGCAGGAAGATTCTAAGGCCGTCTTATTGGCTTCTGCTTGCCCTCCCTTGGCATACGTTTGCACCACGACCTTACCCGGAGAATACGAAGAATATCGAATGGTGTTCGATAAGCAACTGGCCACACAACTACCCCCTCATAGGGTATATGATTGCAGGATTGAGCTGACCCCTGGTGCGGAAATTCCATGTAGCAGGGTATATGCACTAACCGAACCAGAAACACAATACCTCCGTAATTATATTGATGAAAACCTTGCCTCCGGTTTTATTAGACATTCTTCCTCTCCAGCTTCCTCGCCCCTCTTCTTCATCACGAAGAAGGATTGCGATGAACTCCGCACATGCATCGACTATCGGGCCATCAACCGTATCACGATAAAAAAACGGTACCCATTACCATGGATACCGGTTTTACTGGATCAATTGAAAGGGAGCAAGTACTTCACGAAGCTCGATTTACGAGGAGCATACCATTTAGTGAGAGTAAAACAAGGGGACGAATGGAAGACCGCTTTCAGAACCAAATTCGGTCTCTATGAATATAGAGTAATGCCTTTTGGGCTTTGTAATGCCCCCGCGGCGTTTCAGTACTTCATGGATGAAGTACTGAGAGAGCTGCCAGACACTTTCTGCATCGTCTACATTGAGGATATTCTGATTTACTCCACCTCTCTACCTGAACATGTGCAGCATGTGAAAACTGTCTTAGATCGTCTCCGAAACCACTCACTGTACGCTAAACTGGAAAAATGTCTGTTCCACGTCCGGGAAATAGCCTTCCTGGGTTACATCATCAATGAGAACGGATTCCAAATGGAAAAAGGAAAAGTTGAGGTGATTACTTGCTGGAAAACTCCCCAGAACGTGAAAACCGTCCAGTGTTTCCTGGGTTTCGCGAATTATTACAGACGCTTCATAAAGGATTTCTCAAAAATCATTCAACCCATCTCAAGTCTCCTAAGAAAAAAATACCCCTTTTTTATGGGGAATTGAAGCTGAAAAAGCATTCGAGACGCTCAAGGAACGGTTCACACGAGCCCCGATCCAACGACATCCATACACACAATTGCCTTTCATCCTAGAAACGGACGCTTCCCAGTACACACTCGGAGGAGTGCTCTCACAAAGACATCCTTCCACAGGGCAACTCCACCCGGTAGCCTATTACTCGAAGAAACTATCTCCTAGCGAAATCAATTATTCTATATCCGACAAGGAGTTGCTCGCGATAAAGAGGGCATGCGAAGAATGGAGACATTATCTTCTTGGGGCGCGTCACGTTGTTGAAATCTACACAGACCACAGAAACTTGTTGTTTCTAAGGACAGCGAAGGCATTGACACCTCGGCAATTGAGATGGACATTATTCTTTGCCGACTACGATTTTGTAATCAAATACAGACCAGAGCCCCAAAACGGGAAGGTGGATGCTCTGTCGCGCAACGAAGACATTCACGACTCGGGCCAGGGGGAACAAACTGACATACCCTCCATTCTACCTGAGACATGTTTTCCTGGACCTCTGCTGGCATTGATCAAGTCTCATGAATTCCTGGACGACTTAAAAGTAGCGACATCAGACATAGACAGCGACGTCTGGATCCAAGAAAATCCCGAACATCGCACCAAAGAGGAAGATCTGCTTTACCATGCTCAGGCACTATATGTTCCACACTCCATCCTCCAGAAAAGGGTTTTAGCATGGGCTCATGACTCCAACCTGGGTGGACATTTGGGACGATTTAAGACCATAGCCAATATAGAATGCTCCTTCTGGTGGCCGACACTGCGTAGCGATGTGGAGAAGTATCTACTGGACTGTGCAGTATGCGCACAAGGAAAGGCAAGCCATGCAAAACCAATAGGACTTCTACGCCCTCTCCCCATTCCTCCCAAACCACGGCATACAGTCTCTATGGACCTTATAGTTGAAATGCCACCCTGTGAAGGGTATACCACTATCCTGGTGGTTGTAGATCACTTGTCAAAGATGGGCCATTTCATACCACTCAAAAGGTTACCCACTTCTTCTGAACTAGCGTTCGTCTTTCTTCAGAACATCGTTCGGCTTCATGGAATACCTAGTGTCTTAATCACCGACGGAGGGTCACAATTCACATCCCGCTTCTGGAAGGCATTGTGCAAATCCATGTCCATTGAAGCTAAACGATCAAGCAGCTATCACCCCCAAACGGATGGGAAAACCGAACGCTTAAACCAAACCCTTGAGCAGTACCTCCGTTGCTTTTCCCTACAAAATTCCACCGAATGGTATCATTTGTTATGGACTGCAGAGTTCACATACAACAACGCTGAACACTCAACATTAGGGTGCTCCCCTTTCTTTTGTGTCAACGGATATCACCCTAATATGCTCCCTTTCGACTGGCCTATCCAGTCTCAACTGCCTAGCATCAGCGAACATCATGCTCACCTTAAGGCAGTGTTAGTGGACACAAAACGGCATTTGCTCGCTGCCCAGAGATCACAAAAACAATATGCGGACAAGAAGAGGACTCCCGAACCCACCTACCAGGTGGGAGATAAGGCCTGGCTGAGCACAAGGAACCTACCTCTGAAGGGTGTGAACAAACTCAAACCTCGATACGTGGGCCCCTATGGTATAGAAGAAGTGATCAATCCGGTATCTATGAGACTGTTCTTGCCTGTCTCATGGCGCATCCATCCCGTCTTCCACGTCTCTCTCCTCCAGCCGTGCCCGTCTAGTACGAGACTGCCGGATCGTCCTTCCCCCATTGAAGTGGAGGGGTGGGATGAGTATGAGGTTCAGTCCCTCCTTGATTCCAGGTTGGTACGTGGGAGGGTTCAATATCTGGTGGACTGGAAAGGGTTCGGGGTGGAGCACCGTACCTGGGAACCTGTGGGGAACCTTCATTGTCCCGAACTGATAGAAAGATTCCATATGGCCAATCCGGGGAAGCCAGGCTGACCTCCGAGTCGGCGGTCCTTGAGAGGGGGTTCTGTCGCGATTCTGGATACACATAGAGCTGGCATCCCTCACCTTTCCCGGTTTTGCCTGTCACGTATGAGTCAAGAACTACATATCCCACAAAGCTTAGGGGCATACCACGGGAGGACAGGAAAGAGTAAACTCTTATTTAAGCCCCGCCTCTTCGAGTAAACGGTGCTTGACAAACTGCCTGCTGAGCCTGTGCCTTGGACCTGTTTGCCGTTCCCGCTGTTTCCCGTTATTTACTCTTCCGAAAGAGTTGCCGCCGGTATTGTGATTCGCGCTGCCTGAAGCGCGGCAGGGATACCTTTCCAGTCTCAGGGTACGTACTTTGATCGCCGGATTACCACTGGGGCAGACGAGCGCTACCGTCTCTGTTCCAGAGCTGAACAGGAGAACGCTTATGAGACCGCACTGCATGGAAGCGTGACTAAGACTCTCTTCCGTTTCTGTTCCTAACTATATTCCCCGAAGCACCTCCGGGCAGGCGGGTGCTACAGTCTCGGTTCAGGACCCGAACCGGAGAACTTCAGTGTGCCTTTTTTTTCTTATTTTACTTTACCTTTCTTTCTGGGCTTGGAAAGGTGCTGGACTCCAGGATTAAGGCGCCCCCTTTTCCTGCGGACCGAGTGCGCTCAGGAATGAAGCGTTCAGCGTGAGAGTCGGAGACTGCGCATAAAGGCGCTCTCCTCTCACTGCACGCTTTTGTCATCCTACCATTACACCTCACGGAATCATCCACCTCCACAGGTATTCAGGTACCCCTAGAGAGTCGGAGACTGCGCATCAAGGCGCTCTCCTCTCTAGGGACCTATAACTTCTGATGTACGGTGTTTGGGGATGTCATATGCTGTTACTACCTGTACCATGAACTGCCGGGTCTGAGGGTATATCCAGGCCTTGTTTCCTGTAAGTAGGATAGGTGTTATGTTCTTCTGCTTATATGTATGAGGTGTAAGTGAGGTACTTCTCATTCTGTTCTGTTTCTTTATACATACAGGGTTCCCAGACGGAGTTCAAAAGACGGTTACCGAATCCTGTGATGGAACAGGATTCCTTTGTTATTTTGTCCCATTCCCCTTTTCCCGTGAATACTTCTCTACCCATTGTGTGGTGATAACATTGTGGTGAGATTAGTGTTTGGGGGACGTTGGCAACTACTCTTCACGGCATCGTTCCTGCTGGCCATATATAAGGTTAGTGGTGTGTTATTCTTGGCGTTATTGACACCACTGCCAGAAAACCCTGACACCAATTTGCGATTCTGTAATAGCGATTTTTAAGAAATCGCTATTTCAGAATCGCCAAATGATATGTATAAAGAAAAACGCAATTTTTCAGCGGTTTCTTGATATTCCTTAATTGCGAATTCGCAAATTGCGAATTCGCAATTAAGGAATACTTTTCCATTCATTTCTATGGGCCAGGAGGCCCATAGGAAGGAATGGGAATTTTTTCTCAATTTGCGATTCGCAATTTGCTAATCGCAAATTGAGAATAATTTCAAGGGTGCAGGGGTGTCCAAAGGACACCCTGTTGCACCCCTGAAATAAGCATGGGTGCACATGTGGTGCACATACATGCCCTAAGGGCATGTATGTGCGTCACATGGCACTTTGAAAATGCTGAAATGTGCATTTTTCAAGGAAATCGCAACTTACCACCAACTAGAAGTTGGTGCTAATTTGCGATTCCTTAAGGGCACTTTGGAATTTTTTTTTGCTTAATACATTGCATTTAAGGAATCGCAAAATGTGCGATTCCTTAAATGTAATCGCAAAATAAGGAATGGCAAATTTTGCGATTCCTTATTTTGCATCCAAATTCTTTCATACATACCATTTTGCGAAAATGAGTTCGCAAACGCCGAAATTCTGCGAATTTCGGCGTTTGCGAACCCATTTGGCCTTGATACATATGGCCCTAAGAAATATGGGCAGCGAGTGACCGTCAACGGCCAAAAGGTGGAAGCTCTTAGAGATAGTGTGACAGCTGTCAGGTGTCACCTGGTGTCTCAAGAGCAGATTGTCCCTCATGCATTTTGCCGAGTTGGTAACGCTGACAGCACAGAGAGTCATTGTCCAATGGCTCAGGTTCCTTTTGAGTGGGTGGGGGGTGTCCCTGGTACTCTTCAGGTAGCTGTGAGGCCTGCCATGCCTGTTGACTGTTTGTTGGGAAATGATTTGGAGAGCTCCCCTTGGGAAAAGGTGGAGAAAACAACTCACTTGAAGATGGTTGGACTGCCTGACTGGGCATGCGTGACCACCCGGTCAATGTCAGCCAGTAGGGGTTCTCAAGAGGACCTGGAGCCTGAGAGGGAGGCCCATGAACCTGCCAAAGAGAGAATTGGCGGGAAACCGGCCCCCAAGTTCCCATGGCCCAGGAGGAGGTAGACCCTGAGGTGGTTGACCTGCAGCCTACTGGGGAGCAAGTAGCTGAACTGGGGGACCCATTGGCAGCAAGAAGGAGGCCCCTCCAGGGAGGAATTTTGCAAGGAGCAGAGAGAGTGCCCTTCTCTTGTGGGCTTGCGGCAGCAGGCTGCAAGCCAGGCAGCAGGTGATCAGTGAGGGTCACACTTGATTTACTGGGAGAAAGGTCTCCTGTATAGTGAGCCAAAGGTTGCTGAACCTGGGTCAGCCCGTGTGCTGGTGGTACCCCAGAAGTTCAGAACCTTCCTACTGGGGCTGGCTCATGATGTGCCATTAGCAGGACATTTGGGGCAGGACAAGAGCTTTGAAAGGCTTGTCACCCACTTTCATTGGCCCCAAATGCGCAAGAGTTCAGATACTCATTGCAGAATTTGTCAGACTTGCCAGGCAAGTGGAAAAAGTGGGAGGAAGCACAAGGCTCCTCTCCAGCCATTCCCTATGGTCAGTACCCCCTTTGAGAGGGTGGGGATTGACATTTTGGGGTCACTGGACCCCAAGACAGCCAGGGGCAACAGGTTAATCTTGGTCTTGGTGGACCATGCCACCCGGTACCCGGAAGCCATACCTCTGAGGACAGTGGCGGCCCCCGTGGTGGGACGAGCACTGATGGGAATTTTCTCACGAGTAGGATTCCCTCGCGAGGTAGTGTCTGACCAGGGCACCAACTTCATTTCCAATGATATGAAGTCCCTGTGGCAGGAGTGTGGGGTAACCTACAAGTTCACCACTCCTTACCACCCCCAAGGAAATGGGTTGGTTGAAAGGTTCAACCGAACCCTAAAGGGCATGATTATGGGTCTTGAGAAACCCATGAGGCGTAAGTGGGACGTCCTCTTACCGTGCCTGTTGTTTGCATACTCGGAGGTGCCACAGAAAACTCTAGGGTTCAGCCCCTTTGAGCTTCTCTATGGACACCCGGTCAGAGGACCTCTGAGTTTGGTTAAAGAAGGCTGGGAGCAATCTCCCAGGAAACCTCTTCAGGATGTATATAGCTACATGCTGGCCTTCAGGAACCAGACTAGGCGTTTCAGGCAACTTGCTGAGGCGAATCTGGAAGCCAGCCAGGAGGAGATGAAGTGCTGTATGATCAGAATGCCACTATGGTAGAGCTTCAACCTGGCCAGAAAGTGTGGGTCATGGCCCCAGTGGAGCCCTGCACACTCCAAGATAAGTGGACCGGACCATATGAGGTTGTGGAGCACTAGAGTCCAGTTACCTACTTAGTGGACTTGCTGTCTCCTAGGAACCCCTTGAGGGTCCTACATGTCAACCGCCTTACGCCTGACTTAGAGAGGTCTGAAGTGGGCATGCTCTTGGCAACAGATGCTGGAATGGATGAGGAGACTGAGCCTCTTCCTGACCTGTCAGCCTCAGATCAAGATGGGTCAGTGGATGGCGTTAACCTCTCTTCCACCCTGACCCATGAGCAACAGAATGACTGCCGCCAGTTGCTCGGACAGTTTTCAGATCTGTTCTCCCTGGTTCTCGGTGTCACAGATTGGTGCGTCCATGATGTGGACACATGAGACAGCTTACCTGTGAAGCACAAGTCTTACAGGATAACTACCAGGGTAAGGGATTGCATTAAAGAGGAGGTCCCAAAGATGCTTGCACTTGGGGTGATTGAGACATCTAGCAGTCCTTGGGACAGCCCAGTGGTCTTGGTCCCGAAGGCTGCAGCGCCGGGTGCCACACCTGAACTCCGGTTCTGTGTGGACTACAGAGGGCTCAATTCCATCACAAAGACTGACGCGCACCCCATCCCCAGAGCTGATGAGCTCATGAATCGGCACTTGTCAAAATACATCGAAAGTGCGGGGGGGCTAGATCCCTCCCAATCTGGGTTCAGGCCTAGGCACAGCACTGAGACCGCCTTGCTGTCCGTCGCTGACGATCTTCATATGCTACAGGATAAGGGTTATTCCGTTATCCTGGTGCTTTTAGATCTGTCAGCGGCGTTTGACACGGTGTCACACGACATCATGACCTCCAGACTAGTTGACATCGGTCTGGGAGGCAAGGCGCTGGCCTGGCTAAGGAGTTTTTTCACCAAACGTACTCAAAGAGTCATTTTGGGTCCATATCAGTCAGAGGAGGTGGAGATCTCTAAGGGGGTGCCACAGGGCTCTTGTTTGAGCCCTACGTTATTTAACATCTACGTGGCGCCCCTAGCTAACATCATGAGATCCCACGGGTTTATCCCCGTATCGTATGCGGACGATACTCAACTCCTCTCTCCGTTTAAAACCATGACTCCTGAAGTACGTAACTCCTTTGCCCGGGGGATGAAAGAAGTGGCACATTGGATGGCAGCAAACTTCCTACAGTGTAACGTCTCTAAGACTGAGGTGATGCTCTTTGGGGAAGCCAAACGCCTGTGGACTCCTGACTGGTGGCCTCAAGATCTAGGCCCAGTCCCTGAGCCCAAAGTGGTTGTGAAAGATCTAGGAGTTAAACTGGATCAGGAGCTCGCCCTTAAACAACATGCCAATCAAGTGGTCAGCTCCTGTTTCCATGTTATTGGGCTTCTCCGGAAGGTATTCCCCCTGTTACCTGACACCACCAGGAAAACACTAGTACAGTCGCTCGTGCTGAATAGGCTGGATTACTGTAATGGTTTGCTGCTAGCCGCCAATGAGGGGATTATTGTTAGACTACAAGTTGTGCAAAATACTGCTGCACGCCTAGTTCTCAATGTCCCGGCCCGTACTCCCTCAAAGCCATTATTAGTTAAACTTCATTGGCTCTCAGTGAAACAGAGGGTGATGTTCAAAACTTGCTGCATCATTCACAAGTGCCGTATTGGTAAAGGTCCAGATTACCTAACCAAAAAATTCATTCCATACGTTCCCTCTAGATCTCTGAGATCTGGGGATCAAGAACTGTTATGTGTCCCCAGGTTCAGGAAGACAAGACAAGGGGGAAGGGCTCTATCAGTAGCCGGCCCAAAGCTATGGAATGAACTTCCCAAGGAAATTAGACTATGCAAGGAACACCTTCCCTTTAGGAAAAAACTAAAAACATTCCTTTTCAATTACTAGTTATCTGGTTGGGGAATTAATATATATGATTGGGCCTTCTTTTTGCTCTCAGATGCTGCCAATGGCGCGGAGATACTCCTTTGGGAGTCGATTCCTAGCGCGGTACAAGTTTGCAAATAAGGGGCTGCACGGTACCTCAGCACTTTTGACTTAACGTAGGGGTACTGGCAGGTCGAATTGACTGATGGGGCAAAGGAGAGGTCAGCATTCTCCACACCAGATGGGCATTTCCAGTTCCGTGTTATGCCCTTTGGGATGAAGAATACCCCTGCCACCTTTCAGAGGTTGGTCAACCAGGTGTTGGTTGGACTGGATGAGTTCAGTGCCTACCTGGATGACATCGCAGTGTTCAGTGCCTGTTGGAAGGAACATCTGCGCCACCTCTGGGAAGTTTTGATGGCGCTTTGGAAGGCAGGCCTCACGATCAAGGCGAGTAAGTGCCAGATCGGGCGGGGTTCCATGGTGTACTTAGGACACCAAGTTGGGAGCGGCCAGGTGGCGCCCCTACAACCCAAGAATGAAACCATCCTGGCTTGGGAGCCACCCAAAACCCAGGCAGAGGTGAGAGCCTTTTTAGGTCTCACAGGGTATTACAGGAGGTTTGTCAAGGGGTATGGCAACGTTGTTGCACCCTTGACAGAGCTGACTACCAGGAAGCAGCCCAGGAAGGTGATCCGGACTGACACCTGTCAGAAAGCTTTTGAGGCCATGAAAGCTGCCATGTACTCAGGGCACCCAACTTTTCAAGTGAGTTTATCGTTCAGACAGACGCTTCAGAGCATGGTGTGGGGGCTGTTCTGTCACAGATTAATGAGGAGGGCCTAGATCAACCTGTAGCCTTTATCAGTAGAAGGTTACTTCCACGGGAACAGAGGTGGACTGCTTTTGAGTGTGAGGCATTTGCTGTGGTCTGGGCACTGAAGAAGTTGAGACCATACCTGTTTGGGACTCACTTCCGGGTTCAGACAGACCACAGACCCCTCAGATGGTTGATACAGATGAGGGGTGAGAATCCAAAGCTGTTGAGGTGGTCTATTTTCCTACAGGGTATGGACTTTACGGACACCGCCCTGGTACGGAACACGCCAACATTGTAAATGTAAATGTATTGCGATTTATATAGCGCACGTATCACCCGAAGGCATCAAGGCGCTTGCCTTGGGAACCCGTCCTGGTATTCCCCTGTGAGATAACCCCAGCAGGGTATCCACAAGGTGAAAGCCAGGCATCCCGCCGCGAGGGGCCGTAGTGGAGATTAAGCAAGCTATTGCCCAGAGTCGCAGAGTGTGAACCTGTGAGTCGAGTAGGCACTGGAACGAGAATTATCGAGTCCGTGGAATTTTTGAGCCCAAGACCCGCCGAGGCGGGGAATTGAACCCTGGTCCAGGACCGATCTCAGCTTCCGGGTCTGCCGCCTCTAACCCCTGAGCCACACTTCTCCACATTGATGGTCTGTCCAGACTTTTCCGCCTTAGTGAAGAGAACTCCCAGGAGTTAGGGTAGTTCTCCCCACATTTCAGCTGGAGGGGACACGTGTTAGACCTGGCACCATTGGCGTGGGTCTCCATTCCATTTTTGCTGTTGCCTCATATATTTTTGCTGGTGTTAGATGCTTTGGGCACTGTGCCATTGCTATCCAGTGCCACAGTGCAAGTGCTCCCTATTGTAAATTGATGTATTAATCAGTGATTCCATGTTTGTCTATTTGGTTTAATTGTCAGACCCTAGTCTAGTGCACTGAGTGTGCCCAGGGCGTGCAAATCCAAATGCTGCTGGTGGACTTGCAGCACTGGTTGTGCCACCCACAGAAGCAGCCTTGTAAAATGTGCCCAAGGTCTGCCATTGCAGAGCCTGCATGCAGGCTGGTACTGTCATACTGACTGGGCAAGTGCACCCACTTGCCAGTCCCTAAATCTTCCCTTTTCTTCATATCAGTCACCTCTATGGTAGGCCCAAGGGCAGGCTACATTGTAAGTATAAGGTAGGACAATCCCTGATGTGTGTGGCATGTCCTAATAGTGAATTACAGCCACTTTTGTTGTTCACTATTGCAAGGCTACCTGTTCTCCATAGGCCAAAATGGGCTATAAGAGTTATTACATTTTATAATCCTAACTGTCTCAGAGAACATGGTAGAAATTCGAGTTTAGTACGTCTGAACTCAGAATAATAAAATACACCTTTTAGTAAAGTTTATTTTAATATTCTGTGTTTGCAAATATCACTTTTAAAAAGTAGGTATTTGCTTGTCTAACCATTCAAACCTGCCTCTGCTAGGTTGTGTATTCCTATGTCTGGATTTGTGAGTGACAGGGCTGGGGAATTCCAGGAGACAGGCTGGGTCACCCAGTGGTGAATAGAGAGATCTGCATCTAGATGGGAGGGAGGAGTTGCACCTGAACCTTGAATAGGGGAGCGTCTGATGTTTATGCCCTGCACACTGAAAGAAGAGAAGGAGTCCTATAAACAAAGTGTGCCAGGACTGTACTTGCCTACCACAATGCTGGCTCCACCTCCTGTGTGGCGTCTGATGTGCCTGCCCTGCACTGTGAAAGGAAAGAAGAAGTCTGGTAAACAGAGTGCTTCAGAACTGGTTTGGACTGGGCTAAGGCCCCTCTCCCCTCAGAGAACAAAGGATTTTGGGGTATAAATATTGGGACCCTGATCCCATGAAATTAGATCACTTTTGGACTACAAGAAGAAACCTTTACTGAGGAGAGCAACCTGAAGAAACTGAGGAGAGACTATTCCCAAGCTGAAGTGCTGCTTGGGGGATTGGCCTGCAGTGGATGCCTTACTGCCAAAGGAAGGAGAAAGGAACTTTGTGTTCTTTGCTTTCAACTTGTGAAGGATTTCCAAGGGCTTGGAAAAGAGCTTGCCTCCTGCTGAAGTCTCAGGGACAACAGACTTCACCCCCCAGCTCCCCTGATTTCATTTGGAAGTGCCTGCTGCTGTGTTGGGCCTTCTGAGGAACTGCTTGTCGCAAGGAGCTGGAAACGCGACTCAACGAGAAGAAGAGTGTCGCCATCGCTGGGCCTGCCGTCGCAACTCCGAAGGAGGGTGTCGCCGTTGGAACTGTCGCACTGCACCGCATCAGAGAGAAGCGTGCCGCAACGAAGAGGAAGCGTGTCGCCGTCGCTGCTGCTGCCGTCGCAACTCCGAAGGAGGGTGTCGCCGCTGTAGTTGTCGCACTGCACCGCATCAGGAGAAGAATCTCGCAATGAGGTCGGAGCGTGTTGCTGTCTCTGTGCCTGCAGTTGCAACTCCGAAGGAGGGTGTCACCGCTGCAACTGTCGCATTGTACCGCATCGACCAAGAGCACCTCGCATCCCCGAGAAGCGCGCCGCCACCGGAGCTACTGCCGTCGCATCTTGGATGTCGCCGCTGTAGTTGTCACATCAAGCGGAAGCTTCATGCATCGTAAGAGTAGAGTGTCGCCGATGGAGCTGTTGTCGTTGCATCGTAAGGGTGTCGCCGCTGCAGTCTACGCATTGAACCGAGAACTTCTTGCATCCCCAAGAAGCGTGCCGCATTTGGAAGATCTTCACAACTTTATTTCTTTGTATCTGAACTTTGCCGCATTTCCCATCGCTGCAACATTGCTTGTCGTGGAAGCGCAACGCAACCTAAGGTACATTGACGCAGAGTGTCACATCTAAGAACTGAACTGAACTAAGCTTAAATCTACCATCTTAAAGTAATCGTATTGTGTATTTTTGTCATTTATGGTCTTGTGGTAACTCTATATAAAGTATACTTATTTTTTATAAAAAACCTGTGTGGTGTCCATTTGTAGTGTTGTCACTGGGTTGCTGTATGTGGTCACAACTGCTTAACTTACAACGCCTCTGAAGTAAAGCCCTTCTGCTGGTGCCAAGCTACCAAGGGGGTGAGCAGGGGTTATTGTGGGAGTGTAATCCCCTTATCCTGACTAGAGGAGAGGGTCCCTAATTATCACAGGTGCCTACCTGTTCCAACTAGAGACCCCCAAATCTAACATGCGCTTACAATCATCGTCAAATCAGTTGTGTATGTGTGTCCATAAGGTGCAGTAGCAGAAGCTTGCCAGGATAAGCAACAGTGGCAGACCAGCCCAGCTATTTTTATGTAGCCGATATCCACTTGCGATGCCTGTTTGAGACTCACAGTTAATATGTCAAAGAATTTTGTGAGCCAGCAGTTTAACTGTGTCTCATCCGAGTTAAAGCACAGTTTTACTGCCTGCCTGAAAGTCCTAATGCCGTTCTGCTTGAATATTGGTAGAAGTAGAGCTTCTTTTGTCCTTTAAGTTAGGGCAGATTCAGATGACATGCACAAGATCCTCGTTTCCTCTTTTGCATACACAGCAGGACTGCAGTCCTGATCTCCTTTCGCAGAAGGTGCAGAAGAGTCAGTAAGATGCCTAGTCGCAACTTTAGGAATTTTTCTTTTGACCTCGTTTTGACTCCCACTTTCAAGTAGGGTTGTGGTTTGAGAGCTTCATAGTCGCTAAGCACTGTCCAACCGTGACCCTTTTGGCTAGTGTTGCCTTGTCTTCTAGAACGGATACCTTTTTTGTTACCTTTTTACCAAATTCGCAGTGATTTCGGTCATGGTTGCTGATTGGTGGATTCAAACATGTACCCTGCAGATTTAGTACACAGAACTCAGCTTCTATCACCAAGAGAACATGCTATTGGCTCGCCCACCTAAAATAACGGAACCAGTGTCTACCAAAAACATGATCAGGCCAACAGCGAAAGCCTTTAATCTTTTCTCACCTGGGTGGAGGCAACTCTTTTCAGCATCCTTCATGACACCTCTCTGGGACACCTCAATGGTATCCTACGTGCTGCAGCATCTTTCCTTAGACTTGTAGCCATTCAAATACCTCACCATAAAACTGATGGAACTGCACTGCCTCCACCCACAAGCCCACATCATCCTTAACAACAACTGCATCACTTACAAGGCCATCAGACACGGCACTCCTTTATACCTGGTGAAGAAAAGAACCACTTCAGGCAGACACCACCCAACCTGGAGCCAGGACATCATCAGATTGTAGATGAAGAGATGCATGTAGGAAAACACCAAAAGGCAAGCCATGTTTGTCTATGCACCCACGATCTGTAACATCCTCTCAGACAACATCAGAATGATTCCTACACTCCTTAAATTGACAATGTTAACGACGCATCCCTTCAAAAGACCACTTCCTCTCCCAGTAGGAACCTACGTGCAGCCTCTCTCTCTTGTAAACAAGGTATCACCCCATTTGTCTCCAGCTAAATTTACTCTTCACAGACAGCACTACATATATACATTCGTCCAGTAAACCTGCTAGAGATCGCGGGTCACCCGACCAATAATTTCGCCACTTCCGGCTTCGGGCCCATATATTTCAAATCACCAGATACATTGATCGGATGACGTCACAATCTACTACCAATAATTGTGAGTTCCTTTTCTATTTTCTAGTGTACCCGACTTACCATCCACTGTTACGGGTACCTATGACCACAATGGATCAGGGAGCTAGCTGTAAAAGGAAAGGCAGCAAAATATACTATTCAACATTTGACTTTAATTCTCATGAAATGACCACGGACAACTAGAAGTTTTGAAAGGTTTATCTCAAATTCATCAGTGTATAAAATCCAACTTACAGTAAGCAGACAGTCAATAAGCAAGATAACAAAACATTTGGATTTCCCAAGAAATGCGACTGGGAACCTGCTAAGCTAGTAAACTAACCATGTAAGAGTGGACATGGGTGATGAAGCAAAACTAAGGCAAGTATCATTTATGCTATGGAATGGGAAAACTTAGAAATCTAAACAATTCGGTTAACGTGAAAAATAGGACACGCTATAACTTCAGAAAATCTCTTCATTCAGTTTAGTGAGAACATTTATAGTACACATCAAACAAGTTATAAACTGTAAATGGAGAAAAATGATTTGTAAAAGGAAGGGTAACATAGGAACACGCTATGAAATTCAAATGCAAATAATTCCATCAGAGGCAATCGTTGCGGAAAGCATGGAAAATTATCATATGCAAAGATATGTCTTTATTGAAGCAAAGACAGAAAAATAGAAAGGTGCAGTTTCAAGAGATTCAGAGCGATATTTACCTAGACTGGTGTGAAAACCAAACCCTGGCCACGGGTCAGTTAAGGACAGGAAACCCTCAAGGAAGGATACCCCTCAATGGACAGCAGGTGCAGAATGGACACCCAGGACAGGACAGGAAACCCTCAGATTAGGATCAGGACAGGACCACCAGGACACGACCAGCACCCACAGTTCGGAAGCAACGCCTGCGCTCCACCCTCTCTGCAGCTATCAGTCAGGACCCCGATTGGGTCAGCGAACTCCCAGCAAAGTGCTCCGCCAGCACTTTTAAGGTTTAGTAAAACCTTAGTCTATGGTCAATTTCGGACAGAGTGCTCCGCAGTGCTCTGTATCTTCAGTCACCTATTGAGTGCGTTGGGTCAGTGACAGGTCAGCTATTCGGACAAGTCGGACAATTTCCCTAGGTGAACCCAGGGTAGATATACTGTTTTGGGACAGGGTACCACCCCTCAAATGTTGCAAAGTGTCAGAATCCCCAATTTCGATTGGTCCTAAGGTAGGATTTGGTTAACACACCAATCAGAACAGACTATTACAAGTCCTACTTAGCATCCTAAGGTGCCGCCTACTAGCAAGATTGGGGTTCCCATGAGAAAGTCGCAGGGAATACAATGGAAAGAATACAATGTATAAAAATAGGGTACAAGTAAGGCTTTCTCGCTGGGTGAAGGTTCATCTTCCCATGCAGGCTCTGGCAGCAACCTTCTTTGGCTTGGTTTCAATGCCACCGCACCATTGATTGATTCTGCGCAGAAGTGCCCTCCAAGATGGATTCCCCAGCCCCATCACCCCTCAGTGCCGAGGATACATGAAAAGTAAGCGAAAACAAATTAGAACATAGAAATAAATGAATGTATTACACGTCGTGACTTTATACTTCAGACATATCATCATAAAAATATACTATGCAATTAGACATTAGTAATATATACACTGACACGAGAGCATCTGCACGAGCATCACCACGTTTTCACGAAAGCTGTGTATTACGCATGCGCACCCGTTTCCCTCTCAAAATGTGACTGCGTCTCTACACGTGACTGTGCCTTACGCATGCGCAGAAACGAAAAGGCAAGCAGCGGCCATTTTAGACACAGGGTTTACTTATTTTAGTAGAACACATAAGCAAGCTTCGCTACCTTTCACGCATATCCAAAATAAAGATATTAATAATAACGTACGTTTGTTATGAGGTTATGACAAAATCGAGGTTCATGAATCGAGCAAGTCGCGATGCGAAATCTTGCTCTATCAATCCCCTCTTTGATGATATTTACTATCATCACACATAAATGGAACCAGATGCCAACTTTCTTTCACACTTTGTACAACTCTATCTCTTCCAACAAGCGATTCAATTTTTCCTTCTCATTTTTGGTAGGGTGAGAATTTTTCACCCTTTTGTAAATCTGATTATTTATTTCCTCCAATTCAAGCTCATCCGCATTCCGTTTCACTCCTCTTGCATTCACCTGATACTTCTTAGTATGCCTTCGGCATTTGCAACAGACGAATATGAAAAATAGGATAAGACCTATAATTCCAATTGGCATCAGTACTTTGAACAATAAGCTTCTACCTAAGTTAGCAAACCAGTGACCTACATTTGAGAGACCATCAACTAGTCTCTTCCAAGCACTGTCAACCTCGAGTGGTTTGAGTTCCCTTTCCAAATTAGAAATGTTTTTCACATATCTTTTGAGCTGCACGCTTTTGTCCGGAATGTAAGTGCAACAATGTTGCGCCTTCAACATCCGGCAGACTCCGCCCTCTTTTGCTAAGGTGTCAAGAGCAAGTCTGTCCTGCAAAACCATTGCTCTGATCGCAACCATTTCGGTATTGACCAGCAGAAATCCATGAGCTGTGTCAGTAGACAGCACATCCACTATTGTGGACAATTTGCAAATTCTGTGAGTGTTCAGAACCACTCCCACTCCAGGTATCAGTGCACTAAAAATACTACCCATTATTTCACCTACGCTTTCTCTTTTACTACGCACTAAGCCATTAGTGTTTTCAGTGCTTCCAGCAATTTCATTCACATGGTATATTTTCGGGAAGACAATGCCAAAGTAGCAGCTTCCATACCAGTGATCCGGCAATTTGAAATAAGCCTTGTCTCCACATATATAATAAATTCCAGGAAACACAGGCTCTGACCCATTTTTGAAACCCCAACCTCCAATTACCTTGTAATTGTGTTCACATTGACTGGAACCAATGAAAATGTTATTATAATAATCAGTCTTCTCGCGGTGAAGACAGAGTTTCCCTTTCTTTTCGAAATCCAGCAACAGAGCAGGTCCCGCCCCGCCAGTTGAGGTGCTTTCCATGTTCTCAGCCCATATAGGGGTTTTCTGCCCTTTGTCATTTGCCTTTCTTTGGAAACTCTCCCTTCTCTTCTCTGCCATGTTTAAAAATATTTTCTCTTGTTCATGCAATGAACAGGTCAGGTTGTCTCTATGTGCTTCAGCTATGTCTATATTGCCTATAGTCAAAAAGTAGTCTCCCATATAACGTATTACGTCACTTTTTATATGTACAGGATTCAGATTTCCACGAATGGGAAGTTCAGAAAAGATCACGTCATTGTTAGAGTAATAGTACTGTAACGGTCCTCTTTTGTAAAATAAGCTTGCTAAAACACTACAGGAAATTCCATATGTCAGAGGCAAGTACGTCACGCCTTCAGCTACAGAGGTAGGTAGCTTCATGCAGACATAGCAATCTTCTATCTCCATAGTCTCTACATAATGTACTAACAAGTTTGCGAAAACATTTGAGTGTGTCTGATTCCTAACTCCGTGGTAATGTAGTCCTTCCTCATCTGATGCATCTAAGTCTCGTTTTGTTTGTCTGAGTGCTTTCTCACGTCTTTCTACACTTCGTGTTGTCAGTTCTTCAGTGTCAGCAATCTGAGTAGGGGAAATATTAGTATTTTTACTAACCATAAAGGGAATGAAAACTGTTAGTCCTATCCAAACTAATATTACTATAACTATACTACATATACATATTTTACAGCATGTTTTGCAACAACTGCGACTAGGCCTTCCATTCGTTCTTGACTCAGACATTTTGGCTCAGAAGAAGTTTCTCAACCCCTCTTTGTAACTTTACACAGGTAGCTTACTCTGTGCAACCTCAGGTGAGCTCGTCTTCCTCTTCTTCAGAGTACTCAGCAACCGGTTCTCCGTCACTTTCGTCAGTGATGTCAAGTTCCTCAAAATTTTCCAAGATTAAGTAGGTCCACTCCGGGTCCTGATATTTTTCGTTTTGTCTTTTTATTCGCTCACTTCTTCTCTTGGAGCTATCTTCAGGTATTTCTGCAATTCGGGGACTTTTTCTTATATCTGCAAGTTTCTCTTGGACTGTTTTTATTCTTAATTTCAGTCTCTTAACATACCTTGGCTCAATGTGCTTCTTTTTCTTTAGTCTTTTTGCTGGCACTGCGATCGAGCTTTCTCCTAATGCTCTTTTATTTTCACTTGTCGGTGGCGCTTCGGTTTCTGTTTCTTCCCTTCCTGTCTGACTAGTCCCAGGTCTTGTATCTATTTCTTCTGCCTGGTTACTAAGCTGGCCTGGTTCAGGTGAATTTTTGTTTTTGCTTTTGAATGTCTCTATTTCTTTGTCCTGAACACGTTCTTCTAATTCTAACTGATTCTGTTCAAGCACTTCGATCCCTTGATTTTCTTCTGCTCGAACTATTACACTATTTCTAGTCTGTCCCTTTTCGATTTCAGGAGTTAGTGGCGGTGTGTCAATCACCTGATCTGTCCCTGTCTGACCTTCTCCTTCGTCCTCAGACTTGATGTGAATCTCAATGATCTGAGGGTCTTCGCCTGTGCCTTGCTCGACCTCTCTATTCCACTCTCTGTCTTCTCTTATTCGCTCTCTTGTTCTGAGTGGGTCTCCAGAGAGATCGACTATGGGTATCCAATCCTCTGGCCAGATTCCCGGCAGCTCGTCATCAGCTACTTCTGGACCAGCCTCCGTTGGATGTTCAGCAGTACTGGTGCTTGGCCATGCGTCATCAGCTACCTCCGGGCCAACGTCTATGGGACCCTCCGCTGGGCTGGTGCTTGGTCGTCTGTCGTCAGCTACTTCAGGACCAACATCTGCAGACCCCTCAGCTGGACAACCTTCTGCTCCAGGCTCCTCGTCAGGTATCACCTTCTGGGTATGGCTGGCATGGATCCACTTCGGAACGCCGGCGCACTTCACAGTGGTCGTCGTTACCAGGATTACTTGCCGCTTTTTCCCCCACCTTGGTGCAAGGCAACTTGAACGAGTGTGCTTCTTTATTTTAACCCAGTCACCAGGAACCAATTTGTGAACTGGTGTTGTCGGGTTGGCGACGGCGTCTGCCCCAATCTGGCGAGAGATAGAACGCACTTGCTCACCCAGTTGCTTGCAGTATTCAAGTACCAAATCATCAGAAATGCTTAACAGTTTGTATCCTGGTACCCAGGCTTGTCTCATCACTCTTCCCATCAAGATCTCATGGGGGCTCAGGCCTGTTCTCCGATCTGGAATGCTTTTGAGTCCCATCAGAACAAGAGGCAAGGCAGCTATCCAGTTCATACCAGTGGAATCACATATTTTTGCCAATCTATTCTTTATGGTGCCATTTATTTGTTCTACCACTCCAGAAGCCTCTGGATGATATGCACAGTGCAGCTTTTGTGTGATCCCAAATGCTTTGCGGAGCTGAGCCAAGATTTCATTCTGAAAATGTCCGCCTCTATCTGAGTCAATAAAGACTGGAACCCCGAACCTCGGTACTAGCTCTCTCAGCAACATCTTAGCTACTGATATGGCATCACATTGGGAGGTTGGGTAGGCTTCCACCCATTTTGAAAACAGGCAGACAATGACAAGGACATATCTCTTTCCCTCACAACGGGGCATGGTAATGAAATCAATTTGTATTCTCACAAAGGGACCCCCTGATCTCCCAATTTTCCCCAGCTCAAATACTGTTTTCTTGCCAGCGTTGAACTGCTGACAGGGCAAGCACCTCTGGCAAAGGGACTCTGCTACCTTCCTGAACTTCTTGTTGTACCAAGTCTGTTGAAATACCAGAACCATGGCATCCCTACCAATGTGTGATCCTTCATGTATCAGTCTGGCCATTGGGGCAAGTAGTTGTCTGGGTAACACAGCCATACCATTCGGGCCCACAATGACACCATCCTCACGTCTTGGTTTACAACCTTCTTCCTTCCACTTCTCTTTCTCCTCCCAGGGCGTCACATGCTGCCATTCTCTCACTTCATCCCATGTAGGCACTTCTTCAAACATCCTAAGTTGGCAGCTGTTTCCAGCCCCACCCCGTTTCGGATTTATTCGCATCTGATCCATGGCGCATTGCTTTGCCACTCGATCAGCAAAATCGTTTCCCAAAGATACAGGGTCAAGGCCTTTCTTATGAGCAATACACTTGACCACTGCCAATTCTTTTGGTAATTGAATTGCCTCTAAAAGGTCTTGAACCACTTTTCCATTTCGTATGGGGGTACCTGATGAAGTCAGGAATTCTCTTTGTAGCCATAACTGGCCAAAGTCATGCACCACCCCATAACAGTACTGGCTGTCAGTATACACTGTTATTCTCTTGTCTTTTCCCAATTTACAAGCTCTAATCAGAGCGATCAATTCAGCTACTTGTGCAGACTTTACTCCAAATAAATAAGCTGCTTCTTCAATTTTCGTTAACGTGACCACAGCATAGGCAGCACTTAGGCCCCCCAGTTCATGCCTCAGGCACGAACCATCCACAAACCATTCCTCATCATGCACAGGCAAAGGAGTTTCTTTAATGTCTGGGCGAGGTTTTGTACTGAACTCTGTCAGATCAATACCGTCATGCTCATCATCTCCCTTATCTTCCATTACCATTGATTCAGGGAGTAGAGTGGCGGGGTTTAAAATATTGCATCTGGTGATGACAATGTTTGCAGCACCCATGAGAATCCTCTCATATTTAGTCAGCCGACTAGGGGTGAGATATTGAGTTTTGGTTCGGGTCAATAGAATCACAACTGCATGTGGAACATACACAGTTACAGGATGTCCCATGATAATGGACTCACTCTGTTCTAAACTGGTGCATGTTGCAGCCACTGCTTTCAGACATCCAGGTAATCCAGCAGCCACTGGATCCAATGTGGCAGAGAAATATGCCACAGGCCTTCTGGTCGTGCCATGTTCCTGAGTCAGGACTGACAATGCACAATTGTCACGAGTGTCACAGAATAGGCCAAACTCCTTGGAGTAATCAGGCATCCCTAGAGCAGGAGCTCTACACAGACAATTTCGTAATTTTGTGAAAGCTGTTAAGCTCTCGTCATTCCATCCCACTGGGTCTTTCGCTCCTTTCTTTGTCATCTGAATCAAGGGCTTTGCAAGGACTGCGAATCCCACAATCCATTGCCTGCAGTAACCTACAACTCCGAGGAACATTCTGATTTCTTTCTGAGTACGGGGTAACTGCATATTTTGAATTATTCTGACTCTCTCTGAGGTAACTTTTCTGATGCCTTTTTCTATCTGGTGTCCCAGATATTTCACAGATTTCGAACAGAACTGTAATTTCTCAGGGGCCACTTTATGTCCCTTTTCACTCAGGTGATTTAGTAGGGCAATGGTGTCAACCACGCAGTCCCTATGACTTTTGGACGCCACCAATAGGTCGTCAATGTACTGGACCAAAACGGACTTTCCAGGTAAGACTAAAGTTTCAAGACATTTTTTCAAGATCTGATTAAAGATAGAGGGGCTCTCTGTGTACCCCTGGGGGACCCTATTCCAGACATACACGTTACTGTTGAAAGCAAATGAGAAAAGAAATTTGCTGTCTGGGTGCAATGGAATCGAAAAGAATGCATGACATAGGTCTATCACAGTGAACCATTCAGCATCCCAGGGGATCTGATATAGAATCACTGCTGGGTTCGGGACAATAGGGCAGCAAGGAACCACTATCTTCTTTACCTTTCTCAGGTCCTGAACTACTCTGTACTTGCCTTTTGGCTTTTTGATGCCCATAATGGGTGAGTTACACGGGCTACTCATCACTTTCTGTATTATGTTTGCTTCTAGTAATTTCTGTATTTCAATGGCAACACCTGCTCTCACTTCTGCACTCATTCTGTAAGGCTTGGTATTGGGGTACACTGCATTCTCTCTCATGGCTATTTGTATGGGGTCTACGTTTTTCATTAATCCTACATCCTTTCCTGTAAAGTCCCACACTTCTGGCTTCACTGTCTGTTGGAGTTCTTCAGGTAGGTCTTGTATAGCCATTCGTTTTATTTCTGAGTCAGGTCTAATTAACATTAGCTTGTAGATACCGTCTTCGCCTGGAGTTTGAATTTCGACGCCCTTTGGTGTGCAAAAGATGGTACAATTCATTTTGCACAGCAAATCACGTCCCAGTAAGTTTACCGGACTGGTATCACAGACAACAAATCTGTGCATTTGTTTGAAATTTCCAATTGAGATCTCCATGGGCTCGGTAACAGGTGTACTAATCAGTTGATTAGATACACCCACTACTTGGATGGCTTCTCCCGAGAGAGGTAGGTTTGGAACGTCCACTGTTCTTACAGTAGAACGGGTAG
The DNA here is from genome assembly GCF_964261635.1 of Lissotriton helveticus. NCBI lineage: Eukaryota > Metazoa > Chordata > Amphibia > Caudata > Salamandridae > Lissotriton > Lissotriton helveticus. Next base: position 163,280,247 of record NC_136061.1, on the reverse strand, counting down.
CACCAGTGTCCAACAGAAAGGTGACATCATTTCCATCAACCTTTCCTTCAATGTATGGTCCCGACTGGTCCACCGGCAAGGAGGCGCCAAGTACGCACTCCTCGTCCCCGTCAGTACTGGTCGTCATAGAAGAAAGTGTCATTCAGTAGATACTGCGAAGTTGCTGTATTTCTATTTTCATTGCCTCCCCAGATTTCTACGTCATCACCCTGTGGTGATTTTCCTTTAAAAATAGGTTTTGGCGCTCTGGGCACTTGGATCGTTTTTACCTGCTGCTGGGTCTTTCTTTGTTTTTCATTCTGCGTCTGTGGAATTAAATCAGGTGTTTGGGCATTATCATCTTGTAAATAGGGACACTCGTCTCTCCAGTGTCCAATTTCCCCGCACTGATGGCAAGGAAATTTCTCCTTGGCTTCCTCTCTACTCATTTCCGCTCTGGGCTTTCCTCCACCCCCACCCCCAGGGCTTTGGTTCGGGGTAGTTTTGTTCATCTTGCTTAACTGCTTTTCCTGCTGTTCTGCGAGCTTTACTTGAGCCCACATCACTTTCTCTTTGAGAGCCTTTTTCTTTTCTGCCATTTCGTCCTCGCAGTACTTTGCGTACCGTAGGACCTCATCTATCTTTTTAGTATGCCAACAGATTTTATTATCCTTTATCCACTGACAGATTTCGGGCCTTAAACCGTTTACAAACCTGTAAATGAAGTGTGTCATATCCTTCATCTCGATGTTATCTATACCACTGTATGTTTTGAACACCTGCAACAGCCTTTCATAAAAGGAATGCACTGTCTCGTCTCTTTCTTGCGTGGTTCTATCTATCTTGGTCCAATCAGTTTCCTTTGCGGGCACTTTTAGTTTCAGATGCTGAATTACCTGATCATATTTTCTCATTACTTCCTTCGATGGTTCTCCTGTTTTTTCATCTCTCGCGTATTCCTCACTAGGCCAAGCTATGGCTATTTTACACTCGGTCCACAGATCTACAGGGACCACTATGTCGGAGAACCCATCCAGGTCCTTCCACAGGCATTTTTGCACCTTTACGAATATTTCTACCTGCCTATACCAATCCACGGGCTTTTCTCGTAATTTCGGAAAATCATTAGTAAAGGATACAATATCCTGTCTGGACCATGGAACGTGTACATATTTTCCACCTGGTACTTCGCGCATAGGGCATAACTGTTCTGGTTTGTCAGCTTCCTTTAGAACAAATTCGGGAGTTGCCTGCCTAGACCTGGCCTCATCCTTTTTCTTGACCCATCTGGCTTTCCATCTTTCCACATCTCCCCATTTTTGTAAAACTGTCAATAGTTCTTTGACCTGTGCTTTCTTCCCTGAAACATTCAAGTTTTCCAAATCCTTGTCTGAGAAATCTGCCCTATATGGTTTCTGCAGAGGTTTCGATTTTGAAATATCTATTCCCATGCTAGCAGCAGTGTCTGTCAGTTTTTCATGAAGTACTCGAGTATTTCGGGTGAGACTCTTGCAGATAAACAGCATTTCGTCTTCGGAGTAGGTATTTAATCTGTCTAATCCTACGTTTCCTGCCATCAATTCCTCTATTTCTATTCTCAGCTTGTAGAGATCTAAAGGTTTCGTTGGAGACGTTTGTTTTTCAAATTCTTGACTCCATCTTTCGATTTCTTCAGGAGTCACCAATGTGACACTCTTAGTACCCGAGGTCGATTCCATTTGAATTTCCCTCGCATTAAAAGGATTATGTCTTTTCTGCATCCTTTTTCCGGCATTTCTAACGGGCAGATCTAGCAGCGAGACCTTCAGACTCGCACTCACTTGTCTGGTCATCTACAATTAAGGGTTCTGGTCTGGCCGGTGCAATGACAGGAGTAATTACTGGAGTTTTCGGAGTCCCTTGACGGTCCCCGTACAACGGAACCACTGGTCCGATAGTTACTGGGATCGTCAAGGCTTCAGGACTTGTATTTAGCTGTGACATTTTCTGTATTATCTCAGCTCTCTGCTTTGCTAGCGCTTCTCGCTCTTTCTCTTCTAATAACCTGTCCAAAGATTTGTCATGTAACACCTGTGGGGTTAGAGTGGGAGCATAACTCGGGGCAGTGGGATGTGTTTCACTTGGTCCTTCGCCATAATTAGGTCTTGGGAACAAACTTCCTGTGCCTAGAATCCTCGGCTCTTCCTCATCCTGTGGCTGTAATAACGGCATTCCTGAACCTAAGGATCTCACCTCACCTCCGTAGGGGGGACGAGAACAAAAATCTCCTTCACGTGAATATCCCGTCTCCCCACCAACGGGTCTCCTGGGGTAAATACTTCTGGTTTCTACGGGTCCTAAACTCTCAGGATAAGGAGGAATTAGATAACCCCCTCCTACACTTGCGGACCTGACCTCTTCACTTTGTAGAGGTCTCCGGGGAATATCCCCTGCACTCGAAGGTCGGTGTCCTTCATTATAAGGAGGCGGACTTCTCATGCACATGTCATCTAACAATTCGTCATCCGATTCTCCGAGGGGCCCCCAGTGTTTGGATTTCTCTGTCCTTTTCCCCCCCCCCAGGAGGATCTTCTGCTGGCATCATGGGAAACAGTCCCTCAACAATCATACTCTGCCTCCACTGTTTCATCTTTTGGGCTCGGGCTTCTTGCTTCAGTTTTGGATAAAATTTTGTCAATCCTTTATCCAATCGGGGCTTGTCCCTTTCAAAAGCCTCAATTTCCCATTCCTCTAGTGCTTCGTACTGCGTTAATCTAGGTCTGGGATGTAAATCATTCATTCGGGTTCTCAGATTAAATAGAATCCTGCTGTTAAATGTTCCGTCTAACGGAAATGCCAGTACTCCGTCATCCTTCGTGTATTCCGCCCAATTTTCCAACCATACACAGGTATTGTACCCTTTAGCGAACATCATGAAAGATGCGGGAGTATTTGGTGGCGTAATGACAACACCTTCTCTAGTTTTAATATGCTTATCTTTCTTGAAATAATTCTTTACTTTATTTACAAGGGACAACTTTCGCTTGTTTCCATACATAATGTCGTGCTTTATGCCTTTAAACTGATCTCTCTGAAATCCCAAATCTCTCGGATCGGGTCTAGTATGCGGTCTGTACGAGTGCCACATACGATTCCTACGCTTAACTTTGTTTACAAAATTACTCCCAATCAAAATGCGTCTTGTAATTTCGTGCGACCAATGGGGTGCACGAGTTCAAATAATTTCGACCAATGGGTGCGCGGCCCTTTCGCGAGACAGTTCTCACGCTCCCGTACTCACCCCTCCTTTACAATTCCAGCTCCGCTACCAGCCCGCTGCGTCTACCAATCCCAGCGCAGCACGGAGTGACGTCAGAGCGGCTTCGCGACTGACTCCCTCCTTCACAAGGTAACGGAAACTTTCTTACTTTCTAAAGTGCTTAGTGCTTGGTTATTTTACAACAATTACACATTCGCCACCGTGCTCAAGTGTCTAGATAGAAAGACATTTTTCACTGCAAGTAAACTACTTCCATTTACTTTTCACTCACTACGGATAGGTCTTCTCTGCCTACCCTTCACTCTAGCATCGGAGAACCTGTTACTCCCCTAGACTCATCCACTTTACCGGGATATATCCGAGACTAAGGTTTCCCCAGCGAGCCCCTTTGCTTTCAGCCAAGCTCCGATGAACCTGCTACTCTTCCGATGTGACCCTAAATAGGTTTATGCCACAATGGGAATTTTGCCAATGAACCTCGTTACTAACATTTATTCAAACATGCATTCGGAAAAAAACCCTAGTTAGTGCTTCCAGTTCTGCCTAACCTGCACCAACCTTCCTTAGAGCAGGTGACCTCAACACGAATGGATTCTATTCACCACTCGCTATTCAATTCCCCGGGGATTCCCAACATACATAGAACATTTACGAACGAATTGGTTAATACATATATCAATACAATAATAAGAAAAACAATTTAAAACATTTCATAATTTTTCAAAGCAAACATTTCAAGTGATTGATCAGATCTCCTGAAGTGCCTACTTTTGTAGCAGCATCAATATCCTAGCAGCTTCCGACTTGGCTAGGCTAACTAGTCCTGCCTAACCTTTAACTATTCCCTAACCCTAACTCTGCTACCAGAAAATTACTGCTAGAGATCGCGGGTCACCCGACCAATAATTTCGCCACTTCCGGCTTCGGGCCCATATATTTCAAATCATCAGATACATTGATCGGATGACGTCACAATCTACTACCAATAATTGTGAGTTCCTTTTCTATTTTCTAGTGTACCCGACTTACCATCCACTGTTACGGGTACCTATGACCACAATGGATCAGGGAGCTAGCTGTAAAAGGAAAGGCAGCAAAATATACTATTCAACATTTGACTTTAATTCTCATGAAATGACCACGGACAACTAGAAGTTTTGAAAGGTTTATCTCAAATTCATCAGTGTATAAAATCCAACTTACAGTAAGCAGACAGTCAATAAGCAAGATAACAAAACATTTGGATTTCACAAGAAATGCGACTGGGAACCTGCTAAGCTAGTAAACTAACCATGTAAGAGTGGACATGGGTGATGAAGCAAAACTAAGGCAAGTATCATTTATGCTATGGAATGGGAAAACTTAGAAATCTAAACAATTCGGTTAACGTGAAAAATAGGACACGCTATAACTTCAGAAAATCTCTTCATTCAGTTTAGTGAGAAAATTTATAGTACACATCAAACAAGTTATAAACTGTAAATGGAGAAAAATGATTTGTAAAAGGAAGGGTAACATAGGAACACGCTATGAAATTCTAATGCAAATAATTTCATCAGAGGCAATGGTTGCGGAAAGCATGGAAAATTATCATATGCAAAGATATGTCTTTATTGAAGCAAAGACAGAAAAATAGAAAGGTGCAGTTTCAAGAGATTCAGAGCGATATTTACCTAGACTGGTGTGAAAACCAAACCCTGGCCACGGGTCAGTTAAGGACAGGAAACCCTCAAGGAAGGATACCCCTCAATGGACAGCAGGTGCAGAATGGACACCCAGGACAGGACAGGAAACCCTCAGATTAGGATCAGGACAGGACCACCAGGACACGACCAGCACCCACAGTTCGGAAGCAACGCCTGCGCTCCACCCTCTCTGCAGCTATCAGTCAGGACCCCGATTGGGTCAGCGAACTCCCAGCAAAGTGCTCCGCCAGCACTTTTAAGGTTTAGTAAAACCTTAGTCTATGGTCAATTTCGGACAGAGTGCTCCGCACTGCTCTGTATCTTCAGTCACCTATTGAGTGCGTTGGGTCAGTGACAGGTCAGCTATTCGGACAAGTCGGACAATTTCCCTAGGTGAACCCAGGGTAGATATACTGTTTTGGGACAGGGTACCACCCCTCAAATGTTGCAAAGTGTCAGAATCCCCAATTTCGATTGGTCCTAAGGTAGGATTTGGTTAACACACCAATCAGAACAGACTATTACAAGTCCTACTTAGCATCCTAAGGTGCCGCCTAGCAAGATTGGGGTTCCCATGAGAAAGTCGCAGGGAATACAATGGAAAGAATACAATGTATAAAAATAGGGTACAAGTAAGGCTTTCTCGTTGGGTGAAGGTACATCTTCCCATGCAGGCTCTGGCAGCAACCTTCTTTGGCTTGGTTTCAATGCCACCGCACCATTGATTGATTCTGCGCAGAAGTGCCCTCCAAGATGGATTCCCCAGCCCCATCACCCCTCAGTGCCGAGGATACATGAAAAGTAAGCGAAAACAAATTAGAACATAGAAATAAATGAATGTATTACTCGTCGTGACTTTATACTTCAGACATATCATCATAAAAATATACTATGCAATTAGACATTAGTAATATATACACTGACAGGAGAGCATCTGCACGAGCATCACCACGTTATCACGAAAGCTGTGTATTACGCATGCGCACCCGTTTCCCTCTCAAAATGTGACTGCGTCTCTACACGTGACTGTGCCTTACGCATGCGCAGAAACTAAAAGGCAAGCAGCGGCCATTTTAGACACAGGGTTTACTTATTTTAGTAGAACACATAAGCAAGCTTCGCTACCTTTCACGCATATCCAAAATAAAGATATTAATAATAATGTACGTTTGTTATGAGGTTATGACAAAATCGAAGTTCATGAATCGAGCAAGTCCCGATGCGAAATCTTGCTCTATCAAACCCACAGAGCACTTAATCTCTTAACTCTTTTTCCAGTAAGTATTTGGAGAGCTTATATGCCTGGCTCATGTTCTCTTCACAAAGAAAAACCTTTAAGGTTTTCATGTTCAAAATATACATGAAAAGGAGAGTTAGAGAGGTGGTTCTGGTCTCAAGGTGCGAGGAGTTGAAACCATTACTTGGCAGTAATCTTCAGTACCTGAATCATTGTCCACCTCGCCCCAGTCACCCTATGACTGTGGGCGAGGTGGACAATGATTCAATGTGGTAAACTTCCCAGGCAGGAATTTTACCACAACTCAAATACCAGTAGTAATTATTTTATGTTTGCCCATGTTGTTATCAGTACAAAGGGCTTCTCCCAGCCTCCTGTGTGAAACAAGTAAGTAAGCTGGAAGTACAAATGACAGGAAGGAGGGATGTGGACTAGAATATGGAGGACTATGATCTGAGGGTAACAAAAATTACAAGTAAGCAATGGTTTGATTTCCCCCTCATGCATCCACCCTGTCCAATCGTTACCCTCTGAAGAAGTCATAAACGCATAAGTAAATTTGCACTGACCAACCTGATGCTGACTAATTGTTATAGAAATCAACAATTACTTCATTGCTGATTTTATAACTGCTAATCCAAATTTATTTACTAAGGATTTAGTAATGTCTAACGTATAATGTTTGACAAACGTTTGATGGTATGACTTGAAGTGGCTGCGCTACAGAGATGATGCAAGAATATTCCACTCGTCTCCGCCCAGGATGCTGTGATTGCTCTTGTAAAACACCCCATGATATTAGTTGGGATACCTCGCCCACTTGTAAGCTTGGGTTATGCTTGACCCACTTATCTACTCAAAGTGGAGGTTGAGACTTGTTTCCCTTTGTTGACTAAAGCATATGAAATAAACAAAGATTTAGAAACCCTAAATTCTTTAGTATGGTCTATGTAAGCCATCCAAATATGAGGCTACTTCCATTTCTTAGTTATTTGAAATACCGGAAGTACTATTTCTTGAGACAGACGGAAAGGGGAATGTATCGTAGGGGTAACCTTGGGATCTGCCTTCAAGGCCACCCTGTACGTTAAAAAAACCCAAAGTAAGAGCATGATATCACCAGAGCTCCCAATTCACCTGATGTTCTTGCTAAGTTTATTGCAATTAGGAGTGATACATTTACATATAACCAGATGAACTGAGCTTTCTATAGAGGCTCAAAAGGTTTTGTACATAACCCTGTGGAGAAGTGTGGCTCAATGGTTAGAGCGGTAGACCCTGATGCAGAGGTCTAGCCCAGGACCAGGGTTCAATTCCCCGCCTCGGCGGGTCTTGGGCTCTAAAATTCCACGGACCTGATAATTCTCGCCTCGGTGCCTATTCCAATCATGGAGACCCACTCTGCAACTCTGGGCAATAGCTTGCTTAATCTCCACAACGGCCCCCACAACGCTAAGGATGCCTGGCCTCCACCTTGGGGGTGCCCAGGAGTGGACACCTCACAGGGAAAGCCAGGATGGGTTCAACAGCGGTATTCGTACAAGTGCCTTGAGACCCTTGTGGGTGAGTAGTGCGCTATACAAGTATCAATTTACATTTACAAAACGATTGATAAATCCCATGTAGGGACTGGTTTAGGCACAGAGAGAGTAGCTGGAGCTATACCTTGAAGGAAGCCTTCCCCTGAAAATTCCAGTATTTGGAAAGGATCAATGGAAATAGGATCCTGGTGTTGTACTAAACACCACTTCTGAAACAAACCCTAGTGTCTATTTTAGAAGATGAAAGAGTTGAGGGTTTTGCTAGGCGATTGTATGTCTGAGGTTGCTTGTTTTGAACAACCCAACGTTTCCAAACTCAGCCTCTCAACTTCCAAGCCGTCAGCCTCTGTTGTTGTAATGGACTATGGACAAAGTTGAAAATTGCAGCTGTGATGGACTCTCTGGGGACTGGTAATGATTACCCCTCCCCCAACAGACAGACACATTAGAAAGGAGAACCATGGATGGCATGGCACAAAAGGCGCAACTGGGATCGATGTTCAGTTTCTTCTCTCGAATCTTCTGTAGCATCTTCGGGGGGAAGGGAGTCAGCAGTGTTGCAAATTCCAAGTTCTAGGACCCAGGTCTTCAGGATTGGGTTTTCTAACCCGTGGGTCAAGGACTTAATTCAGTGCACCATCTCTGAGTAAGGTAGTCCATTTTAAATGCAGCCCCTCACAACCCGCTGAGCATTCCTGCAAGCGTGGCATTTGTTTTTTCTGGGTTACTAACAGTCTCATAAAAGTTTCAGGGACACAATGGTATATTAAACCCAATTTTGTTCTAAGAATAGCACACTCAAGCGTAGCACTAAGAGAGACACTATGGGGCATATTATCAAGGACAGGCGATACATTATCGCCGCTTTTATCGGCAGGAAACTGCCGATAAAGCGGCGATAATGGCCTTGATAATATGCTCTATGAATTCCAATCGATGTGAACACATCTAACATGGGCTTCGATTGGAATTCATAGAGCATATTATCAAGGCCATTATCGCCGCTTTATCGGCAGTTTCCTGCCGATAAAAGCGGCGATAATGTATCGCCTGTCCTTGATAATATGCCCCTATATATTTTACTGTGTTTATCTCAACACTCAAACTGTTGCTTAGTACATTAATGATAACCACACAGAATATAAGTAAACAGCACTTGTACATAATGTTTGCAGGGAAAATAAAATGAACAGTTGTAACATGTTTTTAGAATGTTCAAAGTAACCTACCACCCTAATGCTACTTCTTTGCGCTATACTATGAGAGCATGGAATAGCTAACTTACCTCTAGAGTGTCCTGGGGCCCTTTTCACTGCATACATATTCCAAGCAAATCAGCTCTGTTATCAGACTTCAGCTGGGAAGAGAGTGTGCCTTTCTGAAGGAAAACACACAACAGCTAGACCCAGCTCCTCTCATAACTGGTTCGACTCATGAGAGATGTGGTACGGCCATATAATTATGCGTTATATATGAGGCTTCTCTTCTGGTTGTTTACACTGACCTGTATGCTTGTCGGCACCTCTCACACACGATGTTGGTTTTGCCAATCATTTGGCTGATTTTATGTCTGTGTTGTTTTCATGCATAATTTTTGGACATATTAGTTGAAGACCTTTATGCTTTTTCTACAGTGTAGATTTATTATATTGGATCCTTGATGTGAATCTTTATGCACCGTATGCTTTTGACCTTTTTATTTATAGCATGTCACCCTCTTTCTTTTTGCATTTGTCCTCCCTTTTCTCTTTGTTTAGAAACCGATAGCAGGAATTATTCATACCTGCTTGACTGTACATGAGAGCCAAATACGGGACTCTTGTGATCTTCCTTGACACACCTTATATATTTTGAAGGTGAGACATTATTCGCTCGACTTATTGTTATTACGGCATCAGGCCATAAGGGATTTTCTGATAGTTGCTTTTCTTGTCTTTCCATTGGAACTTGGTGGTTATATTGGCTGTATAGGTTTTGTATATAGGCCCTCACCTTTCTGATTTTGAAGTATGGTCCTAATATGGGTGCGTTAGTGTTTTGTAATTTGTTCCTTATGATTGTGTTTATTCTGGTTTCTGACCTTACTGTTTGAATATTTATTGTATTATCTTTCCAATAGACTAAAATTTGGATTCAATCTAATGAGATATATCCATATGTTTTGTGATCTTTAACTTGATGAGTCGCATCTGTCAGTCTTTGTTCTTATATTGAATTCCTATTTTATATGCAAGGTGAGAGTCCCTTTCTTATTTCAAATATTTTGTTATGTAAAGGTTTTTTATTATCTCTTTTCCTTGCAATAATACTTTTTGGTCGAATATGCTTTTACTTTATTCCTTTCTCACCTTTTCTTCTTATTCTTTTTTGATTAATCTTTTAAATCTAAATCTTTTCTTTGATATATTATGCAATTTGTTGTTCTCATTCTTTCACCTCTTTTAACTTGCTCTATTCCATGTTGTGTGTTTTCCACGTTCATATGTTCTATAAACGTATTTTATGTATTTTCAATAAATGATAATGGTTACACAAATTATCTACGTATCTCTTTGATATATTATATAAAATGTCTTCTTTACTTATTCATCCTTTTAATGTGTTTTGAAAAAATGATTGTCAGATAAATGTCAATACATACATATTAGTGTATGTCCATATGTGTAATGTACATATTGTTTCGCAAAGTTGGTATCAATTATGGGTCATCTTTTTTCTGTGTTAATATTTTTTTATATGTATTTATATGTGTTTATGTCATGCGGTAAATGTATATTTATGTTATTTTTGTTGTAATTGTTACAGCCCTGACGAAGTTCCCTTGGCATCAGGGAACGAAACGCGTTGGCTGTGTGCCAGTTTTTAAATAGCAACCTTGAAGAAAAAGAAGATTTATGGACTTTACTTGTCTCATTTTGCTTGACTTCTATCAGGGTGCACCTTCCTTTTCTATGTACCTCCTTGCAATATTGGCATCCATCAACGGCGGTTGCTGGGAGTAGTTGCACCTAACTATAGTACAAGAAACAAGTGGAATTAAAGTGCTCAACCTTGGTCAGCCGTTGTTTTTTCTGTTTATGTAAACATAAATTTACATTGCCATAACAATTAACTTATTAAGTTACGTTACAATGACCTTCTTGAGTAATTACATTTTGACGTATCCCTTAGCACAGCACCATTCTCAATAATTCAGCTTCTTCAGCGTGGTGTCTACTCACTGTATTCTGTAGGCCAATATTTTCCTCTTATTAGTATTCCATCTTTTGCAGGCTTATTAATTACAAATTTGTCTAGCCAATACCCGTTCTGTCATGTCCTTCCGGCTCCTCTTATAATAATAATAATAATACAGCATTTTGTATAGCGCGAACAGCTACCTCACAGGAAGGTGTCCCGGCGCTAGAAGAACACAGTTGACCTGGGGGTAAGAAGTGAGAGAGTTAGCGGGGTTGAGAGAAGAGCCAAGTCTTTAGCAACTTCTTAAAGCAAGGTTCGGAGGGGGCTTCCTGGATTGCTGGGGGTAGGGAGTTCCATAATGTTGTAACATTTGCCGAAAAAGTTCGACCTCCTAATCGAGCCCTTTTAGTTCGTGGGACAACCAGTTGAACGCGGCAGTTGGAACACAGCGCGCGGGCTTGGGAGTATCTTGGGAGACGACTTTTCAGGTACCAAACAGAGATCTGAAGGCCAGCGTGAGTGCCTTAAATTTGATTCTGCTGGCAACTGGAAGCCAGTGCAGTGATCGCAGATGCGGAGAGACTGACTGCTTGAAAGGGATACGCAGCAGCAGTCTCGCAGCCGCATTTTGGACCCCCTGAAGTTTGTGAGTCAGGTATTTTGGTAGGCCCAGATATAGTCCGTTGGCGTAATCCAGCCTAGATGTAACAGTGGCATGGATTACAGTTTTCCGGCAACTCTCCGGGAGGAGTCTCAGGATCTTACGGAGATTCCTCAGCTTACTCAAGCAACAACCGGCAACTTGTTCAATATGCGAGGTGAAGGACAGGCTATCGTCCCACCTCACTCCAAGATTTTTTGCCGTGCGGCTGGGTAAGGGGGCTTGGCCCATCTCCGTTGGCCACCATAGTTCGGATGGAGGAGGGGGGCCCTTTCCAACTTGCAGCTTTGCAGGTGAGGTATGCCTGGTATGGCTCCCAGATGTTTTTTGGCCTGCAATGCGTTGGTATAAGGGCATTATAATTATCTGACTGTGTATTACAAAAGGACAGGTACGTACACCACTCTGATAATGTGGGAGTTGGGCTTCCATCCATAGCATACCCAGTCATCTTTCAGCTATTAATATACCAAGTGCTATTAGTTTCCTTGTTCCCTTAGGTAAGTCTTTTGCGTATCCCAGAAGGGCCACCAGTGGTGTCATAGGCATATGAGTCCCACCATTTCCTGCAGAGTTCCAAACACCTCCACCCAATATGTATGGATCCTAGGGCAGTCCCACTCTAAATGTGTGAAGTGTGCCTCTGCAGCCCAGCATCTGGCACAGTTATCATCCTCTCCTAATCCGCATTTGTGCATTCTAACTGGTGTCTAGTATGCACTTTACAAGAATTTAATATGTGTAAGGCAGTGTCTACCATTCTGCGATACATCTTTTGTACTAGGGCAGCAGTATAGCAACTGTTCCTCCGTTATATCTATGCCTAGTTCGTCACTTCATTCCTGCAGCGCCTTCGTGTGCGTAGAGTTGGTTCCCGAAATAATGAGTGTATATATAGTGTTGAAATTGCACCCTGCAGCGAGTGGGCCTATAGTAGATATGTTAGTGAAGTGTATTCCCGTGGCTCCTGCATGCTATCCCCCAACACGACTCGGCTGTGTTACGCCTGATGGTAGTACCTGTAACTGATACCATGTCTTGACAGTCCCCTCAGAAAAAGAGTTTCCCGTGGTTCTAATATTTAGCGTGTGCATTGCATGTATGAATGCCTTTTCCTGTCGGATCTGTAGCCACTCGCACCATTCAATGGGCAATTTTAGGTAATAAAGGAGTGTGTCTTCTGTAAATCTACCACCCAGTGCAATTGGTGTCTTGTATTCCCTAATGGGTCTATAATGTGATATGTTATCTGTGACTCACCAACAAGATATTATGGCAGTGATAATGGGCTTACCTCGTCTCTCTTTATATATAAATGTGCGGCCTCGTGGGGGCCGTGTATCCAATGTAATGCACATATTTGTTGTGCTGCGCAGCAGTATTTCAAAATCTGGTGCATTCAGTCCGCATGTTGAGTATGGATTAGTCAGTGTCTCCCATTGTGCTCATGGTTCCTTCCCAGCCCAAGCAACTCTGATCATTAGTGAGCGTAGTGTACGAAAAAATGTTTTTGGCACTGGGATTGGGATGTTTACAAACTAAAATAGGAAACGTGGAAGAACGATCATTCTCATGAGCTATATACACCCTAATGGGGAGAATGGTAAACGGATCAATTTCTCAATCGCCTCTGTAAGTTTCTGTACTTCCCGGCCATAATTTTCCCAGATCACCACTTCTGGATCAGTGTGAATCTGCACCACCAGATAGCGAATGAGATCTGAAGATGGATCCCCACCAGAACCAGAAGGACGGTCACCCAGGCCCTCGTCAGCAGCAGGCTGGACTACGGCAACGCTCTCTTTGCAGGAACCTCAGCCAAACTCCAGAAACGACTACAACGCATACTCATCCTCAACATCCCCCACCACAGCCATATCACAGCCCACCTGAAAGACCTGCACTGACTCCCCATCAACAAGGGGATCACCTTGAAGCTCCTTACCCACGCTTACAAAGCACTCCACAACACCAGACGCACCTGAATGAACGACTCACCTTCTACACCCCGAACCTCCAGATTCGCTCCGCTAACCTCACCCTCGCCACCGTCCCCCATATCAGACGAGCAACCGCCAGCGGCAGATAATTCTCCCACCTCGCCGCAAAAACCTGGAACACCCTCCCCATCCGCCTGCGACAGACCCAGGACCTACTGGCCTTCAGGAGACTCCTCAAGACCAGGCTATTCAAGCAGTAGCAGCACCCCTGCCCCCTCCAGCGCCTTGAGACCCTCACAGGTGAGTAGTGCGCTCTACAAATTATTGATTGATTGAAGTTCACGTTATAGGGTAGTCTGTCTGAGGTGGGGTAGTGTTTGTGGTTAGTGGGAATAAAAGCGACTTACTCCAATTTATTCTAAGTCCTGAATGGTACCAGAATCGCTCCACCTCCTGTAGCATTGGTGTTAGGCTTCGTTCAGGGTTCCGCACATACAGTAAAGTGTCATCCGCGTACACAGTTATTATTATTTGTATTGGGGAAATCATATACCACGATGACTGTGATATTCTCTGACGGCACAGGCTAATGGTTCAGCTGTTAAGGCATATAAAAGTGGAGAGAGTGGGCATCCCTGTCTGGTACCTCTGGTAATCTTTATTGAGGCAGAGAGCAGTCCGTTCATGCGTATCCGAGCAGCGGGCTCTGCATATAGAACTTTGTTAGAACTGGGGGTCTCTAGTTGGCAGAGATAGGTGCCTTTGTCCAAATAGCGATACAAAAGGGGATGATGGACTGTTCCCATGAGGCACAGGGTCAGACTGATTTGCATATAGCCATGTCTGAACTGGGGTGGCAGAGTGGGCTAAAGAACGATGATGGATTAAACCCAGATCTTTTGACTGGGTGTGAGTGTTTGATTGATTCAGATGCTCCGTCCATCACCACCCCCTTTTGTACCGCTTTTGTCCAAATAGGGACCCTTGCTTCTAGTTATGGTAAGGCGGATACACACTTTAGATAACCCCTGCTCACCCACTTGGTAGCTTGGTACAAGCAGACAGGCTTATACCAAAGGCAATGTGTAAATCATTGGGACCAACAGTAACACAGTGAAAACACCACAAATGGACACCACACCAGTTTAGAAAAATAAAATATCTTTATCTAAACTAAACAAGACCAAAACGACAAAAATCCAACATACAAAACTCAGTAGAATGTCTTTAGAAAGGTTGTTGCAAAAATAAACTTGAGGATGATAAAATGTGACACTTTACTCACAAAGTACCTGGGATGCGTAACGCAAAACAAACAAAAAGGTCGCAGAGAAAGTGATGCAGCGATTCTTCCTGCGCTCCGGTTCTGATGCGACTAGATGGCGCCGTGATGCGCTGCGACGATCCGGTACGATGCGAGAAAATGGTATCTTTACTGCGATGCGACAACGTAGAGGCGATGCGTGCACACACTCGGTGATGGGGACATGCTTCTCCAGTGTTGTGGCGACGATCATCAGCAGTGCGCTTCCTCAGCAATGCGACCGCCCTGCGACACGCTACTCCGATGATGCGACGGCACCCTCTGGCACGCTTCTCCGATGATGCAATGGCGAACAGCGGCATCAGCGACTGCTACGGCAGCGTCACCCTTCTCTCTCGTTGCGTCGCGCTTCAAGCTCCCCACAGCAAAAGGCCTCACACACAGTTACGGGCCCTCATAGCAGACTGGAACTCCCAGCAAGAAAGTTCAGGGAAGCTGGGGATGAAGTCCTTTTGTGCCTGGGACTTCAGAAACAGGAGGCCAGCTCTTCTCAGGCCTTTGGAGACATTTCTTCAGATGGACACAGCACACAGCAAAGTCCTTCTTCGAGCAGGGGACACAGCACACAGCAAAGTCCTTTAGTCCTCTACTCAATAGAAACAGCAACCTGCAGGCCAACCCCAGAAACACAGTAAGGGCAGTACTTCTCCTCAGTCTCTTCAGCTGATCTTCTTTGGCACGGATTCCTCTTGATCACGAAGTAGTCTTGAAAACTTTTATATCCCTGTGTTTGCCCAACTGGAGGCTAGCTCTTCTCAGGCCCTTGGAGCCATTCTTTTCAGGACACAGCACACAGCAAAGTCCTTGTCAAGCAGGGGGACACAGCACACAGCAAAGTCCTATGTCCTTCCTTTGGCAGAAATAGCAACTGCAGGCCAACCCCAGACACACAGCAAGGGCAGTACTTCTCCTTCAGATCTTCAGCTTTTCTCCTCAGCAAAGGTTCCTCCTTGGTTCCAAAGTAGTCTGAAGTTCAGGGGTTTCAGCTCTCCTATTTATACCCCAAAAGTCTTTGTTCTCTATGTGTGAGGTGTTCCGGGCCCTGTTCTGGGTGCACTCTGCCAGTTCACAACTTCTTTCTGTGTCAGTGTAGGCCAGGGTCATCAGATGCACCACAGGAGGTGGAGCCAGCATTGTAGAAGGCAGGCACAGCCCTATTCAGGCCCAGGTGCTACTCCTCCCACCACTCCAAATGCAGATAGGTCTATTCAGCCTAGGGATGACTCACCCAGGATCCTGGAGCCACCCCAGCCTCTGTCACTCTCAAACCAGACAGTCAACCCACAAACAGGCAGAGGCACACAGAAAGGTTGAACAAGAACATAGCCACTTTCTAAAAGTGCTATTTTCAAACACAGAATTTAAAAACCATCCTTCCTAAAGGATATGTTATTACATTCTGAGTTCAGGGATACAGACTCCAATTTTCTATCTCACTCCCATGGGAAGATATGCAGGTAAACATGTTACACAGCATACCCCATTCTGGCCTATGGGCAAGATAGCCTTTCAATAGTGAAAAACTAAATTGGCTCTAGTTCACTATCAGGACATGTTACTCACACTAGTACATGTCCTACCTTTCACATACACTTCACTCTGCCCAGGGGGGTGCCTTGGGCCTACCATAGGGGTGTCCAATGTGTAAGAGAAGGGAAGGGAAAGGCCTGGCAAGTGGGTGCACTGGCCAGGTCGACATGGCAGTTAACAACCTGCGCACAGACACTGCGGTGGCAGGCCTGAGACCTCTTTTCAGTGCTACTCATGTGGGTGGCACCATCAGTGCTGCAAGCCCATTAGTAGCATTTGAATTACCAACCCTGGCACACTCAGTGCACTTTACTAGGGACCTACTGGTAAAACAAATAAGCCAATCGTGGATAACCAATCACAATACAAATTTACACAGGGAGCACTTGCACTTTGGCACTGATCAGCAGTGGCAAAGTGCCCAAAGCATCTAAACCAGCAAAAATGAAATCCAGCACAGTGTCAAAAATACAGGAGGTAGAGGCAAAAAGTCAGGGGAAACCACGACAAGGATGCCAGGTCTAGCAAACTTTAACTAGTTTTATGAACACCTCTCCTACCCCAACCTGTCTAAGCACAGCCAGCAAGAACTCCCACTCTACCGAGTCAAAAGCCTTTTCAGCATCTAGAAATACTGCCGCAGCCCGGACTGTTGGATCTAGGTGTGTGATGGTACAAAATATCCTATGTAGATTGCTAGTAAGGGTTCGGCCGGCACAATCCCGGATTGTTCAGGGGCAATTATCCAACAGGAGCAAGGAGGCGAGAGTGTCCTATGGTGCAGGGGGTTTACATTGCATGCATTTACTGCTGACTGGTGTACATCCTCTGAAGCACATGCAGTTCTTCGCAGGCACTAGAATACCCTCACATTGACTTGGCCCCATGGCTGTTCTTGATTTGTTATCCTTAACAGGAGACGATTGGGCATGAATAAACAGCCCTCAATTAAATGTATTCCGCAGACTTGTTCTGTGAAAAAAGCGAATGATGAAAGTTGTGCAGAAACGTTTCTTTTTGTCTGCCTTTTACAGCTCGGCCAGGAGGAAGCAGGTATTGGACGTCGGCACGTAATGACGTGTGCGCGCATAGCCAATAAAAGGGCATAGTTTGTTTTGCTGTCTCCCGGTAGACACTTTTTTGTAAATATTGCGGCCAAAATTGTTAATATATTGCGGCGATAGCGGTAGTCTGCCAATTTCGCGATTTTTTCGTGAACCGTGAAATTGCAAAATGCTGGAATGTCTGAATAGTGGCCCTCCTGGGGATGCTACCTAGGTTGCTATTGAAGTAGTGGTCTAACTCCTGTGAGAGCTCTTCTGTGAATACTGTATCTAGTAGCGAGTACTATCGGAAATACCAAATTTGAGCCCTGTCGTTAATAACAATGGGGTAACCCAGTTACGCACAGAACAGTGGTTCTGCCAAGAAATAAGCTTAAACTTCTTTCTTATTTTGTCCCCACAAGAGATAGGACTACAATTAATGGTATGGTAAGCCACAACACTGATTCTTCTACATAACAAACGTACAACACCAAATGAAATGTGGTAAGAGTTTATATAAGAAAATCTTATTCTTTAAGACAAAATAGTAAAAAGACCCAGGACATATACACAAGAAAGCACAATCTGGGTTTTACACAACAGTGAAGCGCAGGGAGGTGAGTACAATGGGTTTTGCACATACATCACAATACAATGTATACATAAATAATAATGCACATATAACAAAATCAGTAGATCCAGCGTTGTTTGATCCGTACAAAAAACCTAACTCGACCCAGAAACTATTGTCTCTGTTGTAAAGTCTAGTGGGAAACAGCACTTGGTTTTATATACGTCGAAGTTTCGACCCCTTAAGAACGTGTGAGTATCAAACCATCAACATGGGGTCTTCCTCAGGACTACGGCAGTATTTGTGTATAGCCTTCTAAAATGCCAAAATATGTTGACCTCGCCGTCAGTGAGAGGTTGGCCACATTGTGGCTGGCTTGACAGACTTAAAACTGAAAAATTGTCCTTGTGAGAGTCTAATGTCTGAACAAGTCTGTCAATATATCTAAATTGGTCTGGTAGTATCCACAAATTGAGAGGCACTGTGTGCTCCCTTAGAGTCTCCAGCGTCAGGGTGTGTGGGTTAATCTTAATGTGAAAAGAACGGGGCCAGCCGCCTCTGTATGCATACGTTTCCATAAATCAGGAGCAGTCCTGCTATCTTGACAACTCCGGCGTTCGCGCGCGGAGTCAAATGGAGAAACGTCCTATTGAGCCCTGGGCAACATCTCATCTAGTTTTAGTTTTAATCTAACTGGGGGAGTGATCTGAATATGTGCCCAGCAAGTGCTCACATTAAGGAATAAATGGTACCAGGTCCCGTGAAGCATACCAGTAGTCAATGCGTGTGTGTATATCATGTGCTGAGTAGTAATGAGTGTACTCCCTGCCCTGAGGTGAGCAGGGACGCCATACATCTACTAATCCACCTGCCTCCGCTATTGCGGCTATGGCTTTAGCGTCTGATGATTTTTTCTGTGTTGGACCTCTTGATCTATCTAGTTCAGGTGATTGTATACAGTTAAGATCGCCCCCCAAAGTGTAGGCATCAACGTCTACATAGCAATTTTATAATGTAGGGTATCCCCACCACTCGCACAGTAAAGTTGTCTTTATGGCAGTGTGCTGCTATATATCTATCTATATATCTATATCTATATATCTATCTATACATCTATATATATATATATATCTATCGATCAATGTCTAATACCTGTATTTTAATGTTGGTACCCTGTCTTACCCAAACCAGTACCCCACGTGCGTGTGATGTGAATTTAGCTGCCACACATACCTCTTCCATTCTTCTCTGTGTTAATAAGCCTGTGTGAGGTGCGAGGTAAGTTTCCTGAAATAGCGCTACGTCTATTTGTTTTCTTTGTAAGTAGGACACCACCTTACGTATTTTACGCTGGTCATTTAGGCCCCTAACACTCCATGTTAAAAATTTTTGTGAAGCACCACATTGTCCCGGAATCTGATTACGAATGTTTAACCAATCCTACTATAACTTAGCTGCATCTCAGGTTGTTCTTAATCATGTCATCAGGGCTAATTCTACAGCACACTTACATGGGTAACATACCCCCGCCCTTCCCACACCATGTCTCCCAAACTACAACATGTCTTTTCAATCCCACCCTACCATAACCCCTTTGAACATCCCAACAATCCCCACCATACCGGTGTGCATTACACATGAGGGCAACAGCTTGCTTAAGCTCTGGTTTCACCTCAACCATCGGTTAAACTTATGTTTCTTATCCATTGCCTTCGTTATTATACAAACATTGACTATGAATTTCCGCTTCTGGGGAGTAAATCTCTGTCTCTCCTCTTGTACCTTGGGGGTGAAATACGGATACAGGGATAACACCGTGTCCTCATAGTGAAGTGTCTGTAATTCTCTTGCGTTGCGCATCGCTGCGTCCCTGTCCCTGTAGTTCAGTATTCGGGCTATAAGTGGGTGCAGGGGTGCACCCGGCGGTGGTCGAGGCGCCAATGAACAATACACCCGCTCCACAAAAAATATCGGTGAAAAGGTATCTTGGCCAAGTAGCATTATTAGTAGCATTAGTCACATTGCTTTTACACGGAGCTCTCACCTGAAACGGACTAGGACGCCAGCGGCACCCATACCTCCAAGCCTACTTCTCGCCGCACCCGCTCCGCGGGTGCCGCGTCGCGTAGAGGGGCTTGGGGGATCACTGAGGAGACTTGCTTGCTGTTGTTGGCTGCGGGTGAGAGGCGCTAGCGGGGCTGCGAGCGTGCAGGGACTCCAGGAACCGGGAGTCCCTGCGAGACCGTCTACCACCTTCCGGTCCGCTCTCCCTGCTGGCCCCGCCCCCCGCCTTGCCGAGGATTTTAAAATCTCCCGCCTCTGCCCTTCCTGTGGGTCACATTGCTTTTACACGGAGCTCTCACCTGAAACGGACTAGGACGCCAGCGGCACCCATACCTCCAAGCCTACTTCTCGCCGCACCCGCTCCGCGGGTGCCGCGTCGCGTAGAGGGGCTTGGGGGATCACTGAGGAGACTTGCTTGCTGTTGTTGGCTGCGGGTGAGAGGCGCTAGCGGGGCTGCGAGCGTGCAGGGACTCCAGGAACCGGGAGTCCCTGCGAGGCCGTCTACCACCTTCCGGTCCGCTCTCCCTGCTGGCCCCGCCCCCCGCCTTGCCGAGGATTTTAAAATCTCCCGCCTCTGCCCTTCCTGTGGGTCACATTGCTTTTACACGGAGCTCTCACCTGAAACGGACTAGGACGCCAGCGGCACCCATACCTCCAAGCCTACTTCTCGCCGCACCCGCTCCGCGGGTGCCGCGTCGCGTAGAGGGGCTTGGGGGATCACTGAGGAGACTTGCTTGCTGTTGTTGGCTGCGGGTGAGAGGCGCTAGCGGGGCTGCGAGCGTGCAGGGACTCCAGGAACCGGGAGTCCCTGCGAGACCGTCTACCACCTTCCGGTCCGCTCTCCCTGCTGGCCCCGCCCCCCGCCTTGCCGAGGATTTTAAAATCTCCCGCCTCTGCCCTTCCTGTGGGTCACATTGCTTTTACACGGAGCTCTCACCTGAAACGGACTAGGACGCCAGCGGCACCCATACCTCCAAGCCTACTTCTCGCCGCACCCGCTCCGCGGGTGCCGCGTCGCGTAGAGGGGCTTGGGGGATCACTGAGGAGACTTGCTTGCTGTTGTTGGCTGCGGGTGAGAGGCGCTAGCGGGGCTGCGAGCGTGCAGGGACTCCAGGAACCGGGAGTCCCTGCGAGACCGTCTACCACCTTCCGGTCCGCTCTCCCTGCTGGCCCCGCCCCTCGCCTTTCACGTCACCTATTTCTTCCTCCTATTCTCCCGCAGCGCGGGACGCAGCCCGGGCGAAGACAGGGCAAAGACTGGGCCGTTTGAGGCCGTTCGAGGACGGCCGAGGACTGGACTGGCCTACCCTCCTTCGCCTATCCGGGGAAATCGTTCTACTGTGGTTATTGTTGTTAGAAATTATTTTGATCCATAGAAGGTTGTATTTGGGTTCTCACTGTTCACGAATATGTCAGTTAGGATTACCCGTAGTAAGTCTGGCAAGGGAAACACCTCAATCAGTGGCCCAATGGATGATTTTATCACCCGTACTAATCAGGCAATTGATGAGGAAATTGTTAAGTTACAGTCCCGTGTTTCTCTTGAACTGGCAGCCGCAAGAAGATTATCAGAGGTAATCACTGCCTCGAAAAAATCTTCATTGGGGCATATTGCAACTGTTGTTACCCCGGATAGACCTGCCACTCTTAAATCATTAGTTGTGCAGGCAGAGGTCCACCAGGCTCCAACTCTACAGCTTGGTTTACAGACTGCAGAGTCCATTGAAGATGCCGGTGACATAATCCCACCTGTATTGTCCCCCGTGAAAAATGTATCTTTTAACTTTTTTAATTCAGCAACTGTAAAACCCTCTGTTGTCACGCAGGTTAATAGTTCTAATTTTCCTGACCCTGTAATTTTTAACTCTTCAAGACCTAATCTAGATTTGGGCACCTCCCAAAAAAGGAAAAAGATTTCCCGGTATGTTTATTATGGAAAAAGGGCAAGACCTGTGCAAAAACCAAAACTGCCCCCTGCTCAAATCCCTGAAACGATCAAAGGGATTACTTCGAAGGAACAGATACACGTAGAGGGTCCCAAGGGTGTGTCTTTACCAGCAAAAAACTTTAGTACCCCTCAGGAAGGGAGTTTAACTGTCGAGGATCAGTTAGGGAAGGAAGGGAAGGACGGGGAGTTCATAAACACGGTTTGGGAAACACTTAAGAAGTTACTCTCCCCCCTTGCACATAGACTCTCCTCCATTGAAAACAGTTTGTTGGAAATGGAAAAAAGTATTATAGCCCTGGCTACTCTGGGCTTGAGAAGTCTAGAAAACCAGGGCATTGGGGTAGAGGATCCAACTCCACAGGTATCTAATTCTCTTTTATCTACACCTTTACCTGTACGTCCAGTTCCGAAACCACGATCAGTGGGCGTGAACCAAATTATTGCGCCTCTACCTGTCGTTCCTTCCCGTCTTTGTACTAAACCTATCTCTAACCCTACTGTAGTTCCCCCTCCTAAACAACGGCCTACAGAACCTTACCAACAGTATCCCCGGGGTTCATCTGAAAAGAATAATTTCAGAGGGGGGTATATCGATCTTCCCCCAGAGGCAAACGACTACGTGGTTGTTCTGACGGGCGTTCCAGAGCTTGTCAATGGCCATCACGAGAACCATTGGTCTTTGAAGAACAAAACAATGCACTGGCTCAACGCGAACCGTGCAATTCCCAATGGCAGGAAGAGCAGTGTGTTGATGGTACGACGTGTCCCTTGGGTGGGCCCTACAAAGAAAACGGTGGTTGGAGATTGTGTAGTGGTGACCTTTGAGGACCCGCATACAGCACGTTATATCTGCACTTGTCCCAATGGGGAAGGTTCCCGTGTAATTCCTAGACCTTTGTCCTTTTTCTATCCTCCACCCCCCAAAAAATCCCTTTACGATGGCTGGTCTTTGGTTCAGCGCAACCCATGGAGGACTTATTCCTCCAATTATCAAGAATCCTCTATGTGCTGGAATGGTTTACCCACCCAGAATAGGTTCAGCTGCCTTGAGGAGGTAGACTGACTTACAAGGCAAGCAAAGGCTAATGTAGAATTAATGGCCTCTGCAACTTCAATGGCAGGGTCCCCTGCAAGCAATCTTGTAACGTCTGATTATAACCACGGACAAATGGAAAGGTATCCAAACCCGATATTAGCACATATTGAAAAGGCTGATGAATGCGCTGTTGCCATGATTGGTCCCCCAGCCAAGATATTATCCATAGTCAACTCACAGCAAGATAGTGCAGCCACCCCCTTGTTGCCATTGGTCTCTAATAATGTACCAGATCCTCGTAGTACTGAGCCAACCCCCCAATTGATTTTCATGTCATGGAATATCGCTGGAGTGGGTAAAAATCTGAAAGACCCAGAATGGGCAGACTACATTGACAGCAGTGACTTCTGCCTATTGCAAGAAACCTGGGCGTTGGACATCCCGCACAGGGTGGGTTACAAAACTTTTGGTAACAAGGCCTCTCAGTCCGTCAGGGGAAGGCCTTGTGGGGGATTGCTCATATGGCTCAAAATTACCTTAACTGTAAGAGCCGAGGTTACAGATACAGGAACCCCAGATATTCTGGCTTTAAAAATTGTATCTACCAATGGGGGCGAATATTACATTATTAATGTTTATAATAGACCAATAGGGCATTCAAAAGTCTCGCCCACTCTGGAAATTTTGGATACTTTCATGAAAAGGGTGGTGGGCGAAACTCCTGTAATAATAGGGGGCGATTTAAACTGCAATTTTGAACCAATTCATGGGATCACAGATATATTCCAAGAGGAAGATCAAGCATATAACATTCCTCAGCTTGACACCCTGAACTATGTCCCCTGTAGTACTCTGGCGGTTCAACTTATGAGGCTAACAGTTGACCATGGCCTTAGAGCGTGTAATGGTCGACTTCCCTCAGACTTTACAAAACAACCTACCTTTGGGAAATCGAATAGTAGATTAGATTTTATCCTCGTTTCATTAATTATTTGGCATTTTATGCTTGATTTTAAAGTCTCCTTGAGGGCAGAGAGTGATCATTTCCCTCTGGAACTTTTTATTGACCCGCAGATAATTAATGACATTTATGGTCCGGCATCATGCGAGGTGGGTGTTGATGTCCCATGTGAGCAGGCACATATAATTAATAATAATAGACGTGCTTTAAAATGGCCACATCTTTTAAGCGAGGGTAAGACCCTGGCTGCAGTTTATTCATTGTTTGATAAGACCTTTTCACCCTTAGTAGGACAACCTTTAGCTACTGATAATTGTGATTATTTTATTGAGCTACACACTGTCTTTTTTGAAGAACTTAGGGTCCATATGTCTAAATTGCCGAGGAAGAACTGCCAAAACGTACGCGTGGGATGCCATGGAAAACTGTGGTATGACCACGCTTGCAAAATGGCTAAGAGAAAGCTCTTAGATGCAATTAGAAGTAAAGTCCAAGAGGATGTTAGACTCGCTAGGGAGGAGTATAAGCGAGTTCAAAGGGTATCACAAAAAACATGGGAAGAGTCAATCTGGGCAGAAATGTTGTTGTCTGCTAAACGCAATGACAATGTCGGCTTTTGGAGGTTGGTTGCAAATGGGGGACACGCCAGTAGACCCGTGAGGGATTCGTATATTGACGAAATGACATGGGTAACGCACTTTTCAAATTTGTATAAACCATATGAGAATAATAATGAGGAGGAGCCCCCATGTCTACTCCCACCACCTGTGTGTCTTGACTTTACTCTGGAGGAAACACACAGAGCAATTAATGAACTAAAAAATAATAAAGCCCCCGGACCAGATAAAGTATCGGGTGACCTCTACAAACATGTACCTGAAGTTTGGGCTCCCTATATTAACCGTTTGTTTAATGCCCTGTCCATAAACTGTAATTATCCCGACAGTTGGCGTGCTGCAGAAGTTGTCCCGATTTTTAAAAAGGGAAAAAGATCAGTACCCTCAAACTACAGACCTATTAGTTTGATGGACATTCTGCAAAAACTCTATGCTAAGCACCTACTATTTAGGATAAATGACTGGTTGGAGGAATCGGCCATACTTTCCAAATTTCAGGCAGGTTTTAGGTCCAAGACCAGTACGCTAGATCAGGTCTTTAGATTTTGTTGCCTGATTTGGAAGTATGTCCAAATTCGGAAAGGTCATTTGTATGTAGCCTTTATCGATCTAAGGGCGGCATTTGACCTTGTTCCTCGCAACCTACTATGGAGAACGTTAAACACAGCCGGCCTGCCAGCAAGTCTTTTGGTACACATTATTGAATTGCACGCTAGAAATCACGCAAACATCAGATGGGGTCCGAAAGGTGAATTGACGCGAGACATCCCGATAATGCGTGGTGTCCGACAGGGTTGCGTCCTGGCCCCCACTTTGTTTTCTATTTTTGTTAATGATGTGCCTGATTATCTTAATGCTTGCAATAACGATTCGCCACAACTAAATGGAGAGAGAGTGCCTGCGTTACTCTTCGCGGATGATACCATCTTAATATCACAAACGAAGAAGGGTCTCCAGGCACTCCTAAACTCCTTTAGTAGCTACTGTGTGACCAAGGGACTAGAAATAAATGTTGATAAAACAAAATGCATGGCTTTAAACCCTATTAGACCGGATAAAGGGAACCTGACCCTGAATGGGGAAACTTTAGGTACTGTGGAGAATTTTGTTTATTTGGGGGTAGTACTTGATTCTAAATTAACATGGAAGGCTCAAATCGAAAAAAGTAAGGTGTCATATGCCCATAATGTAAAACCTATAATCTGCAGACTGAATGCTAGTACAACCAAAAGCATTACTCCTGTACTCGAACTTTTTAAATTCAAGACTCAGTCCGCAGCTTTATATGGGGCTGAGATATGGGGACCTTGGGCCAAGGAGAGTTTTCAAGGCCTTGATAACAAATTCATGAGATCAATTGTAAGGGTCCCAACCAGCACACCATTAATACCTCTCCATTTCGATTTGAACCTCAAACGAACCGACCACCTAGCTACCTTAAGACCGCTAATGTTCTGGATAAGGACTTGGTCCACTCCGGAACTGGTAGACTACAGAAAGGGACTTCAAGAACTATTAAATTTAGATACTTTTAACTCCCTTCGGTGGTTCGGGCATGTTAAAAAATGGTTTTATATTTTGGGGTTAAGTTCATTTTGGGAAAACCCAGACAATTTAACTACTCTCGCAAAAAAAACTGTGAAGAGAGCATATTGGTCCTTTATGACTGATAGACACACTCATGATAGTAGAATTGGCACCCTAACAAGAAACTTCCTAACCTTCAAAAGCGAACCATGTTTTGAACAGTTCTTGGACGAAATAGAGCCGCCTCTGGCCAAAACTCTCTTCCTGAAGTTTAGGTACGGGAACCTTATGTTGAACTCTAACGTTGAGCGTTGGACAAATAAAAAACTAGATTATCCTAATAGTAAAAGTGAGAGTTGTCCTATGTGCTCAGTTCAATGTAAGGAGAACGAGGTCCATATGTTGTTCATATGCAAAGCATATTTAAATGCTCGGAAAAGATGGCTTAAACCGATGTGTGCTCTTTTAGGAACTAGATCATGTCTTGTAGCATACAGAATCCTGAAAACAAATACTGCACAGTTTATTGTATTTAGTATTAGCAGGTTTCTTTACTCAGTGTTTATTGTCCGAAAGAAAATGGGACAGGTCCTTTGAAGATGGATAAATTTTAATATTGATTATTGCTGCTAAAAATTGGTATTTTTTCGCTGAATGAATTATGTCTTTGAATCTATTGGCGAGAATTTGATTTTATACCATATTAATGTAATTATCGGTTTATTTGATTCCACGTATATATTGTGTATGATTGATGAATGTATATATGTGTCTCTTTTATGGCCGACGGCCGAAATAAAGATATTTCAAATTATTAGTAGCTATTTCACGAACAGTTCCATATTCCCTGTCGATGTGGATTCCGGCAGGCACACTATGCGTAGATTGTTGCGTCTAGATCACGCTTCTAGGTCCTCAGATTTGAATTGAAACGTGTCCAGCAGTTTAACTATTTGCTTCTGAGTTTTCGTGGTTTCTACTTGTTGATCCTCAGCCTCGAAACTCTGCGCTCCATCATGTCAATTCTTTCCGCATGTTTATCTAAGCGTTCTGTCATTCGATCCATGTGGAACGAGAGAGAGTCAATTTTCCAATCAATGATGGAGAGGCTTTGCTGCATCATTTCCAGTATTTTTCCCATGTCACCCCACAGCTCTGACCTCGAGACCTCCTTGTAGTAATCTATCTTCTATGTCTATTATTGCGCATAAAGTACATCTGACCTACCAATTGAGTGTGTTTGGAGTCACTTCACTCCTCCATCTCAACCTTCGTATCTTCATATCTGATTCTAGAGGATTTGCTCTCTTCAAATTGAAATTTAGACTGTGTCTTATTCGGTTTCCCCATCTTGCCACTTCTATTTCACTTTGAATATTCCGGAGTGTTCACAGCCTGCACCAGTATTCATTGTACCCCAGTCAGTACCTTATACCAGGGTGCAGTATTTACCCTACCAGTTGCTTGCCAATACCTGTATCTACAGCAGTGGTGTTGAGAAGGTGATCAGTGGTGAGGCAGTCCTCACTGCGCAGCCTGGATCATCACAGGTATCAACCTGTGCGAGTTATGTAAATCACCAACCCACCGATTACAAGACTTGCGGTCAGCTGCAATAGCTTATTTACTGCCAAATATCAGGAGCAGGGGTATGCCAGTATGGAGAGTGCTCAGTCTATTGTCTAATCCGGCACAGGTGACAAAGTTGGCCCTCAATAGATGCCTGCTCGCTTCTAGGTCGGTCACCGCCATATATTTGACTTCAGGACCACTGCGGGGGAGGGCCCAGTGCCTCCGAATCGGCCCGCTGTCTATGCGTGCGCTGGCTGGAGGGGCGCAACTCATTATGTGCCTGCAAGCCCCACAGGGGCGCTGGGCTGCAGTAAATGTGAACAGCCCACTGGGTCTGAGGGGCACTCACCGCCGGTCTGGCCCTCCACAGCAGTGCCGTAGGCTTAGCGATTGCCGGATCTCCTTTGCCCCTCAGGGAGGTCCTCGATCTCTCTCACGTCACATCACGTGACCCCTGCTCAAAAAGCCTTCAGTAGATCCCACGGACCTCAAGAACTACCAACCCATCTTCCTCCTCCAATTCACATCCAAAGTCACTGAGAAGACCGTCAATGCACAACTAACTAAATTCATTGAAGAAAACGTCAGCCTCAACCCCTCCCAATCCGGATTCCGCAGCAACCACAGCACCCTGACTGCTCTACTTGCCGCCACAGACGACATCTGCACCCTCCTCGACCAAGGACACACCGCGGCCCTGATCTTACACGACCTCTCTGCAGCATTCAACACCGTCTCCCACTGCACACTCACCCCAGACTCCATGATGCCGGCATAAAAGGAACCGCCCTAGACTGGATCCGCTCGTTCCTCACTAGCAGAACCCAAAGAATAAGACTGCCACTCTTCCCCTCCCAACCCACGGAAGTCAACTGCGGAGTACCCTAATGATCATCACTCAGCCCCACACTCTTCAACATCTACATGAACCCCTCGCCGCCATCGTCAGACAGCATGTAGTAAGCATAGTATCCTACACCCCCGACACCCAGCTCATCCTCTCCCCCACCAGGACCCCATCACCACCAGACTCAAGTTACAGAAACGAATGAAGGATGTTGCATCCTGGATTAGCAGCAGCTGCCTAAAGCTCAACTCAGAGAAGACAAAGGTCCTCGTCCTCGGTCCCTCCCCCTCTGCAAGGGACAACACCTGGTGGCCACCGCCCTCGGCAGCCGTCCCACCCCCACAGACCATACCCGAAACCTCGGCATCGTACTCAATTCCTCAATCTCTATAACCCGACAGGTCAACGCTATGGCCTCCAGCTGCTTCAACACCCTCTGCATCCTCCGAAAGACCTTCAAATGGATCTCCCCCGAATCAAGGAAGGCCGTCACCAACGCACTCATAACCAGCAGCTAGACTACGGATGCGCCCTCTATGCCGGGATCAACAAGTCTCTGCTATGCAAGCTCCATACCATACAGAACACAGCAGCCAGACATCGCTCAACACCTGCGGGACCTCCACTGGCTCCCCGTCAAGAAGAGAGTTACTTTCAAGATATTCACCCACACCTACAAATGCCTTCACAACACCGGACCCCAATACCTCACTGCAAGAACCTCCTTCCATATACCCAAGAGAAACCTCCGATCCGCCGGCCTCGCCAAAACCCAGCACATCCGCAGGGCCACAACAGGTGGAAGAACCTTCTCCTACATCTTGGCCAAGACCTGGAACGAGCTCCCAATTGACAACAGATGCACCCCTTCCCTGAACACCTTCAGGAAGATGCTCAAGACCTGGCTCTCGAAAGAACGGAGCTGCTACCCCCGACCCCCGACCCCCATCGCCTTGAGACCCTCACGGGTGAGTTGCGCGCTTACAATCCCCTTGATTGACTGAGGTAGGCAGGCATCAACAGCGCCAGCAGCGCCGTGGCTCCGGATAGCGCAACGCAGCAACGCATGATTGCAGCCAACTCCAGGGAGGCCGCCAGCCACACTTCCTTCCCCTGGAGTCACCTAGCTCTTACACCGGCTCAATGGGCGCCCGGGTTGGTCCCGCTCACAGCAAGATCAGTGGTGCGCAGCCCCCCGCACAAGGTAGGCCTCGTCGCCGCACACGCAATGGTGTTGTAAAATCTCGTTTCCTGGAATATATTGTGATCTCGGGGGTATCTTTCGGTTGCGGCTGCTAAACGCTGTTCAGTACGCCTTCATAGTGCTCATTTTAGCAATGGATGCAAGGATTCCTGTTAAATTGTAATGACAGTTTCGGGAGCTCGCCTACTGTGCGGCCATCTTGAGGCCAGTCAAGCTTGGGATTAAATCTATTTGAATTGAAGATGAGATGGATGAAATATTACAGATGATGGAAGATTGTGGCTTAGACCGTCTACTCGGAAGTTAATCTTCCCCTGACTATATACCAAACTCAGAGCTACCAGATGGTTCTTCTCCCAACCACAAATCTGATTTTTAGAGTTGTTCAGACTGTTGTTTCTTGTACCTTCTTTACAGTTTCAGTAGCATCTCATTACCTCCTCGTCCTGTCTTCCTCGCCACAGTAATTACCCATGAGCCTCTGGCTCCACACAGAACTCCAAGTATAAAACAAAAAAACGCTCTAGTCTCCCTCTCCCTCCTCCAAGATGGCCCCCAGTGGCTCCAGCCAATCCCATAAAGGGATACAGAAATACCAACACGACCTGTTCTTTTTTTCTGCACTTCTCCAAGTGCTGTGTTCCCTGCTGGTCAGGTGAGTGGGGCTGGGGTCCTGCTTGAGCAGTCCCCTTAGGTCCTGGGTATTAAGTTTGGGGGAAGTAGTTTGATTGGGTGTTGTGTTTTAATGTTTTTTTCCCCCTTCTTCTGCCTCCACGCCTCTTGTCCTGCTTAGCGGACTTTCGTGGCGTTTTATTCTTTTCGGCTTTCGTCATTGTTTTATGATGTACGGGACGCCTGGAGTCCTGCTTTGCCGGTTGTTTGGGAAGTGAGTTTTCCTTCCTGGCCGCACGTCCTGCTCAGCGGACGTAGCGCGGCGGGGTGCACTTGCTGTGGGGGCCGGAGGCTCCCGGTCTCTTGCCTACCTGTTTCCGGGGCCGGGTGCGCTTGTTGTGGGGACCGGGAGCTCCCAGTAGCGTTCTTGCCACTACCGTCTCTGTGCATTTTTCACTGGATGTAGGGGGAGCGCCTTCGGGTCTCCGTTGCTTCTGCCCCCGCGACGGTCTGTGGCTGCATTACGCGTGCGCGCGGCTCTGCATACGGCATTTATGGTGTTTTGAAATTGCCAGGGGCTGGTTTATTGGTTGCCTAGCGACCTTGGGTCCTTTTAATACCGGGCATGTTGTCTCTTTCATTGCCTGTGTTTGTTCCACTCATCCCTCGTGTGTGGCTGTGATGCAGCGCTATTCTCTGCATGTTCCTGCTCCTGGTTCCTTGGATGGGGCTTCTGGTTCTGTGGTGGCGATTCCTTCTATGGTATTGTTGCGGCAGATGATTTATTCTGCTGTGGCTGCTGCGTTACAAGGTCAGGTGCCTGTTCCTCCTGATGTAAGGGCGAATGTTGATGGTGCTGCTGCTGCTGATTCTGACGCTGAGGAGGACGTTGATGTCCGGGGTCGCTTTGTGCAAGGTGCCGACCTGAAGGAGGTGCTGGGTCACATTCGCGAGAACTTGGTGTTTCCTGCCTCTGTGGTGCCTCTGGAAGACGTTCTGTTTTCGCAATATCTGCACCCTGAGCCTGATACATTGCCTTTGCATTCTTCCGTTTTGTAAGTCTTGGATAATGAATGGAAGGTTGTGGACAAGGGTTCCTTTCCGCGTTTTTTGGGTACACGGTACCCGCTGCAGGATTTTGCTGTGCAGTACCCTTCCTCGGTGAAGGTGGATTCTTTGATGGCCAGCATGTCTTCTCATGGGGCTGTTGTTTCGGAGGATTCTTCTCCTGCTGACCCGGTTGACCGTAAAGTGGATAGTGCGGTGAAGCGCACTTTTGCGGCTGCAAATTTTTCTATCCGGGCTGCGGCCTATTCCTCTTGCGCCCTCCTTTCCTTGATTAAGGGTTTTCAGTCTTTGGCTGAATTGTTGGGCCAGGGGGACGATGTCTCTTCTACTCTGGCTATGTTGGAGCTGCAGGTTCTCCTAATTTCTGATGTCTCTTTGATTGATTGGGGGTGGCGGCTTCTGCGGCGGGGTCTTCTGTCGCTGTGAGGCGTCAGTTGTGGCTTCGCTCCTGCAAGGCAGATGCTGCGCTGCAGTGTCTCCTGATGACGATCCCTTTTTCTGAGGTTTGGCTTTTTGGTTCACCTTTGGAGATGGTGATGATGACGGCGGAGGACCGTGTAGTCCTTGCTCCTGAACGGGCTGGTCAATTCCGTTCCGTTTGTTCTCGGAGGGCTTTTGGTCCTTCCGGGTGGGGTCGTGCTGGTCGGTCCTTTCGTGGGAGGGGGCGTGTCCGGGGTGCGCCTTCTTTTGATTGCTCCCGGTTCTCGGGTGCTTCTTCATCCTCCGCTCCCGCTTCCTAGTCCTGACGGGTTCTCTCCTGGTATGGGTCCGGTTAGGGGTTGCGTCACTTTCTTCGTGGTATCTTGGCGCTGGTCTGTGTCAGATCAGTGGGTGCTACGGGTGGTGTCAGGAGGTGTTCGTCTTGGATTTTCCCTGGCTCCCCCAGACGGTTTCATGTCCACTCCTTGTTCCAGAGACGCTTTGATGCAAGTGGCTCTTTTAGGAGGTGTCGAGTCCCTTGTTCTGTAGGGGGCCATTGTTCCCGTGCCTGACGATCAATTGGGGTTGGGGGTTTGTTCCATCCTCTTTCTGGTGTCAGGACGCACTTGGGATCTCAGACCTGTGATGGTTTTTTACTGGGTGCATTCTCTCATCCATCATTCGACATTCGTTTTGGTTTCCCTCCAGGTGCTCCTCCCTCTGTTATCTCAAGGGGATTTACTGGCCTCCATGGCCTTGAGGGATGCTTATCTGCATGTGCCTGTTCACCCGGTTTCTCAGAGGTTTCTCTGTTTCTGCATCCTGGGTCGTCACTTTCGGTTCTGGGTACCTTCGCCCAGGATTTTTACTATGGTTCTGGCTCGTCTTATTGGCCTTTTGCGAGGGCGGGGCATTGTTGTTTTTCCCTTTATGGCCGATATGTCGATCTCTGCTTCTTCTCTTCGAAGGCGGAGTTGCATGTCCGGTAGGTGTACCTTGTCCTGGTGCCTCACGGGTTCCTGGTGATTGTTCCAAATTCCTCCCTGGTTCCGGCGCTCGTGTTGACTTTCGTTGGGGCTCTGTTCGGTCTCGGTTGGGGATGGTGTTCCTGACCCCTGCTCGGATTCTGTCCCTGGTGTCTGCTGTGCGGTCCCTGTTGTCGTGGCCTTCTCATCCTGTGAGCCTGTGATTGCGGGTTCGGGGTCTGATGTCTGCATCTTTGTTGTCCGTGCCATGAGCTCGCCTTCACATATGGGTGTTCCGCACTTTTGTTGGATTTGGTACCCCTGTTCCCTAAATATGAGTGTTTTGTTCCCTGTGTCCCCGGGGGTTCGGGTGGTCCTGGTGTGGTGGTTGGCCGACTGTCGTCTGTCCAGGGGCCGCCCGTTTCTGGTTGTTTCCTCCCGGGTTATAACTGCCGATTCCGGCCTGCTGAGGTAGGGTACTTCTCTGGGGGATTCTATGACTCGGGGGTTTAGCATCGGGCGGTGTTGTCTTGTTCTTCCGACTACGAGTGGCTGGGTCCTTCCTGTTGGGTCTGTTGACCTTTTCGGATCTCCGCGGGGTCACCGTGTGTGGGTCCGGACGGACTGTCACGTTCCCTCGATTGCCTCGGGGGTCGGTTTGTTGTTGGGCGGAGATGAGCCTGGCGTCCCTGTCTGAGCTTTTCCTGACTGGTCAGGGGAGCTTTGTGCCGGTTTGTCTGAGCCGTGTGTTTCCATCCACGGGGTCTTTGTCCCTGCCACCCTTGATGTTCAGATGGTTGCGGTGGATGTTTGGGTCTCTGATTGTAGGCCTCTTTGCTTCCCGGACCTCTTCCACATTCCGCTGTTTTTACACGTTTGTGCATTGTCTGGATGCTTGGAGTGTGGTCGCTCTGTCGTTCCTTTGACCGAGGGGCCTGTTGTATGCCTTTCCTCCTGTTCCCCTGATTCCGAAGGTTTTGCGGTAGATTAAGAGGGAGGGGTCGTTTGTCCTTCTGGTTGCTCCGGGGTGGTGCCGTCGTCCTTGGTATCCCCTATTGCTGGAATTGGCTGTATCTCCGGGCTGGACGTTACCGTTCGTGCCTTGTCCTCTGTTGGGTCCTCTTGTACCTCTGCCTGTGTTCCGGTCCCTGGGTCTGCAGGCCTGGCTCTTGAGAGGGGATCACTGATGCGTGCAGGTTGTTCTTTTGCGGTTGCTGGCGTCATTCAGCTATCTCGGAGGCCTTCTACTCTATAGTCCTACGCTAAGCATTGGGATGACTTTGCCTCTTGGTGTGTGTGTCACAGGCTGTCGTTGGCTTCTTTGGACCCTGCTCGAGTTTTGTCTGATCGCGTAGTCATGCGCCCTCATCCTACGTTTATTCCTAAGGTGGATTCTTCTTTTTACCGTTCTGCTGAAGGGGTTCCTCCGATTCTTTGTCCTGATCCTTCCTCGGCTGAGGATTGCCTTCTCCACCTGTTGGATGTGCGTCATGCATTGTTGGTTTATTTCTCACGCACTTCTTCTTTTTGTAAGGTTGACAATTTGTTTGTCAATTTTGGTTTGTCTCGTCAGGGCCTGGGGCCCTCCCTGTCCACTGTCAGTCGTTGGATTAAGGAGGCCATACTGTTGGCTTATGGTTCTGTTTCTGAACTTCCCCCTCTTCCTGTTCAGGGTCGGTCCACCAGTTCTGTTTCTGTATCGTGGGCCACTTTTAAGGGGGTGTCCATGGAGGTTGTTTGCCGGGCTGCCACTTGGTCGTCTCCGCATACTTTCATGTCCCATTATCGCCTTCAGATTGGGGGTGGGGGTTCTGTTTCCTTTGCCTCTTCTGTCCTGTCGGCTGGGATTCCTTGCGGTGTAAGTTTCTGTGGAATATTTGTACCTCTTGTGATTATAATATGTTTCTCTGCATGTTTTCTGTAGAGTGTTTTCCTTGCATGAAGCTGATTGCTTTTGTATCGGCTCATGGTTAATTACTGTGGTGAGGAAGACAGGACGAGGAGGTAATGCCCCGGTTACTTACCGGTAATCTTCATTACTCCGAGTCCATGTCTTCCTCGCCACAGTATAGTTTCCCTTCCCTCCCGGCCCTGTTGGTGGCTTCATGTCTGTGGCTTGATTCTTCAGGTGGTGTTGGTATTTCTGTATCCCTTTATGGAATTGGCTGGAGCCACTGGGGGCCATCTTGGAGGAGGGAGAGGGAGACTAGAGCGTTTTTTTGTTTTATACTTGGAGTTCTGTGTGGAGCCGGAGGCTCATGGGTAATTACTGTGGCGAGGAAGACATGGACTCGGAGTAATGAAGATTACCGGTAAGTAACCGGGGCATTACCTGACATCTACATTCCTCCCTTCCATTTCGAGGTGGAAAACCTGTACTGCTTTCCACACTGCTTAAAATTACCTTCAAATCGGAAAGTGAGTCCTCTCTTCCTCGGATCATGAGCCCTATACCTCCTGATCTCCCAGGGCTGCATCATGGGCCCAGATATTGGGATCCCTTACCCTCATTATATACTGCAGTAAAGGCATGGACAATGAGTTTCAAGCAAAATATGTTGAAACATTGACTGGTCTGACCCATCTACTGCTTTCAGAATATCTTCCAGTATTCTCCACCTCCTAAAAGAAGCAGAAGCGTTTAATGGTATTGTCACAGTGGGCACATTGTTCCAGGCCACCACCTTCCAAAGGTCCCCCAGGTAAACTAAATGGGAAAGTCAAAACTACTGCCATAATACTATTGCTCATAAAAAACAGCTTCCTTTTTCAATGCAATACCGATGAAGCTTGACGGAAATGTATTAAAGGAGAAACCTTGCTTTGTGGAAGTTAATAGTTTATTCACAGGTCATCGATATTCTCCTCGGGGAACAACAGCCTGCCCTAACATTCTGAGCAACATAACAAGAAGGTAAGTGCATAAGCATATCGTTTTCCACATTATGTTTCCTACTTATATCTGAGCTGACGTTTATTTCTCATTTGACCTTCTGGTGCACACACATTTGTCAATTGTATCACAGCTCCAACGCTGGCCATTTGTCAGAGTAACTACATTGCGTCCCACATTTTTAACTTGGTTAGGTTTTGAAAAAAGACTCCTTTTATGTCCCCTTGTGTTACTCACTAACACCATATCTCCTAGTCTGACTTTGGGAGCCTCTCCTTTATGGGTTTTATTATACTGGAGCAGCATTATTTATTGATTCACCCCTTTATATGCAACATATATACTAATTATGTGTTTAATAGTATTAATTTTTGTGCCTTTCATTAACCAAGTGTAGTAGATTGCTATATTTGCTTTAATAAGATGCCAACTGTGTATTTAGTTGAACTATAATCTGTGTAACCTCATTAAATAGAATAATGTATAATTTCTTTAAATCTAATAACTGTATTTGTTTATACTAACAGTATTTGTTTGGAAGACATTTCAACATTTACATTGGCCTGACTTGTAACCAGGTCTGAATAACATGAATTAGATTTTTTTAAATGCTTTCTTACAGTCTTGTTTATCTCTACTCTGCCGGTGTCTATTTGTATGCCTCTTTAGCTAGAATAGGTTTACTGTCTATTACACTAGACTGATAGGTAGCTGAAACTTAATTAGAAGTTGGCTACAAACATGCAGATTGAGACAGTTGAAAACCGCTTCCTATACCAGGCAGACTAGACCGATGTTATATACAAGACGGTGTAGCTGTGTACCTCATTGTTAAGAGCTGGGAAACTAGAGTCTACCTGCTCCCAGAGAACACTGTCTCCGGATTGGTCCGTTTGGTGGAAACTGATCTGGAGAATCTTCCAGAAGTTCCTTCCCTGCTTTTTTAATTATGTGTTTTTAGATTAGTTTAGAGCAGATTCTGTCCTAAGTTATCTGAGAGAAGACCTCTTCTTAATTCTGCTCATTTCCCCTGCCCATGTAGAAAAATATAATTGGGGGGCACTACCAACCAGAATATAAGATCCTTAAGTATTGCCCGGCGGTGTCGCCTCTTGAACCCACAAAGAAGTTAAACTATTGAAGAGGCAGGCGCTGGAGACTGGAAGGCAGGAAACAAGGTTTTTATTCTCTCCGGAGGAGAACACAACGAAACGGACGGAAGGTATCGTTCTGAGGTGCTCTAACTGCATCCCTGAGGCCTGGCCTCTTATACACACGTTTATCTGTTTATTGCATGTAACACATTCTCGTTGATACTTTGATGTACGGAAAGACATCCTCAGAATCCCCCCTTTCCCAGCCCGTTCCCACGTAAGGTTACAGTGGAAGTCCCCGCCCCGTTCACAACAGGTAATGATCATCGCGCAGTTGGATATTCCGCCGATTCACGGAGTGTGTGGGGTTCGATCGGATCTCGTGGGTTGGGGGGGGGCTTTGATCATCTCGGGGGTCCTTTGAGGAGGGAAGCTTTCTATTGTACGGGGAGGGGCAAGGGATTGGTATCGGCAGAGCTGGGTGTCGGTCTGGGAACGGGGAAGACAGACGGGCACACGGGAAAAAGGGGTTTGCATCAAAGGGCCGGGGATCATAAATGGGAAGAAGGGAGGTGTCGCGCTGGGAACAGGATGAGGGCCTGGGGCAGAGCAGCGCCGAAGAGGGGTTTTATGATTCGCAGCAGGTGCAAGCAGGGGGTTGCCAGCGAAGCTAGGAGGGAGAGAGAGGCGCGCTGGCTCTCGGCGAGAGCAGGGAAGCCATGGTGCCCAAAATGGCGGCTGTTTTGCGCGCTAATAAGGTTTAAGGAGAGCAAGAGGGCGCCGATAATGTTGACGGTTTCAGCCCAACTTTCAACAGTCCTCCCTTTTCAACATATCTAGCCACCTTGCTTTACTCAATGTCAATTTTCATCAAATTCCTAACTTCGGTATCATACAATGCTCTCATATGTTCGCTTCCAATGTCCACAGTTTTGGGAAAAATACAACTCGTACATAAAGAACACATAGGTGGCAAACATTGAATTCCTAAGCATAGGCCACATATTACAACTACGGGAATCAGGATAATGGTGAGCAGTCTCCAGCCCCAGCTTTTGACGGTGTCCCAGAACCAACCACCAAGCGACCATTCTTCTTGCTCTTGGTGAACTTCCGAAGAGAGTCTGTGAAGATGTTCGATGGCTTTGTACACTGAGGGTGAGTTGTCCGGTATGTATGTACAACAGCTGGACCCAATAATGCGGCAAGCTCCTCCACGGTCCGCCAGAACCACATCTAGAACGAGGCGGTTCTGCAGAGCCACCAAACGGACCGCTTGGAGCTCGGCAGTGTTGTTGGCAAAGATGCCCGCTGTGATGTTCATGGTTGTCTCGACCGCCTGAGTCAAATGTCGGATGGCACGGCTGTTTGCCATCGGGCCCCAGAGGGGGACGAGTCCTTTCATAGCATCGAGGAACTGCGCCCCTGTTGAGTCGGCTTGTTCAATGTCTTTGGCTCGTTTTTGCCGGTGGTGATTCGCTGGGGCTACATAAGTCGGAGGAAGGACGAAGGAGATGTAGCAAGTGCCCCCCCAGCCTTTGGGGAGCCAGGTGTAGGCCTTCGTGCCGCAGATGAAGTACATGTTTGGGGATGACACAAAGGAAGGTGGATCCGTGGAGTCCAAAGTTCTGGTAAAGCGGCAAGCGCTGCGACCCACCAGCTGTGTCCCAAGTCCTTCTACACACATGTGGCCTGTGACGTTGATGACCGTCAGGGCCACAGTCAGAGTGGCAGCCGTTCGTTTCCGCAGATAGGAGAAGGTGGGTCTGGTTGGATTGTTGAACACCTGCATTTCGATTCGTTCTTTAGTCGGAATGTCCATTTGGTTCGAGTCGCTGGGGGTCAGCGGGCAGAAGTGTGTCTTTGTCTTGTTTCGCCCGGCCCCGTGAGAAGAATGTGCTGCAGTTCTGCTGGAGGTGGCATTGCCCGTATAGCTTTCTTGCAGGAGGATCAGCCAAGCAAGGCAGGAGCCGTGGACAGAGAAGGGTGAAGGGATGAATGGTATTGAATGTCCAGTGGCATGGGGTAGCAACCCACAGATCCAGCAGTTGGTGGTATTGGTGGCAAGATTGTGCTGGTGAAGTAGCTGCACGAAAGAGTTGTTCCAAAACTCCTTTCGCCTCTCTCTTAGTTGAGGAGAGAGCGAAATTAGATAATGTTCCTTCATGGTGGTAGGCTGAGCAGTGGTTAGGAATGTTTCGTGAGCAGGTGCATGTTCTTCCATAATCCAGAGCGTAGTCATGAGGAGAAAACAGAGGAGGATTACGATGAAGAGTGCAATTGTCTTTGAGCTATGGAGTCTGTCTATTCTCGGATTTCTGTAGTGGGTATTTCCTGCTGTCTCCGTCGGCTTCTTATTTGGCGCTTCCATCATCTTCTTATCTGGCGCTTCCATCATCTTCGTCTTCAAGGTGCTCGGTAGTGGGCAGGACCACAGACTTAGTTTTAGCTTCTCTCCAGGTAACCCTTGGTAGTTTGGGTCACCGTTCTGAGATCCTTTAACTTAGTCCGTGGCCTACTTAGCCGAAGCTCCCTCCTTTCGACGCAGGAAATACCCTTCTTGAGATGGCACAGTGGGGTCAGGATGTTTTGAAAGTTCAAGTGTCTCAGTATCAGGGTAGCAGTTCAACGATGGTCGGTCCTGGTTCAGGAGCTCTTCTTGGGTGTTGACGGTGTCTGTCGTGGCCAGGGTTGGAGAGACCTTTTTGCAGTGGTGAGCGTGCAGCCAGTGTTTCTTCCCCTCCACTCGAAGTGCGGTCCGAGTGGTGATCAGCACTTGCCAGGGGCCCGTCCACCGGGGTTCCAAACTCTTTGATCGTTGAAAATTTCGGATCAGCACGAAGTCCCCCGGCTGGATGGCGTGACCCGGACCCCTGGAAGCATCGGGGA
This sequence comes from Lissotriton helveticus, assembly GCF_964261635.1. Classification (NCBI taxonomy): domain Eukaryota; kingdom Metazoa; phylum Chordata; class Amphibia; order Caudata; family Salamandridae; genus Lissotriton; species Lissotriton helveticus. The sequence goes on along the minus strand of NC_136061.1, from coordinate 163,240,577 downwards.
TGGCCTGCTGCACCTGCTGATGAAGGACAGACAAAGTTTCAGTCAATTTGTACAGATAATCAGACATTAGGACATCCGGAACGTCATGAATGGAAGTTGGTTTCGGGGCAGACCAGACGCTCATGGGTCGACCGAAGACAACTTCATAAGGGGTTAAGTGATGTCGGGTGGGGGTAGAGCGCATCGATAGCAATGCCAATGGGAGGGCGTCTGGCCATTTCAGGCCCGTCGTAGCCACTATTTTGGCCAGTTTAAGCTTTAGTGTGGCATTGTGTCGTTCGACAAGCCCAGCAGATTGGGGGTGGAAGACTGCGTGGAATTTCTGTTTAATACCCAGCCCATTTAGGATGAGCTGGATAACGTTGGCTACAAAGTGGGGGCCATTATCACTCCATAAAACACGACAGAGGCCATAACGGGGGAAAAACTCCTTTAACAGAACCTTTGCAGTGGCCATAGCGGTGTTGTCACGGGTTGGGTATGCTTCCACCCACTTGCTAAATGCGCACACCACGACGAGTACATATTTCAGGCCTTGGCATCTGTCTAGCTGGATGTAGTCCATCTGTAGGACTTCAAATGGGTGGTTTGGGACCCCAAATCCCCCCCGGGGTACTACAGTTCCTTTCCCGGGGTTGTGTTGCAGGCATATTAAGCATTGTTGGACCAGGCGTTTGGCGGAATCTGGGATCTTGTCATTGTGCCAAACCCTGGAGACAAGTTCGATCATGGGGGCTGATCCTATGTGGGCAGGGGAGTGTGCCATGGTTAATATGGGAATCAAGTACGAATCAGGTAGCAACCATCTGTTCGTGTCCTTTGTCCGCCAGCAGCCTTCATCGTCTTTCAATCCCACCCGTATCCATTCAGTCAATTCGTGTTGTGTGCTAGTCGTTTGTATGTCTCTAATTGTGTCCTTGGCGTCAGTCCAGTTTTCTGCTTGTGACCTGGTCACGTACATATGTGTTGTCGTTCTATTTTCAGCTGTCGTTCGGGCGGTGATGTCGGCTAGTGCATTTCCCTGTCCGATAATGTCTGTCACTTTCTTGTGTGCCTGGCATTTGATAACGGCAAGTTTGTTGGGGAGGAGGACAGCTTCGATTAAGGCGGAGACTAGATCCCCGTGCAAAATGGGTGTGCCGTGTGAGGTCAAGTATCCTCTCTCCCTCCAGAGGAGCCCAAAATGGTGAACCACCCCGAAGGCATACTGGCTGTCGGTGTAAATGTTCGCTGTGGTTCCTGTTGCCAGGATGCAGGCTCGCGTCAAAGCAATCAGTTCCGCTGCCTGGGCAGATCGCTGGGTGATGCGGGCTGTTTCTACCACAGTTCGAGCCGTGGTGACTGCATAGGCAGCGGAAGTGGTACCATCGGAGAGTTTGATGCAAGAACCGTCCACCCACAACTCCCCGTCGGGGTCAGGGAAAGCTGTGTCTCTGAGATCGACCCTACTCCTGGTCTGTTCGTCCGTAAGAGTCACGCAGTCATGTACGGGGTGCACATTGGGATCGTTCTCTGGCAAGGGTAACAGAGTTGCTGGGTTCAGTGTGGTGCATCTTTTCAGGGTGATATGGGGGGCAAGCAAGGTCAGTTCGTATCCAGTCAGTCGTGCACTCGTCAGATGTTGTGTCTTGGTTTGGTTCAGGAGGGTGTCGACTGCATGGGGTACCAGTACCGTGAGGGAATTCGAGAGTACAATCCCCTCACTCTGTCGGATAGAGACTGCAGCAGCAGCTACAGCTCGAAGGCAGGCAGGCAAGGCTCTGGCGACAGGGTCAAGAGTGGCAGAGAAGTAAGCGCACGGTCGTTGCTTAGGGCCGATGGCCTGGGTCAGGACAGATAAAGCGCACCCCTCCCTTTCGTGAGTGTAAAGGGAGAAGGGCTTTTTGTAATCAGGGGTACCCAGGACAGGGGCTGAGCAAAGGGCATCTCGTAGTTCGGTGAAGGAAGTTTGACACTCAGGAGTCCAAGGGAGTGGGAAAGGGACGTCTTTGTTTAGCAGAGAAAGCAGTGGTTTTACAACGAGGCTGAAGTTTGGTAACCATTGTCGGCAGAAGGAGGTGAGGCCTAATAAGGAGCGAACCTGCTTCTGGGTTTTAGGGACAGGGGTATCTAGAATGGTTTGGATTCGATCAGGGGTGAGTTTTCTTCCATCTTTGGACAAAAGGTGGCCTAGGTAAGTGACCTGGGGTAGGCAGAATTGCAACTTCTTCTTGGAGACCTTGTGGCCATTTTCCGCAAGGAAGTGCAAGAGTTGAATGGTGGCGGTAACCGCTAGAGGGGTGCTGTCGGCTGCCAAAAGGATGTCATCGACATATTGTACCAACACCACCCCGTCGGGTAACTGGACTTGGTCTAGTTGTCTTTTGAGGGCCTGGCTGTAGATGCTAGGGCTTTCCGTGTAGCCTTGAGGCGCTCGGCAAAACCTATATGAGCGGGCTTTTAGGGTAAAGCCGAAGAGATATCGGCTGTCTGGGTGGATGGGGATGGAGAAGAATGCGTTCTTGAGGTCGATGACGGAAAAGGTGGTGGCAGTGGATGGAATCAAGGTCAGGATGGTGGTGATGTCTGAGACCACAGGGTACTGGGGTACCACCACTTTGTTGATCTCTCGGAGGTCGATGATGAAACGGTATGCTTTCTCATCTCCCTCTCCCTGCTTCTTGATAATGGGCAAGATAGGGCTGTTACAAACGTTGCTAACCACTTCCTCTACCACTCCTGCGTCTATCAGTGACTGGATAATCATTACCAATGCCTTCTCGCCCTCTGGCGATATCCGATATTGTGGGAGTTTTGGGAGTGTTGCGTCTGGTCGGACAGTAATGTGCACTGGGTCAATTAACATACGCCCTACGTCCGAATCTGCTTTGGCCCACAGATACGGAGGTAGAGTGTCAAGCAGGGACGCGTCAACGTCGGTGATGGAAAACATGTGTCGGGGGGAACAATGTCTAAGCAGAACGGGGTTGTCGTAAAGAAACACTCGAACTCCATCTTGAGAACACCTAATCGTCGCTCGGAAGTGTTTCAGTAAGTCAAGTCCCATAATGGCGTCAGGGCTATTGGAGGAAAGCAAGAACGTGGTGTCGGTGGTGTTGTTTTCTACGTCAAAGAGAATCGGGGCAGACAAAGGGTTGGTGGAGGGCGTTCCATCGAAACCTGTCGATGTTATGAGTGAGCCAGACAAGGGTGCCCTTGGAATCAGTCGTTTAGATAACGCACTACGTGTTGCGCCAGTGTCTACCAGAAATGGAGACTTGGTACCCAGGACCTTAGCAGTGACATAAGGGCCCTGCTGGTCAACATAGAGCTCGACTGGATCCCTCCCTCGCCCTTGGCTGTCCTATGCGAAGGTGTGAGTGTCGTCATAGTCAGATTGTTGATATTGGTTCTGCCTGGGTCGATCGAACGTATTTGGTCTGCTTGATCTGTCATTAGTCGCGTCATTTGGGGGCCCTCGTTGTTGTCCCCTAGGTCTCGGTCCGTTTGCTACATCCCTGGGGTCTTTGTTTCTGATCATTTCCAGAAGAACTGGGCACTGGGATTTCCAATGGCCAGTCCCTTTGCAGAAAGCGCACTGGTCTTCTCGAAGGTCTGTGCGTCCACTGTAGGAAGTCAGAGTGCGGTCCTGGGGAAATGTAGTCTTAGGGACGTTTGTCTGGTAGTTTCCCCGGTATTGGTCCCGTCCTATAGTCACCCCTTGCAGTTTGGCAATCATCACCCTCTCTTTTAAGTCCTTCTTCTTTTTCTCTGTCGCCCTATCGGTTTCATTTTTCTGATGCTCATAATATTGGGCCATTTGGAGAATCGCTGTAGGTTTGGAGGCTGCCCAACTACTCTCGCTGGCTTGTAGTTTCTGGGAGATTTCCGATGATAGGCCCTTAACATAATTCTGGACGAACAGATGGTGTCCGGTTGCAGTGGTCATGTCTTGGCCGCTGTAATCGGAGAACACCGTTTCGAACCGGGAGAAGTACTCCGATACATCCTCCTGGGGTTTTTGGCGACAGGCTGTTACTATCGACCAATCCACTTTCTTTTCTGGGATTAGGGTTTTTAATTTCTCTACGATTTTATCTGGGAGGTCTAGAATGGATTTCAACGGCTTTTGTCCTGGTCCCCGTTGTTTGTCCAGGTCATCGAGTTGTGACCAGGTATGTCCAAACAGCTCAAGGTGGTCGACTTTCCGGATTTGCTTCCACACATCAGCTGGTAGACATAACCCGAAGAACAAGTCGATGTCAGCCAGGGTCATGATCGTTGAACCCAGGGCTGTACCCAATTCAGTATAGAAGGCAGTGGGGTTTTTACGTAGGTCGGGTAGAGATTTCCGGAATGTCAGTATCTCTTGCCGGTCCCATGGCTGGTAGACCCAGTTGTACACTACCCTTCCCTTCGCATCTTGGTTGTTTGCATCATCGTGAGTCCCTGTACCCCGAGGAGGAACCCAGTAAGGGGCAGCCTCACGTATCGGCATCATGGTGTTAGATTGCTTGGTTGGTGGTTCAGTCACTACGGGGGCTGCGGATTTAGCTCCCGGTTTTCGTTCAGTGAGGTGGCGGAAAACCTCAAGCGTACGCGTAAGGAGGTCCGACACATCACACTCGCCCTCATCCCCGATATCGACCTTCCGGTACAGAGTCCTTAGACTCTCGGGACCTTTGTCTCGATATCGGTCCTCGTATGCATTCAAGACATGATAACACAGTCGTACGGTAAAATGTCGTCTGTGACTCCCTATATACGAGCTGAACATATCTGCGATGTACTCTTCATCATCCTTCCTTTCTACCAGTGTCCTTGCTATTTTGTCGATCCCCGCTCGCTCATCTTTGTCTAGCCTGTTTGTTCTTGCAGGGCCAGCCCCTCGAGTCTCATGGTCGTCTAACGTTGTTGTTGGTGCGGGTTTTAATACAAGGGGTTCGGCTGGCACAGAGGCCATTGGGGCCGACGCTGTGGCGGTACCTTCGTTTGTACCTGGGGGTGGCGCATGCTGCGCCAAGGGTTGAGAAGGGGCATATGGAGGGGGCATGTAGATGATAGGAGGACCTAACAGCAGGTCCTCATTGGCTTGTCGTTTCGAGGGTAAATCAGGGTAGAGCATGGAGGGGGTTCTAACCGGACACTGGCTTGGCGTTTCCATTTCTAGTTTCTGTTTAGCTTTCTCTCTTTCTTTTATCTCCTTTTTTAGTCTCTGAGCAGCTAGGTGGGCTGCTTTTTGCAGCTCTTTTTCCAACCTACTCTCAGTTTTCTTTTTACGTTGTTCAGTTTCTTTTCGCCACATGCCGAAGCTGTCAAGCATAGTAGGTGTTGTCTTGTTTTTACCCAGGGCAGTTTCTAGCGTTTTTATTTTATCATCATCGAAGGATCCTATCAGGGGCCATTGACTTTCTTGACCCTTTTTTGTATATTTATGCCATAGTTTACTATAGGCTATAGCGGTCAATCCATGCTTCATGAACATGTCCTTATTAGGGGTGCCTTCCAGTGGGGCTGGATGGTCCATCTCTAATAGGCGGTCCGGGCTAAACAGGCTACTAATCAGTGGGGAGAAGACAGACATGACGGCTCGTAACGAGGGACTAAAAAGTCAGCACTGCCTATCTTATCACTAGGTGCAAAGACTGGACAGAATATTTCTATTCTACGTTGTTTGCAGGCAGTGAATACCTCATGGATCAAGATAACAAAAGACCAATAAATAACAATGGGGAGAATGAGTAGGTCCGCAAAGATCTGCGTTACCTACCCTTTTCACTATCTGCAAAAAGGGTGGTCTCTTCCCTGTTTGCAGACAGGGAATCTCCAGGAAACAATAGTTTGCGAACAACAGTTCAGTTTCAAGTGATTATTGAGTGGGGGAGAAAAAATAAGCACGGCTTCTGCCCTACCTATCCTCCACTGCTTGCAAAGAGAGAGCCCGTTGTTTCTCCGTTTGCAGACAGTGAATCCCTCATAGATCAAAATAACAAAAAGACCAATAAATAACAATGGGGAGAATGAGTAGGTCCGCAAAGATCTGCGTTACCTACCCTTTTCACTATCTGCAAAAAGGGTGGTCTCTTCCCTGTTTGCAGACAGGGAATCTCCAGGAAACAATAGTTTTGGGAACAACAGTTCAGTTTCAAGTGATTATTGAGTGGGGGAGAAAAATAAGCACGGCTGCCGCCCTACCTATCCTCCACTGCTTGCAAAGAGAGAGCCTGTTGTTTCTCCGTTTGCAGACAGTGAATCTCCAAATAAATAAAAAGAGCAATACTAGTATTTTTTTAACAAACAAGCAATCAAGCAATTTTTTCGCAACTTGTCGTGGTGACACGACCTTACCCGGACCGCATGGACAGTTTCCTGTCTTCCGAATCCAGCGCCCGATCGTCCTCTCTTCTTCGTTATCCTCGCGGCACTCCTGATGGTTCCCAGTCAGGACCGTAGATCACTCGAGAGAGGTCTGTTCGGAACCAGTGAAGTTCGGATGATCGGCTGTCAGACGAGGGTCTATCGGACAGACGCGTTCCCGATCGTTGCAGTCGTTCACTTTGTCGTCAGGACCTCTCCCACTGGATCCATGGGTCGCTGATGGGCCCCACGCTTGGGACGCCAATTGTAGAAAAATATAATTGGGGGGCACTACCAACCAGAATATAAGATCCTTAAGTATTGCCCGGCGGTGTCGCCTCTTGAACCCACAAAGAAGTTAAACTATTGAAGAGGCAGGCGCTGGAGACTGGAAGGCAGGAAACAAGGTTTTTATTCTCTCCGGAGGAGAACACAACGAAACGGACGGAAGGTATCGTTCTGAGGTGCTCTAACTGCATCCCTGAGGCCTGGCCTCTTATACACACGTTTATCTGTTTATTGCATGTAACACATTCTCGTTGATACTTTGATGTACGGAAAGACATCCTCAGAATCCCCCCTTTCCCAGCCCGTTCCCACGTAAGGTTACAGTGGAAGTCCCCGCCCCGTTCACAACAGGTAATGATCATCGCGCAGTTGGATATTCCGCCGATTCACGGAGTGTGTGGGGTTCGATCGGATCTCGTGGGTTGGGGGGGGGCTTTGATCATCTCGGGGGTCCTTTGAGGAGGGAAGCTTTCTATTGTACGGGGAGGGGCAAGGGATTGGTATCGGCAGAGCTGGGTGTCGGTCTGGGAACGGGGAAGACAGACGGGCACACGGGAAAAAGGGGTTTGCATCAAAGGGCCGGGGATCATAAATGGGAAGAAGGGAGGTGTCGCGCTGGGAACAGGATGAGGGCCTGGGGCAGAGCAGCGCCGAAGAGGGGTTTTATGATTCGCAGCAGGTGCAAGCAGGGGGTTGCCAGCGAAGCTAGGAGGGAGAGAGAGGCGCGCTGGCTCTCGGCGAGAGCAGGGAAGCCATGGTGCCCAAAATGGCGGCTGTTTTGCGCGCTAATAAGGTTTAAGGAGAGCAAGAGGGCGCCGATAATGTTGACGGTTTCAGCCCAACTTTCAACACCCAGAGTGTTGAGCTTCATGCTCGGGCACTTTTGTTGTCTCCCTTGAACCTTAAAGTTGCCTCAACTGATGCTGACACCTTCCTCATAGAAATCCCTGTGCTACTTTTGATGCTTTGTTTAGAATAGGTAAGCTCCTTTATGGAATATTTATATTTGTTATTTTGCCCCTCCTATGTGATTATATTTTCCATCTTTTTCCTCATAATATGCAAAGGTGGATTGCATGATCATTTTAATATGTATGCTCTTATGACACTTTTACTGAACCTTTGCTAACCGATTTGGATTATGATTTGACTTAACTGCTAATAAAACCGTTATGGTTTAGACATCATCCTCTTTGTCATTTCTGTGGAGCCTCATTGATTTCACTGTATTTGAAATGTATTGCTGATGCTAGCTCCTTTCTTATGCTTCAAGTCGACATTCAAAGGTCCATACGACCAGTGTAAAGTCCTATTTGATGATTTTACTAAGCAATTGAGACACAAGGATCTCTGCTCCCCAATGCCATTGTTTATAGTGTTGAAGCTGAAATGATAAAGGTAAATAAGAACACAAACACAATTCGCTCTCAGCACACAAGTTTTGCAAGATTTATTGGGAACCCAACCAGAATGCAAAATAGACCTGCACACGGAGGCCTCAGCAAAGCTTACTGAGTGCCCAATTGGTATGACAGTGCCGAGACATTTTATAGGTAAAAGCCTGAGAGGATGGGTCATAACAAAATACGTAACACAGATCAGACTATGTCCTGCTGGACCAATCAGTGAGGGCCAACCCTGGTGTGATACCTTCTAAGGACCGAAAACACGCCTATGGTCTGGTGTTGCTGCCTACGTGTCATCGGCAAAGGCAGACTTGTTTTTTTTTCCATAAAGGTGAAATATGTGTTTCTCGTATACGTGGGCATGGCACGGACGTGACCGGTCAGGTCATGCTGACACTGATGGGAAATGTGAAGTTTTGCAATAGCTAGCTGGAAGCTGGCACGCTTGTTCTCGGAAAGCCTTGCGTTGCTTTGCACGTTGCAGCTGACTGACACACAAAATGGAATGTGCGACCTTTTTGTGAATTCCTGCTGGTGTCAATTCTTAACTAGCTCAAAGAAAACTATAGGCCTGGAAACAAATGTATTTGGTATCATAGAAATATCCGCTTCATCAATAGTACATTTGATGGCCCACAATTCTATTTGATAATTAGGTGTGGTTCTCTAAGACCACATTAAATCTTGTAAGGTCCACTCAACAGGTTCAATACTCATACGATTTCTCTGCGTACAGTCATTGATCAAATAGTTAGCTCTTTCAACTAGACTCTGTGCTCATGGACAGTATAATGCAGTGCTGTGATACATAATTGGCATTCCATTCACAAAGTTCTTCATACATTCAGAAGTAAATTGGATTCCATTATCTGTAACAAGAATATTGGGGGTACTTTGTGCAGGAAATTGATAAGTATACTAGTTGTGGCGTCAAATACATATGGACTTGGCACTGAGTGTCCTAGAGGGATAATCAATTAGCACCATGAAATACTTTTCCCCAAAACCCTCCTAAACTCCTTCTTTTCTAAAAGTCAAATCACATCCAGATCTAATTGTGGCCATTGTTCTTTTAGAACATTAACTGGTAAAAGAGGAATGCTACTGATCATCTTAGCCTTACCACTATTAGCATAATTATAACATAACATGACTTGGGTCTCCACTTAGGAGTCACAAATAATTCTATCTGACTTTGTTCTTGGTTAAACTCCTCCCTAGGAGCCGTTCAATAGCAAGGCTAACTATCCTTTCTCTAAGACCAGGAGGAAAAATCTACTTTTCACCTCTGAAAATACTTCCTGCATTCAAAATTATTTCAGCCCTGACCTTCCAATATCCAACTATACTTTCTGGAAGACCATTGTGCTTATAAGACCAGGGAGGACCTGGCTTGGCAGTTCCGGCTGGACTGTTCCCATGGGGCACAGGGTCAAGACTGATTTGCATATGGCTGGGTTCAAACTGGAATGGCATGGTGAGCAAAAAAGCGATGGATTTAGGCCCAGATCTCTGTACTGGGGTGAATGTATGACATTGTTCTGCATTCTATCCATCACCTGTTGTTTTTGCATTTGTCACCCCGAGTGGGACGGGTATGCTCAGACGTGAGTCCCGTGCTCTCCATGCCACTGCAATCAAGCTATGCAGGTTTATGAGGGCTGAAAGCCCGAAACCGGTCCTTGGATGCTTGTTTCCAGTCCAGGGAGGACCTGGCTTGGCAGTTCGGGTGGACTGTTCCCATGGGGCACAGGGTCAAGACTGATTTGCATATGGCTGGGTTCAAACTGGAATGGCATAGTGAGCAAAAAACGATGGATTTAGGCCCAGATCTCTGTGCTGGGGTGAATGTATGACATTGTTCTGCATTCTGTCCATCACCTGTTGTTTTTGCATTCAAATGAGTCTTGGCATTCTTAATTACACTCAAAGTGAACACCCTTACCAAAAAGCCATCTTGTAGGTTTAACTTTGTCAGAAAAGTCATGTACACATTTTTTTTTGAGTAACATTTTTCTAAGCCTAACACAGATCTTATCTTTTCCCTATGGGAGAGAGCTGGTGCTTTCAATATGGTTTTAACAAGGTCTACTTTGCGCTTGATCACATCTTGAGAAATGGTATGACCAAAATAGTCGACTAATCCAATAACAATGCAACACTTTTCTTTCTTTATAGTAAGATCAGCCTCTTTAAGGTGCTGTAGAACCCTTCAGCACTCATTATAATCACTAATGGAATTACATAGATCCAAATGTCATTCTGAAAATGTAGTACATTTTCAACTCCCTCTAGAACATGCTGCATTATCTGTTGAAAATCTGTAGCAGTAGATGCAAGTTCAAAAGACATTCTGACTTATCTAAAAACTCTTACAGAGTTTATTCATGAAGCAAGATGACGAGAATCGGGATATAGCTCAATTTGGTGATATGCTGAGGATAAATCAAGGATGCTAAAAAAGCTTGCATCCTTGATTAAACTCAGCATATCATGTATTCTTTGAAGGAGATAGCTGTCACCCAAATGTTATTTTTGAGATTGTGTAGGTTAAAACAAACCCTGATTTTTTATCTCCTGATTTGGTAGCATTCACAACAGGGGCGAGCCATTCTGAAGAAAAAAGTAGGTGAATGTCCCCCATGTTAGTAATTTGCCTAATTCAGTGTAAGGGCAGCATGCATCATATTGGGAATCAGGCGGACTTTATGGATGACTGGTTTGGCATTAGACTTTAACTTGATATGATCCTGATAACTCTTTAACATACCAAGTTTCTCAGTAAATACTACATAATATTCTTTGCATATATCATCCCTACAAAAGGAAGACCCAACAAAAAGAACTGCCTCAGATTTCAAGGAAATGGGGACTCCATTATAACATCCTGGATTGATTTCAGGTTTTTGCCACACATATTCATTAATATCAAATAACTGATAATACCTTTGACTGTCGAACAAAGTAAAAGAGAAACAAGAATCAGCTAGGAGAGACACATTCTGATCATTCAGTTTGATAACACCAATGGAAAGTTTTACTTTCTCATTGTTATCCACCACTTGGAATCTAATGTTGTTATTATTGAGTCCTACAGATTCTACCAAGGTAACATTCTTCTTTGCTTGTTCTCTACACAGTCTTGCAAAATGGCCTTTCTTGCCACATTTGTGAAACATTCCACTCCTAGCATGGCATGATGTATATTACCCAGGTGATTGGTATTACCACATCTGTAACTCTTGGCTTTATCCTTAAACTGGGTAATTGGCATTACTGGATTATCCATTTGTGTATGGATTAATTCAATTTTACCTACATCTCTAACTAAAGTACCATGTCCATCAATGTCTCCATCTCCTGTTCACAATTTTCAGCATGTTACACTCCTTTGGCGATGTTATCATCCTAAAGGACACGTTCATGGCTAAATGTTTTTCTGGAATACCTGGATTTTTAGTACATCAAACTAATTGATCACATATAAGTAAGTCACAAAGTGGGCTACATTTACACATAGTTGAATGTCCTCTATGTACAGCAGCATATGGGGCTACATTTTCATTTTCACTTCGAACTCTTCCAAAGAATTTATGTCTTTCCAATACTATATTAAGCCTTTTACCAAAATGTTCTAATTTGTTTAAAGTCATTAGATAATTGTCCATTTGAGCATCAGGTCCTATTCCCACACCCAGTGGTTGATCTTGTAGACAATTGTAGACTTTCCTGCTTCTGTTCCTAAATTATACAATAGAAATAAAAAAAAAAACCTGTCAAGGAACCAATAAAAATTCTTAGTTGGAACCTTGCAGGTATCCATAGGAAATTGGCCCTACCCGAATGGAACGACTTGGTCGAGGCACACAAAATCTGCCTCTTCCAGGAGACCTAGAGCATAGAACCGCTACATAGGGTTGGTTTTGTAACCCATTTTGTTCCTGCTGTGAAAGCAACGCAAGGGAAGGGACGTCCCTCAGGGGGACTTCTTATCTGGATAAGTATCTCCCTTAACTGCTGCATAACATCCAGGCAGGTTAATAGCCCAGATATATTGGGGATCCTATTAACTAATCCTGGTATGGGCTTATCCCTTGCCCTATATAATATCTATGCCAGAGGCACTAAAAATGGGTGCACTTCCATGGTGATCTCCGACTTGGAAACACAACTTAGAGACCACGAGGAAGCTGACCATATCTTGGTAGCAGGTGACTTTAATTGCACCTATGAGCCACTTCCTATGGAGGATAATTCAGATCTTGGTGAGGAGGACAGCAAATGGGGTATCCCTGCACTTACTATCCCCCCGATAAAAAGATGGTCTCGTAGCGCAATACAGCTTAATGCGCTGACATTAGAATTCGGCCTAAGAGCTACGAATGGTCGCACAGCCTCAGACCGCCTGGGTGCCCATACGTTCAACAGAGTAGATCATTCCTCAAGGATTGATTATATTCTGTTAGACCTAAAACTTTGGGGATTGGTCCATGATATGGCAGTGATATCTACTGTTGAGAGTGATCATAACTCACTTTCTCTATCTCTAATGAACCCCTGGCTTAGTAATGAACCTGCAGTCTTATTTAAATGCCCACATACAACTACTGTTTCCTCCTGCGGAAGAAGTCTAAAGTGGAATAAAATCGCTATGGACGCTACTAAGATCTCCACCATAGACGAATTACTTATGGCCTCACAAATAGAACTGGATAACACCAATCCAGTTTTGTTAACTGAAAAGGCAACACCTATCTTTGAAGCAGTTGTTAAGTCCATAGGGGAAGTCTTTTGGGCTAGGGGCTCTGCAGGGAGGAACTTGTCCCATCTTAAATCCAGGGGAAAACATGATTGGTACACCCCAGCATGCAGACGGGCAAAGTCTCTCTTATTAGAGGCCGTTAAAAGTAAATCCCAATCTCTGATACAGACTGCTAGGAAAAAGCATAGGACTACACTGGCACACGCTAAAAAAGAATGGGAAGAAGAGTACTGGTCTACTCTTAAAGAAGCCAGCCTCAAAAAAGTCCCAAAATGTTTCTGGGATACAATTAGAGCCAGAAACAGGCCAGATAGTGATCTTATCACATGTAACATTTCAAGCCAAGCGTGGGTTAACCACTTCTCAAAGTTATACTCCCGACAAGATGATCTGCCTCCTATTGAGGCTCCCGATGATGCTGAAGGGAGGTTTGTGATTCCAATAACGAATCAATTAGATTGGAGTACTGTCCCCGACGAATTTGGTTTTGCAATTAAAGAGGTAGAATATGCTGTAAGTACCATCAAGCCCCAAAAAGCCGCTGGTCCGGATGGTATTCCTGGCGATCTCCTGAGGTCAGATATTCCAAAGTGGGGTAAATTCATTTACTCCTTACTTGTTGCCATCTGTAAGGGTGCTCCGATCCCCTCGTCATGGAAAGGGGCGGAGGTGGTCCCCATTTTTAAAAAAGGTGCCAGAGAAGATCCGTCCAACTATAGACCGATCAGTCTGTTGGATATTACTCAAAAAGTAGTTGGCAAGGTTCTACTGGTCAGAATATTGGACTGGATAGAAGAAAATAAAATCCTTTCCAACTACCAGGCAGGATTTAGAGTGGGTACTGGGACAATCGAACAAGTTTTTAGGCTTATGATGGTGTACTGGAAGGTTGTGGTTATAGGCAAAGGCAGTCTTTATCTCGCGTTCATCGATTTAAAGACTGCCTTTGACCTTGTACCGAGGGAGACCCTGTGGAGAGTCTTGGCCGACATGGGGTTGCCACACTATTTACTTTCATTACTGGTTAGGCTGCATGAAAATAGCTTTGCCCAGATTAGGTGGGGTCCAGGAGGGGAAAAAACTAGCAGTATCCCGGTAGAGAGAGGGGTCCGCCAGGGATGTGTCCTTGCTCCCACCCTGTTTTCTCTTTACATCAACGGGGTGGTTGAGCATCTCCTAGAACATCCTTCAGATGAACCATCCCTGGCTGGAGAACGTATACCTACCCTCCTCTTTGCGGATGATACGCTTTTAATATCGAAATCCCCGATAGGCCTTCAAAGGCTTTTGAATAATTTTCAATCTTTTTGTACTAAACGGGGCCTCGTAATTAACACGGGCAAGACTAAATATCTTGTGTTGAATCCCCCAAAAAAATTAGCACGCCCTCCAATCCTGAATGCTGAACCTTTGGAGAGAGTGGAAGTGTTTGACTACCTCGGCATTCGTTTATCTCACAAAATGCAATGGTCCCCACATTTGGATAAAATGTTATTATCCCACAAAAGGATAACAGGAGCTATTCTGAAAGAGCAACGCTCCTGTGTAATTAGACCAATAGCTGTTGTTCTTGATATTTATGCAGCTAAAGGGGTTAGTTTTGCTCTGTATGGGGCGGAGCTTTGGGGCTCATCCATTACCAATGATTTGCCAAAGTCCGAAAGGAAATTCTGCAGGGCGATTATGTCACTTTCTCAGGGTACCCCTACGGTCCCATTAATGCTCGATTTAGGCTGTCGCCCTATTGAAGATCTAGCAAGATTACGTCCACTCCTACTATGGGCACGATTGTGGCGAGTGCCCGAACTTAGTAAATATGCGCAAGGCCTCGCAGAAATTATGTCCTTGTCAGGGTGGCACAAAATCAAATGGCTGAGTGACATTAAAATCTTGCTACTCAATTTGGGCCTAAAAGATTCATGGGCCAATAGATCTTCTCCTCCAAAGGCAACCCTTAAGAAACTTTATTGGAACTGGATTATGGCACAACGAAACACTAATCCTTCTATGAGCAGACTTACCGAAGAGTTCTTAAAATTTAAGGACTTTCCAAAACGTGAACTTTATCTGGACGCTATTGGCAAACCATTTGATAGGGCTCTTTATTTTAAATTTAGAGCAGGAACTTTGCCGTTGTACACTTTTTCCTCAAGATGGAAATTGCCTGCACAAACTGTAGAGCTTTGCCCAGTATGTCTAGCTAGACCAGAGACATTGGCACATTTTATGTTTGAATGTGGAGAGTACAATCTACCTAGGAAAATATGGCTCAAACATCTATGTCGCCAACTGGGCACTAGGTGTCACTCAGACGCAATTCGTATACTAATGTCTGATAGCCGTACCACCTATGTTTGTGCTCTCGCCAAATTTTTATCATGGGCTTGGTCAATCCGAGCCAAAAGGCTTAAATCAATTGTTTAATTGTTCTTTTTTAATTAACTCAAGATGTGAATACTGAACTCTTTTTAAAAATAATTGTCTATGTGTAGATTCTTTTTGTAATCTGTTTTATCCCTGGCTTCTTCTACTGTTCCCATGAATTTTATGTGAAGCTTTTATGATAACCTTTTTATCGAAATAAAGCCTTTTTGACTTGACTTGACAATAGAATATGCTGCTTATGCAGAGGCAAATCCTTTTCTCTTCAATTGTGATTGGATACGATTTGAATTGTGTTGATTGTTTCAAAGGAATAATAGTTTTGCGAGCATCATTCAGAAAAGGTAGAAACTGAGACATACTCACTGCAGCCATGACTTAGGTACTATTATAAAAACAAAACAAAAGATAAGAAACTGACAATATTTGAAAGAGCAGAATGACAATATAGTCCTGTTTCTATGGATGTGTTTCTGAAGAAGAAGGTAGGCAGGAATGTTGGATGACAACAGACAGAGCGTGTTGACACTGTAAGGACTATAGAGAAGTGTCTCTTTACAATATTAAAAGAAGCAAAATCATGAAACATGCTTCCACAAAAAATATTACTCTTCAGCCATGTCAACCAATATGCAGAGGTGTTATACACTTTATGGAGCTACACAATTGACAGGTCGAACAAGGAAATCAGTAAGGGCCAGATGTACAACCATGTCATTAGGGACTCACAAACTGTGGTCAATTGCGAGTCGCTAAATGACGTACAACAGTGTCTGAGACAGTTAGCGATTCCCAATGCGGTTGCAAATGGCAATCCTCATGCATATTAATAAGGCACTCGCAATTTACGAGGGCCAATAAAGGAGGGGCCCCCTGCAACGAATAAGGGCAGACGTCAGGGGGAAAAGAACACAATAGTTCAGGCAATTTGCGACCCCATTAGGAATGGCTGGCCATCCCATCTATGGTGGCCTGCTGGGCTCAGCAGACATTCATGTCTGGGACTGCTTATAAACAAAGCTGTTTTTTTTTTATTGCAGCCCGTTCTCCTTAAAAGAAAACGGGATCCATTTAAAAAAAAAGAAAAATGAAACTTTTTTTTCCTTTTTTAAGGTTAGGCAGTGGTCCCTGGGACCACTGGCTGCCCCTAAAAAATATTTTCCCCTGCATTCGCAAAGGGGAAGGGAGCTTCTGGGGACCCCTTACCAGTTGCGAGTGCTTTACCACCCTCTTGAAGAGGGCAGTAAATTGCAAGTGTTTTACGACCGCAATTGCGGTTGCAAAACATTCTTACATAGGCCTCTGACTCACTATTACGGAGGCACACCCTTGGAACGCCCCTTCCTAATACCGACTCGTAATTCCTATTTAGCGAGTTGCAAAAAATTGTGACTCGCTAAATAGGGATTGTACATGGCCCTATTACATTTTGCATGCATAAACGGGTTACAAACCCTTTTGCGCATGCAAAATAGGGTCGTACATCTGGCCCTTAGTGTTTACTGCTTGCTTTCTAGGCGGCTACAATCAGAAAATCAGGTATCCATTGGTCTTGCAAAGAAATGGGAACACACCCTGAACGCAGAATTCACAGCAGTGATACATAAGGAATCCGCTGTGTGGAAGCATAGAATCGATTGCAGAGACACCAGTGGACCTTCCATTGTGAAGAGTCTGCTGGGTGGATGCTCAGTGGGGCTAGAGAGACACACAACGCCTTCCCAGACGCTGACAGGGTTGCTGAGACACCAGCGGATGTCCTTCCCAGTCAAGCCGGCCCCTATGTGGGGAGAGACATAGGGCGGAGAGCTGCTAAGAAGGTGCCTTCCTTAGCCGCTGACAGGATTTTTGAGATGCCTGTGGACCATCCTTTCCAAATTTCAGAAACTGAGGAAGGCACGTGACTGACATGCAGCTTAACAATCCAGGAATTAAATAAATCACCTACCACGGCCAGAATAAACAGGCAATAATGACGATCACTGTATAAGTTGCGTGGTGTTTCTTTGGAAGTCATCTAAAAAATTGGAGAATGGTTCTTCTAAGGCTGGCATGAACAAAGCAGCTTTGCTTTTCTCTATATTCACGAAAAGTTACATAATATCCAAGTGAGGTGTAGTGAGGTCAGATATACTGGTGGCTCTGAGAGAAGTATGTTCTTCTCACAGGTATAGAAAACAAGCACTGGCAAAGCCAATTGGTCTCAGCAATGCAAGAGCTATTAGCTTTGTCAATGTTAACGTCTTTGTGTCATGTTGTCCAAGAGCACACAATTTAAGCGGGAAGCTGCGATTTGTCCATGTTTTCTGGTCTCACTTTGTAGAAATCAGCCATGAAATAAGAATTTATCTTTCGATCAAAGGCTGAGCGCTTTAAATGAGCACTAGTTACATGACACAAACTCACATGCATGATTTGTAGGTATTGGAAGATTAAGTGATGTGCCCAGAATCACAAGATGTTGATCCTACACCAAGACTTGAACCTGGTTCCCCAGTTCCATGTTCGAAAGCTCTAATCGTAATGGCACAACCTGAATAGAAGTAGGGAGGCAGAGGGTTGAAAAACAAAGGCAATTTAGGCGCAGCTGCTCACTGCTGTAAACAAAGGAGCCATCACTCGCCCAGTACTCCTCCCCTTCTTCTCCCAAACAAAACGTGCTTTCAGGGCAGAAACATGTAACCCTGACAACAAAGTAATAACTGAAACTAAAAGGAATTTAGAGCTAACACAAGGTAGCCACAGGAACAGATGTGCTGCTTACAGGGTGAGGGAGTCCTGAAACTGTAATAAAGAGTATGTCAGTGCAAAGAATACATAATTAATGGAACTTTCTTCATCAAGCTTCAGAGGTTCACAAAACAGGAAACTGCACTGTGAACCTTAACTTCACGATTCAACTGTCCGTGCCCACTGGCGTAACGAAAACTGCGGGGGGCCTCCCCGCACGGTACGTAGAGGGGCCCCCTCCGGGCTCCATCATGAGCTCTCTGGCCAGAGTGCAGTGCCGAGGGGGCCCCTTGGAGCTTTGGACCCCCCTGCACCGCGTGGGCTGCGGGGGCCTGTGTTACGCCCCTGTCCGTGCCCAGTTTTGAACGCCGCTGTCTCAGATATCTACATTCAGAACCCAGGGGTGCGCTTAGTGAATCAGTGAACGTGCACACATAGAAACCTGAACGATGGTCTGTGGGAGGTGAGGAAGAAGGGGCTCAGGGGAGACCATGGGGGGTGTTTATGAAACAGGCAGTGGGTGGGAGGGAAGGATAAGAAATGGGCTGGGGCTGAGAGGAAAACACAAGCACTCGTGTGGAGTGCTAGAACACAAAAAAGATACCTCCCAAAAAGGGAGCACTAGATGGACACAAGTACTCTGTCCATGCTCTGAGGGAGAGCCAAACACAAGAAGAGGACAAGATGCAGGCATGGCTTGACAAACAGGAACGGTGGCAATGAGAGCGTTGCAGAAGCAAACCAATGAAAAGATATGGGCGGGCTGTAAGCCCACTGTGTATGTAACAACATGTCTCAAAGAGACTGTGCATGCGCTGGCTAACCAGACCTATACCCTGGAGGTTTGATGAGGAGGATGGGGTCTTCCACAGCAGAACCAAAACATGAACACTGAGAACAGGTAAGTGATGACCCAGCTGTCCTCTGCACAGCACAATTGCCAGCAGTGTTGTATAAAAGAAGAAATGTTGCTTCATGGAAATTAATAGTTTATTCACAGTTCATAACCAACTGTTCATTTCCTGCATGACTCCTCAGTCTCTCCTCAGGGGCCAACTGCCTCAGCCTTCTAGGAACCTACCAAGGCGCTAAGTGCATAAGGGAGACAACTATAGGTAGTAAGAAAGGTAAGTCTGGGTAGGAAACATTGTCATAATAGGCTATATATAACAAGAAACTTAGGACCATATTTACTAAAGGTTTGTGCCAGGGCTAAGTCACACAATCCGAAATAACAAAGGTAATTTACTTTCCAGCGCAAAAAGTACTTTTCACTAGAAAGGTATCCTTTAATCAGGGCAACTAGCACTTTGTATTCTTTTGCACCACTTTGTAGCAAGGTGGCGTAAGTTGGGTGTAACTTGGGTAGATTAGCCCAACAACCCACAGTTACTGAGGCAAAGCCCAATGTACTAACCAGACCGGGCTTTGCCTGAACAAAATAACACCTCTTTGAAGAAAGGTTCTATTTTCTTAAAGTATTCCACACATTGCATGTGTGATGCACTGTACAGAACACAAACAATGTGTGGAACATTTAAGAAAAGTCTAATTATAGGAATTTGTCCTGGAAGAGTTTGATTCCAGTGCGGCAGTAGTGACCAGCAGCAGGCCATTGTTTTTTTTTTTTTTTAAACCTTTATTATAGCATTTAAGAAAATACAGGCATGGGTCTTCAACCGCGGGGGCTGGCCGCTAGATAGATTAAGACCACCGATATTACAGTACTACACAGCCCATCAGCCGACAACCCAGAGGTTCGGCGGCGATTCAGGACAAAACTGGTATAAGAATGCAAAATTAAGTTTCAGAATGAGTCAGAGGTTTCGTTTTATATTATATGAGAGAGGATCAGGTGCCATACAATCAAACCAGATAATGCGGGGGACAGGGCAAGAAACAGGATAGACACATAATAACCACTATGATTGAGAGTCGGCGCCAAAGGATACAGATCGATGCAAATGAACACACAATATACATTCCGTATTGCGCCAATTCTCGGAGCCTGCCCACCCGGAAATCGGATATCAGAAAAGCATGAGCACTAGATACAAGCATACGAGAAAAGTCGGAATGATTCGTAGCTATACTGATCCTTAAGAAAGAAAAGGAAGGAAAAGAAAGGCCATAGAAAATAAAAAAGGCAAAATAAAAAAAAAACGTCCAGCCCCCCACCCTGCACCCCTGCACATGGCTACAGCCTAACCCCACTAGCAGCGTGCCTGTCGCCCCTAATAACTAAAACCCTAAAGGAAGGAAAAAGAATAGAGGAGGGCATAGACATTTGGGCTCCCAGCCCCTTTAGACCCCCCGCCAGATACAGCCACCCCCTATCAATAAAAGAACACTTATGACAACAGTATAGAAGAGAGTAGAGGGTACCGGAAAACACCGCCCAGCCTCTTAGAGCAAGCAGTTGCAGGTCGAACACTTGTGAAAGTCACTCCTACCCTTCCCGACTTAGTCAATCCTAACCTTGGCCCTTCCGAACAAGAACACAGACCCCTCCCATTGAGACCCAAAGGAACACAGAGAGGTAATAAAGGAGAAAAGAGTCATCAAAAAGCAATCCATGGCGACTCGCAGGCAGTAGGTCCACGGGAACCTTAGACGCTGAATACCTCTCCCTCCTGGACGAACAGTCCCAATGTATTCTGCACAGGAGTCGTAGAGTCACCAAGAGAGGAGAAGACGACCACAAAGTGAAAGGAAAGTCACAAACAAAAGTCTCCGGGAGGGGAACGCCTCTTGATATCTCCCCAGCCGGTAGTAGCGGAAGGTTCGGTGATACCATAACATTCTCGGGAACACCGTCTCCCAGGGCACCATCCGATGGTTCCAACGCTGGTTTCCTCACGGGGCTCTCGCACGGAGTCAAAATGGCCACGGTTTGAATGGCTGCAGATTCCTGTTTCAATCGTAAGGCCGGGTCCGGGTCTACCCGGAGCATCTCTGATAGGCGCGAGTCCAATTTGCTCAATAAGACATCAACCTGTGATCGAAACACCCAAATTTCCGCTAGTACTGACTTCAGCGATGGCTCATGCATCGTTCGATCCACGGTCTCATGCCCGATATCAATCCCAATCACCTCCCCGGGTGAATCCGGCATCCCCGGGGGGGACAAACAGGATCGCGAACAAACAGATGCGGAGGGTGACCGGTCTTTGCTCGCAGCCACGGTCCACACCGTTAAGGCCGCAGGTCAGAAGCCCCGAACCACGAACTCCGGCGGCCCCGATACCGGGTCCGCGGGACGGGAACCCCCACTCACAGCAAGCAATAAGCAGGATCACTCCTCCATTGATAATGAGCAATTGAAACGATCACCGCCAAATTCGGGCTTAAACAAAGCCTCCACTCCGGTCGACCGGACCCAGCCTGGTTCTTCTGGCCGATGTTGTTGCACTGCAGCCCGGCTGTGAAAGTACTCGAGGCCCCGGCTTCACCGCTGGAGCAGGCCGCAAACTTCAACACGACAGAACTTCTTCCAACAAGCCGATAAAAGTTTCCGGATGTCACCATCGGAGTGCGGAACAGTTCATGCACACAGAGACCGGGCGTAAAGTCAGGATAATGTACAGGATATCGCAGCGGGTTACGGAGGTCGGCGGAGCCGGGAGCCTAAGCAGCCATCTTGTTTGCTGACGTAGCTCCTCCTCCCAGCAGGCCATTGTTAATAAGTATGGCTTTGCTGTGTTTTGTTCTCCTTGTCCAATGCAGCACAACAACTGTAGTTGCTGCACTGTGGCTGAACAATAATACATCTTCCCCTTAGTGTGCGTGCATGGCCTGCTCACCCTCAATCCTCGCACTCTGAGGCAGGTCGTGGCAATTGAATTGAAAGATAATATCTCTTTCTCCTTATTTCACATCATCTCTTCTATACTCCCCCCTCTTCCTTTTCTATGAAACTTCACCCTCTATTTATCTCAGCTCCCTCCACCTCATCCTTATCTACCTCACCTCTATCTCTATATACCCAATATATCTTACTCAACTTCATCTCCCTCTAGCCCTCTCATGACCTTGTCCCTTCTCTGGGCAAACATCTATGTCTGTCGCTCTCAGCCCCCTCTTTGTACCTTAACTCTCTCATACCCTTCCAGAACTTTTGTCCTGAAAGGGTATGCTTCAAGTTCAAAGTCCTAAGCTAGACAGTCCATACTTACCTCAGCACCTTGGTAGTGTGCCAGCGTAGGGGATGACAGCAGCATGCCAGATCATGCGTTTTCTCCTTCTTGTACAGCGCACACAACTTTGGTTGAACCTCTGACTTCAATGCTTCTGTCTGGAAAATTCCCTCTCCTCTTTGGTGCAAATGTGGTGTGATAAATCTCCAGTTGAGAACTCTTTCAGGCTTGAAAGGTATTCATTACCTCAAACTCTCATAGGGAGTCTTAGTGAGCTGTGCAGTGTTCTCCATATTGTTCGTTTCATTAAGGTAATCTCAGATCTAGAGAATCACTGGCAAACTGCAGGATGAGTTCTTTTCCATCATCGAGAGTCTATCATTTGAGCTCTACAGCACCATCACCGCTATGTACTTCCCATGCAAGTGCCCCTGTGGTCATTACTCATGCTTCCATTTGCCTTTGTTTGAGTCCTGTGACTGTTCCCCAACATGGGTTACAATTTATTGCATTGAACACAGCTGTTGCTATTCCTTAAAATGCCACCAAATGGCCACCGAACACTGAGAGTGGCGGAAGGAGGACCCATGCTGGATCTCTAAGAGAATGTGAAAATCTGATGACACAGAGGCCTATGCGGCTATATCATATTTTTTTGAGCGTAGGTTTTCTAAACTTGGTGGGTCTTCTGTTATTGAACCAACTCTTAGCCACCCATCCTCTGCGCTACTCTTGCTGCATTCCTCAGAGATCAGCCAATTCAAGGGCTTGAGGGTGCACAGGTGAAAAATAGGCTCCTCCCTCCCTCCACCATACATCTCAATAGACCCCATTCATGTGGGAGACTCCCGATCTTTGAAGCCAAAAATAGGCTTGATTAGGTGTCTCCTGCCTAAAATCTCCTTTGTTGCAATATACACCTATAGGGAACGTACATTCCCTCGATGTCTTTTCAAAACCTCCTACTCCCCAGTTTTCAGATGTTGGCATGCATGCTCCACGAGAACAGATTGAGAAAAAACTGAAGGGCCCTACCTTCCTGTCTTCTATTTTCCTTCCTGCCTCCATGGCATGGGCTTCAGCACAAGGCTGTTAAATACCTTTATGCGTCCCGAAGAGTGAGAGTGTGAAAGAAGGAAGAGATGGGGTCCAGAAAGTCCAAAGCTGAAGAGCCCCAAACGGGGAACTTCCGCCCATGGTATGTTCCACCATTATGGAAAAAGCACATGCACTTTTGTGAAACAGCGGGTGGGACTTGAAAGCGAAAATTAAGGACAGTCCTTTCCAGAGGTATTTTTAAATATCAGCACCTAAATAACTTTAAAATACCGTTAAAGGATCCTAGAAACAATGTAGATAGTGAGAAAGTAAAAGTTACCATATGCGTGCCCTGATGCTTATATGATTACTATGAAAAGGCAGAATGCATTCACATTAGTAATTAATAGCAATTATATTTTTTATCAGCTTGAAGACCACCTTTATATGCATTTTAAATGAACTTTAATTCTATTTCTATTACTGCATTTTGTACCCTGAACATTTCTGTTGGACTATGTTAGCAAAGCATAGCCGTATTCTGAAGTTGGCACAATGCAGCGAGGGTATTATGCAGCTGTAGAGTCATCTCCTCTTACTGTTATATCTCTCTTCCAAAGTTGTCTCACATTCCTTCCCAGAAGAAGATCCTAGCACCTGTGCATGAATTGCTATCGGTTAGTTACACTCTCTCATGTGTTGCCTTACACTTGTATTGAGAAAAATATTAACACAACCCAAAAATGTACGGATTTTTGCATTACATACTCCAACTAATCACGAGTGCAGCTGTGGTCCATTGAATGGCAATTGCCTTATTTAATTTTTGGATGCTTGCTGGCTATTTTGTATTAAATGCATATTAGACTTCTAAGCGCTATCTCATTTATTGTGTTTTCTTGTACTGTAGTGGACAGTAGCGGCACTTGTAATTTGGCTTGAAGAAGCAGAAAAGAGGAAACATATGTCATAAATGCATGAAATGAAGCAGATTTTTGAGAAACCCCAATATCAAATTAGCCCGTTGAGGGACAGGGCTATAGCTTGTGTACCTTCTGCCCTGCCTCCTCCATAACTGTTTTCCCAAATTACTGCTGAAAAGTCAGAACCTGAAGAAGAAAATCAGGAGGACAAATTAGATGTATTGACCTTCCCTATGCCACCAAATGCCTGCAACAGACCACACACACCATCCACTATTGGCAACCCTGAGAAAAGCCCCTTGATGCCCCTTTTCCCCATAGAGAGTACCCCGGACAGTGGGGGCCTGTGGACGGAGAAGGATTACTCATATCACATGGTACCTGGCAGAAAAGGTCCCCCAACATTCATGAAAACTCTCTCAGATTCTGTGAGGAGCTGCAGGCTGTATTTGAATGTTACCAACCCAAATGGTACTCTGATGTACGCATTAAAAAGAGTGGGACTTTAAGAGGCCCCTTGCGGGACACCACAGGGAAATTTAAAAGGAGTGGAGGTATATCCTTCCAATGTCACTTCTTGCTTGAATAAAGTGAGAGATTGATTGATCAAGATTGATATAGAATCGAAATGGTAAGCATCATACACCAACGGATGATGTGGCCCTATCATCCAAGGATGGCTTGTTCAATGCTGTAATGGATACCCTATCAGGTGATTAGCCGCGCTTTATAAATCCTGATTGATTGATTGATTGATTGAAGTGTTTCTGTTAATACTGACTGAACAAATATTTTGAATTTTAAGAAGATCAAAGGAGAATCCCTATTTGATTAATTCAATAGACTGAAAGAAATGTTCTAAAGGTAGGACAGGATTGCCTACTCCATAGTGCAAGATGTGGAAGATTTGGGGGCTGTCTTTGTGCAGATTGTTGTTGAGGATTCGGGAGCAAATACAAACTATCTTCATTGGGTGGCAAATAAAAGGTCTGGCTGAGTTAGGTACAGTTGCTAATCCCTACGTGGCAGAGCAAGAAAAAAGGGATCAAATGAATCCAAAATTATATCTTTACAAATACAATCATTTCAACAGTCTGTAAAAGGTAGAGGAAAAAGAACGGAGAACAGAGGGGCAGAAAGTGGTGGGCAGGAATTGGGGCGAGGGGACGGAGACCGTCAGGAAGGTTTATGTTTTAACTGTGGTCAAATGGGGCATTAGAACTGTGATTGTCCAATTGTGGCACCTGATGTTGCTCAACCTGGAAGTTCCTGCTTAATTATAAAATCATGCACGTCGTCTATCCTGTTTCTAACATATTATGACCTTTTGTCGATCAATATGCCTTCCTGCTGAGCCCGGCCTTATCTAGAAACCTTTAATTTAGAAATGTGTTGTGCAAATTAAATTGAATGCTTTATTGCACAGAGATTGGGATCTATTTGAATGTCCCGATAACTAATGAAAATAATGCATTGGTTGTGATAAGCGAATCCTAGGGAGGGGAGAGTAAAAAATGCATGATGCAAAAGAATTTGAGGAATTCCTTAATCAAGTGGTTTCTTTTATTTGATCTAAAGATGTAAATAGTGTAGTGCGTATAATGCTCACTGAAGGAACTTCTTTACATTCCACTGTACCCTCTGCATCTATATTTAGTAGCCAAAGCTGGGATTTGTCCTAGCAAATCAAGCAAGGACTGTTAGTGCCTACTGTGAGCCTTTGTGACATGCCCATTCTCTTGATAAAGAAAATGGGTAAGAAAGATTGCTTCAGATTTGTACAGGATCTGAGGGCAGCCAACAATATTGTGCTGCTCAGTTTTCCCATACTGCCCAACCCCGCCACCATTTTACCCTACCTTCTAAATTGTTATCTATAGTAGACTTCTCTTCGGCAATCTTCCCCATTCCCATTCATGAGATAAGCCAGTATTGCTTCTCGCTCCAATTCTGCGGGGTACAGGTAACATTACGAAGGCTCCCACAGGATTTTGTATAAAAGTCCTGTCATCTTTTGAAGAAGAATCTTGACACTGTGGTCTTCCCCAAGAGCTCTTCAGTTGTTCAATACTTTGATGATTTTTTACTTGCTTCTGGCACTCAGAACTCATGCAAGACCGATTTACTATTTACTTTCTTACTGAATTGGCTAAGAAATGTCATAAGGTTTCGAAGGAAAAATGAATACTCGGTCTACCCTATGTTCGATATTTAGGTCATAATGTGTCTGCTAGGGAGTGCAAGCTGCCTGCAGACCATATTGTAGCCATCTGTGAGTTATTACCCCAGTCCCGTCTATCGGATACACCCTTTTCTCTGGATGGTGGGATGTTGTACACACCAGATTGTGAATACCCACGAGCTCCTGCTGTGGTCTGAGAAGGCAGAGCTATCTTTTGTGAAGGTAAAGCAGGCATTAGGCTTCGCTCTTGCCTTGGTGCTACCCAACTACCCCAAACCTTTCACTTGGTATTATCATGAATGAAATGGATGGGCTCTGGGAGTGTTGGTGCACAATCATGGTGATCAAAAGAAACCTATTGCATATTCTGCTTCTTCTCTTGATCCTGAGGTGGCAGCTCTCTTGACCTGTTTACCTTCTGTTGCTGCCACTGTCCTACTTTTAGAAGACTCTGAAAACATTGTTCTAGGCTCTACTCTGATCACTGTTATTCCCTACTGCGTTGCTACTCACCATGAAAAGCCAACATCTGTCCGCTGAATGATGGCCTCAGTATCAGTTTTATTACTTTCTCCATCCCAAGTTGCATTAACAGGTTGTCCAGTACGGAACCCAGTTAATTTAATGTCCACGGTTCAAGGTTGACTCACAGGACTGCCTGTTAACCACTGAATATTATAAGTAAGCTCCTAATCGATTTGTCAGTGCACCGATATCTGATCTACTATGTGAAATGATGCTGGAAATCTTGTTGCAGGATGTGTTGTATTTACCCTATATGACGTTGTACAGAGAAGGTACCTGCCCAAGTCACCAAGTGTATCGCCCTTACCAGAGCTTGTGTTCTAGCATCACTCAAGATAGCTACTGTGCTAACTCATATATGCATTAGAAGTGGCCCATGGCTTTAGTTTGCTTTTGATGCAGAGGGGTATTCTTACTTCTGCCGGGACTTCTATTTCAACACTTGCGTCTGTTAGATGCTCCAATGTGGCATCACAAAGTTGCCATTGTCAAATGTGCTGCCCACCAATGTACACCAATGAGGTGTCCCGAGGAAATGCAGTAGTCAACAGAATTGCTGCATTGACTTCAAACTATGAAATTGCTATGTATGTGATGAATTTTCTGTACCCTCATTACAGGAGAAAGCATCTGAAAATGAGAAATATACCTGGATGAAACAAAGTGGTAAAAGCGACCGTGATGCAGTGTGGAGGGATGGAACAGGCAAATTGGTGGCCCTAATACCTGCTCCCTAAACTTGCCTGCTGTTACAATAGACATACCCACGATGGAAGGGATGTCCTGATTTGTGCCGCAGCAACCCACTGGTTTGCGTCCTTCTTTCCCTCTGCCTCCCAACAAGTATGCCATATCTTTAGACCATATCATTGGAAAAAAGATAGCGACCAGTCTTGCGCCACCGGCTCTTTGGGACCCCTTTGTCCATCTGCAGATTAACTTTGCTCAAATGCCCATGTGTTGCTTCTTCTCTTATGTACTCATGATGGTTTGTTTTCTGGCTACATTGAAGCATAGTTGTGCTCCAACAGGGATGGTGTCACAGTGACCAAGAGTTACTCAGGGATTTCATACCCGTTTCCAGGGTCACGCTAAGGCTTTCTATTGACCACAGAGCCCACTTTATTTCTTTTGTAGTGGAGGCAATTTATAAGGCTTTAGGAATGAAGCAGTATTTTCATTGTACTTAGCACTCAGAATTATCAGGCAAGGTCGAAAAATATAATGACATTCTCAAAAACAAATGTACTCAAAAATCTACAGAAAGTGGTAGCCCAATACACAAACCCTAGCGCTGTGGTCCATCAAGGTCACTGCCTCCAAGAAAAAAAGTCTGACCAAGAATTACATTATTATGGCCCTGCAAAGGGAGCTACCGTCAAACCCTGCAATCTGTCTTGTTGATCTGAGATGCCTTTGAATGTTGACATAGTTCTCCAGTAATGCAGGCAACTGATTGGCTGTCTCTGCAGTTTCAATTCTCAGGCCCATGAAGCCCGAATGTAATGCCTGACAGGAGCTTGCCATGAACTTTGACCTGGCAAGTGGATGTAACTGAAGGTACATCATCGAAGTGACTTGTAGCCCTGCTGTGAGGCACCTCATTAATTCTCCAGACCACAAACACTGCTGAGAAGTGCTACAAAGTTCCTGCAGGAATTCATTCTGGCCACTGTAAAAGGGCGACGTCACCTCCAGCATCTATGATGCTGTCTGCTCCTGCCTGCCCACCACTCCCTGCCCATCTGCTCCATCACACCAGCCTGTATGATGGCTGCTTGCATGCAGCTCCTGTGCAGCCTCTGCCGTCCCAAGATGCAGCGCCTCCTCCTCCCCACTACCAGCTCTAAGCGCTATAGCGGTCAAGCCTCCTGCTACTGCTACCGATGGTGGATCTGGCCTGCTCTGTTTCCATCAAGTCTTCTTGTATGGGCACTGGGGTATTATTTCATCGAAGTAAAGCTGTGTTGGGCCCAGTTTTGAACAACACTAAACCATTGCCCTTTTAAGAGACTCACTCTTTGTATCCTGAGAACATGGACCTGAATCTCGTGTCAGATTGTTCTTTGCCGATATTCTCAAACAAGTGATAGTTATTGGCTGGCTACGGCTAGGACAGCATTAGGGATTATTTTCCTCATGTAAACAAGATGGGGGCGCAGGGTCAGGAAGAAGACCAGGCATTTCTCATTCGCACAGGAAAAAGTGTAGCACTAATAGTGCCAACATCAGCCCATACCCCAGACCGCTCACAACAATTTCCCATAATAACAGACACCACACAATGTTTTGTTGGAGAAAGTTGTTGCAGTTTTATTTGCATAAACATTATGCCAACATGTTGAGTTATCTTACGGGCGATCCAGGGTCAGGCCGCCCCTCGCGACCAGCCCACCTGATGAGCCATAAACCCCCCCCCTGTGGTGTTAACCACAGGGGCGTTGTCGATTTTTTGGGGAGGGGCTAACCCCTTCCCCCCGGCGGACCTCCAGTCCACCCCTTACTCATACCCCTCCCCCTCTGGGGGGGGGGCGGAGCATTGCAGGCAACCCTCGGTTGCTCGGGTCCACAACCGCCCGAAGGATCCCACCAAGGATCTCCCTGGGGTTAATTGGCTCTCTCCCCCTTCCTGTGCTCCTGTAGAGGGTACCCTTCTGTACCTTCCAGCGTTGGATCACCCTGTAACTCCGCCATGGCTCTGGGTGTCAGGAATCAAAGAGGGCGCCAGGCCCGCGACCCCCGGCCATTTACCCTCAGACCCGCCCCTCCCCCGCCGGAAGTGACATCACTGGGGACCCTCCTGGTCCCCACCACTAGACCAATCCTTAGGGTCTGTGCCATCCTGTGACACTAAGGGTGGCCGCCCTCTTAGATGGCCCCCTTCGGTGGCCCGGGGCAGCCTAGCATATGTTTGGGTAGTGATCTCACCTGTTATACAGAGAGGTTAAAAAACGAAATTCCTGTATAGCCCTGGGTTTGGTGTTTCAGGGGTTGGAGCATCAGGCAGGCAACAAATTTGGGGGCATATTTATGAAAAAGTCAGACAGTGTAGGAAGTCACCTTGCTGTGCTCTGCTGCACGGCTGGGAAAGGGCAGGAATGCACCGTATTTAAATGAGCTGTTTTGGCTGCCCAGTGCCAATGCAGGCACCCTGGCACCATAGTATAAGGGGGCCTGCACTGTATGGTGGATAGGCTTTGAGCAAGAAGGTGCACCTTACTGCACAAAAATAATCCCCTGAGGCATTTTCCTCTATGTGTGTTGCAGAATCCAGCACACAAAGAAAGAGAAAAACAGGGAGAAAGAAACATATTTCTCCTCAATATGCCTCACCTGGGAAGGTGTAGGCTTTTGGCACATTCCCAGGTCTACCACTTCTGGCAAATCTGGAAAAACCATCAAAATCCATGAATGCTGCATAGGAACACCAACACAACACCCATGAAATACCACCCGCAGAGTAAGGCAAAGCAGCGAATTGCGCTGTGTTGCTTTACTGGGGACTTATGAAGCCACTCAGGTCCATGCAAAGTGGTCTTGCGTGGCTACATAAATGTCATTTTTGAGCTGGGTCACTTTTGCACCATGTTGCGTGGTGCAAGAGCGATGCAGAGTACTCGTAAATATGCCCCTTTGTTTTGTTCACTGCACTATCTGAGTACCCTCCTGGTTACTGCATACGGCGACCACCAGGGGATAGCACCCCGAAAGAAGCGAAAGAGTTGGTGCTTGAACTGCAAGTACCCTGTACATGTAGGGTGACCAGATGGCTCCTTGTCACCAGAATACCACTTTTCCATTCCTGGACCTTGTTTTTACCTATCATTGTTATCAGATGTGTTGGTCCAAATGCTGAATTAAAATGAACCAAGACTACATCTCCCAGAATGCATTGATGAGTAAAAGCAAATTCCAGGAATGGAAAAGTTGTGGTCTCTCCTGACTTGGGGCCATCTGATCACCTTTCATATGGCAGCTGCCCTATTTCCTTTTCGTGTGTACTACCACAGTCCCGAAACGAAGGCTTGGCTTGATATTGTGCACGCAAGGGGTGATTACTAGCTTCCGTATGCAGGTACGAGTGGATAAGGGTATACTGGCACGAAAATCCAAGTGGTTGTCAGGAGGTGGTGAGGTAATTTACCCAGTAAATACCGAAACTAGAGGGTGCGGTATTTACCAGGTGAAGTAAAAGTCTCTAAATTAATGGTGCAGAATTGTGTGTTTTCCATGCTCAGTTACTCAATAACAAAACTTACTGAATGCGGCCATCCAGTAAATGTCAGCAGGTTAGACCTTTCACCAGGACAAGTCTGTGGAGGGAGGTTATGGACGCAAATTTCGGAATTTAGACACATGAACAAGTCAGAATTTAGAAGCGCACTTGAAACCTTGTCCTTAGAAGGAGGTCATGACAAAAATGTACCTGTGTGCATCTCTATGTGTGGTTGTGGCCACTCAACCACCATTGTCTAGTTTTCTCATTCCCACCAGAAGTGTCACATGGGACTTCTCTTGTTGTCTCAGAAGGCATTTCAGTTTGAGACACTGGGGCTGTTTATCAAGCACCTGTCGCTGGCCCGTTCTCGGCCTGAATCCACTTACCACCTACAAGCGTTCTGCAGACACAACTTTTCCAGCCTTGTGTAAACGACTGGTCTGCGCCCAACAATTTTTTTTTTTAAATCTTTTTAGTAACCAGATTTCTGAGAGCCTCCCACTACTGTTGGTCTTCAGAGGAGACCAGCCATTCTTTTCAGATAATTTGGATTACAGCAATTTGTGGACAAGACTCATGCAGAACATCTTTTCCCTTCTCGTCCTGACCAGAGTTTTTTGTCCTTCGTGAGTGTCACTTTGTTGCATCTGGAATAATCGTCTCAGAGTTTCTGGTGTTGCCTTTGAGGTTATTTTTGTTAATTCTAAAAGTTGCTTTTTCCACTCTTGCTGTATTTTCCTTTTATTCAATCCCTTTGCAGGCTCCTACACTCTTCAGGTGATTGTCACTGACAAGTATGGCGTGTGCTTGGCTGGGCCTATGTATATGTGCATTTAAAGCCCGTCAAGGTATTTTTATATTATCTATTTACCTTTGGGGAAAATTATCTTTTCTTTCCTCCCATCCACCTCCTCATTTCTGGCCTTTTTGATATCCATTGTATTTCTGCTCCACCCTCTTTTGACCTATTATTTCTTCGATCTTCACCCTCTCTTGAGCTAATGTTTCTTTTGTCTTCACCTTCTCTTAACCTAATACGTTTTATGTTTTCACCCACTCTTGATCTAATAAATATTGTTTCTGTGGTAATACTTGGCTGGTTCTTGTATGAGGTGGCATGATGGTGGACAACACAAAAAAAGATGGATTAGGATGCAGCCCAAGAAATTGCCAATGGCTGAGGTTAATTCAAGCAGTCCAAAGATGACTTTTCATGACTTTTTTGCGACAGGTATGCCTAAATGTTAGCCCTTACTCACTGTGCCAATGGAATCAAACCATTCCTCACTGAGGAGGCCTACCTAAGCCATAAGGTAGCTTGTATTCCTATTCACAGAAAGTCTGTCATAGTGAGCATGAAAACGCACTGGGATGCAGCCTGAATAAACACCAGTGGCTGAGAGTAATTCAGGTATTCTACCCATCAAGGTTTTGTTATCCTTGGCCTCAAGTCAAAAGGCATGCAGAGACATGGGCCTCCTGCTCATTGTCCCACAGGACACAAGTTGTACCTCACTCAGAAGACCTAAATAAGCTGAAACCTGTCAGGAGGTTTCTTTTGTTCCCGTTCAGAGGGTACCTGGCCTTGTAGATTGGCCAGGACTATTCCAATTGGAGCAGGACTAAAGCTGCTTTGCATATGGTTGGTGCTTGACCTGGTAGGCAACAAAACGCTGGACTGGGATGCAGGCCAACCAGCTCGTTGTGATTCTGCTACATCTTCAGAGGTCCAGAGAAGGAAGAAAGTGGGAAGAGAAATATTTATGTCGATAATCTGTTAAAGGCAAGAGCATTATTTTTTGTATCCATATTTTCTGCATACAATATGAGTGCATTATGCAGTCTTTTTCTTCTTCATTCGCCCATAGTGTACCGTGCTCATTCTGGAGGACTACTCATGTAGCGGTGCTCTGTATTTCATGCAGTGATATGTTTGCGATAGATTTGTGCCTACAATTACACAACTAACAAATTGTAGTAGTAATAGCACCTCAAGTGACAGGGTTATTGAGGCTCAACACAACATCGCATTTTTATGCTCAGAGTTAGCATTGTCCTGCTAGCAACCAGCACTCTAATGAGGCACTTTGGTGCAGCCTTTCTCTCTCTCGTAGCCATTTGTGATGCGGCATAAGGTAGCTACCTGCAGTTGACTTAATATAGCATAGGCCCTCAGCAATGGCTGACTGATTTTCCATTGTTTCATGTTATTGCCAAATGTATCTCACTAATGGTTTCACTACAACATTAAAAAACTACCGCAAAATAAAACACGCTTTGGCAAAGCCAATAAATACATCTGGTGCTGGATGGAGACCTTTTCGTTTTTTCAACGCTTGTTTGTATTTGAATGGTGTTTTATTACAAAAACCATTTCAAGATGACCACCCGTGCTTGCACAAACACCATTAAAAGATGGCTGCCTAATCATGCCAGAACTGCAAACCCACACTAACTGTGGTTTTCGCACATTTCTTTATTGCATAGCATTAACATGGCTCTCTGTAAGTGTGGCTGATGTTTTTGTTCTCCTAGTGGCGCCACTGCACCATCCATTCCTTGTTGACAGTGCCTCGAAGCGATTCAGTTCAAAGTACACCGAACCTGCGAGCCCATAACTTAGCATTATTGTTACAGCAGTGCACATGTACTTTATTTATTTATTGTTATTTTGGAGGTTTTGTATAGAGCGAACAAGACCCTTGCGGGTATCAGAGCGCTTTACAGAGCAAATATAGGTAATGGCATATACATATAAATACAATGAATTATGTGAATACAGTACTGGGAACAATTAGAGATTAGAGCATACATACAGGACAAGTTCAAGTGAATTTGGACATGAGAATCGATTACACTTCTTTTTTGAAAAAGGCCACAGATGGATTAAGGCTCGTTTCTGGGAGTAAAGCGTTCCATATCTTGGGGGCCATTCATGAGAAGCACAATCACGCACAATAAAATAGAGGACTAAGGAAAAACTGAATTATCATCAAATTTGGGGCCTCATGTATGAAGAATGCATTAAGTAAAAGGGAACGCAATTTGTGCACCAAATGTTATTTAATGCATTCTTGTTTTGCAAATTGACCTATGTATTATTAGGCCGATTAAAAAATACTGAATCGCAGTGTGTCACAATTCAACCTACTTTATAAATGTTAAGGAGACACGAATCAAATTACGACCCAACACAAATAGCTGTGATCACAGGCATTGTGGCCTGCTCGGGTCAACGGACCAACATGTCTGTGATTGCTTTTAAATAAAGCAATCCTATTTTATTTTTTAATGCAGCTTATTTCCTAAAAGGAAAACAGGATGCGTTTAAAAACAGAGAATGAAAACATTTACAAACTTTTTAAAAGATGAGGCAGTGGTCCCTTAGACTAACCTTAAAAACAAACAAAAGAATTCACCATTCACAAAGGGGAAGGGGGCTCTGGAGACCCATTCCAGTTTGCTAATGTGTTACCACCTCATTTGAGTTGGTGAAAAATATGAATGTTTTGCGACCCGATTTAAGTCACAAAACATTTCTACATACTTTAAGGGATCTGTATTTGGAAAGGACTCCCCTTGCAAATAGGGATTCCTTCATTTTTCCAAAGCCTGTTTGTCTTTTCAGAAAGCTTTGCAATCCCGTTGAATTACCTGAAGTGAGGTGCTGGCACATGAGAAGAAAGAGACTTGGCAAAGGTGGCAGAGTATCCCAGGCTCCCAAAGTGCTTCTCTTTCCCAGACACATTAGCCCAAAAGCTGAACTGCAGGGGCTTTGCTCTGTGAATTCTGGTTATGAAATTATGTGGAGAATCCAACGATATCTACAGCAAAGTGCTGTTCTAGACATACGTGCAATGTATACCAGTGCTTAATTTGAGCCTGTGGTTTCTGGTGCTCAGCACCGACACTAAATCATCAACACAGTTGCTTTTCACGAGCATCAGTTAAGGAAGCATTCACGTTCATTCATGGCAGGCATGGGGAGATTAAGTGATTTTTCCAGAATCACAGGATGTGGAGCCAAATCCTAGACTCACTCGAACCTGGTTCCCCAGCTCTGAAGTCAGCAGCTCTGACCGTTAAACCACATCCTCTCCCCACTTTCATGATTAGTAGTTGGATTTGTTTTAGATGGCGCTATCAGGGCTGGTGCAAGCTGCCTCCTGTTGAGAGCCCTGGCACTTATTTTTTTACAAATAAATCACTGATGTTTACGGGACTGAGACGATGTTCCTGATTACGAGTTCATGACTATGGTCCGATCCCTGCACAGGCAGGAGTTTGCACAACATATTTCACTGAGACGTGTAATAGGCTTACAGTTCGATCGTGCATCCACAAAACTGAGTCCAAGGTCACATTTAAAGCTTTTATTTTGAAAAATAAAATACAAAAGATTGTAAATGTACATGTACAACCCCACTTTCGTCCCAATATTTTCAGTAATAACACAGATGATATTCTTTAAATAATACAAAGAAAGATATTAACAAGTTTCCACGTATTCTAAGAGCTCATGACGTATGAGTAAGACAATGATTAGACATATACAACTCATCCAATACCACCTTAAGAATTTGCAGTTCTTCATACAGTTTCCATCCAGTAAAAATAAAATGTTTTAACGTGGTATTTTCCAGACAATTAGGTCTGGAAATGAATTACAAAAAGGTGCTGACAGGACATATTTTCAACAAAGACCACATTTGCTTTTTTATTTTTTATTTATTTCACCTTCAAAAATAGTAATTTGATACAGTGCCACAATACCATGGGCGAACATGTTGATTGTTTTCAACAAAGTGCTTTACTTGTTACAAGTTGAGGTTTGCCCATAGAAACAGGTAGGATTACAGCGGAAGGGAGAAACGATGAAAGCAGCGTCAGAGGTTCAACTATCTGAATCAGAATCCTGGAGAGAGTTTGTCTCTTTAAAGGCGAGGAGCAGTCTGAAAAAACCATAAATATTTATTAATAAAAAGCCGAAAATAATTTAACGACTTATCAAAAAGGATTTGCAATTTCATGCTGGATTTCTCACGATAAATTTGTTACTAAGCAAAATGCACTTTATTCTGGAGCGATGGATAAATTAGTTGAAAGCTTGCCGATGACATGCATGATCTGCAGTGTGGCTCCTAAATTTCCAGTCCAGGATATCGTCAGACATTAATATCGAGATTCATAATATCGAAACATCAAGGATGTATAAGATTTTCTATACCTAACTCCATGTATAATTATTGTATTTGTTCTTATCTGCTTTTATGGTTCTTCGAACTGAAATAAAAATGATGATGATGATATGTTATGTTATGTTAAAATCATTTATTACGCGCACAGATGCTCCAGCAAAGGGGCGTCCTGGCGCCCGACAAGGTAGCAACACAACACAACAGGACAGAGTGTACAGAAGGATCTAAGGAAACAAAAGAGTTTGAACAGCTCGACGAAAAGAAAGCAAATCCCCGAGGGCATGGATTTCTATGGGAAGGGAGTTCCACAGAACCGCAGCGCGTACTTGAAATGAGCGGCCGCCAGCCCGACAGCTCTTGAAACGGGGGACGACCGCAAGTTCTAGGTCCGAAGATCTGAAGGCACGGCCCGGAACATACCGGGACAGGAGGTTGGAAAGAATCAAGGCAGGGGAGCCCTTAAGAATCTTATAGGCTACACAGAGAACCTTGAACTGGATCCTTTGCGCAATCGGTAGCCAATGCAGGGCACGCAGGGTATTGGATGTGGGACAGAATCTGGGTAAGCCCACAACAGCTCTAGCCGCTACATTCTGTACACGCTGCAGGCGGGTGATTTCGGCCTGATTTAGCCCCACTAAAAGGGAGCTGGCATAGTCGAGCCGAGAGATCACCGTTGCCTGGACCACAAGTTGCCTGGTTGTAGCATCAAAGAATTTTAATACGGGACGTAGTCCACGCAAGATGCCAAAGCAACAGGCCGCCGTACGCTTAGTATGGCAGACAAAGGTGAGAGTTGGGTCAAGCCACACCCCAAGGTTTTTTAACTCAGCGACCGGAGTTGGCGTAGGACCCAAATCCGACGGCCACCACCTGTCTCCCCAGAGTTCCGTATGCTTGCCAAAGATCATAATTTCCGTCTTATTTGCGTTCAACTGGAGACAGTTGGAGGTCATCCAGCTGGCGACCGCCTGGATCCATTCTGGAATCTAGGGGCATCCACCTCCGCATCCCCGCTGATCGTAACCGCTAACTGAGTGTCGTCAGC
This sequence comes from Lissotriton helveticus, assembly GCF_964261635.1. NCBI lineage: Eukaryota > Metazoa > Chordata > Amphibia > Caudata > Salamandridae > Lissotriton > Lissotriton helveticus. The sequence goes on along the minus strand of NC_136061.1, from coordinate 163,203,404 downwards.
ATATGACACCATGGTCATACCCCAGTGCTTGACAACCTCAGCCAGCGGTCTCACGTAAAGATTGAATAACGTGGGACTCAGCGAGGAGCCCTGCGGAACCCCAAGATCCAGAGGATGGAATTTGGACTGATGGGGCAGGACGGCCACGCAAAAAGATCGGTTGGCAAGGAATGAACGGAACCACTGGAAAGCAGGGCCGGTGATGCCAGCTTCCTCCAAGCGTTGCAGAAGGATCGGGTGGGAAACGGTGTCAAAGGCGGCGCTCAGATCTAATAGCACCAGCGCCGCCGTTTGACCCGCGTCAAGCACGGAGCGCAGATGCTCCACCATGTAGAGTAGGGCTGTCTCCGTGCTATGTCCCGCCCGAAATCCATTCTGCGTGCTATCTAGGATGTTAGCCCGTAAAAGATGGTCCGAAAGGGCAGAGTTAACATGCGCCTCCGCAACTTTGGCTGGCCACGGGAGAAGTGAGATTGGGCGGTAGTTCTCAGGTTTACCAGCATCCAGAGTTGGTTTCTTTAGGATGGGCATAACTACCGCCTGTTTCCACCTCACGGGGACCAGGCCGGATGCTAATGAGGTGTTAATCAGAGAGCAAACCGGCGAAAGACCATGAGATGTTAGGTCTCTGAACAAAGCTGGCCGTAAAGGGTCAACCGGAGACCCAGACTTGACCTGTTGAGCCAATTTCCCAAAGCTTTCCAGTGTAAGGCTCGGGAAAGAATGTAAAACATCCAGTACTGGGAGCTTAGGGGGTCTACCAACAGAGGGTGCAACCGTGGGAAAGGCTCTTTTCCAAGAAGAAGGCCGCCAAGGTTTCACAGTGAGAAGTGGAACCCAGATTATTCGCTACCACCTTTTTAGCTATAAGATCTTTCAAGGCCTTAAAGATAGTTTTAGAGGGGTTGGAACTAGTGCGAAATTGAAGGGCGTAAAAAGCCGCACAAGTTCTACAGACCGCACGGTGATAGAGTTTTACGGCGGCCAAATACAATACTTTTTTATTATTGTCATAGGTTTTGCGCCATGCCCGCTCAGCACGCCTACAGGTGCTTTTGAGCGCCCGCAACGACTCATCGTACCAAGGGCTCGGGTCCCTTGACCCACACTTACACGAGACTAGCGGAATAAGGGAGTCAAGGGCCCTAGTAACCCACTCACAAAAACGGTCATAGCCCACATCCACGGTTTCAACTGGGCCTAGCGGGTCAGTAGACAAAAGGTGGTAAAAGTCATCAAGCTTTAATTTGTTCCAGCACCGTCTGGGGATAGAGTGCACCGTGGGTTTGCGGGGAGGCTCGTGCAGTAGACACTGGATACGCACCAAATAATGGTCAGTCCAGGCCAAAGGGGATGGGGTAGAAGTACTAGCTTCTGCCAGATTTGAAAAAAAAGGATCTAAAATGTGACCGCCTACATGGGTGGGATGCGACACCAACTGAACAAACTGAAGAGCCTCAAGGTCGGCTACAGAGCTGTTTACCGCAGGAATGGACAGGTTGTCATAGTGGAGGTTTAAGTCGCCAAGAATGGAAAAATTGGAACAACCTGCTGCCAACGTGCTGATAGCGTCCGGGAGGGCCTCCCTGAAAGCCACATCGCTACCAGGGGGACGATAAATCAGTAGGCCCGAGAAAGCAAAATTAGGCGTAATTGAGATCTTAAACAACGCACTTTCGCAGCCAGTAATTTTTAGCCCTCGCCAGTCGCACGTGTAGCAGGATTTGACCGCCAGCGCTATTCCCCCTCCTCTAGAGGAGCGGTTAAGAGTGTAAACCGAATACTCAGGCGGGAAGGCCAAGTTGATAACGGCTGTGTCGGTCTCCTGTAACCAGGTTTCCGTCAAACAAAAGACATCAGGCGACTCCTTGCCTATCAGGTCAGAGATATCTTGGTGATGTTTTACCAATGACCTGACGTTCAGGTTCCATACGCTAAAGTGAGGGCGGGAACTATTTACAGCAGCCACAGGGGCATTGCTCATGCATGTAGCGGGGGCGGAAATTTCTAAAGTCCACCTCCCACAGGCACATGAGTATGGTCCACGCAGCGGACTTACCCGTGAGGCATCACAGCTCCTAATACATCACCCAATGGCGAGTAGAGTATCCCTAGAATAGCGCTGCATTGTGACCCCCGTAGAGTCTGGCATAGGGTCCAGGGTCCTGCCCTGCCCACCGCGTCCAGACGCGGACGGGCGCAGACGGGCAGGACTCTGGCACGACTCAGGCTAAGCGGGGGCGCCCCCGCTGCGCGATCCCGCTGTGCTAGGGGAGGAGCTTTAAGCAGATGACCCTCGCTGGCTCCTGCGCAGTAGAGCGCACGCAAATACTGGCGCCTGAACCGACCCCACACCACTCCAAGATGGCGCCGGAAATGGACTCCCACCCCAGGAACCGGACCCGCTCAAGTAGCGGTGCAGGACCAATTATGTTGCAGGTAAGAGGAAGGTTAAAACCAGGGGATACTAACCCAAAAGCGAAAATAAATAAATAACCAGGTTGTATTAAAAAAGCAATATCAGCGGTGAAAGCGCGAGGCGCTACTGCAGCAATGCGCTACCTTATCAGGCCGAGCCTCGAAGGGACTCGCCTTAAGTAGATGACCCTCGCTGGCTCCTGCGCAGTAGAGCGCACGCAAATACTGGCGCCTGAACCGACCCCACACCACTCCAAGATGGCGCCGGAAATGGACTCCCACCCCAGGAACCGGACCCGCTCAAATAGCGGTGCAGGACCAATTATGTTGCAGGTAAGAGGAAGGTTAAAACCAGGGGATACTAACCCAAAAGCGAAAATAAATAAATAACCAGGTTGTATTAAAAAAGCAATATCAGCGGTGAAAGCGCGAGGCGCTACTGCAGCAATGCGCTACCTTATCAGGTATATATATATATCTTCAAGATGCACAGATCTGGAGTTAGGAATAGGATATTTATACTACCTTCTTTGCACTTATCTTTCAATATTTTGTCCTACGATAATTTGTCCACAATATTAGTGGCTACGATATTCTTGCACTTGATATTCAAGAGTACAATCATGATCTGCAATTCACAAGTTTGAATACTAGCAAGTCTACCTCAGTTTTACATCTTTCTGAGGGTAGTAAAGAGAGTACTAATACATTTGTTAATAGTACAGTATTTAAAGTGCTTAGCCTGCATAGCACTGAATGGCCCATGCATCCAAGCGAGGAGATTGATCAATAAGCAATGGGGTTGGCTCCAGTTCTACTACCAGACAAGGTCTTTGAATGAGAGATGTATCATTTGGTTGCGGAATGGCTGAGGATGCAAGGGTGCAGGGAGGCATGCTTCAATCTTGCTGAAAAGTTAGCAAATGACAAGAAGGCGTGATTGCTTTTCGAAACACCATAGACGTACTGTAGTAGATAGCTGCATGAGCAATTGGAGTGCAAACGGGTGTGCTTACCAGATTACTTACAATTCTCCTGAAAATGGGATTTTCCTGAAAAGCACCGAGAATAATGGATTACGAACTGAGGCAATAATTGCAAAATGAAGATTTGTTGAAGTAAAACAATTTTTGTTAAGTGATGGAAATGTATTCTTTAACAAAGTGCGATTACCCTTAAAATAGCATCTACATTTCATTGTCGTCCCTTAGCCATGGTCTAAAGGGGAGGGAGCTCCCTTTCCAAAATAAAAATCTTGAACCTCGCCTCCATTTGTGTCCTGATTCTCACCTTCCATAATAGTCTGAACAAACTATCAAATTGCCGCTCCAACAATATTTGCTCAGGTCAAGAAAATGGCCCCTCGAATGTTATTGCCCCATGTTAAAGGCGAAGGCCAAGGACAATGGAGTCTGTAATTTAATGGTCACTACTGCCTGTTGTGCTAAACTATAGGTCTATGAGCACATTTTACCCCATCAAGGCAGAGAGTTTAAATTAAAACAACACTCCGGCGGCTCTTAGTGTCTTCCATACGGCCCCGCTTCTCTTGTTGTCGATGAATGACAGTCATTGCAGGGCCACAGACATCAGTATGAATATCCCCTGCAGCAACTGTCATTCAAATCTGCAGGAGCAGTGGAGGAACGAAGGTGAAGCATCCGCTAATCTGCCCTTTACTTCTCCATTGACAAACTGCTTTACTCCTGCAATATTAGAAGGCCGAGGGAGAATCGGGCAGAAGAGGTTCCCACCCTTCTTCTGTAGCTGTTGTTGTCACTGCATGACAGCAAGACCGGAGGGTGGGAAAAAATGAGGGGAAAGCCTTGTCTCTTTTCCCAAGACCACTGTGTCAGTGGGCTTTCAACTGTGGCAGCGGGCTTTGATGTGTGTCAGCGGGCCTTGAACTGTGTCAGCGGGCTTTGAACTGTGGCAGCGTGCTTTGATGTGTGTCAGCGGGCCTTGAACTGTGTCAGCGTGCTTTGAACTGTGTCAGTGTGCTTTGAACTGTGGCAGCGGGCTTTGATGTGTGGCAGCGAGCCTTGATGTGTGGCAGCGACCTTGAACTATGTCAGTGGGCTTTGATGTGTGGCAGCGGGCCTTGAACTGTGGCAGTGGGCCTTGAACTGTGGCACCGGGCCTTGACCTGTGTCAGTGGGCTTTGATGTGTGGCAGCGGGCCTTGAACTGTGTCAGTGGGCTTTGATGTCTGGCAGCGGGCCTTGAACTGTGTCAGTGGGCTTTGATGTCTGGCAGCGGGCCTTGATGTCTGGCAGCGGGCCTTGGACTATGGCAGCTGGCCTTAAACTATGGCAGTGGGCCTTGATGTGCGGCAGCGGGCCCTGAACAATGGCAGCGGGCCTTGAACTGTGGCAGCAGGCCTTGATGTGTGGCAGCGGGCCTTGATGTGTGGCAGCGGGCCTTGAACTGTGGCAGTGGGCCCTGAACTGTGGCAGCGGGCCTTGAATTGTGGCAGCAGGCCTTGATGTGTGGCGCGGGCCTTGAACTGTGTCAGTGGGTTTTGAACTGTGGCAGCGGGCTTTGATCTGTGTCAGCGGGTTTTGAACTGTGGCAGCGTGCTTTGATGTGTGGCAGCGGGCTTTGAACTGTGTCAGCGTGCTTTGAACTGTGGCAGTGGGCTTTGATGTGTGGCAGCGGGCCTTGATGTGTGGCAGCGGGCCTTGATGTGTGGCAGCGGGCCTTGAACTGTGGCAGTGGCCTTGAACTGTGGCAGTGGGCTTTGATGTGTGGCAGCGGGCCTTTAACTGTGGCAGTGGGCCTTGAACTGTGGCACCGGGCCTTGAACTGTGTCAGTGGGCTTTGATGTGTGGCAGCGGGCCTTGATGTCTGGCAGCGGGCCTTGAACTATGGCAGCGGGCCTTAAACTGTGGCAGTGGGCCTTGATGTGCGGCAGTGGGCCCTGAACAATGGCAGCGGTCCTTGAACTGTGGCAGCAGGCCTTGATGTGTGGCAGCGGGCCTTGATGTGTGGCAGCGGTTCTTGAACTGTGGCAGCGGGCCCTGAACTGTGGCAGCGGGCCTTGAACTGTGGCAGCGGGCCTTGAACTGTGGCAGCAGGCCTTGATGTGTGGTGCAGCACTTGAACTGTTGCAGCACGCTTTAAACTGTGGCAGCGGTCTTGCTTGAACTGTTGCTGCAGCCTTGAACTGTGTCAGCTGAGCTCAATGTGTGGCAGTGGGCCTTGTACTGTTTTCAGTAAAACTAATACTTTGGTAAACACCCAGTGGTGCATGCGTTTATTGACTCAGCGGGTGTGAAGGTGCTTCGGATGCACATATTTCATGTCTTCAGGCGTGCTTTGAGTGGAACGGTGATCCAGAGGGTACTGTGGGGGTATATTGCTGGGTGCCTTGCCAATGGTTTTGAAGACTCGTCTTTTCCAAATCCTTTTTTGGTCATCAGCACCTGTTAGCTTTCTGGAGCTGGGAAAGAGAACAGTGGACGAGGCAAAAACTGCCCACCAGGAAAAAAGGCCAGGTATCCAAGAACAGGACCTTGCACTGCTAACAGGGTCAAGACTTAATCTGACCAGTCTCCCTTGGCTTTGGGGCAATATTACAGTGCCTTGGTACCAGAACTGGTATGAACGAGTGTAACCTTTGATAAGGGATCAAAATTGTCTCGAATGGAACCCTACAAAAGACTCTGCTGCAGCAGTTTGTGCTGCTAGGGAACTCTTTGCATACTGGCTAAATATGTGATGCGAGCCTCTCACTAAGAGCTGTTCGAAAGACATTGCGTTGTCACAGGTTTGTCCTGAGAACCTGTTTTGAAGGACATTATGCAGTTGTACTCATTGTTACTGGGTTCTGCACTTTTTAGGTTGACTCTAGATTATGTGGCTGCTAGTTATTGACTGCTTCGGAATCAAGATGAAAACGAAAAACAGTCTTTCTGCATTTGTGCCTCAATACTGGAATCATGTGTGTATCTAATGTCAGCCCGGCCATGTCTTCGAGTGTACTTAGTTCATCCTATCAGTGCGGAATGTATGAAGTTCTTACGGTGGAACGCAAGTCTCTGAAATGCAACGCAAACAGTATTCATGGGCTGCAAGGCTAGCAAGTGAGAGGAGCGGCAAAAACTGGGTCAGCAGGGAAGTGGGCAAATGTGTTACTTCTCTTGCCGAAAGGAGCCATGCTTTTTTTTATTTTTTTTGCAACAGTAAATCAATTGTTATTTTTCAGATTAATAAAAATCGTTGCAAAGTCAAGGCCATACAAAAGAACTAAAAATAGTTACTAGGAGTAATTAAAAATTCTCATGTTTTTTTTTTTTAATTTCTCACTGGTCTGTGCTCACCAGTGGTGTGCAGTGACTTGTGTGCACCTGGAGTGTAATGTGGCTGTCCGCTGTTAGCCTACGTACCTCCTGTCCCGTTCTGTTTCAGTAGCATCTGGGCTGAGAGATTAGGGAAGCTTCCCATTGAATTGATAAGGTTGTGGGACATCTTTGAACCCTAGCTCCAGGTACTCCACGAAGGGAAGATATATCCTGCAGAGGAAGCGTAAGCTGGTCAGATATAGTTGTGGGGGGCGAGGAGCATTAAGGGGCTGAACTACTAGAGTTGGAGAATATGTAGGGAAGAATAAATGTGTAACATCCACATAATTCTGGAAAAATTGATGACTATGCAGCTGTTTTGAAACCTATGGTAGGATCTGATTTTGGGAACAGGACTTAGTCGGATCTTTAATGGATCTGATATTAATGAAGGGTCAGTGAAGGAGGATTTAAAGAGAGCCTCTGGGCTGGCAAGGAGATCACTGAGCAAGCGTCTATAAAAGAACCCAAGATATTAGGGGGGACATGTGTATGGAGTAAGAATGGTTGACAGACAGAGAGGTGTATGTAGAGACCAGAAGTGTGTAAGAGAGAAATGGCAAAAGAAAATCACAAACTGGCACTTTTCTTCCTTCCAGCAGCGGCTCTTCTTCGAAGTCTTCCATTGGGTTAGACTGCAGGTTCCGACACCACTTCAGACCTATGCACCCGGCTTCCCTGGGATAGGTAACTTGGGTACCTCAGTATCCACAGGTGGGGTGGCTCTCCAACCTCCGATCTTCTACGGGGTTTCTTCAAAGTCCACTGGGAAGGGTCCTTAAACTCTAAAACTTCAACTGTGATTTTCCCATAGAATTGCACACAGCACGCAGTCGTGTTCCCACACTGCACCCGTCCTCCGTGGGGTCCCTACTTACTCACCTTGGATGGTTCCTTGGGGTCCCAGTGGTTCTACGTCCTCTCGACACTGTCTTGACTTGAATCGTGGTTCTTATACCACTATTTTAGTATATGGTTCGGTCACCCCCTGGGGCCCACTATGTATTAGTGCTATCTACTGTCATTTCTGTTCTTAAGTATTGTGTGCTTTGTGTGCTTTGTGATTATCTCCATGTAGGAGATACTGTGTCGTACTAGATAATGTTATATTAATAAATGCATATTTTTAACACTGCTGTGTGGTTCTCCTTTCATTTAACCAATACTATAAGGTTACATTCTGGTAAAACAAGCTGCTTAACATTCCTTCAAGGCTAAGCCTGAAGGCTGCTCTCCACAGCTAGCACTTGGATAGCTTTCTAAGGTTATCTTTGACCTCTTAAATCACCATAAGGGTTGTTTGGACGGGTGCAAGGGGCATACTTTAATTAGTGGACAGCATACACCAGGCCAACTTCTCACAGAGGCCTTTGCTAGTATTAGACCAGTTAACACACCAATGTCCTGGAGATGCTCCTGCTTCACACGTTACCACTCACTAAGAAGGGCATCAGTAGACATTTGCAGGAAAATGCCTGCCTCTGTCTAAGTCATCCTGCTTTAAAAACAAAAATCTGTTTTGTAACATAACAGTGTACTTTTAGTTAGTACATAATCTATGATGGCGTTTTCAGACGTACTGTAGAATTTAAGAATTAGAAAACACGTACTAACTAGCTACTGTTGGCCACATTTGTAGCTTTGCTATATCCTTTAATTCATTCCTGAGCAGGGGAATCATCTAACCAATGCATTAGTGTCCAGTGTCCGTCCACGTCAGGTCATGTATTTTGTTGGACTCGCCTGTTTGTTCACGAGTACCCAGCGAGTGTGTGTTGTGAGTGTGTGTTTCTAAGAGGGACAAAGCCTCCTGCATCTGTAAGGAATGAAGTTGCATGTGTAATACTTTATAGCAGGATGCTCGGATGCTATAGGGTCAAGAAGGTTTATCATCATTCGGGCCAGTGCAGTCAGTAAGTCACCCAGGTTGTTCTTCTAGGACCTGGTGTTTATCTTGTTTGTGTGGTTATGGCTGCAGTCTCTGCTTCAGCCCATTTTAAATATTCAGTGTGAGTGACCATAGAGAATTGTCTTCCTATTCTTATCCATTACCTACTTAAATATCTCTTTGTCATTATAGGGACTTGTTCTTACTACTCAAAAGAAACACAACGTAGAAAAAGAGGATGCTTACCGAACGAGGGTACAGCTCAGTAACGTTTCTCTTTCCATTGCCTTTCCCCCTAGATCCCCCTGATTTCTCTTGCAGTTTGTTGTTACATGGAGCAGCATGAGATTAGGTCGGCAATAGGGAGTATAACCTATCTACACAGATTGCATGTAGAGCTACTACACATCCGACATCTGCTTCCACCGCCCACAGAGTCCAGCGGATGGCGGCCATTTTATTTTCAGATCTGCAGTCTGTTGTGCTTCTTCGCTGTACTTTCCACTTAAGCAAAAATGTCAGATGTGTCATGCAGGTTTTTATGAAGACCCTTGTGAGTGTGTATATTGGAATGTATGACATTACAACGCATGCTTTTACCACGCATGCTTTTACATCGCAGTTTTTACAACGCATACCATTACAACGCATAGCGCTTTGGGGTGCTGAATAGTGAATAGTTTAATTTACTATTCCAACTCCAGTCCCCGTGGATAGTAGGGAAGGTGTTGGATAGTAAATTAAATCTATTCCCTATCCTAGAGCGCCCCCCAGCGCAATGCGTTGTAATGGTTTGAGTTGTAAAAGTTATGATGTAAAAGCACTGCGTGGTAAAAGTTGTGTTGTAAAGGATGTTTCCCGTATATTGTTTTGTTGGTGTTACTAGGACTCCTGTTTAGGAAGGATTATAAAGTAGGTGAGTAGATCTGGTCGGGAGCTCATTCGAGTGGGTCCGGCTCTATCAAAAGCCAGCCGTGCCCCGGCCATTCTGGTACATGACAATGAAAGGTGTTCCCATGTACCTGAAAGAGGACTTTAAAAAAATCTGAGAGTTCCATTCTCTGTTACCTTAGCTCCTTAAAACTAAGACAGAACAAGGAATCTGAGGAGAAAAAATATCCATAGAGGGCAGACTGCAGAACTGAGAGCAAAGCAAGTGTTCCCTCACTCATTCATAGGCTGTGGCACCTCAATATGGAAATGTGTACCATATTTGCTTTGAACACAGCCATCGCTGTAGCATTCAAAATCCATCTCTTCCACCATCAACACGAGAAAGGTCAATCTAGTTTCTCTTTTCCTTTCTATTGTATTTGGCACTCTCCTTTCCCCACCCATACCTATGAATGATAGGCCCATATGATACATCTTTTACACATTTCTTTGATTCAAGAGTGTTTCAATACAGATACATTGTCAGAACCCCATGCTATTCTGGTATAAAGTGCTCTGCTACCCAAAAGCCCTGTCTGCGATGTTGTAAGACGAACAAATAAGGTATGAGTGGAGCCAATAGAGTAAAACATTTTCAGTATAAAGGATTGCAAGTGAGTAGTATGGAAAAGAAATAGCTAAAGAGTGGCTATAAATAGTAGTCAAAAGAAGTTGCCTTCACAGCAATGTGAGGGTGGAAAAAGTTGTAGAACTGTTGGCAACAACACAACTGAATTGTGGCATCCATCTTAGTGAAAATGGGGACAGTCACGCAGTCCAAACAAGAAAGGGATATCTGAATTCATAAACCCGCTCCTGGAAAATCTTGGCACGAAATGACCTGGGCGACGAAGACTGTGCTTTTCGCAACCTTGGCAAGTTCCACAGCTGGAATTTGCAAAAGTGTTTTGAAGAAGCATAAAGGAGGCTGGAAAGCTTCATAGTTTAAAGATGAGGTTAACCTCGGAAAATCCCCAATAGGCTCTTCTAGTAATTCCACTGCCACAAGAATGTGTCTGAGAGTACAGTGCATTATTCGAAGTTGATACTCTTTTAGCCTATGCAGTATTCATTGAAAAATAATTTATTTATTTATTTATTTATTTATATTCTTATAGAGCGCCTGACTCAATCCCCGAAGGGATATCTCCGCGCTTGTGCTCCTATTTGGTTGACTCAAAAACATGATCATGTGATGATGGCAAAAAGGTTCTCAAAACTGGGTGAATAGATGGGTTTTAAGATTTTTCCTAAAGGATGCTAGATTGGTAATTTGCTTCAACATGGGGGGGAGAGAATTCCAAAGAACAGGGCCTTTATAGAAGAGGGCGCGGCCTCCTTGTCTGGTTCTTCTAAACCTTGGGACCTGAAGTAACTGGTGACTACTGGAGCGTAAGGTGCGTCCAGGGGTGTATGATACAAACTTTTCTTTCAGGTACTTGGGTCCTGTGCCAAACAGACATTTATGTATTATACAGCATGTCTTGAATTCTATACGTTGCCTTATTGGCAACCAATGAAGCTGGTGAAGAAGAGGACGAGAGGGGGTTCTGGGTAGGGCATTAAGGACTAGCCTCGCCGCAGTATTTTGGACCACTTGCAGTTTTTTTATTTGTTCCTCATTGGCCGCAATAAGCAGGCCATTGCAGTAGTCCATCCTGCTAATTACTAATGTCTGGACTAGTGTTTTCCTATAGTTATCGGGCAAGAATGGAAAAACAGGCCGTAGCAGCCCGATAATGCGGAAGCAAGCTCCTGTGACTTGGTTGATGTGTTCTTTAAATAGGAGTGCTTGATCCAGACATACACCAAGATTTTTAACCACTTGTTTCGGACTAGGAACAGGTCCCAACTCCAAGGGCCACCATTCTGGAGACCAGAGGGGAGTAGCCCCACCGAACAACATGACTTCCGTCTTGGATACATTACACTGGAGGCAGTTTAGTGCCATCCAGTCTGACACTGCTCTCATCCCATCTGCAAAAGATTTTTGAATTGCGGGCATGAGGGTCTACTTGACTGGCACAGAGTAAAGCCTAAAAGTCTGACATTGGGACCAATTTCTTCAAGTAGAAAAGTACCTTGTCAACTAAGTTAGTGCAAACCTAGACTCAATCGCAAGATAATCACAACCACATGTTGTCACAAGTCTCTTTAGAAACGTACTTTAACTTGGGATTGGAAAACTCTGGTGTTTGATGTAAACATGCCAATAAAAAGAATGGCTAAAAAAAGATAGATACATCGATATGCTTGGTTTATATGGCATTCTTCATTACAATCACATGCACTGTAAAGCATGCTGGAGGACTGCAATACTGCACCTGTGCCGCATCTCTGAGAAAATCGGGCAGCTGAAATTCACCTTTGGAGACCTGGAAAACAATGTAAAACTCTCATACTCTATGATAAAAAAATGGGCATACATAGAGATATTCAAATTAATATTAAGATTGATGCTCACAGTTCCTATTAACAACTTTTACACTTTCCTCTTTCTACAAAATATTTGCTGGGAACATCTGGACATGACATTCTGCATTCACACAGTGAGGTTAGCACCAAAGAGACTGCCCCAGAGACAGCAACCGTGGCTGTGCGAGAGTTGCCGCCTGACCGACAAGAACTGGTGTTCAGGCGCTGCGAATCTTCACCTGTGACCAGATAAAAAGGGCTGAGAAATACTCCGAAGAAGTTGGGACTTGAGACTTTCTGCCCAATGTAAACCAGAAGCGAAAACAAGCAACTCAGTTATGTGGAGTAGTTAGTTCGGTTGTGTGATTAAATTACCTGCTTTTACTAAACAACAAGCACTGGGCTGGAAATTAAGGGCCTTATTTAGGGTTTTGTGATTGGCACACTCCATCAAAACATGGCAGATATTAAGTCTGTCATATTATCAGCCATATAGTAAGTACTGTAGGCTATAGTACAACAGACGGGACATCTAGCAAATTTGTAACTAGGTATCCCATCCGGTAAACCCTAAATAAGGCGGTATATTATTGTTTCAGTTAGTTGGTTGTTGAATTTTGAGCTCTCCCCCGCCCCATACTACCTCCAAGAGAAGCCTGTGACATCTCACCCTCACTACCCTGAGAGTCAAGTGCAAGGAGGGTATACGTGACCCAGTTTGCAGAGCCATAGTAGGACGGACCCCAGGAGACCAGTGACACAACCGTCATGGTCAGGGTCCGGTAGCCCCTGTCTGCCCTGTGGACCCAAGAATGGGTTTTGCAAATGCAGCAAAGAGCTGCTTTGTCTTGCAAATAGATGTGTTCTGACCAATATAATGCATTAGAGCCCTTTTCAAATCTGTGTGCAATGCTCTTTCTGCCACCTTGTTAGGGTTTGAAAAGAAACATCGTCAACTCAGTAGTATGATTCATATGAAATGCAGAGACCACCTTTGGCAGGATGCAAGGATTTGTCCTCAGGTCAACTTTGTGTTCCACCGTTAAAAGCCTGCAACTCAAAAGCCCTATGCAAGGAAGAGATTCCCAAGAGTTTTTTCTGGCTCAAATGGAGGTCCTCGGAGTCCTTTGAGAATCACATTCACTTACTAATTTGCTTACTAATGTAATAATAGAGACAAAGTATCCATTTTTCTGCATAGCAAAATGGTAATGCAAGTTCTGCATACATTTCTAGGGTAGGTATAGGTAGCCAAACTCTAGGACCACAGCTAATAAACTGCATGTTCATTTGAGATTTGAATGCCTCAATTGACCCTGAGGCTGTGTTAAGAGGTCCGATCTGATGGGTAACTTCTCGTGTGGGTGAACAGACGTTTCCAGCAGTGCTGAGTACCGAGTTTGCCTTGTACACATTGGTGCAACGAGAATGACAACGTAGATATCTGCCTTAGCTTCCTCTCTGCATAAGGGAGCAGAGGTAGTAGAGGGAGCATGTAAGCAAATATCCCTGACCCATTCATCCACAGTGCATTGGCCATGGAGAGTGGGTGTGGGCATTGGAAACAAAGCTTGTGCATTTTTGCTTTATCTATGATGGCAAACAGATCGACTGTGAGCATTCCATCATTTTTGGAAGTACTGTTGAAGTACTTGAGGTTACATCTCCCACTCGATTACTTGTTGATGCATCCTAATTAATAAGTCCGCTTGATGCTGAATGGCTCAGTGCCATATTGTTTGTGCTAACACTGAGTGGCAGGATGACTGAATGCCCTTTTGCTTCTGGATTTATTACATGACAGTCATATTGGCTGTCCTCACAAATACTATTTTGCTTTGAATAAGTGTGTAAAACACTCTGAGTGCCACATATATCTCTGTCAGCTCAAGACAGTTGTGATTCTTTTGTTGTTATTGCGCTCAGGTACCCAAATAGTCATCTGCAGCTGAGGGTGCACAAGTGGACTGCCCAGCAATACATGATTCTTCTACCTTTTAAAACTGTGCTGAACTCTGGCTCTACTGTCATGTGGTTACATTAGTCCTGAGTAGGAACACCACATTTTACATGGTAAAGTTTTTTAAGTTGTCTTCCTTTCTTAAACACAGTGATGTTTGACAAATTTTTCATCGCGTGCCTGTGCAGGATAATATTCTCTGAAACAGCAGTGCTTACATTTCCACTTGATAGGCATATTATGACTATACCATGGACATCCTGTACAAGGGGTGAGTTCACTACGCAAAATGTTGTTGTTGCCTCCGTTTGGCGACAGAGCTATCACAATAGAATCAATAATAGCAGCCTAACTAAAAGCCCGACATGGCAACATGTGTGATGTTTATTATACATACTGAGAAACAAAAAGAATGCTGGCCCTCAAAGTGACTTGACCTCATAAATTGTGAGAATACAAACAAAGGAAAAAACCTTTTTGTTTGTATGGGTTATTTTATTTGAACCCTTTTCTTATCGATTTTTAATCATTTTGAAAAACATTTCATGGGTAAGAAAAACACTAATTACAAACATTTACAATATTTACAAACTATCATACATGCTCAATATCATACAATAACAAAATAACATATAAGCAAAAAAATCCACAATTATACAAGCTTCTCAAACAAGAGAAAAAACAATAATTCGACCAACACAAATAGTTAATCTTTGCGAAGATTCAAATCATTAGAATGCCCAACCAGGGTCAAAAAACAGAAACAGGCAACAGAAATTTGAATTAGAACTCTTCAATCAATTAGATTATGAGAAACAACTCAAGCGAATTTTTTCTATATCAAAAATTGCCTATTTGCCGTTTTGCCGTTTTGCCGACGCGTTTCGAATCTGGATGCAATCTCAGATTCTCCTCAGGGCTCTGTCAGTGTGGTATTCTTTATATTTGGAAACGCGGTCCCGCGATCCAATTATTCAAATGAAGTAGGGCTTTCGGTTTAAACAGAGATTCTTAAAATTGTGGGGCACGGTGACGCTACTATTTCTTTTCGTGCTCTGAATCTTCCTCTCGCAAATCAGGGGCGCTGCCGCCTGGTACTACAAATCAATGGCAGGTTGTTAAACCGGTCCCAGCGAGCCTTGGTCGTCGAACGAAGGACAGGCTGGGGGACAGACAGGAGTTGCCTCCGCGGTGTTTCACAGAGCGTGCTTCAATCGTGCTGGTTCCTAAGAGAAGGTATCTACCATTACTTTGCGCAAAAACGCCGTGTTGGCTTTATTATACATACAGCATCACTTCCTTATTTAGTCAGAGGAGCTTTTTGCTGACATCGAGAGGCAATCGCATGCCGGAATCCCAGCCCAGGTGATTCCTGTCTACCTCTTGTAAGAGATGTTGCCCTGCTCTCCACTAAGACGTGTAGTCTGATGACACTTACCCACAGTTAATGGGGAGTTTGATCACCGTATAGGTGATTCGCCCACCCATGGCACACTAGGGGGCTCATTAGGATCGCGGACGGACTTGAGTCCGTCCGCGACCCCAGAGTAGGAGGGAACGTCTGCATGGGCAGCGGCGTTCCCTCCGTGAAGATTAGGATGTGACCGCCAGGGTGGCGGTCACATCCTCTATCTTTAACATTGCGGCGGGTGCAGCTTCAAGCTGCACCTGCCGCAATGTTAAAAATGCATACATTGCATTTGTATGCAGAAAGCGGCAGGCACCGCGCGGTGCCTGCCGATTTCTGCATACAAATGCAGGGGCATACCATGGGTACCCCCCATGTGCACCCCCCACCCCCCCTTCACCCAGGGGGCCCTAATATGGCTGGCGGTGTCTGATAGCCAGCCATGTTACAGCTTTTCCGCCGCGGTTGTAAGTCAACCGCGGCGGAAAAGCGGCGGACTGAAACCAGGACCCACCACCCATCCTAATGTGGCGGTGGGTCTTTGGTGGGTCCGCAGAGGATTTTCCGCATCCTCCGGGCCGGCGGTGGCTTCCGCCGGCCCGGAGGATGCGGAAAATCCTACATCCTAATGAGCTCCTAGGTTAGGTAGTACTAGGTAGGAGTAAAATATATAACAGTACTTATTTGCCAGCATATATTCACAGTTATAGCACAATGGTCGAATTGTTTATCTTCTTCACCATTCTCATCATGCTAATTATGTTATTCTGTTTCCTTCTATTGATTGTTGCAGGGCATGTATTTTACTCAAGAATCACAATGCTTCAATTAATATTGAAACTGCATTTTGTGTACTTCTTGGGTACATCTTTGGGTATGCAAACGAAAAGGTTCTAGATCTGTTAACACGATTTCATGGAGAGTCAGATTGTCATGTTCTGAGGTTGTCTAATCCATTTGTTGCCTTGTCAGGTTAGGGGTACAGATGATGCACTGTGAGCTGGCAGGTCTTAGGCCAACATATCCCAATGGTATGGTTGTAATCAGTCTTGCACAGTTCTGATGTTTATGTTGTCCAAAATAGGCACAGATTTAATTGGGAAGAACAAGTCGTACAACACTACCAATACTAAATCCCTTCCTTTACCTGTCACTTATGACCACTGCCTGGACAAACACTCCTTTAGACGGCACATGTGCAGCTCAGCATGTGGCCCTACCGCAGTACGAGGCCATCATCAGCATCAGTTTGATGACCATCCTTTACTGTTAAGGGACATAATGTTTGAAAATAAGGAAGAAGCCTTTGATATGCCATCCCCTCTCTTGGCTGGGATAGGCTTCCATATCACAAAGTTTACAACTGCCCTTAAAAACGGTTGTATCGGTTGTGAGCAGAGATTTGACTTTGACATGCAGCAATGACAGGGCAGCTAAGTGTGTGCAGGGCATTGCCGGCGGCTTCAGGTAATTTTCAGCCAATTGTCAAGACAAAGAAAGACATGAAAGATGCTGTTACACTGTGATGACTAGATATTTAGTAGGGACCATCAGGGCTATTATGACTAAGACAGCGTTTATATGCTGGATGAATGAGTATGTGAAAGTATGTGTCCTTGAAATTGAGGTTGTCATGTAATTTCCTAGGCACAGCAGCGGAATGAAAATTAGGGTAAGAGGAAACAAGTTGAGAACCAAAATAAATACCCCAAATTGTATTTGGATAGCCTCCATCTCTTATAATTTGCAAAGTCTGTAATCTGCCATAACCAGTTGTAAATGTAGCAGACTGTTTGCATGTATGGTACAAACTTATGTTAGTAAAGCCATAACAGGGGGAGCAGAGGTTTGAGGAGAAGGTTGCAGGTGAAAACCAAAAGAACAATAGAATCTTGGTTAGCCAAAAAAATAGTATTATGATTTGTTGTAAACCAACTCAGCCAAGGGCCACCGAGTTACCAGCTACTCTTGTTGATTCATAACATAGCAGCAGAGGTATTGTTCTAAGGATTGGTTCTAAGGATTCAGTCGGTCTGCCAATAAGTTTGGAGACGATGAGTGGCTGATTAGTGTGTTTCAGAAATGTTCTAATGCTCAACAATTTTTCTCGACAGATTGTAATCTACGGAACAAGCGGCCCAAAGAGACAATAGATGTTTCACCAACGGGTCCAGCTCAAGGCAGCACATTTATCGCCACAGACATCAAACCCTGCACCCTAAACCATTGATGTATTGGGGCTAAACCCTCAGGAAGGCAGAAGAGGCAGGGAGAACAGAGGTCACAAAACCCTTCAATAACCCGACCGCAGCGCCGGCATAAGAGACGCTCAGGTGAGTGTCTCGTGATTGACACACGTCGGGAAGGAAGATCGCTCAGTATTACTGTTGCGTTGGCCCCAAGGACAGCGCTGAAGCCTACCAGAGCTTCACTGGCATAACGAAACTTGAGGGGGCCTCCCTGCAAGGCACATACAGGGGCCACCTCCGGGCTCAATCAGGAGCTCTGCAGCCAGAGTGCTGTGCTGAGGGGGCCCCGCACCGTGGGGGCTGCGGGGGGCTGTGTTACGCCCCTTGCGAGTTCTGGGACGCCGGAAGGGGGCGGCAGAACAAATCCCATTCAAGGTGAGCCTGTTTGTGCAGGGTAACCGAGACAAAGTGAGCCTGCTAAGCAGAGGCCACATAATAAAACGAGGAGAATGGAGGGTAGGCGGGACTGTACACAGTGAGCCCACTAGAGCAAGACCTCCACGCCGGGAATAGGGACCTGCTAGTGCAGGGCGTCACCCCAACTTACCTGAAACGCGCTCTGGAGAGTCTGCTGCGCAGAACCAAAATAAAACAGGAAGTGGGGTGGGGTCAACCCTCCCTTTGTCCTGTGTCAGGGTGGTACGCCATGTTTTTTTTTCCACCGATTAATATAACGCAAACTCAACCAGAAGGTACTGTATCGCTTTACATGAGCACCACTTCCGTTACACAAGGACACATTCATTTTTTGATAGGCGCTAGGAGATTAAGTGATTTGCCCAGAATCACAGAATGCTGAGCCGATGCCGAGGCTCGAACCTGGTTCCCCAGCTCCAAAGTCAGCTGCTCTAACAGTAAGGCTACATCCTCTCCCCATGTTGGGGAGGGATGGGAGACATAGAATGTAAATTGCTTTGGAGGGTTCTGGTGTGGTGCTGTAGCTCACTTCGTAACTCTGGTGGCGAGGAAGACTTACGAGGAGGTAATGCAACTTTAGCTAATGCCATCAGCAAGTTGAAACGACAAACGCCCGCTATGGTAAGATTCCCTTACAATCATGCAGTAGCTGACTTCAGTCATTGGCTCCTTCGCAGTACAACATGGCAGGTTCTCATGACTGAACAGTGTGATGTCTGCTTTAAAATACAGTTTCTGTCACCAGTACTGGTGATCTATACCACCTAATTGATCAGACACCTATTTCTTAAATTAATTGATATAGTGAGCCAGGACATGAGATGGTTATACGTCCACGTTTAAAAAAAATATATATATATATATATATATATATATGTTTGTAGATACATCAAGTAGGGTATTCTTCAGGACAAAAGAAGGAAGTGCGACAGCCCTTGGTGTTTGGGAATTCACAAGAATAAACCTATTAACTCCTCCGAGAAACGTCGACGTACAACCATTTCATGTACTGGCTCACTTTAGCAATTAATTTAAGAAATAGGACTGACTAAATTGAAAGACCTGAAAAGGACGTAGAATTTATGTAATTGTCTTGTTTATTGTTTGAATTTGAAAGGTCACCCATTTGCACTATATGTCACCACAGTCACCCATTGAATTGTCTGTGTATTTGTATTATGTTTTCTTTGTCAGACAGCCCCCATTGGTATTATCTTTTTGTATAAAACTGTTTATACAATTGGCGAGAAAAATAGACCAAATAATTTAATACATATATATTTTTGATAAAGTGAGGTGTGGTACATTTATAAAAGTTCACTATTGATTGTGAAAGAAATAATCAGGTTCTGAACTAGTTCCCCGTGGTACTTACTCAACTGAACTACTTGTAGCTTTTTAAAAAATATTTTTATTGGGGTTTAAAACTTCTGTGTGACAACACCACCAGTGCAACGGTGGACCCTAAATGTATGTTACGCAATTTACTTTAATCTCTGGCAAATACTGCTTCTTACAACAAGTTTGAAGTGCACTGACGCAAGCGGTTGGGCAACAGGCCTTTCCCACAATTTACCCTAAAAGTGGGTTTTGATTTATTTACACAAGCAGACAGTCCAGGTTTTTCCCAGCTTGCTGTGTCAGCCATAATGTGGATTTTGGCTGCCTGGAAACCGGGCCCGCCCCAACTGGCAGCGGGGCGGGTTTCTGCTCAGGCTGCGCACTTTCTCAGAATGAAGAGTGAAGTAATCATTCCCTAACGATGCTGTGTGTGGGACTTCTTTTCATGTGGCCTGGCACACGTCTCCCTCCTCACGCTCGCAGTAACCCGCGTGACAGAGAGCAGACTGGCATTTCAGAGCTAGTGCATCTGTCGCCATGAGAGGGACGAGGGGCTGTTTCTTTTACCCATTGTGCCCACAAACACAAATACGACAATACAGGGACCCCAAGCAATACCCCAAAGAGTTTGTAGCATTCACTTGTATTGTTAACTGTGCGCGGACAGAAGGGATTTTTACAACTGGCTCTGTATTATGATTCTATTCGTAAAGCACGTAAAGCGTCATGGCACTACACAGACACCATACAGCTGGCAGCAAATACATGAAAAGGTCAAGAGCCAAGTTTTGACTCGTTTTCTAAGGATCACAATAGAGCCTAGGTTCCCAACTGTGCGCCGCGGCGCCCTGGTGCGCCATTATGAGTTGCCAGGGGCGCCGCGCAGGATGTGGGAAAATAGCATCTGGCCGTGTGCTGAACAAGACGCTCTACCAGGGCCTGAATGCAGCGAGCAATTGAATGCTATTCCAGCTGCAGCGCAACATAACGGGGAGTAAGAAATGCCACCTGCATAATGCAGGAACATGGTTTGGCACAGTAAGAGCACAGTGCTGCCATACGGGCATAGGTGCATACATACGTGCTTTCATTCACAGACGTAATCTCCGCGTACCCCGTAATGCTCAGCAAACTGTTGAACATTATTTCTGCCCGCCGTGTTCTGCCATGCCTTGTGGGACCCTCTTCTCAAATTACATAGGTAAGAGGGCAGATTCACTGCTCGCTCATGATTAACTTATTTATTTTGTCAAGTCGAGTTTGAACGGGACAAGTGTTAAATAAATGTCTGTGCAGTGGCCCACAGTCTCGTCGGAAAACAGGACAGCATCTTAAAGAACATGTAGGGCAGGCTTCTCGCAGCACAAGATAAACTTTAAAGATTTCAAATATTGCTACTTCACACAGCCCTTTTATAATTATATGCTGGCTGCTGTTCCCGCACTTTATGTGAACTTATTTATTTATGCGTTTTTATATAGTGCAGACTTTACCCGAAGGCGTCAGAGCGCTTCACAATAGGAACAGAACTGATACATGAGGAGGAAATTACAAGTGAACAAATTACAAAAGCAGACGTTAAGTTACATGAGGTAAAAGTGACAATTGTGAGCAAACAAAATACATGAGGTAGCAAACGGTGCAATACAGGAAAAAAAAGTGACAAGTGTGCAGGTTACAAGAGAAAAAAAAGTACAATTAGAGGTATAATACTGCAATATATGCTAGACACTCGGGCACAAGAACAAACGTTACGTAGGCAATGGTGGCACTTGTGCAAGTATCGAAAGCAAACAAAATGTGAGAGGTAGCAAACAGTGTGTTACCAGAGAAAAGTGGCGTGTGCATGTTACAAAAGAGTACTAAACACAGGTAGAAGGATAATAATGTAATAAATGGCAAACACTCCAACCACAAGAACACACTGGGAAGGCACTATCATAGTCATGGAGAAAAGCATTTTCAGTAATGGGAGGTCTTCCTTCAGGTTCCTGCCTTCCTACACCGGCCTGATTTCATAAATCTGAAACTCCAGTGGGCAAACTCGTGGCTGTGGAAATAGGCCACATTGCAGCCAGGATTCATTTCACGGCCCTACTCCTGACCCCAGTCTAACCTTCCATACGTTTTTCCATGTTTCAAAACTTTTTCTGGGACTGGTACTACCCGTCCCTATTTCTTACACTTGACTAGCTTCAACCTCGGATGAGATATTGTAGCGCTGAAATTTGTGGTCATTCTCCCCACTCAATGAGGGTGAAAGGATTGTTTCCTCACTGTTAACAGGCACACATTGTGTCTTGTATGTACCGGAGCAGCCTGTGACCCAGAATTGAAGGACACAAGCCTCTCTTATTAAAAAGACAGGGATATATCAGTGCCCAATGCACATGAATACAGAGCAATCCAGAGATGTGGATGTGGAGTGTAATTAATATTGTTTAATTAGGGCTCTTGTATTGCAGTATATAATGCACAATTAGGCTGGTTCTACTCCCGGAAGCAACTGGCAGAAGCCCAGACCTTCATCTACTACTACTGTACTAGCTTCTCATGCCACTTGTTCTTCTGCTGCCCTGCTGTCTTGCCATGTGGCTTGCTCGGTTAAGATGGACTGGAGGGTGTGCAAAGTGACTTTTTCTCCCACCATCGAGCAGACTTGGCATGTGAAAAGCTCCCCACATGAACTTGCTTTGTGCCTGCCTGTATCCCAGACCTACTTGTCTGCCTTGCAAACAGAATTAGCTTGGTCCCCCTTATTCGCCTTCCAACTGACTTTGGCCACGTCCTTCTTGCTTGTCGTACAATCGGTCTCAGTCTCAGTCCAACTGGCATGCCATGCATATCTTAACCTGACCACCACTGACCTGGGATGTAACTCGGTCTACCACCTCCACCTTGTGCAACTGACTACCTTATTCATACCAGCATGCTACACAACTGCCTCTTGCCCGTCCATTCTTCCTGCCATGAGACTGGCTCTACCCTGTTTCCAATTTAAGAAAGTACATATTCATCAACAATTTGAAAAATTAAATAAAGTCAACAGGTGATTGTATCGTTTCTCACTTAACGAGTTCTAATTGAACAACTATTAGATTTTTATTTTGTTACAAATATGATTATAATACATTCATCGCATTCCAATTAATTTCAAGAAGACAACTGGAAGTACTCCCGAGGTCGGGCTTACATCCCCCCACCGGTAAAAAAAATGGTGGGGAGCCACGGCCAACTGCCAATTAGGTCAAGGGAGCCACAGGTCTAAAAAGTTTGGGAACCACTGCAATAGAGGATTGCGTCAGCAGGTATATAAGAAGGGAGCCCGCCGCCTAGCGGTGGACACCGGAAGCACGATCACCAGAAGAGCTCAGCGTGTGGAAGGATCTGGGGCAGAGCTCAAGCACAAGATCCGAGGGCGCGTCTGGGTTTGCCCCTGCTGAACTCAAGCTCACTGCCAGAAGTAAGAGAGTCAGCTCCCAGATTCAGTCCCCAGTGCGAGTACAACTCTAGGGTCACTGCTAAAGCCGGTGTCTATTTTGTTGTTTTGTGCAGAAGTGCCTAGAAGCCCCGTGAACAGACTGATAGCTATGAATACTGCCACCACGACAAGATTGGACAGAAGAATCTACCTAGTCAGTCGCTTAATAAGACTGGAGAAAACACTTGGAAGCCGGAGTCTCTGTATACAGACAAAAATTGGCCAATGGCCCTGTGCAGGCTGGCTCTACCAAACTGTTGGGCTGGGACCTTAGAACATATCAACATAGTCTGAAGATGAGCTCAGTATGAACATTCATCAAGAGAAGAGGCTCCCGACTGCAGGCACCCACCAAGCCCTGCCCAGAAATGTGCGACCTCAACAGATAATCTCA
The DNA here is from genome assembly GCF_964261635.1 of Lissotriton helveticus. Classification (NCBI taxonomy): domain Eukaryota; kingdom Metazoa; phylum Chordata; class Amphibia; order Caudata; family Salamandridae; genus Lissotriton; species Lissotriton helveticus. Next base: position 163,180,158 of record NC_136061.1, on the reverse strand, counting down.
TGTGATGTCACACTCTGGAACTCCAAGACCTTCCCATAATGAAGCAATTGGCCAAGACCAGAGCATTGATCCTATATCCAATAGCCTGCTCTGTTCTCCGTTACCCTTGAATAAGAGCAGAGTCGACCGAGTTTGAGGCTACCGTATCATCTTCCGAAGGACTCAATATGCAGGATAAGCTTGTAGGGTTTTCTTTGCAGGGATTCGAGGTCTGTGTTGAGATCTCCATCGAATCCTCACTCGTGGAGACATGGGCATATCCTGTGTATTGTGCACTCCTTTCTCTTAGTTCATAATCTCTGAAAGGCACCTCTCGCCTGACGTAGACTGCTGCTTGCGCTCACCGGGTTGAGTCTCTCACCAGGCTTCCATCATCCTGGGAATGGCTGGCGGGAAGTGACTGCACTGATTTGATCCCCGCTTAGCCTGCCTCAGCCTCCAGGCACCCGTCTCCCGTCTTGACCCTTTCCTCATCCTTAGCTGTCATCATGTCAAGCTGATCCGAAGCTGTGCAGCTCAATTAAGATATCTCTCATGATTGGGTGATATCAGCTGCAGACTTTCTTCTGATCCCCCAGGCAATGTCTGACAATGTTCACAGTCTCAAAGCCGGCCCGGTGCATTGGTTGCTTGGTTGCTTGGCTGCCCATTGCCCTTCCCCCAGTCCCACTAGAAAGACCCACACTGTCCCTTGAGACGTATTGATCTGTTTATCTTCCTGCAGACTCACACAGGTCTCTATATAAACACTTTATAACAAATGCCTTACTGGGTTTTTATTGTACATAGTTAAGTCCATTTTATTGTTTTTCTGAACATGGCATTACAATCGCTTTTGCGTATTATTTTAGAAATACTTTGATTCTATCTTATCCTTTGTGTCTGTTGATTTTCGCATCAACCAGCAGATATCATTGAATTAGGTTTTGAGCTTTGCCTTCACTACTAAAAGGTGAGGCAAGGCTACTTCAAGTTTCTAGCGCCTGCCTCCGCGAAGCGCAGGATTACTGCATTGCGTGACCTCAGCTGATACTTTTAAGCCTGTAGCCTCTCTGTCAGTGTAACTCTTCTGGCCACTTCGTCACAACAGCAATGATCAGGTAACAAGAGGAGTTCAGGCATTAAAGCCCATGGTGGCCAACATGGATGTGTGAGAAGTATCAAAACCGAGGAGTCTGACCATGGAAACATGATAAATCAAGCAAGGATACGGGTCCAGATTTGGCAACTTGAGGAGTTGAAGCATGGAAACCCGGGGAATCATGGCACGAGTCATTAGAGAGTAGCAACACGAACATGTATTTATTTATTTATTTAAGTTTTGTATAGCGCTAGCTAGACCCGAAGGTAGCAGAGCACTTCACAACGGATACAGATAAGTATCAACATAACAGGTGGGTCGAGCAGGGTAGGGAAAGTATGGGAAAGCATAGTAGGAAGTAAATATCTATACATTGATAGCATGAAGGCGACATGGCGGAGAACAAAGGAGAGTCATCAGGTTCTCGCTGGGACAAAAAGACAGTGAACTATTAAAGTCAGACGGTGATTCTCGTTACGATCCAGCTCGCTCAAGAAAGAAGGTTTTGAGTAGTGTCTTGAATTTTAGGAAGGAGGTTGTCATCCTGATGTGTGGGGGGATGGAGTTCCATATTTTAGGAGCATTTCCCGCAAAGGACCTGTTAGATCTTTTGCGTTTCTGTGATTTCAGAGGTATGAGTAGGAGCGTGTTGGAGCTTCTGAGGGTCCTGGACTGACCGGCTCTCTTGAGTTTATTGGTCAGATATTCCGGTTTACCTGTATGCAGGGCTTTGTGTGTGAGGCAGGCTGTGCGGAAGTTGGCTCGATGATTAATAGGAAGCCATTTCAGGTCCTTGAGAGCCGGGGAGATGTGCTCATATTTCTTAGTTCCTGTGACCATTCTAGCTGCTGCATTCAGGGTAGCCGTCAGAGGACCTAGGTGAGATTTGGCTGTTCCAGTCAGAGTAGCAATGCCATAGTCGATCCTGGAGAGTACCAGTGCCTGAGTGGCCTGTTTCAGGTCTTTCAAGGGGAGGAAGGGTTTAAGTTTGTAAAGAAGTTTCAGGTTAAGGAAAGCACTTTTGGCAGTTTTAGAGATGTGTTCTTTCATGTCCAGTTTTGGGTCCAGAGTGATCCCCAGTGATTTGACGGAGGTTGTAGGAACAAGAGGAACATTGAGGGCGTTTAAAGCTTTGAGCCATTCGAGTATTTGGGCATTTTCATTTTTGTTTGAGATGAGGAGCACTTCTGTCACTTCATGTGAGGAGTCGGATCATAGAAACCTGTGATGCCCGTACACGGACCCATGAGAACTCCAAGTGCTAAACAAAATAGTCAGGCTAAATCAAGGACATCCATCTAGGGCCACTCTGGTAAAATGAAACTGGTGTTGAAATCTAGAAGAAACATATTTATTTTATTTACTTTATTGATTTAGGACATACGCATAATGATGTGTTGGCACATCACAGGTCAGCACGGTGGCAGGAAGAACACCAACACCTGGATAGTGCCAGTCACATGGCCTCCCTAAATCTAAAATAGATCAATGCCCCTGACGGGCAGGCGGTCCAGTAGGGCAGCTGCATATCCCTTTTCAGTCAACATCTGCATAGCACATGCTATCCTACAGCTCATCAGGGGCAGATGACCCCAACTCATCCTTTCTCTGGATGACAAGTCTTTGCATGCTCTGCAAGATATTCAAATGGCTACCCCTGAACATCAAATGGCTACCCCTGAACACCAGGCGCATCGTCACGCAAGCCCTCATCACAAGAAGACTAGAGTACGTCAATGCACTCTACACCGGGATCTCCAACCATCTCCTACACCGACTTAAGACCATCCAGAACATCGCAGTGAGACTCATCCTCAACCTCCCATGGTGCACACACAGCTCACCACACCTCAGAAATCTCCACTGGCGCCCCATTCCAGAAACACAGCCAAATCATACTCCTCACTCACGCTTACAAGTGTGACAACACAACATCGTACTAACATACCTGAACAACCGAATAGACTTTCACCAACCATCCAGAAACCTACGCTCAGCCGTACTCTCATTCGCGCACACACCCAGCATCCACCAGAGCAGAACGCGAGGTCGAGCATTTTCATACATCACATCCAAGACATGGAATGACCTCCATCAGGGTCTCTTCCTTACTTCTTGAACTCTGCAAGAAGCTGAAGACCTGGCTCTTCGAATAATTCAGCGGGTCTGACACATAACATCCTTCGTCTTACGCCAACACGCCTGCTCCAGTGTCTGGAAACCCTCACAGGTGATTAGTTGAGCCATACAAATCTACATAACATAACAACCGATAGAGGGTTCCCCACAAGTCCCCTCTGGATACTTGAGAGAGGAGGGGTAGCTGGAGCTGTAGATCCTGTTGGATCCGTAGCCGGACTCAGTGGCTATAGGGTGTGAACAAGACGTCCTGCGAGGATCTAAGCTACCTCCAGGCAGGTCTTCACTGAAAATAGTCTACAGCCATGAGCCAGAAATGGATGGACCCACGATGGGTCTGAGACGCTGCATCAGAAGCGGTTTAGGGACAGCTTTGTCAGAGTGGCCTCACCCTACGCAGGGAACCATTGCAATGTGCAGAATCCCATATGTACTCTCACAGCTGGCCATTCTCACAACTCTATGCACATATACAGAAACCGTGGTTATTCAGGGGGAGGTTAGGGACTCCAGTTATGGGGGACTGAACAGATAGTCCAGCGTACAAGTGAAAATCAATGAACGTGAGCCTCCATGTAGACTGGTGAGTGGCAGTAGTCAGCCTGTGCAATGATTATGGGTACGCTTTGGGATCATCCAGAGTCCATCGAGAAAGCCTTCTTGTGCTTCGCTGGCTGGCACCTTTCATGGACTCACTCATCAGGTTCAATGGCCAAAAAACACAGGGTCAGCCAGACAGGTATGCTATTTATGGACATTTTTGTGGTCCAGTTTGAGCTCCAGGAATAACATAACTGACTACAGGTCTGCCAACCGGGCATGGCATGGCAGGGCTGACCTGACGCCATACATAATTTTTTCCACTCAAAGTGTCTCCTGCCGTGCATGCAGGATAATTTTGGAGGGAAAATATCCACAGCCCGACGCCCAGCACCATGGTGGCCCGGAAGCCAGGACCCCTATATTTAAACGAGGCATTAGGCCCTTAAAAAGTTATTTCCTGAGCTGTTCCTCACTGAGCCTCACAGCATCACCTGTACCCGGGATCTCTGTTACTGTGTCTTTTTCTCTCACGTAACGCTTACTATGAATTTTTCACCTGCTGCTGCCTGCAAGCCCTTTCATTCTTTTAAAAGTCACCCCAGTATTATTCTGTCTGCCAGTGGCCGCTTTAGGGCAGTGCGACTGGTGCAGCCGCACTGGGCGCTGACCTGTGGAGGGGGGCGCTGTGTTTAGTAATATCTTATGATTGAAGAGATGAGGGGCACTTTTGCAGGTGGTAGGGAGAGAATCCCGGGAGGCAGTCATGGGACGTGGGGGCGCCAACAGTGATCGTCGCACAGGGTGCCACCAGCGCTAAACCCTGATGCCAAACTGCTCACCCCAACCTCCATCACCTCTGGCCTTCAATGATTATCACTGACTGTGTTCAACGATGTTTCACCCTGTTCTCTCCTTTTCCGGCAATTCACGTGTTTTACTGATTGTGTATGAATGCCACGTTAGCATTTTAATATTGGTCTTCATACCTGTCCTTTCCACAGATTTTTAGTTTCAACAGGCACTCAACATTGCTTTCAAGCACTCCTGATCTGCTCCCCCCCCTCCTCCCCCGTCCACCCCCGTTGTTTACAATTTATTTTTAGTTTACATATTTACGAATTTTTGACCTCCAAACTTGCCATCATTGTCTCACTAATCGGTAAAAATGCTGTGCTAGATGTTGTGTTATTGCTTTTCTACTGGCCTGTCTTTGGTGCACAGAAGAGTCACATGAAGACGGCATTGGAAGAGGAAGGCTTGACGATTACTTTATGTTCACTCAACAGGTTAAATACTTAACAGTATCCCAGACACAACACGGGCCATGGTTGGTGCCCGTTGAGCGCCCGTATGTTGATCGCAAATACTACACGACGGTTAGAAAGTTCTCAACCTTGGGGACTGCCGTGGGAGTTGGTAAGATATGGGCGTGTGTATTCTGAGTTGATTGATTCATTTTACATTGCTAATCCATGGCGAAGCAAGTGTTTGTTTGCTCACGATTGTCACTTTTGCCTCATGTAATGTAACTTTTGCTTTTGTATTTTGTTCACTCGTAATGTTCTCATGTTTCAGTTCTGTTCCTATTGTGAAGCGCTCTGACACCCTCGGGTAAAGTCCGCGCTATATAAAAACGCATAAATAAATAAATACATTTGCAAAACCGTGTCATGCTTCCCTGTAACACTTCAAGCAGGCACTTGGGGGCGCCATAATGATATGTATCCCAAAGCATGAGCCGAAAACGTAGCCGCCTAACCTGCGACATAAGGGGTCAATTAAGTGTTGCACAAATCCACGCTTTGCCCTTGGCTGGTGCCATGGATCTCATTATCGTGGTGGTAAACAGCTGGAGCGGCCTGAAGCCGGACACTGACAAGATGCCACAGTTCAAGAACATGTTACTTCCTGGTTTGTAAGGAGGGTGTTGACATAAAGACGGATGAGGGCCTGACAGTGTTTACAAGTTGGGACAGGCCCAGGGACAGTCAGCTCAAACTACTGGGGCCATCTTTTTCTTCTCGCTAGACTGAGTTGCCGGGGGGGGGGGGGGGGGTCATATGTAGACCTTTACTGCTTGTAACATCGCTTCCTCCTTATCATATGTGGAGCCATCAAGGATTACTTCTGTGGCGGAAGGTTTCCTATCCTGCCCTGTTCTTTACTGTTGCACAGAGTTTAGGCTAAGCTGCCAATAAACAAGCAATTATTTGTGAATTCCCAAGACAGTAGGCCTACTCTAGGTGTAAGCGGCTGTTCCTCAAGAGCGGAGGAGCGTTGACCCGCCTGCTGTGAGCCCAGCAGGAAAACACACATAATTAAAAAGGTATGTCAATGCCATTTATTTTATTTATTTGCCACCACACCAGCTCATGTTGTGAACAGCGAAAGGGTAGGGGAGGAGCTTAATCCTGCTAATGACGAACAACAGCACTTGTTTACAGTGCCACATGTCCGATTTGCGACAGCCAGCCTGACATGCGCACTGTAGACCTGATACTTGCTGAGGGCTAACGTTCGCTTGGAGGAGCCATCGTACTCTGCCAATACGTGGACAACCAGCTTGCTAACGGCGGCTGATCCCTGCCTCATTTACTCATTTTGAAGATTTGCGGAAACACCTACTGGGTGTAGCGGATTGCATTTTCGCTGCATTTACTGATTCTGGCAATACAAAGACGTCACAAAGTAGGTTTCGCACTACTTGCTAACTTTATCTATATCCACTTGTGTTTTCAGGCTGGCATAAACATTGATGCCGGTCTACTATAGGACATCGCAATAGGGATTTGGACAATTGTTATTCTTATCCCACATGGTGATTTATCGTGGTTCTTAACAAGAGACCCCCCTTTATGTAGAAGCCTTGAAAAAGTCACGAATGGCGACGAAACACGTGTCGGCTGTACTATTGCTGTAAAAAAATCTGACCACAGCGGTGAAGATCATTTGCTGGATACAGTGTTCCTATGCTCTATGTATTAAATAACTTTCTCTGACTGGGGATAGTCAGTTATATACTTGTTTGTGCTGTGCTCTGTCTCTGTTTTGTAATGCTCACTGTAGACCCAGCAGTCCAAAGGCTGTGAAACAACCAAGAGTTTTCTGGCACAGCCCCCAGCCTCAAAATGAGTGATAGGTTAGTCTGCTACAACCAATCCTGGAGCTACTCTCATGCTGATGAGAGTAGCTCCAGGATTGGTTGGCTCGCATTCCACTCGCCTTTCCTGCTTGTGGACAATCACAATCCCTGCAGAGAAGTGCCCTGCCGGTTATGCTCCTGCACCGCTCCATGAGTGCGAGTTGTGCACCATTGGGCCACGCCATAATTTATTAATGCTAGCGGCCACTGTCATCAACTCAGCTGAGCTCAAGAAATTACTTGAGCTCTAAAGTAGAAAGGCAGAGTCACTTCCATTCCAGCAACAAATTAGCATTCAAGAGACAACTCAGGTACGACTAGGCTCCAATATGCAGCACGAACAGGAGCACTACTCAAAAAGGAGAGCAACGTCACTATGCGCACAAAATGAAATATTCTAACTCAGCGACAAATTAAAAAAACGAACAGTATGCACTAACAAAACAGTACTGTCAAAAGGAACCTGAAACCTACTAGATGAACACTTTGCATTCAAAATTCCCAAAATACACAAGCACATTACTTCCAGACTCACAACCACAATACCACACACAATAACGAACAGCACACTAGCCTTAACTGCCCCTCGCCCCCACACACGCTTACCACAAATAGCTCTACATGCTTCTTATCTATCAAATCCCATGAATAAATGTAGGCACCACCAGCAGTGGAAAGCTGACCCCCCCCCCCCCCCCGCTAATTCATGCCAACCATTCAAAGACCTGCTGACAATCACCAGTAGCACGATATTCTACCTTTGTAATTTATACATCTCCTTAGGAAGCGACAATCAGCAGAGTTTAAAACAGGTGACACGAACGCCCCTACTTAAGAAACCCTTGCTAAACCCTGCAGACCCTGAGTCCTAAAGGCCCCAAAAAAAAAAATGTTCTCTGCCATTTTCCGAGAACAAGCAGTCTGCCACCAACAGCAGGAACACTTTGTGATTCACAAGGCTAAGCTCAAGACCGATGCAGACCCTGCAGAAATACTAGCAGAAGCGGCCTTAATCTCCACTGGGTTCAGAGTGACAGCAGGTCCCTACACTCTTGCAGCGTTCAACCCTGCGAACTGCAGTGTCAAAGAGACAACGTCCACCACAATGTTGTCTCAACTGATGCCCTGATCTCCTATTGAACAGATGCCAGCTAATCACCCTGGCCCCCTCCAAAGCATGTCTGCTCCCCTGCATAGAGACACAGGGCTCCAAACCGAGTGGAACCCTGTACAGCACCTACCTGCGTCCAGCAGAAATCCATGCATGACAGTGACACCACAGCAGCCATATTTAAAACCAATGGACATCCCCGAAGTCACCACAAAGCTCAAAAAGTGTCAGATTAACCCTGGTCACATAACTACCCGAGTCTCAGCTTTCACAAGACAGATGCTGTTTGACAGCACACCCCTGACTACACTAACCTCCCTCATGCACCGCAGCACACTAGAATAGAAGATTCCCACTCTAGCTTTCCCAGGAGCAGCTCTCTCAATAATCTTCAGTCTACCATACTGCCAAGGCCACCGATACTCAAAGTACGGCCCGGGGGCCACTTGCGGCCCGCTTGACCTTTACATGCGCCTGCCTCGGTGAACAGCAGCACAGTTGCTGAGCACTAATATTCTGAAAGAAATGTTAAATAAACAGGCAGGTAGGCATTTATTAACCTGCAATTAAATGCTTGTCCGTTTATTTTACATTTGTTTGACCTTCTTACACAGTCCGTGCCCCATCCAGATCACTACCACCACCCTGCTGTCATCAATGTGGACCGTGGTCACACCACAGGTCGTACTTTGTGGCCCCTCGGAAATTATTTGCGAGCACCCATGGCCTAGACCATGCCTATGGCAAGGACATCTTAAGCATTTAGGAGGCCCTGGGCCAAACGAATTTTGGGGGCCCCTGTACAGAACAACTATGAATTTAACCCGTTTATCGAGGCAGACATTCGGTCGCGGTGCAGGTGTTCCACGCAGTGGGCGGGGCTGCGTCGGCTGTTGGTCGTGCGCAGCACCCCAGAGTTAGTGCTCGCGTCAGCCGTTGGCCGACACGAGCACGCAACGGGTTAAGATTCAATATCAGAATTTTCATGACCTCTTTGGCCATGTACTGACTTGTGTTTTCAATATTTAACACAGCAGCAGCTCACTAATACTACTGCAAATACTCCTTGTGACGCCCTCCCATTACTCATATGTGAGGTCCTGTTTTAGTGTAAAAGAAACTTTTTTATGGATGTTGCATGAAACATAAACACAGCATTTCTCTTCAAAATGTCCCTAATAGACCCTCACACATCATGCACATTAAAAATAAATAAAAGGCACACCAGGGTAAGACTCTCAGCAGAACATAGCTGGCTTATAAGCTCCCCCAGCCCCGAAAGTTGGGGACCCTGGGCCAGAGCCCACTTTGCCCATGCCTTAAAACACCTCTGGCCTCTGGACTGCACCTGAGCTTCCAGCGCACTCCTAAACACTCTCCATAAAATCCAAAACTCCGCAGAAATCTGTTACAGCCCCTGGGAGCTGTGGGCCACCGAGCACCGGCTTTCATAGCTCTGGTTGCCCATCACACAGATGGTCAACCTCAAGGCTTTCTGCATAACTGACTGAGACAAACAGACACACACAGACACACACACATTGTCGAAACACTTAAAGCTGCGCAAAACCTGGCAAAAGATGGGCTGCAGTAGAGGCACTGGCCTGCCCTTTAGGGCACAAGCAGTGTCATTAAGATACCATTCTCAGAATTGTAATTTATCTGTAATTAGAGACTTCAGCCGTTATGTATCAACACCTTATACACTGAATTGGTACAACCCTTTGATACATAAGACCCATAATCCTTGTACTGCGGCTGATATTGTTGAAGCAAGACTTTGAAGTGAATTGCTGATGACAGATAACCAAGAGGCTCCCTGTGCTCTACTTGGGGTAGAACGGGTAATAAGAAGATGGAAAGTTCGAAGCCAGCCTTCAAGACTGGCAGTGGGAATGCTCAGAATTTGGGAGAAGGTACCAGGGATCACAGCTGCTTACAGGACCCCCATAACCAAGGCCTTCACCACAACAATGACGGAGATTGCCCACTGGCAACATGTACTGTCAACACCACACATACCTTCCCCGCCACTCTGGCCTACAGCCGTCAAAGGATCCATCTAAATTTGCACTTCCATGTACATATCCGTCTACAAATTTCCTTGCCTGCCTCAAAACCTGGGTAAAAAACAAGTTGCACAAGTTACACCCCCTAGCTTGCACGATACACTCTTGATCTCAAATCTTGGACACATGGTGGTGAACTGGATCTATGATCCAGTCAATGGTCCATATCGGCAAGTCATCTGTGTGTCGACACTGCACGTGCAAACCCTACACAGACAAGCTAACATTCAAAGAATGCACAACACCCTATCATAATCTATAACCCCAAGCAATACCCACCTCAGACCATGCTCAGCAAGATTTTAAGAACTGTAGAACTCACAGCTTAGACTGCCCAGTGCTGTGAGGCAACACACTAATCAGAAAGTTCACAGATGCCCACAGAAATGGATTTCATGGTTCGCCTGAGACATTGTTCAGGTAGGGTCCGGAGCCCAGGTAAGCGTACAAGAGTAGACGTTACTAAGTAAGGTATGCTCCTGCAATAACTCACCTTCACCATGCTTCACCTTCAGCCCTTACATTCCTGCACAGCAGATTTGAGTCCTCGCGTACCAGCACTGAACCCTCACGTTCCTGCATGCGGCACTCCCTTGTGGTCCTGCTTGGAGCCCTTGTGGTGGTCGTCACTACCATTCCGTCCGCTCTCAATCACCTGCAGGCTGATGGGCATCTTGCTGGTTCATGAGATGGTGATTGTTGTGTAGTGGTGGTCCTGTGGCCATTGAGGCATTGCTTGCTTATCACTTCATCATGGCTGTTAGAGTATCATCAACAATTAACAAAACCTTCAGAGATACTGCTAACTGTGCTTTCCTCTTCCAGTTAGGTGGCTCCAGTTCCTCTGGTGCACAATTAGGTATTTCTTGTACCTCTGGTGCATAATGATTCCTAAAGCTGCACTTCACTGTGTCGCAGTCTTGCAATATTCCATCCACAAACCCCAGTTTGACAACACCAGGCTTGAAAATTATGCTAGTACGTGTCCTGCAATCAGATTTAGCACTCAGAAGGTGTTTTTTTTGTTTACATTTTGTCTCTTGTACTTTCTGTTGTACTGTTGTTTCTTCAGAAGTCATCCCTTAGTTTATCGCATTGCTACTGGACCAGGCAGCCTGATTTACACAAGGGCTCTCCCTCACTACAAAGTCTCTGAAGAGATGAAAGATTGAGTCCTACGTCAAGCCTTTATCCGGGGTGGATGTGGAACACAATCATCAGTAACATACATCTGAGGTCTCGCGAGGAGAGAGCCCACAGGAAGCAAGGGGTTTCTACAGTCAAAGAACAGAGATAAGCAGCCTGGGTTGGTTTTCTATTCCAGCCCTATTTGACTACCAGAACAGAATCTATCAGCTTCTTGCCCAGTACTCAATATAGTCACATATTGGCCAGTTAGTGGCCTTAGAAGGTGACAAACAAAGGCAGTGCATCCAGGTGATAGCTGCCCTGTCCGTATAATAATTACTCTTTCCTCTACTGCATCAGCCATAGGTCATCCTCACTTCATGGTGTGGTCGGCTTACCACGATGTACCATGCAGTTAGGATGAAAACTCTCTCGACAACCTGGAACACTCAAGGGTGTTATGGCAAGAATGTAAAGAGCATATACTGTGCAAAGCTGTCTACCATTGGGCACACAACACTGAACAAAATCATCTTTTCAAAGAACAGAAGTGGACAGAAGGGTTATTTGCGCCTTGGGCTTGCGCATTTCGAATAAGAGAGCAGTGCTACATGTGCTAATCCGTTGGCAAAAAAGGAACAATTTACGGGGTGGCACACCACAGTAGTATGCATAGAGAGAGCCCTGTGATATACCCACAGGAATGTACATGTATGTATCCCTGGGCATTTCTGGACCACCTGGAAGGGGCCATTCAGTCAATGAGGTCACAATATGTGCGCAAGCGCCACTACAAAAGAGACATTCTGCCTTCCTTATTGTCGGTGGTGCACAAGTAGGTGTTTATTTATTTCACTGGATTGCACTTTTAATCTTCAAAGACAGCTTCCCTAACACAGGCCTGGTTTAATGGTTAAGTGTTCAACTATGAAATCAGGAAACCTGGGTTCCAATTCCAGCATTAGCCCACGTATGTAACTAGATATATATATGATATTTCAATAGTGCGAACTGAGCCATTGCGCAGCGGAGCACTGCACATGGTCATGATTATTATCGGTGTTTAAAAGGAGAGGAGGCTGAGTTATGGATGGTGAATGCATTGTGATGTAGTGTTCTTTAAAGAGGTGCGTCCTCAACTCCTAAATCGAAGCAGTGTTGGGTCATTTCTGATGGATACGAGAATTGACGGCTCCTCCATAAGGGCGGAGGAGCGCCACCCCACGGTATATAAAATGATAATAACACAGTTGGTGGGGGTTTTCGTTACCCTGGATCCGTCCCTTCGTTTTGATCGTAATCTCCTTCCCCCGCTGCTTAGGCTCCGTTTGGACGTTGCCCGCTGGCGCAAGCTTCCCCTGTCTCCACTGGGTCGGGCGGCCCTGTTTAAGATGATGTCACTACCGCGGTTTCTCTACGCTCTCCAGAATTATTATGATCCTGTCCCCAAGACCTATTTTCGGGAGATTGAGAGCCTTCAGAGGCACCTTATTTGGGATGGACGACCGCGCATTGCTCTCGCGAAACTTTCTATCCCGTGGTACGATGGGGGCATGGCGCTCCCCGATATCAAGAGATACTACTGGGCTTCCCATCTGTCCGCTATTAATCACGCTATGTTCTCTCCGGGTCGTAATCCGGCGTTTGAGATGGATAAACTTCAGCTTCCGGGAGGTGACTTTAATAGAGTACTCTATTCTCGCTCCGCTGGGCGCCATCTTGTGGGACCTACTTTGATTGCTTTGACAGTGTGGCGTGCTGCGAATGTGAGCCTCGGCTGGGAGGATCGCTTGACGTTGGCGACGCCTCTTTATGCTTCGGAACGTCTGGGCGGTCTTTGGTCTTCCAAGGGTTTTGACCGTTGGGACTTGATTGGGATCTCTAAAGTGGGGGATGTATATTCTAAGGGTTCTGTGCGCCCGTTTCAGGCCCTCCAGGCTGACTATGGCCTGAGTAGTCGGGAATTCTTTCGTTATTTACAGATCAGGCACGCTTTGGTTTCGGTGTTTGCTCCTGGTGAGATTCCGCCTGACTCTTCCCCTCTTGAAGACCGTATCCTTGACGGACATCTTCCTGATAGCACTATCTCCCTGATCTATAAAAAGTTGATCAACAATCGGACTGACTTATTGGCCCGACTTCGGGAACAGTGGATGGGAGATGGGTTGGAACTTGATGATGAGGATTGGCAATCGGCCCTCTCCTCTCCGAAGGAGGTGGCTATACCGGCTCGACTCCGTCTGGTCCAATTGAAGATCCTTCATCGGGTGTACGTGACGGGACCGCGACTGATGGTGATGGGCTTTTCCTCTGATGGACTGTGTAAGCGTGGATGTGGTTTGCGTGCTACTTTCCTGCATATTCTTTGGGAGTGCCCGATGGTGGCTGCTTATTGGGTGGCCGTGCTTGATCTGATGACTGTGGTGACGGGGATATCCTTGCGACCGGAACCTCGTCGCTGTCTTTTGAATGTTTGGGAGCCCACGGACTATTCGGTGGCACAGACTAGATGGGCCACCCTGGGCTATATGATTGCGAAGCGAGATATTGCGCAACTCTGGGGGGCCTCCAGGCCCCCTGCCCTCGCGCAATGGGAGGATAATATGGACTGGTCCATGTTCCGTGAGAAAACTGTTTATGTGGCCAGGGGTAGACCCAGGGCATGGGTGAAGGTGTGGGGTCAATGGAACGAATACCGTGGCGACATTTGTACTCCTCCCCTTGTGGACACTATCGAGATTACCCTATCTCCCTAGGCTAGCGTTCCCGGAATCTTCATATAGGGACTGAGCTGGTGTCACCGGCTCTTCCCCCCCTTTTTCTTCCTGATATCTGCCCCCCTCCCCCCCCCCCCCGCTCCATACTCCTTAGTGCTTAGGATAGTATTACTGCACCTTCGCTGCTGTCCCCCCCTTGCGTCCCTTGGGCTGACCTTCAGTGATACACTCTCGCCTTTTTGTATGTTTGTTCTTTCATATATATAAAACCTGTTTTGGTCCTGTATTTAATGTGGAGTATTGCATTGTTGATTGACGGTTACCTCTGCGGGCCTATGTGATATGTGTCTACTCCTTTTTAGCGGCTGGCCCGTGTGGTTGTAGGCCCATCCTTGTATGTTTCTGCTTGCTCAAATAAAGGTTTATAAAAAAAAAAAAAAAAAAAAAAAAAAAAAAAAAAAACACAGTTGGTATGCTGTCTGTCTGAGCCCCACAATGTCTATAGGGTTGGGTCGACCGGCATGTCAGGGTGGAGGAGTAGAGTGCACTCACAAGTGCTCATGTGTGCTTGGTCGGCTGTCCTAGGCCGGCCAAAGACACATGCCCACTTATGTTTCTCCAACCCGTCTGATCGTCAAACTAGGTCACAGAGACCAATCCTGGCGCTGCACTCATGTGAGAGCAGCGTTTGGATTGGGTGTGGAGCCAGTGCCCTTCTGGCCCAAATGGCAATGAAAGGAGCAGCGAGGCAGTTAGTGGGAGCAGAGCAGCAGGTAAGTTTTCTTTTTTTTCTTTTATATTATTTCAACTGCCCCCTCCCTAAACCTCTGCCCTCTCCCAGTGGCCGCCCTAACACTTGAGATAGGCAGCCGCAGCCACTGGATACGAGGATGTTGTTCCAGATCTTGGGTGCATAGATGAAAAAAGGCTGTTGTCTTCTTTTTTTACACTTCTTAGTCTGCAGTCTGATGGTGTCCTAGCTGCTGGTGTGCCGAGATCCACATGAGATGATGAGTTTGTCTGAAAGATAAGTGGGCGTGCTGGTGATGGAGCGAGATAGAAAACAAAATTTTGTTTAAACTCGCAAAGTCACATTTCCATAACATGAATAAAATTATTAATGATTTGTGATATGTCGTGCTAATACAACCTAGATTAAACTTTACACGTGGGGGGACTAACATGTGTGCTCATAAACGTGCATAAATGTTGCATCTTTCTATTCGTGCAAAATAATAAAATAATTTATTGTTTTCGTTTTTGTCATAACTAACTGCTGCAAACTTAAATAAGCAATGTGCTTGTTTTGCTTTTTCTCGTCTGTGTGATGTCATTTCTACTATTCTAGGTGCATATGGGTCTCATTGAAAAACGGAGACTGGTAAATATAAACGCTGCTTTATTTGTTTGCAATGGCTAGGTAACATTTTGATTAATCGGGTGGGTTAATTAATTAGTAAACCATGGGGTGGATACAGAAAATACTTTATTTCTTACATTAATACTTTTCTTGTGTTTGTTTTATACTAGAAATCATAAGTTGCCTGCTTTTGAGGCCTAGCTATTTGAGTCGCAAAATAAAAGCTGATCTGAATTTCTGCAGAAAGTCACGAGACGCCCATTCTGAATTAAAACGTTTATTGAAGCTGCATTCACAAAGCAAAAACTGATGAGCTGACATCATTCTGTCGGACATGGCCAAGGTCGAAAGTGAACTTTTTGTCAGTCCTTAACTTGGCATCCGCGGAAGTTGCACTGTAAGACTATGGAAGCTGCGAGGATGACTTAAAACAAAGTTGCAATCGCAGGAAGTCTCTGGCTTCACGTGGAAGAGACAATGGTCTTTGTAAGACATGATTTTGTGGAACTTTTTAAGAATCGGGTGACATGTCACTTGTCACTCTCAGCCAATGGGACGTCGAGTATTTCTGAAAACTTTCCTTTGCTAGTTTAGTTAGCGTAGAAAAGTATAAAAAGTCATGCCCTTAGGGTTGGGCTGGCTGCTGCTTTCTGACTTTCCGATGAGGGTGATGTGCTGCTGGACTTTGCGTGGAGCACGTAAGAATCCTCAAAGATCTTTACTTTAATTTCTGTCTATTTAGCTCAGTTAGGGAAATAGGTTTTAGAAATGCTAAACTTTATATAATTTCTTTAAATTTGATTAAATTGCTTAAATTGTATTTTTCCATATTTCTTACTATCATGCTTGCTTTATTGCAAATAAATTTCATTTATAAAACTTACAACATATATACCATAATTTAGAAAATAAAATCTTACTTTTGACAAACAAGCTGGTCTTGGTTATTTAGAAGTATAGGTTACCTTTAGCTAGATCACGTCGCCTATAGTGGTCATTTAAATGATTGGGTTTTATTCTAATGACAATATTCTTTCTGCAAATGTATAAAATGTTTATAGTTTGTAAATAATGTGTATATAGATTTATTTGACCACCTGATTCAGTAGGCCCAAAAATATATCAGGTTCATAAATGGGTCCATGTATAGTTTAGAATTTTGTTTATAGGTTATGAAATTGGGTAGCGTAGTTTATGATATATTTTCTATAGCCCGCTGGATCAATTATCTGGTAGCAGAAATTGATGGTTGCTAAGCGGTAACCAAGGTAACATGTTGGTTGCTAAGGATTGCGTCATGGTATGCAAATAGGATTAATGTTTTAACACTTGTTAAGTTCGTTTTTCGTGCCTATCTGTAAGCTATACCGGTATAGATTGTGTGGCGAGAAATTAGTCACGCAAGCCATCTGTTCGTTTGTAGTGATATCGCCGAGTATCACAAGAGGTATCGCCGTGTACCATAGTGTTGTCGCCGAGCAGCACAGTTTTAGGGCTAGGTCTGATTCTTGTATAGTGAGGAATTTCTAAGAAATCAAAGCAGCATGAGAATAGGGACAAAGCGCCTTCCATAAAACTCACTGTGATGAGAGTATTAGTTATATCCGAGCTTGAGTGAAGGGTAAAATTTAACGTCGGTGCATGATTATCTATAAACAGGTTAGAGTCCTGTACGGGTACATGTTTCATATCTATAAACAGGTGAGAGCCCTGTACGGATAACGTCGTTATTTTGCTAACGGTGCATGATTTCTATAAACAGGTGAGAGTCCTGTACGGATTTCGTGTGTGTTTGAATTTAGGGAATTTTCCGTGTAAAAGTGCGAGTTTGAATTGTATTTTATGTTCAAGTGGAACTCTTAGAACTTTCACTTCGCGGTGGGTTCAGAGCAAAGCGAGTTCATAATTATACTTGCTTGAAGGGTGGGGTAAGGTTACTCTACTAACAATTGAATATTATCCTTAGTGTGAATAGCGCCGTCTATTCCGAAGTGTGGATACTTGAATGTATGTAAACTATCCTAATTAGTGAAACGAACAGATGTTGTCTTTATGAGTCATTGTTAAGAATTAATTTACACTGAAAAGTGTTCTTAAAATGGCGCTGTGAAAAGATTTTGTGAAGGAGGGGTAAGCGCCAGGAGTGAGAAGCGAGAAACCGCAGCTGCTGTGTACGTCACAGAGCCGCGCTGGGATTGGGTGACCTACGTCACAAGCTGTATTCTGATTGGCTCCTGAGTCTCTGACGGCCTGTGAGCTGATTGGTCCTTAGGAAAATCTCCAAAATTATTGGTTGAGCAGGAAACTGACGTAGCTCAACTGCCATTGGCTTGTTGGTGTGTTTCGCGCACGGATTGGTTGTTTTGCGGAACATCCCGGAAATATTTTACGAACGATTTTGTGAATTAAATTTAACTTTTAAAAATGAGTTATCATTTTAAACATGTTGAGAAAAAGACAACATTATTTCAGAAATTTAAGAATTTATTTTCACCTGACAAGAAAATCGAAACGCGAGGTGGTAAACTACTTCATAAGTATAAAACACCTGCAGCGTACATGGAAGGTGAATACGGATATCATACTGTCTTATGGTTCGACAGTTGGAAACGCTATACTAAAAACGATGGTGTTTTGACTTGGCCTGATGATGGTTCATTTAATGTAAGAGTTTTAAGAAACTTACGAGAGAAAATGAATGCTCTTGTTCCTAAACCGAGACCAACTCAATTTGAAGCTTTAGTTGAGTGGGAAGATGAAATGTATCAGTTACAAAGAGAAGCTAGTGGAATTAAAAGACCTTCTAAAAATCCATCATGGAAAAGAGAAACTCATGAAGATAGATTACGAATGTGGAGACAGGGAAACATGAGTGAAGGATTGTATTTAATTCATGAAATGGTAATGGGTTCTCCTACAGGAAAATCTATGGAAAGTGAATCTGAGGATGCAATTATGGAAGAAATATATACAACTGCTAAAAATAAACAGCCTAATCAGCCTTTGAGACCTCCTAGATCATGGTCTACTCCGGTGGTTTCTACTGAAACTTCACCGAGTGCACCTCCAATTAATGAAGCTCCTAAACTTTACCCAAATAATTGTGAAATCACTGAAACTCCTAGAAGACCAGAATTTGAGAATGCTCGAAATGAGGGTAGACATTTTTCAATGACTCCAAGAGCAAGGGAACCTCCAAAAGATTATGCAAGAGAGACAAGAAATGTTGAGGATGATGATTATAATGAATACTTAAGGTCTAAAGAAGAATTAATCAAAAGAATGACAAAAAGCATGGAAGCTGTCACAGTTCCAGTAACAATAGGTCCTGTTCAACCTGTATTTGATCAAAGAAATACAAACAAAACTGGATTAACTATTCCTTTAAATACAGAAATTCAAAAGCCTGCTGAAAAATTTTATTCAGATTTGACAGAATTAAACACTTCTAGATCAAGAATGCCTGATTTAACTTTCAATGAGGATTTATCTCCAAAAACACCAATGGGTGCTATGTCAGATGTAGGAAGTCCTGAAGTTAGGGTAACCACACCAAAGCTTGATGTGGCCAAATTAAAAGCAAATATTGAAGAATTAATAATTGGAACAATTGGCCCAGATAGTTTAAATTACTATCGGGATGATGAACTACTATTCATTTGCAAAAGCATTCAGTGGAAAACGAAAAATAAATATGATCAATTAGAGGATCTAGCTGCAGAACTTGAAATCGATGTGAGTAAACAAAAGAATTTTGCAAAACATTACAGATTAGATTTCTCAGAAAGCGACATTGAGAGTTTGAACTCAATGGGAAGAATAGTTCACATTAAAGATTTAATTGTCTATATCAAAAAGCTAGGAGAACTGAACAAATGGAGAGTGAAATGGACTAAAAGGAAGGAAGATGAAAGATTAGAAAGAATGTCAAAACAATTTCCAATGAGAGAAGTTGCAGGTGGAGGATATGTTCATGTCCCATGGTCGAGACAGGACATTCTGTTATTCACAAATGACTTTCCAAAATTAAGAGAGAAACCTGTTGAGTGGTACAGGCAAGTCGATAGATTTATCAAAGTGTCAAAAGTTCTGTGGATTGATTTGGATGGATTTTTTGACATTGTTGTTCCATCTGATCTTTGGACAGAATGTAAAATTTCTATTAGTTGGCCAAAAACAGAACCTGAGCGAATCAAAGAAACAGGTGCCCCAAATCCACTCGTAATGGATTTTTACGAGAAAGTAATTGTTTGGATGAAAAACAAAATTCCACCCAAAGAAGTTGATTGGGTTAAAATAGAAAGAACAGAGCAGGAAACAAAAGAATCAGTTCATTCTTTTTATGAAAGACTGCTGTTAATCTTTAAACAATACAGTGGTTATGAAAAATTAGATGAGAAAGACATGAGTCATTTTATCTATAGATTTGTTTATGGACTAAAGCCTGAAATTGGAGAAATGATCAGAACTAGTATTGTCGGATGGCAAGCACTATCTATTGATGATATTCTGAGAAAAGCAAAATATTGTAGCGATGAATTAGAAGTAAAACAGAAAAAGCTGAAGGAGAAAGCCATGTGGGCACAGGTAAAAGTGGCTGAGCAACAGATTGCCAGCATGGGAAATAAGAACACTAATTTTGTTCAAACTGGAAATACGAACCAGATACAAGGAAAGTTTAAAGGTAATAATTTCCAAAAGAAATTTAGCCCAAAGATAGAAGAGCTGAAACAAAGATTACCTTGTTTTAATTGTGGCGAAATTGGACATTGGAGGGACGAGTGTCCTCATCCTCCTAGAAATTTAAAGAATCCCTTATTGAATCCACAGATGCAGAATGGTGTTAACGTGCAGCAACAGCTACAGATGCAACAGGGGTTAAATGAATTTAATATTCAGCGACAATTACAACAACAGCAACAACAACAGGTGAATAATCGTCAGGACCAGTTGCCACAACCACCTTTTCCGAATTGTGGGGGAGTTCAAAAATATAATCCAAACGTGGGATTTCAGGGATGTGAACAGGTAATAAAACCACAAAAACAGCAAAAGCAGCAAAGGGTTCAAATGCAAAATGCTTCACAACAATTTTTATTAACAGAAAGCCAAGACAGTGATTCTGATGATTATTGCTGACGGTGCCCGAGAGAGGAGGAAGAGTGTGTTGTTGGAGCCACTCTTGAGGTTGACCAGTCTGGTCCTTATGTAAACGGGAAAGTTAATGATGTAGACATCACTTTTCTAGTGGACACTGGTGCTACCCGTTCTACTGTTAGATCAGTGGAAATTGAAAACCTACCTCTCTCTGGGGATACCATCCAAGTTGTCGGAGTAAGTAATCAGCAAATTAAAACAGATTTAACTGATCCAGTACCAGTTGAAATTGGAAATTACAGAGACAAACACAGATTTGTGGTTTGTAATAGTAGTCCAGTAAATCTATTAGGTAGAGACATACTATGTAAAATGAATTGCAGAATATATTGTTCTCCTGAAGGAGTTGAATTACAAACAATGGAGGAAGATGGTTTGTACAGAATGACAATGATGATGATGGAAGCAGAAGAAACAAAATTGTTTCCTGCATTTGAAGAAAAAGATTTACCTGAAGAGCTAAAAGAAACAGTGAAATCTGAAATATGGGATTTTACTGGGAATGAGATGGGTCTGATGAAAAACGTAGATCCTGTTAAAATTGCATTGAAGCAGGGAATAGAATTTCCAAACACTCCACAATATAAAATGAAAACAGAGACAATTGAAGGTATTACACCTGTAATTGAAAAATTAATCAAGCAAGGTGTATTGGAAGAAATGAAGAGTAGCTCTTGTAATTCACCAATTATGGGAGTTAAAAAGGCTAACGGAACATTTAGGATTGTACAAGATTTGAGAAAGGTTAATCAAATTGTTATTCCATGTTGTCCTGTGGTTCCAAATCCAGCAGTGATTCTATTTCAGATTCCATATGATGCTGAATGGTACACAGTCATTGACCTTTGCAATGCATTCTTTACTGTTCCTCTACACCCAGACAGTTATGAAATCTTTGCTTTCAGATTCCAAGGTAAGACCCTTGGATGGACAAGAATCCCTCAGGGCTATACAGAAAGTCCTTCAATCTTTAACGAACTGTTAAAAAGATCATTAGAAGATTTAGACTTACCAGGTAGGTCTACGTTGGTGCAGTATATTGATGATTTGTTAATAGCTGCTAAGACAAGAGAAAATTGTGTAACAGACACAATAATTCTGTTAAATCGCCTTGCAGAAGAAGGACATAAAGTGTCCCCAGCAAAACTACAGTTTTGCAAACAGGAAGTGAAATATCTTGGTCACAGAATTGCAAAAGGAAAAAGACAAGTAACAATAGAGAGAATAAAAATGATTCAAGCAATGTTACCACCAAGAACACAAAGACAGGTCAGAATGTTCCTGGGAATGGTAGGTTACTGTCGACAATGGATAAGTGGATTTTCAGTAATTGCGAAACCACTACAAAGACTGACCAAATCAGATGTAAAAGATCCAATTATTCTCAGTGATGTTGAGATGGAATCTTTTGAAAACTTGAAAAAGAGCTTATGCCAAGCTCCTGCTTTGGGTATGCCAAATTATGAGAAAGATTTTGAACTGTATTGCAGTGAGAGAGAAGGATGTGCATTATCTGTATTAATTCAGAGACATGGAAACCTAAAGAAACCTATTGCATACTTCTCCGCAGTTCTTGATCCAATTGCAAAAGCATTACCAGGTTGTTTAAAAGCAGTTGCAGCTACAAGTATCAGTCTTGAACAAAGTGAAGGAATCATTATGGGATTTCCTGTGAAAGTTTTTGTGCCTCATTCAGTTGAAATATTACTGACAAGAGGTAAGACTCAACATTTAACAAGTAGCAGATTGACAAAGTATGAGAAAATCATACTAGGAGCAGATAATGTTTCGATTTCAAGATGTTTGAATCTGAATCCTTCTACATTACTGCCTGATTCAGAAATTGTTAATGACATTGAGACAGAACATGAATGTTTAGATGTCATGGAATTCTGCACAAAACCAAGAAAAGACATCAAAGACAGACCTTTGCCTGAATCGGATTTTGTCTACTTTGTAGATGGCTCATGCTTAAGATCCGAAGGTGGTGTCTTGAAAGCTTCATACTCAGTTTGTACAGTCGAAAACATTAAAGAAGCATCATGTCTTGAAGGAGTTCGTTCAGCTCAAGTAGCTGAATTGATTGCTTTAATTCGTGCATGTGAAGTATCAAAGGATATAAGAGTTACCATCATTACTGATAGTCAGTATGGGTACGGAGTTGTGCATGATTATGGACAACTCTGGTCACAGAGAGGATACATGACATCAACAGGGTCACCAATTAAAAATGCAGTTTTCATTAGAAGATTAATTGAAGCAATACAATTGCCAAAAGAAATTGCCATAGTCAAGTGTGCAGCGCACACTAGAGGAACTGATTATATTTCCAAAGGAAATGCCTTCGCAGATGAAACAGCAAAGTACTGCGCAAGGAAAAATTATTCTTACAATCGGAATAGAAGTACAGAAACTGATTCAAATTCATTAATGCTAACAACTATTGTAGAAACATGGAATGAGATTAGAGATTTACAAAACGAAGCAGATGATGAAGAAAAAGATCAGTGGTTAAGATCAGATTGTAGACAACGTGATGAAGATGGAGTGTGGGTTTACAAAGATGGGAGAGTAGTTTTACCAAATTGCATGATTTCTGACATGGCCAGATTATATCATGGTCCTGCACATTTAGGAAGAGATTCTATGGTCAGACTGTTTAAAGAAACATGGTTCAATACCAAATTTAGAACCATTGCAGAATCTTTTTGTCAAAGGTGTTTGTCATGCCAACAAATGAATCCAAACAGAAAATCAGTGGTGGGGACAGGAATAATTGGTCGAGAGGGTGGTCCCTTCACCAGGTTACAAATAGATTTCATTGAAATGCCATTACACAACTGTTTGAAATATGTACTTGTAATTGTATGCTTGTTCTCAAGGTGGGTAGAAGCTTTTCCTACACGACATTGTGATTCAATTACAGTAGCAAAACTAATGCTCAGAGAAATCATCCCAAGGTACGGTTTTCCAGTCACTATTGAGAGTGATGGAGGAAGTCATTTTGATAACAAACTGTTGAAATTAATTTGCGAAGCTATGAGTATTGAGCAGAAAATACACTGTGCATACAGACCAGAGGCATCAGGTGTAGTTGAACAAATAAATGGAACTATCAAAAACAGAATTGGGAAAATGTGTCTAGAGACAGGAGTGAAGTGGACTGATGCTCTTCCACTTGTTTTGATGTCAATAAGAAGTACACCAGATAAAAAGACAGGTTTGAGTCCTCATGAAATTTTGATGGGAAGAGTTATGAGGCAAGCTTTTGTACCTGTAGGTAAACTGTTGAGCATAAATGACAGTGCAATTTTGGATTACTGTAAAAGGTTATCTGATATGGTAACTTCTGTGTCTAATCAGGTGGGAACTGAAGCACAATCAAATGACAAAGTTTTGACACATGATCTGAGACCTGGAGACTGGGTCAGAACGAAAGTACATCGGAGGAGGAATTGTCTATCTCCTAGATGGCAGAAACCTAGGCAGGTAATCTTGATCACTACTAATGCTGTAAAGTGCAGAGGATTGAAGCGCTGGATTCATCCAAGTCATACTATTCCAATACCAACTCCTGAGAGTTCTGATGTTGAAAGTGATACCACAGATGACTCTGATTCTGAAGCAGAAGACAGAACAGAAGGTGAAGTAATTCCAGATTCTGAAGATCGACAAGAAAGTCGACATCTGGAAACTGTGCCAGTGAATGGAAATCTGACAAGAAAAGACTTAGAAATAATTGAAATAGATTCTGAAGGTGAAGAGAATCTGTTAAAAGGAAAGATAACTGAGGATTCGGTTGTCTATATTGAAGACAGAGAAGCTGAACCAAAAGAAGTTTCAGACCAGGAGAGTATCGAAAGGCAGAGAACAAGCTCTGAAGTAAGGAACAAAAATCCGAAATCTGGGAAGCTAGAGGTAATTGAGGAAGAGGAGGAGAACGAATTACCGAGTACCAGTGATGGAAGACAAAGTGAAGTTCCTGAAGGAGTAAAATTGCCGAATAGAGAAGTTCCTGAGTCAATTGAAATTTCAGACTACGAAACTGAAGAAAGTGACGTGGAAGGTGGAAGTGAAAGCAGAAAGAAAAGGACTTGGAAATCTGAATCGAATAATTCTGAACCAAAGAAAAAGTACGTGAGAAAAGCAGACTACTGGCCTGGTGGAAGATTGAGAGTCAGATTGATCAAAAAGCCAATAGAACAAGTTGAAGAAATAAGTAGTCAAAAGAGTCCAGGAAAAGAAGTTGGAGTTGGAAGAAAAATTGAAGTGATATCAAGAAAAGGGAAGAGAATAATTAGACCAAACCAGAAATACAAATCTCCTGAGTGGACTTACTTAGTAATTCCACCTGTTATAGACATATATGATAGTAGTGAAGAAGAAAACGAAATCCAAGAAATTAGTGACAATGATTGAAGTACAAATTTATTAAATTGGCATAAGGCTGAAGAAATCCTGTTAGTTGACACAAGGTCGAAGAAAACTGTCTAATAGAAGAAAACTTATGTATGACATAAGGTCGAAGAAATCTTGTTTAGGGTTATAAAAAGAAAAATATTTTAAAAGGGGGGTGTATATAAATTTTAAAATTTATTTTTATTTTTTATTTTATTTTTGAGGCTAAAACTAACTTAAAAATGCCTTACATTAAGGAGAGCACTTCAAAATGTTCTGTTTTTAAAAGATGCTGTAAGATGACTCTGGTATGTCTGCTCATTTTAGTTCTGCTCTGGTTGGTACTAGCTGTGATTATACCTTTAGAAATGAATAGAGAATTACACAAAGTTAATTTAACAAGCAAAGCTCTGGTTAGCCAAACTAAACATAGTGCATCTGCAAAAGTAATTGATCATCAGCCTAACATTCATCAAGATAAATCAATAGGTGATTTTTCAAGCAATACATTCACAAAGCTTTTGAGTGAATATGTAAAGGTAATGGATGCAAAGGATTGTTATGTATGCGTTAAGTTGCCCGCTTCTGTTTCTGAGGGAGTAACATATAACATGCTTCCTCTCACTTATGCTGTTACATGTAGTGTATTAACTAGTTTATTTTATCAAACTGGTCGTTTAGAATATTACTATTCAAATTATGATGAGATTTTTGCTAATGTTAAAATTGATAACGCTTTAAATAAGCATAAGAAAGCTAAACAAATGAGAGAATATTTCCTTGTTACTAACGAACTCACTTATGAATATGCTTACAAGAATAATCTAACATGTAAATTAAGTGCTGAAGGGAAGAAATTTCTGAATATGGTTGAGGAGAGAAGAGCAATTTATAAGAGAAATGAATTAGTCAAGCAGACTAAGTCATCATTCTGGCAAAAAGAGGATGAGAAACTAAATGGTAAAATGCTTGAAAATATTGCAATTCACATAGACAAACCTGTTAGTGGAAAGCTTTGCATTAGAAGAGATAACACACTTTTTGATAATTATTTTGTAGGTGCAAGCAACTGTGAAGATACTTATCAGATTATGGGAGGTTGGGGATTTAAAGGTGGAAAAGATCCTATCTTTCCTGGAATTTATTTTGTTTGTGGTGACAAAGCCTACTACAACCTTCCAGACCATTGGTATGGAACTTGTTATGTGGGAATTGTTTTTCCTAAAGTGTTTCATGTTGACAGAGATTCAGAAGGATTATTTAAAATCCATAATTATGTAAATAGAGCTAAAAGAGAAACTTTTACTGAAGTTCTGGGAGATATTTTCCAAGCTGTAATACCTTTTGTTGGTATAACCCTAAATGCAGGGAGAATCAGAAAATTGTCCACTATAGTTGATAGATTATCAACTGACACTGCTGATGGGTTTCAATTAGTGAATGTTGAAGTTATTGCAATTAGATCCATGGTAATTCAAGACCGTCTTGCTTTAGACATACTCCTAGCAAAGGAGGGAGGAGTCTGTGGCATTTTACATGTCCAACATTGCTGTACATATATACCGGATGAAAGTAAAAATATTGAAATGCATATTAAGAATATTACACAAATGCATTCTGAAATAATTCCTTTAGAAGAAGAAGATTTTACTGGGAAACTTTCAAATAGGTTTCAAGCAATTAAAAACTGGTTTCATAATATCGGAAGTTCAATTCTTGGCAAGATTCTGGCACCTTTGATTATAATTATATTCATTTTTATTTTGACTAAAGTAGGTTGTTTGTTGCATAAAAGAAAGAAACATTTAAGAGAAAAGAAGAGAATTTATAAACTCAGAAAAGAAGAGGAAAGGGAGATTGAGTTGCAGGAGTTACATAGAGAGCGTCATGTTAATTGTAAAGATTATGCTGAAACAGACTTTTAGGTTTACTAATACAATGAATTTGAATCGATTTCTTATAAATTTAATTTTACCAAAATTTTGAATGCTGGTGTGGTGATTTGTTAATCACCAGATGAGGGAGTTGATGGAGCGAGATAGAAAACAAAATTTTGTTTAAACTCGCAAAGTCACATTTCCATAACATGAATAAAATTATTAATGATTTGTGATATGTCGTGCTAATACAACCTAGATTAAACTTTACACGTGGGGGGACTAACATGTGTGCTCATAAACGTGCATAAATGTTGCATCTTTCTATTCGTGCAAAATAATAAAATAATTTATTGTTTTCGTTTTTGTCATAACTAACTGCTGCAAACTTAAATAAGCAATGTGCTTGTTTTGCTTTTTCTCGTCTGTGTGATGTCATTTCTACTATTCTAGGTGCATATGGGTCTCATTGAAAAACGGAGACTGGTAAATATAAACGCTGCTTTATTTGTTTGCAATGGCTAGGTAACATTTTGATTAATCGGGTGGGTTAATTAATTAGTAAACCATGGGGTGGATACAGAAAATACTTTATTTCTTACATTAATACTTTTCTTGTGTTTGTTTTATACTAGAAATCATAAGTTGCCTGCTTTTGAGGCCTAGCTATTTGAGTCGCAAAATAAAAGCTGATCTGAATTTCTGCAGAAAGTCACGAGACGCCCATTCTGAATTAAAACGTTTATTGAAGCTGCATTCACAAAGCAAAAACTGATGAGCTGACATCATTCTGTCGGACATGGCCAAGGTCGAAAGTGAACTTTTTGTCAGTCCTTAACTTGGCATCCGCGGAAGTTGCACTGTAAGACTATGGAAGCTGCGAGGATGACTTAAAACAAAGTTGCAATCGCAGGAAGTCTCTGGCTTCACGTGGAAGAGACAATGGTCTTTGTAAGACATGATTTTGTGGAACTTTTTAAGAATCGGGTGACATGTCACTTGTCACTCTCAGCCAATGGGACGTCGAGTATTTCTGAAAACTTTCCTTTGCTAGTTTAGTTAGCGTAGAAAAGTATAAAAAGTCATGCCCTTAGGGTTGGGCTGGCTGCTGCTTTCTGACTTTCCGATGAGGGTGATGTGCTGCTGGACTTTGCGTGGAGCACGTAAGAATCCTCAAAGATCTTTACTTTAATTTCTGTCTATTTAGCTCAGTTAGGGAAATAGGTTTTAGAAATGCTAAACTTTATATAATTTCTTTAAATTTGATTAAATTGCTTAAATTGTATTTTTCCATATTTCTTACTATCATGCTTGCTTTATTGCAAATAAATTTCATTTATAAAACTTACAACATATATACCATAATTTAGAAAATAAAATCTTACTTTTGACAAACAAGCTGGTCTTGGTTATTTAGAAGTATAGGTTACCTTTAGCTAGATCACGTCGCCTATAGTGGTCATTTAAATGATTGGGTTTTATTCTAATGACAATATTCTTTCTGCAAATGTATAAAATGTTTATAGTTTGTAAATAATGTGTATATAGATTTATTTGACCACCTGATTCAGTAGGCCCAAAAATATATCAGGTTCATAAATGGGTCCATGTATAGTTTAGAATTTTGTTTATAGGTTATGAAATTGGGTAGCGTAGTTTATGATATATTTTCTATAGCCCGCTGGATCACTGGTCACCATGGCTTTGTAAATGATGCAGCTAGTTCTAAAGATGGTGCTGGCTGGCATGGGGAACTATTGGCATTTCGCCAGGGTGTTATCTACCACCTTCTCAATTGCTTTTCTCACTGAATTGGGAGCTCTGTGAAATACCCGTAAGCAATCAACAACAAGCATTTGCAATGCAATCGATCTCGCCTTTGGGACCTTATATGTGTTTAGATATGCAGCACATTCGCCTGGGTGCTGAAACATCTACTGTACTTTAACATGGAGGGAAAGTAAGCACGAAACTGCGTGACATGCCAGGTATGGGAACACATGGAGAGAAATATTGCCTTTCAGTGATAAATGGTATAGTCCATCGCTCTGTTTTCAATATAAAATCAGGGCCTTCGGTGGTCCTATCACTGAAAATACAAGATTTGAAAAAAATATTAATATCTACAGGTGCTCTTGGAAGACATTTTCTATGGACTGGAATCTAGAGAATGCTAGCGTTAAGGGGTGCTGGATAGTGAATAGTTTAATTTACTATTCCAACTCCAGTCCCCGTGGATAGTAGGGAAGGTGTTGGATAGTAAATTAAATCTATTCCCTATCCTAGAGCGCCCCCAGCACTATGCATTGTAATAACATGCGTTGTAATAGTTGCGTCGTAAAGGCACTGCGTGGTAAAAGTTGCGTTGTAAAGGATGTTCCCCTAATTCTTACTTGAGGTTTGTGTTGCTCATGTACCATGCTGCGTGGTGCAAACGCGACGCAAACCTTCTGGTAAACAGTCCTCTTAGTTATTCTGAAGCATCAAATTGTAAATGTGCATCACGTGCACTGGCTCTTTCTTCAGGAAATATCAAACACATGCCATCTCTTTAAATGCAGCCCAAGATTATTTGACTTTTCATTCTTTCGGAGATAAATCAAGAAAACAGATTTTCTAAATTAATGTAAAAACCACTAGCCCAGCTTGCTCATTTCCTGTCTGTTCATGGCAGGCGATCTTTACAAGGTCCCGGGTTTATTCTCGAATGGCTATTGGGCCCATGTTTCATTTTTTAAACAACCGATTTTGCTCTTATTTTTTACAACTCGTGGAGGGAGGGAGAGAGGCTGTGACACCCAATCTCCACCTCCGCCATGAATACAAGTTCTTAGGTTACCGTGAGCTTATTCTGGTCATGTGGCGTCGGCACTCTAGCAGTCTGACCTCCAGAGAGCCTCCCAGACAGTGCCAGCCCCTCAGGAATCAGGTAATGGTGGGATGTGCAGTCCATCATTCAGCATTCCTTACTGGCAGCTCAGATAGGCCACTCAACGCCGACAAATGAGCAGGCATGCCCACACCAGCCACCTATCACTTGGCAACCCCCTGGGGCAGGTGAGCGAGTCTATAGTGAGTAGGAACAGACTGGGGCTGAGACAGTAAACGGCAGCCACCTCCGGGCCCTGCTACTCCTGTTCTTTTTGCTTATAGTAGTATTTTTTTCACTTCAGTCAGTGGATGGATATGAAGGCAGAACGCTTCTTTCGACTTGTGAAACTGTTGACCAAGGAGAGGCCAAAGAATGAATGGTTGTTGATTGACACTCCGCTCTTTTCTCTCATTCAAATTGTATTTTCTGAAGTAGAGAGACTTACGTTGACTTGGACGTGAAGCCTACAACCATTCATCAGTCCATGTACTCTCCTGTTTGCCTATCTGCACCTGTGTGCTTGGTGTCTAACTCTATTTCTCCCTCTGCAGTTTATTGGCACCAGATCTCTCTTTTTCGCTTTGTATTTCTTTCTGTCTCTTCCTATCTTGTGCTCTCTTTCTCCTCTGCCCACTCTGGGAATCATGCAATCCTATCTGCTAACTTTGTCTTCAGTGTTCCTTCCCTCTTCTGTGCTTCTTTAATCTGTTGTGTTTCTTATTTTGTGGTTCTTTTTGATCCCTTGCACTATATTCAATCTAAAATGTCTGCCTTCTTCCCTCCTTTTCCTTCCATTCCTAGAAAACAGGGCAATTCCAGTAAATTGAGGATTTGGGGGACAGTGACCGAAGGGAAGTATGCACCCCTGGGGATACTGCGAGTGGTGTGGTCCGGACGACTGCACATTAATATCGGGCTACTTTCCATTAAAGGAGGTAGTCCGATGGGTTATAGATAGAGTGCTTTGGGCTACATAGCCACATTTTCCCGACGGGGTACCTCAGGGGTCCTCAATCAGCCCCATCTTATTTAATGTTTACATGCGGCCACTCTTGAACGTCATCAAAGCCCACAGTATTAGTGTGTTTAATTGTGCAGATGATACCCAATTGGTAGTGTCCCTGGTAGGCGGCCATGCTGACTCTCAAGAAACATTTCACAGATGTATGTGTGAAATGGTGAATTGTTTGAGAAACAATTCATTGCAACTTAATAATGAAAAAACGGAGATACTGCACTGTGGAGTGGGCAGAGTGCCGTCAGCTTTACCATCTGACTTCTGGCCTAGCCCTACAGATGTCCCCTTGGTACTCGTGAGTACGGTACGTAATCTGGGGGTCAGTGTCAATGATAAGCTTAACCTGGAATCGCATGTCAATAAGCTGGTTGGGAACTGTTATACTCTCATGAGAGGACTCCGGAAGGTGCTGATATTGCTACCTCCTCAGGCTAGAGGTACAGTGGTTAGTTAGGAGTGTTATCCTTAGCCGCCTGGATTACTGTAACACCTTGCTACTGGATTCCCCGAAATATTTAATGACGAGGCTCTAGAGAATCCAGGCGGCAGCAGCAAAGCTTGCACTATCAAGAATACGTCGGTCATCAACATCTCTGGCGTTAGCTGAGCTCCACTGGCTCCCGGTGAGCCAAAGGATACTGTTCAAGTCTCTGTGTATCGCATTTATAGCGCTTCATGGACTTGGGCCCAAATCGCTTCAGGGTAGGTTTGGCTGGTATACACCTGTATACAGCCTACGTTCTTCGTCAGCTAATCTGGCAATTATCCCGAGGATTAAGAGATCTACAATGGGGGAAGAGCGTTCGGCGTAGCAGCCGACCCGCCTATGGAATAGTCTCCCTCTGGAATTTAGGCAAATACAGGACCTACTGTTGTTTCGGAAGAAAGTTAAGACCTGGCTCTTTCCTAGAGCATAATCGGCTGGTTAGTTCCGCAGTTTAATCCTTAGCACATTACCGTATCTTTGCGCTAGGATGCCCATTGGGTTACAGCTCGCTTTGCAAATTCTGATACAATACAAAACAATGCAGGTGACATGGTGAACGCTGGTGTAGGAGATTGTCAGGAAAAGTTTGTCCCACCCTCCCACTCCTTCATTATGGACTAGTCATGGGTTCAATGCCAGGAGGAAATATCTTGTTTAGGAGGTGCTCTGGTTGGGACAGGTGCACTGGGGGGTCGGCTGCTGTTCATTGTTGCTTGAGACAAGTGCATGGCGGTTGGCCGGAAAGTTTACATGGGTTTAGGTATGTTTTATTGCTGTTGCAATGGACGAACTAGGTTGAATGGGAGAGTATGATCAAGCTCACACCTGGACAAGGCAGGAAGTTAAAAGTTACACTATAGGAAGTTAAGTTGGTTAGATGTTAATAGATGCAGTAATGGGCTGCAAGATTTATTTATTTATTTATTTATTTATAAGTTTTGTATAGCGCCAGCTAGACCCGAGGGTATCAGAGCGCTTCACAGCAGGTACAATTATGCGTCTTACCAGCGTGGGCAGAATCCACAGCTGGTAAACTTAAGAGCATTGCATACAAATTTACCATTCAGTTCTTGTGGGAGGAGTTCGTTGGTGATAGCGAGAGGGTGTGTATCAAGAAGGATGAGGTGTGGATGTAGATCTCGGTGATTATAATTCTGAGACAACTGATTTTCATCCACAACAAGGTTGTGGTGAGGTGTCGAACTGATTCCGGAGTGTCATGTGTTCTTCTCATGAAGTTTTTAGGCTGCGAGCTCCGCAACTCTGGAACTCTCTCCCCTTGACTCTACGTAGCACATCTAATCTACTGGCTTTTAGGAAGGGCCTTAAATCATGGCTTTTCATCCGCTAGGACGTTCTCTCTATGGTGCTGGATTCCCTGAGCCCTCTGTAATGAATCTATCTTCGCTTTGTGTTGTCTGTCTTTTTCTGGTCACCAATAAAAAGCGCCGGGACACTCCTTTGGAGTAGCCGTGCGCTATAGAAGACCAATTTAACATAACATAACAAGTTCAGATGCACTCTAGGAAGAGGGCTTTGAGTAGGGTCTTGAATTTCGGGAAATAGGTAGTCGTTCTAATGTGGGAGGGGATGGAGTTCCACATCTTGGGTGCATTTCCCGCAAAGGATTTAGTTGCGGTTTTGCGTTTCCGAGATTTCAATGGGATGAGAAGGAACGTGTTGGAGCTTCTGAGATTCCTGGACTGGCCGGCCTTTTTGAGTTTAGCGGCCAGGTATTCTGGTTTGCCTGTGTGAAGGGCTTTGTGCGTAAGGCATGCTGTTCGGAAGTTGGCTCGATGTTCAATTGGGAGCCATTTCAGCTCCTTGAGTGCGGGAGAAATGTGATCGAATTTCTTGGTTCCTGTGACCATTCTTGCTGCGGCATTGAAGGTGGTTTTCAGGGGGCCTAGGTGAGATTTGGCTGATCTGGTCAGGGCTGCCATTCCATAGTCAATTCTGGAGAGCACCAGTGCTTGAGTGGCCTGTTGAAGGTCTTTCGGAGGAAGGAAGGGTTTTATTTTGTAAAGAAGGTTCAGATTGAGAAACGCGCTTTTGGCAGATCTAGAGATGTGTTTTTTCATGTCTAGTTTGGGGTCTAGGGGGATACCTAGGGACTTTACCGAGTCCGTTGGCGTGAGGGTGCCATTGAGGGCATCGACGGCTTTAAGCCATTCTTCGATTTGGGGGTTTTCGTCTCTGTTGGAGATGAGTAGAACTTCAGTTTTCTCTTGATTAAGTTTAAGGTGGTTCAGTGAGAGCCATTGTTGGACCTCTTTCAGCGTGCCATTTAGTTTGTGCATGTCGTCCATGGAGGTGATTTTCAGATAAAGCTGCATGTCATCCGCGTAGAGGTGGAAGGGGATGTTGGAGTTCCTGAGTAGTGTGGTAAGGGGTTCCATGTAGATGTTGAAGAGTTGGGGAGAGAGCACTGACCCTTGTGGGACTCCTCTGATGACGGGTAGTGGGTCTACTGGGATGATATAGTCAAAGTTTTTGATTTGTATTCTTTGCGAGCGGTTGTGTAGAATGGAGGAGAACCAGTTTAGCACTGTCATTTCAACGTCTGCCCTTTCTTGAAGAACTTTGAGGAATATGGTGTGATCAACTGTATCGAAAGCGGACGATAAGTCAAGGAGGATGAGAAGGCAGCATTGGTCTGAGTCAAGTGATTTGTGTAGGTTGTGATTTGTGTAGATCGTCTATGACGTTTAGGATTACGGTTTCAGTGCTGCATCCCTTTCTGAATCCTGATTGATGTGGGTCTAGGAGCTTGATGTTCTCCAAGTGTTCTCCAAGTGTTGGGTTAACTGTGGCAGGACACATCTTTCCAGAATTTTGGATAAGAGAGGTAGGTTCGACACGGATCTAAAGTTGTTCATATCCTCCTGTCTAGCCCTGTTTTTTTTAGTAGCGGCGTGACTTGGCCGACCTTGAGGCAGTCAGGGATAGTTCCCGAGCTCAGCGAGCTGTTGATGATCTTGCACCAAATTGGGGCTAGGATAAGTTTCAAGTCTTTGGCCAGGTTCGTAGGAAGCTGATCTAGGGAGTGGGATGACGGTCTGGCATTGGCGATCAGATTGACTATCTCTGCTTCCTGAATGGGAGTGAAGATGGACCAGTGAGTGGGTGGGTTCATTGGGGTGCTGATATTTATTGCTGGCGTCTTGGTCTCCCTATGAGAGGAGGGATTTGTGCTGAGAGAGAGATCAATCTTGGCGATTTTTTCGTTGAAAAAGCTGGCAAATTTGTCGCATTGTTCTTTGGAGGCCACTAACTCAGATGTATTCGGTTTGGATGTTTGGCTTCTGATGATGTTAAAGATTTCTTTGGGTCGTTTTTTTGCATTGTCTAGAGCGGAACAGAAGAAAGATGTCTTTTTGTTCTTGATGTGCTTATTGTAGTTTCTGCGCGCTGCCTTGAGTTGCTCACGGTGGAGGGAGGAGTGATTGCTCCTCCAGATTCTTTCTAGGGATCTAAGATGTCCTCTTTCATCATTGATGTCAGAGGTGAACCAAGATCTGGAGGGGCTGCTTCTGGGTTTTTTTAGTTTCAAGGGCGCCAGGCGGTCTAAGGTGACCCTCATGTTGGAATGGTAGAGGGAGGTGAGATCTGTGGTTGAGAGGTGCTCCGTCGTGCTCGGGAGGAGCGTGCTTAGTTCTTCCTCAAGGTTGGCCCTCGGGACTTGAGCAGTGTTCCTGGCCCATTTGGGAGGAGCTTGTTTTGTGGGTTGAATTAGGGCCGGTTGGTTGATGTGGAAAAGAATAATGTGATGATCTGACCAGTCTACTGGGATGAAATAATCAATAGTGATAGTGTTTCCGTCCGAAATGATTGCGTCCAGTATCGCTCCTCTGTGGTGCGTTTCTTCTGAGCAGTGTTGTATCAGATTATGTTCTAGCAGGAGGCTGTTGAGAGATTGAATGGGCGGGTTATTTGTTTCATTCCATCTTATGTTGAGATCGCCCAGGATTATGCTGTTGGCGTTGTTGAGCACGCAGTGGGTGATTAAGTCAGAGAGCGGCGCTCCAAATTCCTTGGAATTGCCTGGAGGGTGGTACAGGAGATGGCAGAGTATCGATCTGTTCGCGCCTGATTTGATGTTGATTGAGAGGCATTCGAAAGAGCTATACAGGCACAATGAGCTTTCCGTGATAGAGAAGATACTTTTGTGAATGATAGCGATGCCTCCGCCTCTCTGCTTATGTCAGTCTTTGTGGGTTATTGAAAATCCGGGCGGCACCAGCATGTCCATGATGGGGTCGGACAAGGTGTTGAGCCAGGTTTCCGTGATGAAAGCTATATCAAGGTCGTGGGAGAGGATGGCTTCTGCTAATTCTGTTGCATGTTTGGAAGCAGATCTGCTGTTGATGAGCATGCATTTGATGGGGGGTTCTTCTTCAGACCTCAACTTGCTGGGTTGGGCTCTGGTTGGGGAGGTTAAGTGTGCCGGGGGTCTAGGGATTCTAGCAGGGGGATGTTCCCTACCCACTCCTGTAATTACTTGAATCGAGGACTTGGGTGAGGAGATCAACGAGGGGTCCTGTGTTAAGGCAGGTGGAGTCCCTCTCTGTGAAGGCTTTGTGGTAATGTGGTCGGGGTTAGCGGGTTGTTCATAAGAGGAGGCGAGTGTGGTCGCTTCAAGTGGGAAAAGGTGGGTTTCGTTCTTCTCGGTCTGTCTGCTCGCATCTCTGTCTCTGGTTTAGAGACGGGCGGACGAGATCTGGGGGGAGCAGGATTCAAGTTAGGGGGAGGCAATTTGTTCATTGTGGGAAGGGCGGGGTAGGAGGGGCAGCGGGCTGTTGGGTGGGCAAATAAATTTTAGCTACGGAGGATAGGGTTTCGTTGAGGCCTCGGACCAGGGTTTCGAGCTGAGCTTCCAGAAGGTTGAGGCGATGTGACATGTTGTTTGTGTGGGAGGGAGGGGGAAGGTGGATGGTGCTCTTTGCTGGGGAGGAGTGTGTGGTCCTGTCTTGTTGAAAGATGGTGGACAAGCCGCGTGTAACGTTGTTTCTAATAGGGTTCAGTGGAGGAGGGGGAACTAACTCTGTGTTTTCAAGCTGAGCTTCAAGAGGGCTGAGGCGATGCGATAGGTTATTTGTGCGGGTGGGAGGGGGGTGCTGGGCTGGGGAGGAGAGTGCGTTCCCGTCTTGTTGGATGTAGGTGGGCGAGCTGCAAGTATCGTTATTTCTAGTAGGGTTCAGGGGAAGTGGGGGAGCTATCTCTGGCCGTGAGCCTGGCTGCGCTATGGGTGGTTGTGGGGGGCGGGCCATGGAGCCGTTGTGAGTGGGAGAGGGGCTCCTCTCTGGTGTGCTGACTGTGATTGGTGGTGGGGTAGTGTTGGGCAGCGGTTGGAACCTTCATTGCGGGGGACGGTTGGCGGTAGATGTCGTTGGAAGGCGGGGCAGGGGCTCGGGGAGAGGACTCATGCGGGGTGCTATGTCTTGATGGGTGTTGGTGTTTGCCCGGGTGGGAGGTCCGCAAGTGTGGTGTGATACGGGATGTTGTCCTCTACAGCGAGAGGAAAAGGGAGTCAAAGAACTCGAGGTTCTTGTTTTTTGCCTGTATCAGGATGGTGCCATTCTCGAAAATGGTAATGGAGATGCAGCCAGTAAGGGATTGGTGTTTCTGTAGGTGGATAGATAGTTTACGGCTGTGAGCTGTGATGGTGGTTTTGGAGACGAGTGTAGTAGTCCAATACAGTAGGAAGTAGATACTTGCAAGGTTAGGTTATGTGGGGGGGGGGTGAAGGGGTGGGGGTGTAGGACAATGGAGAGTTGACGTTTTGTATACTGAGGCTTTAGTTTTGTAAGGCGATGCCTACGAAATTGAATGATGCGCACCTGTTTCAATAAAGCGGCATTTTACACACAAAATTTAGTTATCAGTGGTCTGCGCCGCACACTGTCACCCAATGGCCACTGGACTGGCGGGACCCCACTGGGCACTGCAGCAGCAGCTGAGCAGCGCCTCTGGCTTCCGACGCCTCAGCCCCCCTCGGTGCAGAGGACAGGGGCTGATAGCACTGCAGGCCTTTTACATTTGGGAATAGATAATCAAATGCAAGTTTTCCGCAGCGCTCACCCGGCCCTCTTCTGCTGTAACCCGGGGCTTGCAGACTCACATAGGAACTTGCGAGGGTGGATGGGGTGGGACTGGAGGCAGTCCTGTCAAGCGTCACGCAATAGGTGTGACACTCACGCATTTCAGTGCGGTGATCCGCATCACCGCACTGAAATGCATTGTCACGCATTTTGCCACCACCTGCCAGCCAGCCAGGCGCGCCACCAGCGGCGTCTGTGCCCGGGCTCTGCTGCTCCAGACGTGCCCGGGCTCTGCTGCTCCAGACGTGCTGCTTGCTGAGCCCGAGTTCGTAAATAGTTAACCGGTCTGCTCTCAGCCTCTCTGGAGTGGCTGAGAGCGCTACAATGTGTCTCTTCTTCACTCAGCTGCAGTTGTTGTGATGCCCTGCTGTCAATCACCGGCGTGGCACCATGGGGGCCGGGATTATAATCCGGATGTGCCGGCGGTAGAGTGCCGTCACGTCCGGTCTAGGAGGAAGTAGGCAAAAACGGCGGGGGAATCTGAGTGCAGGCAGGAGACTTGACTTTCTGGGGCCCTCGGTCTGTTATGCGGGCGGTGGTGCAAATTTCGTCCTGGCTGTTAATTACTCCCCCTTGCTGAATGCAGTTGGAGAGGAGTCAGTGATGACCCGGGTTGCTGCAGTGAGTTATCGGTAGGATATTCACTGGACGACGGCCCCACTCAGCACTCTCCCTGAACAGTCAGCCTGGACGGACAACTATCACTGGAGGCGGGGCGGTAGATCCGAATTGTCGAGCCTGCGGTGTGGCTTAAGGCCTGAGCCTGCCTTGCACACTGAGTGTGAATAGCCTGCAATTAATCAAGCGCCACCGTCCTCCGGCCCAAGTAAGTACCAGCCTGCGTTTATGACACAAATGCAAATGGCTGCGCGCGACAGGCAGCTCTGCAGCTGCTGTGCCTCCCGGTGTTAGTTCCTCTTAGGTGACAGTGAGTTGCTAAGAAATAGGCCATTCGGTTTACAAACTAATGATAAAGGTGATTTATAGTTTGACATTGGAGTCGCCGATAATAATACCTTCTCTTTCTTATCTACTACTTCGTACCTCGGACCGTGATGAGCCTCAATTGTACCTCGTGAGGAAAGTATGTAAGGGAGACCTGTAGTATCCTGGCATGGCTGCACAGCATGTTCCACTCTTGCTAATTTATTTACCATATATTTACCATGTTTGAAACTGTTCTTTTCATTGTGAGCCTAATTGGGGTAAACGGCAGAGTGGGCCTCTTTCGATTACAAACGTGGGAGTGAAATATGAAATGCGCGTTGATGATCGGGCAATGATGTTGACACCCTATGTAAATAGCCTAATTTTACTCTGCTCCATGGAGGAAAATGCCCCACTGTATTCACACCCGCTCGCTGCATTTTCCATCTCTACTGAAGACTTCCCCTAATCACTAGCATTCCCATGCCCAGGGGGAGGGTCAGTGAGAAGGGCCACCTGTACCTTCCGACCCGTCCCCGAGCACTCCCTCTGTGCTCCACGCCCCTCCATTCTGCTTCGCAGGCACAGAGCCGATCAGGCTGCACTCTGGTCACAGAGACGCCTGCCACAGGCCTAGATCTGCCAGAAGCTGCACTGGAAGCCTCCCGTCCGTTTGCCTTCTGTTAAAAAATATAATAACCGGAGAAGCAGACTCGGGGTTCAGTCTGAGGGTGTGTTCTGCCAAGGCGTGCCAACCGATGCCTGCACGATGCTCCTCTGTCACACTGCTACTACCCCCTGCAGCCCCCACAGTGCTACGGAAGTTTTTTTAATCCATGCAGCATGCTTTTCGAAAGAATCGGCATTCTGTGGTCTGGTGACCTTGGATTTGTCTCTCATAAACTGGAAGAGCTCAGTACAAGAGCAAATTCTACCGGCTCGAAGGAGAAGAGTCTAAAACTCAGACTGCCAACTGTCTCTTTAAATGTAGAGCACAAAGCAAACATATTAAGGATTACTTGTCACACCTGAACCATTACCCCCAGGTCCCTCCGTCCTCGACACCTTCATACTTACAAGTGGAGATGACCATCTCCCGACAGAAAAAAACAAGAGGAATGCTGGGACACTAATACTGACCTTCACCCCGGGAGTACATAAGCAGTACTTACCCAGCAGACCTCCTGTTCTTTTTTTCTGTCTGTCGACAGAGTTGATGGTGTGCTGGTGCTGCTCCTGCTGGGCTTGAGTGGCGGTGCTTCTCTTCTCCCCCCGCCCTGCTGCCTGGCTGTGTGGGCGTGGGGTTCCCTGGACTGCCTCCTGGCCTGCCGGGCTTGCTTGGAGTCAATCTTTTTCTGGAGCCGGTGTTTGGTTTGCAGAGTTCCCGGCTTTGCTGTGTGCTGCCTGCACCTATCGGCCCTTTGTGGCTGGTGCTGGAGTTCCCGGTTGCTTCCGGGTCGCGGGCTCGGCTCCCCGAGCCTTGCCGGGGAGGCGTGCCTCGCTGGATGTGCTCCTGCCGGTTTCCTGGTTTGCTTGCTGTTGGAGTGGGGGCCTTGTTCCTGGGGTTGGCCCCCACTCCGGGTGAGTCCCGCTTGCGGAGTTTATGTTTCTTTTAACTTGCGCTGCTTATTGGCGCCGTGTTTCCATGTTTGCTGGTGCTGCCCGGTCTCCGTGCTCGATGCGGGGCAGGGACTGGCCACGGATAGCTTTGCTGGTTCCCCACTGACTGTTGGGGATTGGGACTTGCACAGGCCACGAGCGCGCCGCCCGGGTCCGGGCGTCTGCCGCGCTCCCGGTTCTGGTTTCCTTGCCGGTATTGTGTGTGCATTGTTTGGCTTCGCTTTTGCCTGCTGTGTCCGTGTTTTCTCTCCTTTGCAGGTTCCTTGCTCCCCTGACTACGGAGCGGCGGCACCACAGATCTTCCCGGCGGTTCGAGGAGCTGCTGCAGGACAGTGTTCAGCTCTTGGTGAAACTCTGTCGTCTTGTTGCCGGTTGCTGGACATACACGGTGACGCGCCAGGATTGTAGGGATGGGAGAGCCCGATATTCTTTGGGTTTGTAACGTGGGGCCACATAGGATGACGTGTTTACCTTTGTGTTGGGTATCAATATGCATCTGTTATTTCTGCGCCCTGATGCCCCGCTGCTGGTGTGGCCATACGCTTGCCGCTTGCTATTGTTTTTTGCCCTTGCACTGCTGTGGTCTCGTGCGCTGGGGTACCGTTTTTTAGGTCTCCTGGCGTTTAACAGCGCGTCAGCGCTGTGTCCGCCAGGAGATCTATTGTTGCTGACTCTGCTCCCCAGGAGACAGCACCTGCCGCGCGCATTTCGCAAAAGGCGATCGGCGCAGGCCACGCGCGCGCGAACGCGCTCGCCGTGGCTGTCTCCTGGGAAGCGCAAGCATACCCAGGCACACCTCCCCCTGCACGCATGCGCAAACACGCACACATACACGCACGTAGAGACATCCCCCCCCCGCCGTTGCACACACAGACACACACACACGCACACATACACGCACACATACAGGCATCCCCCCCTTCCCCGCTCACCGGCACTACGTTCTGTTGCAGCCTCCGACCGACCGACCGCGGGGCTCTCCCATGCCCCGCGTCACCACTGCTCCTCCAGGCACTCCGTGGGCGCGGGCTTCACAAAACGGAAGTCCCGCCCCACCATAGGTTTCGTTTTGCACGCACGTCTTGTTTTTGTACTCGTGCGTGGTGACGTGCCCTCGGGGGAGGAGGAGGTCGTTGTTTTGGGTTTGCGGACAGTCGCAGAATCGAAAGCAGACTTTCAGTGAGTGTTTTTTTTCATTTATTGCCTACCTCTGCCTATCGTTGCCTCTTCTTGCACCTCCTCTTCCTCTCTCTGCACGGCACCTCCCTTTCCCCTCCCACTTCCTCCGATCTTGCTAGGTGTCTATCCTCTCCCCCTGCCATCTCTGAACTCAGACTGGATCGCAGTTTTCCCGTTTTATATATATGGTCATTACTACTACCTTCTGGTGGGCTTCCCCACTCCATGCTCTCTTCGGTGTTGCTCATTTTATTGATCCTCGTCCCACTGGGTCTCTTCCTGCCTCGTCTCCCACCAATTCACTCTTCTCATCACCCTATTTTCCTTTACTTTTTCCGTGACCTACATGTATAGCCCACATTTATTTACCTTAATGTGTAGCTTTCTTATTCTACCTACTCTTGCCTCATCTAACATCCTCGCTTCTTACTTAGTTTTAACCCCCATTCTTCCCACTCCCCGCTTCTCTCTGTGCTTCCTTCTGCGCACCCCATGCCATGTTCCATTTTGTCCAGATATGATCTGTGTTATCAGGCCGACTGTGCTGTTTTGAGTAATCAAACGTATGTGCTTTTTACTGACATATGATTAAAAAAAACGTCGTTTAGAGAATTCAAGTCGGTGTCAAGTGTTGTCCATGTTTATACCCCCTGGTTGTTGGGTTCTCGTCGACTCTAGTTTTAAAGGTGGCAAACTTTTGAATACCTTTCCATTCACTTTCAGTATTGACTTTAGTTTAACGGCTTTCAGGAGGTTCTGAAGAGCACATTAGTTAGGCTGCTGAAACTTTATTTGACCATAGGTAATCCTCCCGTTTTGTTTTTTCAGTCGCATGTACTATGAGAGTGACTTTAACGTACCAATCATGGTACACTTTTTGAATGCCTCTGTGGCAAATGTACAGATCGCTCGTTTGTATGGCATCGACAGACTGGATTAAATTGGCTGACTGGATAGGCCTTTCGGTCAGTCCGAATCCCCATTTGTGAGGAGTGTATTCTTTTGTACAATAAATGCCCAAGCGCATGTCTGTAGAGTGTGGCAAGCATAGTGGCCTTGTCGCTAAAGATGTGAAGGAGCAAAAGGACGGACTGGAGGGACCCGGTTTTCAATTAATTGTCAGGCTGCATACAACTGGGCTTTCTGCACTTCGTCTAGGAATTTGACTGCTGCATAGTACTGAAGATGTTTTCCTGTTAACTGTTCGTATTTTCGTTTGCTTGAAACGCCCTCTGCGTTTTTTATATAGCTCAAGCAGGCTGTGTATCCGGATCAAGGATCTGGCAAATACTATTGTACTGGGTGGTTGTCAGAGCTTGGCACCCAGCCGGTCTCCTGCGAACTGGCATGACCCTGCCTTTGGGTGGGACGGGCAGGACCAAGATCTGACAAGGAACCATACACACCCGGAAAGGGTCAAGTACTGTCTGCACTTCAATTATCAGTAGATGTTAAAATAGGTGTTACATTTCTGGCGCCTTTTTGTACTTAAACTGTGCAACAAGAGAGCTCTCCGAAATTGGGAGCAAAGCTTTCATCTCTTAACAGTCTCTAAATGAAAGTCAATTTTTCTTTCCTTTCATAGGGTTGCATTGATTCTTTTAAAGTACTTTGTCACACAAAGGCTCCTGTTTTTCCCTATTGCACCGAGCTATATAAAGCATGTGATATTTATTTTTGGATTGGGAATCAGCAATTGTTATGCAAAAAAATGTGATACATGTCAGTGCAGTTTGAGATGTCCAGCTGTTTGTTGCAAAGGCGCTGCGTACTGACTTACTACTATACATTTTAGGTCTGGCGTTAGCCAAGTGCAGCTGACTTTACTACCTTGAGATATATTATATATATTTATTCCGGCCAGCCCTCTTCATCCAATGCTCTGTTATTATGGTAGTGAGTGCAGAGTAGTGAGTGCAGAGTATTGAGTAGTGAGTGCAGAGTAGTGAGTAGTGAGTGCAGAGTAGTGAATGCAGAGTAGTGAGTGCAGAGTAGTGAGTAGTGAGTGCAGAGTAGTGAGTAGTGATGCAGAGTAGTGAGTGCAGAGTAGTGAGTGCAGAGTAGTGAGTGCAGAGTAGTGAGTGCAGAGTAGTGAGTGCAAAGTAGTGAGTAGTGAGTGCAGCGTAGTGAGTAGTGAGTGCAGTGTAGTGAGTAGTGAGTGCAGAGTAGTGAGTAGTGAGTGCAAAGTAGTGAGTAGTGAGTGCAAAGTAGTGAATAGTGAGAGCAAAGTAGTGAGTGCAGAGTAGTGAGTGCAGAGTAGTGAATGCAGAGTAGTGAGTGCAGAGTAGTGAGTAGTGAGTAGTGAGTGCAGAGTAGTGAGTAGTGAGTGCAGAGTAGTGAGTGCAGAGTAGTGAGTAGTGAGTGCAGAGTAGTGAGTGCAGAGTAGTGAGTGCAGAGTAGTGAGTGCAAAGTAGTGAGTAGTGAGTGCAGCGTAGTGAGTAGTGAGTGCAGAGTAGT
This sequence comes from Lissotriton helveticus, assembly GCF_964261635.1. Taxonomy (NCBI): domain Eukaryota; kingdom Metazoa; phylum Chordata; class Amphibia; order Caudata; family Salamandridae; genus Lissotriton; species Lissotriton helveticus. The sequence goes on along the minus strand of NC_136061.1, from coordinate 163,136,775 downwards.
GAGTAGTGAGTGCAAAGTAGTGAGTAGTGAGTGCAAAGTAGTGAATAGTGAGAGCAAAGTAGTGAGTGCAGAGTAGTGAGTGCGGAGTAGTGAGTGCGGAGTAGTGAGTGCGGAGTAGTGAGTGCGGAGTAGTGAGTGCAGAGTAGTGAGTGCAGAGTAGTGAGTGCAGAGTAGTGAGTGCAGAGTAGTGAGTGCAGAGTAGTGAGTGCAGAGTAGTGAGTGCAGAGTAGTGAGTGCAGAGTAGTGAGTGCAGAGTAGTGAGTAGTGAGTGCAGAGTAGTGAGTGCAGAGTAGTGAGCTGCCTCAAGTGAAGTACTCTGGTACCCAAGGATGACTAGCAAACAATATTATTCACAACATTGCTTACTATTCAGCAACATTTGACAGTTTGCAACTCATCTTTATACAACAATTCAGAGTTTGATAACAAATTAATGTAACACATTGTAATGTACAATGCCAATAGCTCAAACTTTAAAGCTGGGAGACCTATTGCATTGTAAATGCTTGTCTTTCCTGCTTTGTCACGGGAGGACGGTGGTGTTTGTGCAGTTTTTTTCCACAGGGTTGCGGTGGGGGCCTTGTTGAGCTGTTTGGCCCCTGCTCTGGCTGTTTTCTCCCCCTTTTTTTCTGCTAGGGGATCCTGTTGCCCTGATGGTGTCTGGCCTGCTGTGGTGGCGGGCGGCCCTTCTTCCCTTCTTCCTTTGGGATGTCTGCTGCTGCCTTTGGGTGCCCCGCGCTGCTTCCTTCCTGTGGGGGCTAGGTGGCGGGTGCTTCTGTGTGCCTTTGGTCGCTCTGCTGTCCTGGTGATCTCGGTGTTCTAACTGCCCTTGCTGGTGTGTCTTTACTTCTTTCTGTATTTGCGTGTCCGACGCTCCATGTGCCTATTGTCTTATGCTCATGTTGTGCCGTCTTGTCCGGGCGGGCCCCCTGCTCCTTCCTGTGACATGCTAAGTGCTGTTGGTGGATGCTTCTGGGTTGGTTCTGCTGGTCGCAATCCCTCTCGCACGTGTCTGGAGCCCTCTCTGTCTCTTTTCGTCCCTTTTGGCCCTGGCCTTTCCACGCTCGGCCTGTTGGGTTTCGGGGGTTGGCGTCCCTGGGATGCCGTTCTTTTTTGACGGGCTGCAGGTGGGTTTTGTGGCTGTTGGTCTCGGGCACTGGGGTGCCGTGTTCCTTTCCCTGTCCCTCGCCTGTCTGTAGGTGTTCTGGGTTGGCTTTGGCTGCTCGTGCACCTGCGCCCTCTGGTCTGTGTTGTTTTTTCCATGTGCCAGTGCGGGCCTTGTTATGCTGTTGGTCCCCGCTCTGGCTGTTTCGCCCCCATTTTTCTCTTCGTGGGCTGGTCCTGGTTGTGGGGGCTGGCTGCCCTGGCTTTGACGTGTTCCGGCCTCTTGATCGCCTGGGGGTGCCGTGGTTTGTGTGGGGTCCTCCTCCTTGGGGTGCATGCGTTCGGCGCTATGCTTCGTCCCCTCTTCTTTTTTGGCTGGTCTTCCTGCTGCTTCCAGTGCCCACGCTGCTTGCTTCCTGTGGGTGCTCGGTGGGGGTTGTTCTGTGTACTCTGTTGCCCCCCCCCCCCGCGCGGTGGTCTGGTGGGTGCTGGTTGGCCTTGCCCTCTGCTGCTCGTCTGTTTGGGGGTGGCTTCTTCGGCTTCCTTCTCTGTGGGTGGCCTTCTCTCCTCGGTGGGCTGGCTGTGGTGGCCTTGCTCCGGTGGTGTGCCCTGGTTCTTCACCTCCGCTTCCTGGCTTCTTTCAGGTTGTTCGGCTGCGCCTGGTTCCTGTCCATGGTTGCTTGCCGGTGTCGTGCCGGGGGTTCTCTCGGGTGCTTTGTCCCCTCTGCCTGCGCTTGGGTGGCTTGTGCTGCCTTGGGTGCGGCTGTTCTGTTTCAGCCCTGCCTGCTCCTGTTCTCGTCTGTTCCATGCTTGGTGCCTGTTTGTGGTGCCTGCATGGGTCTTCCTGTTGGTGTGGGCTTCCCTTGCTCCCGCTTGGGGCTTCTGGTGTTGTCCGGGGGCTTTTCTGTGTGATTGGCTTGGCTGCTTCGGCGCTGGCTTCCCCGGGGCTGGCCTTTGGCTGTCTGCCCCTCCTGTTTCTGCCGGGGTGCCTGCCTGGTTTATTCCGGGCTGGGGCCTCCGGGCTGCTGCCGGTTCCTTTCTTGCCTCCTGTTCACCGGGTTGATGTGCTGTCCCCGTGCTCCGCTGTCTGCTCTGTGTTGGGCTTGGTCGGGCCGGGTTGGTCCCTGCCTGGCCTTCTGGGGCTGCTGGGGGCTGTTGACTTCCGGGTCCATCTCCTGTTTTGGGGGTGTTTGCTCCCTGGGTTGTTCGGGTCTCGTCTGGTTCCCTTGGTGGGTGCCTGGCTGTGGTTGCTGCTGCTGCTGCCCGCTCCTGCTTTTGGTGCTCCTTTTTGGGCTCTGCTTCCCTGCTGGTGTCCCTTTGGGCCCTGGCGGGGTGTTCTGTGTTGGGGCCGCTTCCTGGTGGTTCCTTCTGGGCCTTCTCCTGCTGTTGGTTCTCTTCCCGGGCTTGTTTCCCGGTGTTGTGGGCCTGTGTGGGGTTCTGTGGCTTCAGTTCTGCCGGCTTCTTGCTGGCTGTGTGTGTGGGGCTTCAGGCCTTCTGGGTTTTCGGGCTGTGATGCCCTTTTTGGCCTGCTCTGGGGGTTGTTGCCGGCCTTTTCCGGGTTCTTCCTGGTTCTGTGGTCCTGGCTCGCTCCTTCCTCCCTTGCTTTCCCGGGCTTTGTTCCCAGTGTGGGTCTGTTTGGTTGCCCCTCCGTCTATGGTTGGGGTGCTGTTCTGTGGTGCTAGTGCCTCTGCGTGCCCTCCCTCCTGGCTGCGGGTTGTCTGTGGTTTCCTGCTGCTTGGTCCTCTGCTCTTCTTCTGGGGTTTGCTTGGGCCTGCTGTTCCTCCTGCGTGGTCGGGTTGCTTGGCTCTGGTCCTGGCTTCCCGGTTCTGTTGGGGTTTGTTGGCCTCTTTTTTTGCGGTTTGCTTGGCTCCTCTCCGGCTTTGCTGGGTTGGGGCCTTGTGGTTGTGGTCTGGGTGCTGTGCTCCCGAGGCTTTCTTTTTCCCGCTGCTCCTGCCCTTGCTGCTTGCCTGGCCTGGGTGTGGGGTTCCTGTGTCTTTTGGGCGCCTTCTTTGTGCTGCCCTCTGTGCCTCGTTGGCTGGCTGCTGGGGTTTCCCGGTTGCTCTGTGCTCCCCTCCTGCCTTGTGTTCCATCCCTTTGGGGTTGGGGTTTTCAGGGCTTGTGGTTGGTTTCTATGTTCCCGTCCTGGTTGAGTTTTCTTTGTTGCTGGTTTCCGGTCTTGTTGGCCTCTCCTTGTTTGGTGGGCTTTCGGCTGGGTTCTGGGGTTCCTTCCCATCCCTGTCTTTTGGGTCGGGTTCTGGGTCCTGTTCGGCTCCTGGGTGCTTGTTGCCTACTGGGCCTCCGCGGTGCGGGTTTCCTCCTCGGTTCTCTTGGGCTTGAGTCCTTTCTTTTGGGAGTTTGGCCGTGTTTCTGGCCTGTGCTTCTCCTTCCTTTTTTGGGCTGGGCACTTGTGCCTGCGCTCTGTTGGCCGTTCCTTCTTTGGCTTTCTTCCGGGTTGTCTCGTCTTCCTGGTGGGTCTGCCTGGCCCTGTGTGCATTCCTGCTGGTTCTGGCCTGGGCGGTCTTCTCCGGTGGGTTGTTTTGGCTGGTCTTGGTGTCCTGGTCCTGGTCCAGGTCCCGGTTGCCGGTTTCTCGGGTTGGCGGCCTCCTTTCTTTGGAGCTCCGGTCCTTGTCCTTGCTGTCCTCTTCGGGTTGCGGGCCGGCCTGTTCCTGCGGTCTTCCTTTCCTCCTTCTCGGTGCTCCCTTGGGTGGCTGCTTTTGTTGTGGTTTCCTGGGTGTGCTTGTGCGTGCGGAAGGCCGGGTGTTCTGCTTTGGTATTCTCCACTTGTAAGTATGAAGGTGTCGAGGACGGAGGGACCTGGGGGTAATGTCCTATTACTTACCGGTAATCTTCATTACTCCGGGTCCCGTAGTCCTCGACACCTTCATGCGCCCCTCCCTCCCTCCCGGGCGGCCGGCCTTCCTGTCTGGGCTTGTTAGTACAGGAGGTCTGCTGGGTAAGTACTGCTTATGTACTCCCGGGGGGAAGGGCAGTATTAGTGTCCCAGCATTCCTCTTGTTTTTTTCTGTCGGGAGATGGTCATCTCCACTTGTAAGTATGAAGGTGTCGAGGACTACGGGACCCAGAGTAATGAAGATTACCGGTAAGTAATAGGACATTACTGCTCACCACTCCCTGGCAACCTCAATGTGCATAAGCATTTCGTTTATCCTAGCATACGTGTACTAGTTTAGCATGCACAGTGGAACCTGTGGGGCACAGAAAGACGGGGATCCTCAGCGAAGATGGAACACATGTTGCATTTAGGGCCCCCCTGACACTACTTATCACTGTACTCAGAAGGTGCAGGGCGCTCGCCAGCAACAGTACAGTAATTTACAGCAGAGCACTTCAGTGTTCCATTCCTTAACAGAGATCTTAGTTCTAATTCAACTGAGCTGTCCAGCGCACGTCTGGCTATATTTACTTGCTGCGATAGCCATGTCCAGTGCCTCACATTTGCATTCCCCCTTCCATTTCTGCTTTTAGCCATCTCTCTCTCTCTCCTTCTCCTCCAGTCTCACTGATACCCCTTCTTTTTATCTCTTTCCCTCTCTCCTCCTTTTGTCTACCTCTTCCCCTCTCCCTACTCCCACTGTATCCCTCCTTGTCTCTCTCTCCTTCTCTCCCTCAGTTTTTTTTCTTCTTCCTTCTCATCCTTTTACCTCCACCTTTTAGAAATGTATACATACATAGTCTGCAGTGAATGTCATGTGATGTCTTAATGAACAGCCTGTATTTTACAGCATGTTAAAAACTGAACATGTTCAAAACCGCATGCATGCCGTATGCACTATGGTATGTACTGCCACTGTCCCTGTGACTTTAGTGCTAAAAGAATGATCATAGCTGTGACCAAGTGTGTGTTTCTGTACCTTCTTTTACGTTTGCGGTTTATTTCTCGAAACTGCCGGGGGTCTTTAAAACAGGTTTCAGACAGCCATAAACTATCATCTATGTTGTATGGGAGATTATTGCGCCGGCCTCAGCCTGTGAGGATAATGCGGAATGGTGCTAGACAGTCTGTCTGTGCACGTGTCAGCTGAGACAGTGTGACACTTAGGCAACTGAGATGGCTCAGTGGGTAACTTGTCATGTTGGTGCCTTACACATCCTTCCTGTTGGGGCAGTTCAATGTGGACAGAGACCATTTCTGGTGCTTTGCGGCACTTTTAAGATGTTCTTGGAGTTTCTTGTTGCTCAAATGGGTGTACTTTCTGATATTTACATGTTTCCCTCATCTTCATTGCTTGATTTTGCTTGCGAGAAAGTGTCACTCCTAGTCATTGAAATGTCACTCATAATTACACTGACATTTCGAACATGTCACACATAGCAATCTGAAACCTTGGCAGCTATGTGGAGGGGGTAGGTGAGGTGAACCAAAGAGTGGCTCCTTTTTAGCCTGAGAGTCCTACAGGACCTCTGGCTGAACCCGAGCCAGACATCTGTCTAGACCCTTTAGACTAGAGGCTCGCCCACCTCTTAAGTCCTTGAATATGTGAACTATGTCAACATGTGCATGAATATAGAGTGCTACAAGAAAGAGGGCACGCCTAATGCCTTTGTCAGCTCTTGTTTTGAAGCGCATGCCCCGCTCCACGTGTGCGGCTCCACCTATGCTCACGCAGGCGCTAAGAGGGGGCCGCAACACAGAGTTTATTTCTGTCTTCAAAGCCCATCTGTTCCTAAATAGCCGGCTTTCACCACACCGCAGTGCGCGCGCAGACTCACCCTCTTTGTGTTTTCCAGGACTTTTTGATCCGGCTTTCCGTAATTGGGGGGGTTGGCGTAAGGGTCGTAGCCCAGCTTGGCCAGCATGGGCGCGATCACCGGCATGTCCCGCAGCACGTCCGCCGGGATCCGGCCCACCCACTTGGACAGCGCCTCCACGTTCACCGGCTTGATGACCTGGTCCGTTGACCTTTCAACTCTGAGGAAAAAATACAAATAGCATCAGAACGTTCGAAAGTTAATGCATCTTTAAGGTTATGTGTATGAATTAACAAGCATATAAAAGCCTGGCACATTAATTATCAGAGGTGTAGCTTGGTCAGTAAGATGGAGCGGGTGAGGTGTTATTAAGGGGTTATCTTTGTGGGGTGTATCAGGGCGTGTCAGAACTTACTGCAATGTAAACCATAAAGCAGGCTCCTCCCAGGTGCGATCAGCACCGGGTTCTAAGCACTAAAAAAGTATTCTAAGGCAAGAAAAAACATGGGGTCTGTCCACGTAAGTGGCCTCGTTATTAATGGACACAGGAGGCTGCGTGCGATTAAAAATCTATAAATGTCGGTGAAGGTGTGTGAGTCCCTGCAATGTGTGTGGCCTGTGGCTTATTGCCCCGCTGCCTGCCGCCCCTTGTTGCAGCCCTGGGCGCATCATATAAATTCGTGATATAAGGTTCTCACTAATCTTCATAAAAAAAAACTGGCACATCCCATATGCATTCCATGCCCCATTACTATATTATGGCTGCTTCTCTCTGAACATCTGCCAGCCCTGACTCAGACTTCCTGCCTCTCTGCGTTCTCGCGTGTCTGTGTGGGTGGAGGCCCCTGACATGGGAGGGCTGAAGCATCCATTCATCTTGAGGTTTTCTATAGCACGGACCACGTCTGTGTCAATATCACATCATTTACAAGTCAGTGTAGTAAAAAATACGGTGTGAACTAAACAGTACTGGGAGCAGTACTCACAGTACTTGGAGTGACCTTTTAAAAGGTTATTAACACACACTGGGATTTCATTTGCTCTTGAGGTCAGGAAGTTTCGGGCATTTATATTACAGTATGTTATGGATTCAGTGTAGGCACAGTTAGAAAAAAGAAACGTCTGAGGCACACACAAGGCCGCTGGAAACATGCAATCATGGGACTACAGAGTTTTCCACATAACTATACATTTATCACACATGCGTGCCACATAGTCCACCACCTGCTGCATTATTTATAGATTTCCACAAAAAAGTGTTTCTATCCAAAATGGATCAACCGTTATTATAAGAAACAGTACCCCTAGAGTAAATAAACCCAAACGGAAAAGATTTTCTAATATCATTCAACACAAAAATTCTTCAAGAAAACAAAGATCCTTAAAATCTTTAAAAAATGTATTTCTCTTATCCATTTTTTCTCATTCTGCGTATTGCAAATAACACCTCTGAAGTTGTATAAAAATATATAAAATAATATTTATTTAGTAAATACTGCAGGATCACAATATCCCCCAATAAGATCTCTGATCAGATTTTATGGAAACACGCTACGTTTAAAAAACAACATGAAAAACACAAGAACTCCCATCTCCGTAAAAGGGATTACAACTGATTTATACAATTATTCTTTTCTTTTAAAGATAATGAGAGCAGTTTCTCAAAGGCCTAGAGTGTGGAGGCAGAATAAATCCAAAACAGAAGACCAGTTCAAACACGTGACTTAGATGTGCAGACATCCTATGACAAGGTGAGTGCACGCGCAGCGTTAGTTTCTGCCGCGTGCAGCATCAATGCCCTCAACAGGAAGCGGGGCAGCACGTGCACACATGTAACTGACACTGTTTCACTCTTGGAGGTGGAAGGGACTGTGTTGTTTAGTCGGACTCCCTGAGTTTCCAAGCAAGACAAAATTGTCCTGAATAACATTTTCAACAGCATCTGGGGAATATGTACATTTATCATTCCTAACACATGTTCGGGATCCTTCTTGTATCAATGTGTGGTAAAATTATACAATAGCGAGGTAACTACCCCAGACAGTGGGGCATTTCTTGCCTTTTGTCTCTGCACAATTTGAGCCTCCACTACCGCATAATCCCAGTGGTTCTGGTTATGAGCATACACTCAGCAGAGGCAGGCTATCCCATGAGGCCCAGTTTAGGAGAGACAGCCGGTCTCCAGTGTTTAAGAAGAGAAGCCCACATCTGCATGACATTTCCAGTGAGGTCACAGAGGCCAGAGGTCATGCCTTACAAGTCAGTCTCCTTCTTCCCCTCCAGCCAGCCCCTGAAAATTCGGAAGTTGGCTTCTCTTTGAAAAGAAGGTTCAAGTGTCAGCCTGGGGTGCTCCAAGAAGAGGTCCCGAGTGAGAGGGGAGGGGGGAGGGGGGCAACCTGGTCTGCTGATCAATGGTAATTGGCAGCCAGTTGCAGCCGGCTGACACGGTGCTCAGCCAGGGGCTGGAGGGGTGGGCATGTTCTACACGAAGACTGTAATGCAGCCTGCATGGAGAAGGGGAAAGTGCGCATGACTGGTTTGGGCGGTCTGAGAGGGCCGACCAAACAGTCACTGCACACTTAGGAGTGGGCAAACCACTCCTCCTCTGCCCTGTTTGGACCGCAGAGCAGCCACGCACACCTTGTCGCCCGCAAAGCAGCAGGAAGCATAAAATGATAATAACACAAAGTTATTTTGATTTTATGTTTCTATTAAGTATGCCATGCAGTGCTTAAAAGCAGTGGGGCAACACTCCTCCGCCATAGCGGAGGTGCCGCTCCTGTTGGCTGCTTGTGTAAATATGGGCTCTCCATTCTTTAACATCTTCAATTGGAGACCTTTCAGACCCCCCAGCATTACTTGTCCCCCCTCTGGCTACTACCTGCTCCCTCTTCACCCAAAGCTCTTCACCTGCACCCCCTCCCTGTTCGTATCTTCTGTAACCTCTCCCTTGCTCCCTCTCCCTTCTCTCTCCTCCCTCTCTTCAGTTCCACAACGCCCCTCCATGTTGTTCCTCTTTTCGATCGATGTCCACCCTTAAAGCCACACTTAAATCGCAGCGCCGTCCCTCAAGGCTCACGCGCTAAACTGCTATATAGACGTGTCATCTTTGAAAGACGTCGGCACCCACATGAAAAGCGTCAGGTATGTCCTTTAGTTGTACAAATAGTATCTTGCTCAAGGCTTTTATTTTAGGGATTTCTTTCTGCGGGGAGATGATTGATGCTGGGTTTCGGGTGTGCACTGCGGTGCAATGAAAGAGTTCCGCTGATACAGGACATGGGCACTCGCACACATTTCCCCAGGGGCCACAAAGTAAGGTTTGCGGTGTGCCAGAAGGCCACACTGATGCCAGCACGGTAGCAGTGGGGCTTTTTGTTAAACTGTATATGAGTCGCAATCCCTCTACCGCACCTTGGAGTAAGCCTTCTCTGCTTGCTATCACTACCCTGGGTGAGTCAAGTGTAAAAAGAAAGTAACTTAACTATTGAATTGGAATGAAAAAGAATTGCACAATGTGAAACCATGAAACCTGGGATTAATCACAGCTTCCACACTTGACAAAATTGTGTAATCCTAAACAATATCTAATTTCATGTTGCCTCCTTTTTCTTTATTTTGACATTTCAGAGCACCTTGAAATATACGTGCATAAGATATAAGCTGTTTAAAACTCTCTCTTGTGTTTGATTTGTTAAACTTGAATGTTGTCCATCTATAATAACAACCCACACCACCCATAGGGTTCCTTGTGAGCTGTCACCTGACAATAATATGCCCACCACTAGAGAGGGGCTTTGGCTCCACGCATGTTAGGATCTAGGAGTACATGTTTTGATTGGGCAGACGTTGTGTACTCCCACCAAAATGAGCATGCTTTCCACACATCTGTGATCATTTTGTTTATTTATCCAGCTGCCTGAGCTTGAACTTTCAGGGCACACATATGACATTGTAATGCTATTAAAGTGTTTTAGATAACTAAATAATTTATGGTGTTTTCTCTGGCAGCTGCACAGATAGATGATTGTCAGTCATTAGCCTACATGAATGTTTAGGTTGGACTTCAGTGTGCAACTGTCATCTGACTTTTTCACTTACACACAACTACATATCTATTCCCATGATATTTAGATGTACTATTTCAAAATATCAAACAACATTCCTATAAAGGCAGCCCTATAGGCATTACCAATGCTTGTTATTTTGTATATTTTATTTGGGGACGGGGCATATATTAGGTTAAATTACACGCAGAGATTCGCATAGCTATGAATCAGCATTGGTAAGGCCTTGCAGCGCTACTGGAGGTTGGGGGCCTGCACACCCTGCTCATGAGGATGCCTTCAGAAACTGCAACCTGTTTTATGACTGTTTGAGTTACATCATCAGTAGTGTGTGTGATAAATAGGCTCCTTTTGTGTGTATGGTTTGGTTGCATAAGTGATGTAATGACTAGTATTGTTTGGTGTATTTACAAATTCAGGTCCGTGCCATCTGGGAGGAGTGGAGTGGTATGTGCACTTACCGCCTATGCGTTTATGCCCAAAGTACTTTAGAGAATGCCATCTATTTAGTGTTTGCATCTTCTCTTTGAACCACTCTGGCTGTGGGATGTTGGCTTACTGTGTTATATGTTTTCAGAAATTGGCAGGTTGGTTTATGAAGTGTGGAGTGCTGATGGGAGCTTACTGGGGTCCATCTAACAATTTAGTTGTTCTGAAGCGTGTTGGATGTGTGTGTTTTATTGACTGTGTGTTCTGTTGGAGTTTTAGTTTCTTAATATTATAAATATTGCTACTGTCCTAACCCTAACGCTGTCCAACATTAGGGAATATGTTAGCGGTGTTGAGTGGGTGCTCAGTGTTTGTGCTGGTGGGTGTCTTTGGGCGCCATCTGCACCAATTTAAAGGGACTGTGACTCTTTTTCTCCTGTCTGACAGGGTCCCAACGTCACATTATCACAGGAGTGCCTGTGTCAACCGTATACCAGGACTTGCGCAGTGAGGTAAGAGGCATGCATGCACAATCGGTGGCCTGTTCTTGTCCTTTGCCTTCTATCCATACTTTCACTATTCCCTATTTGTCCATTCTTCATTGTTCCAGCCATTCGCCCTTTCGGTAAACAACCTTTACAACGCAACTTTTACCACGCAGTGCCTTTACGACGCAACTTTTACAACGCAAACCATTACAACGCATTGCGCTGGGGGGCGCTCTAGGATAGGGAATAGGTTTAATGTACTATCCAACACCTTCCCTACTATCCACGGGGACTGGAGTTGGAATAGTAAATTAAACTATTCACTATCCAGCGCCCAAAAGCATTATGCGTTGTAATGGTATGCGTTGTAAAAACAGCGTTGTAAAGGCATGCGATGTAAAAGCATGCGTTGTAATGTCATACATCCGCCCTTTCACCTACCAATACTTTCACTCTTGCACCCACCCTTTCATCCTTCCATTGAGCCATCCTTTAACACTTTGATCCATTCGCCCTTTCACCTATCAATAATACCACTTTTGCACACACCCTTTCATTCTTCCATCTAGCCATTCGATGACACTTCCATCCATTCACCCTTTCACCTAGCAATATTGTCACTCAGCCTTTCATCCTCCGTTTTAGCCAGCTGTTAACATTTCCGTCCATTCGCCCATTCACCTATCAGTACTTCCACTCCTCCACCAACCCTTTCATCCTTGCATCTAGTCACCCTTTAACATTCCCGTCCATTCACTCTTTCACCTATCAATACTTTCACTCTTCCACCATCTTTTCATCCTTCCATCTAGCCATCCTTTAACACTTCCATCTATTCGCTCTTTCACCTATCAGTACTTTCCCTCTTCCACCAACCCTTGCATCCCTTTATTTATCCATCCATTAGCACTTCATCCATTCGCCATTTTGTCTATCAGTACTTTCACTCTTCCACCTAGCCACCCTTTAACATTTCATCCATTCGTCCTGTCACCTATCAGTACATTCACTCTTCCACGCATCCGTCTAGCCAACCTTCCATCCATTCATTTTCCCCCTTCCGTCCTACCCTCTCATATTTTCTTCCTTATGCCTTTTCACATTTCCTTTCTCTCCCCTTCTGTTTTCCTCCCCTTCTTTATTTTCTCTCCGTATCTGCCCATCTTTTGTCCCTCATCCTTACTTCCTTTCTTACCTTTCTCTCATGTTGACTTTTCCTCCCCTCTCTGTGTTTTCCCCAATTACCATCATGTCTCCTACTGAGTTTCCTTTGATGTGCATGTCAGTCCACCTCCCACTCTCCTCAATCAAGCCTGGCGACCCTATCAGTATTATTTATGAGCAGTTTGTCAGCAGCCCTGCAGGCAGAAGAGGCCCATAAACAACGAATTCACTATTTAGTGGGACTCAGTTCACCAGCCAATTAGGCGGAGTGGCGGCCCTCACTTAAGCTGAAGTGGGGAGTTCATTACAGCACTGCTGGGTGATTGGTTGCTGCCATGGCGAGGATGGATGACGGTGCTCGAAGGTTAGCAGGTATTATCGTCCAGTTCAGGAAGGGGGAAGCAGAGCTGACCCTGATGGAACTCAATGAAAGACCAGTAAGTTCACACAGATCTCTCCAGCAGGCTCCACTAGGGTAGAGAGGATGCCACGGGCCCTAGGGCAAGCAAGAGCATGTCCCCTTAGACTGCTGCTTGGGTAGTAAAATCCAGCATTTTCAGGGTTCAATGGGCCCCTGAGGGCTCTGGGTCTTGGTGCCACTGCACCTGCTGCACCAATGGTAATTTACCCTGTCTCATTAACCCCCTGGCTTATCAAGAAAACAAAGGCCTGTGCAGGGAGGTTCCTAACAGCTACTAAAGTTATAGTCTGGAAGAAATACCTAGCAGTGGAGTTTTCAGTTAGCAGGGAAGGTTTTCACTACGTCTCCTGTTTCTGCCCTTTTATTGCGCTGTGTTTGTTTTATTAACCGTAGAGAATAATATTATTAGCGTGCTTTATATTGTGCGAGCAGGGAAATGGTGTAGGGAAATGACACCAAGACAAATTCTGCATATTTCACTGGGTCGGCTGGAAGCCACATCTGACTCAGAAATAGCTGCTGGAACAGGTATTCCCTTTATTTCCTGCACTGGGTAAAATACACAGGGCCAGCTCTGGGGCGGTGCGACCGGTGCCACCGCACCAGGCGCTGACTTAGGGGGGTGCTGTGTTTGCAAGTTTATTATGGTTTTAAAAGCACCTGCTTCTGCGTTCCTTGCCTCCAGCAATTTCCAGGCAACAATAAAAATGTCAAATAAATCCTGCGATTAATGTTCATCCTGGAGGAAGACTGGAGTTTTGTCTAGGTGAGGATTTGACTCATCATAAAGTAGCACAGAGGGTTAATATGCTTGCTGCAAAGAACGTGTACCATGCAGATCACAAAGTGCATGTAATGTAAATAGGTCAGTGGGTCAACGCTTTTATAAGAGACATCCTTTTGTAACTTTCAATGTATAAGTTACAATCTTAATATAGAACAGTGGGATATTAACTGTCATCAAAGAACTGCATGCACACTGCAAAATATGCATAGAATAATGTTGTAAAAAGGGTTCATGTGGGTAAAAATTGTAGCTTTATTATTAAAGAGAGCCCCCAACTATGGTGTTACGTTTTAAATTCTGAGTTTGTCCTTCTTCAGACCAAGCACTCTTAAACAACACTGCCTACCAGTATGGGTGACATGTCACTCCTACACCTTGTAATCTTCTGGCTTATGTTACATTTCCTATAAACTGATTTAAACACCAATGATTGACTGTCTTTGTGTAATGTGTGTGTGATGCAAAGTGCTCTGACACCCTACACCGGTATGAGTGGTGCTATATAACTAATTAAATGCATCTGAGAGAGAGTGATTATGGAGACTTGAGGGGCACTGTTAAAAGGTAGTGGTGATGAGGGAATCCGTGGCAGAGGTGGTCCTTGGGGGCACCAACAAACAGCTGTCGCACCAGGCGCCACCATTGCTATAGCCAGCCTTGAGCTACAGTACCAGAGAGTTCAACCAGTTCTTCAACTCATCTTTAATCAGCTGCACTGACGTCAATTACTGCATCAATGTTTGTTAGACTTCGCTCTGGATCTTCGATCCGTTCACTACCAAAGCACTACTTGAGCATCTGCCAATTTTCTGACATCTACTTTGTGGGCAAAAGAGTCTGGGCCTGATTTAGAGTTTGGCAGGTGGGTAACTCGGTCACAAACGTGACAGACATTCTGTCCGCCGCATTACCAGTGCATGGGATATAATGCATTTGCGATACGATGGACGGGATATCTGTCACGTTTGTTACAAAGTAACATACTCGCTGAACTTTAAATCAGGTCCCCTGTAATTTTAGGTCAGGTAATTTTAGGCTGCTCAACCATGTAAGGCTAAAATTGTCATCCTGCATGAAGTGTGGAGGAGCACCTGTGTGCCACAAACCTGGCACGCGTGTCGCACCGCAGCAGCCATTTTGTGTTTGTACGTTGCTTTAAGGCTTCATCCCATTAGGAGCACTGAGCCAGCATTGTGGAGCAGTGGATCATCAATGCACTTACCTAGTTCTACTAACTGCATGTGCCATTAGCAGACATGCAGGGTGCAAATGCATCACTATCTTTTATGCTGGTGACCCCTCTATGAAATGGGGCAAAATGGCTAAGGTTTTCAACAATTACCTGTTTGTCGTAGATGGAAAGCCAGTCATCCAAAAAAGCATCATTATTATACTTGCACAGTGTGGAGGGAGAAAAACTATTTTAACATCAGCTGTCAAAAAGCCCCGTCACAGAGTTATAATGAAGGAGATTTGGATGCCTTGGCTGAAACTGTAGAAAGATTAAGGTTTCACTTAATTGGGTTTCACTCTCTCAAATGTAAATGTAAATGTAAATGTAGTATACTTGTAAAGCGCACAGCTGCCCCAGCAACGGGGCGTCCCGGCGCTGTATAACTCTGGGGAACCCGTCCTGGCTTTCCCTGTGGGATGGTCCCTTGCTGGGAGTCCCCAAGGGGGAGCCAGGCATCCCCGGAATTGGTGGGGCCATTGTGGAGATTAGGCAAGTTAATGCCCAGAGTTGCAGAGTGGAACCCCTGATTAGAGTAAGCACCGAAGCGAGAATTATCGAGTCCGCTGACCAAGGTCCACAACCCTGCCGCGTCGGGAATTGAACTCTGGTCCCGGGCTGACTTCTGCTCTCAGGCCTGCCGCCTCTAACCAGTGAGCCACACTACTCAACTCAATTGGTCGCTCGCAATCGTTTTGCCTCCAAGGACCTGTTTCCATAAATGCGAGGGAGCTGAAAACAGAAGCCTTGGTCTTCTACCTTCAACAAACATTGGGAAAGCCAATAGGTCTCGCCTGTACAAGAGCTATTGGCTTTGTCAGTATGGTTTAGGCATGTTTTACATCAGCTTGGCTGAGGTTCAGCATGACTAAAAGTGGAGTAGAAGAGAGTGGCGTGGTCTGGAGTGGAGTGGAGTACCGTAGAGTGTCGTGGAGTGACACAGAGTGTTGAGGAGTTGAGAAATTGTAGAGTGAAGTGTTGTGAAGTAGAGTGTTGTGCAGCGGAGTGAAGGTGAGTGGTGTGGAGGGGAAACGTCGTTTTCAACGCCGTGTTTACACCGCACGACCTTTACCACGCTGCTATTACAACGCAAGTCGTTACTACGACTTGCGCTGGATGGCGCTGTGGGATAAGGAATATAGTAATTTTATATTCCAACACCTTCCCTACTGTTACGGGGACTGGTGTTGGAATATAAATTATAAGATTCCTAAATCCGCGCCCTCCAACGCAAGTCGTTGTAACGACTTGCGTTGTAATCTCTGCGATGTAAAGTACTGCGTTGAAAACAACTGCGTTGTACTGACATACATCCGTGTGGAGTGGTTTAGACTGGAGTGGTGTAGAGTGAAAAGGAGTGGTGTAGAGTTAAGTGCTGTAGAGTGGCGTAGAGATGAGGGGCATAGAGTGTCGGCACACAGAGTGTCACAGAGTGAAGTAGAGTGCTGTAGAGTGGAGTAGAGTATCACAGAGTAGGTAGAGTGGAGTGGCATAGAGTGGAGTGGAGAAGCATAGAGTGGGGTTGAATATTTTTAAGTGTAGTACGGTGGTGTGTTGTAGAGTGTAGTGTAGTAGAGTGTTGTGGAGGGTCATGGAGTATCGTAGAGTGGAGGGTCGCAGAGTGAAGAGTCGTAAAGTATCATGGAGTGAATTGGGGTGCATAGAGTGTTGTGTCATAGAGCATTGTAGAGTGTAGTGACGTAAAGTGGAGCACCACAGAGTGGGGTAGAGTGTTGTAGTGTGGCGTAGAGCAGAGTGGGTTAGCATGCCGTGGCATAGAGTGTAGTGTCATAGAGTGTAGTGTCGTAGAGTGTTGTGGAGGGCCATGGAGTATAATAGAGTGGAGGGTCGTAGACTTAAGAGTTGTAAAATGCCATGGAGTGGAGTGCAGTGTAGTAGAGTATCGTAGAGTGGCGTAGGATGTGATGGCCTAGAAAGGAACAGTGTCACAGAATGGAGTGTCATAGAGTGGAGTGTCGTTGAGTGGGGGAGGCGTATATTAGAGAGGTGTACAGTGAAGGTGTGTGGAGTGGAGTGGGGTATAGTGGAGTGTCGTAGAGTGGAGTGATATAGAGTGGCATGGAGTGGCGTAGAATGGAGTGACAGAGAGTGGAGGGGAGTAGGGTAAAGTAGAGTGGCATAGCATACAGTGGAGTAACGTATTATAGAATGGAGTAAAGTAGATTGCCGTAGAGTGTAGCACCGTAGTATGGAGTAGAGTGAAGTAGCATTTCATAGAGTGGAGTAAAGTGTCAGAGTGGAGTGGCGTAGCATGGATTGGCATAGAGTGGTTCAAAGTGGCATAGAGTGGAGTGTGGTTAGTGGAGTGGCGTAGAGTGGCGTGTTATACAGTGGAGTGGCATAGAGTAGAGTGGGGTTGAGTGGATTAGATTGGCCTAGAGTGAAGTGGTGAAGAATGGCATAGAGTCGATTGGCATAGAATGGCATAGAGTGGAGTGGCATAGAAGGGCGTAGAGAGGAGTAGCGTAGACTGGAGTACAGCGTTGTAGAGTGGAGTAGCATGCAATGTATTAGAGTGCCATAGATTTGGGTATCGTGAAGTGGAGTGTTTTAGAGTGGAGTGTCATAAAGTGGAGCGGAGTGTCATAAAGTGGAGCGTTGTAGAATGGAGTGGCCTAGATTGAAGTGGCATAGAGTGTGATAGTGGGGTGTAAAATAGAGTGGCATAGAGTGGAGTGTCATAAAGTGAGGTGTCGTAGAGTGGAATGGCATAGAGTGGAGTGGCGTAGAGTGGAGTGGCATAGAGTAGAGGTACATTCAGTGGAGTAGAGTGTCTTACAGTGGATTCTTAGAGTGGCCTACAGCATTTCCTCCAGCATGCAGCAGTGTTTATTTATTTGAAAAGTTTTATATAGCGTTGGCTAGACCCGGAGGTATTAGAGCGCTTTACAAGAGGATCAGCGAGTTACAGGTTACATCAATTAAATCAAAGAATCACGGAGGGAGGAGGACGGGGAGGGAAGGAAACACAACGGGAAAACAAGGAAAACAATGTCAGATGACCGGCTGGGTAGGTGACGGCCGAGGGGGGGGAACCAGGGCCAGACTCCTCTATAGCTGCATATGACAGCTGCACCGGGCATCGGCCAGGGTTGCTCGTGCACCGAGGTAAGTACAAACAGTTTTGGTATGCGCCCAGGGGGCATCATCAAAAGTTCATCGAAAGTTCCACTGGGTATGGGCCCTGTTGATCCGACTCCATGGTGTGTACAATGTTCTAGGTTTCAGTCCGGGGGGGCATCGTCATAGATCAATTGGCAGTACCCATCCCGGATTGTCACATAATCTGACTTTGAAATCAGAGAAAGAAAAGTAAACACCAAACTCCCTCTGAAGACAGAGCCTGACATTTGTCCTCTGTCTTTGAATGTATGGCAAATGTGACAAGAATAAGATTTAAAGGCCAATTTATAGAAAGCAAACACTTGTGGAAGAATAGGAGTTAGAGAGGTGGTAAACCGGCTGTGCTCTACCGAAAGGACAAATACATGCTGGACAGCCCGAAATAAAGCCAGCAAATAGAAAGCAAGCAAATGTGAGATACAAACCACAGAGCTAATGTTATTAATTCCCAGGGAAGCTTTTGGAATATCCCCAAGAGCTCTTTAGCAAACAGACACCCTTCAACCTAAAAACCGGCCTCATGTCACAGCTGCTAAAGAAACTACCAATGGGAAAAAGAGCTGCCTAGCACTCCACCTGGAGTGGAAGGCGATACAGCATGAGCTCTTTGAAATAGGTTTGTACTTTCCTGTGTGCTTCTGTTGTTACATGAGCCCGCATGTAAGAAGGCCCAAGGAATAAGTTATTTTGTTTGCTGTGAGGTGCTGGTTTGATGTGTCCAAAAAACAAGATCACGAAGTCCACACAGTTCAGACAAGTACTAAAAATCCACCTTTCTGAACTGTGTGGACTTCGTGTTCTTAATTATTATTATTATTATTTTTTTTAATTATTATGCTCGTATTCTGCCTTTCCTGGGTGAGGTTTCACGAATTGTTTCTCATTCAAATATTCAGGAGGAAGCCCTAAGCGCTATGTTGTAGGCCGGTACATTAATACATTAGGTAAAACACGGCGAAATAACACTGCCACTGCACCATTTATTTAATGACGCAGAGGTTATGGGTCCTCTCTCACTTGCCTGACGGGAACCCCTGTCCTTTCTCTCCAACCCGCCCCATTCCTCTTGCTTCCGCCTGGGGCCGCAGTACAGTGTGTGCCGTATCACTGAAGGCTCACAGACTGCAGCATGTCAGGCATAAGCCCCGCTGCTGCTGTTCATTGGCTGCAATAATTCGAGGAGCCCTGCGCACGTGCATGAGGTCATCCGAGGATCACCATCGAACACAAACAATATGAACTCAGCTGATTAACAGTTAACACAAAACCACACGGAGGGTGCTGTATGTAAACAGGAAACACAATCAATAGATAGGAGGCGGGGCCTCAATCCTTGCAGTAGGAAAACTGCAATCAAATGCAAGCCAGAAAGTTACATCGGTGAGTCTATGCGCCTGCTACAGAGATCTGTGCGGCATGTATGATGTTACAACGCACACATTTACAACGCATGCCTTTACAACACAGTTTTCACATCGCAACATCTTTTACAACGCATACATTTACATCGCATACCACTACAACAAATGTTTTAAAACTAATAATAATCCACATTTGTAAAGCGCACAATCACCCGTAAAGGTCTCTAGGCGCTGGGGGAAGATTAAGCAAGCTAATGCCCAGAGTCACATGGTGCTGGGCTAATCTGCCGCCGGTGCCGGGGATCGAACCTAGCCACGGCGCCACACCTCTTCCACAGACTTACAACGCATTCCATTACATCTCATTATACCTTTACAACGCATACAATTACATTGCATTTAAGGTAAGTGTTGGATAGTGTAGGGGTAAAAATTACTATTCTAACTCCAGGGTAATGCAACAGTAGCGTAAGTGTTGGATAGTGTAGGGGTAAAAATGACTATTCTAACTCCAGGGGGTGTAACAGTAGGGTAAGTGTTGGATAGTGTAGGGGAAAAAATGACTAATCTAACTCCAGGGGGTGCAACAGTAGCGTAAGTGTTGGATAGTGTAGGGGTAAAAATGACTATTCTAACTCCAGGGGGTGTAACAGTAGTGTAAGTGTCGGATAGTGTAGGGGTACAAATTACTATTCTAACTCCAGGGGGTGTAACAGTAGGGTAAGTGTTAACTAGTGTAGGGGTACTATGCGTTGTAATGGTATGTGTTGTAATGACATGCGATGTACTGCCTGCGTTGTAGTGACATACGATGTAGTGTCATGCATTGTAGTGACATGCAATGTAATGGATGCGTTGTAGTGACATGCGTTGTAAAGGATGTTGCGATGTAATGACTGCGTTGTAAATGTAGTGCGATGTAATGGTTGCATTGTAAAGGTTGTTTCCCATCTGGGCCAGATGGGAGGCTGCTGATCACAGGTTTACTTGAGTGAGTGGGTGACTTGGTTTTAATCATTCTGTCCTCGATAACCTGAGTATTATTAATTCGGGTATTTGTGACAGGTGTTGCTCCGCCGTTACAAACAGACGTCTGTGGTTCAAAATGGTGGATACAAAAAAGTTACCTTACAAAAGTAGAAATGAACAAAGCTGCCAATAAAACCGGTATTATTTAATGATGAAATGTCTTCCAGGCCCTACAAAAACAACGGCAATGAATCTACAGGGTGAACCACTTGAGCGATCTGACGGCTGCATTTCATTAAAAAAACATCCCTGTTTTCCAGTGATCTGGACGCTGGCGAGCTGCCACCACTCCCTTCCCTCAAGGGGTCTCTGTCTTTATTCCATCAGGCAGAAAGCGCTGCATTTCTTTAGGCTACAAACACGCACATCACCAGATATACGGAAAGAGCATGCATTAGCAAAGCCAGTAGATGTGGGTTTTAATGTGCTAACACATTCAAAGTGAGCGAGACACACCGGAGGGTCGAGCAGTGAGGGCTAATTTTGTAAAGTAGTCCCTCTTGCAGTTGAATGAAGCGCTCCAGTAGAGGCGGAAGTATAAACAACCAACAGCATTTGAGCACAGATGCATACTCCACTGGCTGAGCCAGGATATGATTGACAAAGTGTGGAGCCAATGGCTGAAAGAGGCTGGTCCCAGAAAATCAATAGTCAACAGCCCCACACTATGAATTTAGTAAGCAACAGGTCAGTTTGACAGCTGCGCTTATATATAAGCCCAACCACTCTATGTGTATTATAAACAATAGGTTAATTGACGACTACGCTGCCAAACCCAGACCTAAAAATAGAACGCCCCAACTCAAAATCTTCAAGCAGATGAAAATCTGTCCCTATCGTATCTCACTCATCTAAGAGTTTTGCAAAACACAGAATGCGTTTGCCCTGGTACTTCACTGCGTTTTGCGCACCAGTAAAAGTGGAACGTAGCGGAGGTGACAGTTTGCCCCTTAGCGGCTATGACGTCATGCAAGTCTAGTCGTTTGAGGCAGGGCGGCTTCAGCGTTGGTAGCGCCCGGTGCGACAATAATTTTTGGTGCCCCCATACCCCATGACCACCTCCTCAGATTCTCCCACTTCCACTGGGTAAAAGTGACCCTCATCTCACCAATCATAAGTTATTGCTAAACACAGCGCCCCCCCTGAGGTCAGCGCCCAGTGCGGCCGCACCAGTCGCACTGCCCTAAAGCAGGCCCTGGTTTGACGTCTCTGTTGGCCACGTGGTTCAATTCTGCATAGGTGACAAGCACAAGTTGAGCAAGAGGGCACAGAGAGGCAGGGTCCATCCTTTCATCTGTTAGAAGTCCAACCTAGAATTTTTGGTAAGTCTGATAAAAAAACATCAAAGTAGTGTCTCCTCCTTTCTCAGAGAACGATTCCCGCCATTGGACTTCCGGTTCAGATTGGAAGAGCTAGGACCAGGTAGCTGAAAAATAATATGTGTAAACTCCATTGTATTTTTTTTAGGTCTTGTTTACAGGCAGATTTAGCTGATTATGTGGAAGACCAATTGTCTCTAACACTTTACATCTAGCCACATAGTGGGCTTTGGGTCAACCCCTTGCTCACGATTGGATGGCTTTATTGTCTATTTCATTCCTCCGCTTCCTTTTAATGCTTTGCTCCCGTTTTTTACTAGTCCCGTCTCTGTAGCATTTCTTCTTTACTGAGTTATGGATGGATGACTTGTGGCCTTCCTCTTCTTGCATTCAGGCTGCCATTTTTTTCTTTT
The DNA here is from genome assembly GCF_964261635.1 of Lissotriton helveticus. Taxonomy (NCBI): domain Eukaryota; kingdom Metazoa; phylum Chordata; class Amphibia; order Caudata; family Salamandridae; genus Lissotriton; species Lissotriton helveticus. The sequence continues at coordinate 163,115,108 of NC_136061.1, read as the reverse complement.
TCTCCTAGCACTCTATGTGAGTTCATGTGCTCCTTCGCACTTTAAATACCCTCACCTCTCCATGTCACTCGCACCCTTCCTCCCACAGCTATTTCATTTCTTTCTCCGCCGGCCTTAAAAAAAAAGAATGTAAACCCTCTCCTCCGTCGCTCTTCTCCACTGCTCCTGCTGCTCAGTTATATTGATTTCCACCAGAAACCTACCCGCCACTCGGTTGCTCTCGCACCCACCCCCCCCCCCCCCGCCCCATCATGTTCTTTTTTACAGTTTTTTGGCACCACTTTGCTGCCACTATTTGCTTCCGGCCCGCTCCTTTCTTAACAGGTGCTTACTTCCGCATTGTATTCATAGTTTTTTTAATTTACCACTTTAAGATCTGAGTTCGCCTCAAATAAACTAAAAATATGGCGGTCGGGTGGTGCTGTATCTGCATGCATGTGCGGATACGTGTGAGCGGATATATGCCATCTTAATGGGCTGACTTCGCGCCATGACATATGTGCTACTCTTTCATCCAGCGTTTTTTCCTGTTACCTGTTGCAAAACAGCATCAGTGAAAATAACTTGCAATGCTGCAAGGTCTGCACTGATTTTAAAAGGCGAGGCGGATTTGCTTTCCCAATGCTTTTTAACATGCAATTCTGATTTTGTTTACTTTATTAAATAATGTAGGATTAGTTTAGATAGCTCTAAGATACCACTTCAAGTTTATATATATCAAATAAGAAAATAACATATTTTGCTACTTTTGATAATTTTTGCAGGTCTTGGCATAAAAATACAGTAAAACAGTAGCCAGGGGGCAGCCCTAATATTTCAGAGCTCTCTAACAGTTACACATCAGCCTTTGCCATGCTGATTATGGTTGAATCAATGATTCTTTAAAATACATTTTTTTATGAATCACTTCACATTTCTGCCAATTCGAAGTACTGAATGAAAACCACAAATAATATTATAACCAAATGTAATGCTACTCAATTTATCGACCTCAGAAGAATGGAAGCCTGAGCTGACCTTGACAGGTGTCAGACTCGTGACCTGTAGACCATAGTGGATGTCAGTGGTGAACTTCAACTCACTGAGCCATCTTGCCAGCAGCTCCTTCAAAACAATCTCATGGGGGGCTACTGAGGAAAACACAAATGGAGGAGCATTTCAGCAATAAATTCAATTGGTCTGAATCAACTGTAGCAATATCTGTGGTTAAGAGGGCTCTGGTCCAAGAAAGTTGGCAGCGAGACCCACAGCGTCAGCAGAAAACGCCGGGACGCTCGTATTTACCTTGGACCCAACATTCGTCCTGAACTAGATCCCAAAAGTAAGGATACTGCAGTGGGTGCGTTCCACACACAGGCGCACGTGACTAACTCTTTCCAGATGTTACCCAGCGGCCTCTAAAGCTGCTGCAAGAAGAGTAGGGTTTGAGAGGAGTGTTAGCGCCTCAAGCCTTATGTTTGTCGCATATTGACTTTGAGGGTTAGTCTTTGAGGTGCAGGCCACCAAACACAAAGAGGCATGGAGGCTGGACTCTAAAACAACTGAGCCTATAAGGGGCCAGGCAGGGCCTGATCACTCCCAACTGGAGGGAGGGACGAAAACAAGAGCCCAGGGTGACCTGAGTCCATTTCAACTTAGGTCAGGAACAAGGTAACCCAGGTCAGATACAAGAGCCACGAACACTCTGACACACAGCCACTCACACAGGGCTTTAAGTGGGATGAAAAAACCGAGGGGGCCTCTCAAAGGGGCGTGGGCAATGTAATGAAGGGCGTGGCTTAAAAACACATAAGTTAAAAATCTGTGCTTAGCATAGCGTGCCGCCGACTTGTATTTTGCTGTTTCTGTCATTGCATCCAGATATATGTTACAACAAGTAACATCACACATACGACAAGTCAGGACTATTGGCTTTGTCAATGGTTGTTAGTTGCATGTGATAAATAAGTAGCAACTATGGCTTGTATATAATATTGAAAAATCTTCCACTTAAAGCCCTGGTGACACCACGTCAATTTTGCTGCTCCTGAGTTTCAAAAAGAGAAGGGAAATCCAGAGAGAAAATGGCTATTTAAAGGATTTCCCTTCCCCTACAACGTTCCACTTGTGAGAAGTGAGCAGTGTGAGCACGTGCACATCGATTTGCCTGCTGTCACTGCAGTCCGGAAAAACACAAACGGATCGAGTTTGCCAGGCCACAAAAAAGAGCCCGATAGAGACCAGTTTCGAGGTCCCATTTAAAAAAAACTGCTGGTGCCCAGCATCGGTGAGACCCGGGACACTTAAAAGCCCTGCACCCACAGCATGTGGAAGGGCCCAAGATCTGTCGCTGCTACACAGAAACATTGACACAGAGATCCTGGACTAGAGTCGCCCCTACACAACACCCTCCAAGGGTGTCACTCACACCCTAATGGCTGGTCCAATGGCTGGCGACCAGGAGGAACTAGGAGAGGCCCTTATAACCTTTCACTCCAACAGCCCCAGAGCTAGCGTAAATAATTTTACGCATACAGCGGACACCAAATGGGGACACTGAAGAGACCAGAGTGGTGGCCCGGTGCTGGGTTAAAAAACTACAACGTACCCATTGTATTTTTAATTATAAAGTTTTATATAGCGCATACTAGATCCCGAAGGATATCAGAGCGCTGTACAGTTATAGGGAAAGGTAACAATCAGATCATGAGTCAAACATGGATAGTAAAAAAAATCATAAGATCAAATAGTCCATGCATAACAATTCAATTATAAGTTCAGAGAGGGCAAGAAGGGGGCTATATGATGTAGCGTGGTGATATAAGGGTAGTAAGTGAATAATCATAAACATGAATAATAGTCAATACTATAGTAAAATCTAAACATGAATTATGTGGGGCTTCTACTAAGCATTGAATCAAGTGGTAAGCAACTAATAGAACGTTTACAATCCTTGGCGAGCGCACGATGGGGAAAAAAATGTAACAGAATTCCCTCCTCTCCTGACTGTCCCATCAACATGCTACGACACCTTCCACACGGGGGGAACTGGGCGGGCCTGGATGCCTGGAAGGAGGCGGGGAGAAGGTGATGGGGTATCTCTTTCGGGACGCTGAGATGTTCCCTTTGATGACTTCCGTGCAGAATTTGATCTACCCCAAGGCCTCTTTCTCCTGCACAGGGCTCTCACCACAGCATTTCGGAAGTACTGGGGTGCCGGGATCATGGAGCCGCGAGCACTGGACTGCTGTCGATATGGGACCCTGTCAGCGGGTAGGATCAAAATGGTCTCTTGCCTTTATAGGGCAATACGTTGCGACATCCAGAAGTCCATGGAGCAGCTACGGCTTTACTAAGAAGAGGATTTGGGAACCCCGATCTCTGAGGTGGATTGGGAGACCATAGAGGTGAGGACTTCCAAGAACGTGCGGAATGTGCAGTTTAAATTAACAATGACATCCTACCAGGCGCGCAACACCCATTGGACTCACCGGGCTTCAGCCCCCCCCCCCCGTCGTGTGTGGCAGCCCGGGATGACACAGATTCCGGGCACACACAGAGCCGCACCAGAACGTTTCACAGGTCTTTAAAATACCATTTGAATGGTAATTAGGCCTTGCAGTTGTTTCACCCCTTCTAAGAGCCCCTGCAGCTCCACTCTGTCTACTGATTAAAGGTTCAGCCCCCCCCCAAATGTTTTCTTAGCCCCCCCGACATTTGGCTCTTGTTGCGCCTCTGCATCCTACATAGGGCATATCTTACCCCAGTGCGAATTAGAAGATATTTCCGAGTAGAGATGGCAGCTTCTCCCAGATGCAGGGAAAGAGAGGCGCATATATTACGTATGTTCTGGAATTTTCCCACTCTCAGTGCTTTTTGGGAGGAGGTGCTGCATATAGTGGAAACTATTACAGACAAAGAGATCCCCCACACGCCTGCTGAGCTGGTTTATTTTATTTTATGCGTTTTTATAAAGCACAGACTTTACCCGAAGGTGTCAGAGCGCTTCACAATAGGAACAGAACTGATACACGAGGAGAAAAATACAAGTGAACAAATTACAAAAGCAAACGTTAAGTTACATGAGAAAAAAGTGACAATTGTGAGCAAACATAATACAAGAGGTAGCAAACGGTGCATTACAGGAGGAAAAAGTGACATGTGTGCAAGTTACAAAAGCTTACGAAGTACAAGTAGAGGTATCGTACTGCAATAAATGGCAGACACTCAAACACAAGAACAAATGTTACGTAGGCAATGGTGGCACTTGTGCAAGTATCTAAAGCAAACAAAATGTAAGAGGTAGCAAACAGTATGTTACAAGAGAAAAGTGACGTGTGCATGTTACATAAGAGTACCAAACACAGGTAAAAGGATAATACTGCGATAAATGGCAGAACACACTGGGAAGGCACTTCCATAGTCATGGAGAAAAGGATTCTCTATAATGGAAGGTCTTCCTTCAGATAATAGGAATTTATTCATTTATTTATTTTAAGGTTTTATAGAGCGCGAACCAGACCCGTGAGGGTATCAGAGCGCTTTACAGGTATACAAGAGGCATAGGAGGGGAGGATATCAAAGGGATACAAGGGTTATGTACATTTTGTAGGGAAAAAAAAGCAATCAAACCAAGCAGTCTCAAGTTCGAGATAAATTTTGGGATAAAAACAGGTAGAGTTAATATACAGGTAGAGTAATTATACAAGAGCAACAGGAAATCACTAGAAACTGTAAATCGACAGGGGGTGGGGGGCAGGGGGTGCAGAGAGTGGGTACATGGAGGAGAGAACTCGAAAAATAGGCGAGCGCCGAGGAGAAGATTCTGCTGAGGGAAGCTGGATGGGCCATAGGCACACTGGACACAGCAAGGACCTGTAGAGGACTCGTTGACGAATTAAGGACATTTGACTTGGACGAGACAGCGGCAGAACCCTGATCGATAGGGGTCCGGGACGGGTCAGAGCGTATAAGTGAGGGCTGCATCCTGCACTCTACCCTATCGCAACCTATGACATACCATATCTGAGCAGTGAACCCAACAGCATATCTGCACATTACTCAGATTGACAATCAATAGTGAATCGACTTCAATAGGGGTGGGAGAAGGGGTTGGATTATTAAACTTTAACCGTAAAGAGATGACGACAATGTGGCAAAATGCTTCTACATAATGTGTATTGCGCATTTAGTGTCTCGGATGTAACTGTGTAAAACCCCAATAAAATCTGGTTAAAAAAAAGAGTGTTACCCACACCAATAACTGTAATAGTATATCTCGCAGACAGTTCATGGTAGAGCACCACAAAACCACCACCGCTCCATGAAACCACCACTGTAGGTGAAATCCACACCTTAAATCACCCAAACTTGCCTAGGTCGGCGGAAATGTGCTTCCCCTCACCATGAAGTCCCAGCTTCACAGTATAAACTAAAGTATTAATGAAAGAATTAAAGTTTTGTAGAGTGCAGTGCCGAAGCAAATGTTCAGCTGGTTGGGGATGAGATACCCAACCTGCTATTGATGCGTTTGTGGGAAGATGTGCGATTGGTTTGAATGTGTGGAGAGAGAGGCAGAGAGTACCAAAGCTTATCTATCAGAAAAGAAAAGGAACTGACGCTCACCCGAAAGTGGTGAATCGCAAGAATTGTCTTAACTTGGAGTTTAGAGGACTGGGATCGAAGCAGGGGTTGTATCTCTTGAAGGTAGATGGATAGAGAGTGTTTCTGTGCTTAGATAGGCCCTTGCAACCAAGACAAAGAATTTTAAACATAACTTAGGAGGCCACTGGGGACCAGTACAGTTTAGCCAAATGGTGGTGTGTAAAGGGGCTGTGAAGTAGGCCAAGTAGTTGTCGTGTAGTGCCATTCAGTATGGCTTGAAATCAAGTTAGCCAGTAGACCGGTAATCCAAGGCAGAGTTTGTGTAGTGCAGGCAACATATCACTACAGCGGGCACTGACGTCTTGCAGCTTTAAACATTAGTACAGTAAAGGCGCCCATCACCTGGCAAACCCAAACAGAACTAAGAAGTTGCACTTTTTAGAGGTTTTTTGTTTGGTGTAAAGGCTGGCGTAGATGGAATATGGGGCCACCACTGATGTATTACTCCTGCCTGTCACACCTTATATGCTGGGTGCAGAGATAGGGAGCCCATTTTGGTTACCCAAATGTACATAACAGTACTTAAAAACAGAAACAAAAATGCTTTTGTGGAGTCGGGACTGGCCTAGTGCAGATTGGAGGCTGGTAGCTGGCAACGGGAAGTAGAAGGTAGATACCTGAGATCACGGGTGAGGTTGGTTGGTTACCTACCTATCCGGTGACTGATGATGTATTATAGAGAGGAGTTGTCTTAACATTTCTGCTCCCTGTAGGCGTATGCCTCTCTCCCTCTTTACTTCTAAAGCCCTGTGTTTACTCCTATTGTACGGTATGTGTGACATAGTACCTTCAAACCCCCATACAACGTTATGCCCCTACAGGGAGTGGGTTTCTGCCAACCTCATCAGGCGACTGTGCTTGAATGGCCCGTATCGTAGACACTCACACAAAGTCTGCATTTTTGGGGTGCTCTAAGTATGTTGTCCATTTTTAGCTCTTCCTGCATTAGTGTTAAGAAAAAACATTAGCTAGCTTTATTTCTAATAAAACAGCTCTTAGCGCTTCAGGGTTTGGTAGAGGGTTTTTCACTCGGCCCGTCAATAATAACCATAGAATAACCATACAAAACTGGAGTATGGGGACAGAAAGTAAACCTGCAAGGGCCCTCCTAGGCTTGAGAAGGTCTCTGGTTATTACACTTGAGGAACATTGAGAGGACCAGCAGTGAGGCGAGGGAGAGAGAAAGAGAGAGAGAGAAAGGGAAAGAGCGGGAGAAATAGAGAAAAAGAGAGAGAAAGAGAGGGAGAGAAAGAGAGAGACAAGGACAGAGAGCGAGAGAGAAAGAGAGAGACAGAAAGAGGGAGGGAGAGAGAAAGAGAGAGCGGGAGAAATAGAGAGAAAGAGAGGGAGAGAAAGAGAAAGAGAGAGACAAGGACAGAGAGCGAGAGAGACAGAAAGAGGGAGGGAGAGAGAGAGAGAGAGAGAGAGAGAGAGAGAAAGTGACAAACAGAGAGGGGGGAAGGGGGAAACTTACGTCAGAGGAGGTGCGCTGCAGTTCCAGACTCACCAAGATGCTGGCGCCGGGTGTGGGCTTCGGGGAGCACTAGAATTGCTGGTGAAATTCAGCCAGACAGTGCAGGAAATTCCACCTGCCTAGACAGGTCCCCCAGATGTTTTGCTTTTTTGGAGCGGAGGCCTCCCTCTGGGGCCTGCTGTGCAGGGTTCATGCGGATGTTTTCTGTTAAAATGGCATTCCCTTCTGCCCCTGGATTCAGCCTCTGAGGCTGATGAGCCACTTTAACAGCTCAATGGATGTCCCTGGAAGGGTTCTCATATCAATATGTACTCTTAATACATTCGTTGAAGCAGAGCACTCCACCTTTTCCAGAACCCAGGCCGTAAGGCTCGAGTTTGTGCTTGCAGTGTGCTATGATTTATCCCCACAACTAAAACTGTTTAATATTGTGTCCTGAGAGATCAGCACTCGCCAAAAAGAAAGACGACATTGACATACCCCTACGCTGGACAATGGCACGATCAGCAACTTAGAATTTGCATATACAGTTGGCAAAGGCTTCTGGGATATTTTTGTTTCCATCTTCTACCACCAAATATAGATAATTCAAAATAGCCACGGGGCGACTTGACACTTCTTTCAGGCTTGAAGGCTACATATGATAATTTTTTCTATGAACAGGTTTAGCTATGAAATGACCACTCTTTTGATGAGCTTCGCCTTAACCCATTGCATGCTCGTGACGGAACCATTCCGTCACGAGCTACGGTGGTGCTGTGCTGGTGACGGAATGGTTCCTCACGGCCCGGCCGCCGGGCCTGCGCGGCGCTGATTTTGCGCCTGCGCTGAGCGTTCTATTAGGCAGGCGGGGTCGTGACGGAACCATTCCTTCACAAGCACAGCGACACCGCGGCTCGTGACGGAGTGGTTCTGTCACGAGCATGGCGGCGCCGCGCGGCCCCTCTCCCCCCCCCCCTAGCACCGCGGCATAATTACCGCCGTGGCCAAGGGGTTAAAGGGATGGTATAAGGCTTGCATCCTGTCTGGTTTCCAGTAGGGGTTCTTCAGAAGAGGGCATCTTAGCTTGGACCTCAGCTTACTCGGTAGCACACCAACCTCTAAAGAGTGGTTGATGGATTTATGCAGGTTATTTGCAACTGTTGTCCAGACTGTCAGATATTTAGGTCTGCTGAACAGTTCAGTATGTCCAGCTGGGCTTCTAAGCCCTCATAGAGAGGAGAGATCTTCTCTTCTGGGTATGAGGAAAGTTCATTACAAGCTAGTTATGAAAGAGTAACAGCAGATGGTAGAGTCGCAAACATGTCTTACGCGATTTTTAAGAACTCTCTTTGAGAGCAGCTAGACTCCATAATGCACTTGGCACAGAAAGATTTTTTAACCGAACCAGGGCTTTGTGAAAACAGACATATTGTGCATCAGTGGCTTCATCCTACTCACATCTCTTTTTTACTAGGATTCTCTTTCATACAATTTATAACAGAACATGGTTTCAGTGTCAATTCCACAATGCATTTAGTGAGCATAAGACAGAGGCCAAGAGAACAGTAAGAAAGCCATGAGTGTGGGTTGGGGACTGAAATGATGAAGAACAATACGATGGTGGCCAACCAGCAAATATACATCTTCAAACAATAATTAACAACTCTGTTAAAACTGCAGGCACCAGTTCAGGGTGCATCCACGGAAGAGCCAAGCCCATTGTAGGCCGTCAACTTGCCGTATGTCAGAAATAACCCAGAAGCTGGGCAGTATACAGGTGGTTCTGTGCAAGGATCGCAACCATAAGAAAGAGTGAACCTCCTAGTCAAACAGTTTTAGTGCTTTGAGCTTGGGCGGAGTGAAGCAGGTGTATTTAATTCGGGAGAGATAGGTAATCAGCGGCTGACAAATAAGAGCAAACGTTTTATCTGTGTGGGCAAACGTATGCGATAACCGTTCCATTGCCAGAACATTCGAGAGCAGCGTAAATCAGAAGGTGATGGGAGGGTCCATTTGTTTCTTCCAAGTGTGGACTTTGAGCTGTTTTGCAGAGTTTAGCACATGGTTAATAAATTGCCAATCCGCATGTGTCATAGTTTCAAGCGTATTAAGGAGGAAGCCTAGTATAAGTGTGCAATAGGATGCGGGGATTGGGAATTCTACAGAGCATTGTATATGGCCAAGGATCTCCTTCCAGTATGTGGTGATAGGGGAGCAGGACCACTAACCTTGGTGAAAATGGCCCGGTGCCAAACCGTAGCACCAGCAGGAAGCAGGGATCGCAGGGGAAAAAGCATGGAATGGTGTCAGTGTATAGTATATTGCACCATAATCTCACGTTGGGATATACTTTTATATACCTGCGGTATGTCTCGCCAGAATGTTTCCCACTGGTTTGAGAGATACCATCAGTGGTACTAGCACACCAATGCACTTGATATGGATGAAGGCAGGTGGACGTTGAATTTTGAATGACTTGGTTGGTTCTGGATATAAACACTATAGAACCTTCAAAATTCCTAACTAACTTCTCAAAGGGCTTGAGAGCCCATGTGGCTCCCTGAGTGTTGTGGGGGTGAAGCCCTCAGTGTCGGAGTAGGCAATATTGCAGGCAAGACGTTTCAGGAGCCCTGAAGTCTAGCTTGCATGTCGAAAGATTTGATAGTACCACCTACAAAGAGGCCACACAAAGTTCTACATTCGCAGGTTTCCCGTTGGCCAAATGTGTGAGGGTGGAGTAAAGCAGGGTTTCGTACAATCGGTGTGTTGGGCAAAGGGAAGGTGGTGAGGCCCCTCTTCAATGTTAATTTTTCCCAAATCTCACAGACAGTTCTGGTGGGGGTAGCAATGTATGCACTTCTGGGCAGGGCATGTTTGGGGGCGGCAAACTACTGCTCTATCCATATGAAGCCAATGCTTGTCGCTTTCACAAACAACACATTCAGAAAGGAAGCGAAGGTGGGCTGCCAAGTAGTATTTGAGGAGGTTGGGACAAGCCAGCCTCCCCGCCCCCATCCGTAGGCAGCATTAACAAAGATTTAGGTATATGGGGTTGTTTGCCTCCCAAATGAAGGTGCATATGTCTTGCTGTAAGCGCAGAATGTAATCAGCGGGATAGGTGTGGGTAGAGTTCCAAAGAGGTATAATATCTTGGGGAGGACATTCATTTTTACGACAATGATTCGACCCAGAAATGAGATGGGGAATGGCTTCCAGCTCTGGAGGTCCTCCTGGATGGAACACTGGTATTCCGGCCAATTGTCTCGCTTCCAAGAGTGCATGTAGGGTTCAGGTTAAGACCTAAGTATCGTATTGTAAGCATTGCCCATTGGAAGGGGGTTTGTCATTGAAAGGATAGCAGGTCCTGTCAGGGTATGGGAATGTTCAATGCATAGGATTTCGTCATGTTCACTTTAAAGCCTGATATCGCTTGAAAGGCTGCAAGGCAACTAACAACGGCTGGTGAAGAAGTGGCAGGCTGGGTGAGGGTAAGTAGTAAGTCCAGCAGCGGCCCGTGCAGGTAAGAGTGGTGAGGCAGGGTGGGGGGGGTAAATCGATGGACGATGACAAGGGAAAATTATTTATTTAATTTTCCCTCGTGGTCGTCTGTCGAAATCCGATCCACCCGGCTCCACCGGCCCACCGCTCTTACCTGCACAGGCCACAGCTGAGTAAGTCATCCACAAAGAAGCTGATTTTGTGGAATCATCCATATCAGGGCGATGAGCATGGGCAATAATGGGCACCCCTGATGGGTGCCCCTGCTTAGGTTGATAGGCTGCGTGGGATGTCCATTGAAGTTCATAGAGGCTGTCGCGGATACGTACACCGCCATGATCTTGGCTATCATTCCAGGACCTAGGCCAATCTTGCCCAGAAATGTGCATAGAAAGGATCAGCTCACCCTGTCGAAAGCCTTCTCTGCATCCAACAAGAGGAGGGAAGCCAGGAAGTTGTGACAATGAGACTGTCCAAACAGGTGTGCAATCTGGCGTCCACTGTCTGCACCTTGTCGCTTGCGGATGAAGCCAAACTGATCCAGGTCAATAAGACCGGGAGGGTGTGAATCAAGTCTGTTAGCTAGAATCTTCGTGAAGATCTTGGCGGTGGAGTTGACGAGCGCTATTGGACGATATGATGAGCATAACGTATGGTCCTTGCATGACTTAGGTATGTGAATAATTTCATCAGCGGCCATAGTGGAGGTGAGACCAGAATCTTCGTTGAATGAATTAACAGTGCCAACATGAGCTCCTGAAGGCTCGGTAGGAACGTTCTATAAAAGATCACAGGTAGACCGTCGGGGCCTGTGGTCTTGCCAGTGGGTAGCTCCCTTAAGGCTCGGTGGAGCCCTGCAAGTGTAATGGTGGCATCGAGGAGTTCAGCGTGGCAAGAGTCTATTGGAGTCCAATCACATTTAGCCAAGTATGCGTCTATCAGGGTTTGAGGAGGATCGTCCCGTGTACACTCATGCATTTCTATTCTGTTTGACGCGTTTTTCAGTTTATCTTCAGTTGATGAAGAACCAAATAATTTTTGAAATAAGTTTTAGAAAAGAGAGGTAGAACTCGACCTACTGCTGACAGAACCCAGGGACTGGGAGGCGTCAGAGTATAACAGAATTCTCAGATGCCTACAGGGGAGTCTGCTGCAGAATCAACATGGCCCAAATAATTTTCAGTAGATTTCCAATTTTGCCTTAATAATTTGGTAATTAGAGGACCGGTAAGTAAGGAATTTTAAATATCGAATGTAAATACTGAATGGAGAAATAAAACTCTTCTACCAATCGAGAAGTACGGGTACAGACTTTTTAGTCTCTCTGGAACATTATGTTTATTCACGAAAAAAGGGTACATTTCAACTGTATGTTCTCCATCGGTATGATGTGTCTCATGAACCCTTCATTATAAGTCAGCAGATGGCTCATCTGTTGCTTCCATCTGTGCCAGCATGTTTCTAGCTGCCAACGGTAATTGAAAAGTTTCCTATTTACAAGAATGGAACGCAGTGCATATGTTCCATTATCTTGTGTTGAAATTAGCTGTGAGTTTCAACAGGTAGTTGAACCCCAGCATACCTCTTTTATTAGTACTATAATCTCCTTCCAATAGATCTGAGATATATTCTGGTGCAGGAGGTACGGATAATTTACATACAGTAGCCACACCTTTTCTACCATGTTCCTAATATGCTCCTCAGCCTATTTGTTTAATTACAGTACATGCATTTTTAATATTGTAGATATATTTGGAGAGTTGCCCCATTCTGGTCCAAATTTCTTGCTAAGTCTTAATAAGGATTTCTTGGTCCAAGTACCAGATATTCATGGAAGGAAAGGTATTTTTTTCCACGTCATAATCAAGAGCCATTTACAAACGTGATGTGGCACTTCTTCTTCATTTTTGAATGACTAAGGTTTCAAAATCTGCTGCTTTCCTTAATCTTTTGTTCCGGCTTTTTGCATTTAAAACCAGTGGAAGAGTTCTGTATTTTGCAAAACACTCCTTTTTAAGTGCACATCTGGAAATCTAAAGGCTTCCTCTCATTGTACAAACAGCCAAGAGGTTACTGTGCCCATCTTTCCATTTAGAGAATGTGATATGGTCAGGGGCGGGTGAAACATATGGTTTATGACACATCAGAGATAACAGTGATGGGAAAGTTGCCATATTAAAATTCATACTGTTCATTCCAATAAATCAATGTAAAGTGCAGCCAAAATTGATCTAAGAAAATCCGAGGCTGTAAGTCTTCAGCTCTGAGTCACTTGACATGAAACTTTCCTCGAAACTCTTGGAATGTGGCCAACCCAAATACATGGAAAACAGTGTGTTAACTTTTTAATTGTGTCCGGTGCTATTTAAGTAGAAAGTGAAGGCATCACATATAAGAGCCGAGGGAGCAACTTAATTTTACATATGTGTTTTTCTCTAGCCATGAGACCCCTTAGCCCTCTCCTCTTTTGCGAATGTTTATCTGGGGTGTCCGTTCGTTTGCTTAATTATCCTTGTATAATCTCCATGAAATCAGGCTTTGTTACCTCTTAGATGCCTAACAATATTTCCTTCTGAGAATAATTTAAGTTTGTGTTCTAACTCTGGAAAAAAAACAACTGGGGAATTCGTAATATCGGGGCCCTAGAGAATGATATAGGATCCCAAAACATTTAGATATATTCCAAGCTCGTACTTTACATACAGAAGCAAGAAAGCGATTCAATTACTAAAGCAGAGCGTAGACACCTCTGGCTCGTGCTCATGGTATGCGCAAAAACACAGTGAAAGACCTCATTTGATCCACACTTTTGGGTTTTGGAAATTAAATAGAATGTTTGTGCCAAAGCCAAATCTATCAAAAACCAGAAATGCCTATTGACGGTCTATACCGTCAAACCCCTTAGTGGGATCAAGCACACAAATCCGCATAGATCAAAAACTCTCGCTAGAAGAGCATGCCATCATGACTGCTGGGACATGTTTCCATACACTTAGCCTACTATTGAGAGTCTTATCTTTCCTACCCCTCGCACCGTGAAAAATGCTGATCCAGGCACTTGCCGCCTGGACTACTGCAATGTCTTGCTAGTCTCTGCCAACAAAGCTTCTCTAAACAAATTGCAGGTGGTCCAGAACACTGCGGCTTGCCTGGTAGCAAATGCCCCTCCCAGAACAGCATCTGCTCCCCTTCTGCAACAACTACATTGACTACCAGTGCGGAAGCGGATCAAATTCAAAATCTGATGTACTGTCTTCAAAGCTCTCTATGACCTGGGCCCCAACTACCTATCTGACAAACTAGCAAGGTACATACCTTCTAGGTCCCTACGATCAGGCTCTAAATCACTTCTCTGTATCCCTCGGTTGAAAAAGTCTCGCTTGGGTGGTAAAGCCGTCTCATACCTTGCCCCTCTCTTTTGGAACCAACTCCCCTTGTCCTTACGTCAATGTTCAGAATACTTACAATTCAGAAAGCTGCTAAAGACGTATCTGTTCTGAGACGTCCTTGTCTGGCTATAGCTCGCATTCCCAGCGCGGATATACCCCTGACGGGTGATTCGGGCGCTATATAAATTATAAAATATCAAATATCAAATCGAGAGAAGGATTGTGAAAATATGACTTATGTTTGCAACATTACACAGTTTATATTTATTTAGCTCTTGCTTCTCTGTTTAAGAAAAAAAACTTCTTGTTCTGGTTTTGTCAGTCTTGATCTATGTCTTCTAGACAGAGTGCTATCCCATTTGATTACAATTATGTCTGTAATCATAAGCACGTTAGACCTGTATGACTCATAGATGTTAGACTCTTTGTCTGGCGCTCCAATTCGTTTTGTAGTTATATAACAAATTTTGCTGTCGAAGCTTCTTATCTCAGTCTTTAGAAAAGATAAAGATATTTTGCCTTTTGCCTGCAATGTTGTAGGATTTTGTTTAAGCATCCATATTCTGAAATGCTGGCTCAATACATTTACTCTATTCAGTTCTTTAAAAGTCCATACCTAAACGCTAAAACATGATCTGAATGGCTTGCCAGTGATATTGAGCACAATCTCTCTTCTGATTCCCTTACAAGCGTTTACCAAGTCACTTTGCTGGGTAAATTCAAACACTAGAGGACCTCTGGGGACAAGCACTAACCAAGTTTATTCTTTACACACGCATGTTTTATAAATACAGGCATTCTCTCAAACCAAATGATGTCACTATAATTAATGAGATATCGTATGGCACTAGTGGGTGCACACGGTGTGATAAAAAACGTGCCCCTTAGAGTTTACAGGTGGAAATATACCCAAATAAGAGTGAGCAATTTGCATATACAAATGTTGTTATGTCTGTGTATTTTTCCCCCCTTTTTTTCCCTTTTACAGGTTAGGGCGCCTGGAAATCCCAGGAACGTCCAGGTAAAACCGTGAGTTTTATCCAGTTACACACATACACCCCGAGGTTAGGGTACACCTTAGCGTGTGTATACCGCCCGGGTGGTCTCTCCATTTTATCCATTCTGGTCCTGATGAAAGCTCAGCCTAATTGGCACATATGAGCAGAAACATGTCGACCTTCTTGAACATTTAGGATACAGTTGGTTCAGTCTTATAACCAACCCGTGTCCGCCTCACTTGCTTTTAATGATCGCTTACTGTTCTTTTATTAAAGTTAGTTTTGGAACTAGTTTGCTTTCTTTTAAAACACCATTCACAATCACCACATCACTTCACAATTGAAAAAAAACAGCTCCACTGTAAATATAGGTGTCGCAGCACACCGGGGAGACATTCGGTCTTCCCGGTGAGAACCCTATGATGAAGCATGTCACCAATCAGGTTGGTGAGCGAGGGTTCTTTTTTAAAAACAAAAGGGGTTTTCCACTAAATCACACACTTTTCTTATTTTCTTATTTTTGGTTGCAATCACTAGCCCTCCCTTTTGAGTTACGCCAACAGTCACTCCTTTGTTGTTGAATTGTGTTTGTAAGGGGACGAGGCATGCCTCCTAATCCTGCCTCTCCTATAGTTAGAATAGGAATGAGGAAAATCATTTCAATATGGTGCCGGAGAGACCCATCCTGCGTTCTGATAAGTTCAGAAGATTCTCATTATTGACAATGTTGAATGAAGCTGACAGGTCGAGTATCATTAGTAGGCAAGCTTCATTCTGATTGAGTGCGCGTAGAGGGCCGTCAGCAATGTGTACATGCGCAGTTTCGGTGCTATGGCCTGATCTGACACCAGATTGATGTAAGTTGGAATTGCTTAATGTGATATCAAAGCTGTAGATGCACACATGTTTCCAGGAGTGTGGCTAAAGTTGGGATGTTGGACATAGGGCGGTACTTGTTGGAGTTGGGTTGATCAGAGTTGGCTTTTTTTTTAATATGGGAGTAACCTAGCCACTTTTAAGGCAACCGGGTATGGAGCCTTGAGTAAGTGAAGCATTGGAGGTCCTTGTCCAAGGGGAGAGCGGTCTCATTTAGGAGTTTAGCTAGAAGAGGATTGTTGAAGTGGTTCGAAAGTTTCAGAGAAAGGAGCAATATTGAGATGTCACTTTCATGGACAGTTATAAAGTTGGACCAGGAGACATTGTTTTTAGGTTTATGAGGCGGGTTATTGAGTATTGTTGATGAGCGGAAAGGGTGGGGGTGGGTCGGAGTGGTGGGTTGGAACAGTAAGAGTTGCATAATGTTCTGTAGATCTGTGGTGATTACCATTGTTTTCGCTGCAAAGGCTTTGCTGTTAGGTAGGGTTTTGTTGTCTGAGGAATGGGGATTGCTTTTCCAGTTTGTTTGGTTTTTTACAATTTCGAAAACATAACTAGTTCATTGCTGTCTAACTGAAGATGAAAGAATGCTGCTTTGGAATGACTAATGTGCTTATTGTAGGTGCTACGTCTTTGTCAAAGGAAGTTGAGGTTAAATATAGAATGAGTCTCCATGCTCTTTCAGCAAGTCTGAGGCATCAGCATTTTTGGTTTAGGTTACAGTTACACCAAAGGTTTGATTTTTTTGTATGGGACTGTCTCTAGATGTTATGGGGCAATAGTGTCCATGATACTTGACATGGAGTTGATGTAGTAGTGATCTGGAAGGTCATGAGGGTCAATCGTGGGGGAGGCGGAGCAGGCTACCATTACTAATTTCTGACAGCATGATTGGGTGTATCTTACGTGTGTGCTCACCCAGTGTTTAGCTTTCACATGTTGGCCACTGGAGATAATAATCCTTTCAGCTATGAGAAAGGTAATGAAATGGTGGGCAGTCCAGTCGCAATGCAGGATGGATTCAATTTGTACGTTGTTTGATTTTGCAATGATTAGATTTAAGGTGGCTCCTTTGTTATGGGTAGGGCTGTTGGTTTAGGTCCTGGAGGAAGAGTTTGAAACTGTTCACAAGAGGGTCGTTGGAGTTATTCCAATGAATGGTGAAGTCACTGGTTTTTATGGTCTTCCTTATTGGAGGAGATGACCTCCATGATCTAGGGTGGTAAATCTCGTAGAGAGAGCATGTAGAGTTATCATTGGTGGTGATATTGATCCAAAGGTATTCGCAGGAGGGCAGTGAAAGAGAATATGTTTAATCGATCAATGGTGTGGATCGGTGGATACAGGCTAGGCCACCCCTGGGGTGGACTGAGAGGTCTAGTCTGTTGATATCATGACTAGGAGGTACTAGTATGTCAAGAATTGTGGATGAGGATTCGTTCAACCACGTTTCCTGAAGTATAAGGGTATCAAGATCGAGGTAAAGCATAAGATAATATATGTCAGCGGCGTGTTTCACCGCTGAGTGACAATAGAGTAACAAGCATTTGAGGACCGTTTTAGTGGTTATCTTAGTAATATGTGTGATGGATACTGGTTTGAGGTTCGTAGAACTGTGGTGGTGTTCCCTGATAGGGTGAGTGATAATAGGCTGACTTTTTTCAGTAGATATGATGTAGACTGTCAAACAGGGTTGAATGTGGTGAGGAGATTGTTGTATATTGTTGTTTGATTACTGTCTATCTAGCCATTTGGGAGGAGCTGTCAGGATTCAGCTGAATTGAGGTGTCCCGGCATTAACATGGCTGGCAGTGGTGTGGTGTGGCGTTTGGGATTTGGAAAGATGTGATCTTCAGCGTGAGTTATATGTAGTGAGCAATTTCGTTCCAGGTTGGTGGTGATATGCACTAGTTTAAGGATGCCGGCCCCAATCATCTGTAGATCCAATTTTAAAGTATCAAGCATAGTTTCGGTAAGGCGGCTCCTACAGGGTTTCTGTTTAGAGGAGGCACTGTAATACTGAGAGGTGGCTGGGTCAGGGCGTTTAGGGGTGCGATCGTGGATGGGGTCCAATATTATCGTCTTAGTGAGGCTAGGTTGAGAGGGGTTGGTGTGTAAACTTCCCCTGTTGCAAGGCATGTTAGTACCGGGTACTTTATGAGCCTGGGTAAGATTGTGGTGGGATGCTGTTGTCAAAAGGCGATGTTGGCTGTGTCCAACTAAGAAAGGGTGAATTGGACTGCAGCCGTACCTGTGGATGAATGGGAGTACAAAAGGTGAGAAGAGGAGTGACGAGGTGGTGGAGGAGATGAGGTTGCATCATGGAAAGGGTGAGTGGGTATTTGCGAGGAAGCGGGAGGAGTAGTGGCTGTGTCTAGCTTATTCTTGATGTAGTGGAAGAGATTGATGTAAAGTTCCAGATTGTGGTCTGATGATTGGATGAGCACAGTGCCATTTTTTATAGATGAAGATGGTGGCTTCAGCATTATACATAGGTGAGGATGCTAAAGTGAGTTTATGTCCATAAGGAATTTTCTTGGTTGTGGCGATGCTGAGTAGAAAGGATAATACTTTCACCCACTGAGCACGCCGATTGGTGAAGAAGATTAAATCATTTAGTAAAGTTCCCTTTACTAACAGAAGTAGAGATCTGTGAGGAGAGTTTATTTAGTTTGAGGATTTTATGTTTGAGATTTTTTTGGGTGTTTTGGGTTATGTTAGGGGGGTAGTTTATTCTAAAAGAGTTGCTTCCTGCAGAAGATAGAAGGGAGTTCAAATCTTCACTGTTCAAAAAGTAGCTGGCCTTAGGAAGTATGCCTCACTTCTAAGAACCCACTTGCAATGGGTAGCCATTACACAAAGAATCACATGGAAAGCCCTGTGTCTTATGAATAGTGTTCTGCCCCACAGAACATATCCAGTAAGCAGGAGCTTCATCTACAAATCTTTTCTTCTTCTTGTATCAAATGCTGTCGCTTAAAAGGGCGATCCCTCTGACTCCTTGTCTTTCATCTCTCGAATCATCTTCCTCTGAATATCGAACGCAAGTATCTTATTTTAGTTTCTGGAAATAGCTGACAACGTATCTATCCTGTTAGCTTCCTTGTGTTCTCTAGTCCTGCATGTTTTAAGCTTGTATACCTGTCTGTTCTTCGCTAGCGCCTAGGTGCCCTCTTGTGTGAACCAGCGCTTTATAAAATGTAATCAAATCACAGAGGGCCAGGTGTATAATAGTAAAAATGCCACATTGTTTTTGTACAGAACACCTCCCCTGCGGCATTGACTAAGTCTTTATTTACCAACATTGTAGTAAATTCTAAGAGACCCAAAGTCATAAAGGTCGCTTGAGCTCAGATCCACATGATAACATGGGCTACAGGACACATGTTACTGAAAGAGCCCTCAGGCCCCTATTATGAGTTCTTTGGATTGTGGGGTCACCAGTGTTAGGCAGAATCTCCCAATCTGCCTGCTATTCCTTCAGTTACATCTGGGGATTGGGAGTTATTTCCCCAGTAATGTGGAATAACAGGTGTACCTGGTAATGCCATGCCCAATTCTTCATCCATTTAAGTGCTGCTACTGGGAGTGCTGGCTATTTTGAGGGCCATAGTGTGGATAATGGGGGAAGGGAGTGAGAGGCTGGAAAAAGCGAGGGAAAGTGTGCAGGAGCAGGGCAAACAGATGAGCCGGTGGCCTGCCCGCTCATAGCACTACACACAACTCTAGGATCTCTGGGTCCAGGCTTACCCTGTCTAGAGTTTGAGAACCCAGGATTATCAGCTCTGGTGTTTACAGACCTGAGGATCCCACCCCAGCCATTCATAATGGGCCCTTAGTATGTAAATGCAATAAAAAAACATTTGGGCAAGTATTGTGGTGCGTAAAGTTGTTAGCACCCTTTGGTTTTAACTATGTATCATATTTCTAACTTTGTGCAATCACATGTGAACTACATGTAGCTACAACACTGGCTGTAAATTTCATTTTGTCGGTGTCCTTTCGGTCCTGCTGCATCTGAATTCCTAACTTGTCCCACTTCCACAGTAAGCCTTGGCTTTCCTCCCCCGGACACTCAGATGCCCAAAAGTAGACCCTTGGCTGTCCATCATGAGGGCAAAAGAAATGCAGCTAATGGAACATCAGTGGTAGGCAACAGTCAACAGAGAAGGCTGCCCAGGAGCCCTTGAGTGCTTCCCCCCAGAGAAGGCCTCAGAGTCAGTGTGGGAAAGAGGTTTCGTCACCTCCTGCCGCCACTATCCTTCCCTGGGCCGCAGCAAAGGGTTGATAGACATTTATCCACGGCAGACATTGAATCGACCCCAGGGAGCAGCAGGGTTTAGCTCAATGTTTATGTAGGGTTACCAGAAGCAACCAACATCCCTGCATCCCCCAGTGAGCATCAATGCTGCAGGGTGAGGCTTCCTGAGGTTTGCTCAGCGCGCGCTCCATGCATCAGAGAGCAGTGATGTCCGGAGGTGAAATGTGCAGGTACGAGTCACTTGCCATTAAGGGGAGCCAAGATCAACAGATGTGACGACAAGGCCTGGCTTGGAAGGTTAAGCATTAACGTTAGGCAAACAACTTCTTCCATTCTTTTTTACTGAAATCCTGAATTACCCTCAAAGCCAAGACTCCTAACAGTTGTCAGTGCATAAAGAGTGCTATATTTAAAGTAGACCACTTTACATTTCTAGCCTTTCTTTGGGCTTTGTATATTAATTTTTAAAAACGACCATTCTCATGTTACAAAAATTAATTTTTTTATTTTTAAATCTAATTTATAAATGCACTTTTTTCAAATTAAATATTTATAGTTATTGCTGTATTCATGTTCGTGCCGAAGTTAATAAATTAATGCTCATAAATTAACCAACATATTTTACTTTTTTCCTTTGACAAATTAGATGGTAGCCTAGCTGTACATCGCAAATTTAAGAAACCAACTAATTGTGAATTGGCTTGTCCCGCTGGCAAGGGCTATATGTAGGAGTCTGTCCTTCAACCAAGGGCGATGCCTTCTGGAAGCCATGCTGTCTGTCCCGGGCGTAGCACCGGTTACATTGAGGATGCATCCCTGAAGAAAGCTCCAGAGAGCAGCATGAGCAAAAACTCCAAAGACAAAAAAAGACAGAGGTATGGGAACTCATCCATAGGTAGTGCTTAATTTGTAAAGTAATAAGTGCCGGTACCCAAAGCCCCGGCCGGTGCTTTTACAAGTCAGCGTGCCGTATATCAGAGATGTGTGGGTCTGAATCCACCTCAGGTCTCTTTAATCCACTGCCAGACATCCCGTACCCCTTGATCTCACTCTTGCAGGTTCCTGCTTTCTCCCTTTGTGACGGTTTTCCCGTCTTTATCTTCTTCCGTCTTTCTGTATTTTTCCCTCCCTTGCTCTCAGGAAATACATGCAGAGATCAAATAAGAGCTGGTCCCCAAAAAAGAGTGCCGGTGGCCCCAATGAAGCAGAGCTGGAGCTGTCAGTCCTGCAGCAGAGCTGCATAAGGCATAAATGGAGCGGGGGCAAAACATTGTGATAGCAAAACCACCCCTGGAAGTCGCGATGCACTGGTACACGGATCAGAAGCTCTCTATATACTGGTAGAACAGGAACCCCCTGTTGGAAAGATGCTCGCCTCTGAAGAGGAACACTTTGTCAGGAGGGGGCTGGTCTCTGAGCAGAAACTAACCCACAGGAAGGGGCTGGTCTGTTGACAGAAATCACTAGACAGGAAACAACCAGTATCACGCGGGCATTGCATCGCAATGCCTTTACATCGCAGGTTTTACAACGCAAGTTGTTACAACGACTTGCGCTGGATGGCGCTATAACCTAAGGAATAGTATGATTTACTATTCCAACACCTTCCCCACTGTACGTAGACTGGTGTTGGATTAGTAAATCATACTATTCCTAAATCCAGGGCCCTCCAATGCAAGTCGTTCTAACGACTTGCGTTGTAAAAACTGTGATGTAACATTCCGCAATCATTTTGATCGCATTTTAACGTCACATCTTCTCACTAGACAGCAAGGGGCTGAACCCAGAACAGGCTGATCACGGAAACGAGCCTACTGAAACGATGCTCGTGTTTGGGGCCATCACTGGTTTGAGCCTGTGTGTGGAGCCATCTTGGAATGGAGATCTACTAAGAGGGATTTGAACTGAAGCGTCCACCTACTGAAACAACCCAGGCAGAGAACCACAACCCTAGCAGACAGGACTGAAAAAGTTTGTAAAAACATTGCTATCATTTGAAAAGACGTGTGTGCTCCCGCACCCCTGCTTCCCACTGTGTGCACCCTCCACCCTCTTATACATGTATCACCAACCACCACACCCAGTTCCTATTCTTTGTGCCTTTCAGGGAGGGCGCAGGGACTAGCTACTCTAATAACCTTTTTTTGGGCGGTACTGTCTTTTTCTTCCACTAACTCTACTCTATCATGGAAATGGGGTGACTGTCATCGGCTCACGCTCAGCCTTGGGGTGCCCGTGGCTGGCTGCTTTGTCCAAGGGCCCTTATGGACAGACCCTAATATCCTAGGAGGACCACATGCCAGGTTATGTATTTTAGGCTCTGGCGTGTGACAGAGACTCTGACAGGTTGCTGCAGTTACCGTATAGTAGAGGGGTGCAGGGCAAGGTTTATGAGGATGAAAGGGCATGATAGATTCGTTTACATCTGAGTCTGCCTTACTCATTCAGAAAGTAACATTCAATGTTTTAGCTGGGTAGGATGCCAGGTGGTGCCAGCTCCCTTCAGAGGTACCCCAGCCTTCATCAGCATCACAGGAGATTTAGGAACTGTCACCCGCTCTTACTCTTTTAACACGTGGCACACAGGCCGGATGAAGATGGGCTGAGGGCAGAGGCAGAAGGGGTAGGAACAAAGACAGCAGATTGAACAACATAGGGGCCCTCTGGGACCATTACTAAAGAATAAAGGGTCAGTTCTACTCAAGCCGACCACAAGCTGCTATGATTCATTACTAAACAATACACAGTACACAATGTTCCCAGACTACTTTAGCTCAAGTATATGAGAAACCGGGGAACTGAGAGTCATACAAGTGGGAAAAGTGCTGTCTGCAGAGCTCATAACATTAAATTACATGTGGAATGCGTTTTATGTTTCTATCTCGTGTCTCAGTGTTCTAATAAGAATAAGTTACAACATTATGAACCCTGCGCTGCTGAAATCTGTTTTGTTTAGTGCTGTTTGCGTTGCCACATTATGAGCTGTGCATTCTTGATTCTAAAGCCTGCCTCGGTTTGTGCTGATTGCTTTGCTTTCCTCTCACAGGACAAGCCATCCCTCAACAGGACTTAGTTAAGAAAGGTTTGCACATGCATGCAATGCGGCAAAGACCCAAGACACATCACATGTCCATCCACTCGGTACACAGTAGTCCAACCTTGCCACAAACACGCCTCCGCTCCACCATAATCCTCCAACACCCGGCAGAACACATCACATGTCCATCCACTCCGTACACAGTAGACCAACCTTGCCACAAACACACCTCCGCTCCACCATAATCCTCCAACACCCGGGAAAATTTTCTAACAATAGTCAATAAACAACACTTTTCCACTCACTCCACACAAAAATCATGCTAGACACAGACTGTGCACCACGTGTCTTGTCTGGCAAGGTTAATGAGGAATGTGCCTGATTCCTCTGCTGTGCACTGATCTTTCAGAGCCTTTTTCCACTTTGTTGCCTCAAAGTATGGAGGGAAAGTCAATATGCGGGTGGGGAGCTGCTGTATGGATATTTGGAAGGCTCCCACCACATGCATCTTGAAGAGCACTGAGGATAGGGTGGGTGGAGAGCCGCGTTGGTGTATAGGCAGTGCCCGTTACTCGTTTTAGAAAGAGCGAAGGTGGAGGCCTAGTTTTCATAGGTATGGCTGCTCCCGGTTGGTTTGGGGAGCTCATGTAGGCCCATGTATTTGTAAACAATAGAGCTCCTGATCTGAACTGTATCTGGAGTTTCCTCTTGGTGACATCAGACGGTTGCATGCTATGATGTCACAGAAGCCATCTTTGATTGAGATTAGTGTTTCTGCTTCACATTGTTTCTATCTGTGGCTATACGAGGTATACTTTCATTTTGGACTGGGATGAACAGGATTTGCTCTTTCTTTGATCCACCACTTGTTCTCATGAATTGGTGAACTATGTTACAATTGTTCGCTGCTCCCATGGAGAAGCAAAGTAAAAGGAGAAAGATCTGTGAGCCCTTGGCCTCAGAGTTCTCTTTCTAGAGACAATTAAAACAAATTATAGACGGAAGTGAGATCTACTAGAAGAAAATTGAGCTGGAAAAAAGTACAAGAAAGGAAAGCCTGTTGATTTTTCTCCACCCTCATTTAACAGTTGTATATCCTGCAGTTCTTCTTCCTGGGCTTCTACGGCTGAACACTCAGAACAGGAAGAGACTGAGCAAGCAGACCGTGATCCAAAGAGAAAACAGAGTAAGCAGGATGATAATCTCCTACTCTGCTATCATATCTCCCTCCAAGTTGCATCTTCCTGCCAGTGAAAGCAAACCAGGGCCAGGGAAGGATTATATAGACAATCAAACAAACTTGTGCCTAAATGCACCTGACTGTTAAGAACTCCATCACTCATAGCAGCGTCGCCAGGGCATTAGGGTGGGGGAAAAGTTCATGTTTCAAAACTATTACTTTTCACAGATGGCAAGGCTGTGATATAATCTAATGCACTATTGTGGAAAACAAGGCTTTAAGAAAAAAAACTATTATTGAAAAACCTGTTTTTTAAATCATATTTTTACCATGATGACATTTGCCTTGTCATTTACGTGTCAAATCATTTGATGGCTCGGCTCATGCTATGGCTATTATGTTTTTTCTGCATTGTCAACCTCCAGTAATAATTAACAACTTTAGTTGCGATAGAGACTTGACGAATGGTAGAGTGAGACAGTAATTTTTCGATAGCATCCGAGCCAAATAGCCTTTGGACTAGGATAAGAGTTTGGTGCACTTTGAAAGAAAAATGAGCTGAGCAGTAACTTGCACGTACTGCATCATGAATTTTATTAAGCACACCCAATCACTTCAACACTAGACAACGCAGTTCATGAAGGACCATAGAGGTCCTGTGCTCCGTAATACACAAGACACTACTTGACAGATATAGGAACATTTGCTTTTGCAACTCGCAAATTGCGAAAAATTGCAAGTCGTAATCTGTGAGTCACAAAAGCAACTGTACAACAGTGTCAGAGATACTGTTAGCGATTCCCAACGGGGTCGCAAAAGGCTAGGCTCATGAATATTAATGATCCACTCACAATTTACGACCCCATTGGGAATGGCTGGCTCTCCCAGGAATGGTGGCCTGCTGGGCTCAGCAGACCACCATGTCTAGGACTGCTTTTCAATAAAGCAGGTTTTTTTTTAGATGCAGCACATTTTCCTTAAAAGAAAATGGGCTGCATTAAAAAAAAAAAAAGAAACGTTTTGTTTCATTTTTTAACAAAAATGCCCCTAAAAAATATTTTCCCCTGCATTTGCAAAGGAGAAGGGGTCCCCTGGGAACCCCTTTTGCAAGTGCATTACCATCCTCTAGAAGAGGCTGGTAATTTGTGAGTATTTTGCGACCACAATTGTGGTCACAAAACATTCATACATGGCTTTGTGGTCGCTATTAGGAAGGGAACGCCCCTTTCTAATAGCGACTCGCAATTCCTAAATAACAAGTCGCAAATAAATTGCGACTCGCTATTTAGGATTTGTACAGGGCCCTACTGCATGTTACATGCGCAAGCGGGCCGCAAACCTGTTTGCGCATGCAATTTAGGGTTGTACATCTGGCCCCTATATCTCCCCCTTTGTTAAATGAAATGGTCAAGCAAACAAACATAAAACATATATACATCATAGTTCCTCGATGAGTCGTCGAGGCGCTCAAACCACTCTTCCAGATCTTGGGGTGTGAGGCGGAGAAGACACAGGAGAAACAACCGCAGCAGGCATTGGTGATCAAGACACTGACGTAGTCCTGGGGCTCTCCTGGCCCTCTGATGACAAAGTCTCACTCCTGCTTTCTGGAGTACACAGACTGCAAGGCGGGTACATGAAATGTGAGGAATCCCTTGTAATGGACTTTCCAGGAGGGTGAGCAGTCACCATGTGTCCACTACTTGTGACAACTTGCAATGAATTGGCTTCAAATGGAGCATCAGATTTGGGTTTTCGCCTCTACCTGACAATGACACTAGCCCCTTGTTGAAACGTAATGTCTCGAGCACATCAATGCTTAACAGCATACCAGTATATCATCACTTTAATTGAAAGCATGCATAATAGGCTGTATAATATGAAAAATTACATCTTGAAAGAGTTTTGCAGCTGAAGACACTCCGAAACTCAATCTTTTATATCTGAACAAACCAACATGAGTTGAAAAGGTAGTAATGCAATGTACTTCCAATTCGAACTGATGATATCCCTTGTTCAGATCAAGGCATGAAAAGACCTAAGCACCATTCAACTGGGCAATCATATCAGCAATGTGTGACAAGTGCCCTGCTTGCTTGATGCATTTTAACAAAAATTCGCACTGACCCTACACTGTCCTTTTCAGGTACCATCACTTTCGGCAACACACATGGCATTGGACCACTAGTGCGCTCAATGATTTCATGTTGTGGCAAAGTCTCAATTTCTTTTTCAAGAACCTCTTGTAGATAAAATGCAATTGGACGATGTCCTTGAACAAGACGACTGTCCTAATTAACATGGAGCTGTGCTTTCATTGTCTTAAGTTTTCCCAATCCATGAAACAAGGGCGGAAACTGATTCACTATGTTGCGATGAGCATTGATGTTGTAATTTACAGAAATATATCCCATGTCAGCAGCAGTGCTGAAACTGAGTAGGCAGGCACTTGACGAAGTGCCCTGAAGGCCACTTTTTCTCTTGCTTTGCAAACTGTTACTAAATGGTTCTCTTTCCCGCAGCCTTTACAGATCTGTCCAAAAGGGGGCCATTTACCTTCATGTGGAAAGGAAAATCCACATTGATAACACAACTTCATCTTCAGACACATCACTTCACAGCCTTCTTACCTTGTGATTTTTCTTGCTTTTCATACTCAGCGCCAATTCACTCCAGGATCCTCTGGCATCCATGTCAGTGGCTTGTTTGTTGGCACGTTCATCAGCTCTGGCTGCCATGAGCAAATGCTCATGACAGAGCGTGTCTCTCAGCATTCAGCATCTGAAGGAATCTGACAGTCAACCATATATGACTCTGAGACTAATGGCTTCTTCGTCACTGAATTAGTTGAACTAACAGTGTTTAATGAGCATTTCAAGTCTTTAATAAGTTTTCCCACAGTTTCACCATCTCTCTGACTGATGATGTACCTTTCATAATCAACGTTCAGCAGCTGATTGAACTTGACATTCAATGCCACCTTGATATCCTGATAAAATAGTTTGTACACCTGTTCTATCTTCTTTATCACTTATTTTGCTCCTTCTCTTGCTAAATTCTTAAGAATGTGATGCTCTTTTTGTCATCGGTTATTTATAGCCTATCAATGAAATCATCAAAAGTTTTGATCCAAGCAGTCCAGTGTGCACCAAGACTGTTTTTTAGGGGTATTGAAAGAAGATCGCAACTTTAAAAAAACAGTGGCATCATACTTTGTGCTGTTGTCTGCAGCTGCTGCTCAGATTATATGCTGTTCAGCCTGCATGGCCCAGTGTTACCACTACGAGCCACAGTCCTTTGACTAGGCCTTGTCCCATTGTGCCTAATCAGAGGTGATGTGGCCCGTCCTCTTCTTGGATGGCGTAGCGGTTTTGTCTCTTGTTCTTCACCGGTCTGAGCTTTCTGCACGGCACCTGGTTTTCACTGCCCTTAGTGCTCCTTTTGTATTCATCTTCTTCCCCTTGCAGTGTTATCTTGCACCTGGCTGTTGCTGCTGGATGCAGTTTCTGTACAGAATCACGGCTCTGTGTTAGGTTGTGGCATCGCTTTTCTTTTCTCAGTCGTATAAGTACATTTCTGACTGGAGATAAATGAAACTTTTGTAGGGCCTTCACTTTCTTTCGACGTTCTCA
This sequence comes from Lissotriton helveticus, assembly GCF_964261635.1. Taxonomy (NCBI): domain Eukaryota; kingdom Metazoa; phylum Chordata; class Amphibia; order Caudata; family Salamandridae; genus Lissotriton; species Lissotriton helveticus. The sequence goes on along the minus strand of NC_136061.1, from coordinate 163,087,138 downwards.
TACTAGCTGGAGGTGCGTTTTAACTCAACAGATGCCAGCCATTGATTCTTCACTTCGACTGATGCGCACGTGGCACGCACAAGCAGTTTGCTGGACCTCGGCAAACTCTCTGATAGAGCAATCTTGACTCTTCGGGTTGCAGGGTTTACGTACCCCCTATCACATTGCCAGTTGTAACATCCTCTCCAGCCCGGTAGCATGTAAATGAATTAAGCTAAACACGGAGCTCTGTATTACATATGTTTATTTCTTAGAGAGTAACCAGTAACTAGCGAGTGCTGCACCATGAATTTTATTAACCACACCCAATCTCTTACGTCACTAGACTACGATGTCCATGAGAGACCATAGGGGCCCGTGAACTATAATACACAAGGCACTACAGAGGGACACTTGGGTAAGATCTAGGGCCTTCTGGCCATTAGCTGGCAATATATTCACTTAGGTTTGGTTGTTCTTCACCGGTTCCTGGTTTACATCTACATTTTATGGAGCTAGCACGCTCCTTGAGGGTCACTTCAATGCTTTGTGGAGCACTGTGCTTGCCGTAATACACATAAGATGGTGGCTTTCAAGGAACGAGAAAGGGGTCTGGGAGATGGGCGTGCCTGCTCACCCTAGGGTTCTTTAGGGGGATGGTGCTAGCCATTAAGAGGACAATGGCGGCAAGTTGTTGTGTGGGTGGGAAGGGTTTGGGGTAAGGATGTGCAGTGGTAGGAATGGAGAGCTTTATTTATTTATTTATTTTATAAAAAAATGTTGTCCTCATCTCACCGGTAAGCATATTGCAGAGTGTTACGGCCGTTGTTGTTATGGCCCTGGGCGCCCTCCGGCCAACTGCACTTGCTTAGGTCTCCCGACCAACTCCTTACACTGGAGTTAAGGTGTAATCATAGGACCGGGTACCTTGCATTGTCAGTTACCAAAACAGTCTAAGATCTTGGCCCATAATGATAAGGGGTTGCCAGAGGTTAGTCAGAGTACTGCTAGAGCCAGCAAGATCAAGACGAGCCATCGCAAATGGAATGGAGAGCTTAATGGGTTAGGTAGTGGGGAGCCAGATTTTGCATAACAAACTCAACTGTCTTGAGGTGATGAGCTGAGATGTATTACTAGGTGATGGGCGCAGTGCTAGGAAAAGAGTGAAAAAAGTGGGTTTATAACAGGCTACTAAGAGAAAAAACACTTTTTATTATATATCCCTTAGTATCAGAATTAAAAACAGTGCTAAGGCAGTTTTGGAAAAAATAAACTGCAACTGTCTAGTTAGAGGGTTGGTCTACATGTTTCAGCTATTGTGACCTAAAGAGTGTCTAGCCTTCCTCAGGACCTAAAAAGTATAAGCTACTGCGTTTAGATTTTTCTCCATGCACTTTCAAAGGCACTTACAAAAGAGGTGATGTTTAATGCTGAGCTTGGAAGCAAATAGCAAACCGCCTTCACTGTCCCACGTCACTTTTAGAAATGTAGTGACTAGAAGTAACAGCAGTGCTGGAATTTTGAAAACATTTACTTTGGCTGGAAACATATAAATTGTGGTCCAAGGTGTGGCAGAGAAAAGGGTGTGGAATTACGGAGGGCCTTCTTTTAAAAAACATCTGCTGCAAAGAAATTGGCAACAAGGGCATATGTGACAGTAAATGTACTCTACCTTACTAAACTGGCCACAAAGAGGCAGAATTATAAAATATCTTACAGGGTTAATACACCTGCAGCAGAGATCTTTATGTGTCCAGCAATATTGAGGATATTATAATAGTGGTAAGATAACTCTATTGGTTAACACAGTTCCTGGAGAGTTCTGTGTTTTGTTCAGTCACAGTTTTGACTCTGAGGAGCATAGACGGTTAATGTGCCTACTGCAAAGCACATCGTGTAACATAGTGCTCACAGATTTATATTTTAAGTAGGTGGAGGAGGGCAAGCCACCAAATTAACACGGCGAGCCGGACCAGATTAGAGCCAAGGGTCTGGCTTAGCTTGTAGATTCCGTACACGAGCCTAGTCCTGAAAATATTTGCTATGTAATAATACAGCAAACATCATGTCAAATATGACAATGTCTCTTAAAAATTATAGTCTATTAAGTCAAGCAGAATAGGTTTTTTTACAACTGGTATTCTGAACTCACATATTTGAAAGTGCTTCAAACGCAATAATGAAGAAAAAGAAGTTTTGGTGAAATAAAAGATTTGCCTAAGATCGAAAAACTTAAGCGGGGAAGCTGCGATTATCCAGGTTTTCCAGGCTGTGCTGGATTGGTCTTTTAGTTGGCTGATCAAATAAGGACTTATAACCAACGACTTTATACAAATCAGCCAGTAAATGGGTATCTGTTTGTCTTTCCTTATGTTAAGGCTTTGTTTTAACCTCTTTGTACATTTTTCTGCAGTTTTAATATAGCGAAAACCAGACACGAAGGCCCTGGAGTGCATTACATGAGCACCAGTTACATTATACAAGGTCATATTCATTGTTTATAGGCATGGGGAGATTAAGTGATTTGCTCAAAATCACAGGGTGTTGACCTGATGCTGAAACCCAAACCTGGTACCCCAGTTCAAAAGTCAGCAGCTCTGGCAGTAACGGCACATCCTGGGTGGAGGGAAGGTGGCAAGCAGAAGCCACATGATAACTTGGCTTGTTGTGGGCTTCAGGTCCTAACAGGACCTCGAGCTGAGTCAGAGCCAGGTTTCAGGCTCGACGTAGCTCGAGCTTTTAGTGGCTCACCCACCACTATATATAGGTAGGTGAGTGGGCTACTGCTTTTGATACTGACACCATTTTGTTACTTCCAGTTCATATGATGCAATTCATCTAGTATAGCACAGTGATCTATTTACCAGCACCAAGGAGCTGCATGCAAACTGTAAGTCCTGGGTTTATATCCTTATAGTTTTTTTCTCAATCTGTTCTTATTCTAAGATTGCAAAGAAAGGCTCCTTTGGGAAGTAATAAAGTCTTGTTAGTACAGACAACCACAATCACTGTGTTTCGTTTTATATTCTGACTTTGTGTTTCTCCCGACCATTAATTATTAACATATAATGTCTACAAGTATGGACAATATGTGATTCCTACCCTTTAAAACCATCATTGTCTTATGCAACATTTCCTGGATATTGATCTAAACACTTGTATGATTTGTTGTGCCTCTGTGTGTTATGTATAGTGCACTGACACCCTACACTGGGATGAGTAACGCAGTAAAATAAAAAATAAAAAATAAGTAGGTGCCATTTAAATCATTATTTGTGTAATTGCTCATACACGCAGATATAACTTGCATTTTTGCGGGGAGGAGGGGGGTTATATAGCGCGAAGTCAACCCGAACGTATCAGGGTGCTTTTAATGAGCATCAGTTGCGTTACAGTCATTTTTGGTAGGCACAGGGAGATTTAGTGATATCCCCAGAATCACAGGATGATGAGTGCCCTTGCCGAGACTCAAACCCGGTTCCCCAGCCTTGAGGTAGACCACTCTAGCCATTAGGCCAGTGCATGCACATCTCTTACATAGGAGGTTGAACAAAGTACGTCTAATAGGCCCCAGATAGTTTCCGGCCAGGGTGATGCTTGACCAAAAGAAAGGCTGATGGCCTTTAAATCACACCTTTGTTTGGGCTCGGCGGGAAGTCAAAATAAGGGAGCTCCGGACCGGAATGCAGATGCTGCTGAATAATGTCCCAGAATGGAAAATATACACCAGGACAAATTCAGCATGTCTCCCTTGGTTGGCCAGATCCCTCACCCAGCCCGGACACAGCTGCCGGAACTAGGATCCCCTACTTTCCAGCACTGAGTGGTGCATGCTCTACAAAAAATACAAATATATATATATATATATATATATTACTCCTGGATGCCTCTGTTTCAAAGACGCCACTCCAACCAGGAAGATAAGTTTACAAAACTCTTTATTTTCAAGGAGCTGCATATCACGGCCGTTTTTTCCCTCCATTCCCCGACGCGTTTCAGAGCCTCAGGCTCCTTCCTCATGGGGCTGCAATTAGGCAAATGACGACATCACTAACAGCTTCACATTTACCAATTTACATGCTCTCTCCAATGAGGGCATGCTGGTCGCTGTAGTGCAATTCTTCCCCACAGGTAGGGTTCGTGTTCTTTTGCCAATGTTTTAAACTTGCCTTTACATTAAATGTTCAACAAGCCCTCCAGTGGGCCCCAGCCATGATGTGTGGCTCCCCCAGTTAAAAGTCTTCCTGCGCCGTTTTCACGTTGGTACAGTCACCCTCGCACGGACCTGTCACCATACTTCAGACAGGCGGTGCATCCTCCGCGGCTGAGGCCGCCGTGCACATATTACTCCTGGATGCCTCTGTTTCAAAGACGCCACTCCAACCAGGAAGATAAGTTTACAAAACTCTTTATTTTCAAGGAGCTGCATATCACGGCCGTTTTTTCCCTCCATTCCCCGACGTGTTTCAGAGCCTCAGGCTCCTTCCTCATGGGGCTGCAATTAGGCAAATGACGACATCACTAACAGCTTCACATTTACCAATTTACATGCTCTCTCCAATGAGGGCATGCTGGTCGCTGTAATGCAATTCTTCCCCACAGGTAGGGTTTGTGTTCTTTTGCCAATGTTTTAAACTTGCCTTGGGCCGACCATGATCTTACCCGGAGAGCATGAATCCTGCAGTAGCAGAGAGAAAGAGAACAGCACCACCAGGGGCAGTAGCGAGGGTTACGTCACCGCCAGGGACGAAGGACTAGCATCGCCTCGTTCGGGGACTATAAACCCAATCGGAGATGTCCAACGCATTAATTCAGTTTTTCTTTACAAGAAAAAAAGACCGTAGTGCTCATATCGTGTGTTTGAATGTGCTTTTTCCAAAAGAAACTAGCGGAAGTCAGGCAGCCTTCGTTGGGACGTGGGCGGGGCCTGCAAACAAACAGGAAGGAACTGCCGGGAGAACGTCCTGGAACCCTGCACTCTGAATGCTGGCTGCCGAGGGACACGCAGAAAGAGCCCGGTAAGTGGAGGGGGAGGGGTGGGGGGGGTGTACGCGCGTGTGTCTGTGTGTGTTCGAGTGTGTCTGTGCGTGTGTCTGTGCGTGTGTCTGTGCATGTGTCTGTCTGTGTGCGCATGGGTCTGTTTCAGGGGGGGTGCGTGTGTGTATGCAGTGTGTGTGTGCCTGTGTATGCGTGTGGCTGTGTATGTGCGCATGCGTGAGTGTGGCTGTGTGAGTGTGTTTGCTCATGGGAATATGAGACACGAGAGGGGCACGGCGCCGTGCGCGCCCACGAGGTGAAATCTGCGCTCGTGCCCCTCTTGTGTCTACATTCCCAAATACGGGCAACAATAGGTCTCGATGCTCGACCTAAAAACAGAACGCTCTATCAGATTGTTTTTCTTTGCTTGCCAACACACTTAATTGTTTTTCCACATTCTTGCACTCGGTATTTAAGATTTTTACCTCTCGCTGCTCCTTGCCAAAGCATTCCAGCACAGTTTGTCTGCCTAGTTTCCAAAACCATCTTCTGTTCCGGAATTAACAGAACAGCTTCACGGCCCTGCCTGTAGGGCTGGACAGGGAACCGAAACCAGCTCTGACAAAAATGTAAAAAGCAGCACCACACAATGCGCGTGCTCCACATGGCATGCCAACTGTCTTCATCGGGCTTGATGGGCCAGAGGGAGGTTTCTTGCCCCTAAAAGAAAATGTATGAAAAAATTGGACCAAATGGCACATTTTGAAACATAATTTCTCAATGTATTGATTATTTGCTTTCAGGGATGGACCATGGCAACTCACCCGGCCCTAAAACCACTCCCGTTTTTTTCAGCCTGCCAACAGGAAATGCCAAAATTTCCAAATGGCGAGTCTGTCCATGCCAACTCAGTGCCTTTCCTGATGGCGGGCAACTGCGGATGCAATGTTGAGTCTGAAGACTATTGCTCAGCCCTCCTTCTTTGGATAAAGGTTCAACTGGTTTGTTCCTTAAACCCAGGGTCCCAATAGCTCTGCTTTGTTATTCTAGAAGCCTACGTTTTTTGAAGACCTGGGAATCTCTCCAGGCTTTTTATAGACGTTGGGCCGGAACCACTGCTGTGGCAAGGCAGTTCTCTACAGCTGCCCAGCTGCCACCAGAAGGGCTTCCCTTGGCATAGGAAAAAGGCAGCAAAATATGATTTCACCAGGGGCATCATAATCCGGGTCCCATCCTGCTCATCTCTAACCCTGCTTTCTTAGCATCAAGCCTAGACCGAAGCTTTTTTCACAGAGGATACAAATTTGGGAACAGATAAGTGTGGGCCACCGCTCACCCTGTTTTCTTGCTCCCTGGCAGATGCATGCCCGCATTGCAGAGGGTTTCACTCTCATTTCTCCTACTAGGCTTTTTCCAAATAAAAGCACAGCAATTTCTTCATGTTTGACATTTGGGAGGATCAGCAGCTGGCGCTTGAACTCGAATCATTGCAAAATTCTCTCTATTTCTTTTTCATCATGGCAAATATGTTCCTGTTTGAGTTTGCTTTCATTATTTACCAATTGCTTATATGGAACAAATACTTCGAAATGATTTTTTCTTGTAATTGGCGTAGAGCTATGAACCTCGCTACGCCCAGATCAGGACGGATGTGTAAAAGGCTAGGAAAGGGTAGCTGCTGTGTTGGACTGTTCTTTTAGTTGGGTATTGAAATAAGGACGTAAAACCAACTCTACTGTGTGCTTCCTACTTCACAATAACATCAGCGAGTGGGCTGACAGCTTGAGCAGCCGGGCAGCGTTCATCCTCTGCGGCCGGGTTACCTCAGACTCATCCCCTCTGAAGGATCCTGCGAAAGCCGGAAGTTTACGCCAGCAATGACGTGTTGTCTGGCCACTCGTGATTGGCATCCCTGTAAGGAATCTGAAATCTTATTCACGAAGAGGTCCGGTCGGTTTCCTGTGTTGCCAAACCGACTATTGGTGCGCGAGAAGGAGTGAAGCTCGCAGTGAGTTCACACACGTCAGCCATGGAAACAACTTGCTGACGTAAGGTGGTGACACTGGGGATCGTGGGGGGAGGAGGACCCATGGAAGTGGCCCCCTCTCCTGACCCCCCGGATGATTGGGGGAGGTGGTACGGTCCAGGCCTTAAGTGGGCTATTTTTTGGCCCATGTGTAAGGCGCACATATAGCCCAATTATTTATATGCGGACCTTTTTCCCTTTCACCCAGCCACCATTTTATTGAATTTTATTGAGAGGTGACACGATGGCTGGACGATTAGTATTTAGGCGTAATATTTTCCCCACCGACCCCTCTTAATACCCGGTAATTCATTTATTTGAAATTCGGAGACCCCCTATTCTGCAGTTTGGTTTTGTTGGATACAGGTGGTGCGCAAGGTTTGAGGTTTGTTCATGTTTGTAGGTTGTCGCTGGAAGCAGGTGCGGGGCGTTTGCCTATAAAGTGCATGTTTTTAGTTAAAGATTCTTGTTTTTAACATAGGCGAATCGTGATAATGTGCCGAGGGAAGTCACCTGGATGTGGGACACCCCCGCGCCGCACGGCCACCAGCTGCTGCGTGTGCCCCCAGTGCCTGCCTCTGTCTCAGCGCCGGCCTCGCTGCCGCCCTGAGCGCTCTCCTTGGTTTTCCCCGTATTTTGCCTGAAAATTGTGCTTGTTTCCTTCGTGTTTGTCTGACTTTTTGCCCGTATTTTGCCTAAAATTGTGCTTGTTTCCTTCGTGTTTGTCTGACTTCTTGCCCGCATTTTGCCTAAAATTGTGCTTGTTTCCTTCGTGTTTGTCTGACTTCTTGCCCGCATTTTGCCTAAAATTGTGCTTGTTTCCTTCGTGTTTGTCTGACTTTTTGCCCGCTTTTGCCTGCATTTGTGCCTGTCTTTGCATCTGCCCATCTCGCCGCCCCCCGCTCCCGCTTCCCGCCACCGCCTTAGCCCCGCCCCTTTTTTCTTCTGTTTCCCTCCCCGCTCCCGCCTCCCAGCTGCTCCGCCCACCCGCGCACTTGGCCTTAAATGGCGACCGTGCGACACAGGTGAGTGTGACCCACTTGTGGGACACCCCCGCGCCGCACGGCCACCAGCTGCTGCGTGTGCCCCCAGTGCCTGCCTCTGTCTCAGCGCCGGCCTCGCTGCCGCCCTGAGCGCTCTCCTTGGTTTTCCCCGTATTTTGCCTGAAAATTGTGCTTGTTTCCTTCGTGTTTGTCTGACTTTTTGCCCGTATTTTGCCTAAAATTGTGCTTGTTTCCTTCGTGTTTGTCTGACTTCTTGCCCGCATTTTGCCTAAAATTGTGCTTGTTTCCTTCGTGTTTGTCTGACTTCTTGCCCGCATTTTGCCTAAAATTGTGCTTGTTTCCTTCGTGTTTGTCTGACTTTTTGCCCGCTTTTGCCTGCATTTGTGCCTGTCTTTGCATCTGCCCATCTCGCCGCCCCCCGCTCCCGCTTCCCGCCACCGCCTTAGCCCCGCCCCTTTTTTCTTCTGTTTCCCTCCCCGCTCCCGCCTCCCAGCTGCTCCGCCCACCCGCGCACTTCGCCTTAAATGGCGACCGTGCGAACGCGCAGCGTTGACGCGCAGCGGGCGCGCCGATTGTGCGCCGAAGGCGCGCCAAAGGTAAGCCCGTCTGCGCCCGTCCGCGACCGGATCGCGACCAGCGCCAGGACCCCTGGCCCCCACCGACGGAAGCCGACCCGACGAACCTACAGCGCCGCCGACCTCACCGCACTCAACACCGGCCACATCCCAGGATGTCACCGAGCCGCCCCGAAGCACACCCACGGACCCTTCAGCTGCCTCGCCTGCAAGTTCACCTGCATCCGGACCGTCCCTGCACCCGACAAGCCGAACTCCAGCAGCACCCACCTCAAGTGCATCCTGCTCAACACCCGCTCCGTCCACAGACACGCCGTAGAACTCTGGAACCTGCTCGACACCACCGCCCCCGACGTTGCCTTCATCACCGAGACCTGGATGAACGCCTCCTCAGCCCCAGACATCGCCATCGCCATCCCAGAGGGCTACAAGATCACCCGGAGGGACCGCGACAACCAGACCGGAGGAGGCATCGCCATCATCCACAGAGACACCATCCGCATCACGACCAACACCGACGACACCCTCACCACCGCTGAACACCTGCACTTCCAGATCCACACCAACCCGAAGACCACCCTCAGAGGCACCCTGATCTACCGACCCCCGGGACCGCGCACACGATTCAGCGAGGACATCGCCGACTTCGTCAGCCCGCACGCTCTCCCCTCCGCCGACTACATCCTCCTGGGGGACCTCAACTTCCACCTGGAGAACAACAACGACCGCAACACCATCACCCTGCTCGACAACCTCGACAACCTCGGACTCAAGCAACTGGTGACCACCCCCACCCACCTCGCCGGACACACACTCGACGCCATCTTCTCATCCAGCAAAGACGTCACCTTCAGCCACGCAACAGGACTCCACTGGACGGACCACAGCTGCGTCCACTTCACCTTCAGAAGAACGACGATCCACCACCTCCAGCAACAGGTTGCTCGAAGAAGCTGGAACAAGATCACAGCCGACCAGCTCACCGCCTCCCTGAGCCAGCACCCTCCCGCCAACTCAGCGAACCCCAGCCAGGCCGCCGACAACCTCACGAAGTGGATCAGCAACTGCGCGGACGAACTCGCCCCTCTAAGGACCCCGCCCAGCAGATCCTGCAGCAGAAAAACACCATGGTTCACCGACGAACTCAAGTGCTCCAAGAAGAACTGTCGAGCCCTCGAAAAAGCCTGGAGAAGGGAACCAACGACGGACAACATGACCACCCTCAAGCTCGCCACCCGGAAACACCACCAACTGATCCGCGCCACCAAGAAAAATGCATACAAGGACCGGCTGGACAACAACGCACACAACTGCAAGGAACTCTTCAACATCGTGAAAGAGCTCTCCAACCCCAACGCCGGAAACAACGACATCACACCGTCGCAAGACCTCTGCAACTCCCTCGCGTCCTACTTCCACAACAAGATCACGGACATACACAACAGCTTCAACAACCAACCAACGCAAGCCACAACCGCAACGACGCCACCATCCACCACCCTCCGCACCTGGACCCCGATCAGCACCGAAGACACCATCCGCACCATGAACTCCATCCATTCCGGATCTCCGACTGACCCCTGCCCTCACCACGTCTTCAACAAGGCCGACGCTGTCCTCGCACCCCACCTGCGGGACATCATCAACACCTCCTTCGACTCCGCCACCTTCCCTGAGAGCTGGAAGCACGCCGAACTCAGCGCTCTCCTCAAGAAACCCACAGCAGACCCCACCGACCTCAAGAACTACCGTCCCATCTCGCTCCTCCCGTTCCCGGCCAAAGTCATCGAGAAGACCGTCAACAAACAGCTGGCCGCCTTCCTCGAGACGAATGGATCCCTCGACCCCTCACAGTCCGGCTTCCGAGCGAACCACAGCACCGAGACCGCCCTCATCGCCGCCACCGACGACCTTCGAACTCTGATGGACAACGGAGAAACAGCGGCCCTCATCCTCCTGGACCTCTCCGCGGCTTTCGACACTGTCTGCCACCGCACCCTAGTACAGCGCCTCAGCAACATCGGAATCCAGGAGAAGGCACTGGAATGGATCACCTCCTTCCTCGACGGAAGAACACAAAGAGTCCGCCTACCACCGTACAAGTCAGAGGCCACCAAAGTCATCTGCGGCGTACCCCAAGGATCCTCGCTGAGCCCAACCCTCTTCAACGTCTACATGAGCCCCCTCGCGGCCATCGCACGCCAACACAACCTGAACATCATCTCCTACGCCGACGACACCCAGCTGATCCTCTCCCTGACCAACGACCCCGCCACCGCCAGAGCCAACCTGCACGAAGGGATGAGAGACGTAGCCGAATGGATGACGACCAGCCGCCTGAAACTGAACTCAGACAAGACGGAGGTCCTCATCCTGGGCTCCACGCCCTCCGCCTGGGACGACTCCTGGTGGCCCCCCGCCCTGGGCACCGCACCCAAACCGACGGACCACGCACGCAACCTGGGCTTCATCCTGGACTCCTCCCTCTCCATGACCAGACAAGTCAACGCCGTCTCCTCGTCATGCTTCAACATCCTGCGCATGCTACGTAAGATCTTCCGGTGGATCCCCACCGAGACGAGGAAGACGGTCACCCAAGCCCTCGTCACCAGCCGACTGGACTACGGCAACGCCCTCTACGCCGGTACCACTGCCAAACTCCAGAAGAGACTCCAGCGGATCCAGAACGCCTCGGCGAGACTCATCCTCGACATCCCCCGACGCAGCCACATCTCCGGACACCTGAGAGATCTGCACTGGCTCCCGGTCAACAAGAGAATCACCTTCCGGCTCCTCACCCACGCGCACAAAGCCCTACACGACCAAGGCCCGAGCTACCTCAACAACCGGATCAACTTCTACACTCCCAAGCGCCTCCTCAGATCAACCAACCACGCCCTCGCCGCCGTCCCCCGCATCCGAAGAACGACAACAGGAGGAAGATCCTTCTCCTACCTGGCCGCCAAGACCTGGAACTCACTTCCGACCAATCTGCGCCTGACCCAAGACCACCTCTCCTTCAGGAAGAAGCTCAAGACCTGGCTGTTCGAGCAGTAGCGGCACCCCCCCCCCCTCCCAGCGCCTTGAGACCCTACGGGTGAGTAGTGCGCTTTACAAATGACCTGATTGATTGATTGATTGATTGATGAGGAATGACAAATTAAAAGTGCTGCTGAAGGATTTTAGATAGATGTTATTAGAGTTAGGTTTTTAAGGTAAGGGAGTTTAAAGGTCCCGATTGTAATTTTCCAGCAGGGTGGGATTTAGATAGGTTTAAGATAATTATGTGGGGGGTGTGAGGGAAATTTAGGCCAGAGAGGTTGGTAATATTATGTAATTTGTTGTATCGTGAGGGGAAGGCTTAGGGATTGTATGTGATGAACACCTGTTTCAATAAAGAGGCCTTTTTCACACCAAAAATGAGATGCCTGGGTTTCTGTGGTGTCCCCCTCTTGCCCGATGACACACATTACATTCAATTCGATTTTTAATATGGATACTGCTTTAAATGCACACATTTCAGTGCTAGGCTCACCCATTAACAGTGGCCAGTTCTTTCTACATTGCCACTACTGCACAGCATCATGCTGAGCACTCCTGTTTGTTGCATTTTCTGCAGTTGCGGTTCTGTATCCCGCTGTGAAAGGCACACTTGTGGTTTTAGTTAATACATACAGCATGTATTGTTTCAAGTTGTTTTTAAAAAAAATTGAAATGTTCATTGCAAACAGATCCAGGAGAACCGACCATTGAATGGACCTGGATGGATTCAGTTCAGGCGCGTGTTGAAGTTTTAGAAGATGACGCATAATTAATGCTCGATGGGTGGGAAGCGAGTGCAAAGGGTGGATCTTCCACTGTGTGTTAGTGACTGGATGAGCATTAGAAGCCTTGGGGCAGGGATTTATGTGGGCACGGTCAGTTCTAAAAGCAGGTGCTGAGACAGGTCCTTATCGGGCCCTCCGATTTTGCTCTCACTCTCGGGGAGAAAAACAAGCATTTACAATGCAATGGTTTCGCCTTTGGAAAAGTTAGAGCTATTAGCATTGCTCATGACATTTTTTTTTTTTTACTTATAAATAAATGGCATTGTTATTTACATTGCCAACAGCTCTCTCAGCCCACACAGCTCTCTCATCCCACACAGCTCTCTCAGCCCACACAGCTCTCACAGCCCACACAGCCCACACAGCTCTCACAGCCCACACAGCTCTCACAGTCCACACAGCTCTCACAGCCCACACAGCTCTCACAGCCCACACAGCTCTCACAGCTCTCACAGCTCTCACAGCCCACACAGCTCTCACAGCCCTCACAGCCCACACAGCTCTCACAGCCCACACAGCTCTCACAGCCCACACAGCTCTCACAGCCCACACAGCTCTCACAGCCCACACAGCTCTCACAGCTCTCACAGCCTTGCAAGGTTAAGTTAAAATACAAAAAGGAGGCAGAACTTTCTTACTCAATGGATCAGTCCTGGGAGACACTCTTCCAGAACCTTACGGTACCTGTCAATCAATGTCCAATAGCTTAACAGGAGCACTCAAAGCAAAACTCTTCTTAAAGCACCAGGAGAAATCCGGTTTCAAGTGGGCCTCTGCAGGTGGTGTGTGCAGGTTAAATGGATAGGTCAATAGTATATATCAGCATGAATACTAATCAACAAAAAGCGAGAGTTGACTTCGGCCTCAGCTACCTTTTAGGTACAATCTAACAAAACCTGTCACTTCATCATACAGCCCGAAAACTAGATAAACCATTTCATCCTACGTAATGCCGAAAAAGTCGAATTTATGGGCTAGAAACTCATCTCTCTTTTCAACTGCCTACAAAAAAGATTAAAGTCCCAAACACTTGGCAGGGCAGTATAACAAGACCAGCGTATAAGACAGCGCGAAAAAACCTCCCCAGCGATCACAAAACCATGCTCCTTGGTACTGCTGTGGAAATATTTACAAAACACACTCTTTGTAGCTCGCGGGACTGAGCACACAGAAATCTCCTGCCCTCACTTCACTATGTGGTAAGAGTGGATTTGACAATGCATTCAACAGACAGAATAGAGTGGCCAAAGTTAAAGAAACAAATTCGGACACTGAAGCCTTTCCAACCGCTTTAAAAAGATTATGATTCAACAACACATAGGTACTTGGGGAGTACGAGCAAGTTAGTGCTTGAAATCAGGGCAATTAAATGCCTAGCCTATTGCTCTATGCAGGAGAATGTTTGTAAATGTGCCCTCATAACCGTTTTATGTTATTATGACAACGATTTCATATGTCAAGTCTTAAAGGTTATGGAAAGTAAACTACGGAAATGTTTCAGCAAAAATGTCATTGTTGGCGGTTGTAGTTACTAAGGCTTGAATTTGGTTTTGAAAGACTAGTTCGTAAAATTAAAGAAGCTTTTTTTTAGACTGTGATAAGGATTTAGGAAAGGTGAACCTCTCACCTGCTTCATCTTTTGTTAACGTAAGCTAACAACATCCTAGCAGACACAGGCCAAGCACGCTCCATTATCAGTGGGGTAAATATCAGTGAAAATAAACTGCTTAGCCATAAACTATCCCCGCTCTCTCCACTTTCCCTGGAGGGGTCCGCTCTGCACTCTGCCCATTCAGTTAATAACTCTCTACGAAAACATGGCTAGTGAATTGTGCCGAAGGGAGCATAAGGGGAACAAAGCGGGCATGGACTGCTAGACAGATGGGTGAGGGGTGTACACAATGTAGGAGAGAGAGTACAGGAAGAGAGTGTGAAAAGGAAGAGTGAGAGCCACAATGGCGGTGGGACTGATTAATTAGATGCGTTGTGTGTGCCTATGTTGGCTATTTGACTACGTTCTGCGACCTCGCGGCTGTGTTAAATGAATAAGTAGGAAATAGACAATGACAGGATAAACTCACCATGTCTCAGGCGTGTGAGATGCAACGGCAAAATAAAGAACAAGTGGGGCCGGAGACACGGACAGCGGGAGGGGGGTGGAGCGGGAACGGGCATAAGGACAGCGGGATGGGGGCTGGAACGGGGGCCGGGGCCGGAGACACGGACAGCGGGAGGGGGTGGGGCGGGAACGGGCATAAGGACAGCGGGAGGGGGGATGGAACGGGCATACGGACAGCAGGAGGGGGCGGGAACGGGAACGGGCACATGGACAGCGGGAGGGGAGCATACACCAGGATTTCTTCCGGTGGCGGTCGGCCGCGGAATGAGCAAATGAAACCTCGACGACCCAAAAAATAAACCCCGCCCACCGCCGCACTGACGTCCTAAAAGGGGCTGGATGAGAAAAACATCCCAGGAACGCCCACGAATCGCCTCGGTGAATGGCGGATGCCTCTGTCTTCCAATGGCTAGCCTCCATTTATGGAGCTAGCCAATGGAAGAAGGGGCGGATTCAAGTCCCCCATACTGTAAACAAAAGTTTTCACCTGGGCGGAGCACTGCTTCGCAGTGCTACGGCCCAGGCGAAACCTAAAAACATTAACTCGGCAGCAGTGCCGCCCTTCACTGCCTTTGAGGTAACTTCAAAGAGACTCCTCATAGTGCTTTCACAGTCTCATTTCAGAACGGAAGCATGTTCAATATTCTATTCAAGGAAGCCATCGTTGTTGCTTATTTACCTTATGCAGCTAACAACCATTGGCAAAGTCACCAGTTCTGGCTTGTAGATTTAATGTCACTTGTTGTATTATATATCTGGATTCAATGACAGAAGCAGCAAAATACCTGTCGGGCGGCACACTATGCTAAGCACAGATTCTTAGCTCACTAGTGTTTAAGCCAAGGCCTTAACTGCATCGGCTACGCCCCTTTGAGAGACCTCCCTGTTTTTCATCCCACTTAAAGCCCTGCCTAAGGGTTTGTGTTATGACCCATTCCTCAAAGGGTAATTGATTTTTGAAAAGGGCAGGAAGAATGCCTCCGAGTGTGCAATTTGAGAAGAGTGTCAATGTACAGTGATACAAAAAATGCCTGTGCACGAGGCGACAGAAGGAGGTCTGAGTGAGTAAATGCTTGTGGATATAAAACAATAATATGGGTGTGCATGCTGGTCAAGAACGTATGGAGGACGTTGTTGCATCTAGTGGTCCAGCGTAGTCACGCGAGGAAGGATTAGAAACTGGTTAAGAAAGTATTTAGAACTTGTACCGAGTAGTATTATTTACTATTTTGGTCATGGTATACTGGACCAGCATACCTCAACAGCCGACTCAGCCTCTACACCCCCACCCGGCAGCTCCGATCCACAGACCGCGCCCTCGCCACTGTCCCCCGCATCCGAAGAATGACCGGCGGCGGCAGATCATTCTCCCACCTCGACGCCAAGACATGGAACAACCTTCCCCCATCCGCCTGCAGCAGACCGAAGACCTCCTAACCTTCAGGAGACTCCTCAAGACCTGGCTCTTAGAACAGTAGCAGCACCCCCCCCCCCCCCCCCCCCCAGCGCCTTGAGACCCCTCACGGGTATGTAGTGCGTTTTATAAATGCTATGATTGATTGATTGATAGTGTAGGTTGGGTCTTGTGTGGTAATGTTAGTAAATGGCCGTTGTGTGTTGAGGGAGGTGTGCCATGTTAGTGGAACGAGGATGGATGGAATGTATGTGTGGAAGGCTAGGAGTGGTCTGGTGGAATTAAGTGTGTGTGTGGGTGCGTGCGTGCGTGCGTGTCGGATCAGTCCATGTGTGTAACTGAAGGGGAAGGGAGTTGCTGGACGTGAGGAGGGGCGGTGGCAGCTTCCTCTTCCAGGAGGTGCATTGACAGGACTGGGGCTACCCTGCATCTCCCTAGAACAGGGCCATGAGCCCACGAGCACGGAATACATCCATCCTGACAAGCAAAGATTGACCCTGATTTAACCTCCAGGAACCCCTCACCCTCCTCCAAGAGAAAGGGAATTTGCATTTTAAACCGGACTGCTTCCTTCAGTTTCAACAACTCCATCACATGCATGTATGGCTTAACTGAACAAATACATAACTACATACATCAATGTCTATTTAAAGGGGGATAAAAACGGACATTTGTTGGTTTTCCCTTAAAATGCTGAGGAGTTGGTTTTTATATTCCTCTCACTGCACCCCCTCCTCCTAGGGCCACCCAGGAGCCTTGGGCCTTGCACTCTCATTCCAATGAGCTCCTCTGTGCCATAAAGGTCTGCTTTCTGGATGGAAACCAAGGAGGAAATTAATAACGCATTTTTCTGCGATTATTACTGGCTGCCACCCAATGTACTATTTTTAGTAAGTTACTCATTTGCGGTCATCAGAGTGTCAGCAGCATCTGGACTGTTTCCTCAAAGTGCGTAAGGACCAGTCGCGCAGCAAGAGCACTTTGGACCCTAGGGCAAGAACGGAAAATGGGCCCGTGGTCCACTCAATGATTATCAATATAAAGCCATCAATGGGTCCCTAGTATACCTGAGCCCTGGTGCCACTGCACCTGCGCACTGCTGATAGCTCCGCCCCTGTTTGTACTCAGTTATAAGTTTCAGATTTTGAACCACTTCAGGGAGCAGAGGGAGCCTCGGCCATTGGAAGCAGTCTAGTCCACTCGCAGTTTTCGCTTTAGACTCAAAAGTTGGACTCGCAGTGCTGCCTTAAAGCCTGGGAGGTTGACTTAGGGCCAGACGTACGACCTGCAAAATAGCGCATCGCAAATTGCGAGTCATTTGCGACTCGTAATTTGCGAGGCGCTATTTTACATGTACAACAGTGTGTTTGACACTGCTTGCGATTCCCAATGGTGTCGCAAATTGCGAGGCTTATGAAGATTAATGAGCCTCTCGCAATTTGCGAGCCTATTGGGAATGACATGCCCTGCCAGTGATGGTGGCCTGCTGAGCTCAGACCACCATGTCTGGGACTGCTTTTTTAATGACGCTGTTTTTTTTTTAAAAAAATGCATTCCTTAAAGGAAAACTGGATGCATTTAAAAAAGAAAAATGAAACTTTTCGGTTTAATTTTTTTAAGGGCAGGCAGTGGTCTCTGGGACCACTGCCTGCTCTTATAAAATATTTTCAACATACTCACAAAGACGAACGGGTCCTCTGGGGACCCCTTCCCCTTTGCAAGTGGCTTACCACCTACTTGAAGTAGGTGATAAACTGCGAGTGTTTTGCGGCCGCAAATGCGTTTGCAAAACACTAGTAATAGCATGTTGACTCGCTATTAGGAAGGGACGCCCCTTCCTAATAGCGAGAGTCGCAAATGCTATTTTGTGAGTCAGTGACTCGCAAAATATCATTTGTACATGCTATTACCCTATTTTGTGGCCGCAAACGGGAGGTTCTCCCGTTTGCAGTAGCAAAAAAGGGTCGTACATTTGGCCCTTACTGAGTTAAATACTTGCTGCGACCACCTACAGGTCACAATTAAAGGTCACGATTTAAAAAAAGAGAACTATTTTTTAACTCTTTTTTATTTGAACTCCAACATTAAATGTCACAATTTGGATTTCATGCGGAGTAAACTCACCTTCCATTCTTCCGATGTCAGTGAGTAAAACACCATTAATTGGGTAATTGTTCCATCTGTTATTGACAGTGCTTGCAAATGGCAGAAGTGTAGTATGAAGCACCATATAAAACAGATTATTATTGGTATTATCAATACATTCTGTGTTGACTCTGAGAAAAATGTACACTGCTATGTTTGCCATTGCTTTCGGTTACATTTAAGGGGCTGAGAAGGGACCACCCAAACCCGACATGCAATCTTGTTACTACTGCAGATTTTCACAATCCACAAGTACAGAGAAATCCTCAGTAGTAAATCTCATTCAAAGGTAGGAAAACTGGTGTTACAATGAGTGGTTTATAATGCAAGTTTGTGATGAGACTCCATCAATGCTTTCATAAAGTATCCTTGTTCCATACATGAGATGAGCTTCTGCGTCATTTTTAGATTCACGGCATATGAATTACTACCGTTCCGAGCCCACACCACATCTTAGGGAACTCCACTGGCTTCCGATAAACAAGCATGCGCATGTTAAAATCCTCTCCCACACCTACAAAGCACTCCGCAACCCAGGCCCTGCCTACCTGAATAGCCACATTCATTTCCACCAACCTTTGGGACACCTTAGCTCTGCCGCCTCTCACTAGCACACACCCCATGCATACACACAAAAGAAGATCAGGAGGCTGTGCCCTCTCATAAATTGTTCACCGGCCACAGATCCCCTGGATACCCTCAATAATATTATAGAAACACCAGTAACATATGGAGACAGGGTGACCAGACTTGAAGTAGTGAGGGGTAGTCTAATTGGTGTTTTTAATTTTGATGTGGAACGCGTCTTGGGAAATGCATGTATGAAGCATTTGTTTTTAACTGATTAGAGCACGTCATGGCAAACATACAGCCTAACCCTGGAACTGCATGTTTGTTTATCTTTTTACAATGAAAACCTCTTGTGGGAAATTCCTCTGAGTAAGGACTAGGTTTTGAAACACCTACTACCTCAAATGGAGGACTAAGTAGGTACCTATACACTGGGACCAGGACAGTCCTGAAGAAGGCCGATGTGACCCTTTATCTTGCACATCCAGACGGCCGAAACATGTTGACCACTGGGCAGTAAGGAGGGGTGCAAGGAGCACATGACATGCCCCCCACCATCCTTCATGTTTTTATTCCTGGCCGGAGGATCCAGGAATAAAGTCTAGATTTAGGGACACCTACGAGTTAGTTTTAACACTCACTTCACTGCACATTCACCTCCATTGTTCCCAGTCACAAGTTGGAATATTGTTCTCTTTTCTCTTTATGTTGTGTAAGTCTTTCCCCACCCGATTGCTTCACCCCATGCATTGGTTGTGCTGGGGTGTATTGTAAGCAGCCCTATGATGAAGCATGCCACACATCTGTGTGAGTGAGGGCAGTATTAGAACACTCAACACGTGCCCACACCAGATCACGACACCACATTTTCTCACTCCCTACTCCTTTTGGTGTGTACATGTATTCAATAGGGTGTTCGGAGTAGGTGAGCCCCGTACCCTCTCCCCTTCCTTTTTGTGTGCGGTAGTCTAATTGTTTCCTACAATGTGCCTCTATGTCCCAAGGCCAGCGTTCTTGGATGAACAAGACAGGGGAAACCTCAGCTGCTCTCCCAGGGCAGAACTAAGCTGCAGTATCTAGTAGTCTCAATCAATACAAGAGTTTAAATTAAATAGAGTTTAAATTCAGAGTTTCAATTAAATAGTGTGCATGCCTAATGACTGCATGCTCGCCTACAAAATGACACAGCTGCTGTGGTCGCGATTTCACACTTTTCTTTTTTTTTAACTTTTGGGCATGTTGCACAGCATTGTCAAAAGGCATTTGCAAAGCCAATAGGTCCCAAAAGCATGGCCTATTCCGTTTGCCACTGCTATTTGTTTTAGCCTGCAGACTGTGCTCTCACTCCTACGGGCTATATCTTTCTATCGCTACTTACTTTTAACTTGCAGACAGTTCTTTCACTCCCACAAGCTGTGTTTTTCCATCCTTGCTTTCTTTTATCCTGCAGACTGTTCTCTGACTCCGATAGGTTGTATCTTTCCCTCGTTTCTTCCTATCAGGTTGAGGGCTGTTTTCAAACCCCTACAGTGCAGTATCATTCTCTTGCTATGTGTTTATGAGTTTGTCAATTGCTTCTTCAATCTTACTGAGTCATATATTTTCTTGACATATACTTATTAGTATGAAGACTATTTAAATATCAAATGCAAACCTCCACCATTGAATGTAGACACGGACACAAGGGAAACCTACACTTGAGGGTAGTATACCTGTGTAATGTACTCTTATGCTGTTTAGTAAGTACTTTTGGCTATTCCCAAAATCTGAGTGTAAATGTACTTAAAAGTGTAGACTTCCACGTATCCACCCCCTGAAAAATGAAGGGAAGACACATTTATGAGTGCATGTTACTACTGCTAAAAAAAGTAGAAAAGTCCAGCAACACAAATGGCCAACCACTGATACTGCAACACTCTCCGATAGAAAATAAGACCTCATGAGAAATGTTGTTAAATGTAATTAAAATATTTAAAATAAATATAATTTAATGTAAAAAATCTCAAAATAAAACACATTTATTATGCAATTATAAAATAATTTCACAGACATTCTTGAATTTATGAATTGATAATATAACATACATTTTTAATAAAATGTTTTAATATTGAATTTACCTAATATAATTAAATCTGTACATCACATTTAATAATTATATTAGAAAATATTTAAAGTTTGGGGTGAGACATTTTATTTAAAATATAACATTTTAATTGATTGAGGATTTCATTCAAAATTATGTTAATGGTGTTTTAGTATTTTTTAATTTGTTGTACATATAAAATGAATCTAAAAAGTTAATACACATTAGTATTTAACAATAAATAAATGACCATTTTTTTTGAGTTTAGTAAACTGTTTTACATTTCCCTATGCTTTACCGAAACAGTCGGGATGAAAATCTCTCTAGGGTAAGGTATAGGGAAAATGTAAATGCTTGATTAAACTTTATAATAAATTAGAAAAATATTTTTACGTTAAATATTTTTGTAAATGAATATCATACATTTATTTTGTAAGTAGAACAAAAGCACAAAGGCAAAAAATGCTTCGGCAGTGTTAACATATGAATTAAATATTATATTAATTTAAATATATTAAAAGAAAATTAACTTAAATTAAAATAATTTTTCACATAAAGTAAAAAACAAAAATTATGTTTTAAGGATGGAATAATAATTATTAGAATTATCTGTCTATTGAAGTCCTTGTCTATCAAAGTGGAAATGCATGCCATAGAAAGATTGATTACAGACAGAAGAAAATATGGCAACATTTCCCCAATCTCGAAGGATTTTCACTGGCTTCCACTAGAAACTAGACTCAAATTTAAACTCTGCTGTTTAACACACTAAACACTTAACCCTAGAAGTCTCAGATCTTCTGAAAATCTCTGCTGGTGTAAGAGTATCCCAGAGCAAGGAATTTCTTACTGGGGAACCCTCTAAATTCTGAGCAACGAAAGCTCAATGCCAATCCTTCTCCAGATCCGCCCCAACGAGTTGGAACACCCTCCCAATCCATTTAAGAATAGCGCCTGATACCCTTTCCTTCCGCAAAATATTCACTGCTTACCCATTCACAAGATACCTCAAGATAAGAGACTCCACCTCAGGTCACAAGACTTTATATATATATAAGTTACAACTCCCCAAATTTGAAGGCATCGAAGGACTTGCGTGTCACAATAGCACTCAATTCATTAGATTTTTTAAAAAAATTAAATTTAATTGTTGTAAGTTTATCATGTACAAGCAGTTAATGTTACATGTAAAGCGCTCTAATACTAACTGGTGAAGTGGCACTATAGAAAAGTATTAATCAAAGCAGGCGGCTGGAGAAAGCTTCGTCAAAATCAACATTTCCTCTTAGGCTCTCTTCCTTATTTCAGTCATTATTAGATTGAGGTGAACATGAAACATTAGACAGACACCCTGAGTTTTACCTTTTCCCTTTCCCTAACTGGAACCAGCCCACAGTAGGCCTCTCCAGTGTGTAGTGGCAATGTACGACGGATGGGAAACCATCCTGATTTTTCCCATCTACATGGGCGCTTACCTAAGGCATCTTTGATGTCAATCCACTTCGTAAGCAAGAAGCTCTGGGATCACAACTGGAAGTCATGGTTACAAAGACTTACAAAGAACCCTTGTCATTTAAGGTAAATGATAGATAAATAAATCAACATCTGTGGCCTCAAGACTGAAGCTAATGCCACAGATTGTACACCATTTGTCGATGTCTTAAGGTAAGGGGTACCTTCAATACAGAAAGATTCTGCAGATGACAATGAGCTCTACTCCAGCAATGAAACTGTTGGCCTCCGGGCTATATTGCGCAAGCCAGACCTTTGGTAGATGCCATCAGGGTACATATCTGAGACTTGCTATCACTTTTGAGGGAGCCTCTCATGTCCATGAGGGTTGAAGAGCATGTCTAAAATGTACAGTTCTCCTCTACTTATTTTTCAGGAATTGGATTCTTAATCCCTTCTCCCGTATCTCCTGTCAGACCAAAAGCACTGTGAGTTTGGATCTGTTTCAGTCACTATGCCAGTACCTTCAGTAGAACAAGTGTTCCGTGCGTATCCTATCCAGGTTCAGCTGCAAAAGGGTCTCAGTAGGCACCTGGACACCTAGCTTGACAGCTGCATGTGGCTTCCAGTTCCTGCTTGTTCCACACTGATCCAGTGACACCGCAGCTGCCCGGGTTTTCCCGCAGGGGTTTTCCCAACTGGGTTTTCCCACTCACCGTTCTTCCCTCCAACAGAAGCCCCGCCCACCCTAGGACCTACTTAATGCAGGCCACAGCACACATGCGCACAGCGGGCGTGCCGCTGGTGCACCGAAGCACCAAAGACAAGCACGTCTGTGCCTGTCAACGCATGTACCATGCATTTTTTTCAAAGCCGACCTACGGGTTCCTGGAAAGTCTGCTCAGGGCCAAAGGAGTTGGTGATGATCATGGGCCCAGACCTGCCCAGGCTCGCAGCAGCGCTTGCCACACATGTAAATCGAGGGGGTGACATCACATGAATGTAGCAAGGACTAAGTGAACAAAGCCTTTAGATAAGACCGACAGGCCAAAGCAATGCCTTGTCTTGAGATTTTGGTACTGAACAAAAATTCTGAAACTACATAGTAACAAATTAAAATGGGGCAGAGGATGAAAGCATTGTCATGTCGTGACTCACAGATGACAGACAAATATATATCTTTATAAGAGCTTTATTTACTGCTTCCTTCTGTATCTCTGTCCCTACTCTAACTGCCTTAGTTCCTGTCCCTGGCTCCTCCCGTTCCTGTTCCTCCCTTTAACTCCACCCCCCCACCACTAGACTACATCACACAATCTTACATCTCCCCCTTTCTTAACAAAATGAACTTAATTTCCACAGTGTTCGCAATTCTTCAATCAGCCACACAGGTCGGTGGACAGCCTGTTCTTCAAGCATCAGTAGTGTCGAATCAGTGGTGGGCCTGGCTTTGGTCAATCTTTCCGATGTCTTAGCCAGGGCATCCTTGACTACGGGAGTGCACTTTTGAGAATGCAAGCCATTGCGTGTGAGCTGCTTATTCTCAGGTTCCAGAGATATCATGGTTCTTTCTTGTTGTGTGACTGCTACTGGCTCAGCTCGGGAGTGGCAGTCTGTTTTCCTTGGTGGCTCTTGTTCTATTGACGATCGATTTCCTTCATGAGTGGCTGATGTTCTGGTTCTCTTCCGAGCTCCCACCTGTAAGGTTACTTCTTTTTGTCTTGTCAGGTTGGGAGCAGCACTGTTCTTCTGTTCACCGTCAGGCATGCCAGACGTTAATGTACTATCTGAAATGGGTGTCCTGATTTGATTCTTGGACTCATTTGCTGCCTCTGTTTGTCTCACCCACTCCCACTCATGTTTGAGACTGGTGAACCCCTTGACCATCCGGGCATGTACCTGTTTCTCTCTCATCCGGTGACAATCTATCTCTGTCACCACATTTGGTTTTCCTCGCAGGGTGACAGGATAGTCCATTTCCACCTGGTAGATGCTGTCCCATCTCATTGTTTTCCTTCTGTCAGTCCTTTGAGTCAGCCTCGCTGACCCCATCAGGGGTGACGGTATATTACTCATGTCTTGATATGGCGATGACTGACATGACATGTTGTCCTTTGGTTCTATTGTGCGTTCGGGTGATTGATGCCATGGACGTGGTCGGGACCATGATTTTGTTGACCCGAGTGATCGGACAGACATGCTTTCCGAATCGGAGGAGTCGTTCGCCGATTCCCTTTGAGAACGTTCCTTTGGGGGTGTCTTGACTGGTAAGTTTATTGAGTTGGTAGTCTGTGATGACATGCTCCTGGAGTCAAAGCTATCTGCGGGACATTCCTTTGGGTACGTCTCTTTACGTGTCTTCTGTGTTGTTGCTGTGGAAAGGTTGTTTGCTAACCACGAGTTTACTTCTTTAGTTTGATCCTGGAACATTTGGTCTCTGCCCCTTTCACGTGACATCAATTGTCTCTTCTCCGTTTTCTCAGTGTCATGACTGTCTTGAGTGCACATGCCTCTCCCTTTTCGGTGTCTGAGTGGCTTACCACTCCTCATGTGGTTAGTTTCTTCTTCTCGCTTGTTGGGTGTACTGACGTCCGTGCCATTGGGGTGATGTGTCCCACTGCTTGATGCTTCCTCGGACTCATCTACAGACTTTGGTGAATAGTGGGAGGATGCCCGGGGGTGTTCGTGTGCCAATTTCCAGTGTTGACAGGATTGGTCCCACCTTCTGTAGTTTGTCTTTCTTGCCCGCTTGTTGGGCAGGCTGCCATCTTGTCCATGGGTGTGATCTGTCCCACTTGACACTTCATCTGCTTCAGAACCGTTTTCACCATCTGTTGACTGACTCCTTGAGGTTGAATAACTCCGTGAGGTTGTATCAGTGCCGCTATCGCAATCCTGACTCATCCTGGTCTTTTGTGTTGTTGACTTGGAGTATTTCATGACGCTTTGTCTCTTGTTTCGTCTTGGCTCTGATCTGCCTTCACCCTCCCTCTTTTCGGTTTTGTTTGTTTCCTGGGCCTTGCCCCCAGACATGAGGGATGTCTCTTTCCAGACATCTTTGTGTCTTGCATTCGAGTGCACGTCTTTTGATATGTCTCTTGCTTTGACCCGCACTCCAACCTCGGCCCCTCTGATGATTCTCTTTAGCGACCACTGCCCCTGAAGAATCTTGCGCTTTGTGTCTGCGCTTGAACAGCCTTCGATTATCCGGAGCCGAACTGCTTCTTCATTTGTAAATGTATTGAAGTAGCAGCAGGGTACCAAACTTTGCAACCGGGTGATGAATTTTGGCAATGGTTCTCCTGGTTCTAGCCGTGCTGTGGTGAAAGCGATGTGAGCATGATCCACTTCTATCTGTGCATGGAAATGGGCACGTAGCTTTACTTGGAGTCTTTCATAGCTCTCTGTGTCCTTTTTGGGAAATGTTCTGATTAAGCGTCGGCCCTCATGACCGACCAGCTGGAGGAGTAGTATCAGACATTTTCTATCTCTTCGCTCACCAATTGCTTCAAGAAAATCGTCCAGTGATTCCAGCCACCGGTTCCATTTGAGACCCAAACTCTGACTGTCAGTCTGTTGCACTGGGGGTGGTACTTCAATGCAGGGATTGGACCGATGGGTTGCTTTTACCACCGCCATGAGGGAGGAAGATTTTGGTCTGCTACTGTCACAGGACTGTTCACCTTGCTTCCCGTCCTATTTGCTGACCCTCTTCAGCTGAGACCCTGTGTCTGGGCGCTTCCTTTGATTTTGGGGAAGAATCGCCACTCCCTGGTGACTACTGTCCTTTGTCCGCCCTTAACACGACTGTCTTGGTAAGCTTTGATGAGTTAAGCATGCACGTCCTGAGTTCGAAATGGCCAACACTCAGCTGCGCCATGCGTGACTCATGGCTCATCGAATTCCTGCTTTCTTTTAGTGTCCATCCGAGCCGCAGGTGGTTTGGGGCTCGTCCGTGAGGAAGCGTTGTCAAGTTGACATCTTGTTCTTGCGTTTCTTTCCGGACTGGTGCAGATTATCCAATCCCTTAGTTGATGGGAGAGGACTTTCTTTATTATTCATTTACTCATGCTTCTGGATCATTTACTTTCTTAGCGTCTTCCACTTTTAATTATTTATCTTTACGTGGTGCTGAAGCATACTTTGGTACTTGTCTTTGCTTGTGTTTGTTGCTAAAGTCAATTCGATTCATTGCACCTTCGTTGCTTGTACCAGTGCTTAATTGTGCTCAAAGTCTTCTTTATTTGTTATTTGTGTTTGCTCGTGCTTGTTTCATTTGTAATTCTTGCCTTTGCATGTTTATATATTGCACTCCTTGCATCTACTCGTGCTTGGTCTGTTTCTCATTTTACCTTGTGCATTTACTCGTGCTTATTGGCTTGTTTGACCTCTTGCGTTGGCTCGTGCTTGTTTTCCCCTTTACATTTGTTTGTGCTTATTTATTGTGCACCATTGTACTTGCTTGTGCTTGTTGTATTGCTGTGGTTCTACCGTTGTCGTTACCCATCTCTTGCATTTGCCAATGCTTGTTGGGTTGTTGCAATGGTGTACTTGTCAATGCTTGTTACTTTGCTGTCGAATTTGCACTTGTCAGTGTTTGTTTATTACACCTACCAGTGCTTGTACTTGTTCCGTTGAAATTCTCGCATGTTCTAATGTGTGTTCCTGTGCATTTGCCAAGGCTTGTTCCTCACCATTCATCACCGCTTGCTCAGTTACATTTGCCAATGCTTGGCTGTTATGTGCGCCAATGCTTGTTTTCCTTTTGGTTTGCCAAAGCTTGTTTCCAAATGTTGCTTGCCTGACTCAGCAATGGCCGCTCACGGTCTTCACATAGGGGATGTCTGTGGCATGCCTGACCTAAAGATGGCCGCCAGTCTCGAAATCTCGTCCCCTACGAGATTTTGTCTCATTCATTTGGGCTCTCTGCACAACTCACAGAACTCCACTCGGCACGCACCGATAGCCGGTTTTCGAACCGCCAGGCTTCCTCAGCGCCTCACGCGGTTGTTGACTCCCGGGACATCCAGGTAGGATCGGGGTAATCTTTCAGCGTTGCTTCTCCCTTCCCCCGCGTGCCCACTTGCACGCATCGGGGTGAGTGCGTCTTGTGGCGCGTACCAGCGCTCTTCTTTGGGACGTTTCCGGCAGTCCCGGGCAGCACCTCAGATGCTCCCTGGTCTCCGGAGCAGTCGACGGAGTCGGGGTGGGCACCCGACTTCTATTTATGAGCCGCGTGCCAACTCGCACACATTGGGGGTGAGCTGCGGTTTTGGCGCGAACCAGCGCGCCACCTTATAACACCCAGCGCTCTATGGCGCGTCCTCCCTCGGGGCTCTATGTGACTGACAGATCGCGGAGCAGGGGCGATGGCCGCTGGCCCCGTTCTGGGCGGCGGACTCACTTCAGCCACACGTGGCTCAACAGCGTCTTTCCTTTTTCGCGCTGCCGGGGACAGAGGCACTTCTTCTCAGGGTTCTGTGGGTGGCTGACTGCACCATCCCACCCTCGTCGCCAGTTGTCATGTCGTGACTCACAGATGACAGACACATATATATCTTTATAAGAGCTTTATTTACTGCTTCCTTCTGTATCTCTGTCCCTGCTCTAACTGCCTTAGTTCCTGTCCCTGGCTCCTCCCGTTCCTGTTCCTCCCTTTAACTCCACCCCCCCACCACTAGACTACATCACACAATCTTACAAGCATGACAGCTGTTACCTGGAAAAAAGCATGGGTATAAGGTGAAACAGAGGCCCTCGAGAAACAGCCTCTAACATTTGCCCTCAGTCTCTCAATACACAGCAAAGGTAACTATATAAGAACATGATTTGCAGCCCTGTTTACTAAAATGGACCGCAAGCACTGAAAACATTGAGCGGGCTGATCAAATGCTCTTAGAGAAAGGGAAAAGTAGTCCCTACAATAAACAGATGCACAGTGGGACAAGTTGAAGGGTACAAGTTGGGGCACTGCTCTGTGGGAGTGAACAACTAACGAAAAGGAGGGACAAAGAGGAAGGATTGACCACTAGCACAACAGGATTTTTTAAGGACACTGAAACAAACAAAGGACAAGCAGTGGGCTGGCTCTAAGACCTCAAAGAGAATACAACAGGTCTAGAAAGCTTGACCTAAAAAAACAGTTCCATTCTTCTGTTGCATGGGTGAATGGGGCTGTTTTCTTACAACTGATCTTCAGAGCAAACAGTATCTCCTGCACCTCTTTGTATTTCAGTGGGAGGAGGGTGGCTAATAGCTATATTGGCCTTACCTGCAGAACAATAATAGCTGTTAATTAGCCCTCCTTGTTCTGCACCCTCGCCTGCTGCTCGGGTCCATAACTGGGCAGAGGGTAATTAACACTGTGAAAATATATACTTACCATGATGTATTGATAGACATCTCAGCAGATGAATTAATCCTGTAGGTCAATATTATCATCCTCAATATAGTGTCATACAACCGTTCACTGGGGCATATCAGGGTCACTAGTTATGGTTCCCTGGGTCAGGTTCCATTTCAGGGATCACAAGGCCGTGATTGCAGCTGCTGTTTTTATTAGCGGGGGCCTGAATGATGAATTGCAGTCAAATGCCCCCCCGCTTGGATGGCCTAGGCTAGTGATGAGGATGGGAGGGATCTCTTGCGAGGGTCTACTTTGATGGTGTATTGGTTCTCCCAGGGTGAAGGGGAGGTGGTGTAACTTGAAAGAGCTGGTAGCGATTACACTGTTGTTATTGGAGTATTCCCATTTGCTTCAATAGCAGAGGTCATGGTCAGTGCAGACACTATCAGTGTTAAGGCCCATATCTGTCTTCAGGTTAGACCCTCTCTTTGGTATTGTCTGACATATCAGTTACCTATTGCTGACAGCAGTGGCACAGTGGATGACAGATAACTGTCTACAGCTCAACGCAGGCAAGACCGAGGTTTTGTTGGTGGGTAAGAAGGCTACCCTTTGGAATGAACACTGGTGGCCAGCATCCCTTGGTCCTACGCCACCGCCTAAAACAGTGGTAAAAAATCTTGGGGTCTGGATGGACTCCACTCTTAGCTTCCAGACCCACACCAAGAGAGTTGCGGCTACCTGCGTGGGGCTTATAAGAGGTTTAAAACCTCTCCTGAAATATTTCGACCCGGCAGTGCGTCAGCTCAACATGCAGTCCACAATACTATCCCGCTTGGACTATGCCAGTTCACTGCTCCTAGGAGCCAACAAAGCAGAGATACGGCGTCATCAGCGAGTCCAGAACTCTGCCGCGAGAGCGCTGGTGGGCCTCCCTCGCCACTGCTCTGTTGGGGTCACCATTCAAGAATTACACTGGCTTCGGATCGACAAGCGGATCCAGTTTAAAGCGCTATGCTTGACGTTCAAAATCTTAAAGGCCAATAGCCCAACACTCCTTGGTGGTCTCCTGAATACCGACGTGCCTCATCGACAGCTGCGCTCCTATGGACAGCATCTAGCGTTTGTGCCATGTTTTAACCGTTCTAGTACCGGAGGATCCTCATTCCGGTACCAAGCTGCCAGGCTGTGAAACTCTCTACCTTTATGCATTCGTGCCTTGGATGATTTTCTTGCTTTCCGGAAAGCTATCAAAACATTTTTGTTTTTATCTGTATAGAAATTGACCTGACTCTCGCTCAGTTTTCTCTGGAAACTTTTGTCTCAGTTCTGTCAGCGCCGGAACGCCCTGTTGCTGGGGCAGCTGTGCGCTCTAGAAATCCTATAACATAACATAACATATATAAGATGGGCTCAATTATTCAGGTATGCATATCACAGGCAGGGATAACATGTATGTGAATTATTTGAAAGGACTATTACCTTCATCCCTGAATCAATGCAAATCCTGACTCTTTTCATGAAGATTTACAGCAGATGAAGGGTACCAATGACAGACCTGCTTGTAAGCCAGGGAGTGCTGTACAACCTCTCTTCTGCTCTACATTACCGAAGGGAGTGTTCATGGGACCGGAGTCACCATTTACAACTGGCTCTGGAGGATGTTATCTGTCTTATTGCAGGATCAAGAGGAAGTGTACTCTAGTGTTTTCTTCTTTGCCCAGCTCATGTGACTTTACTCTACTTTAATTTGGGGAGGGTCTGGAGTACCTCTCCCACTGATTTCTGAGCTAGCTGTTTCTTTTTATCCCCATCCTGTGTGTCTTTGCTAGTCAGCATGAATCATAAAATTGTGGAGCTCGAATGGAGTATTCCTTCCAGTAAATTGACCACTGTTTTATAATCTCTCTGGGTAGATTCTACACCAGTAACAGGTACCTGGATAAAGTAATGTCTATGATATATTGTCTCCATCCTAGACATTCTGTCCCCTCCCATTTTCTGTGGGGAACCACAGAAATATGTTATGTGATATGAATTTGTAGAGCACGGCTAATCACCGATGACTGTATCCAGGCACTGAGTAGGGCAGGCCTGAGGGGGGAGAAGGAGATCATGCCTGTTTTGTCTGTAAGAACCATGTCTTGGGGTTCAAAAATTCATGATGGAGGTTCTGAGGTGTTTCAAGAGGTCGAGCAGGTCTTGGTTGCGAGGTATGAGAAGGAGCGTCCTCTGATTCTGTTTTTCTTAATGCGAGGGAGGTGTGCTCTTGCCTGGGTCGCAGATTAAATGTATATGGTGGCTTTGGTAGAAGTTGCGGCAGTGGTTGAGGTAAGCTAGACCACTGTTGTGGACAGCTTTGTAGGAGAGGGTGAGTAGCATGAACTTACATCTTTCCTGGACTGGGAGCCAGTGGAGATTGGTGAGGTGTGGAGAGATGTTGTTATTTCAAGGGATGTTCAGGATGAGTCTGGCGGTGGCATTCTGGGTGGTTTTTGACTCTAGTGGACAACCACCTGAATTTCAAAGGTTGGAGCAGCTGTGACTGGATACTGATTTTCTATGCACTCTTGAGCTAAAACTGTAGTTCTCTATTTACTATTGAATAAGATCTCGCCATTTGCATAGTGGAAAGTATAGACAAGTTGTAGGTTCCTCTGTTAGTGTGAACTTCACAGACAGGACTAGGTTTGGAATTGCTCCAGCTGCATTATCCTGCGCATAGTAAGATGAGGTGCACTTCCCGAAGCAGAGAGGACCTGCGCCTGATTTCGCTGGTGATGGAGATCGGCTGTGAGAATCTGCTTGTGGAGAAAAAGGCTGCAGAAGCTAAGATCAGAGGATCATCTGTCCAGATGTCCTGTGCGACTCACAAACAAGAATACTAGCAGTCAGGGCAGAAGCCTGCAACAAGGCCTCCTCACCAAACTATTCCTGTTGGTGAGTCGACTTCGCCACATTGTTCGCTCATACACCTGCCTTTTGCAGTCTGAAATATGGCAAGTTGAGTTTGTGTTTTGGTCGGGTGAAAGGGTGTAATGGAGGATGCAAGAGTCCCTCATGAGCCTGCATCCTGTCTCCCCTGGTAGAGGGGAATCCCTTGAAATGTTTTTAATCATGTTATCCCTTGTCCCGGATATCACCCCAAACAGCACATGAGCCTCTTGGAGTGCTCTTTTAGACATACTGCCTAGTGGTTTCCGAGAAGGCCTATTTTATTCTACTGCAGCAAACAACAAGGTGCTGGAAGGAATGCTTGAATTAATCTCAGCCATTGGTGATTGCTCGGATCACATTCCAGTCCATCATTTGTTACCCATTATACTACTCTAGACAAAGAGCAGCCATGCGTAAACTAATCTTGAGCCTTCCTCCAAAGCGAGCGACCTTTCCAGTCGAACTGCCAGCCCAGGTCGCCTCCAGACAGAAACACAAAGGCCCCAGACCAGGTTTTACTCTACTTAGGCCATGACAAGTGAGGCATACCTTGAGTCTTACGGTACAGTGAATATGGGACCTAGGTCATGGCATACCAGTTATACTTAAGACACCTACAGAAAAAACAAAGTAGCCAAAGGCATGCCTGAGTTAATCAATATTTTACTCTAACCATTGACTTTTGTTCCAGATTCCCTTTGCCCCTTAGCAGTCACAACATAAGTACGATCAAGAGATTGCTTTTGGGTTTGCTACTGAAATATAGTTATTTGAAGAAACATCAAGCTCTGCAGTTTGAAACTGGATGTGGAACAGTTTGTAGTCCCCTCAATCATCTCAATCATCTGCAATATGTCACTTCCGTTAAATCAAAGGTAAGTTATATAAAAAAGGGCACAGGTAAGGGTCATGTAATTAAAAATATGCCAAGGATAACCTGAGTTAAAAAAATGAGGGAGGGACCATAAGTCCGATTTACCCTGTTAAAGACCATGTAATGTCAGCAGATATTTTGAAGCAGATGTAGTGGCGTGATGTAGTAACAGGCGATTTAGTGGTAGGAAATGGAGTGACATTTAACTGGATCCTTTTTAAAAAAAAAAAAACTTTGATATCCATGTCAATTAGATAAAGTGACCTTAAATAGGATACCTAGGATGTGACCTGTCTTTGTCTCTTGATGAATCGGAATATTGTCTGTGGGGAAATATGAGAGGCCGGTTGATCCACAGCAGTCTTTATTTCGTCAGCAAAGCTTTGTGCATTGATTTAACAGTTGGGTTCACAAGGCTTTAGTGTCTAGCAACACCTGGCAAAGCTTAATCCCTGTCCTCTGCTGTCTGTAACTTGATAGCAGCAATCACATTTGGTAAACAGTGACCAAGACTCTGACAAATGCTGCAGGATTTAGATCTTAGTAACTAGGATAAACAAGTGATCATCGTGATATATAAATGTTGTACTCAGCATACAAAATGTGCAGTTATAAGATGAGTTGAGTATTTCAGACATTATACGCAATGCAATAGGTCTTGCATTTATGAGAGTTTGAGCTATTGGCATTGTAAATGACAATGTATTTTTATTTATTAAAAGATAAATAAAAGACATTCGGCCAGATTCATCAAGCTTAATTGCGCTCGCAAAGGGCCAGATTCTGAGGATCTGGCCCTTTGCGAGTGCAATTTTTGCATTTGGGATTCATCATCCCAAATGCAAAAATCGCTAATAAAGAATTCGCACATTTGCGAGGAATTGCATTTAAGGAATCTCTATTTGAGATTCCTTAAATGCAATTCATGAACCATTTTAAAATAGCGAAATCGCAATTTTGGGCCGCTATTTACCGCGACGTCAAACCTTGTGGTAAATAGCGAAAACTTAGAAAAATGCATTTAAATGCATTTTTCTAAGTTGCATGTTACACACAAACATGTCCTTTGGACATGTGTGTGCGCAACACCAATGTAGATTACATTTCAGGGGTGCTACAGGGTGTCCTTTGGACACCCCTGGCTCCCTTGAAATCGTATCCTTATTTGCGATTAGCAAATTGCTAATCGCAAATAAGGAATAACTCCCCATTCATTCCTATGGGCCTTATCGCAAATAAGGAATGTGTAGGAATCGCAATTTATTTAGCGATTCCTACATGAATCCCGTTTTGCAAGTCTTTAATAGCGATTCCTTAATAATCGCTATTAAGGACTCGCGAATCGGGACATTGATGAATCTGTGGGATTGTCATTTACAATAACAGTAGTTTAAACTCTCGCAAATGCGAGACCTATTTCATTGCAACTGTGTGCTATACATTTTTTTTAAAAGCCTTATGGGAGAACGTGTCCTACGGACCTGCAACAGCAGGTCGGACAAAGGTATTTGAGAAAATAGGGCTCGGAGGCTGTTATTAAATCCTACCAGGCAACAAAACACGTAACAGGGGGTGTCGCCATGGAAGGTTACAAAATGAGACTAAGTGGTACTAAGGATGGACTACTAAGCCTTTTGACCAATGAACAGCCACAGTTTACGGTGGACAATCACAGAAGTCAATGACAAATATGGGTGGAGAGTGGGCGGAGCTTCAATTCCCTGCCTGAATACAGCATGCCTCGCAGAGCAGCGCCTGCGCTGCCCAGGCTCGACCTAAAAACAAGGTGTATGGTTTAAAAATATCACACAAGGAAAACGCAGCATGATACGATATAGGGCTTAAAATCAACTTTATACCGGTCTTTTCTGCCAGAAACTTTGATGGCCTGACTTGCCAAATAATTTTTTTACACCGAGTGCCACTTCCTCTGCACACCCTTCACGTCTCCTAATAGTTAAACCATGCATACCCCACCACCCGCCTGCCGCATATGAGACACTATATTTATGCAACGATTGAGAGGCCTGCTTGGGTCTGAAAAGCTGCACTTGGGAAGGAGGCGGTGCCCAGGTACTCTGCAGAACATGTGCCAAGGAGCATGATTGCCATCTTGTTCCATGTCAGCAGGGCACCATATTTATTGTCCTGGACCTTCCTATTAGAAGTCATTATTGTCTGATGTGTTCGCCCAATTGGTCAAATGGATGCAAACCAAGGCAACCATACCTTGAGTACATTTGGTGAGGTCAGCATGGGGCACTGCCAGGAGACATCCCGTCAGAAGAAGGCACATTTTCAGAGTACAACTTAAGGACGCAGCTGTAGGTTGTCAGACTCGGGATCAGGCAGGGCAAGAAGAAGACTCCCAGAAGGCAGGTCTATCAAACACCATGACTACTTCAGTTAATTGACAAAACACACACATCAAGCGCACAAGTTATTCTTTCTTCTACAATCAAACATACCCCTGTGTTCACAGCCATTTAACTAAGCACATAGGCAAAGCCAGGGGGCCTGACTGTCACAGGTACCAACACACAGGCCACAAATGATGTGTCATTCTGAAATCAACGTATTCCTTTGTTCACAGCACCAGCTGTGACACACACACACCGCAACCCCCCCCCCCACACCCAAGTAAAGGTGGTTTATGAAAGTAAGCATTCTTCAATCTAAATAACATCAAATTAAACAGATCAACAGAATCTGCTGGGGCGAAGCCCTAGCGCAGCTAACTGTCTACTCCTACCCTTTGAGGGTTTAAAATTCAGTGATTCTTCAAATGTTGCAAACATCCACCAAAAAACCCATCAACAAATAAAACATCAGCAGATGTTTTGTGAACTTTCATAGCATCACGATAGGGTGGGTCAGCTTCTAAAAGATGCATATTTCTTTTTAGTTCTTTATGAAGTGCAGTTTCCAGAAGGCAAAAAGGAGCCAAATAGACATGAAGATACATATATTAGAACCACAAAAAACCTTAAGAAAAGAAAGACTACCAAAAAAGGTTTGTTTTAAATGCTTTTCAGGAGGCCTTATAATCAGTCAAAATCAGTGCGTGCCCAGGAAGCGCAGAAGGAGAGATTTGCAAAGCTCGGAACCATTAATCTAGAGAACCTAACCCCACAATGAACCTTTAAAAAACAGAGAGATCTTCTCGCGAGAATGACTTGCAGATCTGAACACGAGTGCAGACGCGTGGCAACATTAGGTCCGAGATGACTTTGGAACCAGCGCGGGACACTGTCACTGCATGAGGAGTAACACGTTGTGCCCGAATCTTTCCTTAGGGGCGGCCAGGGGAGGGACCTACGAGCTTCAGAGTTGTGGCCAAACTTGCTAAGACAAGATGTGATCATTTGGACACGTCTGAAGAGTTGGAGGTTTCACAGCTGTTTTTCTTGTAGGCCAAGATAAATGGCATTCCCATAGTCCAAGTGAAAAATAATGCAATGCTATGTGGTGCTTGCGAGCGTCTCTGTAAACAAAAATAAAATCCCAATAGAGTTAAAGGGAAGTTACGTTGACGGCAGCACAAAATGTCGGCAGACATGAAATTAACAACTTAAGGATATAACCCAAACACGATTACACACTTAATTCTAACTCTAGTAATGTCTAACTCCAGTCAAAACTGTGTGAAATCTTGACTCTCAGTGGTAGCACAAGTTGAGCAGCCATCTCCCCAGCCCTCAAATCCCTTAAATGGCTCCCCATCGAAGGCAAATCCGCCTTCAAAACTACTTGCATTACACACAAAGTCCTCCACCAAAATACACCGCCATATCTCGCCAATAAATTCTGCAAAGCGGGCAGCACACAACCCATGAGAAGCTCCAAAGCTTTTCTCCTAGTCCCACCCTTGCTAAGAAAGAAATCCACACAATCCCTTTCCTTCTCCCGTAATGCCCCAAATATCTGGAAAGCCCTCCCTAAAGACCTGCGATGCAACCCTTCCCACATCCACTTAAAAAAGACCTCAAAATGCACCTCCTCAACAAATATTGGGTGTCTTAACCAGCACCCTGAATTCGTCCCCCCCCCTCCACTTTTCTGGTCCCCCCTACCTTCTTACTGCCTCCCACCTCCCCCGCACTCTACATCACACTGACTCGGCTCTCTCCCCCCACTGCTCTCATCCGGTCCCTCCTAGTCCTCCCCAACCCCTCCCACTCCCCCCTCTCCTACCAAATTCTCCTCATTTGCCACTCTCCCCCTTTTTCACGTCTAAATTCCTTCTACCTGCTGCCCTTTATGCCTTTCACCATCCCTTTATACAAAATCTGATCTCCCATTTCCATGTCATACATGTATATAGCTCTTGCTCTATCTATCTGTTTTATTTGATATATATAGATCCAATTTGTTTCTTTGCTTTTTTTTGTTTATTTGTTGGGACTCCATGTTATTGTATTATGGTTTTATATTGTTACCATCCTCTTACTCATGTAAATCGCTCTGATATCTCTGGGTCTAGTCAGCGCTTTATAAAACCTCTAAAAAAAAAAAGTCTCTTCCGGCGGTGGTAGGTGCAGAGTATGCAAGGGCGAGTAACTCAACATACCTACATTGACCCTAATAAGATGACTGTTCACCAATACTACTCTTTAGTGTCGAGAGCAATCTTTCTTAAGCACGCCAAATACAGCACACTAATTAATCCACACAAGAAGTTTTTCAAGATAGGTGCACTCTAGTTTTTCATGGCAGTGCTCCCCCTGAGGGTTCTTACGTCGTCTCCGCTCATCTTTGAAGCTAAACTCTGCCTTCCTGGCAGAATAAAGAAGGTGACCCCAGGTGGTGTCTGCACTAGGGATGCGAATCAAAGTCTGGTTTTGGCCTTGAAAGTTTTGAGCTCTCTGGGAAGTAACTGACAAGCATGAACCAGATTTGTACGGCCTGTGGCCCGGCTACCACCCTCCCCCAACCAAAGCCTTCAGAAGAGTAGGAGCTGTGGTGCTTTTCTTCCCCGTTCTCCACAGTGAGAAGCTCATGCTGCGCCCTTCCCACGGTCAGTGGGTCGTTGCTGTGAGGTAGTCACACACAGCAATGGCTTCCAGATGCAACACATCCTTCTTCTTCATGGTCCTTGCCTGTAGTCAGTGAAACAGCAGTGCGCCTGCAAGCAACTTCTGGACTTGTTCCCGCGTCCCTCCACTGATCGCGGGACTCCTCAGGCAAGGGGATGGATTCAATGGTCCTCGTGGCTCCTTGCTGCAAAAAGGGGTCACATTTATTGGCGAAAGTCCCAATCAGGTTGGATCCTCTAGGTGATAACCTCAAGTCTCAGAGGCCCTCTCATGGCATACAGGGCTCACAAACAGGAGCGATAAGACAAATGAGAACCACGACACCAGGCAACGGCCTGCAACAGCACGGCAGTCCCGGTAGAGGGTGCCAGCTTCCGCACGAGAGCGGATAGTTCTCTCGATACACGTTTCTCGACCTGAACCGGGTGCCTCACACTGATCACCGGAATCCTCTCACCAGGATTCCATCTGGGCATCGCTCACTCCAGGATCTCACCTCCTCCTCGCAGGGCCTACTGGTCTTGGCAGAAGGCAGAAGGTTGGTGCTCCAGCCACAAGGCAAGTGTTCTTGGCTCCTGGGTAATTGCTCCTCACTCAGATGGGTGCCTGGCAGTCCTTGGTCCTTGTTCCAGCAGCAGGAAGTCTTCGAAATTGTCCCTCTCCTGATGAGAGGGTGCTGTTAAAAAATATATAGGGCTTATGCTATCACCTTTATAATCTGTATCCAGACACGTGTGATTTAGTGTCTGGCCATTTAAATCTGTGCTAGGGGTGTCAGCTTCTTTGAAATGTTTTCTCCTCTGCACCACCCTTTGTCAAAAGGATAATTCTGAGTGACTCACAACACAGGCCAAGGAAATAACTGGGGATCCACTGGGCTGTCAGCCTCCACTGAGATATGACTTAGCCTTCCTCTCTACCAAGATTCCCTGGCATTTCCGACTTTATCATTCCAGCTAGCTCCATGGCAATGAGCCTGACCAGTAACTTTTCCTGGAATCAAAAAGCCCTTTGATGTGCACAGAGGGCACTTCTCTCCTTTCAGTGTTTGTTTCCCCAGACCTCATGAATGTCAGCAATATACATCTCCTGTCTGGGGGATGCAGTTCACACCTCTTCAGCCCGTGCAGGCCCTGGGCATCCAAAATATACTCCTCAGGCCCCCATGTTATGTACCATGCACAGACACATACATGCAGCCCAGGACGCACACAGAAGTATCACGTGTTATCTGGCACTACACACAATCCATGCAGGTCAAGGGTGAGTTAAGTACACAGCCACGGACCTTTACACAAGAGGTACACGTGAAAAGGCCTGTTCACATTACTGATTATACTGAACACAAAATGGGAATGCTTCCACCATGCACTTGTGACACTTAACTAGTGTCGGCTTGTGATCTTTGAAAGTTGTGGGGCCATAATATTTGCCAAGATTTCACCTACATTTTTCAAAATGTGCCTTGACAGCTCCCCATATGTAAAGAATTACCTTCACTGTGCCAATGCCAGCATTTTGTTATAGGTGCCCCCTTATGCCAAGAATTGTATACAGTATTTCAGTACAAGAACATTACCATTGATGCTGCCCATGAGTGACCTATGGTTTTTAACAGCCAGCCTTTTATTATGGTCTGCTTCCCCCCAATCAGTCCCTGAGCTCCAATATTCCATGGCTGCCCTATCTGAGACAAAGAATTATGTCCAGTATGTCAGCACCTGTTTTTTGCTATAAGTTTTCCTTTTTTTAATTTTATTTTGTTTATTGGCATTTCAAGCGATAGGTGCATTTCTCTGCCATGCAAGGCAGTATAACAATAACAAAACATACAACCATTCTGTGACCAACATTTTCACAAAGAACTTAATGATAATCGTCTCATTAGTATTATCCATTACCTTTGCAGCAAGATAACATTCCAATGACAATAATAGCTTCTCTATTCAGTCTGCGGGCTATTGATAGCTAATTGTTGCATATATTGGCGTAAAGGCTCCCATATGTCTCTGGGCCTTGACGCTGCGGGCAGTTCTTCTGCATCTAATGCAAGGTTTTCATTACCGTAGACCATGTCCTTGATCCAGTTCTTAATGTTCGGAGCCACAACACTTTCCCAGTGTAGTGCGACTCGGCGCTTGGCCATTAGCAATGCTATTCACACTAATTTACCCACCGCCCCTTTTAATTGTGGTACGTGACACAACAGGCAAATTGAAGGCGTAGATTGCAATATAATCCCCGTCATTTCTTGTAGATGTTGCAATACAGCCTCCCAGAAAAGCAGCACGCGACCACATTCCCATGCCAGATGTAAGAAGTCAGCGTCAGATTGGCCGCATCGCCTACAGTTACTTGTTTCCCTGAGGCCACATTTGTGTAACTTACTGGTGGTGTGCTAGGCCTGGTGTATATATTTAAAATGTATAATGCGCGAGTTGCCATTGGGTGTGAGTTCCCTGGTCAATTTGCAGATATGCTCCCATTCCGTTTCTAGTAATGGTGGGGATAGTCTGTTATTCCATCGGGCTAGGCTTCTGTTTGGGGACCCTCTCATCTCGCACTTCCCTATTT
Organism: Lissotriton helveticus; assembly: GCF_964261635.1. Lineage (NCBI taxonomy): Eukaryota > Metazoa > Chordata > Amphibia > Caudata > Salamandridae > Lissotriton > Lissotriton helveticus. Next base: position 163,047,200 of record NC_136061.1, on the reverse strand, counting down.
TTTGCTGTAAGTATTCCCTTGTCATGTGTTACGTTCAGTATTTCAGTCTCTGCATTTTGCCTGCTATGTCCCAGTGCCAGCTTTTTGCCACATGGGGCCCCCAAGTCAAGAACCTTACCTATAAAACCATTTACCGTTTCCTGGAATTCCTTTGTAAATTACTAGGAGTTGTAGAACAGATACATTTGGCTATAAATGTACTTTTACAACACAAGTTACCTTTGTAAATAAGGCTTAGTATGGGTAAATGGACCCCAAAAACAGACCCAATCGCCTATATACCACTATCAATAGTGACCTGGGACAACCTGTTACATAGAAGGCATATCCTTCTGTCATAAAGAATCCAATTTTTTATGTAACTGAAAAGAGTTTTGGAAGACAACCCCACATTTATTCTATACCCTTGCCTTAATAGTCGAGTCCACTCACTGGCAATAATACCCCCTCCCCTTTGAACATCGCCCAATGAACAATGCAGCAAATAGTAATCCCCATATCCCAGGCCCTCTGGAGGGGATATGAATGAGTAACAAAGCAAACAGTGTCTGGAAGGCTAACGTCTCAAAATTGAGGAGGAAGCATCGACTCAAATGTTTCATTTGTCCAGTTAGGAGCAAAAGAAGCTGCTCGAGCCTGGTTGGGGATAATATGCTTAGGGTGTGAAGGTTGAATCTCGGTCCTTGAATGCTGACTGGTGCCATGGATGTTTATCTATCTAGGTTTTTTGTTAAGCATCACTAACCACACGGTTGGTGACCTCAGAGGGTTCAAGGAGTGGGAGCAAATGGGGAAGAGGGGCATAGACAGATATATTTGTGAGTCCCATTCAGGCCTTCTGCTCAGGCAAACGGCGTGGGAGCCAACGGGCATGGGGGATGTAGCCAGATACAGCAATGAGTTCCATTTAGGTCTTCTGCTACGGTGCCGTAGGACAGCCCCACCATAGAGTTCACCCTGATGTCAAAGTCTTGGGTGTGCAGTGGTCCAGATCCCGGGTTTAGTGATGGGCCGAACTCAGGTATCCAACTGGTAGGACTTGGATCCGGCTGTTATATGCTTCTCCTGTGGCAGCAGGATTATCCGAACCCCTGGATATAAGGTTCTTTCATATTTTGAGGTGACTGTGTTAATGTTCAGGCTATGGATGCTCTGCCTTACTTTATCTGACCCATTTTTCAAAAGTAGAATGTCTGTGAGGGCAAAGACGTTTTAACTTCAGTGTTGTAGTCGCCAACGGTTCCTCCACAATGGCGGAGGAGCGTCACCCCACTGCCTGACTCAGAGTCAGGAAATGAAAAATAAAATGATGTTCTAGAATAGTTTTATTTTTTCATTTGTCGGCTCTGAGCCAGCTTGTGTAGGAAGGGCGGGGAATGGGAGGAGGAGTGCTAAGTGCACTCCCTAAGTCTGTATATGTGTTTGGCTGGCCGTCTCCGGCCGGTCAAACACACTTGCGCACTTGGGTTTCTTCAGCCCGGCTATGTTGAAATGCCGGGCTGGAGAAACCTCGCAGCCTCCCTGGCCTGAGCGGAGTGTCTTTTCAGCCCCCTCAGGCCAATCCGGTGCTGCTCTCCTAGCATAAGAGCAGCACGGGATTGGATGGGAGCCTGTCCCAGGGGTTGTTGGGACCAGGAAGAGGGCTGGCGGTGCGACACGGGAGGTGGCTGACAGCTTCAGGTAAGTGCTATCTTTTTTTCTATATTTTTACTAACACCCCCTGCGTGTTACCACTCCCGAGTTTCCCCACTGCACCGCCACCCTCTGTTTGTGGTGGGAGCCACTGGTTGTCCTGAGAATTGTGATGGGCAGCTCTCAGTTGCTAAAAATACAAGGAAGGCATGGACAGTTCGGGCTAAGGGTCAGCCTTCTCAGGATGTGTGTTCTCATGAGTGCTCTGGAATAGTCTCTTTTTATGATCTTACCCAAAGTACTCCCAGTCTATGGGCAGTCATGATCTGTATGGTTGAACGCTTCCCAATATAAAGTTTGGGGAAGATAGTCATTCTCCGGCGTGTAGTATGACAACTTTTTGCTTTCACACTGTTTCCATGTTTTTTTTAATGTTGGCTTTTTACAGTGTTTGTATATTCTATTTGTGTTGTTCTTTTGAAATTGTAATAGCCTGGCAAGTTGAACAATAAATGCTGTGATGACTGATGACGACAGTTCCCAGGAACTGCACCTTTTTTCCACTAGGTTCCAATTAACTGGCATACAGACTGTACATAGTTACAATATGTATCTATGGTAAACAGTGCTCTGTGCATAGCTAACCTGCTGTTTCTCCCAGTACTGGATATAATAAATGTGTTTGTTGCTTATCTGATGTAGGGAGCGGTATCTCCTACAAGCAGCAATTGTTCTTGCATTGCTCGTGTTAGTTATGTGCCACTGCCGGGTGTGACCATTCCCTGCCCTAACCTGCTCCCTTCTTGCCCTATCCTCTCACTTCAAGGCCTGCTTGTGCTCGGAGCAGTGGAAAGAGCTGCAGTGCTCAAGGCATGTAAAGAAAAATCAATGCTTCTGTTTTGTGTTGTTATTTGGCACCACCATCAGATAGCACCTTGAGGCGGCTGCCTTACCTCACCTTATCGAAGAGCAATCCCTGCCCGCATTTTGCTTAGGTTGAGGGTCCTTGGTGATTCAAACTCCCCAGGAGGTGCCTAGATAGGCTTCGTCCATTAACAAGCGAAAGCACAGACAGTCGCTCTCTTTAGGCCAACCGCACCCATGGTGGGACATTTCAATTTCAGGAGACGTTCTGTTGTCTATCTTGTGACTTCGCTGTGCACATCATGCAATGTACTGCAACAGCTTTCAGGATATATTCATCCACCCTCTGCCCGCAAAGTCCAATGCAGCCCCCGTCAGCCCGCTGACTACAGCCCCATCCCAGTGGCGTGGCATGGGCGGTTGCCCCGGGCGCAAAATTCCAAAGGGCATTCTTAGGAGCGCAACATTTTAATAGGGGCGCACTTGATTCCTGGAATGTAGGGCTAAAGATATCAAAGGAAGTAGGAGAGAGGGAAGTACAGTAACATATGCATTGTAGGCTAAACTGAAAAAGCTGAAGGGCCCATGGATAGAACTGTTCTTGGGTGAGCATCACCAAAGGGTTTTTCACAACTGAAATTGCACAGAGAGCACTAATGGCTCCACCACCACCTCATGGCAGACCGCAGCGGGTCATTCCAAGACGACCTGAATTATAGACACTAAAATCACATGTTACATAGTATATTCAGACCCATCGGTTGCACTGTATCTCCTCTGTTCCACCACACTCAACAGTAACCATCAATTCCTAGAGAAATGTGTAAGACCCAATGTTACAACCTGTACAAGTGGAGTAATGCAGAACTATGGAGAAAATCACGTATCTTTTCATGGTTGCTTTATTTAGGTTTTGAATTGGTACGAATGAGGTGAAACCTTGCCAAACAATTTTAATATCCCTATTTGAAGCAATGGGGACTTTTGCATGCAGCATGAAAAAAACCTTACATATGTGAAATGTAAATCAGAGTGGAGATACTGATTCCTCCGATGTCATGAATATGTATTGCTCCATTTTTTGTGCAAATTTATGTCCCCTCACGGACACTCTACTCAAAGTATCAGTTATTTAAAGTGGGCAAAAATCTCAAATTGTATTCATTTTTTAAGTTGTGACGTCCTGAATATCTCAGTGTCTCCTAAGAATACACACAGATTATTCATATGTAATGTGAATAACTGAATGCAGTGCTATTTTTAATGAAAGAGCGTGGACACAGAATAAACCCCAAACTGAAGGGCAGCTCTAAAAAGCAAACAGAATCAGCAAAATAACAAATTATTTCAAGAAGTTTACGCACGTAAGCTTTTTTCTGCTGAGTGCAACTTTCTACGTTGTGTACAAACGATTAAAAAAGAATAGTGTTAAAAAAGGTGTCCGTGTGCTTCCATAATCGACGAAATCTTAATTAACAGTCAATTAACTGCTGATGATTAACATTTAGAACAGAATCTGGTGAATGTGTATACTTTTCTTTACTGATCATCCTTCCTATTTTGTATAGAGGTAGCATCTCTCTTGCATCAATGTGTGCTAAAATGACAAAATATTGCAAAGAATATGCTGCATGATTTGCCTTTTCTTGTTGTATAGTTTAGTCAATTCTGTCATATAATTTGTCACACCACTGCCTCATAATTTCACTGCTTTGATGGCTATCGGGATATTTTTTAATTGCTCAATATATGTCTAGCTGTGTTAGTGTAAACCAAGCTAAATATTTAAAGCCTTTCCGAACCATAATACATCATGTGGATTAGACTGGATATGGTATTTAATGTTATATAGTTACGTATCTAGCAAATGATTTTCCTTTACATTTTCCCAGTAAATCTGCATCTTCCTCTGGCTGTTGTTTACTGCCTCTGTCCTACCAGCTCTCTTTTCCTTATACCATGCAACAAACGAGGCACCTCTATTGCACTGTGATGTGATTCTCTGCCCGATTGTGAATTTGATCAATTTCTGGAAGCCATTTAGGGATAACAGGTTTTTACCAGATGATCTGAATGTGCAACTGACAGGATGCTTGTTTCCGGTCCAGGGAGGACCTGGCTTGGCAGTTCAGGCTGGACTGTTCCCATGAGGCACAGGGTCAAGAGTGATTTGCATATAGCTGGGTCTGAACTGGGGTGGCAGAGTGAGCTAGAGAACGCTGATGGATTCAACCCAGATCTGTGACTGGGGGTGAGTGTCTGAAACGTTTCAGAGCTCCGTCCATCATCTCTTTGTGTTTGTTTTGTGCAATCGACCTCACCTCAGTCATTAGTAGAGATCATCCTAGTGCCTAGTGAACACGAACGAGAATGAGTAACACTGAAGAGGTCTTCAATGTCATGGATTTCTCCAGTACTGACTCTGAACCCCAATGCTTTATGAAAGTAGAGGAAAACCTGGTGTACACAATTAAAACATTGCTAGCAATGTTTTGCAAACCCAACAAACAGTGCTACTTTACGAAGTTCCAAAGTTTGCCGGCAGTAAAAAACAATTCGGCAACATTTCTTTTTAGGGGGACACATCTCATGCAAAGGGTTTTCATGCAGGAACAGTCATAGCAAAAAGTGTTATGTGCTCTTAAACTAATAAGGGATTCCACACAGAATCCGAAATTAGAGCCATTTGCAAGCCTCACAGGAGCACTAGCAATGCAAGCATAAGGCACCTATCCCACAGACTGCACACGGCCTAATTTTAATCTAAAACTTTAACCACAACTTTAGGGTTACTGTCTGTACAGCACAACATTCAAATTGTCGTTTGTTTTAAAGTACAGAGTAGTAGATGCATGAACAGCCTCTCCAGCCACTAATATTTGACTTCGGCCATTACACCACTACCTTTTCTTCCAGCATAAACGGTGGAGGCAAATGCAAACACAGACATCAAAATTGCCACCTAAAATCTTGGCGGTAGCCAAGTGAAAGAAAGGGTGAAGATGAATCACAGTTGGAAGAAACAAAACAGGCATAATTCATGGGGTAAAGACTTTTGCACCAACAAATGATAGAATGGACATTGAAGTATACATGTAAAAAACACACTTTGCTTTTGAATGCAAGAGAACTGCAGATTTTAGGGTCAGAATTTAGGACAACATTTGGACAAAATACAAGGAAACTTACTTCGACAAGGACACACCGCCTGCTTTTCCAATCATCTCCTCATGGTGAAGAACTGCATCATCCCATGGGATGTCGAGAAACTTCAAAAGAGTCCTCATCCACTGCTCCGGGTGCAAAACGAGCTGTTCGTAGTGCACCAGCATACACCGCTTGTATCCAACCTCCATGCACTGGCTGTACATGGTCTCTATCGCCCGGTTCCACTTAGACAAGCAGTCCCTGTAGCTAGTCAAGTCAAAACCAGCAATTGTGACTTTCCGAGATATCATGGAATGCACGGAAGCTCGCCCGTCTCGTACCATTAACAGAAATTTGGCATTAGGGAAAATTTTGGCAAGGTACGCTAAAGACTTTAGAGCAAATGGGTCTTTATTACACAAGTAAGGGGCCGGATCACCATGCTTTACAATGATCTCCAATAAGAAGGCTTGCATGGCAGAATCTAGCACTTCATCAGTCACCCCAGCCTCGTCCAAGCGGACCTTCTCCTTGCTTGACCTTGCCCACATTTGCTTGACTGCTAGAATTCGAGGGATGACCCGCGTTTCTTCCCCGCAGCGGATGTCAGGGTGAGCATCCAGCATAGCACGCATGAGAGTGGTGCCGCTGCGAGGGACACCCCCAATGAACACCAAAGGCATATCCTTATCATAGGGGAAGGTCCGATTGGCTTTAAGATTGAGTGGAGTCCTTGGTGTCTGTTTTGCCAGCTCCACCCGTGCAGGTTGACTCCGCTCTTCAATCCGGTGGTGGCACTCCATTGCATGCTGGCCAAGGTAGAAGACCGTCACAGAGCTGATAACCAGACAAGCTAGTAACAAGTTTTGTTTCAACTTCCCAATCATTTTGGCACTGTATTCACAGTGGACCTTTTACTTCATAATCCTATTCAGATCATCTCGCGGCACAGCATTACCGGTCCATTCGGGTTCGAGAATCATGTTCTGCAAGAGAAATTAAATTGAAATGTTGAGAAAAGACCATCGACGATGATGTTTTAGCAATGCAAGCATGCAAGACGAACTTTGGTATATATTCCTTTGACAAAGAATTGACTGTCTTCAAGAAACATTTTGTTGCAACGTAACCACCTGGCTGCCACCTGGCAGTGTACCTCCTGCCTGCTGGACCACTCCTGCTACACCGCCACCCCAGCCCCCAGACACATCCACCCATAGCTTGGACTGTAATTCCCACTCCAATCGCGCGTTCCATCAGTACCCCTCAATCTAGATTATAACCCCATCTCCTCATTACTTCTCCAACCCCGTGCCTTGCGTGATGTCCCTCGCCAACCTTGACCTTTCTCTGTATTCTCTTTAAAACTCCTGCACGGCACTTTACTGCTCTGTTGCTAGGTTTGCACTTAGGTCTCAAACATACATTCGTATCACCTATTAGAACTCTTCTTACAGATACATTTTTAGCACAATCTAATCCATGTAATTCTTTTATTATTAGTAGCATTATTCTTTTTTTAAGTACAATTTTATTTTATTAATTATTTCATTAGTCATCATCAAAAAATCAGAACAACAATCACCATATTCAATAGCTTGTCCAGAAGTTCCATAACAAAAGGTTCTGTGTCACATTCAAAGTGTCAGGCCAGTATATAATCACCCGGTTGTGCAGTCAACACCTACAAAACCGATCAACAGAAGCACAAGTCATCTTGAGCAAATGTTGCTATCGAACCTATAGACGAGTATCAGTCTGTGAGTAGGGTAGATCAGGTCATTGTTGAGTGTTCATCTGAGCTGTCATTCTGCAACAGAGCAAGGTGAGATTGTGGTGGTGCCCATATATCTCTGGGTCTGGATTAACCGGCAACATGATAGCAAATAATTCCGCATTAATATTGCAGGTCACCGCATACTGAAGGCCCCCCTCCCCTTTGTCGGAAACGCGCCCCTTATCCAGTGAAGGGTCACCTCTCTTTTGACTATAGTAGGAGCAGCGCCACCAGTCGCCGGGTAGGTTTCAGCAATTTGGCCACAGATCCCATCACCACAACATCACAGGTGGCAGGAACTTTATCCCCAACAATTCAGGAGATCTTGGCCAGCACTGCAGACCAGTAGCTCTCAACCCCCCTATGTGCACGGGGGGGCCTCAGCTTACATGTCAAGGGTTCCATTGCTTTGGCAAAGAGGAGTGGAGACAAGAGGTAAAAGAGGGGACAACAGCGACCCATGAATTAGAACTCTAGACTTCGGGAAAGTGTATAGTATTGACATTTGTAATACTGTTGTTGTTTTTATTATTGTTACTATTAGTAGGAATAACTATATTAATATGCATAGTCATCACAATAATAATCAAATAATGACAGTCATACTCATAATGACAATATTTATAATAATCAAAATGATAATCAAAAAAATCATTATTATCATGATAATAATATAATGTGTTTATAATAACAACAACAACATATAGAATTATAGATGGGTGACAGAGAATTATAGGGATGCTCTTCACTAAGAGGTTTTGAGTGGCAGCAAATAGACAACAAGAGTGACGCTCTTACTTTTTACCCATCTATAATTTTATGTTATATATGGACCCCAAAATCATCTGCCCCATCTTTCAGGTGCTATGTAGGGGCAGAGGAATTAGGAGAGAGACAGATATAACACGGCCTCTCCCCCCTGTCTCAAATCAAAAAATGATAACGTACCTGCCATCCTCAAACATCTTCCACCTCCTCCCCTGCCTTCCTTCCCCCCCTGCAGCGATGCTTTCTGCTCTCAGTCCATGCAGACAAGAAGAGCCCTCCTGACAGGCTCTCAGAGAGCCCTGCCAGTCTGCACTGGAAGCCCTTCATGACTCAGCAACAGAGGGTAAAGAGTTTTGTTATCAACTGTCCCTGCGTCATAGCAGTGAATTACCTGATTCAAAACCTGGTATAAAAGAAAGAGGCTTCCTGTGGAAACCATGCATTATATACAGAATTATAAATGGTTTACAGTGAATTACAGGGATGTTTTTCACCGAGGGGTTCTGATTGATATCAGATATATAAGAGCAAAGCTAGAGTTGTCTATGATGTCAGTCAGAACCCCAAGGTGAAAAAATTCCCATAATTCACTTTTTACACATCTATAATTTTATGTTATGCTTGTTCCCCAAAATCATCTCCCCCTGCTTTCAGAGGCTTCACATGGGCAGAGGATTGATGGGGGAGCCATACATAACATAGCCTCTCCTCCTTGTCGCAGAGCAGGCCTGCCCTCCTACCCCCCAACCCCACCCCACTCTGTGCCTTTCTTCCATCTCCTCTCCCATCCTGGTGAGCCCTCTCTTCTGCCAGCGCCGCGTGGACAGGTTCAGTGAGTGCCCTGCCAGAGCAGTCTGGAAATCCTTTATGACACAAGAACAGTGGGTACCAACTTTCCTAACAACTGCTGCTATGTCATAGCAGTGAATTACCAGATTTAGAATCTAGAGTTCATGCTAATGGCTGTCAGTGTGAGCCATACATAAGAATACTGATAGTTTTATAACACATAACTGGTGGAGAAGGTGCCCTAAGCCTTGAGCCTATTTATTTTCTTTTTTAGCCAACATGGAGCTGTACTCCACACAACGATTTAAGACAAAAATCCGTGGCAATGTCTGCACAATAATAATGTTGCTGTGATTTGGAAGGTGGGTTGATGAAATCGCTTAGAACAGCGCCTTCCTATTAAATTTGTCTAACCCTTTAGAGCTGTCACAGATGTAACTATAAGGCATGAAAAAACCTAATCCAAATACTTCAAATACAAAAATCCTCTGGTACAAAACTGCCTTGGGTGAAACAACGCATTACGGTAGACCAAGAAAGTGTGGAAAACGTTGCTTCATTGAGGCAGGTGAGTGCTAATGACAATCCTGGCACTGCCTTACAGCGCAATACCAACCGCCTCACTAATACAATAACAGCAAGCCAAACATGAACGTTCTGCATATAACCACCGCTCTAAGAATGTGAATAACTGAACAATGGCCGAAGAGTTCTGGCCGAATTACCCTTTAAGTAAGTAAATTACATAATAAGTTTAGTAAAAATCAAAAGGTTCTGTGATAAGGTTCTAATCTAGGATAGAATGTTGGAGTGAGGAGTAGAATGTGGAAGTTTCATAAGGGAGGATTCTGTGTAGGGCGGTTGGCAAAGGATCGCAGAGTGATGTGCTGGTGGTGACTTACCTGTATAAAAATTCAAGAATAAATAGTTCTTCAATTTCCATTGTGATATTTCTTCTTCATTTTTGTGGAGACAAGTGGGTTTTGGACTGGTCTCACCACCAATTTCACGTCTGTTGCATCACCGTTGTTGGGTGGGGTCTACTCCTACTTGATGGGTCATGATGGACAATTCCTGGACAATGCTTATCTTGCCCAGTAGTGGATGTTCTTTGGAAGTAAAGGTAGCCACTGAGCGTATTGATGGCACTGTGGGTGGCGTTAGCACCCTGACCCTTGAGGCAAGACTAAAGTGATTCATACAAGCTGAACATTACGTTGCTTACTGCGTCTGCCATTTTGGATTAGGCTTACTGCCAGATCTGCTTCATTGCATTAATCAACATTTTGGATTGGGTGCTGTCTACAGGAATGAACAGGTAATTTCTGCTTGAAATCTTTTCGCCGTAATCCACACACAAGTGGATTATATTTGTTTCCAAGCAACAGCCACAGTGACCAACAGCAATCCACACACTTATTATTGATTTCTTTAAGTCAACTTTACCAAGTGGGTTGCCTTTCAACACACTTTTGAGTACCATATATGTCAGCCTCGTGTAGACCATTTAGCAACAGTGATCTACATACTCCTGGCACAATGTCTAAATTATTCTTCATAACAATAATCTTCGTTTTATTCAGTTTATGTTTGCTGAATTGGGGATAGTGCATCCTTGGAAAGTGTCAATTTCCTCTAGTTTTTCTGGCTACACTTAAGGTGCTTCCTTTGAACTGAACTCAATGGAAGGAAGCATTTGAGGCATATTTGGATGCCAATGATGGAGATACTTTCACCAATAAAAAGAAAAAACACTCCTCATACACAATTTAGCTCCCGAAGGGAAATCTATTTTAAAAACACTACCCCTACATAAGGTAAAGGTGCATTTAAATCTGGTGAAATGATAGCAGTTGAAGCGATGGACGAATATGCTTTTGTCCTTCAAGCGCTGGACAAAAGATTTTCTCCAGCCAGGAATGTGGTATTAGAGAGACATAAATTGTTACAGAAAGAGCAACAACAAGGAGAATCCATTGATGAGTTTGTCTCTGCGTTATGACAACTAGCAATGACATGCAACTACCACCAGTGCTTTACCGGCACTCCTTGTTTTTATCACTCTGAGCACCGGCTACTGCTGAGGAGAGTACTGGTGCTCATGAAAGGTAGCCTCACTGGCTCCTAGTTTTGGTGAGCACTAGACTGCCAGAGTGGAACTTGTCCCTGACAGACAAGGTAGCCCCTGATTAACAATTTATCATGGGTTCATTTGCATAATGTCCCAGGGTTCACCGCCACGCTGTGTTTGACAGATCAGGGTCCAGTCAGGCCCTGTGCAGTCAATCACACTCACACTAAGTGTGCATTTGTGCAAACACAGGAATCGAGGCAGCCAGCTGATAGCGGCATTTAAGAAAGCCAAGGAAGCTAAAGAGTTAAAAATGGCTTTAATCCAACATGAGTGTTTTGCGTGAGTGTCTGCTTATGTCTGTGTGTTTGTCTGCTTGTGTGTGCGTGTTTTTGTGAGAAAGAAAAGTGAGAGAAAGAGGAAGAGAATCAGGACGCTCCCACAAGATATTTTAAAAGAAATGTATGGAATACTTTGCGTGTATATCTGCTTGTTTCTTTCTGTATGCACGCATGCTCAAGACTATAGAGTTTTGTGCCAAACAACAGCAAATAACAGTACAGCATTCAGAAGCGGCAAATATTACAAAACAAGGAAATGTTGACATATCATCAGCTTTAGCTTTCATTTTGTATAACAAGTTAAACCCGTCGATTGTGGCCCAGCTGCCTGGCTCACAAGAATCTTGGACATTTTAGGCCGTGAATTTTTCGCTTTGTCGATTCCGTTTCTGTTTTGTTTGCTTGTACCCTTCTTGCTCCATATTCTGTAAAGCGCGCTGATACCCTCGGTGGTCATGTTCGCGCTATATAAAACTTTCTAAATAAATAACCTGCTTTGTTGAACGCATTTCTCATGTGTTCCGGTGTGAGCTGCAACTGGTATAGAAGCTATTAAGTCTCACCATGTCCTGCCCTTAGCCCTGCCACTGGCCCCGCCCACTCACCACAACTCTGGCTCATTTTATTGAGTACCTGTAGTTATTTTTTCCCATTTAAAGCACTGACAACCACGAATACAAGGATGAGATAATTCGTGATCAAAATTGATAAATTTGTAACAAGAAAATTCAAGAGCGATCGCTCTTCACAGTAGACACTAACTTAGAAACAGCCATCACCATAACAACGGCAATTGAAAATTCTAATGAGTATTTCAAGGAACTATTAACTCATAGGGACACAGGAACGGCTAAAGTTGTGAATGCACTTAGTGGAAAGGAAGAACACAAGGATGGAAAGAAAACCATCTTACAATAAATCCGAAAGAAAACAAAAAACAGAAAGCCAATGAAATCACTGTATGCTGTAAGTGTGGGAGTCGCCATCATGTGGCTTCAGCTAAGAAATTGTCCTACGTTATTTCAAACATGTTTTAAATGCAATTACCAAGGGCATTTTGCAAGAGTATGTCACAGTGCGCGTATCAATGGTATCTCGCACGGAGGAGAGTGTGTTATCCAACGAAGATAACAACATGATACTGACTCTAGTTTTGGATGATGAAATGGATTTTGTTGCAGAAAGAACGAATAATGGTAATGCTGCGGCAGAGATAAAGCCTCATAGAAGGAAACCACCATTCCGCAATATTGTAATTAATGGTCTACACATGCTTTTGATGGCAGATTCCTGTTTGTCTTTCACTTTGATTGGGCCTGAAGTCTTCATGAAATTGAAACCACAGAATCTTAGAACTTCCTCTGTCAAAATGTGTGTCTATGGGAAAAGAGATTGAGATAGAGAGCCAATTCAATGGGCTGGTCGTAGTTGGAGGACAATCTGCCAAAAGGAGGTTCAAGCGTATTGGATGGGCATGACTAAAGAGAGCTAGACAAGATTTTAGACCTCAGTCATCCTAAGTGTGTAATTTCCAGAAATATAATGCCTGCATGCATCAGTCTTTCCCCAATGAATCAATGAGTATGTAAATTTCCCATGCTATGTACTGGACAGCTTGGAAAGTTGAACGGATTTTTGAACAAAATAGTGTTAAAAATGGGATCCACTCCCATAGCACTTAAAGTTCAAAAAATGCCACTGTCCTTATAGATTTGTGAAGACAATTAGATAAATTATGCGAGTTGGAAATCAAACAAGCTATTAAAAGTTCTGAATGGCTTACGCCTGTCGTTTTAGCTTGTAAGAGTGACAATTCTCTGTGTTTATATGTGAATTTGCGAGAACTTAAACAAAATATATGGGTTGTGAAAGAACCTCTGTTCAACAATAATGGAATGTTAAGCACGCTGGAAGGTGCCTCAGTGTTTACTGGCCACATACCATCAGGTGGTTTTGTGCAAGGAATAAAGACATCTTACCTCATTTGTTCACTCCTGATGGACCATTACAAATGTATGCCATTTGGATTGGCATCCATTTCATCAGTATTTCAAAGGCATATGAGGGAAATTTTCAAGGATTTGTAGGTGGCTGATATTTTCATGCTGCTATACCACTGTTTGGCCAAGATCTTCAGCAACACAACACAACATATAGAAAGTATTAAACAAGCTAATGGGCTTACGTTCAGATGGGACAAATGTCATTTTAAAGAGTTGAGAGTCGATTATTTGAGACATCACATATCTAAGAGTAGAATTAGTCCCAATGTGAAATTGCTCATAGTGATTGAGGAAGCTCCTGTGCCCACAAACAAAGTTCAATTCAGGACTTTTTTGGTGTTGGTGGGATTTTACTCTTAGTTTGTTTCTTATTTTGCTTACTAAACTAGTCCCCTGAGGAATATTTTTTTTAAAAGTGCAATATTTCCTTGGAATGGGGACTGTCAGTATGCTTTCGATAAAATATGTTCTGACATAGTATCTGCAAGACCGCTAACTTTTTTTTACACTAAGGATATTAGTATCATAGTCACTGAGGCCAGCAACTGTAGGTTGGGAGCTGTTCTCATGCAAATGGGGAGCAATGGCCTAATGTATGTAGTTGCATTTGCATCCATAGCACTCGTTAGACAAGAACACACCTACTCTACCATTGAAAACAAACCCTAGCATTATGGTGATGTGCACTGAATTATAGTAGATATGTCTCGGGAATTCCTTCTATTCTCAGGACGGCCACAAACCTTTAATTGAGAAGGATATCCTACTGAAATTTAGACTGACAATGGTACCCAGTTATTGTTGAAAGAAACAAAGACATTCTTAAGTACTCACAGCATCAGACAAATTAGAACTTCTTTACACATCATAGGAGCAATGGTTCAGTGGAACGATTCATTCGCACATTGAAAGATCAGCTGCAATTGGCAATGGTTAACAAATGTAATTTGAGGCTTGTAGTGGATGACATGTTATGGGCTTTTAGAACTACTCACAATGTATCAACTGGTGTTTCACCTTTTGCACAATTGCAAGGGTGTGTACCTGGTTCTAAACTCAATGGAGAGTGGAGGGAGAACCACCATATTGACACTACACATTTATCTGGTGTGCTTGATGTTCAGAGGAATGTACAAAAGGGGTACGAGCGTGAGCAAAAGAGGATAGAACTGTGAAACTTAGCTGTGGGTTGTTGGGTCAGGGTAAAGAAACCTGGACATGTTGTCAAAGCTGTCAGCCCATTTTCTGCCCCAGTCCAGGTTGTTAAAGTAACCCCAAATTTTGTGCATACCAGAGATGGAAAGAAGTGGAATAAAGACAGGATTGCTGTTATTCCAGGAGGAAAAGTTGCCTTTGTCCTACTCGTTTTGATGAGGCACCAGAGCATGAGTATATAAGAGAGACATGTGTAACCTGATCAAGGGATGAAAGGTGTAAGCCATCTTGGTATGAAAACGACATTGTTAGCTAAACAATTTTGTCAATAAAGTATCACAGTCTCTTGTTCGATTATATTACCTTAATGGATTTCCATGTTCTCTCTACTTAATATATGTTCAAGTTTATTTTTTTCCATGTTCACTCAATTGAACATTTGTTTCATATTTTTTGTCTTATTATTCATTTTGTATGGAGGGAGGATGTGTTGAGGTTCTACGGTGGGTGAAATGTGAGAGCGGGGAGTAGAATGAAGATGATTGGAAAGGGAGGATTCTGTGAAGGGCGGTTGGGGTAGGATCGCAGAGTGAAGTGCTTGTGGTGATGTCCTTGTATGAAACTTCAAGCATAAATCGTTCTTCCACTTCCAATGCGGCGGTTCCTACAAATGTATAATTTTAGTAATAGCAGAACCACCTGGCTGGCAGGATAAATCTCTGCCAACCATGAGGTGCAGAAAGAACAGCGCAACTTGTCACTCATTAAGTCCCACCTGCAGCGCCTACCCAATCCAAACCTTAGACTCTTCATCGGTTAGACCATGGGGACTCTTAGTACGGCCCGCGGCCCGGCAAGCCTTCCTCGGCGGCCCGCGGACCTTGCAGACATTTTACCTGTTTTTAAAAAAAATAATTACATTGTGTCAGCAAACACCGCTGGTTGCAGCAGTGCAACTCTGAGAGAATGCTCTGTGGGGGCCGGGCGATACTCAGAGCAGAGCTGCAGGGGCCTAAGAAGAGGTGAAATACAACAAAGCCTCATTAACATGTAAAAGGTCTTTAAAAGACCTGTGAAGTACTCGGGTGCGGGTGTGTGTGTGCCGGGGAAGCTGCCTCAGCCCAGGCTGACACACACAAGGGTGGGGGGGCCCTTTGAACTCAATGGGGGTTGCGCGCCTGTATGTGGCACATTTATTTCTTGCAGGGCTTTGGCCTGGCACGCAGGTTTATGGTGGTCACATACATAAGCTTGATTGCCCCGGGCTGACGGCAGAGCTGTCCTTCACAACAACCGTGTCCAAAGCTTCACTTTACATCCAGCGCATGGCTGGAGCCAGGCCTTGGGTAGCATCTGACCAGGAGCCCCTTTGGCTCTGTGACTCAGGGGCCACCCCTGCGGCTGCGGGGAGCTGTCCTCCCACTTCGCTTCTTTCTCTGCTCTCTTGTAATCCGGGAATTGTTGCACAATTTCAGTGACCAGGACTCAAAGACAAACCCCTTGACTGATTGAACCGAAGGTGAACTCGGAGATCACTCTGCGCAGCTCTTGCTCCTCTCCGAGTAGCATTTGTTTTATCGACACTGACGGGATGAAAGTCGGAGTCGGCCCATCCTTACTTGGAATCTCTGCGCTCTGGATTACACCTGATCTCTGCTGCGGTGGTCCAGCCAGCTCTTATACACCCTCTACATTCGGGTGTCATTAAGAAGGTGCATTTTGGGGAGGCTGGGGAAGGTGGTTGGATGTGTGCAGCAAAGAGCTCTTGCTTTTCGAGATATTTCTAATATAAATATTACACCTCGGCTAGACAGACAAAGGGAGTCGGAGAGGGAGGGAGAGGGAGGGAGTGGCAGGGAGAAAGAGGGAGACAGAAGGAGGGAGGGAGACAGAGGGAAGGAGACAGAGGGTGGGAGACGGAGGGAGGGAGACAGAGGGAGAGGGAGGGAGAGGGAGACAGAGTGGGATACAGAGGGTGAGAGACAGAGAGGGAGACAGAGGGAGGGCGACAGATAGAGGGAGAGAGAGAGAGTGAGACAGAGGGAGGGAGACAGACAGAGGGAGAGAGAGAGTGAGACAGAGGGAGGGAGACAGAGAGGGAGGGAAACAGAGTGAGTGAGACAGAGGAAGACAGAGAGAGAGAGAGAGGGAGAGAGAGAAAGAGAGAGAGAGAGAGGGAGGGAGACAGAGAGAGGGAGACAGAGAGAGGGAGACAGAGAGGGAGACAGAGGGAGGGAGACAGAGAGGGAGGGAGATAGAGTGAGTGAGACAGAGGAAGACAGAGAGAGAGACGGAGAGACAGAGAGGGAGGAAGGGAGACAGAGAGAGGGAGACACAGAGGGAGACATAGGGAGGGTGACAGAGGGAGGGAAACATGGAGGGAGACAGTGAATGAGACAAAGGGAGACAGGGAGAGAGAGGGAGGGAGACAGTGAGTGAGATAGAGGGAGATAGAGAGCAAGAGAGAGAGAGAGGGAGAGATAGAGAGAGGGAGGGAGACAGAGAGAGAGGGAGGAAGTGAGACAGAGAGAGTGAGGGAGATATAGAGAGAGGGAGGGACACCAAGAGGGGGACAGATAGGGAGACAGAGGGACGGAGACAGAGAGAGGGAGGGAGACAGTGAGTGAGACATAGGGAGACAGAGAGAGAGAGGGAGGGAGAGAGAGAGAGGGAGGGAGGGAGACAGAGAGCGAGAGGGAGGGAGGGAGACAGATAGAGAGAGGGAGGGAGAGATAGAGAGAGGGAGGGAGACAGAGAGAGGGAGGGAGACAGACAGAAGGAGGGAGACAGAAGGAGGGAGACAGAAGGAGGGAGACAGAGAGGGAGACAGACAGAGGGAGACAGAGGGAGGGAGACAGAGTGAGGGAGACAGAGAGGGAGACAGACAGAGGGAGACAGAGGGAGGGAGACAGAGTGAGGGAGACAGAGAGGGAGACAGACAGAGGGAGACAGAGGGAGAGAGACAGAGTGAGGGAGACAGGGAGGGAGACAGAGGGAGGGAGACAGAGATGGAGACAGACATAGGGAGGGAGGGAGAAAGAGGGAGGGAGAGAGAGGGAGGGAGACAGTGAGTGAGACAGAGGCAGGGAGGGAGAGAGAGAGAGAGAGGGAGTGATGGAGGAAGACAGAGAGGGAGGGAGGGAGACAGAGAGTGGGAGGGAGACAGAGAAAGGGAGAGAGAGATAGTGAGAGGGAGAGAGAGATGTGTGTATGCCGGGTCTGGTGGCTCAGTGGACGAAGGCGTCCGCTGCAGGGGCCTGTGTTCAACCTCATGGTCACAGTTTTTTTTTTTTGCTCTAGTCCCGCCCCCTTCTCTCACTGACCCCGCCCCCACATGTGCGGCCCTTGGCCACAAACCACACTGTAAATTTGGCCCCTGAGAGAAAGTTTGCGAGTACCCATGGGTTAGACTGTACCAACACTCCCCAAGAGCCGGCGTGAGATCTCAGCAGCCCCCTCGTCCCCCAAGACACCTATTCAGCAACGTTATCTGAGTCTCTTGCTAAATGTACCAGTCATTCCTCTCTTTTTATTTTCTCCACTGGCAAGATGTATGTTTACTGCAATGGTATCTGCCACCCGATTCATTTCACGTCGTTAAAAGCCTTTATTTATTAAGCAATTGAGCTCAACCGTGCTCTGGGACGCGGAGGGGTGAGGGCGGCCATTCCCTGTCAGTGAGTCACGGGGCGTTTTGTGAATGCTCCGAGTTGACTTTTGAAGGCTGTTTGTTCCTTCGGGACCGTGCTCTGCGTTTTAGGCCTGCTGGACGGGTTCACTTTTATTTCATACGCATCCTATTGTGAAATGTCAACAGTAAATCAAACCAAATGACTCACATTACCTAGAAATGCACCGAGGCCGTCTCCATAAAGACACGAGGGCTCAAAGAGCGCCAAAACAAACAGGCACGGAGCATGCGCAGAGAGCTCGCCAGCCACGGCTTGCCTTTAAGGACTCAGACTCTGCTCACGAATTGAAAAGCGGTGCTTCTATGTAATATATGATTTTAAACCACAAGCGACATTATCAGCATTAAGCTGCAGATTTCATTTCTACTATTAAGACGACAACTTTTTTTTCAGGTTAATATGGAGTGAACATGATACAAAGGTATTAGAGAGCTTTTTTTAAGCGGGAAACGGCCACTACAACGCAGCCGTTTCAACGAAAACCTTAACCACGCATGCATTACAATGCATGCGTGGTTACAACAAAAGCCTTTACCACGCATACGTTTACTACGAGGTACGTAGTAAAGGCATGTGTGGTAAAGGGTACAATTAATAAAAGGGGGGTGGGGGGGCATCCCCCCCCAAAAAAAACACCAACCTTTAGTCGAGATGTGGAGGCAATCGGCGTCGTAGAGGAAGGAAACGGCCGTTTCTTATTTACTACGTATGACGTCACCACGGAAAAATACGTGGAGAAGGATAAGCGTGAAAATGGCATTCCGTTGTAACGCATGCGTGGTAAAGGCATGCGTTACAACGGAGTTCGTTGTAAGAACATACAACCTTTTTAAGCGCACCACTTACATTATCCAGACACATTCATGTTTTGTTGGTTCCTCCGTTCCAAAGTCGGCAGCTGTTGCCAAAATGCTACATTACATACACGCCAACATTTTAGAAGAGAAAAGTGGCATATAAGAACAAAATAACGAGAGAATGTATTCCCCCCATGATTTCTGCTGAGCAGAGGCAATTTCAGGCGGAAGACAGCCCCAATAAAGACACTTGGTTTAAAAACCTTAAACCGGGAGTCTCCAGCTGCAATCGGGGATATTGGCCTGTATGAAATCCGGGAGTTTTTTTTAATTTTAATTTTAAAAGTTTTGTGTAGCGCTAGCTCGACCCGTAGGTATCAGAGTGCTTTACATACACACAGTACACAGCAGGAGGACATTACAATTACATAGTAGGCCGACAGTGAGGAAGTAGTAGTAGTAGTAGTAGTACTTGTATAGCGCACGAATCACCCATGAGGGTATCTCGGCACTTGTACGCATACCGCTGTGGAACCCTTGCTGGCTTTTCCCTGTGAAGTGCCCACTCCTGGGAACCCCCAAGGTGAAGCCAGGCATCCTAGCGTTGTTGGGGCCGTTGTGGAGATTAAGCAAGCTATTGCCCAGAGTTGCAGAGTGGGACCCATGATTAGAATAGGCACTAAGGCGAGAATTATCAGGTCCGAGGAAATTGAGCCCAAGACCCGCCGAGCAAACCACAGATACAAATACAACATGGGAATGAATATGCAGTACAGCGGAGGGGGGGGGAGAGCAAAAAGAAAGGGCGAGAACGACATAGTCCGGTCACCCACTATCCATGAAAGTCCAGGGAGAGGGGAGACAACTTGGATAAAGAAGACTAGGTTAGTTGACGTTGGTCATGAAAGTATTTGTTTAGGAGATATAGTTTCAGGTCCCTTTTGAAACAGGAGAAGGAGGGGTTGCATCTGACTCCAGAGAGAGCGTTCCATATCCTGGGAGCGTTGCCAGAGAACGATCGGGGCTATTGGCAGTTCTAATGCCACATCATCTTTCTACAAAACTTACATAGAGAAGTGGCGAAGGGGTGTTAACCAGGAAAGTCTCCTTTTCTACTCTATCGCCACACATATGATTAACACACCCATCCGTTTCCTCATGTAGGGAAATCTACCTCTAGTGAAGTTTATCACATAGTCCTCCAATAAACTTTTAAGTAATGTACCTTGTTGGACAGAATCTGACGCCATGTCTAAAAGTGTGAAAGAAGTCACTATGGGCATGGAGTTCGTGGATGCTGGCTTGCAAGACCCTCGTGGCATGAGAACGATGTCATTCTGCTTCCTTCTTGTAAATTCTGTTTGACATCATGCTTTACGTCTACTCGGAGGTGCAACACCTGCTTTCTAGAGGCTTTGTGTTTGAGTGTCAGATGCCTGTGTACATAAAGGTGATTTCCCTCCCAGCCTCCAAGACTGCTTAGTCTTGGAGGCTGTGTCCATCTTTAGGAAGTGGCCCATGAACCCCTAGGAAATTCCCTTGTTGCTCAGTGGATGTTTGGTTGTCGCACCCTGTCAGATCTGGCCAGATCCATACTGCCTGTCCTTCATAACTGAGTACAAAGCCCCAGAACAACAATGCCTATCTGACCATTTGCTGTAGCTGGATCACTGCTTTTAATTCAGAGGTAGCTTCTTACCTGATGACGGGCTGGCTTTTCACCCCCCCCACCCAAAAACTGGAGCTCTAGAATTTGTATTGAGTATCACTGTTGACTCTTATAAAAGTAGAGGCCAAGTGAGAAACAATGCATGTCAGTAACAGAACTATTGCCAAGCACTCACCCACCCTTCAGCCCTGATACCAGCAACATTATGGAACAGCTGTTACTGTTTGTGTGTTGTTGCTGTTGTGTAGTGGACCTGGTTAGTGTCACTGCTCTCCCCCACGCAGCTCCACCACTAAGTAGCTGCCACCTGAGTGCTCTCTGACACTTCTAGGTCGGGTATTAGAGGCCCTCCTCCACCCACAGGCTCCTTCCTGCGCCGCATCCCTGGTGGTCCGGTGGGAGAGCGTTCTGCTATTCTGCTGTTCTGCCCTGTGTCTCTCTGCTGATTTTGTCTTTTCTTTGCTCTCTCTTTTTCTTTCTTCCTACTCTTTGTGCCTTTTTTTCTTCTTGCCTTTTTCCGGGTTTTTTCTCCTTTTTCCTCTTCACTTTTGTTGCTTCATTTTCTTGCCCTCCAGCTCTTTCCTGTTGCTGCTGACCCCAGCTACCCCTTCCCCTCCAGTGTGCAGTTTTTCCCATTCCCTGCTTTCCACCTCCCAGCTGACCCACCTCACATTACTTAATGATGGCTGCCGTGCTGCAGCCCAGCTGGCGTGATGAAGGGGCTCAATAGGGAAGCCCATCTGCACCCGACCATGCCCAGCGCCAGGGACCCTGGTCCTCTAACCCACCACCGCAATGATGCCAGTATGCTCCACAATCTCAACCCCGGGTGCAGCAACAACTGCCAGCTCTCGATGCCGACCAACACCCACAGCCCGCGCTCCTCACCTTCACCCACCTCCGCACCCCGGCTACCTCACCCAACCTTCCGACCCTCACTGCACCCAAGCCTCTGAAGTGCATCCTCCTCAATGTACGATCCGTCCACAAAAACACCACTGAGAACTCAGACCTCCTAGATTGCACCTCACCCAACATCGCCTTTCTGACGGAAACCTGGGCAAACTGCAGCTCAGTGCAGCCCAGCTTAGCACCAGACATCACCACCGCAATCCCCAACAGCTACAAGATCATCCTCAAGGACCGGCCTATCCGACCAGCAGGAGACATCACCATCGTCCACAAAATCTCCCTCCACCTAACCACCCACTTAGATGAACCAATGACCCACTTTGGAAAACGTCCACTTCCAAATCCAGACCAACACGAACACTACAGTCCGTGGCACCCTCGTCTACAGACCACTTGGTCCCGCGCCTCTTTCACCGATGGCATCGTCGTCGACCTCATCCCATCCCAGGCCCTCGCATCCACGACTACATCCTATTCGGAGACCTCAACTTCCATCTAGGCAATCCCAACACCTCCTCCCTCCTTGAGAACATTTCCACTGAAGGACATAAACAGTTAGTCACCTCTCCATCACACACATCAGGACACACACTGGACCCAATCTTTGCAGCAGGAAACATCATCTCCTCCAGCCACATCACAAACTCCTCTGGACCGACCACCATTGCATCCACTTCACTTTCAACAAACCCACAGCACACCAGCACGCCCACCGTTTACCCCGCAGAAGATGGAACAACAGAAAGTCAACTCACCACCTTCATCAATGACATATCACCACTGATATCCTCAGCGTCAACACCACAGCACGCAACCTTCACCAATGGATCGCAAACTGTGCCGACACCCTTGCTCCCCTCAAGAAAGCCACTGGTAAACAACACATCAATAAAACAAGCTGGTTCACCCCCATGCTTCGAGAGTCCAGAAGCACCTGCAGACGGCTCAAGAAGACATTGAGGAACAACAAAACCCCAGAAGCCATGCCGCCTTCAAAGCAGCCACCACCTTACACCATCACCTCATCAAAACCACAGGAAAGAAGGCTCTCCAAGACAGAATCACCAACATTGCACAAAATAGCAAAGAACTCTTCAGCATCATCATTTTAATTTTTAAGGAGTCCCCTGAACCCAACAACGAGGCCACAGACATCCCACCCTCCCAAGACCTCCATACAACAGACTCAGCACCTTACTTCTACCACAAGAGCTAGACTATTTATGACAATTTCGACACCCAGGACCAACCCACTGCACCAGCAACCACTAAAACCAATCCCCCGACCGACTCTGTACAGCTGTCCCCACTCACCATGGATGACATAGTAAATACCATGAAAAGCTTCAACTGCGGAGCACCTTCGGACACCTGCCCGCACTGCATCTTCCACAGAGCCACCTCCGCCATCAATCAATCAATCAATCATACCACTTGTATAGCGCGCTACTCACCCGGGAGGGTCTCAAGGCGCTTGGGGGAGGGGGTCCGCTACTGCTCGAACAGCCAGGTCTTGAGTTGTCTCTTGAAGGCGAGATGGTCCTGGGTCAGCCGAAGGTGGATGGGGAGGAAGTTCCATGTCTTGGCCGCCAGGTAGGAGAAGGATCTGCCTCCGGCGGTTGCTCTTCGGATGCGTGGTATGGCGGCGAGGGCGAGGCTAGTAGACCGTAGCTGGCGGGTGGGTGTGTAGAAGGTCAGGCGGTCGTTGAGGTACTTCGGGCCCAGGTCGTGGAGAGACTTGTGTACGTGGGTGAGGAGCCTGAACGTAATCCTCTTGTTGACGGGGTGCCAGTGCAGGTCCTTCAGGTGGCCGGAGATGTGGCTGCGTCGGGGGATGTCCAGGATGAGTCGGGCAGAGGCGTTCTGGATGCACTGGAGTCTTTTCTGTAGCTTGGCGGTGGCGTAGAGGGTGTTTCCGTAGTCCAATCGGCTGGTGACGAGGGCCTGGGTGACCGTCTTCCTGGTTTCGGTCGGGATCAATCGGAAGATCTTGCGAAGCATGCGTAGGGTGTGAAAGCATGATGAGGAGACGGCGTTGACTTGTCTGGTCATCGAGAGGGAGGAGTCCAGGATGAAGCCCAGGTTGCGTGCATGGTCTGTTGGCTTGGGAGCGGTGCCCAGGGCTGGGGGTCACCAGGAGTCGTCCCAGGCAGAGGGTGATGGTCCCAGGATGAGGACTACCGTCTTGTCTGAGTTCAGTTTCAGGCGGCTGTTCTTCATCCAATCGGCGACGTCTTTCATCCCTTCGTGTAGGCTGGTTCTTGCGGTGTCGGGGTCGCTGGTGAGGGAGAGGATCAGCTGGGTGTCGTCGGCATAGGAGATGATGTTGAGGTTGTGTTGGCGTGCGATGGCGGCAAGAGGTCTCATGTAGACGTTGAAGAGGGTGGGGCTGAGTGATGATCCTTGCGGAACGTCGCAGATGACATTCGGTGGCCTCGGATCGAAACGGGGGGAGGCGGACTCTCTGTGTTCCTCCGGCGAGGAACGAGACGATCCACTCCAGTGCCTTCTCTTGGATGCCGATGTTGCTGAGGAGCTGTATTAGGGTGCGGTGGCAGACAGTGTCGAACGCTGCGGAGAGGTCCAGGAGGATGAGTGCCGCTGTTTCCCCGTTGTCGAGCAGGGCTCAGATGTCGTCGGTTGCTGCGATGAGGGCGGTCTTGGTGCTGTGGTTGGCTCTGAAACCGGACTGCGAGGGGTCGAGGGATCCGTTCGTCTCGAGGAAGGCGGCAAGCTGTCTGTTGACGATCTTCTCGATGACTTTGGCAGGAAAAGGAAGGAGCGATATGGGGCGGAAGTTTTTGAGGTCGGTGGGGTCCGCTGTTGGTTTCTTCAGTAGGGCGCTGAGCTCGGCATGCTTCCAGCTCTCCGGGAAGGTGGCGGTGTTGAAGGAGGTGTTGATGACGTCTCGGAGTTGGGGTGCGATGGTGGAGTTGGCCTTGTTGAAGACGTGGTGGGGGCAGGGGTCAGTCGGAGATCCGGAGTGGATGGTGTTCATCGTGCGGGCTGTGTCTTCGGTGGTCACCATGGTCCAGGTGCGGAGGGTGGCGGTGGGGGGCGTTGGTTCGGCGGTTGGGTGCGTGGGTGGTGCGCTGAAGCTGTTGTGGATGTCGGCAATCTTGCGGTGGAAGAACGAGGCGAGGGAGTCGCAGAGATCTTGTGAGGGAGTGATGTTGTTGTTGCCGGTGCTGGGGTTGGAGAACTCCTTGACGATGGTGAAGAGTTCCTTGCTGTCGTGGGCGTTGTTGTCTAGTCGTTCCTTCAGTGATTTCTTCTTGGTGGTGCGGATGAGCTGGTGGTGCTTGCGGGTGGTCATGTTGTCAGTGGTCCGGTCGAGGAGCCAGGCTTTCTCGAGGGTGCGGCAGGTCTTCTTGGAGTCCTTGAGTTCGTCGGTGAACCAGGAGGCCTTCTTGCTTCTGGCTCTGCTGGGAGGGTTCTTCAGTGGTGCGAGTTCGTCGGCGCGGGCGGCAAGCCACTGGGTGAGGTTGAGGGCTGCTTCGTTTGGGGTCCGTTGTGCTGGTGGGTGGGTTCTGGCTGAGGGAGGTGGTGAGCTGGTCGGCGGTGATCTTGCTCCAGCTTCTGTGAGGAACCTGTTGCGGGTGGTGGTGGGTTGTGGTTCTTCTGAAGCTGAAGTGGACGCAGCTGTGGTCGGTCCAGTGGAGTCCGGTGGAGTGGCTGAAGGTGATGTGCTTGCTGTATGAGAAGACGGGATCAAGCGTGTGGCCGGCGTAGTGGGTGGGGGTGTTCACCAGTTGCTTGAGCCTGAAGCTATGCCGAACCATCAACTGCTCCCTGAACACTGGAAACACGCAGAGATCAACCCCCTCTTCAAGAAACCTACTGCGGACCCGACGGGCCTCAAGAACTTCAGGCCCATCTCCCTGCTCCCCTTCCCAGCCAAAGTCATTGAAAAAGCCATCTACGCCAAGCTCGCTGACTGTATCGAAACCAACCTGGGCATCTTCCAATACAGACTCCGAAGCAATAATAGCACCAAGACCGCCTTTCTGGCCGCCACCGACAACGTCCGCTCCCTCCTCGACCAGGGCATAACAGTGGTCCTCATCTTACTGTACCTCTCGACAGCCTTTGACACCCTCTCCCACTGCACCCCAGCTCCAAGCTGCCACCACGCTGGTATCCAGGAGAAGGCCCTTAACTGGATCCGCTCCTTCTCACTGGCAGAATACAATGGGATAGACTCCCACCGTACCTCTCAAAACCAACAGAGATCTTCTGTGGAGTACCCCAGGGCTCCTCCGTCAGCCCCACGCTCTTCGTCTAGATGGCCCTCCTCGCAGCCATCATCAGGAACCACGAGCTCAACATCGTCTACTATGCCGACGACACTGAGCTGATCCTCTCCCAGACCAAAGAACCCACTGTCTTCAGGAACAAATTCCACACAGGGATTATTATTATTATTATTAGGCAATTTATTGAGCGCACAAATACCCTTAGGTGTCTCGGCGCTGAGGAACAGCTAGGGGTGAGGAAGAGAAGGGGAAGGAAGCAGGGCCGGACTGGCCATAGCGGGCACTGGGCAATCCCCCGGTGTGATGCATGGGTGGGGGCGGTTTTAGGTCCCTGGGGGCCGTTTTTGTTACAGGGCCGTTTTTGCAGCATAGCTGCAAAATCGGCCCAGGACCAAAATCGGCCGAAAACCGGCCCCGGCAAACTGCTCGGCGGCACCTCCAACCCCCCTGAGTGGGGAGGGTGGGGGGGCGGCCGTGCACTTTGCCAGGGCCGGTTGTGGTTCCCAGTCCGGCCCTGTTGATTGAATAACCAAGTTTTTAATTGTTTACGGAAGGATAACAAAGTGGGTGTAGATTTGATATGTAGAGGGAGAGTGTTCCAAAGTTTGGTGGTGGCGTAAGTGAAACTTCTGTCACCCTAGTTGCCCTTTTTGGTTCTGGGCACCATCAGTAGATGAGCTGCAGAGGAGCGTAGGGATCTAGTCGGTCTATAGGAGCATAGAGTGTTTTTGAGAAATTCAGGTCCTATGTTGTGGATTGCCTTATAGGCAATACAGAGGGCCTTAAACTTTGTTCTGCTTTTGATGGGCAGCCAGTGTAGCTGTCAAAGTGCCTTGGAGATAGGTTTGAATTTAGGGTTGCGTGAGAGAATTCTAGCTGCTGAGTTTTGCAACATCTGCAATTTAAAAAGGACTCTTTCTTGGGCATTATTGAGTAGGCCATTACAATAGTCTATCTTAGACATGACGAGTGTACTGATGAGAGTCTTGCCTGCATTAGGAGGAAGGTAGGGCAAAAGTTTTTTTATCATCCTGATAGTAAAAAAGGATGATGAGACGACAGAGTTAACGTGATGAATGAAAGAAAGTTTGTTATCAAACATGACTCCCAGATTTCTGACCTTAGTGACAGGGGGCAGAGGTTGGCCCAGCTCTACCAGCCACCAGGAAGGAGACCAGCTGGGGTAGAGATTTCCGAAGATCATCACCTCCGTTTTTTGGGAGTTCAGCTTTAGACAATTGTTTGCCATCTAAGTACTGATGGCAAACATTCCCTCTCTGAAGTTAGCCGAGACTGAATTGCCATTGTCGTGGATCTCCAACACAATGAGCATCGTCGGCATAGGAAGTAAGACGCAGATTTTGGGGCTTAATGATCCTGGCCAGGTCCGATATATATATATATATATATATATATATATATATATATATATATATATATATATATATAATACCGGTCGGGCTGAGCGAGGATCCCTGAGGGACCCCGCATGGTAGTGTGAAGGAAGGGGATTTGAAGTTGCCGAACTTTACACGTTGGGTACGGTTAAACAAGAAAGATGTCCGAAGGGCTTTTGCTTTGTCTTTAATACCTATGGCTGAGACACGGTCGATTAAGGTAGAATGGTCGACCATGTCAAATGCTGCTGAAAGATCCAGCAGCACCAGCACCGCGGCACCTCCTTTATCAAGAGTCATCCTGATTTCGTCAGATGTCTTGATGAGTGCAGCTCCTGTGCCGTGGCCTTACCTAAAATCAAATTGGGTGTCGTCTAAGAAGTTGTTGCTCTCAATATAGCTGGCTAGTTGGGTGTTCATCACTTTTTCGATGATCTTTGCAGGGAGGGGGAGGCCTGCAACTGGTCTATAATTCTTGGTCTCTGTAGGGTTTAGGTTCTGTTTTTTTGAGTAGAGGTTTGATAAAAGTTTCTTTCCAAATGGAAGGGTTTTTTCCTGTTGTGAACATTGAGTTGTAGATGTTGGCCAGTTCGGGGCCTATTATCTCCGGTATAAGTTTTAATGTACTAGGGGGGCATGGATCATTGGGGGTACCAGATTTAGTGGTGGATATAAGGTCAGTGATGTATTCTGTAGTGACCTGACTAAATTCTGGGGGGGTATTGTTAGCGTTATGTGGTGCTGTGGAGTCGGTGGAGCATGGATCTACGTTAGTTGTGATGATTTCCTTATTAGTCAAGAAGAGGGTTGAGAAGTTGGAGTAAATGTGGGTGACTTTTTCCTGAAAGAATGTGGCGAGAGAATCGCAGAAGATCTGTGTAGGGGTTATAGGAGAACTAGTCTCTGGCCCTGAGAGCTTAGCAACAACCTTGAATAGCTGTTTTACATAATCTTGTGCTGTTTCAATTTGATTTAGATGAAAGCTATCACCGCCTGGATGAAGGACAGCTGTTTGAAGCTCAACTTGGACAAGACAGAAGTACTCATCCCCCTCCGCTTGAATGACTCCTGGTGGCCCTCTGCTCTAGGTAGTCCCCTTACACTCACGAACCACGCACGAAACCTCAGTATCGTACTGGACTCCTCTCACACAATGGACCGCCGAATAGATACAGCCTTCTCGGTCTGCTTCAACGCACTCTGCCTGCTTCGAAAGACCTTCAGATAGCTCTCCACCAAATCCATGAATACAGTTACCTTAGCCCACATTTGCATCAGATTCTACTACGGCAGCGCACTATACGCCGGCATCACAGTGGCATAGCTAGGCCTTTTGCTGCCTGTGGCAGTCCTAGCCTTTGCCGTCCCACAGTGGTCGTAAAGTCTGGTGGGTTGCTGGAGATCAATTCCTGCTTCTGCCTCCTGCGCAGCCGCAGGTAAGAGTGGGGGGAGGCCGCTGCCTCGAAAACATG
Source organism: Lissotriton helveticus (assembly GCF_964261635.1). Lineage (NCBI taxonomy): Eukaryota > Metazoa > Chordata > Amphibia > Caudata > Salamandridae > Lissotriton > Lissotriton helveticus. Next base: position 163,018,458 of record NC_136061.1, on the reverse strand, counting down.
TGCCGCCCGGCACAAATGTGTCCCTGCCATGGAGCTGACTCTATTTGAACTTTCAGAGATCGTGTTTTTTTTCTCTTCAGAGATCGTGTTTTTTTTCTCTTCCATGGCTTATTTTTAAGGTTAACATGTGAAACACATAGTATTTTTTAAATATTCTAAGCGGGTTTGGTTCATTTTCCTCCGGTAATTGGCTTCTTTGACTCATGAACATTCAGTCATTGGTCTGAGACATTGTCAGTCACATCTTGGATGGGCCCTCAGCAATATTTTCTTTTCAGATTCTTCTCTTAGTTGTTATCCGTCTGATTTATGAGAGGCCTGCTACAGTTACAACACTCTGAGACACAGGCGGTTTGGAACAAGTACAGAGATATTATCCATGCCCAGAAGCGAGCTGCTGTATTTTTCCTGTAAGCCACTGCGCAGCGACATCCCTCCAGGGAGCCGTGCATAGAATGCGAATCTCAATCAGCACTTCCTTATGCTTAACATTAACCATGTGTCTCAATGTAGTAGCATCTGTGTTCTCTAGACCCATGAGCAGTGGCATAGTATTTCTTTGCTGAGTACCATTTATATGGTCTTATTAATCTACTGGGTAAATAAATACTTGTAACTTTTCTAAATCATATCCTTGATTGGCCATTGACCTTTGTTACGTGTGATCCTATCGGTTCACTCTGTACCCACATCCCTAAACCATAACCACATCATACAGGAAGCCTTGACTGCTCAACCATGCCACACCAAGGCAGCATAACCCAGATGGAAGTCCTTGGTACTCCTAGGCTTCACACCACAACCCAACGCTCTGGAACCCAGTAACCACTGACCATCAAAGAGATGGGGAAAGTGTGTGACATTGGGGCATCAACACTGTCAACATGTAGCTCTCTGTAGGAAAGTGTAGGCCAAAATGTTTCATGAATCCTATATAATGAGCACATGCAGCAGAAACTCGACGGGAGCATGACCTTGGAGCCCCTATCGAAAAGACTGAATCCTTACCTTACGCAAGTATATAAAATGAGTAGCATTGACATGGGTTCCTTCAATGCTCAAACAACTGACAATCAAGTATAAATAATCAATATAAAATGGTCAAAGCAATGCATTTGTCCAGACTTCATTAGTTTTCATCACTGAGAAGTAAATACTAGGTAAATACTATACCATTGTTTCCTCTCCTATTTATTAAAAGCCTGATTGAACCATCTGGGGACTCTTCAGTTCACTAGGTTTCAGTTGCCGAAACATTTCGGCACCAATACAAATTCCAGCATTTTTACTTATTATTACTTTATATAATACTGCTCAGCTACAATCAATCAAGATTCTTATAAATCACGGCTGATCACCCGTTAGGATCTCAAGACACAGGGGTGGTCTCTGCAGCCTCAGTCGAAAAACCAGGTCTTGAGGTCCTTCCTGAATGTTATGTTATGTTATGTTATGTTATGCTATGTTATGTTATTCGGAATTTGTAAAGCGCACGGGCACCCAGAGGTTTCATGGCGCTAGAGGAGAAAAAGATGGTAAGCAGTATCCTAACCGTGCGCTTGCTTGAACAACCAGGTCTTCAGTGCACCCCTGAATTCCATTAGATTAGTGCAACTCCGGAGTGACAGGGGAAATGAGTTCCAGATCTTTGGGGCCAGATAAGCAAATCGGCATCCGCCGAGGCGATTCTTTTTGAAGAGGGGCAAGGTGAGGAGGGACAGGTGGGCAGAGCGGAGATTACGAGTCGGTGCATGTTTGTTTATTAGATGGTTTATAAACTTGGGGCTTTTACCATGAAGAGCCTTGAAGGCCAAGCAGCCTACTTTGAAGGTTACCCGTTGGGCTATTGGTAGCCAATGAAGAGTGGCTAGCAGTGGTTTCGCCGAAGTCCTGCCGTTGCATTTAAATATTAGTCTGGCCGCTTGATTTTGCACAATCTGCAAGCGACTAGAGAGAGCCAAGGGCAGGCCTAAATAAATGGAGTTGGAGAAATCTAAACGGGAAAGGACCAAGGCAATTACCACCTGGATGAGGGCAGAATGCGTGAGAAGATGAGCGATTTTCTTAATCTTCCGTAGCTGGAAAAAGCATGAAGAGATCACAGTTCCCACCTGACTTTTCAGGGAGAGATCGGTGTTAAGAGTGATCCCAAGACTTTTTACCGATGAAGAGGGAGACGGGGGGATCCCATTGAGGGCGGCCAGAAATGAGGGCCCCAGCTGGTTGCACTTTTACCCGGGAGTACCAGCTCGGTCTTTCCAGGGTTGAGTTTTAGATGGTTCATCTCCATCCACCCTTGAATGTGCAACATAGTGGCCTGAAATTCCTCGATGGAGTCTGTGGAGTTAAGTGGGAATATGAGCTGCAGGTCGTCCGCATAATTGTATATTGTGACCTTCCTGTTTTTTAAAGAGTGCAACAGCGGTTTGAGGTACAAATTAAACAGGAGGGGGGACAGTGACGAGCCCTGCGGAACGCCGCAGGTGGTGGAGAGTTTGGGCGCTGTGAAGTTCTCCAGCTTGACAGCCTGGAATCGGTCATTCAGAAAGGACTTGACCCATCCGAGGGCCGCACCTCGCAGGCCGGCCTGTTTGACACGGTGTAATAAGATAGTATGATCCACCGTGTCGAACGCTGCCGACAGGTCCAGGAGCACCAGGGCCTGATGTATGCCCTTATCGGCATTAGACCTCAGTGTGTCCAGGACAGCTAAGATCACTGTCTCGGTAGAGTGCGCCAGGCGAAAGCCGGCTTGGTTGGGCTCCAGGAAGTCAGATGTCTCTATGAAGCTAGAGATACAGCTGGCTACATGGGCTTCTAGGATCTTTGCACCAAAAGGAAGAAGGGATATGGGTCGGTAGTTCGATAGGTTGGAAGGGTCGGCGCCAGGTTTTTTAATTAATGGGACCAGCGAGGCATTTTTAAATGAGTTGGGGACTATTCCCTGTAATAGGGACTCATTCAGGAGGGGAAGTATTCCTCGGAGGAGTATCGAATAAACTTCCTTTAATATGTGCGGGGGACAGGGGTCATTCGGAGACCCGGACTTTACGCGGTTCATCAACTCTGCTAACCTTGATTGGTCTATAGGAGGGATAACCTCGAGTTCGTGGGGATTTCTGCAGATGTCCACTCTTTCCACAGTGGTTGAGCTGGACTGAATACTGTCTCTTATAGTGGCAATCTTATCCTTAAAGAAGTCATTGAGCTGATTGCACAACATTTGAGTGGGAACTTGAGAGGGGGAGGTTCTGACATCATTACATAGGTCATTCACGACCCTGAAAATTTCCCTGGATTTCTTTTGGGCGTTTGAGATTTTTTCGGAGAAGAAAACTGCCTTGGCAGATAAAATGGAGTTCTTATACCTCCTGCGGGCAGATGTATAAGATGATCTATCTTCGTCAGAGTACCCATGTCTCCATTTTCTCTCTAATTGGCGCAGTTCTAATTTTTGATTTTTTAGATCTGCGGTAAACCACCTATGGGCGTCCATGCGGCGAGCACGTGAGAACTTGGTTAGAGGAACGTGCTCGTTGCTGGCAGCCAGGAGCCAGTCAGTAAGATCTTTGTCCATAAGGTTAATGTCTGGGGAAGATGTTGGAAGAGAGTTGGCCAGAGTGGACAGAAAATATTGTTTATTTAGTGAGCTCCATTTCCTTACTAGCCCCCCCAAAGAAACGGGAGCCTTCGGATGGCTGTGAGAGGTGATGGAAAATTGCAGTAAATGATGATCCGACCATATGCAAGGCATTGTCGTCGGGGTGGATAGTGGGACATTACGAGACCAAATCTGGTCCAAAATGTGTCCCTTTTCATGGGTGGGGGTCCGAACTGATTGAGAGAAGTTCATATGGGAAAGAAGCTCAAAAAGTTCTGTGGCCTGGGGTCCCGCTTCCGGGTCATTATACCAATAATTTAAATCCCCAATCAGCATGACCTTATTGTAATTAACGATTAGGCTGGCCATTTGCTCAGTCAAAGATACTGGGAATGTAGGCATAGTTTTGAGTGGGCGATAAATCAATACCAACACCATAGTTCCTTTGTCTGAATCGGATTTAATTACAAGATTTTCCGTGTCCGGTAGGTCCAAGGAGGGTGGAGCGGAAAACGTACGATCTTTATGAATGATGGCGGCGACGCCACCCCCAGGTTTTCCTGGTTCTCTGTTTGTTAACAGAATGTAATAGTCTGCCGGTAAAGCTGTAAGAATATCCGGTAAGGAGTCCGCCGTGAGCCAGGTTTCAGAGTTAAACAGCATATCTGGTTTATCGGATTTAAGTAATAAGAGGATGTCTAGCTGGTGTTTAACCAGAGATCTGGTGTTAAGGTATAGACAGCGAAGGGTCGAGGCTTTTTGGCTTGGAATAGAGCTAGTGGAGTTAGAGCTTTGAGGTGTGGTATAAGATTTCTCCTGCATTAGGTGAAGAGGATAGATGTTGTTAGCCTTTAAGCAGGTGAGTGTTGCGGGATCGAGGTAGGGGGTGCCAGAATGTTGCAGAGAGAGGAGTTCAAGAGAAGTGTAGCTATTAATTTCTCCATTCTGCCTAGGCCCTGGGCCCGGCCAGGCGCGGACGGGCGCGGACGGGCGCAGACGGGCTTGCCTTAGGCGCGCCTTCGGCGCGCCCGCTGCGCGTCCTTGCGAGGCACATGAATATGAGAAGAGATGGGGCGTGGCCTAGCGGTAGTGGGCGTGGCTAGTGCGTGGCCCGGGGAGATGGCGGCAAAAGGGAAAGAGCCCCGCGTCAGCGCTAAGATCCGCTGCACGGGTAATCCTAGGAGGTGCCCTGTCACCAGATCAAGTGCAAGGAGGGATGGTGAGTTAAAAATATAGTATTACACAAACACAGTTTTAAAAGCAAATGACAGCGATTCTCCCGGCTTTCCGCCTCAGGAGTATAGGACTTCTCTGGGCGCGCTCGCAATCATGGCGACTTTATAAGCGTCACAGTTAGGGGCGTGGCCTAGCGGTAGTGGGCATGGCTAGTGCGTGGCCCGGGGAGATGGCGGCAAAAGGGAAAGAGCCCCGCGTCAGCGCTAAGATCCGCTGCACGGGTAATCCTAGGAGGTGCCCTGTCACCAGATCAAGTGCAAGGAGGGATGGTGAGTTAAAAATATAGTATTACACAAACACAGTTTTAAAAGCAAATGACAGCGATTCTCCCGGCTTTCTGCCTCAGGAGTATTAGACTTCTCTGGGCGGTGACGGTGAATGCCTGAGATGTAGATGTAGAGAGTTCCAGGTGCAGCTACAAAGGGTGGCACATCACTTTACAATAATGCATTCAGTTTTGGTACAGCAATATTAGCCAAACTTGACAAAGATATAGCATAGTGAATACACAACAGTAGGGATCAAAATACGATTTATACTATAGAAACAAAGACCATCAAAGAGGTCTGTTTGCAGACATGCCCAAAAGCAAAGGGCTAGGTTGGGTTCAGCAAGTGATCATTGGTATTATAGTCAAAGATTTGTAGCAAGGAGTAGATCTTCTCATGTTTTATGAGAGTTTTCAAGAGTAGGGAAACTCTTTATTGGGGGTCATTCATTTTTTAGTTTAAGATCCGAAGGAGGATATGATCTCCTGATCTTCTATAACCCCTTCCAAGAGCAGGGAGACTATGTATTGGTGGTCCTCCATCTTATAGTTAAAGATCTGAAACAAAGTCATCATCATTATTGATTGTTGCCATAAAAACTGTTTTGTAGAAGAATACCTCTCTTTCTCGACTTGGCTTTAGAATGATTTGTGTGTCGCTGTAAATAAAAGGCCACGCCGTGGATAACCACAAAATGGATCTTATCCCTTTTTCCTGAGCATTGCAGCAAAGCGAGGGGTGATTGTTTGAGGGGGCGAGTGGCACCTAGTGCACATACCATTATTGGTGATCATTATTCTTATAGTTGAAGATCTGAAGTAAGAAACATATCTTCAAATGTTCTATGATACCATCCAGGAGCACGGAGACTCTTTACAGGTGATGAGGTGCTTTTTGAAGAGCTCCTTTCTGGAGGGATGCTTGAAGCCTACCATATCAGGGAACGTTGTTCCAGATTCTGGGTACAGACAGAGACGGGTTGTTTCACTTTATTTTTTTTTACATTTCTAGCTCATTCTGTTATATTGGCCTCTTTAGGTGGTAATATTCTCAGCCAGGAAAACTGGGGCACTAGTCATTTCTGCCATTTCTGTGATGCAGCAGTATTTATATTTGTTTATTTTTGTAGTATGATGTTTGCAGAAAGTTAATACATAAAAAGCACTTACATGTACAATTATAGGTATGTATCATAAGTGAGTAAAACATTAAAAAGATAGTATGGGAACTAATGCATTGTATGTACAAGCTTTAGATTGTTTACACCCAACAATGCCGCTGTAAGCCGCCTGCCTGTTGCATGTGAGGGAGAAGGAGGCAGTAGGTAAAATCAAGCAGAGAGATAACCAACCACAGCTGGACATACTCTTTCTACCACCTTCTCAAGCTTTGTCCAGTCAATGCGTCTTTGCCTGACTCTGTTTCCTTCATCAGACCTCCGCTCCACCTCCTTACTTCTCTTTTCAGGGCAACTTTAACTCAACCAGCCGTAACAAGCACAACAACCACATCCAAAACCAGATGGTGTAAACTGGATGTCTCAAAAGTAACACAGCAGAACTCTTGAAGGTAGGCTAGCAAAGTTACCCTGACCATTTACACTTCTTTCTACTAACCATTCATATGTGAAAGAACTCGCATCACAAGCCAGCAGTCTCTAACAACAATGCAGTAAATGTATAACATTTGTTGGAACAGGAATGTAGTTTCAGGTGTTCAAGGTGAGGAAGATTCTAAGGAGGGCCTTTGCTTTTGTCTGCCCCCTCATTGTTGCTTTCAGAAGGGTTGAGACAGCCAGGTGCAGAGATCTGACACCCCATTGGTCCCTTGTTTTGGATACTCCTGCTTGAAGCCAGCATCATTGCTACCTGCTGTGAGGGGCAGCATGTGCACACAGCTGTGTCTGAGGAGCAAGAAGGAAATGGCATTTGAAAGAAACCGAACCCACACCAGTGAGTGCTCCGCAGAGTATTCGGAGGACTGTGTGTACCAGGGCTGGTTTCTGCATGATATCCAGTCTCACAGAGCTGAAGGGGATCACCTGAAGTCTGCACTTACGGCCGGAGGAGCTGAGGCTCTGCTTAGAGCCTAGAAGCCTGTCTATGGCTGAGGGAAGGAGTGTGGCTGGCCCTGCAGGAGGAGAGACTTTCTAAGAGGGGAAGCCCAGTGTTTACTGCGTATGAGGAATTGCGAAAGAGAGCGAGTGATTGCCAGACCGCAAAGCCAAGAGCGACAAGTGTGTGGAATCAGTGCCCAGTTTCCAATGCACAGTTCTGGACATAAACCGTGCCAAGCCTACAGTAATCAGATATACAGTGTGAGTGGCTGTTTTCCTGACTTAGTGATAGGTGATGCTGCTGATGATGTCAGAGTCTGTACGTTCCGTCAGTGCTGAGGAGTGTGCCATGATCAGCCCGAGGTTTGCTGAACTCATCCACTAGGTCAAGATGGGCCTTGTGGCCACGCCTGCCATACCTGCATCCCATCTGTACCCCGGCTATGGAGGCTACAACTGCCAAAGGAGAGAGCTGCTGCACGGAAACCCCAAAAGCGGTGAGGTTCCAAGAGAGGCTGTTGCCCCAACGGCAAAGATCCCACCACCACCGGAGCAGGGCCACTGCACGTGCCTGTCCCACCTGTGGCCGGACTGTAACTCTCAGACACAGGTAACCGCAGGGCTTGAGAACTGTGTGAGGACAAGAGACTGAGCAGCAAATCAAGGTATGCAGCACAAACCAAGAGTTTTATGAATAACTAAGAAGCGAAAAGCAAACTGAACAGTTGGGCGCATACGTAGCTTGAGGGTGACAAGAATAAACTGCACCTATGCCTAATAAGCATCAGAACCCAGCCAAATGAGTACCATATTCCAAGTTAAAAGCCAGGAATCACAGAAGCTGGGGAACTTCATTTGTGGGGGGAGGGGTACCAAGGGACGTAGCGTCTCAACATCACAAACAGGATTACAATAAATCTTATTAGTTTAGCTATAGTGTATTTGTAATAAGCAAACAGTAACCACTGAAGGGGTGTCTTGGTGCTGAAATGGAAGATAACACATTACACGAAGAGCCATGTTTTGAAGCCCTTACGAAATTTGGCATGGTTGGCTTCAGTTCGAAGGGGGTAGGGGATTAAGTACCACAATTTAGTGACCCGACCCCCAATCCAAGAGGTGACCAGTAGACTTACATCTGTGGATCTGGAGCAGATGACTTGGAACGTATCACCTAATTTTTGTTTTCAATATCACAGAGCCTTGATTGTAGGTCGTGTTTTTACTGGGAGCCAGTGTAAGGCTCTGGGAGATGGTTTGACACAGCAACTTTGCGGTCGGCCCAAGAGACATCTGACAGCTAGATTCTTGATAAATTGAAAGTGAGATATAGATTTTAATGGAAGGCCTAAATAGAAAGTGTTAGAGTAATTAAGGTGTGATAAGACAGTTGCTTGAACCACTGTGCGTAGCACCTCCAAAAGCAGCCAATGTAAGACTTTGAAACCTAAACGTAAATAAAAGAAGCAGTGAGCGGAACAATGTGTTGTTTCTGTTGGTTGACTGTTGAGTTCTGAGCTCTTGTCCCTCACACTAACTCTCTTTGAAGCCTTTGACTGCTCGCCCACGCTGCTCTGAGATTCAAGCGATGAAAGGGTCCACTTTGCAGAGCCATAGTAGAATGGATCGGAGGATACCAGTAGCAAAGACCTCAGCAACCACAGCTGTGGCCCAGTACCTCTTGTCTGTCCTGTAGCAGCCCCCCAAAACTGGGTCTTACAATATTGGAAGAAAAATAAAGAAGCAGTTCAATGAGGTGAGACAATAGAACAATTTTGGGTTAGGATCTATATATATATAAATATATATCGCGTATCAAGAGAGAGAGAGAGGACTAGAAAGCTAGTATGAGTCCCCGTAGTTTATATGTGTTATCAAAAGAGACTAGCTTAAATATGACCAATATTGTTAGGACTCTGATTAGGTTTGTCATGGGCACCTCGTTGGTGAGTTCATGAAGCCCTCACCCACCAACCTGGTTGGTGGCATGCTTCATCATCGGGCCCACCCAGTGACACCTAATGTGTCCCGGGTGTGCTGCGACGCCTGATTACAGCGGAGCTGGTATTTTACTGAGAGTGCAGTGTGAGGTGGAAAATGAAGTGTGAGTTAAAACGGCTTGGCGAGGGTCCCAGTACCCGAGGGTAAATTAAATTTTAATAACTGGGCCCCCGTCAGCGGTTAAAATAAGGCTTGGGGATGTTTAAGGGAGGCGAGTTACTACCTCCTACATCCATCAGTTGGTCGACATGTTTCAGCCAGTGCCTTAAACTAAATCTGGCTTTCCTCAGGACCTTTTTAAAATAGAGTGTACTCCGGAGTACGAGGACGGTGCAACAGGTACAAGGCAGGCTCTGACCAGAAAAGCTGGTCAAACCCTTACCGCTTCACTCCTGGAAGCATTGGCTGCAAAACCTAAGCGCATATATGAGAAGGGAATCCCCCCTCTCACACTTAGAGAAACACCTTAGTGAGTGTAACACATAGCCTGGATTACACTCCTTTTTAACCTGCACTACACTCTATTTTAAAAAGGTCCTGAGGAAAGCCAGATTTAGTTTAAGGCACTGGCTGAAACATGTCGACCAACTGATGGATGTAGTAGGTAGTAACTCGCCTCCCTTAAACATCCCCAAGCCTTATTTTAACCGCTGACGGGGGCCCAGTTATTAAAATTTAATTTACCCTCGGGTACTGGGACCCTCGCCAAGCCGTTTTAACTCACACTTCATTTTCCACCTCACACTGCACTCTCAGTAAAATACCAGCTCCGCTGTAATCAGGCGTCGCAGCACACCCGGGACACATTAGGTGTCACTGGGTGGGCCCGATGATGAAGCATGCCACCAACCAGGTTGGTGGGTGAGGGCTTCATGAACTCACCAACGAGGTGCCCATGACAAATCTAATCAGAGTCCTAACAATATTGGTCATATTTAAGCTAGTCTCTTTTGATAACACAGCTCTACAAGTACTGACAATGACATGGGGTTATGTACATAGGTGCAACCCTAAATTCTCCTGGGTGTTGATCCATGGGCATATAGGGTAAGAGCTTGTGAAGCTCAGCCTGGTTGGGCAGATGTTGCCCTCTTTCTTGTAAGAGAGCCCTCCTATCCACCAAAGTTAGGCAGTGCGTGCAAGTAGCAGGCAAGATGGCTGCGTTCCACTCCTTCCAGTAATGCTAAACAAGATGCATAATGCTCTTGGTAGCACTTCCAGGCACGTGTATCCCACACCCTCTGAATCATCGGATTGAAATTCCAAAATCACAACTTTCCTTTGTGAAATGATACACAGCAGCTGTCAGTCTACCTCGGAAATGTACCTCCCTTTCCATCCATCCATCCACCCATCCATCCATCCAAACATCCCAGCTCTGCTCCATCACAAAACTAAGAGTCGAGTTGAACTCCCACTTCCAGAACACAAACTTGGAAGCAGGTAAACTTCCCTGTGAGGAGATCAGCATCTCGAATTCCCCAGCAAATCTCATGCACCTCCCAGTCGTCACAAACCAAAGTTTTTTGGACTGGCTGTCCCCCAGAAATGCTTGAATGACTCCAGATGTGAGACCTTTAGAAAACGCGGTAACTGCGAATAATAGCAGTAAAAGAAGCTAAGGAGGCGGTTCTCGCTCACTGCCTGCACAAGGCGGCGTGTGGGATTCCTCTTCCTGCTGGTCCATGGCTGATAAGAAAGCCTGCCATGGGAAGGAAGTCTGACTTCTAGCTGCAGATGTGCCTAGACCCACATTTAGCTGCCTGGTGGATACCAGCCAGCTTTGTTATGTCCTCACTTTGTAAGCAGGTTTATGGCAAACGTTTAATATATTTTCTTCTCTTTTTTTCTCTGCTGATTCATTTAGGGTGCTTTGTATAGTGTTCTTTGCCTTGAGGTCTACTCAAGCCATCAGACTCAGCTCTCAGTCGAAGACTTTAGTTTTGACAAGCTTCCTGATGAGTTAGCAGGTAGGATGTAATGGATGGGTTGAGGAAGTTTCAGACCTTAGGACCCTTCACTCCTGGACATCGACCCCATGTATTTGCCTTTTAGTGGCCTGGGCTAATTCTGCATGTAGCCCAGGCCACTGTTTCAAATTGTCTTATGCCAGGTGGCTATGACTTTGAACTTTCAAGGGACTTCTGCAGGGTACCATTGGAATTCTTTTTATAAGAATTTAAAACAAATAATGATTTTTATTCATTAATTTATTTATATAGTATCATCATTTTACAAATCTAGGTTACAGAACCGGTATGAGGCCAGGAGGGCAGACAGGTTGAGAATTCGAACCAATCAGATCTTAGATCAGTGACTTAATCTTGCAATGATTATCTGCTGTGATAGTCATGAGAAGGAATCCTGACAAAGCAGACTCAACCTTCCATTCTTTCAGGGTCAATTAAGAAGTACCATTGGTTTGGGTTCCGTGTTTGACTTCATGGTATCAGGTTCAAATCCCAGCAGATCCACACAACGTTTCATCTTTCTGAGGTTGGTAAAAGGAGTACCACGGAGTTGAGTAACATCTGTCATTCAGTGCCCAGATGCAGTTTACAAATACCTGTGAACTCAATCATGCAGCAAACCTGTGCACATTTAGAGGAGCCTTTTCCTCGTCCTTCCTTTACACAGGAGGAGAATCAATGTATCTGTTTCCCCTTACACCGCAAAGGCGCCACAATGGGCGACCCTGCCCACATCTCTCCTGGTCCTTCCTGTTTTTCTCTGCTGATCCTGCACCCCCTGATCAACAGGAGGTACATGTTTTCGTGTGTAGCTCTGTTTCCAGTTATCTTGAGCAGACAGGGTCATTTGTAGCCTGCACAAGCTCTGTGTGACCCTTGGTGTAGCTCAGCTAAGATTAAGACTTCCTTCGGGTATTTCAAATCGATGGATGAAATCTACTCTCTCATGGCTGATGAATTTTCAGATATGGTGCCGCCTGGTGCTGTCCAAAGATTGTCTGCTAGAGGCATAGCCTTTTCATGGCAGAGGCACAAGGTGTCTGTCTCTCCACTGGTGACATTTTCTTCTTGGAGTACTAACTCTACATTTGTTACCCTTCACTGACTGCATAAGGGTTCTCAGTAAAAATTGTCTTGTGGGACTGTTTTTTATGGCTGTCTGAAAGTCTGTGACAAATTGAGCCCAGTAGCGGAATATATGACATTACAAAGCATGCAATTACAACTCATGCTGTTACAACGCAGTCTTTACATCGCAACTACCATTACATTGCATGATTTTACAACGCATGCCATTACAACGCATTTCTTTAAACTACCATTTTTTTAAACTACCATTACAGCGCATTCCATTACAACGTATACCATTACAACGCATACCATTACCACGCATAATACTTTTAGGGCAACAGTAGGGCAAGGTTGACTGCTTTGCAGGATGTCTCATAATCAGAAGGGGGGGAGAGAGAAGCTAGGATCCATTCGGCTTCCATCCAAACATAGAATAATCAAGGGAGAATGGATCACTTGTCCTATTTTTGCCAGGGTCTAAAGGTTTTCTAGTTTAAAAAACCTTCATACGCGTAATGCTTGTTGTAGCGGTATATCTTGATTCTCCGCTTGGTCTATTACCTGAGCAGCATCATCATTGGGTTTTATTTGTGCTTACCTCCACCAGGAGGGAGACCAACTGGTTATTTGCAGTAGTGATCAGGAATAGTGAGAGTGAGGGTAGCTGAACTTAAAATTGCCTCCAGTACCCTGGTTTGGATTTATTCTGTCAGGGGTGGGGCAAGGTTAAAAAGAAGTAGCCCTTCTACTAAAAAGTAGAAGTAGAAGTAGAAGTAGCCCTTCTACTAAAAAGTAGAAGGGCTACTGTTCTATGGCACCTGTGTAAATAGGGGAGTGGTCAGGCAGTTGACATGTTTCAGCCCCTTGGGGGCCCAATCGGGTCGGAGGGCTTTCATCAGGACCGGGTGAGCAAATCACTACTGTGTGACCTGCGCAAGTAAGTCATTGCACTTACCCCTCTTCTTAGGGCATCAGGTTATGCGCTGTTTTGTTAAGGGTCAGTTGTACCTATAACTTTGTCAGGGCCTCAATGGGCTCCCCCGAAGGGCGAGCGGAGTAAGCGCGTTTCTACAGTGAGAAGTCCATCTAGTGGCTCGTTTCCTCTCCGACTGTCGAGCTCTGGTCCTTTGTAGGATGTGCTACAATACAATAATCGAAACACAAGATGATACTGCGGTGTGGGTTAGTGGTGTACTCACTGTATGCAGCTGGGCGGTCAGACCCACCTCATTGCATCTCAATAGATTATCCCACATGAACTGACCACATTAAAGATGCTGTTCTGCAGCCATTTCATATTTGCCAACTTTTATTGATTGCCCGCTCTGTGTTGGCTTTGAGGTCAATGAATATCCTCATTTCAGACGATGTACTTAAAACAGCTATAAAGCATTAACAATGACATATTGATAATGCACTTAACCCGCTGCAATAACTGGTGACGTGAGGTTGGTCATAAATGAAACCCTTCAGATGAGTTTCTAGAGTACTGAGGCAGTCAGTGGCATGCACAAAGTTATTCACATCGACCACACATACTTGGGGTATAGATAGTAAGACGTGTCTTGTCTGTCCTTCAAGGTTGGACAGATCAATGAATGATCACTAGTTGTCCTTGCATCAGATTTACAGTCTTTTCTTTATTGTTAGGGCACCATTTAATCAGTGTAGCACAAATTCGAATCCCTACTTAGGGAGGGAGAGGTGTGGCGCAGCGGCCAGAGAGACCGACTCCAGGGCGCGGGGCTCACAGTTTGATTGCCGGCGACAGCTCAGCACAATGTGAATCTGGGTTATAGCTCACTTAATCTGCCCAATGGCCCCCAGCGCCTTGAAACCTAATTGGGTAAATGTTTGCGCTTTACAAATATGGATTATTATTATACATAGTAACTATAAAAGTGGCACTTCTGAGCACAAGATTGGGGTCTTTATTCTTCAGCAAATAGCCCAACACCCTATGCCTCGCAATTAGTTATTTATTTTGAATAAATTAAAGATTTAAAGCTTAACAGCTAACTTAAGCCCTTCTGTGCTTCCTAATCCAGCTAACCATGTGCTAAGTGGAGCACTTTTCGGCTATCTGAGCAATGTATAGCTAGCTTCACCTCACCTTATGTCTTTTACAAACTCGACTTCATAAATTTGAGAGTCAAGGTTGAAAACAAAACATTGGGACTTAAAATTGCTTTCAGAATCTGCCTTGCTTTATTGTTTTCCCAGGTTCAGTTTGTAGGTTGATTATGAACAGTTTACATTACCCACCATGTTTTAAGCAGAATCACCATGTTTCTTCGCCCCTTTGTTAATCACCTGGCAATTTCACCAGAAATGATTACTGTCTCCCAGTTAATAGCTGAAGCATTGTGGGAGTTTCTCAAAAGGATACAGCTTCACCACCAGTAACAACTAAAAGCGATCAGACCACCAAGTGTGGATCCATCAATATCCCACCGAACTGTGGGATGTGTGGCTCCAGACGGCAGTCGTATATTCTGAAACAATGTTCAAGATTCAACATGGTGGTTGGGGTCAAACCCAGTTGTGGTTACATTTTCAATACGTCCACAGTAAACGCTGTCGCGGTTTTCCTATTGGGCTGATGTTCAAGTTAACTTCAAAGCTAGCCACAAAGGCCTTGTTTGCCCAGCTTGCAAGTAAATGTTCAAATTAAGTAAGCAGTTTTAGATAGGTCTTCTTCCAGGTGCAGAGTGAGTCGGTGGGGTAAGAGATCACAGGGCCGCCAGAGGAACTTCTCAGGGTGGCGGTGCTGCACTCTGGCGCTACTCAAAGAGATGAGACTGCGGCTTGATCCGCACATGTCTAGACAGTCATCATGGGAGCGCAATACACTTAGGTCTCACTCCCGGTCCTGCATTGGCAAAGCTTACTTTGGGCGCAAACATTCAGTGTAGCAAAAGAGTTAACAGAGTTCTGGCACACTTCAAGAAAATGTTACAGTACTGGTCACTTGCAGGGTCACACCAGAGCAGTTTCCTTCCTGCACACTTCAGGACAGTTCCTCAATGCAAGCCACTTTCAGAGCCACGGTGGCACAGTCGGTTTAGGAACACTTAGACAGTTCCACAGTGCAGCCGCTTCAGGAAAGAGAGTCACTGCTCCCAGCACATGCTGATTGCTCTCTCTTGAATCCCTCTCGGTGGATGGACCATCAGCTCTTGGGCCAGCGGCTTCTGCTCATGCTCCTTCAGGGCCCATACTGCATTCAGGTCTGGTATTCTCCTTCCATCATTTTCTCAGGTAGGTCAGCCTCCAGGCATTTCAGGACAAGAAAACAGTTCTTTCTTCCAGGTCACACTCCAGATAATGCCCACTCACCACTGGAAAGCTGGCTGTCAGGCCGACATAAGCTCTAGTTTCACAGCAGACTTGTGCTGAACACTCCAAGAGAACTTGGAACTGGAAGTGAGTCAGCAGCTCCCATCATTGTCCAGATAAAGCACACAGGGAATGTGGATCATCGGTCTGTACTCAGAGATAGGGTTTGGGTTGGTTCTCCTTTAAGGTGTCCTTTCCAGGTTGTCTTCTAAACACAGTTGTTGTGTAGAGTGATGCTCCTCACAGCAGGATCATCTTCAGTTTGAAGCACTACAATAGAGGCGCAAAGAGTTGTGAGTTTTCTGCACCTGGCTATCAACAGCCAGTCTGAATAGTGATCAGGAATAGACACAAAAGGCTGGCCTCCCCTAAAGGACCCGTCACACTCTGAACAACAGAGACAGCAGATCCAACATTCACCCAAGCACTTAACACATGGCAGTGCTCAGTCAGCAGCTCTTTTCAGCCAAAGGACCTAATCAAATTTCTAAAAGGAGCCCTGTCTCCTCTTTCCCCAGTTGAGCTGTAAGTCTCCTCCCTTTAATCTCACCAATGTCTGCAATACATTTCCACTGTCTGAGAAAACAACCTCACCTCTCCATCTTGTGGACATAAAAAGGCCAAAAGCTACCAAAATAGAGCCCAAGTGACTACATTGCTCTTGTTCACTCATGCACACAATGCATGTCCCACGCTCTCCACACGCATACATAGATGCAAACATGTACTAGGATGTTAGCATCAGGACCTGGATTAGAGTGTAGCAGTGAAACTTTACAAGAGTGGGCCTTCTAGGTCTCCACTCTTGTGAGACAAAGATATTGTACTGATTTACAACAGACAGTACGCTGCTACCACCGCTCTACATGCTAAACGCATGACACAGATTGCAGTCCACTGTCAAACAAATGAGGTATGATCTGTGCCCCACTCCAGGTCCTGGGAAATTCCAATACCTTACAGTTTTTGTGCACACTCTAGATTAGCGTGAGGCAGCCCCGGGGCAACACGACTGTACACCATACAGGGGACATTTCCATCCTAACAGAATGTTTACTGGCCACTTTATACTTCCCTCAACTCAACAGAAAATGATTTAACTGCACTACCCATTTATTCACAGCATGTTTAAGCCTTAATTTCAGCAATTAAGCATGGCGACTTTGCGAATTCTATTTCTACATATGGAGCTTTTTAGGTCTGGCATTACATCATAGCTATCTGAGACCTATTACTACCAATTCATTAAAATATAAAATGGGCTTTCGCCTCCTGTGAATTGTGTACACTGCTATGGAGGATGGGCCATTTAACACCTCAAAAGTAGGCAAAATCATCACAAATTACATTCTTAACTGATGAATGCATTGTATACATAAATCATTTGTTTCTTTGTGTTTGTTTTTTTTCACTGCAGCAAGCTTTAAAAAAATGTTTTAGTTGTGACTCAAAATGCAAACCAGACCTTTGTGTACTTAATTGTCGATTGACTGCTCAAGATTTGCTGGATTAAATTGTGTAACTGAGTTAATGCCCAACTAAAAGGGTTTATGAATGTCTCAACCTGTGCTCACTGAGGCTCAATATTGTAAAGTTGAGTATTATTTGAAAGCTGTGGGTTGAGTGCTGTGTTCATTTTGAGGTCTCGCCTAGCGTTGCTGCATACATGTGTAGCTCGCTCTGCGAGATTTATTGCAGAAGAGTACTTTTACAAAAGGGCTTTAAGCACCGCCCCTCATTTCCATTGGCCGGTGTCACCGTTTATGCTACACGGTGGCCAACCATTGGACAAGAGCAGTGTGTGTTGCCTCCCTTTGGCTTTTTGTGCTGTCCCACTTGGACTGGCTAGGCTGCTTTCCTTCTGTCGTAAACAATTTCTTATCTTTATGGGCTCATGTGTTTAAACACATGGCTCCATAAAGACAAGGGATCCTCGCTCTTTCACTTTTGGGAGCGCCTCTTCGTCATCCCTTTTAAATCTGTCCCCTGTTCTGCCCACCTGTCTTACAACCGTCCTTCTCGCCTCCGTCACCTTTCTTTCACCTGTTTGTGCTTTTTTCTCTCACCCACCTGCCCCTTCCCTCCCTAGGTTGTCACGCTCTTTCCCTGTCTTTTTCAACCCTTTCCTTCCTCTTGCTCCCTTTCCTCTGCTTCACTCCCACCCTCGCCACCTCCTCCTGTCTCCCCTTGCCCCCGGCCCCTGGTCCCCACACTCTCTCCCTCTCGGCTGCAGTTTGGGAGACAGTGCCATCGAGGTACTCACATCACGTTCCCAACCTCATTTGCAGAGAAGCGTATCCGGTACCAATTTCTTTTTAATTAATTGCCTGCTCGCCCAGGTGTGCCAAGGTATGTTTTCACCGCTGAAGAAGTCAGGCATGGGGGTGCCCTCACCCCGTTCCCGACCCCCACTCTAGGGGGGCTTAAGCCTGCAGTCTGTGGGAGGTGGCAGCAGACAGTGCCGCCTCCCGGAGGCGCCATTACTCACAGCATCCCGGCGCATTCCTCGTATCTGCCCTGGAGCTGATAAGGGCGGCTTGGTAGGGCTGATAAGCTGGAAATATCTCGCAGCCATTTGTAATAAAAAGTTGTGGCGGCCCTCGAGCACAGAGAGATAGGGAGGTGAAGAGGACCGTGGCATGGTGGCACCCCCACCCTCTGCCCAGCCATGTCACATGCAGCCCTTGGGACAAGATGTGCAGATGCGCACGGGTGATAGGGCCTTGCGTGTGGTAGTAGAGTCTGGGCAGGAGAACCTTGAGGCATCTGACCTTGTTGTGACATCAGTGTAAGATAGCTCATTGGCTCGAGCCCCTGCTACAGAGACTGTGTGTAAACCGCAGACCACCAGTGTGAAGGGGCAAGCTGGTGAAATTGATTTCAGTTGCCTTCTTTTCTGAGGTCTTTTAGTTTTTGCAGAATTCCTTTTCCCTGTTGGCCTGGTGCCTGGTTTCTTTTCCCGTTGTTTTTGTCATATTTCCTGTTTCCTTTACCCCACCATGTCCTCAACCATGGCCTTGCGGCTAGATCTGCTGGTGCCAGAATTCGACCCCAGGTTTGACTGCTTTATGATGCAGTTTCCTGCCCCCTCCCATGTGGTGTGGTCAGGGTGTGTGCCTTTCCAGGTAGCTGGGGCTCTCCCCATCATTACGTCTAGTGTTCAGTGCTAAGAATACTGTTTATAGTGCGCTGGGCTGGTTTTATTTGAAGTCATTAAAAATATGTCAGTGACATGTGCAGTGCTTACTCCGGACACCACAGGCCCCAGCGCCAGTCCAAAGGAGGTAAGGGACGGCTAGAATTCGATCTCATTTACTGAAGTAAACTGACAATGGGAAATCCTCCTGATGGCTTGAAATGCTTGATTCCGCCTCAGCCCTCCCATCCTTTCATAGGAATTGGTTTGATGGTGATGGTTTAAGCCGCAGAACTGTAGTCAGGCAGGAGTGTGATAGTAGTAATAGCATTTTCCAAGACTTAAGTGGTCAAGGCTGCTGCTCTGGCAAGTGCTTGGAAACCTAAGTGTGTTTCATTGCATAACATATGACCTTTGGCACCAGGTGTGGTAGTTTTAATTAAAGTACATAAATAAGAGTCACCTGTACCCTGCCCGTGGCAGCACAAGCCTGTTACTCCCCGCCGGACCCTATTAACTCCCCTTCCATTCTTCGTATGCTTGTGGGAAGTAGTTGGTTGATGTCTGCTGGAGATGGTGGGCTGTGGACAAAGCGCATTTCCATTTGGACAGGGAGTCGCCAATGTCCCATGAGTACTTATTTTTTATTTTTAGAGTTTTATATAGTGCAAACTAGACCCGAGACATCGGGAATCAGAGCGCTTTACATAAGCACCAGTTTTGTTACATATTTACACATTATTTTTTGTTAAGCACGGGGAGATTAAGTGATTTGCCCAGAATCACAGGATGTTGAGCGTCGTTGCCGAGACTGGAACCCGGTTCCCCAGCTTCGAGGACGATCGCTCTAGCTGTAAGGCTACATCCTCTCCCCTAAAAAACAGATCTTTGGACTATACCATTTCCCGCTGAAAGGCAATATTTCTCTCCATGTGTTCCCATACCTGGCGTGTTACGCAGTTTTGTGCTTACTTTCCCTACATGTAAAAGAACAGTAGATGTTTCAGCACCCAGGCTAATGTCAGTGTTATAAGTGGGCGGGATCGGAAGGGCACGGCGTGCCCCTACTTTTTAAATTTAATACAGGCCGTTCCCCTACGTCTGTATTTTAGACATGCGTCCCTGGACGGCAGGATTGGCCTGTATGTAAAAAATACTGTGTGATTGTCCAGCCCTGTGTTTGCACATTAAGGAAGGAGTCTGCAGTTACCACGACCTCCTCCCCCTTCCCCTCTGTGTCTGGGGGCAGGGGTCTGCAAAGCAACACTGGAGTAGCAATCAATCAGCACACAAAAACCTTTGGTGGTCCTGCTGCTAGAGTGTGATTTACACCTCATTAGTGAGGAGGCCCCCTGCCTGCCCCACTGTGTCAATACAATGGCCACATCAGGATGTATTTTAGGCCCCACCCTTGACCTCATCTGCCCTTTATTTTCGGGCTCACACAGACTGATGATGCCACAAGGAAAAGGAAAAGCACTCCAATGTAGAATTCCTGGCAGACTATGCCCAAATGTTGGCGCTTTAAAAAACAAGCATTAACAATGCAATAGGTCTCGTATTTTCAAAACTTTGACCTATTGGTATTGTAAATGCCCAAACGTTGGTGCTTTAAAAAAAAAGCATTTACAATGCAATAGGTCTCGTATTTTCAAAACTTTGGCCTATTGATATTGTAAATGACAATACCTTTTATTATTGCAGGTTTTTTAAACATAAAAAAGGCATTGTCATTTACAATGCCAATAGCTCAAATTCTCGCAAATGCGAGACCTGTTGCATTGCAAATGCTTGTTTGGTGGGGAATTAGCAAAGAGCAACAAAGTAGGTGGGCATGCCAAAGTCTCAAGAGACAAGTCTGTATAACGATGGGCCAGGGTCTCGCATAGACTATTAGCATATAAAAATACATTTAAAATATAATTTACAGGAACTTTAATGCGCTGGGAGATCTCGTGCATAAACATCCTTGGCATAACTCAGGTTCAAACACAGGACAGATCCGGCATTTACTGCAGCAGTGACAGCATCACTCACATAAGCACTTCAGAGCCTCGTCCGGGGTAGTAAGCTCTTTAAAAATGTAATTAGAATACGTTGAATCATTATAGCATCCTCCCATGATTCCTCAACCATATAATACGTAGGCCTGTAGAACTGAGCGTAACTTTCAGAGAGAGAGGGAGAAAAAGAGAGAGTGTGTGGGTGTTTCTTCCTGTCTTAGCATGTGATATTAATGCCTGATGGTAGGGGGAATGGAGGAAGGAGTCAACCAAGGTGGAGAGAGAAGCGTGAGGCAGAGGGGAAAACAGGGAGGTGAGGCAATGATAAAAGGGAAGCCAGGACTGAAGAGGGAGGTGAGGGCAGAAGGAGAAAGGAGCAGCTAGGTAAGCAAAGGATGTATAAAACATGAAGATCAAGAAAAGAACAAGCATTGAAAATGCAATAGGTCTCGCAATAGAAGAGTTTGACATTTTTCGTTTTGCATATAGATGAGTGGCGTTGCGTGGATGAGTGGCGTTGCGTGGATGAGTGGCGTTGCGTGGGTGAGTGGCGTTGCGTGGGTGAGTGGCGTTGCGTGGGTGAGTGGCGTTGCGTGGATGAGCGGCGTTGCGTGGATGAGCGGCGTTGCGTGGCTGAGCGGCGTTGCGTGGCTGAGCGGCGTTGCGTGGGTGAGCGGCGTTGCGTGGGTGAGCGGCGTTGCGTGGGTGAGTGGCGTTGCGTGGGTGAGTGGCGTTGCGTGGGTGAGTGGCGTTGCGTGGGTGAGTGGCGTTGCGTGGGTGAGTGGCGTTGCGTGTGTGTGTGGCGTTGCGTGTGTGTGTGGCGTTGCGTGTGTGTGTGGCGTTGCATGTGTGTGTGTGGCGTTGCGTGTGTGTGTGGCGTTGCGTGTGTGTGTGGCGTTGCGTGGGTGTGTGGCGTTGCGTGGGTGAGTGGCGTTGCGTGGGTGAGTGGCGTTGCGTGGGTGAGTGGCGTTGCGTGGGTGAGTGGCGTTGCGTGGGTGAGTGGCGTTGCGTGGGTGAGTGGCGTTGCGTGGGTGAGTGGCGTTGCGTGGGTGAGTGGCGTTGCGTGGGTGAGTGGCGTTGCGTGGTTGAGTGGCGTTGCGTGTGTGAGCGGCGTTGCGTGGTTGAGTGGCGTTGCATGTGTGAGTGGCGTTGCATGTGTGAGTGGCGTTGCATGTGTGAGTGGCGTTGCATGTGTGAGTGGCGTTGCATGTGTGTGTGGCGTTGCATGTGTGTGTGGCGTTGCGTGTGTGTGTGGCGTTGCGTGTGTGGCGTTGCGTGTGTGAGTGGCGTTGCGTGTGTGAGTGGCGTTGCGTGTGTGAGTGGCGTTGCGTGGGTGAGTGGCGTTGCGTGGGTGAGTGGCGTTGCGTGGGTGAGTGGCGTTGCGTGGGTGAGTGGCGTTGCATGGGTGAGTGGCGTTGCGTGGGTGAGTGAATGGTTAGCTGTTGCTTATGCGACGTATAGCACTTAATACTAAAGTAGGCAGACCTTCTTAGCCTTTGTGAGAATAATAGCAAAATAAAAATAAAAACCAGATCAAGTCAAGGACGCAAACGGCACCATGCTATTGTTTATTTACTCAGATGATTTGCATAAAAATGTAACTTGTGAGCACGTTTCTCTAACTCTCCAATAATCCCATTACAACACTTTGTACAAATGAGATTGGGACTCATCCTTCCGAAGTCGAGAAAAATGTGCAACGCTGTGTTGAAGTTAATTTTTTTAATTAACAAAATGCAAATAATGTGGAGAGATTTCAAGTGATTCAGGAATGGGCGCCCTTGTAAAGAGAAAGTACGGCCGGCCTGGGCAGTGATAGGGGAGGAGGGAGGAGAAATGCGAGTCACGGCAGCAGCAGCCTTTGATGTGCCTGCCGGCCGGCCGTGAATAATTAGGGGGTGAGAAATGCGCTCGGAGGGCTGCCTTTGATGTGGTAATGCGAGGCAGGCAGGCAGGCGGCTGGTGGCATTGTGCACGCGCTTTTTAGGGCTTGCGCAAGCGCAATGACCTAAAAAGCACATGCACTTAAAGGAATCGCCAGTGGAATCGCCAGTGGATAAACACTGGATAAGCCCCTATAGAGCTTCGCCAGCTATGCGCTGAAGCGCATCAGCAGGCGAGCCCTAAAAAATGAAGCAAAGTCTGTCCTCCCTTTTTAGGTCTCGCCTTCTAGAAAGCGCATGTTCTCCATGCTGTGAGGCATACTGTTAGCCTACAGTGATCTTGGAGCCCGCTCATTGCTTACCACTGGTTGGCTTCATTGTCCCTCACATTTGCTTGCACCTTTTGTACCTATTCATTTTAGTTATCTATCCAACTTTGATGGGTAACTAAAAAAAAAACACAACAAAGCAGCCAAGTCATTTTGTATGGAAGCACATACATGGTGAAAGTGCCTGCAAAATGGTGCAGCTGCTTTTTTAAAGCTTTTCTTTAATTATTTAGGCATGCAGCACAACATTTGGGATGCTGTGCGGCATGGCAAAAACCACTGGCAAAGCCAATAGGTCGCAAAGGCGAGTTCATTGGCTATGTCAATGGCTGCTAATCCAGGTGCAGACTTCCAAAAGAAAAGGAGACACTACTCCTTGTCTGGGAGCAGGATCTGCTACAGCAGGCCTGGGAAGGGACGGAAGACCCTCTGCCTGTGCCCCGAGGCCACTCAAGGCAGCAGACGCATGTGAGTTTACACTTCATAGTGCATCACATATTTTTTTTTTTAAACAAAACATTCCCGTGCTCGCATCTGAGTGATTGGCAATGAACTGGCAGAGTGACCTCTTTGTAATGTGCCTGGGGACTTGTAAATACTTCCTGAGACAGTGCAATGCCCGCATGAGGTACTTTTACTGCACCTTGAAGTTCCAAGTTGTGAATGGAAAACCTCCGGAAAGAAGGCTCAATGCATGAAGTCGGCGACAATTTCTTTGTATATGCATGCATTGGCCTCGTTGAATAGGTCTTGGTCTAATGGGATCAGGGTTCCCCTACAGCCTACCGTCTCTCAGAGGGCTCCCTACACAAAACAAACTTCCATCTTTGCAGACTTGCTATAGTGGGTAGGCTGACGGTGTATAGTAATAATAATCCACATTTGAAAAGCGCACAATCACCAGAAAGGGTCTCTAGGCGCTGTGTGCCGTTGGGAAGATTAAGTAAACTATTGCCCAGAGTCACATGGTGCTGGGCTAATCTGCCGCCAGAGCCGGGGATCGAACCATGAACCCCAGATTCCGGAGTCAGTTGCCCTAGCCGCGGTGCCACACCTCTTGCGTGTGTCTGCGATGCGTGTGTGTGAATGAGATCTTTGCTACCAGTTGCTTCCTTGAGGCTTCTGTCGACTGAGAGCAGCAGGAGCTAAGAGGGAGGCACACAGAAGCAACCTAGTGCAAGTCTATTTTTGAGAAATTCCAACTTTCTCCAGAAAGATGAGAAAGAGGAACATTGTAGGGTTTCGGGAGGGGGTGCCCTCAAAGAGTTGAAGGAAGAAAACAGCTGCTGCAATGTTGAAAGAGAATGGAGCACAGCAGGAGCTTTTAAAAGGGGAAGCGCTGCAGGAACCCAGAGTGATGGTAGCACTGCAGGAATCTAGACAGAAGTGAACACTGCATGAACATGAGGGGAAAGTCTGAAAGAAGGAGGCACAGAGTCTGAACGATAGTAACAGAGTCCTAGAAAGAGTGATGAATCTTCCAGAGCTTGTAAGATGGGCTTGTGTGCTGGATCAATAAAGAGCCAGTCGAGGTGTCACATATCTCAGACACTAAATGTCACTCATAAGTGCAATACCAGACTGAAAAGTTGGCAGCACTTGCTAAACTGTTTCCCCTCTCACAATTCAGAGGCCCCGCTTGCGTTTCGCTGGAAGTCTGATTTTTGTAGCAGCACTGCTGCCTACCACTTTAAGGCTCTCCTAATGGGGTGCAGCATCTCCAGCACAACCAAACCAAGTGTAAAGTTAAAAATAGATCAGCCAATCGCAGCACTATAGAAGTGTCTAGAAAGCGGGTGCGGACTGCGGAGCGGCCACATTGCAGGCCCACCCAACCAAAGGCGTTGGTACTGCAGTCTCCTGCACAGACCTCAGACATCACATAGCTGCCAAGGTTTCAGATTGCTTATGTGTGACATTTTCATAATTTCAGTGTTATTATGAGTGACGTTCAACGACTATGAGTGACACTTTCTCGCGAGCAAAATCAAACAATAAAGACATGGGAAACATATAAATATCAGAAATTACACCCATTTGAACAAAGAGAAACACTAAGAAGATCTTAAAACTGGTGCAAAGCACCAGAAATGGAAGGGCACTGTGAGGCCAGACTGTACCAAACAGGATGTGGAAGGCCCCAGAGCAGATAGTCTCAGCTGCCTGCTAATAAATTATGATAATTATTCAGTAACGACAGTGACTGCAGATTGCAACTGACTAGCTTATAAGTCTATATTTTTACTTTGCGTTCTAATATTTATAGGTATCACATTATAGGTGTAGGAATACAGGTACCAGAATGCAATTTGAAAGACAGGACTCGGTCATTATGGCAATTTGACAGCTTATAGTAATGTGGCCACAGGCATGAGAGAAACAAAGGTTAGGATGTGTAACTGACACTAAAAGGCTCAGTTGCAGGTTTGGGTCAGAAAGTGTACAAATGTGGCCCAGGAAGCCTGCTGAGCACTGTGGATGCACCTGTCAGCCTCTGACACAGCTGGGAAGAGCACAGGGACAACTGCATTGACGACAGGATCTGAGCATCAGGTAATGCTCTACTTGACCATGGTACCAGAAGTCGGACTGTCAAACCCTATCTCCCTCTGCTCCAATTGTATCCTTCCCCTTACAACAAGTCAGAGGTAGCAGAGATTAGCACAGGGACATGCAGAGAACTGATGACAGGCAGCCCATGTCACTTGATGCAAGCTCTTTTGGTCTCTGGCCCTATGGTGTTGGAACGCCACAACTGTTAAATCTAAACATGCTCATGTGTGTATCAAGCAGGTTAAAAGGCGGACACAGGCTTCACGGAGTGATTGTGCGGATGGCATGACACTGCTCCTATGCATTATTCATGGTAAATCTTGCATAAACATCACAGGAGTTCCAACATCCATTCTAGAGCATCACATTGCATATAGGTGATTTCTTAAATAAAATACATTGCATGTACATAGCTGCTTTATTCTATTAACTGTGAAAGTGCCACAACTCAAGTATTGAAATGTCACACATAGGAACACAGCACACAAGGTATATCGCACATAAACAACCTAAAACATGGCAATTAACTCCAGTTTTAAAACTGTAACAGGCACAATTAAAAGCTCACTTCTCCCTACTACCTTCAGTTGTAGTCATAGCTGACGCTCCTCACCAACACCTTGTCAGCTGCCCTAAAAATTAAGTGACACAGTCATCGGACTCGTAGACACCGCCGCAGACAGACAGGCACTGGGCAAGCCTCAGCCTCACAGGCAGTCAATGTGAGCCAGCAGCCATGGTGATGTAGTATATTAAAAACAAGTCTCATCAACCCTAATTAAAATCATCATTACCCCGAAAGTGGTTCGTGCTACCTGCCCAACCCTGCAGCCAGCAGCACGGATAAGGTGCCTAAATTTAAAATTAAGAGAGTCAACACAGCTGACTCGTGGAAAAGTAGCACTAGGCAGCTGAGGCACACAGGTTACTCACAGCAGGCAGTATTAATTCAACATTACTCCTCAACTCACCCATAAATAATACCTCGGTCCTCCGCCTTCCCCCTCCCTCGGATGCACAGATCACACCACAGCAGGGCTGTTACAGAGAGCTATCCAATGCTGCTCTGCTAAGTCACGCTGCTGGCAGGCTCCGGTCAAGTACTGTGTGTGAACTTCTGCTACAGTTCAATATTAACAACGCAACAACTGCTAATTTAAATCCAATACAATTGCCAAATAAATTTGGCAGGGACAAATGAATTATACACACTTCAGGGGGCGCTGTGACTCCCACTTATATGGCGAGACTCTTTGCAGCAATTCGGTTACGGGCCGACTCACGGACGGAACTGCTGCGAGCGCGCCGACGCCTTCCATCTAGCACCAGCCTGCACACTTTTCTCAGACACTGTGACCACAGTAGTGTGCTGGGCTCCACAGTGCCTGGTAGCCGCGGTCTTTGTCGTGGGTTGGGGCCGTCCGAGTCCGTCAGTCGCATCGCAGCGTGGCTCCGCTTCACATTAATTTTGAAAGTATTACTGCTAGGCCTGCCCTCCCTCCAATAGAATTGCAGCCACCCGCTCGCGCCACCACAACAGGACACTCGACCCCACCTATTAGTTTCCGCGCGGCCGGTGTCAGAAATTGTTACACTGTAGCTACTGCTGCTCAGCTAGCCTCTATAAGCCGCCTGCTGGGAGCAGCGAGCACGCTATGGCACGCTGCCACTCCAACAGCATTGAGATGATTTCAGCCTGTCAGGCATTATTAGCAGTCCTGCCGTTAACAGATAGCTGAGACGCAGGCCAGGTGCTATCCCTATAATGCGTGACTTCACATTTCAGTGCGGAGATGGGGACCACCACACTGAAGTGTGTTTGTCTAACGCCTGATGCGTGATACTTGGCAGGGATGCACCTGGCAGAGCGTGCGCGCGAGAGCAAGGTCGGAAGAGGAGGCATCAGCAGCTCAGGTTTGTATAAATCACAAAGCCTTTCTTTTACAGGGAAGCACAATCTTTGCAGGTATCCAGTAGAGGTCAGTTACCTATGCTGTGACAACCCTGCCAACGCCCTGTGCCAAAAAATAATAGGGCTTTTCAAGTTTTAAAACCACAGATTAGGCCCATATATCACAAGAATCAATTGCCTGTTGTTAGCTCTGCAATACAGAGCGCAACTACACTGAAACTAAACTGCTGTAAGGAGCAAAGCAGCAGATGCCTGACAGTGCGTCAAGCTAACAAACAGTAGACAATTCTCCACCCGAAAGCTGCATATTTTCTGGGCGAAGCAACCAATTTGTAATACTTGAAAAAAACCTGCCCAGCCTTTCAGTTGCCGGAGTGGAAAGCCATCTTCAGAAGGTACAAAAGGGGGTGGTGATGGACGGAGCATCTGAACCAACCAAACACACACCCAGTGAACAGATCTGGGTTTAATCCATCACCGTTCTTTAGCCCACTCTGCCACTCCAGTTCAGACATGGCCATATGCAAATCAGTCTGACCCTGTGCCTCATGGGAACAGTCCAGCCCGAACTGCCAAGCCATGCCTTCCCTGAATCGAAAACAAGCTTCCTAGGACCGGTTTCAGAAGGTAGCATTTAAGCTAGTTGAATGAGCATGATGTCACGTCTAATATTGTAGGATATTTAAATATGGGACAATATCTACTCAGCAATAGTGGTTTTGGCGGTCTAGTCATGGGAAGGTGCAGTGGTGATCACAAACTCTTGAGTTACCCTGTCCTTCTTGACAGAATAACACATTCCACTAGACACCAAGCCCGGCTAATATTTTCTCAGTTGAGGAAGCGGGGGTCAATGCTAGAAAACATGGCAAACTTTTGGAATCAACAAAAAAACCTGACCGAACGAGATCCCTTTAATTGTAGAAGACTACATAAGGCCCCTTTGAGGATGCAGATTCTATAGTACAGGTAATGGAGTTTAAAAAATGGTTGCAGTGGGGGTGTGGGGGGGTGTGGCCTTACGCAGAGGAAAATGGCTGCCTGAGCTTGAACTACGTTTCCTCGATGCCGCATCACCATCTCCGAAATGAGATAAATGCACTAAACACACTCCGGATACAAGGGAAAGTGCTCCAGAGCAGCTGGGGAAGGCGGCACAGGCTCCAAAATCGCTCCCTGATGCCTGCATTCTGCGGGAGCAACGTGACCGAGAAACAGGATGTCTGTGGCCTACAGCATGGCCACCTCTGTATCCGTAATGCGGCGAGGCCGCAACTAAAGATTAGGCGAGATGATTGATATCATATCAATCCTCTAATCGCTCGCCTCTTTATAAGCGATATGAAGAGAGTGATTCTACCATTGCAGCGAAACACATAAGCAGGCTATGATCAATTAACGTAACCACAACCACGCCCTAATTGTACAATCCATCACAAAACTACACCTGTGTTCAAGTGGGGGATCCACGATTTTAGAAGAGGCACGATTTCACATCACCCGCTACCGCTTCCGACTGAAAACGTGTTGATTGCAGTCTACAGCATGGCCGCACCTGGTCCCGCAACGGATCATTTGGCCATCCCTGCTTCATTACACTGGGCCACAACTACACCAACTGATAAATACTGGAGAGTTAATCATGAAATATTACAAGACAAAACCCATTTGAAGATGTTCCGCAAAGCTATAAAAAACTTTTTTCAGGACAATTCTCCTGAAGACTGCTTTACCCAGGTGCGCTGGGAGGCCTTTAAGGCCACTATTAGGGGGGTTATAATCGGAATCAGCTCCCACTTTAATAAATCTGCAAACACACAGATGGAACAATTGGAAACTGAAATTAACAGTTAAAATTCAGGCATTACTCTGAGAAAGGCAATCGTTTCTTAGACGCCCGAATCCGGAGAGAATACTGATTTAACAAACTCCTAAACAGCAGGATTAGCCAATAGGTAATCAAATTTAACTCACTAAAATTATGTGCTGGCAATACTGCAGTTAAAGTCTTAGCACGTTGCTTCCCGTAACACGGTAAGGCTGAAACTAGAGTCCCGGTGTGAGCCTACTGCCCGAGACTCATATCACACCAAGTCTCTGATCGCCTGCTTCCCTGCGAACAAAATACAATAATTGTCTCTGCTGTTTTTTTGTCTATAGGGGTTCCCAGGCCTACCTAAGAGCCTTACAGTTTATGCTTCGGCCTACCGGCATGATCTCTCCTCCTCTGGGCGTTCTCAAGTTGGATCCCTAAGTAGCGTGTTACAGCGATACACATGACCCCGCTCCACCAGTCCAGGAGGCTGCATAGTTACAATTAAGAATAGTGCAGCATACCCTACATTGGTGCCCGCGCCAGCTGCCCTAAATATACAGTAACCTTCTATAACTGAAATATAGGGCACGTCATCACCACTAGAGCAGAGTGAAGGGATTTGAAAGGTCCCCACCACCATCTCTGACAAATATGGGATTTGAGAGGTCCCCACCACCATCTCTGACAAATATTCTTTACACAGTACGAGACAACACACTACTGAGTAGGTGTTTATTTAAACATCTTTGAGAAGGGTCCCCCAACTCCAGTCGGCGAAAGAGAGTGGGGGTATAGAAATCATCTACGAAAGAAAAAGGCTCATCTCACTGACCACCAACCCAGTTTGGTCACCTCCCTCTACAGCCTACTTTAAATCAGCTTGTCCAAACTGCTAAAATGTCAGGATTGCAGAGAACGAATAATAAACAGGGACCAAGAGGACAAAGCCAGAGCCACCGGCTTCGTAATCTCCTATTAAAAACAAAACTGAATTTAGGGAAACAATGGACACCAATCTTAAAAAGCTTTCTGATATATTGTAACTTGCACAAACAACAACAGTCAGTATGGACATCATGCAGCAAGGTGTGGCGGGTATGAGATCGGATATCAAACAAATAACCGACAAGCTGTCTGCTGCAGAGCAGCGCATCAGCGACCTTGAAGACAAAAAAGACCTCAGCTCATCACATAAAATGTCAACATTGATGCAACGCTCTATCATCGAACTTAAGGATAGAAGTAGGAGGTCCACCATAAGATTTTTTGGGCTTCCCTGAAAACAGCTCATGCATTGTCTTTCTGGAGGACTGGCTTCCTCACAGCTTTAATATTTCCTCCGACAAACGCTTTGAACTTGAGAGAGCGCATCGTATCCCTGGATGACATAACAATCATGCTTCCTCAATGGGCCCACCTAGACCAATAATCTGCAAGCCCCTGCGTTACCAACATGTGGAACTAATCCTGGACTTCAAAGGTAAGAACAGATGTATTAACTGGGAAGGTCATCGGATCACCATCTCGCAGGACTATTTCAAGACCACTGTCCAAATGAGGACATGCTTCCTCTCTCTCAGATCTAGGCTACGGAATCTGAACATCCCTTTTCAGGGTCCGCCAGGTTCCGCCTCACCTACAGAGGTTCATCGTACCTGTTCCACGGTCACAGAGACCTGGATTCCTTTCGAAATAGCATTCAAGAGGCGGAAATGGATACAAAGTCGGATACATCCTCTTTCAATGCAGAGTCATTGTAATGTATTGGCACTTTTTATGATGCATCAAACTCCTTTCTTTTTTTGATAGGCGGTTGCTTGCACCCTATGATGATCTGTATGTCTTGTACAAGCGTAGTTTGACTTTACCTGCAAACACTACCTTATAATGTTCTCTTGCTCTCATCTCTCTTTGTCACACCAAGCTTGGCAATCTTAGATATGTTAAGGTTTGTATCACATCCTCCCAGCTCATGACTGTGGTTAGTATCAGGTTTCCTTAACATTAAGCCTAAAATTACATCTATTTGTCCTGCAAGTAATGTTGCTCTACAAGCTGCGATTAAGTCCTGTTTTCCTTACTTGACAGTATCCAAGTGGTAGATTGGTAAATTCTCTTTATTATCCCAGAGACATTGCAACACCTTACTAATTTTGTTTTACCCTTCCTATTGCAACTTACCAGCTCTGTTCTTCGGCTCCCTATGCTATAGGTTTAAGATATTTAACATTGACATTCATTTTTTAACATCAACATTCCACTGTTGCCCTATTCTTGCACAAGAAGGTTTCTTTTGTGAAGGATGCTCAAGCTGGCCCTCTCTGTATAGTTTAAATTCATGTTAGGCATTTATAATTTGACTTTGCTAACTGTTAGCTCAGTTTCGTTCACTTACCTGCTCTGAAACCTTCTACTCGCTCAATATGCTAAGTGTGTTAGAGCAGTTTACTCACTGTTATGGTTTTTGTTAACCTACGCTGCGATACGTATCAGCAACAACACATACATACTCAAGCTCATTTCCATATTTATGAGGCTGTTTTGTGGTGACCAGGAGATGATTGGTTTCAACCTTAGGGTCCCATGCTATTCCTTTTTAGGGCTCGGACTCCTCCCCACTGAAAGTGGGAGGAGCTTCGAGAACTAATGTTAAAGAAGAAAAAAAAGAAGTATCTCCTAGGGCTTTGGCCGAGAAAAATTCCACACATTCCTTTGCGTGTTCTGTCATCTGGCCAGTGATTCGTCTTCGTTGTGTTGTCGTTTTAATAGGCTTGAAGTGATAGGGTAAATGTAGTTTTGTTCCGCCATCTTGGGCATATTTCGTTCGTGCTCGCGCAAAGAAGTACATTAATTATAATTAGGAGCTGTCAGGGTGGCCGTGTAATGCATTCCAGATGGTGTGCGCGCGTTCACCATCTAGCAGTGTGTTTGTCTGGCGCGCGTCCTCCTCACGTGCACACAGGCATAGACGCCGTGTGCGGCTCCTTCCTGCCGGCCCGGGGAGCTGCTCTGCCGCTCTCTGGCTCACCCCCCGTCTCCCCGCCTGATTTAGTCTGTAGTTTATGGGCACGTGCCAGGAGCAGTAGATGTGCTGCGGTGCTCTCTGCAGTTTATGGGGACGTGCAAGTGGCAGCAGCAGCGCCGCTGTGCTCCCGTATGGCCCCCGAGCCCATCCGCACTGGGTAATGGGCACGCGCAGGGCAGCGGCAGCAGAAGCACCGAACTGCGAGGCGCTCTAGTGTGCACCGGTTTGCCAAGCTGAAATTGTAAAGCATCACAATGCGAGGAGCGCCTGTGTAAACACAAAACAGCACACGGATCCAAGCTGTTCGTGATTTGCACTGCCAAAACTCCATCAATCTTTAAGAAGGTGGGATACAAGGATTATGTATTTTTTTAACACACTATTTCGAGCAGGAATACTCTTATCTTGCCAAAACACGGGCCAAAAGGAGTTCGCGGATTATGTCAAAAAGGCCAGGACATTTCTAGAGGGGATTACAAGGAAAAAATGCTTTAAGTCGGAGCACGTAAATATGCGTTATAGCAGCTCACACCGAGCACCTGTGAAAACTAATAACTACAACAAATCTTTTCACTGAGAAACGCACCAGGCACTATAAACGGATGAAAACTATGGCTCAGATCAGCTAAAAAAACACCAAAGAAATAATGCAAAGCCCATTGGGTTGAGAGTGCTCCAGTTCCCCCCCCTCCTCCCCCCTCAACCCCCCTCCATCCTCCCCCTCCCCCTCCCCCCCTCTCCTGTCACCTGGGGTAGGCCAAGCTGACCGGGCTGCGGCTGCATGAAACACAGAAAACTGGATATTTGCATAATGAACGAGACCAACTATGTTTCTAACGGTGGCGAGATGAAATGCTGATTATCATTAAAGTAGAGTTGGGAAAACTAAAAGACAGACAAAGACCAATAGCATTGACTGCAGATGCAGAACTGGAAAGCCGGACGAAGACCGGATGTAGGTGTTATCGACAAGGATGTTGCACAAGAACATCCCTTCTCCGCACTAGAACAAATATGCAGCGACGAACAAATAACCTGTGAGGTTTGGCGGGGAGAATCACTTTCAACAACAAATGGATAACCAAAATTTGAAAAGCCGGCTAGGCGAGACAATGAGATGGGAGACAATGCTGCAGAATGCAGTGCAGCATGACACAGCACAAGACATACAGTGAGCTACACTGCTGCCTAGGCTAGAACAAACTGTTACACAATGAATGTAGAGGTGACACGCTTCCTTCCAGCGCCTATTCATGGCACGGCAGAACGGACGCAAGCAGATCTAGGCACTTGTACGCAGCACATAAAGGACACAGGGCAATAACCCAGGCCCTGGGCCAGGGAGGGGATGTGCACCTGTGAACTTTAGTGCGGGTCAAATGGCAATGGAGGGCTCAGAGGTCATACAGGGCACTGCAGAGCAGAACACTTCAAAACGTAGTTTGAATACAGTAGTTTGTAAGCACTAACTTGCATAATGTACAGCAAGATGTCTCACTGAGTTAAACTCTTGCTGCGAACATCGGTTTTGATAGGAAGAACAAGCAAAGCCAACGTAAATGTCCATCCTTCCTATGTATGTAAACTGCGTACCAATTCATTGGTTAACTGTAACATCTTTTGTTGCAGCGCTTTCAAGTCGTAAGTGTTGTGAGATGTGAGATGTGAGTGCAGAGTAGTGTGTAGAGTAGTGAGTAGTGAGTAGAGTAGGGAGTAGAGTAGTGAGTAGAGTAGAGAGTAGAGTAGTGAGTAGAGTAGTAGAGTAGTGAGTAGAGAGTAGAGTAGTGAGTAGTGAGTAGAGTAGTGAGTAGTGAGTGCAGAGTAGTGAGTAGGGTAGTGAGAAGTGAGTAGAGTAGTGAGTGCAGAGTAGTGACTAGAGTAGTGAGTTGTGAGTGCAGAGTAGTGAGTAGAGTAGTGAGTAGTGAGTAGAGTAGTGAGTAGAGTAGTGAGTAGCATAGTGAGTAGTGAGTAGAGTAGTGAGTAGTGAATAGAGTAGTGAGGTGAGTAGTGAGTAGTGAGTGCAGAGTAGTGAGTACTGAGTAGAGTAGTGAGGTGAGTAGAGTAGAGTAGTGAGTAAAGTAGTGAGTGCAGAGTAGTGAGTAGTGAGAAGAGAGTAGTGAGTAGTGTAGTGAGGTGAGTAGTGAGTAGTGAGTGCAGAGTAGTGAGTAGAGTAGTGAGTTGAGTAGTTAGTAGTGAGTAGAGTAGTGAGTAGAGTAGTGAGGTGAGTAGAGTAGTGTAGTGAGTAAAGTAGTGAGTGCAGAGTAATGAGTAGTGAGTAGAGTAGTGAGTAGTGAGTAGAGTAGTGAGTGGAGAGTAGTGAGTAGTGAGTAGTGAGTGCAGAGTAGTGAGTAGTGAGTAGACTAGTGAGTAGAGTAGTCAGTAGAGTAGTGAGTAGAGTAGTGAGTCGTGAGTAGAGTAGTGAGTAGAGTAGTGAGTGCAGAGTAGTGACTAGAGTAGTGAGTAGAGTAGTGAGTAGTGAGTGCAGAGTAGTGAGTAGTGAGTGCAGAGTAGTGAGTGCAGAGTAGAGTAGTGAGTAGTACATCACAGGCAGCAGCTGTGCAAGCATCTTACACTCACAAGGAGACCACAGGCAGCTGAGGTGCAAGCTTCTCCCACTCACAAGAAGGACATCACAAGCAGCAGCGGTGCAAGCTTCTCACACTCACAAGAACGACATCACAGGCAGCAGCAGTGCAAGCTTCTTACACTCACGAGGAGACCACAAGCAGCAGAGGTGCAAGCTTCTCACACTCGCAAGAAATACATCACAAGCAGCAGTGGTGCAAGCTTCCCTTACACACTGACAGCAGGTACTGTGCCAAGGCAGCAGCAGCAACAGAGCAAGAGTCCCTTACAAAGAACAGGAACAGCACAGAGATGCACAATGCAATCTTCTCATACTCACAGGCAGCAGCGGTGCAAGTTTCTCACACTCACAAGAAGGACATCACAGGCAGCAGCTGTGCAAGCTTCTTACACTCACAAGGAGACCACAGGCAGCTGAGGTGCAAGCTTCTCCCACTCACAAGAAGGACATCACAAGCAGCAGCGGTGCAAGCTTCTCATACTCACAAGAACGACATCACAGGCAGCAGCAGTGCAAGCTTCTTACACTCACAAGGAGGCCACAGGCAGCAGAGGTGCAAGCTTCTCACACTCGCAAGAACGACATCACAAGCAGCAGTGGTGCAAGCTTCCCTTACACACTCACAGCAGGTACTGTGCCAAGGCAGCAGCAGCAACAGAGCAAGAGTCCCTTACAAAGAACAGGCACAGCACAGAGATGCTCAATGCAATCTTTCTCATACTCACAGGCAGCAGCGGTGCAAGCTTCTCACACTCGCACGAAGGACATCACAAGCAGCAGCTGTGCAAGCTTCTTACACTCACAAGGAGACCACAGGCAGCTGAGGTGCAAGCTTCTCCCACTCACAAGGACATCACAAGCAGCAGTGGTGCAAGCTTCTCACACTCACAAGAACGACATCACAGGCAGCAGCAGTGCAATCTTCTTGCACTCACAAGGAGACCACAGGCAGCAGAGGTGCAAGCTCCTCACACTCACAAGAAGGACATCACAGGCAGTAACGGTGCAATATTCTCACACTCACAAGGAGATCACTGGCAGTACACACCACATGAACACACTCCATAACACATAGCAACAATACATTTGCATTTACAATGCCATTAGCTCAAACTCAAATAAATCCGAGCCCGATTGCATTTCTAATGCTTGTTTGTTTTGGGTGTGCTGTGTGGGGTAGGGTAGGCGGGGATGGGTTATGGAGTTTATGGGGTTTAATTGTTTATTGTATCTTATTTTTTCTGTATCTCTCTTTTCTCCTTTCTTCTGGTCGTAACGTAATGTTCAAGATGGTTCAAAGTCGCATCATCCACACTGTTTATGTCCACAGGCTTTTACTGAAAGACACTCTTGCCTTTAACATCCCCTCACACGACACATTGGGATGACCTTGGTTAAACATGTGGCTCCATCGTTTCACCATATCATTTATGGTGAAGACTGATTCCCCACAACTTCTTTCACTTAACACGAAAGGATTGAACCATCCGGTTAAGGAAGAAAAATTATAGAACACACATACAAATTCAAATTTGATATACTGCTTCTGCAAGAATCTAAACTCTCTCTCTCTCTCTCAGACATCTCCTCATTTAATGCTCCTTGGATCTCAGAGGGCATAGGTTCACCTGCATACAAGAAGAAGAACAGGATACATACTGTCATCACCAGGCAAGCAAATATTACTGTATTAGACATGCTTTCAGATCAAAACTGGTGGTGGATACTCAATAAACTATCGAAATCTGGTTAATAATTTTATTTGCTGAACATATATGCGTCCAATACTAACAACATACATTTCTGGAAAACACTGATGAACGGATTGCCAGACTCCCCAACGACTCCCGACTGATGGTGGGGGGTGACTTCAACCTTCTATTTTACCCCACAATAGATCGCAGCTCGTGAGCCAAATTCAGGCCATTCTCATCCCATAAACTTCTCAACAAGATATATTCCAGCTACTCTCTTGTAGATACCTGGTGTATTTAGTACCCAGACACCAGAGATTAAACTTTCTACTCCCCCACCACCCATCATTATCCAGAATTGACAACATAATAGTATCTTAAGAATGTGGCGAGGTTGATCACTGATTCTTCCATCGAACCTCTGACTGATTTCGGATCATTTGGCCATCTTGGCTTCACTAGACTGGGCCACAATCACCCCAACTGATAAATCCTGGAGAGTTATTCCTGAAATATTACAAGAAAAAAACCATTTGGGGAATATACGCAAAACTATCAAAAACTTCCTTCAGCTCAATCCTCCTGAAGACTGCTCTCCCCAGGTGCACTGGGACGCCTTCAAGGCCACTATTAGGGGAGGTTATAAGCGGAATCAGCTCTCATATTAATAAATCTGCAAACAGACAGATGAAACAATTGGAAACTGAAATGAAACAGTTAGAATTCCGGCATTATTCTGAGAAAGGCACTCCTCTCTTAGATACCCTAATCTGGAAAAATACAAATTGAACAAACCTATGAGCAGCAGGGTCTGCCAATAGGTAACCAAATTTAACTCAATAAAATTAGGTGCTGGCAATACCTCAGGTAAAGTCTTAGCACATTACTTAAAACATAGACAAAACAGTTCACAAATTACCCCTATCGGGGACAAGGAGGGAAAGTTACACTTAGACCCTCATAAAATCTCCCTTGTCTTCCTAGAATGTTATCAAACAGAATATGATGAAAAAGCAGTTATTAACTCCACAGATAGTTTAACACATTTCAACAAGCTTAACCTTCCTAAATTAAATGCCCACTGCCAGTCTCAACTAAATCAGACCATTACAGATTTAGAAATATAATCAGCTATTAAATCCCTTAAAGCCAGAAAGGCCCCTGGGCCAGTTGGCCTTTAATGCCTACTTCTACAAATTATTCATGGAAGAGCTACAACTACCACTACTAGAAATTTTTGAATATCCCAAGACGTGTTGCATCGGGCTATTATAGCTGTAATTCCCAAGGAAGACAAAGATCACACTTATCCCAAAAACTACAGACCAATATCGCTCATCAAGTTAGATTGCAAATTATAAGCCAAAATACTGGCTAAACGTATTTAAGCGATTTGGCCATCTCTGATCGGCTTCAGTCAAGCTGGCTTCCTCAAAGGCAGACTCTCAAATGATGATATTAGGTTATTAAGCCACTTATGACAAATTGCCAATGATAAACATTTAGCAGTAGTAGCTATAGCACTTGATGCTGAAAAAGCATTCAACAAGGTTGCATGGCCCTTCTTAAAAGCCTCACTGTACTGCTTTAATTTAGGTGAATCATTCATAAAGATCGTAATGGCCCAGAACTCAAATCCCAATGCTAAAATCAGGTTTAATGGTGTGTTATCTGACTTGTTTCCACACAAACAAGGCACAAAACAGAGCAGCCTTCTTTCTCCTTCCCTCTTCGTTTTAGCCAATGAACCACTCTTGTTGTCCTTTAATGAACGTAATACTTCAATAGGTCTAAATATTAACAGCACATCTTTTAAAACAGCAGCCTATGCGGACGGACAACATCTTAATAATAACAGAACACGCAGACACTGCTATTTCTGAAATTATGGGCACGATCGAAGAATAGGGATAAATCTGAGGTTCGCCCAGTTAACATTATCGGCACCTCAGCTCTATCTTGGCAACTCGACTTCCTGAAATTCTTCGGTCTCAAATTTAATAATGATGACCTCACGGATTCTATACCACATAATGTGTCTTTCCCCCAAGAGTTTCAGAAATTCCTGGAAGGTTGGTCATCAAAATTCCTGACATGGTGGAACAAACTTGGATCCATAAAATGGTTACACTCCGATTGTTAACTACATTACTAAGCATGTCCCCCATCCCCTGCTTAATTGAATTCTTACACAACGTAGATCACCTTTTTAACAAATTAATTTGGAATTCTAAAAAATCTTGTATCGCCCTAAAAAACTTTGCCTACCTAAATATCTAGGTGGTGCTAATCTTGCAGACTTCAACTGGCCTTTCTGGCTGCCAAAAGGGAGAAATGGCTTAACAATAACTCTGACTTCATACCCCCATGTCTCTCCCTTGAACAATCTCTTACAGATGACCTCTCATTGAAATCTCTCCTCGTGCCTATTGTATCACACAGTGAAGTTAATCTATTTATACACACCTTGGACACTATTTTAATTGGTATGTGTTTTATCTGAGGATGTTTTTCTTTGTATTTTATTCATGCGCTTTTGTGTTTTTTGTGAAAGAAACCGAATAAAGATTGTTGATTGATTGATATATCTCTTAACCCTTTCCCAAGACCATGCATTTTCGACAACCTGATTCTAAAACACACTAGAAATGTTTTGTTACAGCTCGACCTTCACCTCTTGACTGTGAAACTTAAAAACTCCTTACAGACCTCAGTCTGGTTCAATAAAGAACATTAAAGCGGATCCCAACAACTCCATAGAGAAATCATGGAGGTCAAAGGGAATTTCTACAATGGGTGACCTTAGCTCCAAACAAATCCCTTATCATTCTACAACATTAAGCAAAAATACAACATTCCTTCCTCCGACTTTTATCACTTCCTTAAACTCAAAGTAGCCATCTCCAAACACAAAGCCTTCCCTTTTTAGAGATGCCTCACTTCCAGACCTCTTAATGTTATTCGGGAGAGGTGGAGGCCATCATAACCAACAGCCCACTACGCTGATTTGCAAACAAGATTTCGGTGCCCTCTAACATAGTCTTGCGGACCGGGCCTATTTAGGCTCAACAGATCCTTCACATTAACCACCTGTTAACTTTAACAACCTTCGTTCTACTCTTTTGATTTTCTGTTTCTTTGTTTTCTTTTCTATTGCACTCTCCTTTCTTATATCTTTTCTTTTCTTTTTTTTCCATCACGCAGTTGAGCAACATAGAATATTGATACTTTAGCATGATCTTTGATCCCTGGTTATCAGTTTTTATATTACCCACATGTAAACGCCTTGCAACTGTACTGTTTGCAATGTATTTAACTCATGACAACCGCTGTTTTGCACCAAAACCTTTAATAAAAACTTTGAAATTAAAACAATGGTTGCCGTCTGCGCCATTGGCTCAAATGGTTTGTGCATGAGCGCATCCAAGACCAGATATGGATTCCATTGAGGCAGATGAGGACAGAAAAGCAGCCGATGTATGGGTGTAAAGCCCCATTTTTTCAGGTAAAAAGTGTCACTGGGGGTCTTCAATAGTGCTGTGAGATAATGTTTGCTAGAATCAGATAAGATCCC
The DNA here is from genome assembly GCF_964261635.1 of Lissotriton helveticus. Taxonomy (NCBI): domain Eukaryota; kingdom Metazoa; phylum Chordata; class Amphibia; order Caudata; family Salamandridae; genus Lissotriton; species Lissotriton helveticus. The sequence goes on along the minus strand of NC_136061.1, from coordinate 162,978,403 downwards.
TGTTTCAAAGTGTAACTAATTGCCAAAAAGATGTAATTATAGGAAGGTTTAAGAGTCCACAAATTTCTACCCAAGGCCGGTAGAACAACCAAAGGCATTCGCTGGGTCTTGGATTAGCTAAGACCCTCCGGTTTTCCAGAAATTAATATTTAAAATATACTCATTTAGAGGGGCTTTCAGTCACCCCTCTTCCTCCATTGGTCTGTTATTGTGTATTTCACTATTTATTTTGCTCACTACAGCATACAGCATAGGGAAGTAGGTCAAACCACCTCAGTCATTGGCTAAATTCATCATGAGTGACGGTATATAACACTTACACAATGTGCGCATGCACATACCTGGTAGTTACCTTACATTTGAGGCACTACTATCGCAATGTGTGCATTTTGAGACCAAACATATGTTTTCTTTTTACCAAATTTTTTTTTTTAGATTGTTGAAGGCCTACAGGTTCCCCAACAAAAAAGTTTTGCGATAACCTTGAAAAACAAAACAAGCATTGACAAAGCCAAAATGCTGGCAGCTAACGTCAAACCTATTGGCCTTGCCAATGCTTGTTTTTGAGCTTGTTCTTGATTAACTCCTCTCTACCGGCGCACATGGTGGTAATTGAGGAAAGGCATGAAGGAACTTTCACAACCAGTCAGTGGGGCTAGTAGGGAATGGGGGTGGCGGGAGGGACTATGGGGGGGATTTGAAAATATATATTTTTTAAATGCACTTATCTTTTCCGCCGGCCACATCCCTCCTGCAATTCTCTGCTCTTCCTGACTCCAGTCCGGAAGAAGCTGCAAGAAGCAATCAGGCACACAGGCTTCCCTGAGCAAATCACAACGCTGTGATTGGTTGGAGAGCCGTTCAGATCGGGACAGGGAGCCTGTGCATATTCCTTACCAGGCTGTCCATTGCAGACTGGTGGGGAATATGCGAGTGCGCATGACTGCTTGGCCAGCCAAAACGGCCGGCAAAGCAGTCATGCGCACTTAGTGTGCACAGCCACTCCTCCTACCTGAGCCACCAGCCCCGCCCTAACTAAGCCCCGCAGCAAATAAAAATAAAATGTTAATAATGTTCAGTTATTATTTTATTTTTCCTTTTTCCACTGCTCTAGAGAAGTGGAGCGTCACTGCTCCACTTTAGCGGAGGAGCCACCACTGCAACCAGTCTGTATTTTGCTAAATTAAAAATAAATGCTGCTAATAGAGACTATGCTTTATTGACCTCTTTTTCAGTAGCACAGTGGTTAAATATTTCGTGGATGGTATTAATTATGACTTCCTCCCTTTAGAAATCCTGCCCCTTTCTTGGGGGATGAATAATGAATCAAAAACCACAGAGCCCCATTAGAGCCCATGGGTAAGGCGATCTTCTAATGGCTTTTCTAACAGCCATTCCATTCGCTCAACAAGCACTGGCAATGCCAACTGTTTTGCTTTGTGTAGAGCAGAAGGTTTTTACCAAGCTTGACTTGCGTACACACAGCATGGGAAGAAGGAGTGCAGCTTCCGTAACACAAGTAACAGGTACAGGACAGGTGGCAGCAGCGGTGCAAGGATCCCTCATATCAAGAACATTAAAAAGGTAGCAGTGGTTAAAGCTTATGTGTAGACCAATGGTACGGTGTTCAACCCATATGAAATGAAGCTTTTATGTACTTGCAATAGTCAGGCAAAGTATTTCTGCACTATCCGCGTTCCAAAGGAACCTCACGTTCATATTCTCTTGGTAAACTCTTGTATGCAACGGACAAGCTATAATTTTGCATAAAATCCTGATGCTACCTAGAATTGTTATCGAGACATTGATCCCAAAGTTAAGGGTACAAAATGACCTAAGCGATACAGAATAGAACAGCAAAGAAAGACAAGTTCACAAAGGTTGTGACTCACAAATGTCACTACACACTGCATCTACAGAGCCTAAGGGAGCTCTGAAACGACAACAAAGTGGTATGCCGGTATTACATACAACACAAAATAAATAAATATATACCTAGTTTGACTTTAAGGCATGTTTCTGTGATTTCCAATACCTCCAGCTCAGCCCTTGTTGTCATCTCAGATGCATGACAAGAGTGTGAAAATCTGCAACAGCACACTAAGTTGACTTAACCCCTATAGGGGCCTTGTGTGCACAGGCCTAGTGTGGGAACCAAAAGCTGCCCTGGCTAAAATGTTCACAACAGACTAACAATGCACTAAGCAGCAGTAGGCAAGCCTCAGTCTCTTCACTGGGTTTGGGTGGGGGTTGCACCTCCCAAAGGAAATTTTAGAAAAAATTTATCAAAAGGAGCAAATTTTTCAAGATATATTGGCGGGAGTAGTAGGAGACAGAATTATTTCACTGTTTTTAACTTAAACAATTGTATTTTTGCCACTTGAATTTTAACTCACTCACCCCTCCTGGGACATATCCTCTGTGTGCAGGCACCCTTCCACGCTGATAACAAGTGCTGGTAAGGGCGAAATCGCAGCCTTTCCCGCCTAATAATCTCCTCCCGCCCTGATTGGGACACGCCCACTCGAGGCCACGCCTCCACCTATCCCCTCCCAACAAAACTGTGCATGTTCCGGTAGCGAAGCGCAACGGATCGCAGCGGGCGCGACGATTGTGCGCCGAAGGCGCGCATAAGGCAAGCTCATCTGTGCTCGTCCGTGCCGAGACCGGGCCTAGGGCCACCCCCCCTATATCCCAGGCTACAAAACGCAAGCATTACAGCACGGAAACTCTCTTGGGATTAAGACCCCATGGCAGGGATTGCTATCAGTCCCAGTTCCACGCAGAAAACATCCCATTTACCTGTCCCTCCTGTCAATCAACCCTCAAACCTAAGCCGGCCCCAGACCAATCACACGAGTACCGCATGTTCTTGCTCAATTGCAGATCCCTGCCCAAACACAGGGCAGAGTTTGCGCTACTGCTGGAAGAACGTTTGCCAGACATTGTTTTCCTGACGGAAACATGGCTGGCCACAGACTCGGACCCGGCGGTAATCACAGCCCTCCCTCCTGGCTTCCAAATCATTCGACAGGACCGACCTGAGGGCAGAGGAGGAGGTTTAGCTATTATCTATAAAGACCAATTCCTCTGTCGAGTAATCCCGGGAACCATCCCGGACTGCGAGAGCTTAGCCTTCAGCCTCGAACTCTCCCCTAACATCTGCTTCACAGGTACTCTAATTTACCGCCCCCCAGGCCCTCCCAAGCAATTCCACAATTTTCTCGCTTCAATTGTGGCGGAACGCGTCAGCACTCCCTCGAACTTCACCCTGCTAGGGGATCTTAACTACCACTTTGACTCCACAACCGATCACATAGCCACTATGCTGGTAGATGACCTAGCAGCGCTGCAGCTAACCCAAATCGTCAGGTCCCCCACTCACGTCAAAGGCCATTTGCTGGACCCTGTGTTCAGCAATTGTGCAGATCTTACATCTAGCCCACCAATCCCCCTTCCATGGACTGACCATTTACTAGTCCCCTTCACCTGGACCACATTCAAACCCCCAACCATCAAACCCACAGTACGAATAGCCAGAGCCTGGTCCCGCCTCCCAGTCGATAAATGGACGACCAAACTCGCTAGCAGCCTTCCTCTCCATAACAAGGATCCCTGCCTAGCCAACCAGACATTTGAAGACTGGATCACCCAATCCCTTGACAACACTCTCCCCAAAAGAAAAACCACTCTGAAACGTTCCCACAAATCTGCACCCTGGTACTCAGAGGCCCTTAGGGCAAAGAAACGCCTATGCAGGAAAGCTGAAAGGAAATGGCGTTTGGACTTCTCTCCAATGGAAAAAACCCAATACCGAACGCTACTTAAAGAGTACAAAGAAGAAATCAAAGTTACTCAGGCGGCATATTTTGCTAACAAAATCATTCTAGCCAAATCAAAACCAAGGGAGATTTTCCAAATAGTAAAAAATCTCACCAAGCTACCGTCCAGTTTGCCTGAAACCACATCCTCCGAGCACTGCAACAAGGTGGCAGCCTTCTTCCATCAAAAGGTTGACAAAATCTACGCCTCCTTCCCCCCCTTGGCCGCACCCGTCACAGCCTCGACTAACACAGCCTTGGCACACCTTTCCCCACAGACTCCCTCCACACTAGATCACTTCCCCCCCCCTAGATCTGGTATCTCTGGAAACTGTAGCCCGGAAAGTCAAATCTGGCTCCCCCAATGACCCAGCGCCACCTGACATTATAATGTCAGCATCTCAGGTCACCCTTCCCATCATTATGGACCTCTTGAATGCCTCCATTTCCTCCGGCACGGTCCCGCCTGGATGGAAACGGGCCATGGTTAAAGCGCTGCTGAAGAAACCCAGTTTGGACCCACTAGACTTCAGCAACTATCGGCCAATCTCCCTACTTCCCTGGCTGAGCAAGGTTTTGGAGAAATACATCAACAGCCATCTGGTCACCTTCCTAGAAACCAACCAACTACTAGATCCCACCCAGACAGACTTCCGACCCAAGCACGGAACCGAGACCGCCCTCCTCATGGTCACCGAGGAATCCAGAAAAATCTTGGACCAAGGAGGATCAGTGGCAGTGATCCTCCTTGACCTTAGCGCAGCCTTTGACACGGTCAGCCATGACATCTTGCTGAACCGTCTAGCTAATATTGGTGTCAAGCACAAGGCTTGGCTATGGTTTGAGTCCTTCCTGAAAGACAGATCGTTTCAGGTATTCGACGGGGAATCAGTGTCCACCAGCAGACCTTTAAGGTGCGGGGTCCCACAATGCTCCTATTTAAGCCCGGCGCTATTCAACATTTATATGAGGCCACTGGCTGAGGTTGTTCGTCCGTATGGAGTTAAGATCATCTCCTAAGCGGACGACACCCAGCTGGTGGTCTCACTGGCGCAGGAGGCCAACATTCCCATAAGCGGAGGACTCTATAAGTGCCTTGAGGAGGTAAAGAGCTGGATGTCTGTCTCATCACTCAAGCTAAACGGGGACAAGACGGAGCTGATGCTTCTAGGTTCCGCGAACCCAAGCTCCTTCAATTCCCTGTGGCCACCCTGTTTGGGTACCCCTCCAACACCCAAGGACAACATCAGGAGTCTTGGGGTGTGGCTCGACAAAACCCTGTCATTCGACACACAAGCTACCAAACTTTCGGCCACCTGCTTTGGCCTGCTTAAAATGCTCAAAAAAATTCTTCATCTTTTACCCATGGAGGCTAAACAGGTGGGCATCCAGGGTCTGATCCAGTCCCGCCTGGACTTCAATAACGTCCTGTATCTCGCGGCACCAGACTACACACTGGGGAGACTTCAAACAGTGCAGAACTGTGCAGCCCGGACACTGCTCCAGCTCCCACGCCGACAATCCATCAGAGCTGGTCTGACCAGTCTACACTGGTTGCCAGTCCGCCAAAGAATCCACTTCAAAGCCTTGTGTATCGCCCACCAGGCCTTCTGGGACACAGGCCCCATTATCACCCGCGACCTAATCTCTCACTACCATCCAAGTAGAAACCTACGGTCAACCCAGACCTTCATTGCCACCACACCCAGAATAAAAAGAGCCAGATCAGGTGGTAGGACCTTCGCCCATAACGCCCCCAAGCTGTGGAACGCCCTTCCCCTTCATCTGAGAGCTAACTACAATCTTACCTCATTCCGTAAACAGCTCAAGACTCTTCTTTTCAACTCCCCATAGTAATTCCTGGTACTATCCCCGCCTCTGCCTAATCATCTGTTGGTCCCTTAGCGCTTGGACGCCCCCGGGCATCAATCGCGCTCTATAAATCCACTTACAATTACAATTACAATTACAATACTTTCAGGACTGGATCGCAACAGCCCGTTCGGCCCTAAAAGTAATCCCCTAGTTTGCAGCACCTCAGGAAATGTCTGAGTATGTGTGTAACTAAGAGCGGACAGAGCTCTCTAAAAAGTATGATTTTAAAGCATTTTCAGCTGCACTGTAGAAGATCCACCCTGTGTCCTGGAAGCTGTGGATGCATGGAACCGAACTAGGCAGGGTCTTACAGAGGCAGACCCCAAGAATGACCTCCCTTCTTCCCTCGCTGTGGTCTACCCGAAGTCCATGGCCTACAAAGCTGAATTCCCAAATGTCCCTGGGAGCCAGGAGCCCAATATGGGGAATATTGAGGGACGGAATGTGCAAAATAAACAGGATGTGGTTTGTAAACAGGCGTATGGGAAGCTTACAAATGTACATTTTAACCAGGGTGTGACTCAGCCAGATCAGAATGAAACAGATTGTCTACAGGGAGGCGTCCAGATGTAGGACAACTGGTCTTTGTAAAAAATTCTGCATTTTACCCCGGCACTCATCTCAAATATTCCGAGGGACAAACCAATGGCGACCTGGCCTCTGCATCACTCATTTTCAATTCCAGGAACATAGCACAGCACAAACTCCAGCGTTCAATAGGTTCAATAGAGATGGTATACTTATTGTAAATTAGAACATTGTAATGTTGAGTGCCTCATTAAAAACAATGGAATGCTCCAGGCTTCTAATGGCTGGTAGAAGCCCGGAGCGCCAACTTTCCAATGCTTGTTCACTACTGCTGCTGTGAACAAAGGCCTCACAGAGCCCTCTGGGATTTGAACCCCTGTGGGCTCTGCGAGGCCTTTGCTTTATGAATTGGAACATTCTGCCCTCTATGGATGGAATGTTCAAATAGCCTTAGAGCCCTCCATAGCGGGCTCTACCGGCCATTAAAGTCCTGCTCCCTTGTTAAAGGCCCTCACCTTTGGCTCGGGCCTTTAACGCTGGAGTGGGCTTTTAATGGCCGGTAGAGCCCGCTATGGCTATAATAGAAGGAGAATTGCAGCATCTCTGCTTTTGGAGCAAATGCCGTTCCAAGATGGAGGAGCAGTCTATCGCATAAATGGTATCAATGCTCCACCACTACAAGAAATAGTGCGTTCTCTGTTCATGTCGAGCAAAGGAAGAAATCCAAAGCGAAACAAACATGAAGCGAACAGCTACTTCCCGCCATGTAGTCCACTTCTTATTAATCCTACTCCAACAGTGTACATATTACTTGTGCTACATCACAACTACACCATTAACCATGGCAGGTCAGTGACGCAGAATTGCCACCTATAACGAAAGCTGCTGATAGGTCTAGCAGGGCCAGCTATATAGGGTCATCAGGTTGGACATTCATAAGAACAACAGTACATTGGAAAGTCTGTTGGCAGCGCTCTTGAACTTCAGCTGATCATAGCACACATGTCCACACCACAACGTGTATTTGCATTCACCCCTAGAGCATCTTGGTGCTAACTTACAGATGCTATTGTTACCCAATATGTGTGCACAATCACAAATCATCTACCCGCCCAGTCCTTGCTCTCTGATGCCTCAATGAACATCATTCAGTTTATCTCAGATACCATAGTGCCATATGAAGATCTACACAAACTGGAAGAGGACACAGGGTACAAAGCCACAGGAGGTGATGCTGGTAAACCGGAGATGCATATAGAGCCTTGGTTTGTTTCACCTTGTGATCTGACAGGAGTGAAATGTGACTACCTGCTCTACCCCTAAATAATGCATATCTTATTTCAATGTGTTTATTTTAACAGGTTTTAAAAAATCAGCACAGAAGAACAACATGTCAATTTAATCAATAGTTTTCTTGTGTCTTTTGCTGGAAATAGGGACGACTCTGAGAACTGCCTCCTCCCTCCAGACACTAGATTCAACAACAACAAAACTGAGAGAGTTCCCACGCATAGCGACGAGGAAGAGAAAGGAAAAAATGTTCTGTATTTTTTCTAGATTAAAATGTTATAAATTTAGCAGTGAAGCACCACATACTATGGGAACGAGTTCTGTAAATTAGAGTTTATTTCTTTTCTTGCTCTTGTTCGAACTCTGCCTTACCCCGGGCCAAACATTACAAAGCGCCGTGACGATAACTGGGCATTGTATCCTTTTCTGTTACCTAGCAACGTAGATAATAAAGACAAAGACGCTTCATTACGCTCAGTTTACTTCCCACTGCAGCACCTCCGGCCGTCTTTAGCCTCACGCTCAATATTTCCATGTCACAGTAAAATAATTCTCCTGTGTCTGGTGTGGGCTCTGGTGGCTCAGTTGACTAATGTGTCCCCTGCAGGGGCCTGAGTTTGACCTCATGGTCACAGGTTCAAATCCCATCGGGTCTACTCAGCCTTGCATCTATTTGAGGTCAATAAAATGAGTACCATTGAGTTGGGTAACAATAAACATATGTCATTTAACATGCGTTTTACAAATACCTGTCTGTCATAGGTTGTTTTCAGGGCCAGACTGGCCATAGCGGGCACTGGGCAATCCCCCGGTGAGCCGCACGGGTGGGGGCTGGTTTTGTGGGCCGTTTTTGTTACAGGGCCGTTTTTGCAGCATAGCTGCAAAATCGGCCCTGTACCAAAATCGGCCGAAAACCGGCCTCGGCAAAGAGCTCGGCGGCACCTCCGACCACCCCCCTTTCCCCACCCTGAGTGGGGAAGGACGGGCCGGCTGAGCACTTTGCCAAGGCCGGTTGTGGTTCCCAGTCCGGCCCTGGTTGTTTTAATTTTGCTACGGATTTTGCTGCACCGCTCCTGGTGAAAGCTTGCTCCATTTAAATACCTCCTCTTCTGTGCAGAAGTCCTTTGTGTTACTGATGAGACCCAATATTAAGTGTTTTTTCCTAGAGCTTGAAGTTGTAGAGACCACCTCCGAGCAAAGGTCAGACTACATCCATTTCTCACTCACTTGGATTAGCGGCACTGGGCCTGAGATGGCAACCTGTGTGTTCAGTGTCTCCCCTCAGCTTCCTGGAGGCATTTTCAGAAAACACGGTATTTGTGGGCGGCATCCTTTAGGTTGCAATGTTTCCCTGCAGCAGCCTAATAGTCTGCTGGAGTAGGAGTGTTTGTGTCTGGGTGGGCCCTTGGATTAGGGCCACTGGCAATATCAATTATTGTATGAGTACATAACCTATTGTTAGGGAATCACACCTCTATTGGAGTATGCACACTTTCTCTTCTACATTTGTACACTTGGGGTATTTGATTCAACATCTCTGATATATATACCTCCTCTTCTACCCCTGTCTTCCTCCATTTAAAAGTTTATGTTTATGTTTATGTTTATTAGATTTGCATTGCGCACAAATACCCGAAGGTGTCTCGGCGCAGAGGTTAGTCAATTGACATATATCATGCTGAAGGAAGTCATTGGTCAAAGAGCCAGGTTTTCAGTTGTTTACGGAAAATTAAAAGCCTTGGACTGGTCTTGATGGTAAAAGGGAGCGTGTTCCAGAGCCTCGCAGTAGCTACTAGGAAACGTCTGTCTCCCCAGGCAACTGTTCTAGTGCGAGGGAGAGGAAGAAGGTAGTTGGATGCCGAACGAAGGGGCCAGCTCGGAGTGTAGATCTTAAAGGCCTTTATTAGAAATCGTGGTCCAGAGTTATGGATGGCCTTGTACGCGATACAGAGGGCTTTAAATTTTATGCGGCTTACTTTACTTTTACTCTCAGCCAATACAGTTGACGTATGGCCGCAGAGAAGGAGTGGTGCTTGGGGATGGAGAGTAGTACTCTTGCCGCCGCATTTTGGACCGATTGCAGTTTGTCCAGAACCTGCTGCTGGGCATTCAGCAAGAGGGCGTTGCACTAGTCATATTTGGAGAATATTAAAGTAGTTATAAGGGTTTTTCCTGCCGCAGGAGGTAAGTAAGGGAGTATTTTTTTATTTTTCTAAGAATAAAAAAGGAGGACGAGTTTGTGTACCTCTTCATGAATCTTATGGGTGGACTGACATCAACATGGCATCTTGTCTCCAGGTTTTCTTTATATTCTTTCAGAGGTGGAATAAGCTGTGCCTTTCAAAAACAAAGGCCCAGATCTCTGTACGGGGGTGAATGTTTGACATTGTTCAGCATTCTGTCCATTATTTGTTCTTTTTGCATTTGTCCCCCAGAGTGGGACATGTATGCACAGACGTGGGTCCTGTGCTCGCCATGCCACTGGTTTCAAGTTATCCTAGCTAATGAGGAGCGGTAAACCAAAACTGTCCTAGGGTGCTTGTTTTGGGTTTAGGGAGGCCTGACCTAGCAGTTCGGGCTGGACTTTTCCCGTGGGGAGCAGAGTCAGGACTGATTTGCATATGGCTGGGTCCAAACTGCAGTGGCGTGATGAGCAACAAAACGATGGATTTAGGACCAGATCTATGTACTGGGGGTGAGTGTTTGACATTGTCAGTATTCCGTCCATCAATTGTTCTTTTTGCACAAGCTGTGCCTTTGCCATACATGCATACCCACCGGAAGACTCATAAAAATTAATGATCCACCCCAGTGTCAACATGTAGGTGTGTAATCAGATTGAAGGCAGTCAGCATGCCCTGCTTCAGCAAACCAGTGAGCGATAAAGAAGACTTATCACGCACAAACATGCCAATAACGCAGCTCCAGGAAGTAGATAACTGCCAGGGTAAGGTACACGCCGCTGCTGCTGTCAACACATAGAACACCGCAAGGAATTATTGCTGTGTATGGGATGCGTGATAAAGCATCCCAATGATTTAATCTTAACGCACATGTCTTAGATCACAGTTAAAATCTATACGTGGATAGACGTCCTGATGGACATTGAGGCTGCCATGTGGACTTCCATTTGCAAGGACTGTACTGCATGAATGTGGCCGGTGTGTATTTCAAGTGTTGCATTTACACATAGCTTCTGATATCGCTCACGAGACATAGAAGACCATAGCTGGCTTTAAGGGGGAGTACATTGGAATAGAGCCTCTCAGTAAACCCTCAATGTATTCCCTGTTGGGCTTCCTCAAACCCTGGAATACGCTTCTGGTTGGTTGCCCTCACAGGTCGTAGTTCAGAAAACAGCTAGCACAGTTCGTCTTTGTATGGACTGGTAAACTACTAATATCTGTACTCTTGGAGGATAGCACCACTGCTGACAAGAATATCAGTTCTCTGTTTGGGTTTATAGTATAAGGTTTTCATACTACACTTAAATAGTTTAATAAGCTTGCTAAATCCTTTCTATCGGACACATCTATCAGATGCTTTGGTTTATCGGATAGTATCCTTAAACTCAGCCTTTTTGCAACATTTGTTTGAATTGCCTGTTTCAAAGCCCCCATGAGTCGTGGACACGATACATATACTTAATAATTTATGCAGGACCTGAAACGTCGCCATTGTACAATGGACTGAAAGCAACTCCTCGCCAGATTAGCCAAACTTTACAGTCAATGGAACTCTTCAGTGAAAGAGAAAGGGAAAGCACCGTACCTCTATGCGGCAAGCGAGAAGAAACTGTCCTCTGCCCAGCACCCCTACAGTGTAGAAGGACGTGCCGGCTTGTGTTCAGTAAAGCCAAGAGCAAAACTGTGGGCAGAGAGCTGCTGAGGAGCAGTGCAGGATGGGGCGAAGAGGTAATGGGTGTTGAGTCTGGAGACCACATAAGGACTTTTGCTTCCAGTTCTCAAGGCCACATCTAAAGTACTGTGCCCAGATCATATGTGGCGCTTGGGATATTATGTTCAGTTCTGCGGGGCACATGTGGCCAAATATTAGCAGCTCTGGTGGCTGCATCTGGAGTATTAGTTCTGGTTCTTAAGTGACAGTAAGTTTACTGAGTGCAACTCTAGACAACAGGTGTAGTGGGTGTACACACCAGGTGTAGCGTTTTGCTTCCAGTTCTCCAGACCACATTTCGAGTATTGTGTCCATGTCTAGAGTCCATGTCTGGAATATTGCTTCCAGTTCTCATAGCCACATCATCAACATTGGTTGTGGATCTCAGATCCACATCTGGGGTATTGCGTCCAGTTCTGTGACACCCATGCACTGATGCCTGCAGCTCTGCAGAGCGGCTTCCAGTTTTGAGGGTCACATACGTTCTATTGCATGCAGTTCTGGGGCCCACATTTGGAGCTGTCGAGTCATGATGCCACATTTGGAAGATGGCTCCTAGTTCGGAGGGGGAGGCGGGGGGTAGTCTCTCCAGAACTATAAAGACAGATCAGAGAATACGCAAAATCCAGTGCCTCGAATAGTGGAAGTCCTTTGCGGGGATGCTCAAGGGCTTAGACCTGCAGACCCTAGTTTAGAAGGACAGAGCACATGAAATTCATAGGACCAAACAGAATCAGCCCCCTACAGGAGGCAAACAGATCTCTGCAGAAACCCCGCCAAAGTCAGGATGCGATCTGAAACAAGTCACGGCGGAAGCAGAGGTGTCAGGTGCAGGCCAGGCACTCAGGAGGTCCGTGCAGTTACAATCATGTGAAGGAATTCTATTTGCAACCTTTCACCTGCTCAGTGGTTATCCTGAAAACCTGGCATGGACCCAGCGCTCTCGGGCCTATGCTGGACCCTGCATGGGTTTATTTATTTATTTATTTATTTATGCATTTTTATATAGCGTGGACTTTACCCGAAGGTGTCAGAGCGCTTCACAATAGGAACAGAACTGATACATGAGAACATTACAAGTGAGCACATTACAAAAGCAAACGTTACATTACATGAGGCAAAGGTGACAATCGTGAGCCAACAAAATACAAGAGGTAGCAAACGGTGCATTACAGGAGGAAAAGGTGACTTGTGTGGAGATTACATAAGCGTACAGAGTACAAGTAGAGGTATAACACTACAATAAATGGAGGACACTCAAACACAAGAACAAACGTTAAGTAGGCAATGGTGGCACTTGTGCAAGTATCGAAAGCAAACAACATGTAAGAGGTAGCAAAGAGTGTTACAAGAGAAAAGTGACGCGTGCATGTTACAAACGAGTAACATGCACACGGGTTGTCACAGAACGGAAGGAGGTAACCGTGAAGCTGGTGGCAGGGAAGGTTGTATGTGTCAGAAGCCGGGACGTGGGCTGACTGGGGCCTGGCACGGCTGTCATGTCGGCTCCTACTGTGTGCTACAGCAGCGAGATGCAAGGAAAAAGCACAGAGAAATGCCCGGCACAGAAATGTGCTGCTTGTGTCCCCCAGCAGCTCTCCTTAGCAATGACCCATTCTTAATAAGTTTACAGCGGAGGCAGGAAGGAATGTGCGGCCGCCTCTGGCTGACAGCATCAGACAGCCCCAGCTTCCACGGGGGCGGGAGGGGGGGCATGGAAGAGCGTGCAGAGGGCGGGTGCTCACCGCTGGAAGAATGGAGAAAAACAAGATCCCTCTCGGACTGCCTGAAGCCGGCCTCGGTGATGGGCACAAATCATACCCGACGGTTAACAGTGACAGCTCTTCATGGGAGCAGTGGAAGCCACAGCCCAGACACGCCGTACCCCGGGGGTATCAGTGACACCGCTGCAAAGAGCAGTGAGAGCTGCAATACGACGCACCACACCCCCGGCCACTCCAGTGATGCGGCGGGAGAAGACCAAATTATGCGGCAGAGGTGATTCAATTATGCGGCAGAGGTGATTAAATTATGCGGCAGAGGTGACTAAATTATGCAGCAAGAAAAGGCAAATGATGTGGCATAATACGGCATGTCGTGTGATAGTATTACTTATGTTGCCACTTGTAACCAAACGTTTCACCTCATTAGCCAACATTTAACACCCAAATACTGCAATAAACCACTGAAAGCTGACCAGTCAACCTTTGCGTTAGGTCTTCCTATGCGTGTAACATGTGTGGCTGCTGTTTTAGTAACATTTGTTCCGTTTGAGTTGCAAACAAAATATTTTAAGATAAAATCTGCAGAATAGCATATTTCCATGGCCCTGGCCATACCCAAAGACTATCAGTGATAGCTCTTACTGGGGAGCAGTGACAGCCACAGTATAGACACACCACACCCAAGGGTTATCAGTGACAACTCTTACCGGGGAGCAGGGACAGCCACAGTACAGACACACCACACCCAAGGGTTATCAGTGACAGCTCTTACCGGGGAGCAGTGACAGCCACAGTACAGACACAATACACCCAGGGGCTATCAGTGACAGCTCAGAGTCAGAGTCAGAGTCAAAAACACTTTATTCGATTGTTTTAAAATCATAAAAGTGGGGAGGAGCCTAGCCTGCAACCATGATGGCCGCTTAGGCTCTCGGCTCCGCCGACCCTCTTGCCTTACACGTCTCTCCGATCCACTATCCTGGCTTCGAAGCGTGATTTCATGCGGGAGACATTATGCTGCCTTCGTTGGCGTGTCTTCGTGATCTTTGCCGGCGGTATTGGCGACGGACCGTCTCCGCCTGATCTGAGGCCCTCCTACCCACGAGACCGGGGCTTCAAGTGTTGGTGACGACCTGCCCCTGATGCAATACCACCGGCCACTCAAGATGGGGAGGAGCCGGCCGGCCGAAGGAAGTCTGCCGACCTGATACTCCATTGTTGCGGTCTTCCGTCCCACCCGGCGGCGGTGTCTGCCTGTGATACATTGTGGCCCTGGAGAATCCAATGTATCGTTTTCTCCGCTTTTCACCCGCCCGGGCATTTTCCTGATCTTCCTTGGGAGACGGTGGGCGACGTCTGGAACATCGTGGACTCTATACCCGGTACTGGGGGCGCTAGCTTGTGCGTGCGGGCCCGTGCGACCGCTGGGGCCGCGTCCACTTCACCGGTCCCGACATTATGGAGACCGCTATCCCCGTGTTCCCGGCCCGACCTTGTTCCGGCGAGAGGTATTGTGATGGCTGGTGGGGGTACGGGGAGCCTCAAATGCGGAGGACTGCCGGTGACTACGCTTGTGGGGCGCCGCCAGGGATTCCTGAAGTGCTGGCTGCCCTGGGTGAGGTGCGCACTGCCCTGGACTGTGGCGCCCAGGTCTTGGGGAGCCGGCTGGATGCCATTGTGTGCCTCGCCATACGTGATGACTTTCGACTGCGGGCCACTGCGCCACACCCGGCGCCCGAACTCGGAGAACTGGCTACCCAGGTGGATGTGAGACTGTCTGGTGATTGTGTACCTGAGCCAGCCATGGGGCTGCTCATCGTTGTTGGAACCGAGTTGAGTGATGGTGGACATACATCGTGGCTTGAAGATCGGCTTGGGACAAAGCGCCTGGCCACTCCATTTTGTATTGTGGGGGCGACCCTCCCCTCTCTCCTGAGACCGTTGCAATCGACCTGGACCGTGGACTCTGGGGGGCTATTGCTCCACGTCGAACCCCCACGCTTCACTGTGACTTCTTCATCTCTGTCCCTGATGGGCTTTTCTGAGCAGCGCACTGCGCCACTGTGGCTATTTCGATCACCCACTTCATCTAAAATGGTGGCCGGCCGGTTGGATTCCTTTGTTACAACGGACCGTAAGGGACAAGGCTGAGAATGTTGTCTTGAGCTCCGGGGCATGATCGACTGGTGACTATATGGGACGGGCGTAATAATGGCTGATTTGCTTTTTATTCTGTACTATTTTATGGGACTTGACTCGAAGAGTGGGCGGGCGGTAGCCCGTATTTTTATCCCTTTTCCTCCTCCGCCTGCTTCCTCCTGTTCTATTCTTCTTGGCACGGTGCATAGTGATTCTCCCCTTTTCTTATCCTATCGCTCGATTACTGTTGTTACTGTGGCATTTGAGGTAGACGATATATACATGGCCGGGGAGACCGGGAGCCTGCATGCGTGATTGGCCCTCCTCCAGTTGGTTATAAATATTCCTTTTTTTCCTTTCTTCCCTTTTCTTTTTTCTCTCTATATTTCGGGTTCGTGTTTTTTGGGCGACAGGCACACTGTCGGGGGGGGTAGGCCGTAGCCTCCACATGCATGCAGGGTGGGGGGATGGGGGGGGGGGGGTTTGTTTTCTCCGTTTCGGTTTCTATGGGCCTTTTTCTTCTTTTTCCTTTTTCTGGCTCTTCCTCCTTTTTCCTCCTTATCTTGGGTCAGTATGGAGACTGGGTGTTACGCCATTTGTTTTTTTTCTTTCAGGTGTCCACGTTCTTATTCTTGAGGTTGTTCTACATGTATGTGGTGGGTAATGCTGGGTACGACCTTTGACTGTCTGTACTTTTATCCTGACCGCTGTAATTTTGTGTCGTTATCCCGATTGTGACTCCTTTGCTTTATCTCTATCGGCGAGACACGCCCACCCGGTAAGAGGTCGCACACGCGACCGTTCCTTTAAAAACAAGTTTACCGGCCCCGTTTTTCTATCCTCGGGGTCCGGATTTGAGGCGACAACCAGGTTTATCAGCGGGTCGAGAGCGCTGAGGGCGTGAGTAATGACGATACCAAGACCGCTGCTCCTTCTGTCAACAGAGCTAAGTATCTGCTCGTGTACAGGCTTTGCAATGTGTACCATTTCTCTCTATTTCTAGGATGTGCCAGGTCGCTCCGACCCCCTCCCGAGACCCATGGTGCTAGTAGCGCCCCTTTTGAAAGTGAGAGCTGTACCTTCTATTATCAACTTGAGGGGCACAGACCTTTAGGTCCATTGATCCCTTCATAAGGAGTACACGCATTCGCGTTTTTAATCCCCTATTTTTAATCGTTTGTCTTGTAAATAGCACACCTCTAGCACATCACTTCCCAGAGTTATCTGCTATCATCCTCTAGGGGCTACTTGGATGGTGCATAAAATCTATGTTTACTTTGGGAACACCACTTGAGCCACACATCATGGAGCACTATGACTACTCAGGAAGGCTCATATTAACAATGTTTATGTTTGTCTTCTGTTTGTCTGTGTGTTTTTTTCACTTTACAGGTGCAGTGACACTCCAAATTTACGGAGTATTTTTTGGAATCGAGTATTTTACTCTTCCAATATTTTTATGCACTTTTTTCACTCTTTATTTTCACTTTCACGTCCCCAGGTCAGGGTGGGTGATTAGAGAGCCCATACCGCCGGGGTATAGTCCTGAAGAATGCCACGGTAATATACCACCCTTATGGCTGAAACATGTTGACTGAAATAAATTGAGTATATTCTGTATTGTACCAACCTTGAACCTTGGCATGTAAATACAGACACGTAATACTCTTTACTTTGTGCCTTAGGGATCATTTATTAAATATATTTTTTTCGATACCCTTTTTTTAGGCACTTTTAAAATTTCACTGTAAACAAGAGCACGCCCTCCACACACAAAACCTGCTCCGCAGTCTTTCTGGCGTCGTAGCACACCGCAGAGGCATTCGGCCTTTGTCGGTGGGGCCCGATGATGAAGCATGACACTGACTAGGTCAGTGTGTGAGGGCTTTCTTTATCACCCAAATCGGATGTGATAATCTAATCTTGTGTTGACTCTTTGAACTGTGGTCTGTATAGTCTACGCTTAGATTGATCAAGTGTTTGATCTGACCTCTCTTTTCTTGTTTTTGCATAACTAACCGGGGACTAAGAGAGTGCCTCATTCTCCCTACCTCTCCTTTTGTTGTTAAATCCTTTGCTTTATCAACATCCTGCTGTGTACACTGCCTATTCTGTGTTTTTTTGATGAACCGCCTGGTCTCTGATCCTTCTTATCTTATTATTTAGAAAATGAACCTTCTTTTCTCCTGCACTCAGTGGTCGATTCCCCCTTACGTGTGATATAAAATGTTGCTGTTTTTGTCTTTGGGGACTGCTGAGTTTCTTATCGTTGTGATACGCGCCATGACTTGATTTCGAGGCCGGCCGGATTGGTTGTGGGCCCTTAGCTGTAACTCTTCGGCGTACAATAAAGGTTTTAAAAAATAAAAATAAAAAAAATCATAAAAGTATGCTACAGAATCACTTTCGATCATACAGACAAATTATTAAAAACAAGTTAAAAAAGCTAAAAAAAGTTGCTATTAAAAGGTGAAAAATTCATATAAAAACATCTTTTCCATCATATTTGCACCAATAACAATTTTATAGGCCCTTAACAGTGTACAAAATTTAAAAAGTTAGCAAAACTAGCATATATTTACAGTTCTAAATACAAAAGTACTAGCAGCCTGGGGAAAAAGTGCAAGACATGCAGATCATAAGTTCACATTTCTAAATTACAAAAACATTAGTCAATTATTAGATTCATGCAATCAATTTACATTAGATATTTGACCTTGATCTTGTTTGCTTTGATCGAATTGACATAATCAGGAAATTGGCTACCCCATACATTACTACTGTAGTTTCCATAAGCTGCAGATACAATAAGGCTGGTCTGACCTGTATAAAATCTAAACCTCTCAGAATTGGTTTAATGTATCTCTCCCGCCCATTCTTATAAAAGGGGCAGAAAAACACAAAATGTAATAAATCTTGATCTGAGAAGTGATCACATTTGCAGGGAGCATTTTCGTGAGGCTTACACCATTTTTCGAATTCACCTAGCAAAAAATGTGCTTGGTTAAAACGGAATTTAGTGAGGACCCACCTATGAAAAGGTTTATTTACTATCGTCAAGTAAGATTGAATAGATAACGAAGCAATCATCATACAGTGGGCCCTGACGGTTGGTTTTAAAATTTCGCTAGCCTCTCTCTCTGCTTCCTTCTTCTCTATAAAGTTTTTCTTTACCCAGTCGATGTCCTCTCTCCTTAGGCTCTCGGGGTTTGTATATAGCTCCGGTCGACCTAGGTATACTGCTGTAATTTTAATGTATTGTAACCAACCGATCTTAGCCACATTTTCGCTCCCCATACAATCCCTAATGATCACATGGTTTAAAATTAAGGCTGGATTAAGCCATGTCCTAATCCACGACAGTAGTGGGGCCAGGGTCAATGAGTCTTCAATGTACCCTATCCCCAATTCCATGTGTACAGAAAAGGCTGGGGTGGATTTAGGAAGGCCCAGTAGATATCGCAAAAATAAGTTCTCTTCTCTTTGAATATGGGCCAGATTTTTGTAACCCCATATCGCAGCCCCATACCTCGCAATAGACAAGGTTTTAGCTCTATAGATTGCTAATATAGCCTCAGGTGGTTTGCCTCCCAACCTTTTTGCAAAACCTAGGATGGCGGCAGCCGATCTTTTTACTGCCACAGCTTTACTTGTAATTTGTGGTGCCCATGTCCCCTTCTCGTCGAACACCACACCCAAGTAAGTAAAAACTTTAACTTTAGATAACACTGAACCATTACAAGTAAGGGTTTTAATGCTATTCTTACGACTACCTACTGCCATAACATGGGATTTCTCAATATTAACTGATAAATCCAAGCTTTGCATAAAAGCCCCAAAAGAATTTAAGAGACGTTGTAAACCATTGGGGGTTCTTGACAACAGTACAGTGTCGTCGGCATATAATAAAACCGGCATTAAAGAGTCACCCATACGTGGTACATCAATGGAGGCCGTTTCCAGGGTCTTTCCCAGTGAATTAATATAAAGTGAGAAGAGCATTGGTGCCAAAATGCACCCTTGGCGCACCCCCCTTCCTGATTTAAAAAAGGCTGTACAGTTTCCCTCTTGGGACATACGTATGGTAGCCCTCAGATCACTATGGAGTCGTGCCAGGAAATTCACTAGTGCTTGGTCTAGGCCCAGATTCAAAAGTATTGTCCACAGCTTTGACCTATTAACTAGGTCAAAAGCTGTGGACAAATCCATAAAAGCCAAATACATCATCCCCTTTGATGCCACAGTATATTTACTCAGAGTAAGATGTAAATTTAGACATTGATCCTCTGTGCTTCTCCCGGCTCGAAAGCCATACTGAGCTTCACACAGGATATCATTGTTTGTTGCCCAAGTTGAGATTCTTTCCAAGATGACTTTACCCAATATTTTAAAGGAAGAATCTAACAAAGAAATGGGCCTGTAGCATCTAGGGTCTCCCCTTTGGCCCTTCTTAAAAATGGGGATTATGACAGACTGTGACCATGATGTTGGCGCTTTTGTCCTTTCCAAGCTAATCACATTAAAGACGTTAGTGAGAACTACTGCCCACATGCCCGAGTTTGATTTAAACATATCGGCCGGTACGCCGTCTGGGCCAGGGGCCTTCTTACCTGCCGTGTCCTCAATTGCCTTCTGCACCTCTTTAATAGTAAAGCTGTCTAAAACCTCGTCTGTTTCAATCAGTTGTTGGTCTTGGGGACCTACAGCAATATTGCTTCCATAGATGTTTTGAAAGTGCTCTAACCAATCTCGTTCCGGGATATTTACTTCTAACGGTGCATTTTCAATCCCGTTAAATAAGGGGGTATTAACGATTTTCCAAAACTTAGCACTGTCCCTCAGAGTGGCCTTCTCATATAGGTCTTCCCATGCCCTTCTTTTTATTTCATTTTTCCGTCTTAGGATGTTTGCCTTATACTTTTGCCTTAAGCTGGCCACTTCCTGTTTATCACGTGGTATCTTTTTTAATGCTTTATATAATTCACAGTGGGCTTTGGAGCATTCTTTGTCAAACCATCCCATAGCCCTTTTCTCTTTCTTTTTCGAGTTACTTTTTAGGTCATCCGATACTTGACAACAAATCATTTCAAAGGACTGAACTATATTCCCCTCAAACCTAGTTGGGTCCATACAGATGTTAATTTCTTTGCCCATCTTTAGGTTAAGAGAAAGGAGAAAGTCCTCAGGGATGATATTGCTCCATTTGACACGTCTCCCCTGGTCCTTAACAATCAGTTCTGTGTACCCTGCTATATTTGGATCAATATTTATTCCTTTTGTAAATAAAAACAGATTGTTATTATCTACTTCTAGTATTACCGGATTGTGGTCGCTAAAAGTCGTCTGTACAGCATTATAAAACATTACATTTTGTAACAGGCCTGGTGAAATAAATATATAATCGATGATTGTATTACTGTCCCTAGCACTATAAGTTGGCACCCGGTCTTTTCTGTCGAAGAACTCTGGTTCATATAAGTCATTCTCTAGAAGAAGTTCTTCTAGGGCAAACCCCTTTTCTGAGTGCTCAAAATGTGATAATTGTAACATATCAGTATTAATTGTATCCATGACATGACAATTCTGTTGGCATAAATGAATATTAAAATCTCCCATCAGGAAAAAATATACAAAAGTGGTTTGACTCTCCCTATATCTACATAAAAACTCCATCAACGAGTTAATGTTGGCGTTTAAAGCTATACTTTGTATGCTATTATAAAAATTAATGTAGACACATTTATGGGTGTTAGGCATTGTAACCTCCAGAACTAGATAGTTTTGGGATGGTGTGTTTAGTACCTTCACAGTGCCCTTCACATTTACAGATATTAAAAACAACAGGCCCCCTTTATTTCGGCCTGAACTTGTTGTCTGAGCAGCTAAAAAATAAGAAATATATCCATCTAACCAAAAATCACAATCCCTATCCCAAGTCTCCTGTAGGGCCACAACATCACATTTATTTAACAAGTCCAACCATCTTGTATCGCCCCTTTTGGAGCGTAAGCCTGCAATGTTCCAGCTCATCATTTTCACACTACTACCTTTTTCAATGGTTTGCGGCCGAGTGTGTTGGGATGGGGAGAGTGTGTCATCAGGAATAGTTACTGTGTTGCTCTTTTCAATTACAAGTGGAGTGGGGAGTTGTGACTGATTTGTGATACTACCTGGTGGGGTTAGTCAATCATTTTCCTCTAAGTTAGAGAAGGCAGCAAACCTATTTGTTAGCACAAGGCCATTTCTGGCTTCCCCTCCCTGTTTATCACTAATTTTTGGCAACAAGCCTGTTTTCAGTGTGGCCCATGAACTTGGGCAGGGGGTGTATCTAGGTTGTGCTCTGTGCAGGACCCTTCCTGGTTTGGGCTTATGTATTGCAGGTCGAGGATAAAAGAAGCCTAACGGTACTGCTCTGATCTCGTCTTCCCTCACTTCAGTAGCATCCCAGAATAACCGTAGGGCCTCATGGGGTCTGTTGAAATTAACAATCAGACAATCCCCTGCAAATTTCTTGGGTGTATACCCCACCCAATCAACCCTTCTGCCTGTTTGGATGTACTCCGAGATGTTGTTAGGGCCAGAACAGTTTGCATCACACCACATCTTAATATTATTTAACTGTGCGATATCTGACTCGCATTCTCCACTTTTCAGTGCTGGTACGTTCACTAGAATAGCAACAAAAGGTGTTGCTTCCGGGGGAAGGTGTACAGGTGGTCTTGAGCGTTGGGTTCTAGGCCCTGGTAAATTAGAAATGCCTGTTACTGAGTCTCTAGATGTAACTTGAGCAGGACAGGTTTTACTCGTCTGCTGCAGTGACAGCTCTTACCGGGGAGCAGGGACAGCCACAGTACAGACACACCACACCCAGGGGTTATCAGTGACAGCCCTTACCGGGGAGCAGTGACAGCCACAGTATGGACACACCATACCCAAGGGTTATCAGTGACAGCTCTTACCGAGGAGCAGTGACAGTCCATACCCTCCATACCCAAGGGTTATCAGTGAAAGCCCTTACCGGGGAGCAGTGACAACCACAGTATAGACACACCACACCCAAGGGTTATCAGTGACAGCTCTTACCAGGTCACAGTGACAGCCACAGTACAGACACACCACACCCAGGGGTTATCAGTGACATCTCCTACCGGGGAGCAGGGATAGCACAGTATAGACGCACCACACCCAAGGGTTATCAGTGACAGCTCTCACCAGGTCACAGTGACAGCCACAGTACATACACACCACACCCAAGGGCTATTAGTGACAGCTCTTACCGGGGAGCAGTGACAACACCCGTAAAAACACACCATACGCCTGGGTTATAAGTGACAGCTCTTACCGGGGAGCAGTGACAGCCGCAGTACAGACACACCACACCCAAGGGTTATCAGTGACAGCTCTTACCAGGTCACAGTGACAGCCACAGTAGACACACCATAGGGTTATCACTAACAGCTCTTACCGGGGAGCAGTGACAGACGTGGGAACAGACACACCACACCCACGGGTTATCAGTGACAGCTCTTACCGGGGAGCAGTGACAGACACCGTTCAGACTCACCACACCCAAGGGTTATCAGTGAAGGCTCTTACCATCAGGTAGGGGGCTCTGAGAGTCAAAGGACAGCCGAATGCCTGAGAGTTACAAGTGCCACCCCTTGCCTGGTAGCACTCAATCAATCGATCAATCAGGGGGCTTATAAAGCGCGCTACTCACCCTTGAGGGTCCCAAGGCGCTGGGGGGGGGGAGGGGCAGTTCCGGTTCAGTCGAAGAGCCATGTCTTAAGGTCCTTCGTGAACATGTGCAGTTTTTTTGGAGCATCTGATGTTCACAGGGAGCTCATTCAAGGTCTTGGCTGCGATGTGGGAGAAAGCACTCAGGCCTGCTCTGCTTCTGCGGATGCGCGTGACTTCTGCCAGGGCGAGGTCGGCGGAGGGGAGGTCCCACTTGGGTACGTGGAAGGAGACTTTCTCGTTTAGGTTTTTGGGTCCGATGTTGTTGAGGGATTTGTAGGTCTGGATGAGGAGCTTGAAAGTGACCCTCTTCTCGACGGGAGCCAGTGGAGGTCTTGGGTCATGTGCTTGTGACATAGTGTTCTGAGGACGAGTCTGGCTGAGGCGTTTTGGATGGTTTGGAGTTTGTGTAGAATAGTTCTGTTGATTCTGGCATATGGTGTATTGTCGTAGTCCAGTCTGCTGGTTATGAGCGCATGGGTGATGGCCCTTCTGCAATTGGGGGGATCCATTTGAAGGTCTTGCGGAGGATGCGCAGGCAGTTGAAGCTGGTGGAGGCGACGGCATTGATCTGGCGGTTCATGGAGAGGGTGGAGTTGAGGATGATGCTGAGGTTACGTGCGTGGTCTGTAAGGGTGGGTGGCTTCCCTAGAGCGGAGGGCCACTAGGTGTTGTCCCAGGCGGATGTGCAGAAGCCTAGGATAAGGACCTCAGTTTTCTCTGAGTTGAGCTTCAAGCAACTGTCTTTCGTCCAAGCTGCAACATCCTTCATTCCTTCGTGGAAGCAGATTCTGGTGTCTTCGGGGGGTCTTCGTGAGTGAGAGGATGAGCTGGGTGTCGTCGACATAGGATACTATGCTGAGCCAATGCTGTCTGATGATGACTGCGAGGGGGGCAATATAGATGTTGAAAAGTGTCGGGCTGAGCGATGATCCTTGGGGTACTCCGCAGTTGATGTCAGTGGGTTCCGAGATGAAGGGAGTCTGATCCTCTGGGTTCTGCCAGTTAGGAAGGATTGGATCCAGTCGAGGGCAGCTCCTTGTATCCCTGCGTCGTGAAGTCTAGCTGCGATGAGAGACGGTGTCGAAAGCTGTGGAGAGGTCTAGGAGGATAAGGGCAGCTGTGTTTCCCTGGTCGAGTAGTATGCGGATGTCGTCCATGACGGCAAGGAGGGCGGTCTCAGTGCTGCGGTTGCTGTGGAATCCAGATTGTGAGGCGTCAAGGATGGAGTTCTCTTCGATAAAGGTAGTCAGTTGGGCGTTTACGAGTCTCTCTTTGACTTTGGCCGTGAAAGGGAGGAGAGTGATGGGCTGGTAGTTCTTCAGATCCTTTGGGTCGGCCGTTGGCTTTTTGAGGAGGGGTTTCATCTCCGTCCCCTTCCAGTCGTCTGGGAAAATGCCGGATCTGAAGGAGGCATTGATGGTCTGTCCTAGTTCCGATGCAATGGCGGTGGCGGCACTGTGGAATATGTGCAGTGGGCAGGGATCCGTTGGGTCCCCTGAATGGGTTTTCTTCATGGTCGCGCCCCATACTCCGGAACATCATCAACGCCTCCTTCAACACCGCCACCTTCCCGGAGAGCTGGAAGCACGCCGAGATCAGCGCCCTCCTGAAGAAACCTACAGTGGACCCCACCGATCTCAAAAACTTCCGCCCCATCTCGCTCCTACCTTTTCCTGCTAAAGTCATCGAGAAGATCGTCAACAGACAGCTGACCGCCTTCCTCGAGACGAACGGATCCCTCGACCCCTCGCAGTCCGGCTTCAGAGCCAACCACAGCACCGAGACCGCCCTCATCGCAGCCACCGACGACATCCGGACCCTGCTCGACAAGGGGGAAACAGTGGCCCTCATCCTCCTGGACCTCTCCGCTGCGTTCGACATGGTCTGCCACCGCACCCTAGTCCAGCGCCTCAGCAACATCGGTATCCAAGAGAAGGCACTGGAGTGGATCATCTCGTTCCTCGCCGGAAGAACACAAAGAGTCCGCCTCCCCCCGTTTCGCTCCGAGGCCACCGAAGTCATCTGCGGCTTCCCGCAAGGATCTTCACTCAGCCCCACCCTCTTCAACATCTACATGAAACCTCTAGCAGCCATCGCACGCCAGCACAACCTCAACATCATCTCTTACGCCGACGACACCCAGCTGATCCTCTCCCTCACCAGAGACCCCGACACTGCCAGAACCTGCCTACACGAAGGGATGAAAGACGTCGCCGAGTGGATGATGGACAGCCGCCTGAAACTGAACTCGGACAAGACGGAAGTCCTCACCCTGGGATCTTCGCCCTCCGCCTGGGACGACTCCTGGTGGCCCCCAGCCCTGGGCACCGCACCCAAGCCAACCGACCACGCACGCAACCTGGGCTTCATCCTGGACCCCTCCCTCTCGATGACCAGACAAGTCAACGCCGTCTCCTCATCGTGCTTCAACACCCTGAGTATGCTTCGCAAGATCTTCCGCTGGATCCCGACTGAGACCAGGAAGACTGTCACCCAGGCACTCGTCACCAGCCGACTGGACTACGGAAACGCCCTCTACGCCGGAACCACAGCCAAGCTACAGAAAAGACTCCAGCGCATCCAGAACGCCTCCGCCCGACTCATCCTGGATGTCCCCCGACGCAGCCACATCTCCAGCCACCTGAGGAACCTGCACTGGCTCCCCGTCGACAAGAGGATCACGTTCCGGCTCCTCACCCACGCACACAAGTCTCTCCACGACCTGGGCCCCAAGTACCTCAACGACCGCCTGACCTTCTACACGCCCACCCGCCAGCTACGGTCCACCAGCCTCGCCCTCGCAGCCGTACCTCGCATCCGAAGAGCCACCGTCGGAGGAAGATCCTTCTCTTACCTGGCTGCCAAGACTTGGAACTCCCTCCCCATCCACCTTCGGCTGACCCAGGACCATCTCGCCTTCAGGAAACAACTCAAGACCTGGCTGTTCGAGCAGTAGCATACCCCTCCCCCCAAGCGCCTTGAGACCCTCCCGGGTGAGTAGTGCGCTATACAAATGGCATGATTGATTGATTGATTGATTGAATGTGTTCGATGGTGGCGAGATTCCAGGTCGTGGTGATTGGCTTGTCTGCGGTGGCAGGGTGGGGGTGGTGTCCGGTCTGTTCGCTGAAGTTGTCATAGAGAGCCTGGATCTTCAGATGGAAGTAGGAGCTGAGCTTGTCGCAGAGCTCCTGGGAAGGTATGACGTCCGTGGCTTCGCTGGGGGGTTTGGTGAACTGCTGTATGACGTTGGTGAACTGCTGTATGACGTTGAACAGTTCCTTGGCATTGGCTGCATTGGTAGGACTGTAGCACTGGAAGCTACAGTATCTACACACCATAATCAAGAGGTGTCAGTGACTGCTTTTACCAGCAAACACTGAGAGGCACAGTACAGATGTGCCATACCCAAGAGTGACCACCACAGTGACCACGCTTACCAGGGATCCAGGAGCACTGACAGCCACAGTACAGACACATGTCTGAGAGTTATCTGTGGTGGCCCTTACCAAGGAGTACTGAAAACCACAGCAGGTACAGATGTCTGAGTTATCACAGCAGGTACAGAAGGCCATACTCCACAAACTCCAGACCATACAAAACACCGCAGCAAGACTCGTCCTTGACATCCCTAGACACGAACACATCACCCAACACCTGCGGAACCTTCACTGGCTCCCCGTTGAGAAGATAATAACATTCAAGATACTAACCCATGCCTACAAATGCCTCTACAACACCAGACCCCAATATCTCAACAATAGAATCTCCTTCCACATCCCCAAGAGGAACCTCCGATCCACCGACCTTGCCCTCGCCGAACCCCCGCACATCCGCAGAACACGAACGGGCGGAAGAACTTTCTCCTACATTGTGGCCGAAACCTGGACAAGCTCCCGATCAACATCCGACACGCCCCCACCCTGCACCTCTTCAAGAAGACCCTCAAGACCTGGCTCTTCGACTGACCGGCGTTGCGCCAAACCCCCTCCCCCCAGCACCTTGAGACCCTCACAGGTGAGTAGCCCCCTGATTGATTTATTGATTGATTGATTGCCGTGATATTACAGACCGTACAGATGACTTAGAACCACAGCACGTACAGATGACTAAGTTATCTCAGTAGATACAGAATGCCAGAGTTATCACCGCATATAAGGATAACTGAGTTATCACACCACATACCGATGAACGAGTTATCACTACACCAGGTACAGATGTCTGGTTTATCAAAGCACATACAGAAGAATGACCCATCACAGTACTTGCAGATGCCCAAGTTATCATTGAGCTCTCATAACTGAGGTCTTAGTGTTGCATGACTTAAATGTGCCAGGGCATAAGTGTACCAGAATCTGTGTGTGCCAGGATTTTAATGTTCCTAGCCTCTCAATAGGACAGTCCTAATGTTATAGTATCTCAGTCTGCCAGAACCCTAATGTTACATTATCTCAGTCTGCCAAAGCCATAATGTTACAGTATGTCAGTCTGCCAGAGCCTTAATGTTATACAATATCAGTCTGCCAGAGCCTTAATGTTACAGTATCTCAGTCTGCCAGACCCTTGATGTTAGTATCTCAATCTAACAGAGCCTTAATGTTACAGTATGTCAGTCTGCCAGAATCTTAATGTTACAGTATCTCAGTCAGCCAAAGCCTTAATGTTACAGTATGTCAGTCTACCAGAGACTGAGTGCTACAGTATCTCAGTCTGCCGGAGACTGAGTGCTACAGTATCTCAGTCTACCAGAGACTGAGTGCTACAGTATCTTAGTCTACCAGAGACTGAGTGCCACAGTATCTCAGTCTACCGGAGACTGAGTGCTACAGTATCTCAGTCTACCGGAGACTGAGTGCTACAGTATCTTAGTCTACCAGAGACTGAGTGCTACAGTATCTCAGTCTACCGGAGACTGAGTGCTACAGTATCTCAGTCTACCAGAGACTGAGTGCTACAGTATCTTAGTCTACCGGAGACTGAGTGCTACAGTATCTCAGTCTGCCGGAGCCTGAGTGCTACAGTATCTTAGTCTACCAGAGACTGAGTGCTACAGTATCTCAGTCTACCAGAGACTGAGTGCTACAGTATCTCAGTCTACCAGAGACTGAGTGCTACAGTATCTCAGTCTGCCGGAGCCTGAGTGGTATAGTATCTTAGTCTACCAGAGACTGAGTGCTACAGTATCTCAGTCTGCCGGAGCCTAACATGCCACGGCTTTGGTTTGTTGTGGCTCTGTAGTGCCAAGTCATGTGTGCCGGGTCTTCGGTGAGCGAGGATCTCGGTGTGATGCCATCTGTGAATGCTGGAGACATAGAGTGCCAATGTCTCTGCATCACAGTTACTGAGTGCCAAGGCCTTGGCATGAAATCATCCTGATGAGCCATAGAAATGGTGCCAGGGACTCAGTGTGCCAGGACCTCAATATACCAGGGTTTATGTGAGTCACACTCTCAGTTTCTAGGCCCCCAGTGTGCCTCATACAGTGGTGTCATGGCTTAACGTGACTGGGCTGCAGCATGCCTGTTCTTAGGGTGTCATAACCTTAGTGTTACACAATCTCAGTGTGCCTGGGCATCAGTGTGCCTGTTCTTAGGGAGTCATAGGCTCAGTGTTCGACACTCTCAGTGAGCCTGGGCCGCAGCTCCCAGAGGTCAGGGTGCCAAGGCCCAGTTTGATAGTATGTGTATGAATGTCCCAAGATTGTAGGGTGTTCAGCCCTCAGTGTGCCTAAATCTCAACTTCCTAGTGCCACAGCGTGGCGGGACCTCCGAGTGCCCAGTCCTAGTAGCCAAAGTTCGCCCTTCCATGCACACACTGCTGCGCCTCTCCCCTGCTGTCCTCGCCAGGGCTCTCACCTCCTTCTCCCACAGGCCTCACAGCGCACGTGCACTTTTCATGTGAGTTCACATCTGACTCTCATATTCACATCCCACCTGTTCACACTTATACATGTTCACACAGCACCGGCATGCTCTCCTAGCCTGCGTTCACAGAGCAGCTGTGTTACCTGCTGTCCCCAAGGATGTCTGTATGCATGTCTTTCTTACCTGCACCCCGCACATGTGTGCCTGCAGTGCTCTGGTGTGTGCTTCACCTACTGCCCTCACACGTGTGTTCCTCGCAGCTGCTCTACGCATGGATCATCAGAGTGCCCTTGTGCACTGCTCCTCTCACAACTGCGCCACAGATCACACGTGTTGATGCCTTGCCTGCTCACCCCGCACATCTGCTCACAGTGCTCTTGTGTGTGCCTGATTCCCGCAGGGGTGTGCTCGCGTATCACCTGTTTCCTGCTTAGGTGTACTGACTGCGCTCTCGTGCATGTTATATCAGCCCCTCGTACAGGTGTGTTTTAAGAGTTTTCGTCCCACTTGACCCAGACACATTCACTCAATGATCTGAGGTGTGTCTCACCTGCTCCCACACACAGCTGCTTTTACAGACCATGTGGGTGAATGTCCCACCTGTTGCCCACACACGTATGTTCATCCATCAGTGTGCCAGTCGCTCTTCCTCCCACACGTGTGCTCGCAGTGATATGACCTAAGGGGCAGATTAACGAGTTCTGGCGCATCTCTGCTAATCAGCAGAGATGCGCCAGAAGAGTTGTGACGCATCTGCCCACCCGTGCGCCACCACTGATGCGCAGCATTTATAAAGGCGGAAATTCGGCGCATAGCTGGAGTTGCATCGCGCTTGGTGCCCTATCTGTAACATGCTGCGTCAATCCTAATGCCTGCAGGCACAGGGTTTTGACGCAGCATTGGCCCTAAAAGTGACTGAGTGAAATCTTGTAGATTTCACTCAGCCACTTTTAGAAGGCGTTCCTGCACTGGAACACCCCCCTGCCCCAGAACGTCTACATGTGGCGCAGGGCTTTACAACGTGACGCATCTCTCAGATGCGTCACGTTGTAAATACCCTGCAGCATGGTGCTGGTTTGCGCCTCCGCTGCGTAACAAAAGTGACGCAACGGCGGCGTGAAAGAGGCGAAAGGGGCTTGTAAATCTGCCCCATAGAATCCATTTCCCCTGCGCAGTTGTGCTCACAGTGCATCCATTCCCTTGTTAGGCACGCTGCCGGAACACTGAGGTGAACGCCTCGTTTGCTTCACGTGTGACATGCTCACCTGCTTCCCGCTGAATTGTGCTCGAGGCGATCTCTACATGTCACCTGATATCCCTGTACAGTTGTGCTGAGATAGCATTGCGCATTTTCTCTCTTGCACCCCGCCCTGTGTGCCTTCCACACTGGTGAACTCGTAAAGCACGTTTGAAATTCTCACCAACCTCCCGCACAATTGTGTTCAGAGTGCACCCGGGGGTTACCTCTTCTCTGATTCCAACATTGGTGTGTTCACAGATCACTAGTGCGTCTGTTTTACTTCGCGCCCTTTATAAATGTGTCCTGTGTGAATTTCTCGCTAGCTCCATGCACAGGCATGTGCACAGTGCAGTTGTGTGACTGTCTCACGAGCTTCATGCACAGGTGCACTCTGTGCACTTGTGTGAATATCTCTCGAGCTCCATGCACAGGTATGTACACAGTGCAGTTGTGTGACTGTCTCACGAGCTCCATGCAAAGGTATGTGCACAGTGCACCTGTGTGAAAGTCTCACTAGCTCCCTGCACAGGTATGTGCACAGTGCACCTGTGTGAAAGTCTCACTAGCTCCCTGCACAGATGTGTGCACAGTGCACCTACGTGTGAATGTTTCACTAGCTCCCTGCACAGGTATGTACACAGTGCACTTGTGTGACTGTCTCACGAGCTCCATGCACAGGTGCACTCTGTGCACCTGCGTGTGAATGTCTCACTAGCTCCCTGCACAGGTACAGTGCACGTGTGTGAATGTCTCACGAGCTCCATGCATTGGTATGTACACAGTGCACTTGTGTGAATGTGTCATGAGCTCCATGCACAGGTGCACTCTATGCACTTGCGTGAATGTCTCACGAGCTCCCTGTACAGGTGCACTCTGTGCACCTGCTTGTATGTCTCGCTAGCTTCCTGCACAGGTATGTACACAGTGCACTTGCGTGAATGTGTCACGAACTCCATGCAAAGGTGCACTCTGTGCACTTGTGAGAATGTCTCGCCTGCCTCCAACGCAGGTGTGTTCACAGAGTAACCGCTCTCCGCACTGGTGTGCACACAGATGAAATATGTCGCTATAATACCTGCTCTTGTTTTGACTCTCACTTTTAATTGCAGAGTCACTCGCGCCTAATATAGTTTCTATCTTTAAGAGATTCGTAAAACAGTCATCACATTCCCAAGATTCCTACCACCCATGTCCCCTATTCAGTTCTCCCCCCTCACCTTACTGTCACTGTCCTGTTCCCCGCCACTGTTCTTTGGACAATATTATCACTACCATGTTCACTGTTAATGTTATCACAACCATGGTCACTATTGATGTTATCACAACCATGTTCACCATTGATGTTATCACAACAATGTTCACTATTGATGTTATCACAACCATGTTCACCATTGATGTTATCACAACAATGTTCACCATTGATGTTGTCACAACCATGTTCACCATTGATGTTATCACAACAATGTTCACCATTGATGTTATCACAACCATGTTCACTATGGCGCTCCCTTGATATTATCTCGGCTGTGTCCCCTACCCTACCCTTGCCTTGCTGATTGTTATCATTAAAGCCATGTACCGTCTTCTGGCTCTGTTGGTTGTAGTTATCACTGCCACGTCCCCATCTCTTATACTTCTGATTGTTATTATTAAAGCCATATCACCTCTTCTAGCTCTGTTGATTGTCGTTCCCTCTCCTTGCTCTGTTGGTTGTTGTTTTATCACTTCCATGTTCCATCTGCTTGCTCTGTTAGTTGTTATGGTCACATTATTTCATGTCCTATGTTCTGTTTCCTTCTGGTTATTATCAGCCATGTCCCCGGTTCTTGATCTCTGTCGGTTTTTAGTGCCATTGATATGTGCCCTGTTTTTACTTAGTTGGTTGTTGTTTTCACTGTCCTGCCCTTAGTTCCAGTGCTTGAAGTTTTTATTATCACCACCTTGTATTCTTGCTCTTAGACTGTTGTCATTACAATGATCAAGTCCTCGGTTTTTCTCTTTCATTTATTATCACTGACACATTATCTCTCTAATGATCCTTGATCTACCATCTGCTATTATCGCTGGCCTCTCAGTAGTGATTTATCTCTCTTGGTTGTTATCATCTCTACCATGATCTGAGTTCTTATCTACTTTAAGTTGCAGTTATCACAGCCATGTGACCTTTTCTTGTTTTTAGATATTAGAGCACCACTGCTCTGTCTTCTGTTCTTGTTAGTTTCCATTTGTTATACACACAGTCACTCTGCTTTCATTTGTTGATATTGCTGGCCTTTCATGTGTCCTTTCTCTCTGTTGGTTATTATCACTGCCAGATTCTCAGTTCTGGTCAGGTCAGTAGTCGTTATCACTGCCTTGTAACCTTTTCTTGAGTTATTAGATGCTAGTACCGCTGTCATGTCTTCTGTTCTTGTTAAATTTCACTTGTCACTATCACGATTATGAACACGTGTCTGTCATTTGTTATATTGCTGACCACATGCTTGTTCTTTGCTGGCTGAAGTTATCCCTGCTGCATAATCTTTGCTAATATTGTTAGCTGCTATTATCACTGTCATAACTCATGCTCCTTTTATATCTTTTTTAGGTCGAGCCTGGGCAGCCATGCTGCATTGGAGTATGGACTTGAAGCTCCGCCGACTCTCCGCCCTTATTTGTCATTGGCTTGTGTCACTGTCCTTCATAAATGATGGCTTCTGATTCGTCATTAGGTTTGTTAGTCTCTCCTTAGTACTGCCTTGTCTTCATTTGTAACCTCCTATGAGGACGGGCCCTTTTACTTCAGTTATTACACGGTACATCTTCCTTAGTCTGTAAGCACTATTTTCTTTAATGAATTTATCTTACTGCAGGAGGGTCTTTTATGCACAGTTGTGACCACCAGCTTGTATAATTAACTCATAACAAACGGGCAGCTCTTCAGGAGCCGTGGGAAACAGAAGGGGACAATTCTGCGATGCCTTTAGGGAGGTCAAAGGTGCTTGATGTAAATTCCGCTAGATCTGGTGAGTTTATTTTCTGAACGAACATCTATGTTAAACATCAATATATTTTAGGTTTGCTCCTCCGCTCACATGCTAAAAACCATGACTGCAATAAAGGGTTCTTACCCTCTTTTTTCAATTTGTTCCTCTGTGAAATGGATCCAAAAAAGAAAGAAACTCTCTGGCTGCAAATGTGTCTTTGGACACACTCTCCCGCAACCGCAAGTGTGTACCCGACTGGAAGGTATTGGAGCGCTTGACTAAGCAGTTCTCCAGTTCCAAAGTGGCAGCTTGCTGCGCTTTGCTCCTCGGCTCAGGTTACGTGTAAATGGTGTGCTTTCACCCCAAACTTAATGTTGTTCTTGCTCATTTGCTTTTTTTCCCCCATTTGCTCCCCATACCCTCCATGCCCCTTCCCCACCTCGCTATCATTTTTGCTTCCCCACCCCACCTGTGTTCCTTCTGCCACCTTCTTTTTGCAACTCCCCCCACACACACATTTATAAACAAGCATTTGGAATACAATAAGTCTAGCATTTGTGAGAGTTTAAGCTATTGACATATACAACAATGCCTTTTATTTATGTTTTACAAACCAAAACATAAATAAAAGGCATTGTTATTTACAATGCAAATAGCTCAAACTCGCGTGAATGCAAGACCTATTGTATTGCAGATGCTTGTTTTATTATCACAGTCCTGTCCTCTGTTCTGGTTTTCTAGTGATTGTTAATTATATCTAGAAGGTGTCCTCTCTCAGTTGTTTCAACCTCTGTCTCCGCCTCATCAAGAGGTGGCCGCAGAATGCAGATCTGAGACCAGTTCTCACATCAGACTGAGATCTGAGCACTTCACCTCTTTGCCCTCTTTACCCCACATGTGTGGTGCAGCCCAGGTGACAGCAGTGCTTTATAAAACTCCCTAATAAATAGGTCCATTAATACATTTTACAGCTGACTGAAGAATAGAGGTAGATTTCTTGGATATTACTAGCAAAGCCACCCAACAACATTTGTTCGCCTCTCGAAGGTGGTGCAGAAGCCGATGTAGAGTGGTTTGCTGTTAGACATGTGCAAGTGCTGGCAGTTGGTGCCCAATCGATCACCTACATGAGACTGACGTTTCAGATTAGATTTTTTGGTTCAACGCAACATATATTCATATTACTAAGCAATACATCGTAGTCATTCAAAAAGTCTCCTTTTTATTTAATCATATATATATATATATTTTTGAGTTTTATATAGCATGAACTAGACCCGAAGATATCAGGTACCAGAGCACTTTACATGAGCACCAGTTTCGTTACAGAAGGACACATTCATTTTGTTAGGCACAGGGAGATTAAGGCCTAGATGTATCAAGCCTTTTGCGATTCGTTAAGGCCGAAATTCGCAGAATTTCGGCCTTAACGAATCGCAAATGGACATTTTGCATCTTTTGGAATGTATGTGAAATTAGCAAAATAAGGAATCGCAAAAAATTGTGATTCCTTATTTTTCTTAAGCATTTAAGGAATCGCAATTTTGCGATTCCTTAAATGCCATGTATGAAGCTTTTTTAAATTGCGAATTCTGGTTAAGGAATCGCAAATTAACACCAACTTGAGGTTCGTGTTAATTTGCTAAATCCTTTCAAAAACCAAAATTTGGCAATTTTGAGGGTGGCATGTGACACACATACATGCCCATTGGGCATGTATGTGCGCCATATGCACACACCTGTAAGTTTCAGGGGTGCAGCAGGGTGTCCATGAGACACCCCTGCACCCTTGAAATAATTCTCAAATTGCGATTAGCAAATTGCGAATTCGCAATTTGAGAATTACTTCACAATCATTCCTATGGGCCTCCTGGCCCATAGGAATGCATGGGAAATTATTCCTTATTTGCGAATTCGCAAAATGCGAATTCGCAAATAAAGAATAATAAGGAATCGCAAAAACCCCCCGATTTTTTACATACATTCCATTTTGCGAATTCTAAATAGCGATTCGCTGAAAATCGCTATTTAAGATTCGCAAAATGGAATCTTGATACATCTAGGCCTAAGTGATTTGCCCAGAATCGCAGGGTGTTGAGCGTCGTTGCCGAGACTCGAACCTGGTTCCCCAGCTTCGACGTCGAGGGAAACATCATTTACTCCGAAGGCATCACCACGCATAACGTTTACCACGCTACACTTACCACGTAAACGTTTTTTCAACGCGGGTGCCTTCCACGACCGTCTTTACCACGCAAGTACGTTCTGCGTGGGTTGAAGAGAGACGTGGTATTCCTTCCGGTCGTTCTGCGTGGGCTTGGGGGGGGGCTGGGGGGGGGGGTCGGGGGGGCTCGGGGGGGCTGGGGGGGTCTCCCCCCCAAAAATAACAAGCGGTTTACATAAATAAAAAAAACTCACATTATTTTTGTAGTATAAGGAAAAAGCCTCCCTCAAAGACGTGCCGTGTACGTCACAATAACAGTCCTTTTTTTATTTTGGTAGACGTGTGTTGACGTTTGTTTCCATGGTGGATGGAGGCTGCTGGTGAAAGACGTGCAGGTAAGACGTTTTTTACGCGTGGTATAGTCCTTCGTTGTAAATACCAGCGTGGTAAAGCCACTTGCGATGTAAAATTCGCGTGGTAAAGCCATGCATAGTAATTGTAAGCGTGGTATAATCATATATTCCGACGTCGACCGCTGCAGCCGTAAGGCTACACCCTCTCCCAATTATATGTGGATCACGTGAAAATGTGGAATGAATCAGCCTGGGCCACTGAAACTACCCTCAAGCTCAATACAACTTGTTGAGAGAAGACACGCCTACAGCCTTCCTAGAAGGGCTCAATCGATGGCAGCGGGGTAGGTGGGTTGCCAGTGCCTGGGGCAAGGCAAGTATCCTTCCACTTCTCTTTTAAAATTTAGTGCCCCTAAGAATGCCCTTAAGAATTTTTCGCCCAAGACAACCACTCCTGTGGCCCCGCCCACGATACGCCACTGATCAATGGTGTCATTTGCCACTCTACGGTTCTTTGCGTTGCCTCCGCTAATGTACGCGTCCCTAAAATGAGGCCTTTGCAAGTCTGCACAACAATATAAATGCAAGTGTCAGCCTTCAAACAGAGCAGGAGATATATCGATTTTGAGCGCTTGCTTTTTCTATACCCACCCTCCAACTTACCCTCCAATTTTATACTCACCTTCCATTTTAGAGCACCTCATACCTACGAAATCTACTTTTTAATCCGGATATTGAAAATCAGGGTCAGAATATTTCACTGGGATGTGGAGACCCCTTGTAAAATCCCAGCAGAAAAAGGGTGCCCAGTGGCTAGCGAAGAACTAGCACTACATACTTCTACCGTGGCCACTAGTTTGGTGCCTTTTGGGGATCACTGAAACACAGGGGTGTCTGGCAAAGATCTAGGACCGCTGGGTTCCATGGGATGCTTTCAGGATATCCTGATGCGATGCATGTCCATACAATAAATCTAAAGGAGCTTCATACACCTAGTCCCGTGGTTCCCAAACGGTGCGCCGCGGCACCCCGGTGCACCGCACTGAGGGGCCTGGGGCACCGCGCACGATTTGGGAACCTACGGGGGAGTTAGAAATGCCCCCCTTCATCATCCTGTATGATGGTTTGGGCCATGAGCGGCGTGCGAACATACACGTCGTACGTGCTTTCCGAAGGTATAGTCTACGCCATTACTGGCATAGGGCCATACCTGTTGTGAGCAGCATTTGAGCCTCATCTCTGCTGCCTGCCCGCCGTCCCTCGTGAGGACCCTCTGCTCAACTCTAGGAAATTGGTAAGTGAAGTCCGCCGCCGTTATTGAACAAAAATGCACATAAAAAGTGACCTGTGAGGGTAAATTATAGTCCAGTTCTCATAGCTGCCATGGTTTCAGATTGCATTGTGTTACAAATTCATAATTTTGCAGGCACTCGTGATTTATTAAACTAAAATGCACAAAAGTGACTTGTGAGGGTAAATTATAGTCCGGTTCTCATAGCTGCCATGGTTTCCGATTGCCTTGTGTGACATATTCATAATTTTGCAGGCACTCTTGGTCGGCGTACATCCCGCCCACCGGTAAAAAAATGGTGGGGAGCCACGGCCAACTGCCGATTAGGTCAAGGGAGCCACAGGTCAAAAACGTTTGGGAACCATTGATCCTAGTCAGTGTTATCCTGATCTGTGGCCTGGGTCACCGGTCACATCTGCAACACCACAACAGATGTTATTGAGTTTATGTTTTCTCGGTTTCTGGGCTGTAGGGTCATATTTATACTAGTATAAATCACTCTTCAGCTGCTTGATACATTGTCAGGTATATTTAATTATTTCCTTTATGAAACACAGTGATTTTAGAGAGACGTGATAGGTGCTCATAACTTCTTCGTGGCCATTATTTTATCTTGTTCATAACATATACTTATATTTTTTTCAAGTTCCTTCCGGTAAAGGCTCATGGGGAATGTTTTCTAAGATTCCTAGAAACTAACGGACATCTAGCCCGCAAGAACATTGAAAGGCGAGGCTATGTCATTATAAGATTATCTTTTCAGAGAAATATCTTTGCAGAAAAAAACCACCACATAGAAAAGTTAGGACAGAAAATATGTTTAAACGACAATAAACAGCATGGAGGTTTCAATAAAAATATGCATTTCATATTAGACGCACTTCTGAAACAAAACCAATACACCAGATTATCTTGTAGGATGTGGTTATTAATGTTAAAACTGACCCTAATCCCAGCCCGAACACCAACCCTTAAAGTAAACCATGTCTCGTTCCTCTGTAGCACATTTAAACCCTTTATTTAGATTTTTATTTTGATAATTTCAGCAGCAATTTAAAATGCATGTTTGGAACAATTTTCCTCTATGGTAGCGTCTATTGAAAGCTATGCTCGTGTTCCTATTTTGCTGTAATAACAAAGGCCAGGATGTACTACGGTATTTTGCAGCCCTAACCCCTGCTATTCACAAAATCACAGTGCCTGAGAATGCAAAATGTTTTTTCTTACAATGTATTAACCCTTCTGGATTTCGTGTCAGCATTTCCGAATCGCAGCAGGGGTCTTATGCTTCATCCCTAATGACAATTAAGAGGCAGAATAAAGGGCGTCTCCCTGCAAACTGAGACATGCAATGACACGTATCAGACGTATCCGTGGTTTGTGACCTCAGTTCTGGTCGCTCACCACTAAAAGGATACTGACGCCTCAGGCACAGAGGGAAGCTGCCCCAATGGGACAGTGAACAGTGTGTCGGACGC
This sequence comes from Lissotriton helveticus, assembly GCF_964261635.1. Lineage (NCBI taxonomy): Eukaryota > Metazoa > Chordata > Amphibia > Caudata > Salamandridae > Lissotriton > Lissotriton helveticus. The sequence continues at coordinate 162,940,033 of NC_136061.1, read as the reverse complement.
CTGGGGCAGCCGGCAGGGGAGACAGCCATTACAACACGGGCTTTACACCGCGCTACCATTACGACGCAGCCATCACAACGCAATACGTTACAACGACTTGTGCTGGATGGCACTATATACTAAGGAATAGTATGATTTACTATTCCATCACCTTCCCTACTGTTACGTAGGCTGGAGTTGGAATAGTAAATCATACTATTCCTAAATCCAGCGCCTACAGCGCAAGTCGTTGTAACGACTTGCTTTGTGATGGATGCGTTGTAATGGTAGCACGGTGTAAAGCCCGCGTTGTCATGACATACATCCGCGGGTAGGCCTGGCAGTGCTCCACAAGACCAACCACTGCCTGCAGCCCTGGTTCTCATCCCAAATGGGACACATATTTTACAGAAGCACCGGTTCCTGTAGGGAGCACGGGCTGCTTAAAAACAAACCAAGCATCCCTTGTGGAATTCCAGAAGCTGGGATAGAGGTCTGTTCTTCCTTGCAGGCCACCATCCATGTGTTAGTAGCCAAGGACAGGAAGTCATAAATGGCTCATTAACATTGATACGGCAAGTCCTGCGCCTCGACATTTTAGGACAAAAGTAGCAACACAGACAGCTTGCAAGAAGTTGGTGCACAATGTGCACTCACTATCCGTGGCCTGCCCTTATCCCTTACAAAATACCTTTAGCAAGGTTTTTGTATCCATTGCTAACAAGTAATTTGCTTAGAGTCCAAACACCACCTCTTTATCCCTCCAGGACTCTAAGAGCACTCTCCATTCGTGCAAGTAACACGAAATATTGAATTATACGAAGAAGCACAGAGACAGAATAAAACGCGTCACCCTATCTCTAGAAAAAAAAAATGCAAGACCTGTTGCATTGCAAATGCTTGTTAGAAAAAAGGTTTTTAAATCCCCAATAGAATTATATGGTTACTTATTTGAATGTTTACTCCATTTACTTTAATCAAACTAATCCAGTCTGCCACCTGCAGTTATAAATATCCAAACTCACTACGTGGAGAGAGTGACAGCATGGATTATATGCCTGCTGTTGGAACTTTTTGGGGGGACTGAAAAAACGCAGACAAATTTTAACAATGAAGCTTTCTTCTATTTCTATTGGACGTTTAAAAGTTGCTCTAGATAGGCAGGGTTTAATACTCCACGTCACCCTAATAGGACTTTATGTGGATGACATGGGGTCTGCACCGTACTGGGGTTCTCCCCTTGCAAGTGAACCATTTAAGTCTGAGTAAAAACATAAGAGGCGCAATATTTAGCCGCACTTCGAAGAGAGAGTAGAGCTGTGCGTTCTCTTATAGAGAGTGTGCCAGGTGAAACACCGAGGGATTATTAACACCTGATAGTTAATGTCAAATGGAGATGGTAGGAAATGAAAGATGGACAGACAGGTGAGGCAAAGAGAGAGTAAATGAAAAATCAATGTCAGCCTTAGAAATGGAACACATACAATTAATATGACGGCGAAAAGAGAAGAGAAGTGAGGCAAATTAGAGGCAGAGAAAATGAGAAACAGAAAAATAAGAAAGTAGAACTAGTAGCAATTATTCATAGGATAGCTCGAGATCAAGGCATGGATTGGAGAACCAGTGGGTTGGAAGAAGTTGGGGGTGATAGCTTCCTGCCAGTAATGTCAACATGTACACACAATAACACATATCTTCTGATTATTTCCTTTATAACTAAAAGTGCAAGGCGGCTTGATGGCTTAATCAGTCAAGTGCTCGTTATTGACATCGGGGGTAAACTGGAAGTTACAAGCTCAAATGATGGCAGGGCCAACTAGCCTTTCTTTTTCACCAGGCCGACAATTTAAATACAATAAAAGTGAGAACAGTGCCCTTTGCAGACCGATGAATCATGATATCAAATGCCCTCTCCATGTGATATAAACATGTAGTTCCTGCGCTGCTGACATCTACAATAATCTGAAGGACTATTCGAATCCCAAGAGGACAGATTCGGTTCTCCATCCTTGTGAGTAAACTGAACACCACTGAATTTAGGAATTGAAACGTCTTCTATTTACAGAGCTTGGAAACGCAAATAAGTAATTGTTTTATGAAACAAGATCTTTATTCCTGCTTATCAGATTTCTCTGCGGTTGTCCGTTCCGTTTTTCTTGAATGAGCTTTATTCTGATTTCATGTTTAACCTAAAACTATTCCTTACACTGAAGCAGGTCACATTCTACACTATCACTTTGCCAACAGTGTGTTTTCTTAAAAATACATGCAGCCCATATACCATATTCCTGGCTTTACGTTACCCTCAACTTATTCTCCAAAGGCAATCTTGAACAAGCACAGCCAAAGCGGACGCGCGGCACATCTCCTGTCCCGGCAGGCACGCATTGTGTTGAAAGTGCTGCCTCGCATGGTGGGAGCGTGTGAGGGAGAAGAGACGCCATGCGGGCGCACGTCGCCTGTCCGTGCGCGCACATGGTTTGCCTCTGTTCAATCACCAAAGCCACAACAATAGAGGCTCACCAAGCGAAGCAGCTGATGCGCTGCATTTGCTAGGCGAGACCTAAAATTGAGACACCAACAACAGAGAAATAACCTCATCCAACCTACAAATACCTTCACTTATTAAACAACCACATTATCTGAACTTCTGCACCTTCCCAGGTCTAATAAATATTTATGAGTTATCTACGTCACACCTTCTGATTGTTGTGAAATAGAAACAAATTACAGGGGGTGAGTTTAGGGCTTAGATGAGACCCAACGCAAAGCAAGCCCAGAGGACAGGACCATTGTAACATACAGCAGTTCCAGGAAATATTATGTGGCAATAGTCAGACAGAACAAGAACAGGTCGGATGAGCACGAAAACAATAAATCACAGACAGGGTTCAGCACAGTGAAAATAACAACCATTCAGGAACAAGGGCAGAAGACATGGCTGTCATTATAACAACTAACAACCAGAGAACCTTTTACAAGACACTGATAACTGCAACCGACAAACAGCAAGAAATAGAGACATAGCCATGAAAATAACAATTAACTGAGAGCAAGAACAGAGATGTGATAGTAACCCAGAAACAGGCTACAACGCACTAGTAAGTACAACCAACACACAATAAGAAATAGTAATACATCCATGAAAATAGCAAAACAGAGGGCAGGGAAGTGGGTCAAAGGCAGTAGTCACTATGACCTTCAGAAAGGGATGCACTAATAAAACATTCTATTGATTAGCACTGCAAACTCAGCCTTGAAGAAATACACCTACAGAGGACACATTGGCAGCTGCTTTCCAATGAGGCAGACACAGAGTGAGACAGAAGTTAGTTATGATCATGGTATAAAATGGCAGCTGAATACAAAATGGCGCAGCAAATGCTAACTTAAATCATACAGTGCATGGATAATTCGGAAATAGCAGTTTTCTAGTCCAACACTCCCATCACGAGAAGCAGCATTACCTGCAGCAAAGGGTGGAGAGGGGAAACTAACACAAATGGTATAGCCACACAGGTGCTCTATGAATACACGTGTGTGTGCAACAGGTAAGACACAGAGGTGCTTTGGGGTCCCACTTGTGTATGCAACAGGTGAGATGCGTGAGTGGTCTGGGAGCACACTTGTGCACGCAACAGGTGAAGCGCAACAGTGGTCTGGGAGCACACTTCTGCACGCAACAGGTGAAGCGCAACAGTGGTCTGGGAGCACACTTCTGCACGCAACAGGTGAAGCGCAACAGTGGTCTGGGAGCACACTTCTGCACGCAACAGGTGAAGCGCAACAGTTGACTGGGAGCACACTTCTGCAAGCAACAGGTGAAGCGCAACAGTGGACTGGGAGCACACTTCTGCAAGCAACAGGTGAAGCGCAACAGTGGTCTGGGAGCACACTTCTGCAAGCAACAGATGAGATGCAGAGGTGCTCTGGGAGCACACTTGTGCACGCAGCAGGTGAGAAACAGATGTGGTCTGTGAGCACACTTGTGGATGCAACAGGTGAGGTGCAAAGGTGATCTGGGAGCACACTTGTGCACGCAGCAGGTGAGAAGCAGAGGTGGTCTGTGAGCACACTTGTGGATGCAACAGGTGAGGTGCAAAGGTGATCTGGGAGCACACTTGTGCACGCAGCAGGTGAGAAACAGATGTGGTCTGTGAGCACACTTGTGGATGCAACAGGTGAGGTGCAAAGGTGATCTGGGAGCACACTTGTGCACGCAGCAGGTGAGAAACAGATGTGTTTTGGGAGCGCACTTGTGGATGCAACAGGTGAGGTGCAAAGGTGATCTGGGAGCACACTTGTACACGCAACAGGTGAGATGCAGAGGTGGTCTGGGAGCACAATTGTGCATGCAACAGGTCAGACTCAGAAGTGATCTGGGAGCACAATTGTGCACGCAACAGGTGAGGCGCAAAGGTGGTTTGGGAGCACACTTGTGCACGCAACAGAAGAGTCACTGGTGTTCTGGAAGCACACTTGTGCACTAAAAAGGTGAGAGGCATCGGTGGCCTGGGAGCACATTTGTGCATGCAACAGGTGAGATGCATGAGTGGTCTGGGAGCACACTTGTGCATGCAACAGGTAAGGCGAAAAGGTGGTCTGGAAACACACTTGTGCACTAAATAGGTGAGACGCATGGGTCGTCTGGGAGCACAATAGTGCATGCAAAATGTGAGACACAGGAGTGTTCGTGGAGCACAATTATGCACGCAACAGGTGAGACACAGGTGTTCTCGGAGCACACTTGTGCATGCAATGGTGAGATGCATGAGTGGTCTGGGAGCACACTTGTGCACACAACATGGGAGGCGCAAAGGTGGTCTGGGAGCACACTTCTGCACGCAACAGGTGAAACGCAACAGTGGCCTGGGCACGCAACAAGTGAGACACAGAGGTGCTCAGGGAGCACACTTGTGCACACAACAGGTGAAACGCAACAGTGGCCTGGGCACGCAACAAGTGAGACACAGAGGTGCTCAGGGAGCACACTTGTGCACACAACAGGTGAGACGCAGAGGTGGTCTGGAGCACATTTGTGCACGCAACAGATGAGTCACAGAGGTGCTCTGGGAGCACTCTTGTGCACGCAGCAGGTGAGACACAGATGTGCTCTGGGAGCACTCTTGTGCACGCAGCAGGTGAGGCACACATACCGGGTTGCTCTGTATTCACACACGTGTGAGAAGCAAAAGAGACAAACATATAAGTACGTGATCAAAATACCCAGCACATTTTGTCTGTTCTGTAAACGCAATTAAAAGAGACTATAACAAGTTTGACACCTCTGTTTAAAATTAAAATAGTGTCCCATTTCGGCATTTCTTACCGACCAGACCTCCTGCCTCTCCTCCCAATCCTTTCAGAACCCATTGGCTCTCTGCAGCTACCTCCCTGGTCTTCTCACATTGGTCCAGGGGACAGTGGCGACGAGGATAGGATGTACAGACCTCCTGCCTCTCCTCCCAATCCTTTCAGAACCCATTGGCTCTCTGCAGCTACCTCCCTGGTCTTCTCACATTGGTCCAGGGGACAGTGGCGACGAGGATAGGATGTACAGACCTCCTGCCTCTCCTCCCAATCCTTTCAGAACCCATTGGCTCTCTGCAGCTACCTCCCTGGTCTTCTCACATTGGTCCAGGGGACAGTGGCGACGAGGATAGGATGTACAGACCTCCTGCCTCTCCTCCCAATCCTTTCTGAACCCATTGGCTCTCTGCAGCTACCTCCCTGGTCTTCTCACATTGGTCCAGGGGACAGTGGCGACGAGGACAGGTTGTACAGACCTCCTGCCACTCCTCCCAATCCTTTCTGAACCCATTGGCTCTCTGCAGCTAACTCCCTGGTCTTCTCACATTGGTCCAGGGGACAGTGGCGACGAGGACAGGATGTACAGACCTCCTGCCTCTCCTCCCAATCCTTTCTGAACCCATTGGCTCTCTGCAGCTGCCTCCCTGGTCTTCTCACATTGGTCCAGGGGACAGTGGCGACGAGGATAGGATGTACAGACCTCCTGCCTCTCCTCCCAATCCTTTCAGAACCCATTGGCTCTCTGCAGCTACCTCCCTGGTCTTCTCACATTGGTCCAGGGGACAGTGGCGACGAGGATAGGATGTACAGACCTCCTGCCTCTCCTCCCAATCCTTTCTGAACCCATTGGCTCTCTGCAGCTACCTCCCTGGTCTTCTCACATTGGTCCAGGGGACAGTGGCGACGAGGACAGGTTGTACAGACCTCCTGCCACTCCTCCCAATCCTTTCTGAACCCATTGGCTCTCTGCAGCTAACTCCCTGGTCTTCTCACATTGGTCCAGGGGACAGTGGCGACGAGGACAGGATGTACAGACCTCCTGCCTCTCCTCCCAATCCTTTCTGAACCCATTGGCTCTCTGCAGCTAACTCCCTGGTCTTCTCACAATTGCGGTAAAATCACAACCGGATGCTTTAGAGGCACTTCCTTAGAGGGCAGAGGTGGGGGCTCTGACATGTGTAATGCTTTCATTCGGCTGTACAGAGAAAGCCCGGCCATTTGCTATTCTTGAGCTGACTTAATGGTATTTGCCCAAGGTCGCACTGTGTGTCAGCAATACCGTGGTTAACATAAGAAGTACTACTGAAGGAGCACCGCACGTTGTGTATGCAAGAAACCCCTCAGACTCTCCGCACACAGAGGCCACATAATCTTCCATGCACTGATCAGGGCACAGATTCCCCACTAACAGTGAAGCCAACCTTCAGCACAGCACAGAATGGTAACTGCACATGTGCTAACTTAAGTGTATTTCTATAGCTTATTGCCAGCATCAAAACTTGTCTTTCGCGTTTTTGCTCATGTCTCTCCCTATCTCCCGAGCTGCAGTAAAAACACCAGCTCAGACTTGAAAACCACACACAAAAGGGTGGCTAGGACATGGCTGTGCAATGACCCCATGTATTTTCTTCGCATTTGGGTCATTTTATATCCTCCACCTCCACTCCCCCCTCTCCAACTCCGCCCCAAACACCACCTCCACTCCCCCCTCCCTGCACCTTTATGCCCACCTCCACTCCACCCTCCCTCCCTACACCTCCTCTCCCCCTCCATCCACATCCACTCCCACCTCCACTCCCTCCTCCCTCTACCCCATCTACCTCCACTCCCCTTCACCTTCACTCCCCCTGTCCACCTCCACCTCCAACTCCACCTCCACCTCCATTTCCTCCTCCCCCTGCACCTCCTCTCCCCCTCCCTCCACCTCCACCTCCACTCTCCCACCTTCACTCCCCCCTCACTCCCTCCACCTCTATTCATCCCCTCCCTCCACCTTCACTGCCCCTCCCCTCCCTCCCTGCTCCTTCACTCCCCCTCCTCCCATCCCCTCCCTCCCTGCACCTCCACTCCACTCCTCCCCTCCCCACCCCATCCCTTCCCTCCCTACACCTCCACTCCCCCTCCCCCATTGTCCCCTTTCTTGCATAAACAACAAAACTAGAACACATTTTGGTGTTAATTCTGGGTTTTATTAGGATACTTCAATAGTATATAATGTTTTCTGGGTTATATATAACGTGACAAAGGGTTTTAAAACTTTCTTAATTATAACTTATAACTTTTAAACATGCTGCCCAACATTCACAATGCTCTGCAACACATATTAAAAACGTTAACAAAGCCGATAGCTCTTTCTAAACACTTAGAAGGGCCCAAAGGCGAGACCTATTGGCTATGCCAATGCTTTCGCCCAATCCTTTCTGAACCCATTGTCTCTCTGCAGCTACCTCCTTTGTCTCTTCACATTGTTCCTGGGGACAGTGGCTGTCAATAGCAAGATCCTGCAGATGAGGGCCACAGGCTACCAGCCTAACCCCTGTTGGAATGTGGTGCTTCTCTTATTAGAGGCAGGGCTGAATCTTTTGGTCTTTGTCATCTTTTTTCAGGGGTGGAGACAAGACACAAAACAAGGAGCACATACTTTCTGTCTCACTGGCACTCACACGCACAGGCCGAAGAACTCACACATGCACATAGAATTCCGCACCCCACATCATACATACATACAGTATGTTCAACAGCATAGGGTTTGGTAGGGCCCAGTCCTGTTAGTGTGATGCATAGCCTAGAATCTCCTAAGCAGTGGGCCACCTGGCACTATGAAGACCAGGCTCTGATGCATATTTCTGCTGTGGCCCAGCACAGGGACTCAGCAGCCAGAGAGAAGCACAGACAGGCTTTGCCCTGACAGCCCGTTCATTATAATCCTCTCCCACAATTCCTGCACCTGACCCTGCTCCAGCAGTCCAAGACCATTAAAGAAAGTATGGGACGTGATGCTTTGCACAATGTGGGCGGGGCGAGTAAGCATGGGGTGGGGTCAAAGGCGTGGCTAAAAAAACAAAATATTCTGTAACTTTTTGGGGTCTTTCGCCTTCATGTATGTACATATAAAATAGCACACTCCTTAAATGCTAAACAAATGCAAATTAAGTTAATCAGTGGGAAACACACTGGTAGCCTTTGAAACCTCTATTAGAGGTCTGTGTCTGTAACCAGAGAGCCACAGAATTGAATCCTGCTTGGAGCAGAGGAGTGTGTGTGGGGGAGAGGGGTAACACAGGCCCCAGCAGCCCCAGTACGTCCTGTGTCACCGGCCTTTAAAAAGCACACACCTCACAGCTCAGCTGGTAACTCCTCTCCAATACCACTCAAACACAATACATCTGTGTCATCAGGTAGTGTAAAGTGATTCCATTAATAAAGCTAATGCCGGCATTGGAGCTCCCTTTTTAGGTCGAGCCTGGGCAGCACATTCGCTGCTCTTCGAGACATGCTGTATTAGAGTATGCACTTGAAGCTCCACCCACTCTCCGCCCATATTTTTCATTAGCTTATGTCATTGTCCTTTCTTAATGCTGGCTTCTGATTCATTAATAGGCTTGTTAGTCCCTCCTTAGTACTGCCTTGTTTTCATTTATAACTGCCCGTGAGGACTGGCCCTTTTACTTCTGTGGTTACACAGTATGTCTTATTTAGTCTGTAAGCACTATCTTCTTTAGCGAGTTTCTCCTACTTCAGGCACGACATGCAAGCATTCAGCATGCATGAAGCACTTTCACTTTCCAAACAGCCATGGACAATGGCAGACGGTTCTTTTAAATGAAATAGGACTTGCATTTTCATGAAGCACTTTCACTTTCCAAACAGCCAGGGACAATGGCAGACGGTTCTTTTAAATGAAATAGGTCTTGCATTTACAAGAGTTTGAGCTATTGGCATTGCAAATGGCAATGCATTTTATGCATCTGTTAACAGTGGCGTCACTAGGGGAATGCGGGGGTGCGGACCGCACCGGGTGACACCATCACATGGGGTGACATCAAAATGCAAAACCTGCCGTGAACAGTGAAACGCCCCCGCGCGCGGGAATTTTCGAGAGTGAGGTGGGTTTGTCTGCTTTCTCAATATGACAGCACCGTGTGAACTAGTGTAGTGTCACAAGAAAGTGCGTTCTCGGTGTGCAGGCCGCACCCAGTGAGCCTAGAGTGGGTATGAAGCGCATTGCCCACCTGTAGACCTCAGGAAGTGGGTGAGCACCGTGTGAGAACGGCAGGGTTGTTTCCTCTCAATTAAGAACCAAACTCAGTGAGTGAGTTCAGTGGAATCAGGGCAGATCTCCCCAATAAGAGTGCTCACGGGGCTGGGGCAGTGTGAGCAGAAAGTGCATAACCCGCATCCAGCGAAGCCAATGCAATCTTAATCTATAAACCATGCTCGGCGAGTCCGTTTTATAGAAGGTAATCTCGCGCTCTAGAGAGTGTAGTATGCACAGACGAGCATTCTTAAGCTCCAGGCCATATGCCGAGCATCCATTGTGATGGGATAGTAATATACACTGCTATACTCCTGCAGAAATAACACTTTCCGCCCACACACCGCACTCGGTGAGCCCTGAGTAATTGGCACTCAGTGAGTCAAGTGTCAGTAAAATGGCATTATCATATTAAAGGCTACTCTCGTCGAGTCACAGTCCACACTATGTAGTCACTGGTTCCCAGCGTGCATATGAAAGTATTTTCTACCTTTAGAGCACTTTCAGTGAGTCCTGTGTCATAAGAGGCTATTTTCGACCCATACACCATATTAATTGTAACAGGACTGCATACTTGCTCTTTACACCACACTCAGTGACTTCTTTGCGGAATGTATCCTTCATCCCAGGAGCCCGATCAGTGAGTTATGTAAAAGGAGGTGAGGTATTTTCTTGAAATATATGCCGCCCACACTGAGCCCAGTGTCTGCCGGAGGGTTAAAGCGCACTCCGCAGGCTCACTCCATAGACTCTCTTAGTGAGTGAGTTCCGTGCACACTTGCCCAGTGGTGTCACTAGGGTGGGGCGGGGGCGGACCACACGGGTAACACCATGAGTTACCGCACTCTGGGTGACACCAACCCTAGTGACGCCGCTGTCTGTTAATTATCAAAACAGATAAATAAATGACATTGTCATTTACAATGCCAATAGCTCAAACTCCCGCATATGCCAGACCTATTGCATTGCAAATGCTTGTTACATTTGCAGATTGACCCATTGTGCATTTTTAGACTTGTTTCAGGTGAGCAGGCACCCTGACAAGTAGGCTTGTTTAGCTGTCTGCCAGCCTTCCGTTTCACTGCACAGAAGACTCCCAGCCTTACACTGCAGATGAAGCATCTCAACTCCCTAATTAGCATTCCAGGACAAATATCTCTTCACAGAAAGTAGGGGAACTGTTTTCCTTAAATTATAAAAAGTATAAGCAGGCCCTGCCCCTCCAACCCCAACCCCAACCCCATCGCCGCCCCCCCTCCCCCCCTCCCACCACTTCGACCACTGCCCTATTACAACTTCATGGGTACTGTGCTCTTATTTTGCGAGAAAAAGTGCAAGTACTGAAAGGGAAGAAACTGAGAAGTGCCTGTACTTAACACCGTGAGGGCCGGCCCATTTAAAGCAGGGGTGGCTGTGCACAGTGCTTTCTTTCCGAATGTATGTGCCCTCCTCTGTGTGCTCTCTTCCTGCGCTCAGTGCTCTCTCCATGTACATGTGCAGGTCTCCACCTCTGTGTGCTCTCTGTCTGTGATCTCCGCTCAGTGCTCTCTCGGTGTACATGGGACGGCTCCCTCCTCTGTGTGCTCTCTGTCTGTGATCTGTGCACAGTGAGTGTATCGCTTCCCTACCTCCGTGCATGGTTTCGGGCTGTTCTCTCTGTCGAAGTGTTCTCACTAAATACATGTCCTGGGTCCTGCTGTGTGTGCTCTCTTGGTGGGAAGTCTGTGCATGCAGTGCATTCTTTGTGTTCCCTCTGCGTGTGCTCACTAGCTGTGATGTGTGCACAGTGCCCTGTGTACATGTATGTGCTGGATCAGTTCTCTGCGTGTGCTCTCTGGCTGTGATCTGTGCACAGTGCCCTATGTATATGTATGTTCTGGTTCCCTTCTCTGAATCTGTACACAGTGCCCTGTGTACATGTATGTGCTGGTTCCCTTCTCTGAGGGCACAGTGCCCTGTGTACATGTATGTGCTGGTTTTCTTCTCCGAGTGTGCTCTCTGGCTGTGATCTGTGCACAGTGCCCTGTGTACATGTATGTGCTGGTCCCCTTCTCTGAATCTGTGCACAGTGCCTGGTGTACATGTATGTGCTGGTTCCCTTCTCCGAGTGTGCTCTCTGGCAGTGATCTGTGTACATGTATGTGCTGGTTCCCTTCTCTGAATCTGTGCACAGTGCCCTGTGTACATGTGTTGTGCAGGTTCCCTTCTCCGCGTGTGCTCTCTGGCTGTGATCTGTGCACAGTGCCCTGTGTACATGTATGTGCTGGTCCCCTTCTCTGAATCTGTGCACAGTGCCTGGTGTACATGTATGTGCTGGTTCCCTTCTCCGAGTGTGCTCTCTGGCAGTGATCTGTGTACATGTATGTGCTGGTTCCCTTCTCTGAATCTGTGCACAGTGCCCTGTGTACATGTGTTGTGCAGGTTCCCTTCTCCGCGTGTGCTCTCTGGCTGTGATCTGTGCACAGTGCCCTGTGTACATGTATGTGCTGGTCCCCTTCTTTGAATCTGTGCACAGTGCCTGGTGTACATGTATGTGCTGGTTCCCTTCTCCGAGTGTGCTCTCTGGCAGTGATCTGTGTACATGTATGTGCTGGTTCCCTTCTCTGAATCTGTGCACAGTGCCCTGTGTACATGTGTTGTGCTGGTTCCCTTCTCCGCGTGTGCTCTCTGGCTGTGATCTGTGCACAGCGCCCTGTGTACATGTATGTGCTGGTTTCCTTCTCTGCGTGTGCTCTCTGGATGTGATCTGTGCACTGTGCCCGGTGTATATGTATGTGCTGGTTTCCTTCTCTGCGTGTGCTCTCTGGATGTGATCTGGGCATAGTGCATGGCCCTCGCTCACATGTGTGTGTCGTGCGTGCACGCTGTGCTTTCCCTGTGCTCGGTTTCCTCCCGGTGTGCACCTTACCTGCACCGCGCAGTGCTGCGGGGGCCGGATGCGGGGGCTGGTGAGGTGTCCTCCATGGGCGGACCGCTGGGCTCGGGCCGGAGGTCCCCGGGGCTCAGCTGCTGCGTCCCCGCTCTGCGCACGCCTCCTGCGGGCCCCGGTCTCAGAGCCTCTCGCCCCCGCGGATAGCTCCTCTCCAGCCTCGGTCAGCGGTCTCCAGCCCCGGTCAGTGTCTCCCCCGGTCAGCGGTCTCCAGCCCCGGTCAGCGGTCTCCAGCCCCGGTCAGTGATCTCCAGCCCGGTCAGCGGTCTCCAGCCCCGGTCAGTGATCCCCCGGGCCCGGTGCGCTCTCCCCGGTCCTGGTCTCCGGAGCTCCCCGGCTCTCGCTCTCTCTCAGCCCGGCTCAGTGGCTGCCCCCGCTCGCTGTGTCGAGCTCCTGCTCGGCGGGCAGAGGATGACAGAGGGGGCCGGCCCGGCTCCGGGGGAGGACGGAGGAGGCCGGGCCTGGCCGGGGGCGCTGGTCGCGGCAGCGGCTCTGGGTGCTGCCCCGGTGGCTACCACAGCCCCCGGCGGGGGCTACCGTGCGGATCCCGGGCACTCCCCGCAGCCACGCCGTCTGCCCTCACAGCACCGTCCTGCCGTCTTTACCAACACGTTTAGCCATCGACCTCTCCCCCCTCCTCCTCTCGGTGCCCCCCTCCTTCCATCAACACATCCCTCCTTTTTTCCCACATCTCCTCCCACAACCTCTCCTCTCCCCTTCTCCCTGCGCCGCCGCTCTCTCCTACCCTCCTCGACAGCTCCATTCCTTCCAGTACCGCAGCCAGTGTGTCATGGGCCCAGGGGCAAGGAAGGCCATCCAACCCCTGCTGTTTGAACGTTAAAATACAGCAATAATCAGGGTTTAGCGTGGCCCTCTGGGCCCTGGTGCCACTGCCCCTGCTGACCCAAGGAAGCTCGCCCCTGATTCCCCCTTATCGAACTCTCCATTCTTTCCAATTCCTGACTCCCCCGATCTTCCCCTGTACCCCAGCACATCCCTCCTCACTGCCTCTCTAACATCTACCCCTTAACTCCCCAAACTACCTTTCCCTCTCTCTATCTCCCTTTCTGTGTTCATCTTTTCTCTCCTCCCTTCTCACCACCACCACTATCCATTTTTTGTATTCTTTCTACAGTGCCATGTTCTTCGTCTTCACTCCCTCCTTTTTTTACTTTTTTACTTTTTTCTGTCTCCATAATTCTCTTCCATTCCTCCTTTTGCTCTTCTCACTGGGCTCAGACCAGGCCTCTCCACCTCTGCTTGTCTGTCTGCCCACCCTTCGAAAAGGAGGGTCCCTTGCAGCATCCCCTCACCGTTGAGGGTCACTCAAAACAGCCGGGGATCGAATCTGAGGGACGTGTGAGGCGTCCTGGCTCTGAAAGGTGAGGGTTACTAGCAGCTTCCAGAGACTGAAAATGAGGGAGGGTTCCACCTGCCCGAGACTGAAAAATTGGGACAGTTGAAGCGGAAAGTGAGGGTCATGTGAAGCATCGGGACACAAAATGTGCCCGATCGTTTGAAACTTCCAAGCAATCAATCAATCAATCAGAGTACTTGTAAAGCGCGCTACTTACTCGTGAGGGTCCCAAGGCGCTGGGGGGGGGGGGGGGGGTGCTGCTACTGCTCGAAGAGCCAGGTCTGAGGAGCCTTCTGAAGGCGCGTAGGTCTTGGGTCTGCCGTATGTGGGTAGGGAGGGTGTTCCAGGTCTTGGCAGCGAGGTAGGAGAAGGATCTGCCACCGGAGGTCGTCCGCTGGATGCGGGGGACAGCGGCGAGGGCGAGGCTAGCGGAGCGGAGATGGCGGGTGGGGGTGTGGAAGCTGAGTCTGCTGTTCAGGTAGGCTGGTCCGGCGTTGTGGAGTGCTTTGTGTGCGTGGGTGAGGAGCTTGAAGTTGATCCTCTTGTCGACGGGGAGCCAATGTAGGCCTCGCAGGAGGGGGGTGATGTGGTTGGGGCGGGGGTAGCACTGCAAGTGAGGGCCATTAGATGCATCTTACCACAGAAAGGGAGGGGAGCTGTGAACCCCCTGGCTCTGAAGCACCCTGGCACAAAAGTATGGGTCAGTTCAAGCATCCTGGCACAGAATTTGTGGGGTCTTTTAAGCACCCTGGCACAAAAAAGGAGGATGACTTGAAGAATCCTGGCACAGAATGTGAGGGTCAGTTGAAGGATACTGTTATACAAAACATCGTTTGCAACTTTTTTAAATGGAAGTGAGGGTCCTTTGACACATATCACCATGGACAGTGAGGGATACTTTAGCAGCCTGACTGGAAAGCACGCTGGCACAAAATGTGAGCGGCGGGTGAAGCATTGGGCACTGAAAAGGGCCACTTGAAGCTTCTCAGCACAGAATGTGGTCATGGTGTGGGATGTCGAGGATGAGTCTGGCTGTGGCGTTCTGGATGGTCTGGAGTTTGCGGAGGAGTTTTTTGTTGATTCTGGCGTAGAGTGCGTTTCCGTTGTTCAGTCTGCAGGTGATGAGTGCGTGGGTGACAGTCTTCCTGGCGCCAGGTGGATCCATTTGAAGGTCTTGCAAGGGTGTTGAAGCAAGTGGCGGGCACAGCCTTGATCTGGCGGTTCATGGTGAGTGAAATCGAGTATGATGCTGAGGTTGCATGCGTGGTCAGTTGAAGTGGGTGGGTTTCCGAGGGTGGGGGCCACCAGGTGTTGTCCCATGCAGAGGGGGTGGAGCCGAGGGTGAGGACTTCTGTTTTTTCCGAATTGAGCTTCAGGCAGCTGCTGCTCATCCAGGTTGCAATGTCTCATCCCTTCTTTGAAACTGCATCTGGTGATGTTGGGTTCCTTGGTGAGGGAGAGGATGAGCTGGGTGTCGTCGGCGTATGAGTCTATGTTGAGTCGTTGCTTTCTAACGATGATTGCGAGGGGGGCCATGTAGATGTTGAAGAGCGTGGGGCTAAGGAAGGATCCTTTGGGTACTCCGCATCTGATCTCTGTTGGTTCGGAGACGAAGGGCAGGAGTCTTATTCTTTGTGTTCTGCCTGAGAGTAAATACTGTAGGAAAATGCCCCTGCTTGCTTTTTTGACTGTGTGTTTTGGGACTTTGGTAACCAGATCTCAGTTTATGTGCTCTGATGCCTAAACTAAGTTGAAATTGGCTGAAAGCCCAATTGACATATTTAGCTTACAAGTAAGTCCCTAGCATATCGTACATAGTGTACTCCAAGCTTCTAAGTTAAATGTCACTACTGGCCTGCAGCACACATTGAGTCACCACTAGAGTGACAGTGCAAAACATGACTGCAGGCCTACTATTGTAGTCTGTCAATGCTGTATAAACACTGCACATTTGACCTGTCAAAATATCCCCTTTTGACAAGCCTAAAACCTCCTTTTATATATTAATAAGTCTGCCCTAAGTAATAAGGCAGAGTTCAATTATATTAAAGTAGTAAATGTAAAATCTTTATGTAGAAAATGTGTCATTACTGTGACAAGGCCCGAAGGCTAGTTTCACTGTAAAAGGGTTAGGTGCTCCATAGGAAATTTTTTGGTGTTAATATTAAAATTAGAAATGATATTTCCCATCAGGAACCTACTAAAAAGTTAATTCTATGACTTTTAAAAATATTTATTACAAATCCAATTAATTGGTAAATTCAGGTTTGTACTAAATATTCAACAAAGAGTACCTTTTAAATGTCACCTTTAGTCGACCGTAAGCCTCTAGAAACTCATTTGCATAAGCTTTCACCTGTCACCCAGGTGCTGAATAGCTCCTTGATGAAATGGAAACTTGCTCCCAGCGCTGAGACAAATGCCTAGGGGGTGGGGAGGTGTTCTGTTCCTCTGACAAGATGACTATCTGGGCAGTAACCAGTAACTTGATCATCTACTCTATCATAGGCAGATGCCGCTAAACCTGGACCTGCTGTCTCTTTTGTATTTCTAGCACGCAGGTACCAACAATACCAGTGGGGGAGGAGCTGCCCCTATAGCTCGTTTTGAGTGACTACAGAGGAGGGGTTGCTCATTTCCCTGGCCACACCTCTGCGCAGGGAAATAAAGGTTCTGCCATTTTGGTTTTAAGTACAGAGAGACACTGTGGGATTGTTTGCAGTACGGCACACAGAAACTGCTGCAAAAGTGGGTACGGTTACACCCTGGGAATTTTTTTCCTATGATTTAGGCAGGGGCCAGGAGTCACCCCCACTCACAGGCTAGTGCCAGGCATAAATGTAGCATCTCTGGGCCCCATCTGCAGAATACCATTGGCCCTGTAGAAGGCAGAAGGAAGACTGCACCTGTTGTTGAGATCTGTGAGGCTGGACCTGCCCCCACTTGGATCCAGCATAAATAAGTCAACCCCTCGGGTCAGTTGGCTGACCTGTAAAGCACAGGAATACAAACTTCGAGAAGCCATTTTTCCTGAAGAGCCCAGCTGACCAGTCCCAACTGGACCTGTCCTGCACCCTACTGGTGGTTTCTGCTGGAGTGCGTCTTGACACTTAAGTGCTGTGCTTGAGGTCCTGGGACCATGGCTGTGTCAAAGTGTACTCCTCCCAATGTCCTGACAAACCCAGGACTTCAAAACTCTTTGGTTCCAAAGACCCCTGGTGGACCAGGATAAACCTGGAACGTCAATCCGACAAAGATGCGTTGCTGTTAGAACAAAGATTCAGGTTGCTGCCTCGCATAGCTTTTCCGCAGCAGCAAAGATATCCATCCTCATGAAACCATGTTTGGCTACATCTTTCAGCCTTGCTCCCCTAGAGCTTGAAAAAAGTGACAAAGTCTAAAGGTAGATATCTTCACCTGACGAAGGTGCCAAAAGTATCTGCCCAACAAGGGACCTTTCTTTGGCACATATTTTGAATTTCTTCCACTCTGAGCTTGCCTACCAAAAGTCAACAGCTTCATCATCTGACGGCTATCTGGCCTTGTGGAGCCCATCTCGGTTACAATCTGCCATACTTCTCTTAGGACTTTGACTACCATTTCAGAGACTAAGTCATGAGGAATATTTCCAGCCGGGTTGCACCTGGTTTCTGTATCCGACCCGTGCTTCATCCCGGTCAGCCTTATGTCGCACCTAGGTACCGATCTAGCACATCCAGATGACCGCAGTTGGTGTTTAATGGTGCTATTTTTAATTAAAAATTCATATCTCCAGTTCCTCTTATTGGATTGTTGTTGTTTTAGTGGTATTTTTTTCATTACAATATTCTCTATTCCTATAAATTGGAGATTTTTTTATTGTGTTGTCTTTATGACATTTTAACATTCTTGGGGCTTGTAAATGCTTTACTCATTTTCGTGAATTAAGCCTGCCTGCTCTGTGCCATAGCCACTATGGGTGAACTCAGGTTTAAATTACTAAAACCTTTACTGGACTTACAAGAATAGTAGTAAACACAAAAGAAGGGCCAGGGAAGATTTAGAGACCTGCAGGTTTTCACTCTCAAATCACATATCTTACACACACAGAAACACTTGGGTCTAAAAAGCGTTAGAAAAACCTAACTGAACAGAAGTATTTCTTTATTAGGACAAATTCTGTCACCCTCCAGAGGTGGCATGCTTCATCGTTGGGATTCTCCTCACACTGTGACAGTAGATCACAGTGCAGGCTACAACTCACTTTCTGTGTAAGAGGAGCTCTTCGGAATTACTAAACAAGGTCCATTTTTAAACCCCATACAACAGGGCTTTTCGCTTCGCGAGCCCTAAAAAGTGTACTTCATTTTTACTGTCATAACTTCTGAATGTGAGTTAATTTACAGTATTTACATTTTGTTGTGTGTTGCTAAAAATATCATAGACTGTCACATAATTCACTTCTTAAAAGTCCTCTCACTTTGCAGTCAGAGAAAAGAAAAGTAAACACCAATCCCATCCTAAAAGAATATGCGATAGCCTGAAATTTGACCTTGTTGTAGCATCGTAAATGTGACAAGACAAATACAGACTTTACAGTCATATTTATTCATTACACAGACTTGCCTGACCCACCAAAAAACCAGCTTGAGGCCCTCCTATGGGACCCCTCTTTTTGTCCTTCAGAGATGGGCGCCCCTCCACTCCCCCAAAAAACGATGAAAAGTCATGGCTGAGGATTTATCGATGAAACTTCAGATAGGCGGAGTGACCTGATCCTGTTTCCAGCAACTTCGGAAAATAAGAAGGCACTCTACCCTCGAAGGGATGATTAAAATAATAATCGCCTTAGTAATATCCTGCATTGACTGTGCAAATGTTTTTTCATGGCGCTTCCTTCTGGCCTTGCGCACAGCCTGCAGGTAATAAAAAATCAGGCAGCCAGGCTGGCCTTTTGGCAGCCTATATATTGCTGCACCAAACCCTTGGAAAAACTGCACTGGCTTCCTGTAGCTCAGAGGTCATTTTCAAAACAGGGTGCCTGATCTTTATATCTCTCTACAGAAAAAATCCCTGCTTTCCTGTCTTCCAAAATTCCTTGCCAGCTCTTATGAGCACATTTAAATCTACTGGTTGTTCCTAGAAGCAAAAGAGAGGGGGAAAGGTTGGGGTATAGGGGTTCAGGATTTCTGTGTCCATTTTCCTCACTTGGAACAATTTCACCTTGAAATAAGATCTTCTGTGAATTACATGTGATTCAGAAAAAAACAGAAACTTGGCTGTTTAGATACGTTTATGAATAAATGACTCTGACAGCAGTAACCTCCTTCTAGCACAGCGCCTAGAGACCTTTTTGGTAGATGTACTCTTGAAAAGTGATCTTTTTTTTGGAATTATTATTATTATTATTTTTTAATTTCACATATTTTATTAAAATAAATGTTTACATGAACATCTTGGCGGTTCTGTTACAGGGTTAGCAGAGTTGATTCAGGCACATTTTATACTTTGATATGTAGGGACGTGAAAGTCCCAAATGTTAAGCTAACCCCACCTGACGGTAGTTAGAGAACAAGAGAAAGAAGAGAAAGAGAAAGGGTGAGAAAGGGGATAGATACAAGGGGGAAAAGGAGACAGGAGACAGGCAGCGATAATTACATTTCTTAGCTATTGCATGTGGCTGCTGTGACATATGACATCCTGTGGGGTGATAGGCATCCATGTAGGACGCGTGCTCTCAGTACCTTGTTTTCACGGAGGTTCATAAGGGTCCAGGTACATGTCCAGCGCATTCCACATTTTCCTGGATGCTGGTTTCCATGGTGAGTTCCGGAGTGCAATGTTGTCCGCGCCTCTAAGATGTGTGATCCAGTTGAACCAGCCTTTGTAGGTGGTTTTACTAGGGTCTTTCCAGTTGGCTAGGACCATTTTCACTGCCGCAGTTAGTAACAGGTCAAGTAGGTCTTTATCGGGTGCAGTTCTTACGTCTGTACTCATAAGAGCCATGGTAAGTGTGGAAAATTCTTTAGTTAGTGTACAATCAAACAAACCATTTATGAACCCAAATATTTTCTCCCTGAATGAATTGAGTGTTGGGCAGTGGAGGATGAGGTGTGCTAAGTCCCCGGTTTCTCTGTTACAATTCCAGCTTATCACGTTGTCCCTGAGGCCTAGTGCAGATAGCCGGGCCGGGGTCCAGAAGGCCTTGTGAAGCAGCCAAAATTTTGTTTGTGAGAGAACGGGGGATATCTTGTTACGTGAGGGTGAGCTCCATATTTTGGCCCGCTCTTGTTCGCCATGTTTGTCGTTCATTTGTGCATCCCAGTATGCAACCGTCTTAGCATTAAGCGTGGAGGAATTGGGGCGGAGGAGTTTGTAGAGGTGTGAGACGTGGTGTCCCAGTTTATTAATGCTCAAAACAAACCGGGAGATTGATGGTTGTGAAGCAGATAATTTGGTTCTAGCGAAGGCCATTCTAATTTTTAAGAAATTATAGATTTCTATGTCCTCTAGTTTGTATCTTGTTTTAAGGTCTGTGAAAGTGATAGGGTATGTTCCGTTATCGAGTTGGTAGTGAATACCTTTCTCAATCCATACCTCGAAGGCAAGGCTTTTCCCTTTATACAGAAACTTGCTATTGGCCCATAGGGAGTCCATTTACGATCCTTTTATGCTATTATCCAGTTTCTTATCTACCTTTAGTAGCGCCATTTTTGTGTTCTTGAAAGTGGATTTGGTTGTGTGGGGATATTTATGTGCAGTTAATTTGGCCAGGGTTGTTAGGTTGTTGAAGATGGCCCTCTCTATCTGTAGCTATACCAGCGTATGGTCGGCAGGCGGTGAAATCCAGTATGTGCCTTGTTTAGCCAGAAAGGCTAGCTGGAAAATTCTGAAGTCTGCGAGGTTTACGCCTCCCTGGTTTTCATCCAATCTTAGTTTTTTTATGCTTATACGCGCCTTTTTTCCTCGCCATAAGAATTTCGAGATCAGGTGAGGTTCCGTGGTTTTCGGGACCGGACTCCATTTTGTTTGCGTTGTTCATAACGCCATTTTGTGTTGCCCTCACGTAGGCCGTGGAGGTAACCGAACAAACAAAGTTGCATGGGCTTCATTATTCATGTATGCATTAAACAGGCCCTTTTCTGACTTGTGAGTGAACTGCAGGACGCTGACCTCTTCACCTGAAACTGACCCTTCACGAAGCCAATTTCTCTGGCTGATCGTTGTCTGAGATTGCCAATCAATGTTCAGGACCTCGTTAACCTTTAGTTTCGTTGCACATATCTTATCCTAATCAGCATCTGAATTGTTTCTTTCCTTACGACTTTTCATTACATGGGTAGTGCTTTCAATTATAAATTTGTCCGGCTTGCAAAGATTGAATTTGGGACAGTCCTAATAAATAACTTTTGGGTTGGGTTACTGTAAATTGGGTTTTTGTTAATGTGATACTCAGTTAGAAAATGTGTCCTATTGGTCAGAATTGTGCGCAGTGGGTGTACATTTATAATGAAAATATTGTGTATAAAAGGTGATGTCTTGCTCTATGATATTGAACAGTTTCTTGAGTTGTACACCGTGTTGTATTGCTGAGATTACTGTTACTAGCTGCAGCTAATAAATTTGATCTCTGACGCCACCTAGAAGTATTCCGTGTCTCTGTTTGCCAAGACAGGAGAACCCGAAGACTTTGGGCGTGTCCCTGGCGCCGCTGGGTTCTAAAACCCAGTTCTTCAGTTGGCGCCCAACGGTGGGGCGACTTCAGCAGTACCGGTCCAAGCCCGAGGATCGTGAGGAGCCACGTGAGGAAATTCTGGAGGAAGGCCGCCACTTCATTGACCCCTGCATGTCGACGTGGACCAAAGGTCTTTTCTGCGAGGCTTCCCGCTTTCCAACGGCTACGAAGGACTGCTGCCCTGACTGTCGCCCTGTCTTGGACCCTTGATTGATCCTTTGTAGAGCGAGACGATAGACGGTCTTCTGGTGTCGTGACAGATATTTGATTAAGTATAAGTGGGTCGCTCCCACGACTTTGTTTTGGTTCTTGGTTTTGATTTGATTTTTGCAAAAATCAAAGCCGAGGGGCTCGTATATTTACAAGTGTATCGACAGTTGATAACCCCTTGAAGTTTGAAGCTAGATTAGTGAGCTATAAGATGCCTGGTCTTAGCAAAATTAGGAAATGGTTTGGTTGTGGTTGCAACAGGGATTCCCGATTGGAGGATTCGTGTCCGATACCTCCGGTTGGAACTCCAACTTATGAGCTCTATTCAAAACACGGAGTGGGTCCTATCACTTATAATGAAGTGTGGGTCCGCTATACAAGGAAGGATGGTGTTTTACGATGGCCCCAACATGGTAGTTTTGAAGTAAATGTTTTAGATAATCTGGAAGTTGCGCTATTTAAGAAGAAAGCCCAGCCGGCAATGTTTGACTCTTTCCACCTTTGGCGAAAGGAAGCCAAACAGC
Organism: Lissotriton helveticus; assembly: GCF_964261635.1. Taxonomy (NCBI): domain Eukaryota; kingdom Metazoa; phylum Chordata; class Amphibia; order Caudata; family Salamandridae; genus Lissotriton; species Lissotriton helveticus. Next base: position 162,917,755 of record NC_136061.1, on the reverse strand, counting down.
GAGAAATTAAGCAAGAAAAGAGAGATAGGAAAGATAAGAATATGTCAGTACTACAAGCTGCTAGGCAGTTTAAGTCAGATGAGGAAGATCGAGTGTGTGAAGTTTTAGATAGACAGCGTTGCATGGCCATAGATAAATGTTATCCGGCCTTGCCGTCTTCTCCTCCGAAAGTGACGGAAGACCCTGGAAAAGATCCTTTGATGTCTCATTTACTGAGATTGCCACCCCCTTATGTGCAGGGCGCTACTGCGCCTCCATTACCCCCGGTTGTTCTACCCTTTGTTGTCCAACCTCCTGCTGTTGTTCAGCCACCCGGTGCTCCACAGATTGTTTTGCCTCCTACTGCGCAACCCCCTCTAGGGTCGCAAGCTTTGCTACCAGCTTTGCCTCAAACTCCTTTGCCTTCTGGTTCTGCATCTCAGACTCCTACTGCTCTTGTTCCTACTTTGTCTCAAGATTTTAACTTTCCTGTTTTTACGCCTACTTCTCCTTCTGCTCGAAAACGAATGACAGAAACTGTTGTTAAGCTGATGTCTCCATTGTTTGGGCCACTGAGTATGACCCCTGTTTCGGAACGTAAGCAGAGTCGTAGTCAGTTTCCTAGTTCCGAAGAGCGAGCAGTGTTGGTTCTGTTGGCTCGTAGATGGATTTTAAATGCTTCCAGGTATAATTTGCCAGCAGTTATGGATGTTTTCTTTCAGTGGGAGCCGCCTAAGCAAAGGTATGTTTTTGATGTAATGTGTGCTTTTCTGCGGCAGGAATGAGAAGATAATGAGTTGGGTCCGATTCCGCAGGAAGTGCTTGATGTTCAGTCAGAGTTTGCTAAAGGGACGATAGTGGAATCTGATGTTACTGATGCTGTAGAGACGATACTTGCCTTCAGAACTAGACTCCCGTCTCAGCCATTGTACGAACCTGATCCTTCTGTTAGGAGGAAAGTGAAGCAGTACCCTATGAGAGAAGTTCCTCCTGTATGGAGAGAGGCAGTTAAGGCTAATGTCGGTTTGGGTATTCATGCTGCAGAGGCCCATTTTCAGCGAGTGTGGGTACATGTCCCTTGGAAAAGAGCAGAGGTCTTGGCTCTTAAGCAGACCTTACCTGACCCTCGTAAGAATCCGGCTGGTTATTACAAGGAGTTGTCCCAGACAGTTGAAGCGTGTATTATGAATTTATCTGACATAGATATGTTAATGGGTAATGTAGTTCCTCAACCTTTGTGGGCGAAGATTCGTCATGAGAATCATGCGGCAGAATTAGGAGATACGTTGGCTAATATTGTTGCTGCAGATGGTCGACAGGTTGGAGGTGCCAAACCTGAGGCTTTAGTTGCAGAATTACCCGGTAGGATTATTAATCTAATGAAAACTATGATGCCTGCTTTACGAGTGAATTCGGACAAGTTAGCAGCATGCAAACAAAAGAAAGATGAGAGTGTGTCTGATTTTTTCACAAGGTTTCAAGAGACGTTTATCGATCATAGTGGTCAGGACATGAGTACGGAAGGTGGTCAATGGTTGTTCGTGGACAAATTTGTCTTTAATTTGCTTCCCGAACTTTCCAATAAGTTAAAGGACTCTGAGAGTTCATGGGCTGTTTCTTCGTCGGCCCAGATATTGGCTACTGCACAATATTATGAGAATAGGGATAAAGATGAGAAGGATAAAGCAGAGAAGATAACTAAAGATTTAAAGACGAAGGTTCTTTTGCAGCAAGCTTATCCGCCTCGTCAGAATCAGCCTCAGTTTCAGCAACCTCCACAGTTTCAAGAAATTGTTACAGAAACCTGAGCCTTATGCTCCGCGATTCTTTCCTGGTCCTAATCAGTGTGCTTATTGCAGAGAGGAAGGTCATTTTAAGAATAGTTGCCCGGCTTTGTTACAGAGTGCGAATGGTGTATCTGGTCAGAGAGTTCGTGGTGGTTTCCAGCAAGCTCCTAGGGGTAGGGGACGTGGTGTGTTACCCCAGAATGAGCGTTCGTCTTCCCTTCAGAATTCTGTGAATTATTTTGACAGACAGAATGTTCCGAGTGGTCAGTCTGCAAGGTACTATGTTGATAATTATTATGTCGAGAGTGAGAGTGCTGGTTATAATGATAGTTAGGACCGCCATGGGCAAAGAGAGGGAGTAGTGTCAGTTCCAGTAGACCAGAGTGGACCTTATGTTGAAGTGACTACATCAGGTGTGACAGAACCTTTTCTTTTGGATACTGGTGCGACAAAGAGTTCTATTATGCACTCTAAACTTCCTGGCGCACCTTTGTCTGGCTTGACCAATGTTTCCGTAGGATTTTCAGGCGCCCCAGTTTGTAACCCGATTTCTAATCCTTTGCCCCTTTCTATTGGCCCTTGTGAATTGGGAGCTCCTCTTATTTTGACGACTGGTTGTAATGAGAATCTGTTGGGTTTGGACTTGCTGAAAAGATTGTATGCGACATTGCATTGTTCTCCTTCGGGAGTACATCTTACCCTAGGTAAGAAAGTGATTTCTCCGATGTATTTGTCTAAAGATTGTCTTCCACTGGAATTGCGTTCGCTTCCTGATACACTTTGGGCCACAGTTTCCTGTTGTCCCTGATATCGCTGCTTTGTTGACTCTGATTCCTGCTTCGGCAGCCTGGTTTTCTGTTATTGACTTGAAGAATGCTTTCTTTAGCATTCCGATTGCTGAGGAGAGTAGGGATATTTTTGGCTTCTCTTTAGGAGGAAGAAGCTTCTGGTTTAAGAAAGCTCCCCAAGGTTATTGTGAAAGTCCCTCCATCTATAGTCAGGCATTGAAAACTCAGCTTGATAGCTTTGTGTTGCCTACTGGTGCTACTCTTATCCAGTACGTTGATGATCTGTTGGTTGCCGCTGATGACGAAGAGATTTGTAAAGAGGCTACTCTTTCTTTGTTACGACATTTGTCTGACCTTCATCATAAAGTGTCACCTTCCAAGTTACAGTATTGCCGACAAGAAGTAACCTACTTAGGTCATCTCTTGTCGAAGGAGGGACGAAGGTTGACCCCAGAACGAATTCAAACGATTGCGCAAATGAGTGTACCATCCACACAGAGAGAAGTGCGTGCTTTCTTAGGTATCACCTCGTATTGTAGACAATGGATCCCTAATTTTTCCCTGCTAGCGAAACCTTTGTTGGCGCTGACTCTTAAAGATACTCCGCATCCTCTCCCTTGGTCTGATGAGTGTCAGAAAAGTTTTTCTGAATTACGTGATGCATTGTGTTCGGCTCCGGTATTGGGTACTCCTGACTACAGTAAACCTTTCACGTTGTACGTTCACGAGAGAGAAGTTTGTGCATTGTCAGTGTTGACTCAACAGTTTGGAGACAAGCAACGCCCATGTGCGTATTTTTCAGCAACGTTAGATCCGGTAGCTAAAGCGTTGCCGAGCTGTCTGAGAGCTACAGCGGCAGCGGCTGTTTCTATCCGACAGTCTGCTGGTTTGGTATTGGATAATACATTGATTGTGATGGTCCCACATGCAGTGGATACCTTATTGAACAGGACCAAGCCACAGCACCTCACTAGTTCACGTCTGCCAGGTTCTGAGTTGACTCTTTTGGCTAGCCATGTTCACATTAAAAGATGTAATGTATTGAATCCAGCTACGTTGTTGCCGATCTCTACAGAGTCAGATGCTCAAGAACAGCATGATTGTTTTCTTCGTACAGAGGAAGAAACGAAAGCTAGAGTTGACCTAAAAGATACTCCTCTTGAGAATGTTGATGGTACCCTATGGGTAGACGGTTCGTGTTTTAAGCTTCCAAATGGTGAAACGACTGCAGCATATGCCGTCACAACTTTACATACAGTTGTTGAGACAGCACGCATAGCATAGAATTTTGCGCAAGCAGCAGAGTTGATTGCATTGACACAAGCGTGTGTATTGTCAGAAGGAAAGCGAGTGAATGTTTATACTGATAGCCAGTATGCGTTTGGTGTTGCCCATAGTTTTGGACGTTTGTGGAGAGAAAGAGGATTCCTTACTTCCCATGGCACAAAAATTCAGCATGGGCAGTTAGTGAATGAACTTTTGGAATCTCTTGCTCTCTCAAAGCAGATTGCAATTGTGAAGTGTAATGCGCCTAAGAAAGTTGTGGACGATGTAGGTCGAGGGAATGCGTTTGCGGATGAAGTTGCGAAGGAAACGGCGAGAGACATGATGAGCCGTATGTATGTGGCAGGTCCTGCAAGATGGGCTGTGGATAGTGGAATGTGTGAAGACACAATAGAAGGTGTGAAGAGGATTCAGGCTGAAGCTACGGAAAAAGAAGTGAGTACGTGGAGAGAGAGTACGGGTATGTTGGATTCGACAGGTTGTTGGGTTGAGTTGTCAGAACATCAGCGATGGTTGTTGCCTGATGCGTACGTGCTCCCAGTGGTTACTATGGCGCATGGAATGGCTCACATCAGTTCGAAAGGGATATGTAAGTTGTTGGCTCCAGTATGGCAGAATGCTGGAATTCCTAAATGTGCTGTGAATGTTGTGAAGCATTGCATGATTTGTCTGAAGTATAATCCTGGCAAGGGAACTCCAACTCCAGCTGGTCATTTTGCTCCTCTGACGTATCCATTTGAAGTGATACAGCTAGATTACATTCACATGGAGAGATGCAACAATCTGAAGTATGTCCTTGTGGTTGTTTGCGCCTTTTCCAGATGGATAGAGGCCTACCCCCTAAAGGATAATACTGCCTTGTCTACAGCTAAGGTTTTGCTCAAAGAGTATTTCCCTAGATTTGGTTTGCCGAGAATTGTATGGTCGGACAATGGGAGTGAATTTGTGGGTCGAGTCATGAAGAAAGTGTGTATTAGATTAGGGATAAATCAGAAGTTTCACGCTGCGAATCACCCCCAGTCAGCAGGTCTTGTCGAATGCTTTAACGGCACATTAAAACTGAAACTCGCTAAGATTCAAGCGAGCACTGGTCTTACATGGCCGGATGCCTTGCCTTTGGCTCTTTTGTCAACAAGGACGACAGTGCATTCTCGTGTAGGACTTAGCCAATACGAAATAGTTTTTGGTCGTCCAGCGAATGTTTGGGGTGTGCCTCGTCCTAAAAAATACAGTGACCTTGAGTACCCTATGTTGGTGGATTACTTACATGACTTGACTGCTAAATTACGTGTTCTCCACCAACAGGTCTATGACAGTTTGCCGAAAGCTACTGCAGATCCAGGGCACACGATCCAACCTGGTGATTTTATCTTGACGAAGAATTTTCAGCGATCCAAGAATTTGGAACCGAGATGGACTGGTCCCTATTTGATATTGCTGGTCACTAGAACTGCTGTTAGAGTAGCTGGTAAAAAGAACTGGGTGCATGCCACCCATACGAAAAAAGTTCCGTTGCCCTTACCGTATGATAAGTGGGTGAGAGATGGAATAGCTGACTCCGAGTGTGAAAGGGTTCCTAGATTCGTACCTTTTAGTGATGCACATTTCACATGGACTCAGTCGGAACGCGAGGATGATGATGTTCTGCAAGCTGCTGTGCCTCCGTCTCTGAGACTCGACACGACGAATCCGGAACTCCTCTTTAAGGATCAGACTGTGCTGGCAAAGAGCGCTACAATCTGAGATCGAAAAAGGACGTTTGAAATGGACAAATAAATCAGATTTTTTTTTATGTAGTGAATTACACCTTGTCAGATCAAGAGACTTTTTTAATTTTTCTTTTTCGAGTCACCAACCGGACTCAGATGCAGGGTCACGGTATAAGTTCTTAAGGGGTGAGCCGCGTATTGACACAAGGTCTGTGGTTTAGGGTCGTTAGTACGATCTTGATGCACACTTAAGTGAAGAAGGAAAATTGCCGTGAGCAGCACGTTAGAGGATGGAGTCTTTTGAGTCTGACAAGGGTGTTAAAATAGTTGATTTCAGAGTGCAAATGTGTATATTGGTTCGTAGCAAATGTTTTTTAATAATGTGTTTTCTTATGCTTTTGAACATTACGTTGGTTTGTGTGGGTTGGATTTTCTATGCATCACAACAGACACTTGCATCTACCTCCCAACCTACTCTTTCTTTTCCTACTGTTTCCCCACATGAGTTTCATACGTTGCCTGAACATGAACAGACACGAAGATTAGAATTTGTGAACAATTCGTTTATACAGATGTTACATCAGCATCAGCTAGTTGTAAATACCACAAATTGTTGGGTGTGTGGTCTTATGCCACATACGACTGATAAGGAAATGCCATATTTGGTTTTGCCTTTTTCGCCTAATGGGTCAGTATGGGCACTACAGTCAATGTTTATCTATGCGAATGAAGCATCTCCTGTACGTTCTGTCAAAGATAATGCGAATAATAATGCCTCAATACAGGGAATAGTAGATATGGTCAGAGATATTGATGCATATAATGCTATCCCTAAAGATGAGGTACGAGCATATGTTGGTTGGAACAAGACGAGATATAGCATTAGTCTGACAGAAAAGGAGAGACAGAAAAGGTCTCCTTCTATTTGGATTGTACCCCACCAAGGTCATTTTTGTCTGCAAGGTAATGGTCAGAATCCGAGAGCTCATCTTGGTAAGAGTATGTGTGTTCACACCTATGTCTATACGTCCCAGAAATCTCCACCGTACGTGCCAGCTAAAGGCACGTATTTTGTTTGTTATGAGAGAGCATATACATGGTTGCCTTCTGACTTTTCAGGCACATGTTATGTGGCATTTTTGCTTCCCCCTACATACACAGCTGCTTTCAACTACCATAAGACAAGATATGGTAGAGGTGTTATCGATGCGAAAGACACTGCCGCACAAGAAGTTGGAGACTTCTTTAAGGGTTTCCTGCCCTTTTGGGGTCCTATGGCTAATGGTAGGACTATTCGTCAGCTTACGAGAGTGGTCGAGGCCACTATAAATGAGACTGCAGGTGCCCTTAGTAATATTACAGCTGAGCTTCAAGCGGATCGCCTTATGACATTACAGAACCGCTTTGCTTTAGATATTATACTTGCAGATAGAGGTGGAGTATGTAAATTGATCGGGTCTAGTTGCTGCATTTTCATACCAGATAATGCCCCGACAGTGTGCCAAGCCATCTTGAGGTTACATAAGTCCGCTGAGTCTATACATGTAGACGAAGGGAACTGGTCGTTGATGGGATGGTTTTGGGAACTGCTGTCCAAATGGGGATGGAAGATTCTGATGTTCCTTGGTATGGCTTTAGCGATCCTTTTCTCGTGTTGCTTATGCATCCAGTGTGGTCCCGCCATTTGTAGTCTTTGTGCTACAATCTGTGTGAGAAGACCAGTCCCGAGTGAAGCGAAGGATAATAAGATGATGTTACAGCAACACCTTGATGACCTGATGAGAATAGATATAGACCTGGATTCAGATTGACGTGAGTTTAGGTCATTGCCTACGTAATGGCAAAAGGAGGGTCTGAGGTTCCGTGGTTTTCGGAACCAGACTCCATTTTGTTTGCGTTGTTCATAACGCCATTTTGTGTTGCCCTCACGTAGGCCATGGAGGTAACCGAATGAACAAAGTTGCATGGGCTTCATTGTTCATGTATGCATTAAACAGGCCCTTTTCTGACTTGTGAGTGAACTGCAGGACGCTGACCTCTTCACCTGAAACTGACCCTTCACAAAGCCAATTTCTCTGGCTGATTGTTGTCTGAGATTGCCAATCAATGTTCAGGACCTCGTTAACCTTTAGTTTCCTTGCACATATCTTATCCTAATCAGCATCTGAATTATTTCTTTCCGTACGACTTTTCATTACATGGGTAGTGCTTTCAATTATAAATTTGTCCGGCTGGGCAAAGATTGAATTTGGGACAGTCCTAATAATTAACTTTTGGGTTGGGTTACTGTAAATTGGGTTTTTGTTAATGTGAAACTCAGTTAGAAAATGTGTCCTATTGGTCAGAATTTTGCGCAGTGGGTGTACATTTATAATGAGAATATTGTGTAGAAAAGGTGATGTCTTGCTCTATGAAATTGAACAGTTTCTTGAGTTGTACACCGTGTTGTATTGCTGAGATTACTGTTACTAGCTCCAGCTAATAAATTTGATCTCTGACGCCACCTAGAAGTATTCTGTGTCTCTGTTTGCCAAGACAGGAGAACCCGAAGACTTTGGGCGTGTCCCTGGCGCCGCTGGGTTCTAAAACCCGGTTCTTCACAGGATATCAGTTTTGCGGCGGAATTGATCTGTTAGGATTAACGGGAGCATGCTAATCAGGTAGTTGATCATTGGGGTGATCATCATTTTAATGGTTTCGATTCTGCCCCACCACAATATGAATTTTGGGGACAGGAGTCTAGGAGTTTCTTAATCTTTTCTAGTAGTAATTTCTCCTTCTAAAGTAGCAATTTGATTAAGTAACTGCCAAAATGTATACCTAGGTATTTGATATAACCTGTGTGTCAGGCTAAACCTGACCCCCCCTAGGGTGTCTCTTGTGCAGTGAATGTTTAGTGGCTTGCATTCTGACTTGTCTCTGTTAAGTTTGTAACCTGAGAACCTGAAGTATTCTGCTATCGTCTACATCAGGGCTTCTATTTATGTCTTAGGCTGTTCGGGTACTACGAGTATGTCATCTGCGTAGGCAGCTAACTTTACTTTAACGCCATTGCTATCGATCCCTCCTATGTTCGTGTTCAATTTCATATCTTGGATAAGGGGATCTAGAGCAAGTAAGAATAGTGAAGGGGATAGGGGGCATCCCGGTCTAGTGCTTTGTTGTATTGCAAACGGATCAGCGAGAGAGCCGTTAACCACGATACAGGCTGACGGTTCCTCATACAGGGCCATAACCATCCGTATGTATCCCGCCCCTAACTTGAATGTCTGCATGCATCGTTCTAGAAAAGCCCACGAGACCATGTCGAAAGCATTTTCCGCATCTAATGTTATAGCTCCCGCCGGTTCGGCTTTTATGGCCATGTGTTCTAGTATGTGGCAGAGGAGTCGGGTGCTATTGTTTTCTAGTACGTAAGAAGCCGACCTGGGAGTTGCTTATGAGTTTTGGGAGAACGGAGTTTAGTCTGGTTGCTAGTATTTTGGCGTAAATATTTCAGTCAACGTTAATAAGGGATATGGGTCTGTAGTTTTTTGGTGACATTTGATCTTTTCCGTCCTTAGGGATGACTATAATGTTGGCTTCTGACATGGATTTTGATACTGCCCCTCCCGCTGCTGACTGATTAAGCAAGCACTGAAAATGCAATAGGTCTCGCCTTCGTTTAAGTTAAAGCAATTCTGTTTGTAAATAGTTTGCTTTTTAGCTTTGCTTTTATTACAGTTTTTCAAACTTCCATGTACATAATATGCATATGTATGCATATATGTATATGTATATGTATGCATGCATATATTTGTATTTATGAGAGGTAGAGGTAGAGAGTAGAGAGGTAGAGAGAGTGGTTGAGAGGTAGAGACTAGTAGTATAGAGTGAGTATTTGAAAGTGAGTAGTAGAGAGTGAGTATTAGGTAGTATAGAGTGAGTAGTAGAGATTGAGTAGTAGAGAGTAGTAGAAAGTGAGTATTAGAGTAATAGAGAGTGAATAGTAGAAAGTGAATAGTAGAGAGTATTAGAGAGTTAGTAGAGAGTAGAGTAGCAAAGATTGAGTAATAGAGAGTGAGTAATAGAGAGTGAGTAGTAGAGAGTGAGTAGCACAGAGTAACATTGAGTGAGTAGTAGAGAGTGATTAGTAGTTATTAGTAGAGTGAGTAGTTGAGAATGAGTAGTAGAAAGTAGAGAGTGAGTAGTAGTTAGTAGTAGTGTGAGTAGAAGAGATTAAGTAGTAGAAAGTAGAGAGTGAGTGGTAGAGAATGAGTAGATAAAAGTAGAGAGTGAGTAGTTGAGAGTGATTAGAGAGCAATAGAGAGTAGCAATCCTCGCTGAGCCCCACCCTCTTCAACGTCTACATGAGCCCCCTCGCGCCCATCGCACGCCAACACAACCTGAACATCATCTCCTACGCCGATGACACCCAGCTGATCCTCTCACTGACCAACGACCCCGCCGCTTCCAGAGCCAACCTTCACGAAGGGATGAAAGATGTAGCCGAATGGATGACGACCAGCCGCCTGAAACTGAACTCAGACAAGACGGAAGTCCTCATCCTGGGCTCCTCGCCCTCCGCCTGGGACGACTCCTGGTGGCCCCCCGCCCTGGGCACCGCACCCACACCGACAGACCACGCACGCAACCTGGGCTTCATCCTGGACTCCTCCCTCTCCATGACCAGACAAGTCAACGCCGTCTCCTCGTCATGCTTCAACATCCTGCGCATGCTACGAAAGATCTTCCGGTGGATCCCCACCGAGACCAGGAAGACGGTCACCCAGGCCCTCGTCACCAGCCGACTGGACTACGGCAACGCCCTCTATGCCGGAACCACCGCCAAGCTCCAGAAGAGACTCCAGCGGATCCAGAACGCCTCAGCCAGACTCATCCTCGACATCCCCCGACGCAGCCACATCTCCGGACATCTGAGAGACCTGCACTGGCTCCCCGTCAACAAGAGAATCACCTTCCGTCTCCTCACCCACGCACACAAAGCCCTACACGACCAAGGCCCGAGCTACCTCAACAACCGCATCAACTTCTACGTTCCCAAACGCCACCTCCGATCAGCCAGTCACGCCCTCGCCGCCGTCCCCCGCATCCGAAGATCGACAACAGGAGGAAGGTCCTTCTCCCACCTGGCCGCCAAGACCTGGAACTCCCTCCCGACCGACCTGCGCCTGACCCAAGACCACCTTTCCTTCAGGAAGAAGCTCAAGACCTGGCTGTTCGAGCAGTAGCAGCACCCCCCCCCCCAAGCGCCTTGAGACCCTCCGGGTAAGTAGTGCGCTATATAAATGTCCATGATTGATTGATTGATTGAGTGAATATTAGAGTGAGTAGCAGTGAGTGAGTAGTAGAGAGTAGTAGATTGCGAGTAGTAGAGAGTGAGTAGTAGAGAGTGAGTAGTAGAGAGTTAGTAGTGAGTAGTAGAGAGTAGTAGAGAGTGAGTAGTATAGAATGAGTAGTATAGATTAGTAGAGAGTGAGTAGAGGGTAGTAAAGGCAGGTCGCATATGTGGGGACATATCAAGAGTTCCAGACTGCACTCGGATCGAGCATTTACTTTAGCTGCGTACTGAAAGCGGCATTTTAAATTAAAAAGGAAAGGCAATTAATAACGGCAAGCTGCGTACTGAAAGTGGCTTCTTAAAATAAGAAGGAAAAGCAGTTAATAACGGCAAGCTGCGTACTGAAAGAAGCATTTTAAAATAAGAAGGAAAAGCAATTAATAACGGCAAGCTGCGTACTAAAAGCGGCATTTTAAAATAAGAAGGAACGGCAATTAATAACAGCAAGCTGTGTACTGAAAGCGGCATTTTAAAATAAGAAGGAACGGCAATTAATAACGGCAAGCTGCGTACTGAAAGCGGCATTTTAAAATAAGAAGGAATGGTAATTAATAACGGCAAGCTGCGTACTGAAAGCGGTACAAAAGGGGGTGGTGATGGACAGAGCATCTGAACCAATCAAACACTCACACCCAGTCAACAGATCTGGGTTTAACTTTAATCCATCACCGTTCTTTAGCCCACTCTGCCACCCCAGTTCAAACATGGCCATATGCAAATCAGTCTGACCATGTGCCTCATGGGAACAGTCCTGCCCGAACTGCCAGGCCATGCCTTCCCTGGACCGGAAACAAGCTTCCGAGGACCGGTTTCTGGCATTACAGCCATCTTCAGCCCGGCTTGCTTGAATTCAGTGGCAAAGTCAGCAAGGGACTCATGTCTGAGCATACCCTGCCAACTTGTGGCGAACAAAGTGGACCGGAGGCTTGTTTACGGTCCAGGGAAGGCATGGCTTGGCAGTTCGGGCTGGACTGTTCCCATGAGGCACAGGGTCAGACTGATTTGCATATGGCCATGTCTGAACTGGGGTGGCAGAGTGGGCTAAAGAACGGGGATGGATTAAACCCAGATCTGTCGACTGGGTGTGAGTGTTTGATTGGTTAAGATGCTCCGTCCATCTCCACCCCCTTGCGTACTGAAAGCGGCATTTTAAAATAAGAAGGAACGGCAATTAATGACGGCAAGCTGCGTACTGAAAACGGCATTTTAAAATAAGAAAAGTAAAGGCAGGTCGCATATGTAGGTACATATCAAGAGCTTCAGACTGCACTCGAATCAAGCATTAACTTTATGACTAAACCAACCTCAGAGAACACAGAGGGTTAACCAGCAGAACTATCTCAATCGAACATGGGACGTGAATCATCGAGTTCGACCCTCTGCAGTTGTCCCGGGAGTTGAGATTCCAACCCACCAACGCCGACATTCAAGCAAATCATGGGCCGCTCAAACACTCATCTGGATCCTTCAAGCAAGATGCGGTGCCACTGCACCTGCTGCACATCTGACTGCACTCTGGTAGGGCTGACTTTAGAGCAGTCTGTGTCCGCTGTGCTGCTACTAGGCCGTCGCTCAAGCAAAATGTGGCGCCACTGCACCTGCTGCACCAATGACTGCACTCTGGTGGGGCTGACTTTAGAGCAGTCTGTGGCCACTGTGCTGTTGCTCGTCCTTCGCTCAAGCAAGACATGGTGCCACTGCACCAGCTCCACATCAGACTGCACTCTGGTAGGGCTGACTTTAGAGCATTCCATGGCCGCTGTACTGCACTAAACCGCCGCTCAAGTAAGACTCGGTGCCACTGCACCTGCTGCACCCCTGACTGCACTCTGGTAGGGCTGACTTTAGAGCATTCTGTGGCCGCTGTGTTGCACTAAACCGCCGCTCAAGTAAGACGCGGTGCAACTGCACCTGCTGCAACCCTGACTGCACTCTGGTGGGGCGGACTTTAGATCAGTCTGTGGCCGCTGTGCTGCTGCTAGGCCTTCGCTCAAGCAAGACACAGTGCCACTGCACCTGCTGCATGTCTGACTGCATTCTGGTAGGGCTGACTTTAGAGCAGTCTGTGGCCACTGTGCTGCTGCTAGGCCATCGCTCAAGCAAGACGCGGTGCCACAGCACCTGCTGCTCTCCTGACTGCACTCTGGTGGGGCGGACTATAGAGCAGTCTGTGGCCGCTGTGCTGCTGCTAGGCCATCACTCAAGCAAGGACCGCTGAGCAGCTCAGAGGCCGGAAGAAGAAAGTAAAGGCAGGTCGCATATGTAGGGACATATCAAGAGCTCCAGACTGCACTCAAATCAAGTATTAACTTTTGCTGTGTACTGAAAGCAGCTTTGTAAAATAAGAAGGAACGGCAAGCTGCGTACTGAAAGAGCCATTTTATAATAACAAGGAACAGCAATTAATAACGGCAAGCTGCATACTGAAAGCGGCATTTTAAAATAAGAAGGAAGGCAATTAATAACGGCAAGCTGCGAACTGAAAGTGGCATTTTAAAATAAGAACAGCGCAGTAAAAACTGCACGTACCATGATTCACGGGAAACAGAATTTTTGTTGCTAGGACACCTTCCTTGCTTCCGTTGCTAGGACACCAAAATGCAACACGCCAAATGGCGTTGGGCTGTCCATAGTCCCTACGGACTACGGACACACGCATGATGTTGTTTACTATGGACACATGGCAAGAGCAGTCATGTTTGTCCATGCAGACGCACGCATAAGCCCTACGCTGAATTGATTCCAAAAGGTGCTCTCCATGGCGAGGGCAGCGCATGCGCTGCTTTCACCAGGTGAGACTTAAAAAACTTATTTCATGGTTATCTTCAGCTGATCTAAGAAGGACTTGTAGAAAGTGGCCGTAAAGCCATCCGGCCCGGGGGCTTTATTATCTTTCAGTGATTTGACTGCCATTTCTGTTTCGGAACAGTTAAACACTTGGCCGAGCCTAAGTGAGACTTCTGTCCTTATTTCTGGTAAACCTAGTCTATCGAGGTATTTTGTGCACTCCTCTAAGTTAAGGTTCTATTCGTTTTTGTAAAGCTCTTGGTAGAATTCTTATAAAGTCTTTAGGATGTCCTTGTGTCTTGAATGTGTTTGGTTCTTAGAGTCACTGATGGATGAGATGGCAGTCTGGTTGCGTTTGTGTTTTAGGTAGGAGGCAAGGAGTTTCCCTGCTTTATTGGCCTCGCAGAGATTAAGGACTTTGTATTTATGGATCCATAGACCTGCCCTCTCGCTCAGTATTTTGTTGTACTCATACTTTGTTTGTGTCAGTTGCATGGCCTTTGTGTGAACCAGTTCTAACCTTTTGATTTCCTGCTCAGCTGAGTTAGTCTCAGGTTTGTTCTCTTATTTATTTTTTATTTTATTTCAATTATTGTGCCTCCAATGGTTGCCTTCAGAGCATCCCAGAGTGTGGCGGGATTGGTTTCGGGGATGTCTTTGTGCTTGAGGAAATCTATAATGGCCTCCTCAATCTTTTTTTAGTTTGTGGGATCCGCTTGCACATTATTGTTGAAGCGCCATCTCCGTGGGACGGCTTCATTGTGGCACCCGCTCAGTTTTTGTCTAATGCATGAGTGATCTGATACTAGTCTTGGAGCTATGTCAGAGTGTTCGATTAGGCGTGAGTTCGATCCCGAGATCAAGATATAATCTATCCTAGTGTAAGACTTGTGAGGGATGGAGTAAAATGTGTAGTCTCTAGTGTCCGGGTGTTGAAGGCGCCATGCATCCTTTAAGTCATATTTAGAGCAGATATTTTGGAGTACTGTGTGCGAGTTCGTGGGGTGACATGGACAGGAGGATTTTCTGTACGTTATGTGGTCCAACTGGATGTTTAGGTCCCCTGCTACTACCATGAGATCGCTTTTGGGGGAAGTTATCTCACGTGCTTGCAACCTCCGTCCAGAAGGATGGGTCGTCCGCATTGGGGCTGTATATGCTTGCAACGTGGATTAGCTGCTCCCCCTTCTTAGATGTGTCATTAGTAGCCTACCGTCGCTGTCCTGGGAGTGTAATTCTAGTGTAATGTTGGATCTTTTGGATATCAGTGTCATGACCCCATGTTTCTTTTTGTCGGCGGGTGAGCAAGCTACCTGCGAGATCCAGTTACCCCTCCCCAGGTTTGCATCCTCCTGATTAAGACCTTTGACACTAAGGGATACTATGTTGGTGACCAGGGTGGGTGAGTTATTGTGGGCCATCATTTTGGGTGTAATGTGCTAAAAGCCTCTGTTCTATGACCATAAGTCGTAAAGACGCTGTCTCTGAATTTGGTCCTGATGAGCTGGACTCGGGACCCCCCTTCTGCTCACGGGGTTCTGTGCGTTTGCCCCCACCCAACCCCCCCAGGGGTTCTGCATGCATTGTGAAAGACACGACTGGGCCCTCCTGTGAGTCATGGTGCCTAAAGGAGTTGGCTAACAGGGCCTGTCGAGTAATGTTTCTAGGACCGCTTTAAAAAGTGATCTTTAACTTAACATAACCAGTGAGTCGTGACCCACAATTTGGGAAACACTGTACTATGAAAGGTGAAGGTAATTTAACCTCTTCGCTGCGGCAGCAATTCCGCCGCATCGATACGGGGGAGGGGGGCCGCGTGGCGCTCCCGTACTCGTGACGGAACCGCTCCGTCACGAGCCTCGGGTGGGCTGTGCTTGTGACGGAGCGGTTACGTCATGGCCCCGCCCGCTCAATAGAACACGCCGCGCAGGTGCGTAATCAGCACCCCGCAGGCGCGGCGAGCGGGGCGTGACGAAACCACTCCGTCACCAGCACAGCCCACCCGAGGCTCGTGACGGAGCGGTTCCGTCACGAGCATGGGAGGGGTTAAAGTATTCTGGCATGGACAGCGAGTGCTGCATGAAGCATCCTGCCCAGTGGCAGCCGGTATGACACGCGGGTAGTGGGCTGGGGGCAAGCACGGGGAGGGTACATTTTTACGCAATGTAAAAAAAAGTTACAAAAATTATACACCTACCTTGCCGCTGCGTCCCGCATCTCTGCTCCTTCCTTCTGCTCTCCTCATGGGACAGGAAGACAGGAAGAACAGCCAGGCTCTTCTGACAAAACACAACAATGTGATTGGTTATTATCATTTTAAATTTCCTTTCTTTTACACTGCTCAAAAGCAGTGAGGCAGTGCTCCTCCTCCATGGCGGTGAAGCCGCCACTGAATTCCTGCCACTGAAAATGAGGATCACTTGAAGCTTCCGAGGTCTGAAAATGAGGGCCACTTAAAGCAGCCTGACACTGAGCATGATGGTCACTTGAAACATATTGGCACTGAAAACGAGGCTCTGAAAATGGAGGGCATTTGAAGTATCATGGTACAGAATGTGAGGGTCACTTAAAGCTCCCTGACACAGCGAGTGAGATTCATTGAAAGCAGTCTAGCAGGGAAAGTGAGGGTCGCCGACTCTCAGAGGCTGATTTCGGGCATCCTTGCACCCCCGTCGCGGGACTCGCAAATGGAGGGCCTCTGACCGTTGTTGTATTTCCAGTGAAAATATGTTTGCACCGGTATCAGCCCAAAGGGAGTGATGCTGGAATGCCTGGCAGCAGGGCCGGACTGGGAACCACAACCGGCCCTGGCAAAGTGCTCGGCTTCCCCCCTCCTCCCCATCTCCACTGGGGGGAGTTGTGGGTGCCGCCAAGCTCTTTGCCGGGCCGGTTTTCGGCCGATTTTGGTACAGGGCCGATTTTGACATGCTGCAAAAACGGCCTTGTAACAAAAACGGCCCCCAGTGGCACAAAACCGGACCCACCCGTGCAGCACACCGGGGGATTGCCCGTTGCCTGCTATGGCCAGTCCGGCCCTGCCTAACAGTGACTTTGTGGGGCCCCTTGTGTGGTTAACAGGGGGGGGCAGCAGAATCAGTGTAAGTCCCAGACCACTGCTGGTCACTGGAGAGACTTATCTGTATGGCTGCCTCAAGAATGGCAGCTCAGCTCGCGGTATTGTATACATTTTAGTGCAGAGTTATTTAAAAAACCAAAAAACATTTTTTTAGTAGGTCTTTGACTCTTAGTTGCAAAATGTATAATAAATGAGCATAGCGGCATCCCAATTACAATTTTCTTGATAAAGTGTAACACACCAGTTTAAAGAAAATGTAAGATATTAGTTAAGGTAAAGGGAATACATAATATGTTATTTATAAAAAAACGCATGTCGAGAAGCAACAGTACACAAGAAAGGCCGCTGGCGGAATTGGAAGAATTGCAGAAATGCGTCTAAGCCTCTAATTTATTTCTGACCTCCGCACAGCGCTTGCTGTTCTCCAACAAAACACATTATAATTATTTGACTGTCAAAGAATTAGTTCCTCATCTATTCCTCATCACAGTCCTTACGTCAGGAGGTACGCGCCCACACAGACTGGTAACAAAACACAAGCATTGGCAAAGCCAATAGTTCTCGGCAATCCGAGAGCTATAGGCGTTGGCAATGTAAACAGAGACTTTTTTAAAAATTTCACATATTTTATTAAAATAAATGTTTACATGAACATCTTGGCGGTTCTGTTACAGGGTTAGCAGAGTTGATTCAGGCACATTTTATACTTGTAGGGATATGTAGGGACTTGCAAGTCCCAAATGTTAAGCTAACCCCACTTAACGGTAGTTAGAGAACAAGAGAAAGAAGAGAAAGAGAAAGGGTGAGAAAGGGGATAGATACAAGGGGGAAAAGGAGACAGGAGACAGGCAGCGATAATTACATTTCTTAGCTATTGCATGTGGCTGCTGTGACATATGACATCCTGTGGGGAGATAGGCATCAATGTAGGACGCGTGCTCTCAGTACCTTGTTTTCACGGAGGTTCATAAGGGTCCAGGTACATGTCCAGCGCATTCCACATTTTCCTGGATGCTGGTTTCCATGGTGAGGTCCAGAGTGCAATGTTGTCCGCACCTCTAAGATGTGTGATCCAGTTGAAATAGCCTTTATAGGTGGTTTTACTAGTGTCTTTCCAGTTGGCTAGGACCATTTTCACTGCCGCAGTTAGTAACAGGTCAAGTAGGTCTTTATCGGGTGCGGTTCTTACGTCTGTACTCATAAGAGCCATGGTAAGTGTGGAAAATTCTTTAGTTAGTGTACAATTAAACAAACCATTTATGAACCCAAATATTTTCTCCCAGAATGAATTGAGTGTTGGGCAGTGGAGGATAAGGTGTGCTAAGTCCCCGGTTTCTCTGTTACAATTCCAGCATATCGTGTTGTCCCTGAGGCCTAGTGCAGATAGCCGGGCCGGGGTCCAGAAGGCCTTGTGAAGCAGCCAAAATTTTGTTTGTGAGAGACCCTGGGATATCTTGTTACGTGAGGGCAAGCTTCATATTGTGGCCCACTCTAGTTCGCTATGTTGTTGTTTATTTGTGCATCCCAGTATGCAACCGTCTTATCATTAAGCTTAGAGGACTTGGGGCTGAGAAGTTTGTAGAGGTGTGAGACCTGGTGTCCCAGTTTATTAATGCTTAAAACAAACCAGGAGATTGATGGTTGTGAAGCGGATAATTTTGTTCTAGCGAGGGCCGTTCTAATTTTTAAGAAATTAAAGAGTTCTATGTCCTCCAGTGTGTATCTTGTTTTAAGGTCTGTGAAAGTGATAGGGTATTTTCCGTTATCGAGTTGTTAAGGGAAGTGAATACCTTTCTCAATCCATACCTCAAAGGCAAGGCTTTTCCCTTTATACAGAAACTTGCTATTGGGCCATACTGATTCCATTTTTGATCCTTTTATGCTATTTTCCAATTTCTTATCTACCTTTAGTAGCGCCATTTTTGTGTTCTTGAAAATGGATTTGGCTGTGTGAGGATATCTATTTCAGTTAATCGGGCCTTGGGTGTTACGTTGTTGAGGATGGCCCTCTCTATCTGTAGCCATACCGGCGTATAGTCGGCTGGAGGTGAAATCCAGAATGTGCCTTGTTTACCTGCCCGAAAGACTAGCTGGAAAATTCTGAAGTCTGCGAGGTTTACCCCTCCCTGGTTTTTATCCAATCTTAGTTTTTTGATGTTTATACGTGCCTTCTTCCCTCGCCATAAGAAATTCGAGACCAGGATGTCAGTTTTGCGGAGGAATAGATCTGTTAGGAATAACTGGAGCATGCTAATCAGGTAGTTGATCATTGGGGTGATCATCATTTTAATGATTTCGATTCTGCCCCACCACAATATGAATTTTTGGGACCAGAAGTCTAGGAGTTTCTTAATTTTTTCTTGTAGTAATTTCTCATTCTGAAGTAGTGTGTTGATTAAGTCACTGCCAAAATGTATACCTAGGTATTTAATATAACATGTTTGCCATGCTAAATCTGACCCCCCCCCCCTAGGGTGTCTCTCATGCAGGGAATGTTTAGTGGCTTGCATTCTGACTTGTCTCTGTTAACTTTGTAACCTGAGAACCTGGAGTATTCTGCTATCGTCTCCATCAGGGCTTTGATATATGTCTTAGGCTGTTCGGCTACTATGAGTATGTCATCTGCGTAGGCAGCTAACTTTACTTCAACGCCATTTATATCGATCCCTCCTATGTTCATGTTCAGTTTCATATCTTGGATAAGGGGTTCTAGAGTAAGTAAGAATAGCGAAGGGGATAGGGGGCATCCCTGTCTAGTGCCTTGTTGTAGTGTAAACGGATCAGAGAGGGAGCCGTTAACCATGATACAAGCTGATGGTTCCCCGTACAGGGCCATAACCATCCATATGTATCCTGCCCCTATCTTGAATGTCTGCATGCATCATTCTAGAGAAGCCAACGAGACCATGTCAAAAGCATTTTCTGCATTTATTGTTATAGCTACCGCCGTTTCGGCTTTCATGGCCATGTGTTCTAGTATGTGGCAGAGGAGTCGGGTGCTATTGGTAGACATTCTAGTACGTATGAAGCTGACCTGGGAGTTTCTTATGAGTTTTGGGAGAACGGAGTTTAGTCTGGTTGCTAGTACTTTGGCGTAAATTTTGCAGTCAGCGTTAATAAGGGATATGGGTCTGTAGTTTTTTGGTGGCATTTGATCTTTTCCCTCCTTAGGGATGACTATAACGTTGACTTCGGACATGGATTTTGTATACTGCCTCTCCCTCTGCTGACTGATTAAAAACTTGTTTCATGGTCATCTTCAGCTGATCTAAGAAGGACTTGTAGAAAGTGGCCGTAAAGCCATCCGGCCCAGGGGCTTTATTATCTTTCAGTGATTTCGGAACAGTTAAACTCTTGGCCTAAGTGAGTCTTCTGCGCTTATTTCTGGTAAACCCAGTCTATCGAGGTATTTTGTGCACTCCTCTATGTTAAGGTTCTGTTCGTTTTTGTGAAGCTCTTGGTAGAATTCTTGAAAAGTCTTTAGGATGTCCTTGTGTCTTGTGTGTGTTTGGTTCTTAGAGTCAGTGATGGATGAGATGGCAGTCTGGTTGTGTTTGTGTTTTAGGTAGGAGGCAAGGAGTTTCTCTGCTTTATTGGCCTCGCAGAGGTTAAGGGCTTTGTATTTATGGATCCATAGACCTGCCATTTCGCTCAGTATTTTGTTGTACTCATACTTTGTTTGTGTCAGTTTTGAGAGGGTCTTGCTGTCATGCAGGGCCTTTGTGTGAGCCAGTTCTAACATTTTGATTTCCTGCTCAGCTGAGTTAGTCTCAGGTTTGTTCTCTTATTTATTTTTTGATTTTATTTCAAGTATTGTGCCTCTAATGGTTGCCTTCAGCGCATACCCAGAGTGTGGCGGGATTGGTTTCAGGAATGTCGTTGTGCTTGAGGTAATCTATAATGGCCTCCTCGATTTTTTTTTGTTCGTGGGATCCGCTAGCACATCATTGTTGAAGCGCCATCTCCGTTGGACGGCTTCATTGTGGCACCCACTCAGTTTTAGACTTATGCATGAGTGTTCTGCTACTTGTCTCGGAGCTATGTCAGGGCGTTCAATAGGCGTGTGTGCAATCCCGAGATCAAGATGTAATCTATCTTGGTGTGGGGGCGTGGCTACGACTAAGATGGAGGAAGACTTGTCCAGGTAGAGCTCCGCCGGAGGCTCCACCAAACAGGCCCTACACTCCGCATGTAGACACCCAAGGAGGCTCTTGCAGGGGGCAACCTTATCAGGAACACTGTCTGGGCCCTCGCTGCTGATTTTGTCCTGTCCGGGTCTCGCTCCGCGGACTTTGCCTGGGCGGGCCACCCAGTGCCTGATCCCTGTGGCGGACATGAACTAAGCGAGCCCGAGGATTGGCTCCGCCAACAAGGCCGCAAAATATGGCGTAGCAGTAATACCCTGATGGAACCAGGCTGTGGATACTCGCCCTGCCGCTGCCTAATTGAACACTTGCCGATGGGCGGAGAGACGCGATCGGAGCTCCCGCCGTGTCGCTTACCTGTCTACGTTGAATGAGGCCCCCAGGTCAGCTGTTGGCTGCTGGGCCGAGCGGGAGTGGGCTGTGAGCGATGGCGCCGCCCGGACTGCTTGCTTTGCCGCTGCCCTCTCGGCGCAGTTGTGATCTGTGGAACCCTGCCACCAGAGGACACCGGAGGCTGTTCACCCCACCGGCGGGTGGCTGAGTGGAACTGAGGCCCCTGCTGGGCCGACTCTGCCTTTTCATTGCGCAGCACCCACTATGTTAGCTGCTGGCCGCCGCGAAGCGTGCGGCGGGTGGTGGATGCGATCACTGTCTGGATCACCTGGGCTGCCCTCACGCCTGTGTTGCAGCGGAGGAGTCCCCACAAACGTAAGAGAGCTGTGGCTGCCCGCCCTGCCACTATCCCAATTGCCTCCTACAGTTGTGTGATGGAGCGCCGCTGGGCCTCCCAGTGATCTGCTTGTGAATTGCTGCTGCGTGAGTACCCCCGGGCGGGCTGCAGACCGGTGCTGGAGGAAGGTAGCGAGCGATGGGGCTGCCCGGATTGCTGTCACTGTATTTGTCCTCATGGCATGATCGAATTAAGTGAACCCCCAAAATGGAGCTGCCTGCTGCGACCCGTAGATCCGTTCTTGGACCGTCTATGCCCTCCATGATACCACTTAAGGTACTGCTAACTGTGGTGCAGTTGTCTTAAACTATATTTGTGACTGTGTGATGGGGCCCCTGTGAGAGCTGTGTGACACTTAATGACGGGGGCCCCGAACCTGCCCCACCTGATGCCCGAGAGTGACAGCATTTGTGAACCCTCTGAGCTGCAGCTGCGCAATCGTGTAGACGTCATTCTGGTATACAACACCCTGGGACCTGTACCAGAGAATTGACACACACTGCTGGCCTGGCACTTATTGAACTATTGGCGCAGAGCCACTTCCTCACTCCTAGGTGGTGCTCGGAGGTGAGGTTTGCTGGCACCCACGGACAGTAACGTCATGGACGCGGGCTTTACCTGCCCCTCCCTGAGATGCAGATCAATGCCGTCACCTGGAGCAACCCACATGACTGTGAGGTGTGGATGGTAGCTGTGCCACGGTGGAGATACCTGTGTGCAGAGGGGGTGCCATGCCACTAAGGTCTCAGGCTGTGAGACGGTTGCTGCTGCTGCTGCTCGCAACCTACTGACGTCAGTATGGGCCCCACTGTGAAGTGCACGCCTTAGGGACATTGTCTTGAAATCCTGCCATACACGGAGTGGCACAGGAGTGCAACCTTGACGACTCATGTCGGGTGGTACCCGGGTGCAGACCGGAATGGGAGGAACACAGGCCCCACAGCTGCCACCTAAGCCTAAAACAGACAAAATGGCAAAACACGGACACGCGGATCAAACTGCGAATAAATTGGATGCGGTGCTTGCTGCGATGGAGCGGCTGGATGAAACCCTCAATCAGACCTGCACCTCCCTGGAATCCAAGATCGATAAGGTGGCCATCGACCTCACTCATCTTCACGCAGATCACCGGAAGCTAGCAGACTGCACTACAGTTCTGGAAACCATGCTTACTGACATCAAACCACAAGTGGCACAGACAGACAAACATGTACAGGACTTGCTCAACTGAGTAGAGTTTCTGGAGGATAGGGCCGAGGACGCTGAAGGGCGGGCATGAAGAAACAACATGCGCATAGTGGGTGTGCCAGAATGCTGGGAAGGAAGGGAGCCCACCCTACACATGGAAAATTGTCTCAGAGACCTACTACCGGAAGGAACCCTCTCGCCTCACTTTG
This sequence comes from Lissotriton helveticus, assembly GCF_964261635.1. Classification (NCBI taxonomy): domain Eukaryota; kingdom Metazoa; phylum Chordata; class Amphibia; order Caudata; family Salamandridae; genus Lissotriton; species Lissotriton helveticus. The sequence continues at coordinate 162,894,732 of NC_136061.1, read as the reverse complement.
TCATAGAACGTGCACACAGAGTCCCAATGAGACCCCCTTGTAATAAAGTGGCTCAATATATACTGGACCAGCATGAGGTACAGTGTGTATAGAGTCCACAAACCCTAGAGGTATAACAGAGGTTAAAGTCAGGACTGACCTTACTCTCAAAAGTGGTAGCTTGGTCGAGCAGTAAGGCAGTACCAGAGGACAGTGTAAAGCACTTGTTGTACACACTTAGTCAGCAAAGGATTTCACACACTCAAAAGACTGAACTCCAGGCCAATTGTTGTTATATCAAAAGATATAGTGGTTTTATTTTTAGAACCAACAGGCATACAAATATACTTTTCTCAATGTAATTACTTTGCCAGGAAGCAATAAAGTTTGTGAACACAATAGATACAGGGGTTGCAGAAGGCAACACAATTCTAGACACACTTTAGCATTGAGCTCAATGGGTTTTCAAAATATAAGTACAGTTGATTAATATACAGATTACTTTAGTAGTTCCAGGACTAGATCCTAGATTCAGTCCTGGGGTCTAAACTGATACCAATTTAGTAAAAACGTTTTAGTTACTTTAGTGAATTTTCATGAATTAAAAGCTGTTTTAAAAGTTCACACTTAGAAACTTTTCAATGTAAATCTGACAATGTTATCCAATGGGAGAAAATTCAGGTTGCAGGTAAAGTACGATCTCGTTACTTTTGTAATCCAGTACTGGGCTCCTAAGTCCAGCACTGGGATCTCAACTTAAAACTGGTAGGTAATTGTGTTTCAGTATTTCATATGATTTTTAAAGAATATTTCAAGTTTTCAAAAGTAGACACAGAAATTTCATAGAAAAGCAGACAATGGATTCCTATGGAGAAAATACAGATTACTAGTAAACCCGGTAAGGATTACTTTGGCGGGTCAGTACTGGGCTACAAGGTACAGTACTGGCTTCTCCCCTGATCACAGGTGAGTACTTCGGAATTCGGGTAATTTTATATGAATATTTTTAGTTCCCAAAACTTCACACTTGGAAGATTTTTCGAGTCAAACCAGTCAATGTTATCCAACGGCAGGTAAGTGTGTTATAGGTTTCCAGGTGAGTACTTGGCTGGTGAAATTAGGGTTCTGGGCATAGACTCAGGGGTCCCCCAGGGTCAGGTAAGTACAGTTGGTTCACCCCCAGCGGCACAGGGGCGGCCGGGTGCAGAGGTAGTTAGGCCCAATGTTATCCAATGAGGGAAAGGGGGCCTTCGGTTGGTGGCAGCTGGCCAGCAGGCCACGCGGCTGTGGGAGCTGGGCTCCTGGTCACTTGCTCAGGGCAAATGGGGAAGTAGGATAGGGTACAGGTTGCACTGCCAGGGGCACTCGGGTGGCTGGGTGCAGGGTGCTTTTGAGCCGTCGGGCGCTCAATGTTATTCAATGAGTAACTTGAAAAGGGAACAAAGGCTGCAGGCTCGGGGACGAAGGATCTTCTGCAGCGACCAACACTTCGAGGGATAAGTTAGGATCTTGGAGGATAGGTAGGCACCCAGGAGTTGGGCACAGGGGGCCGTGGGGCGCCGGGTGCAGGGTTGTCTTTTGAGGTCGGGAAACCTTATCCCCTGCTGATCACGGTCGGAGGGGTCCTCTGTCCTGAGGATGCAGGCGTCGTCGGGGTCGTCGAGGAGGGTCTTTGGGCACTGGACCTTGGGTCCCAGTCGCCGAGGGAACGTCCTCGTGGTCTTGGAACACTCGGGCACGGGCCGGGCTCGGCGGGTGCAGTGTGGGTTGGTCCGAAGCTTCCTGGCTGGCACCAGGGGTGTTGTTGCAGCAGAGCCTCTGCTGATGGGAGTCCCAGGCTTTAAGAGGGTCAAGGCAGGCAGGTCCTATGGGTGTCCCAAGGTTGCTGTCCACAGGAGTCGCCGGGATTAGGCAGGAGCAGGTTCCAGGATCGACAGGCCGGTAGGGCTGGGGCCAAGTCAATTGTTGTTGTCCTGTTGTTAGCAGCTGCACGGCGGGTCTTCTTCTTCTTGATCTTCTTTTTTCTTTTCTTATAGGGATCTAAGGAAGAAGGTTCAGGGAGCCCCTAAATACTGAATTTAGGGGCATTACAGGTAGGGCAAGGACAGGGACCAATAGGTCCCTGTCCTGGGGTGGGTACACCCCCTAACCTGCTCTTCTCCTGTTGGAGGGGGGCAGGAGCCTAGCTGTGATTGGGCGTGGCTCCCCATCTACAAGATGGCCGGAGCCTGGGGTCGTGCTTCACCTCGTCTCCCCCACCTGAGGGGTGGGGTTGGCACAGGCTGGCACCCCCCCCCTTCCTGATGTAGTTTTTCCCGCCAGTCTTCCCGCCACAGTGGGGGTCAGGACTGGTGGGGGCAGTTGCTGGCTACAGCAAATGGTCTGGAGAAGCTCACAGAGGTGGCATGCCTTTGAAGTTTCCCCCTACCCATCTTGGGGGAGGAGACCTAGCACCTCGCCCAGGATGTGCATTGTTGCAGGCCCAGGAGAGCGGGGGGCTCTCCACCCAGGGGTCCAGCAACATGTCTGCTGTGTGGCAGCCTCTGCAGCCACTCAGCCCAGACGTGGATTGTAGGTTAGGGTTTCAGGGGCATCTCTAAGATGCCCTCTAGTGCATTTTACAAGAAATCCCACACTGGCATCAGTGCGGGTTTAATGTGTTGAGAAGTTTGGTATCAAACTTGTCAGTCTTCAGTGTAGCAATTATGGTGCTGTGGAGTTCGTAATGACAACTAACCCTGGGCGTAGTGTGCGGAGTGGGGCTCCGCGGAGCTACGCGAAGTGGGCACACAACTACGCCCACCCGCGCACTCCGCGTAGCCCCACTCCGCGCCGCCCGCCTCCCTCCCGCCCTCCCTAAATACATATATAAAAGTATAAAAAGCTTTTAAAAACACTTACCTTGTCTGCCGCATCCCCGGGGCTCCCTCTCGCCGTCCCGCGATTCGCGCCGCCACCGATTCGGATCCTAATGCGCATGCACGGGCGGCCGCGCATGCGCATTCCTCATGAGATATGCGCATGCGCTGCCGCCCGCGCATGCGCATTAAGATCCGAAATGGCGGTGCGAATCGCGGGACGGCGAGAGGGAGCCCCGGGGACGCGGCAGACAAGGTAAGTGTTTTTAAAAGCTTTTTATACTTTTATTTATGTATTTAGGGAGGGCGGGAGGGAGGCGGGTGGCGGCCGGCTACGCACCGTCTGCGGAGCGCGCGTAGTGCCGCCTGGCTACGCCCGCTACGCAAAATGCGTAGGAGACGGCATCTCCCAGCACCATATACTCTTAATGGCATCACTGCACTTACAGTGCCCAGGAATGGTACTGGGTACTGTAGGGGCACAGGGCTCTTGCACCTGTGCCCACACCTCTGGCATAGGGTACCCAGCCAGAGGGGTGACTGAAGTATGCCAGGGCAGTGGATTCTGTGGGCATGGCACACAGGGATGTGTGCCATGTCGACTCTTTGTTTAGTTCTGTACTTAGGCACTCAGGCTGCAAAGGCAGTGTGTGGGTGCCAGGGTACAGGGCCCCTGAGGGTGGCACAATAGGTGCTGTAGCCCTCAGGGGTCTTCTCTGGTCACCAAGCCCTGGGTACCTAGGGTACCATTTACTAGGGGCTGACAGGTGGCCAGAGATGCCAATTGTGTTTTTAGTTTTAACACAGTTTTAGGGAAGGAACACAGGTCCTGGGTACCTGGTTGGCAGGAACCCAGGGCACACTCAGTCAAAGTACATCAGCAGTTCAGAAAAAATTGGGGGCATACCAATGCAAGAAAGATGGCACTTTCTCACACCCCTCCCACGGGATCGAACCCGCGGCCCATGCTCCTCCGATTTCTCAATTACCGAGATCGTGATTCCATCCTACAGGAAACCAGGAAGCTGCAGGATATTCAAATAGACAATCATAAAATAATGTTCTTTCCGGACTATACCATCCAGATGCATAGGCAAAGGTTCTCATTTATGGCAGTGAAGAAAAGTCTCCGACAGCAAAAACTGAAATATTCTCTGATCTTCCCGGCGCGCTTGCGGGTAGTAGCAAGTGATAAGATGCATTTCTTTGCCACATGAGAGGAGGCAGAAGACTGGCTAGACACCTTTACTGCTGCTGGACCTCGGGACTCCTCTGCGACGATGACCGTACCGAAACTGAGGGGCCCATTCCGCCGCCGCCGCTGGAGACAGCGAAGATCGTCGGGGGCCCGGACGCTGCCCTCGCCTGCGGTGGGTCCCCACACAGCTTTGATTCTTAGCGGACAATGGGACACCCTGCAGGCAGTGGCGGAGATCAGCGGCTCTTTGATGGCTGAAGACGCATCCAACTCCAGTCAGCGTGACCTATCCATGTGACGATGAGCGAATATATGGCATGCAAAACTCACAGGACTCGACTGAGCAGCTGGACGTCACTCCGCAGACAGCTGACACAATCATATGAACATTGCGAGATCCTATCCTTGATTGGACTGCGAACTGAGGTATTGTGGTTTATGTATAGGAGTATGCAGTCATTACCGATGTAGTCATGTGTAATGGCCACTCCTGTGATTCCGAGTACCACATGGAACGGTGAGTGGCATCATGATATCAGAGGGGAGAACGAGACCTGGTCTCATGCTTTGTCGCTGCTGCGCAGGCACCGCTACACATCGATCGCCGTGCGAGTGTTCCTGAGCTGGGGTACACAGTTTGCTTTCATTGTACTGTATTATGCCTGAAGATGGAGAGCCTCTGAAACACTGGACATATATATTGTAAGATATCAGTACATAATACGCAGCGCATCCTCCTAGGTCGTTTTTGACTGTTACCTCTATTGAGAGTTTGGACAATTGCTAGTTGCACCATCGCCCTTTTGGAATTTTTCATGTTTATACCCTTGTTTGGTTTTATGAGATATCCTTTATTGTATGCCGTTCTCACACAACGCAAAATGCCACGAGTCACTATGCTGGGGTAGTCGTACACGGCCGGGCCATCTGAATATGTTTGATGGACTGCTACAGGAACATGGCCACCTAGTACATTGTAAACACTATGTCTGCACTTAAAATTGGTACATGGAATGTGCGGGGCATGCACACACCATCACGTAGGTATCAGATATACTCGTACCTTAAATAACATGTCGCACGTCCTGGCGCCATGGCATGATATACCTATGTTTTTGAGGGGAGACTACAACAGCGTACTTGACGTCTCACTGATCCGCTCCTTTCCACCCCTTCCGGGCACAAACACATACATTGCCATGAAGGAACTAACTAACAGGGCAAGGCAATGGCGTCTTAGGGATATTTGGAGACACCATCACCCCCATGACAGGGTGTATTCTTAATACTTCAGTCCACATGATTTGCATGTACGGCTAGACTGATACATGCTTTCGGAAGAGCTGCTCCCACATATATCCGCAGTCTATTATTTAGGCAGGACACATTCAGATCACAACCCGCATATATTGGAGGTATCATGGGAACACCCCCGGCCGCCAAATCTAACTTGGTGGCTACAACCAGATATGTTATTGGATGCACCCTTCAGGAGCCTGCTACCTACAAACATCACACAATATTTTGAAGAGAATACTGACATAGCCACGATGCCTCAAGTAGAATGAGACGTGTTTAAAGTAGTGGTTAGGGGTGAATGCCTCTGTGTACAAGCGGGCATGAGGAGACAGCTGGAGACTGAACTCACACACCTTGAGAATGACCTGCTCCGAAGGGAGGGAGAGGCACTAGAAGGCGACGATGGGTCCTTGGTGCGAATTAGAGGGGAACACTCCAGACTGCTAGACCGGCTCCGTAATTTGAACTATGCAGCACACTCAGCGCGTACCCACCATATTGGAGATAAACATGGCAAGTTGCTGTCGTGGCTGATACAACAGGATGGAGTCACCACACCCGTGGCGTCTATACAGAACGCACATGGTGACATAGTACATACCCAGAGGGACATACACATTGCCTTTGTGGAACACTATTCCATGATGTACAGGTCTTGCTTGCTAGTTACAGACACGATCATACAAGAGTTTCTTTCTGCCCTGACGCTGCCGCAACTGGCAGAGCATAAGCAAGAGGAACTCGTCGCTCCTTTGCTGCCAGAAGAAATCCGACATAGTATTTTCTCCCTATCGAATGGCAAATCTCCGGGTCCAGACAGACTACCGGCTGAATGTTATAAAGCCTTCTCTGATATATTAATACCGGAATTGTTGCGGGTATAAGTGGTGGCCCTAGATGATTCAGCCCTCACATACACGCAAAATGAGGCGATGCTGATCTCCCTCTTAAAAAGGGGGCAGGGACCCTAAAATCCTTGGTTCTTACCGCCCACTAACTCTGCTGAATACACACTACAAAATACTTCCCTCCGCGCCAGGCTAAACTGATAGCCACGTTTGTACCGGATCTGTTCCATAGCGATCAAAAAGGGTTTGTCCCAACCAGGAGCGCCTCTCTTAACTTCTGCAGATTATTTAGGATTTAGAAATACGCTACAAAGAACTAGCCACAATCTGGATTCTTAGTGCTAAACCTAGAGAAGGCCTTCAATTCGTTGGAGTGGCCCTATCTTGCAGCAGTTCTGCGTAAATATGAGCTAGGAGACGGATACTTGCTACTGGTGCAATTAAAGTACCAGCGACCAACAGTACGGGCCCGCACAGGTAGGCTTATCTCTGACACAATCATGGTCAGACGTGGAACTAGGCAAGCATGCCCTTTGTCCCCATTGCTTTTCTCCCTTGCCATGGAACCTCTAGCAGCTCTGCTCCGGGAGAGCGGTGCGGACCGGAGTATCCCCTTGGATGATGGTCTCCACACAGTGTCCCTATATGCTGATGACCTGTTGCTGTACATAAGGGACTTGTATGCTAACCCGCCAGCCATATCCATGATATTCCGTAGTTTCGAGAAAGTGTCAGGCATTAAGGTAATTTGGGCTAAATCGGGCGCCTATTCTTTCCACGAGGATGTGGTCGCTACGGACATAGTTATCAATGGGACTGCACTTGCCTGGTATCCGACCACGTTCAGATACCTGGGCATATATATTTACAGATCCCCAACGGACATACTGGAAGGCAATCTGGGGTGCGCCATCTCCTCAGTAAGGGCGCAGATACAATTCTGGAAGACTCTACCGCTCAATGTGATGAGCCGTATTACTTTAACCAAGATGATAGTATTACCAAGACTGTTGTATTATTTTGCAAACCTCCGGGTATATGTCTGGTGCGACTGTTTCAGGAGCTGGAGGGATTAGTCAGAGGTCTAATCTGGAATGCGGGGTGGCCCAGGATAGCGTTGCAGAAATTATATGCACCACCGGAAAGTGGGGGCTTAGCAGTTCCTCATTTAGAATTATATTACTTAGCTGCGCAGCTACAATGGGTCGCTAAATGACTGAGTGGCAGGAACCTGATGGATACTGCGACCGAGTCATCATCCTGAACACAGATTCAAATCTATAGTTTATTTCATCCACTGGCGAAACTTCCCCGCCCGACACAGATACATATGGAATTGGCCCATAGATTACACCGGAGGAGCCTTCAATTTACGAAAGACATAATTCCTTATGCCCCAATACTGCCACTTATTGGGACACCCAGAGGTAGAGATTTTGTACCAGATGTAGTGCTGACGCCGTGGACTGAAGCAGGAGTGGGGACACTTGGAGACCTATATGCGGACGGTGCCCTGTTGCCTTTTGCAACCCTAACAGCAGATACTGGTTTTCCGGTGGGTCAGTTCCTCCTGCATGCAGCCATCATGACGCTGACACTAAAATGGGGAGACTTGACGATCGAGCCGCCGACACATCAGCTGTTGCAGTATCTACATGTGATGGGGGAGGGGTCACATGTGATCCACTGGCTGGTGCAGGTCCTGCTTACTCACGTGTTAAAATCACCACAGAGACTCCGTGCACGTTGGACTGAGGACAGAGGTCGACCCTGGACCGATAAAGACTGGGAATGTGGCTTAGCCGGTGCCACACACATACCACGCAATTCACGTTTTAAAATTATACAAACATTCATATTGCATAGAGCGTATCTTTCACCAGACAAGATCAACAAATACTTTAACATCACCTCCTCCGGTTGTCCAAGATGCCATCTTCTAGATGCTGACCTACTGCATATGCTGTGGTCCTGCCCCCTACTTCTGTCCTACTGGCACACGATAACGGAAACACTCACAAGCAGCACTAACACCGAGGTACCGAACACTTGGGAGGTTTGTATTCTAGGATTTTACAAACGAACAAAAGCTAACAAATTAAGTTCTAGATTTCGTGACTTAGGCCTAATAACTGCGAAACGATTGATAACCAAGAGATGGAAACATAAAGACCCTCCGGAGGTATCCCACTGGTTAAAATCCCTACAGATTTGGGCCCAGGCAGAGAGCACTATTCTTCATAGGGAAGAAACGGCTGGGTTGCGCAAGTTTCCCTTCGCACAGGCCTGGGATGATATTCTGACAGCCCTTACACAAATTAATGCTGCGTCACATAGACCTCCAACGCAGCAGGCGGGAGATGATGCCTAGCGTGTTGCCTGGGTGGAACTGACAGGATGTACTTACAAGATGTCTTGGCCATAGCTGTGGGGTCGGGCACTGACCCCACGTTCCATGATGACATTTCATAGGCATAACTTCAGACGCATGATACCTTAGTGTCCATGCGACTATGCCCAGTACAGGAAAAGTAACTCGCATCCACTATGTGCACATGGCCCTTGGCATGACTTCACTCGAACAGCGCATATTACACTAGATACACGTTCCTTTAAGTACTAGATATCTCCTTTTCTTTTGCATTGATTTTATTTTTATTAGTTGTGGTTAAAACGTTAAAAATGAAGATGTCTTGCAATCAGTTATGATATTCACTTCTTATCGCCCTTGCACTACTGTCTACTGTGATCTTAAAGTTAAACTACATATGGGCCATGCACTTCTGTAATAATTTTCATGTTTGCATATGGTTAATTACTGTTGTGAGGAGTCACATGTAACAAACGAGCCCTGCTCCTCAATTAGAGGTAACGGTATGCGTGGGTTGCAGACACCTATGCTAATTTGTAAATGCACGTCAACTTCTGCAACACAGATGCTACTTATGCTATGGGTCTAGGATGATAATACCTATAATTGTATATGCAGTGACATAGCAACATTGATCTTGTAAAAAGTGCGGTATGTACCAATGCTTAGTTTGTTTGGATCAGAAAAAATGATTAAAAATGCAATAAAGATATTAAAAAAATATTAATAATCTATCCTGGTGTAAGACTTGTGAGGGATGGAGTAAAATGTGTAGTCTCTAGTGTCCGGGTGTTGAAGGCGCCATGCATCCTTTAAGTCATATTTAGAGCAGATATTTTGGAGTACCGTGTGCGAGTTCGTGGAGTGACATTGACAGGAGCATTGCCTGTCCGTTATGTGGTCCAACCGGATGTTAAAGTCCCCTGCTACTACCATGAGATCGCTTTGGGGGAAGTTATCTAAGATGCTTGCAACCTCCGACCAGAAGGATGGGTCGTCCGCATTGGGGCTGTATATGTTTGCAACGTGGATTAGCTCCTCCCCCTTCTTAAATGTGTCACTAGTTGGCTACCTTCGCTGTCCTGGGAGTGTGATTCTAGTGTAATGTTGGATCTTTTGGATATCAACGTCATGACCCCATGTTTCTTTTTGTCGGTGGGTGAGCAAGCTACCTGCGAGATCCAGTTACCCCTCCCCAGGTTTGCATCCTCCAGGGATAGTTTGGTCTCCTGTAGTATGATTATATCACCCTTGGTTTTAGCTAGGTAGTATATGATCTTCCGGCGCTTAATAAGGTGATTAAGACCTTTGACATTAAGGAATACTATGTTAAGGTCGGTGACCAGGGTGGGTGAGTTATTGTGGGCCATCATTTTGGGTGTAATGTGCTAAAAGCGTCAGATCTATGACCATAAGTCGTAAAGACGTTGTCTCTGAATTTGGTTCTGATGAGCTGCACTAGGGACCCCCCTTTTGCTCACGGGGTTCTGTGCAATTGCCCCCCACACCACTGGGCCCTCCTGTAAGTCATGGTGCCTAAAGGAGTTGGCTAACATGGCCGATTTCAACATGCTGTAAAAACGGCCCTGTAGCAAAAATGGCCCCCAGGGGCCCAAAACTGGCCCCACCCGTGCGGCACACCGGGGGATTGCCCGGTGCCTGCTAATGCCAGTCCGGCCCTGGCTGACAGTGACTCTGTGGGGTCCCTTAGTGTGGTTAACAGGGGGGGGCAGCAGATCAGTGTAAGTCCCAGACCACTGCTGGTCACTGGAGAGTCTTATCTGTATGGCTGCCTCAAGAATGGGAGCTCGGCTCGCGGTATTCTATACAATTTAGTGTAGAGTTATTTAAAAAAAAAAAAAAATTTTTTTAGTAGGTCTTTGACTCTTGGTTGCAAAATGTATAATAAATTAGCATAGTGGCATTCCAATTACAATTTTCTTGATAAAGTGTAACACACCAGTTTAAAGAAAGTGTAAGATATTAGTTAAGGTAAAGGGAATACAAAATATGTTATTTAAAAAAAAACAGCATGCCGAGAAGCAACAGTACACGAGAAAGGCCGCTGGCGGAATTGGAAGAATTGCAGAAATGCGTCTAAGCCTCTAATTTATTTATGACCTCCGCACAGCTCTTGCTGTTCTCCAACAAAATACATTATAATTATTTGACTGTCAAAGAATTAGTTCCTCATCTATTGCTCATCACGATCCTTACGTCAGGTGGTACGCGCCCACACAGACTGGTAACAAAAGACAAGCATTGACAAAGCCAATAGGTCTCGGCAATCCGAAAGCTATAGGCTTTGACAATGTAAACAGAGACGTTTTAACTCTTTCCATGCTGATGACGGAACCGCTCCGTCATCAGCCACAGTGGCGCTGTGCTGATAACGGAGCGGTTCCGTCATGGTCCGCCCGACACGCTTGCGCGGCGCTGATTTCGCGCATGCGCGGCGCGTTCTATTAAGCGGGCGGGGCCATGACGGAACCGCTCTGTCATGAGCACAGCTCACCCGCGGCTGGTGACGGAGCGGTTCCGTCACCAGCATGGGCCCGCCGCGCGGCCCCCCCGCCTCCTTAGCGCTGCGGTGGAATAGCCACCGCAGCGATGTGGTTAAAGCATGGGCAAAGTGGGCTCTGGCCCAGAGCCACACCCTACCATGAGGCCCCTGATACAGCCAGCTCGGTTCTGCAGAGTCCTACCCTGGAGACCATGAATAATTCTTGAACATATTTTTTAAATACTATTTTACTTTAACTTGTTTTTAATGTGGGTGATGTGTGAGTCTATTACAAGCATTTTGCAGAGAAATGTTGTGTTTGTTTCATGCAACATCCATAACAAATTTCTTTTAGATCAAAACCGAAACTCATAAATGAGAAATGGAAGGGTGTCATAGAGATTATTTGCAGTAATATTAGTAAGCTGCTGCTGTGTTACAATATTAAAAACACATCATTATCCCTGAATATTAGATGTAAACACATTTAAAATGTGGAGGAGTGTGCCTGTGCACTGCCAGTGGCCTTGCCAGAGAGGGATGAAACAGCTGAAAGTGGACCATAAATTCAAAACTGTTCCAAACAAGAGCGCCAATAATACATTTGGCCCAGGGCCACCAAAATCCTTTAGAAGTCCCTGAATGTAAATGCATTTGTTTACGGCTCTGTTTTTTTAAGATTAAGATACATCAATACATTAACAATACCAATGCCTGTAGCTTTAGAGTGGAGTAGCGTGGTGTACAGGAGAGTGGAAAGCCAAAGATAGAGTGGCATAGAGGATAGTGGTGTAGAGGCGTAGAGTAGAGTGTTGTAGAGCGAAGGGGTGTAGAGTGGAATAGAGCAGAGTGGAGTGGCATAGAGTGGCGTGGATTAAAGTGGCATGGAGTGCTGTTGAGTAAAGTGGAGTACAGTCAGTGGTGGCACAACTTAACGGGGTTGGAGGTGCGGTGATTGGTCTGAGAGCCGTGGTTCGGCGCTCAGAGAGAGACTGGGAGCACCTGGCATGTGCTTCACCTAACCTGTAGTACAGGCTGGATGAAGAACATGCAAATGGCACAGGACTGTTTTGGTCAACCCGAGAGGGCTGGCCAAACAGTCCTGCGCACTTAAGTGGGTGCCTACCACCCCTTCCCTGTTCCTGTTGGAGCCGCTCCGCCCCAAACCAGACAAGCCATGGAAAAATAAAATGATAATAACGTTTTACTGCTCACAGAGCAGTGGACGATACTCCTCCACCTTAGCGGAGAAGCCGTCCCTGTGTAGAGTAGAATTATGTTGAGTGGTGTAGAGTGATGTATAGTATAGTGGGAAAGAGTCGAGTGATGTAGAGTGCAGTAGAGTGTCATTTGGGGAGTGACATGGCGTATAGTGGAGTGTAGTGGCATAGAGTGACATAGAGTGGCACACAGTGGACTGGAGCGGCCTTGAGTGGAGTGGTGCAGAGTGGCATAGAGTAGAGTGGAGTGGTGTAGAGTAGAGTGGAAGGACGTAGCGTAGAGTAGCATAGAGTTGAATGGAAGGGTGCACAGTAGAATGGCATAGCATTGGGTAAAGTGGCATAGAGTAGCGTGAAGTAGAGTAATGTAGAGTGAACAGTGTACAATAGAGTGGAGTATCATGGAGTAGAGTGGCAGAGTTGTGGGTGTAACTGTAAGCAACTAAAGTGTTGATAGAGATGGTAGATAGGGTGAAAATATCATAAATAAGAAGATGTAAAACATCTGAAAATTTGAACTAGATGGAAAAACGTGCAATTACATGGTGTCATGAATTGATTAATTATAAAGAAAACCCAATTCAAAATAAAAGTGCATCTTTTGAAAGTAAAAAAACCAATATAAAATGAAAGCACACATTTTGAAAGGAAGCCTAGGGAGGATGAGCAATGAGGATGAGCAATAGAAAGATTGCAAATGAGGGGGGGGGGGGTTGAGGTGAGCTTCAGATTTTCCGACAATCACGCTCGCATGTCATGTTAATCATTAAATGAGAAGCTGAGCATGAGTAGGGCATAATGCCCAGTGGAATGGGAAAGGAGTGCAGATTGTGAGGGGTACCTAAAACATAGTATTTTGTAAAATAGCCATGTTTTAAGACCCTCAAAACAGATGCCAGAGTGTGTGTGTTTTACTAAACTGGTAATAGAGATATACTTTGACTTGGGGGTTTTTTTTTTTCAAGGTCCAATGATTGCGCTGCTTGACACCGGTTTGCACGCTTGTATACCCAATGGGACGGACTAGATATAAGATTGGGTATTTCACTGCAGCACATTTCCTTGTCGGTTGTTCCAAAGTGGTGTTGTTGGAGTTTTTGGTAACTATTACTGTGGGGTGACTCACCCCCCTACCATCTTGTAGTGCCCCTACCAGTTTATCTGTGACAGTAATGTGTCCATTTCCATGCACTATCATTTGGTCACCAAGGGGGAATATGAGGACAAAAAAAAAAAAAAAAGACCCTCAAAACAGATGCCAGAGTGTGTGTGTTTTTGTGTGCGTGACTATTTAAAAGTGACAGATGAAATCTGATAGACAATTTACCAGACCCGACTGAAAGGTCCTGCACCCAACTATTTAATACAAAAACCCTACCTCCAGAAGCTACGCCCAGGGATGGACTGGGAACCAAAACCGAACCTGGCAAAGAGCTCGGCCAGACCCTGGGTGGGTAGCAAGGGGGATGCACTAGTGGAAAGCTTTATGCCGCTTTTGTTGCTGGGGCCGATATTGCAGAGGTTTAAAACCGGCCCCTCCCTGGCGGCCCACCAGAGAAACGTCCGTTGCCCACTATGTCCAGTCTGGCCCTGGCTACGTCACTGATGAAAACTATCACTGGTATTCTGTGGGCAGGCTGTAAGCCCACTGAATAGTAAACAATACGTCTCGCAACACCGCACATGCACTGTGTAAGCTTAAAAATGACATTGATTCAAAGGCCTGCACTCGAACACCAAGGAGCTGGGCAGTGTCAGGTATGCTCAAGCATTTGCACATTCACCTTTTCCTTTCAGTCCGAAGGCTTTGCTGGAAGAAGCTGTAATTGAATAAAGATCAAGAACAGTGGCATTTAAAGTAGATTGAGCTGTAAGTGTGAAATTATTCCAAGCTTTGTATTACTGATGGTCTTCTTTTTCTAATGACATTTCATTAGGATGCAGGTGAAAATTGTTCCTTCTAATCAAAACGTGAAGTTCAGCTTTGAGAACTGCATTGGTTGCTCTGGTATTAGTGTATTGTGATTTGTGAAAGATAATCTCTCACTCTGTCAAAAGAACACAGATGAGGCCAGCCAATGTTATGTTATGTTATGTTATGTTATATATTCTTGTAGAGCGCACGGTTTCCCTAGGGTGTCCTGGCGTTAGGTGCTGATTTCCTGGGAAGCCGGTTTCGTATAACTGGGAAAAGAGCAAAGTTTTCAGACCCTTACGAAAAGACAAAAAGTCCGGGGCATTTCTAAGCATGAAAGGCAGCTCGTTCCAGGCTCTAGAAACACAGACAATAAAGCCTCTACCTCCCCAATTAGATTTTTTAAAGGAGGTCACTTGCACTTGCTTAGCTCCTGTTGATCTTAAGTTCCTGCCTGAAACATACTATTGAAGTTTGCGTCTAAGAAACTCCGGACCTATTCCATTAACTGCCTTAAAAACAATGCACAGAGCCTTGAAGCGAGTTCTGAGCCTTATTGGAAGCCAATGCAATTTTTTCAGTTCGCTCCTGACAGAGACAAACCTGGGGATTTCAGTCAGCATTCGTGCCGCCGCGTTATGGACTCGTTGAAGCCTATTCAAGTGTTGTTTTTGAGCATTAAGGTAAAGGCAATTACAATAGTCCAAGCGCGAAATTATAAGAGCTATTATCACTGTCCTCAGATTACTCTGAGTAAGGAAGGTCTTGATTTTCTAGATTATTCTGAGAACCCTAAAACAGACTGAAGTCACCATAGTTACTTGTTCTCCCATAGTAAGTTTAGTGTCCACCAAAACTCCCAGATTCTTAACTTTCCTGGCAGGTTCTGGGTGTATGCCAAGGTTCTCTGGCCACCACTCTGGTGTCCAGACCCGTGGATTGTTGCCAAATTTCAGGACTCGGTCTTAGAGGAATTTAATTTTAAGTAGTTGGAAGACATCCAGGTCAAGATTGCTCTCATACAATCATGAAAGCGATCCCCGGCCTCCTTCTCAGCTCCCTCTGTCAGTGATAACACAATTTGTGTGTCATCTGTGGCCATCCCAGCACTTGCTCTTCCTACAGGCTACGCTATACGCAGCTTAAATAGAGCTGGAGGAAGAGGGGGCGGCATTTCAATTATTTACAAATCTGTACACTCATGCTGTTTGTTACCATTTGCGCTTCCTGATTGTGAGAGTGCAATATTTAAAATCTCACTGAGTGCTAGCTTCACCTTCTCTGGTATACTTATCTATCGACCTCCTGGCCCTTCTAAAGTTTATCGAGAAGCCCTCTTAAACTCGGTCGTAACACTGGCTCTACAGACGGCAAACTTCAACATCATAGGTGACCTGAACCTCCATTTAGAATCACAAGAAAGAATCTTCGGAGATCATTAGCTTCCTAGGGGACTTGGCAGCCTGTCAGCTGAATCAACTGACGCCCAGTGCGACGCATCGAACAGGTCATCTTCTTGACCCTATCCTCTCGAACTTAGGGGCATATTACCAACAAGTAGCGATATTTATCGCTAAATAGGCTAAGCAACGATTTTTTTATCGCTGCCTATCGCTGGATATGTTAGCGGAGAAAACATGCTATTAGCAACGTTTTTCTCCATTGTGCTATAATATCCAGCGAAGATATAGCACTGAGTCAGCCTTATTGGCTGTGGTCAAACAACTCAAATCTGCGCTAGATGCCGGCAGCACATCTGCATTGGTGCTGCTGGATCTAAGCGCGTCTCATGAAATCCTGCTCCTTCATTTGGGAGAAGCAGGTATTGGGAATGTAGCCTTAGAATGGTTTTCCTCCTTTCTGAGCGACCGGACCTTTCAAGTGACCTCTCCTCCTTTCTCGTTCCAAGTCCATTCTCTCCGCTGTGGGGTCCCTCAAGATTCTGCATTGAGCCCTCTGCTCTTTAATATATATATATATGAGCCCCCTGGCACTGATGGCCAAAGCACGAGGACTATCCCTGGTGTCATAGGCTGATGACACCCAGTTGGTGATTGCCTTGTCTAATAACCCAGAACAGGATACATTAAAATTTAAAGAAGATATCACGGCAATTGCTGAATGGATGACAATAAATTTCCTGCAATTAAATTCCACCAAATCAGAGATTCTTCTGGTTGGCAAAGAGTCCCATCTCTGGACAAATGATTGGTGGCCTCAGGCGCTAGGTGACCCCCCTGATCTCAAACCTGCGGTGAAAAACCTAGGCTTTCTAATGGATACAAATCTCAATTTTGAAACACATGCTAAGTCAGTAGCCGTGAAATGCTATGGACTACTGCGCGGCCTACGACCTATCCTGGGCCTCTTTGATGCCCAAACACGCCAACTGATTATCCAAGCCTCTATACTGGCCCGCCTGGACTACTGCAATGTGCTTCTGCTCGGCTCTAACAAATCCGTGCTTAGTCGACTGCAAAGGGTCCAGAATGCGGCAGCACGTACTATTTTTGCCCTTCCTAAATTCAGCCATGCGTCGAATCTCCTCCGCCGTCTACACTGGCTCCCGCTGGCACAGCGTATTCAATTTAAGATGATTTGTATCACGCATAAGATACTAACAGGCAGTGCACCTGACATTCTATGTGGCCTTTCCACTCTGTACACCCCCTCACGTGCCCTACGTTCGGCAAACCAGAGTCTTGCCTGTATCCTTCACATTCGCAGAGCGAGATCCGGCGGTCGCTTCTTCAGACGCCTGGCCTCTATTCTCTGGAACTCTCTCCCCCTTTATATCCGTAGCAATTCTGACCATCAGGCCTTCAGACTTCTCTTGAAGACGTGGCTCTTCTCCCAGGCCTGATCCTCCCCGTCCGTCCTGTTCCGATCCCGCCCCTGGAAGATTTCCCTCTGTTATACTCCCTGCTTGGTCTGGTTTCAGCCCTGGGACGCCTCTTTGCAGAGGCATCCATGTGCTTTATAAATATTTTAATCTAATCTAATCTAATCTGCATAAGAGGCGAGCTGGAAGCCAAAGGACCTAATGACTCCCGCCAATGGTGCCACATATATATTAAATAAAGTGAGGCTAAGCGAAGAACCCTGTGGCACCCCACATGGGAGTGAGAAGGGTTCTGGGGCATTCCCATCCAGGTCGACAGTCTGCAACCTGTTGGACAGAAAAGATTGTAACAGTTTCCATGCCGACCCCTTAACACCAACTTCTGACAACCGGTCCATCAATATTTCATGATGGACCGTGTCAAAAGCAGTGGATAAGTCCAATAGGACAAGTACAGCATTTCCTCCTCTATCCACGGCTTCTCTGATTTCTTATGTGGATTTTAACAGAGCTCGGTGCTCTGATAGGCTCTGAAACGATATTGTGATACGTCCAGAGAGTTATTGAAATGGAAAAAAGGGCTGAGTTGGGTATTCATGACCTTTTCCAGTAGCTTGGCCGGGAAAGGGAGCCTGGAAATTGGTCTGTAGTTATTAGGGTCTTTAGGATCCAAAGTATTCTTCTTTAGTAAGGGGAGGACAGACGTTCTTTTCCATGCATTGGGAAATACACCTGCGGTCAAAATGGCATTCAGCAACGGAGTTAATGCTGTGCTTATAGTTTCAGGGATTTGTTTGATTATCCGTACTTTTTTTTGTTTTTATAAAAAAATTGCTAAGATGTTGGACGTATTGCAGTAAGATACCCCTGAAAAAATGATAGTACAGAGGGTAGCGCAACAGTGATCACTGACATGAGACTGATCTGTTGCAAGGTACACTGACATTACTTGCGCCCATAAGACAGGGTTTTGTTGTTATTGATGATTATCCGTACTGGACAGGGGTCACTGGGCGCTCCTGATTTAATCATATTAAATGTTTTAAGCGTGTCTGTCCTCTGATGTGCTTAGACCGACTGCCTGCATTCTATCAGGCCACCAGTCTAAGGTTTCCGCAGGAGCAGCCAGCTGGGGCACCACAGGCAGAAACATGAAAGTCTACCTGAATCTACATGGAGCGGGCAGAGTGGCAGGCTCAGCCCCCGTGTTCTCTGAAGTGAACTCCCTGGGGGCATTGCTTTGTTTTGGTGCCAAAACTGAATGCACCGCTGCCACCCTAAAGGTTGCCTTTGAAAGCTGCGCCCACCACATTCCTTTGTTTGATTTTGCTTCCAAAACTGACTTTTGCTTTCATAGTTCTTTGAAACTGCTTTTGACAAAACCCTAGAGCGGTAGATCAGATTCCCTTCAGCTTGGTGCTGGCCTTTTTATGCTCTTTATTTTCTCACCTGTATTGGTATTTTAGTCATGCACTGCACACATCTCTCCCTGGGAAGCCTTTCAGCTTGAACCATCTGCAAAGAGAGAGACAAGCGCTCATCTCAGAGCCCACTTTACCTGATAAAAGATGGGTATTTTAACTTTCTAGGAGCTCACTCACAGCGCACGTGAAATCAGTGAACTCGCTCCTTCCTAACTTAAAGATCTGGTTTGCTGCAAAAGGCAATTAGTTTCCAGCCAACTGCCCGAACCATTGAAGGCAAATTATTTTATTAGTCACAGCGTAAGATTTATGTTGTAAGTGTTGTGGGTTGCCAAATTAGTAGCTGTATGTTTTTCTGTGTTGTTATAGAAAGTGGTCCTTTGAAGGTAGGATCTGGGCCTTGCAACTCAGGCAGTTACTTCAGCTGACTTGGCAGAGGCATTTGTTTGGAAACCTTGCTTGTGCCACACGTTTTCATCTCCTGTGTCAACATGATTCAATGTATTTATTTATGTATGTATGTTTTTCTTGCCAGACCTGATGAAGCACCTTGGTGCTAGGAATGAACTATGGAAGAACAACCACATACGCAACACGGTAAAGGAAGACACAAGGGACAAACATACAAATCGTCTATGATCCTAGGGCCCATATTTATGATAAAGGCACACATTCCTTGTTTGTGCCACGGTGCATCTTCAAACAGGTGCGCCATGCACAAACAGGGAAAGTGCGCCCTATTATGCCCCGGGGGCGCACAAAGCGGGCGCACATGCCTGTTGCACCCCGGAGGCACGTTCTGCAATATGGCCCTGGCTGGGCAACCAGGGATGAATTTGCATATAGAAGGATTTAGAAAGAAGTGTGTCTTTTGAAAGTAGTCGAGTATTCCTGAGGCCTCTGCTGTCTCTATAAGTTGTCCATTTATACAGTGGAAGAAGGTTGCAATTGATTTCACGGGCTCAGTCAGGTGCACGTGATGAATCTCAAGTTTTGCCTTGCCTGTGGATTGTTTAAAAAAATGGACAGACACTGGTGTAGAGGTTTCGCTGAGTATGGAGACCATTGTGAACTTCTTGATGGGGGTGTACCATCATGACTGTGTGTCCTTCTGCTTAATCAATAAGAATGGGAATCAGTTCTGGTCAGATATCATGAAGCAACACCTGCTAATGTTAGGCGTGGACTGTACTCTATCACCCTAGGGTAAATGGAGCGGTTGAACGGATCAACAAAGCGTTGAAGAGTTCTGATTTATTGGTGGTTAAGAGTTACTTGTGCTGGAGGAGTGAGTGCATATTTTGTTACCTACTGAACCAAGGTTAGGAGCATCGTGGGCTGGGTGGGGCAGTCGTGGAAAGTAAATTGGCCTGCCAAGCATGTTAAAAGAACAAGCATTGGCATTGCCAATAGGTCTCGCTTGTGGGACCTTATAAGTATTTAGTTTTGCAGCACAATATCCTTGTTGCACCAAGGATATTGTGCTGCAAAAATAAATATTTATAAGGTCCCACAAGCGAGACCTATTGGCAATGCCAATGCTTTTTTCTTTTTAGTATTTGTGTTCTTTGCGCATTAGTGGGAGCTGCGTGCTCGAAGGAAAGTACACAAATACACGTTTAAATGGATATAAAGCAAGGGATAGCGTGCCAAGGTGCACACTAGCTCAAAGGGAGGGTAATTGGCTTGCAGATGTCACCTGAACGCTGCGATGGCTTCGTTGAACAAAAATGCCCTTTTTCGGTAACATGTTACATTTTACACTACATGCATCTCGCATGACTCGAAACAATAACAATATCTCGTGCTCATTTACATCGCTGACGCAACTTCTTAGAGTAGCACGGGGGGGAGGAGAATGAAGACATTACCTTAATGCACATTGCCTGGGATAATGCCGAGCGGCTGACGGAAAAAAAGGGCAGCCTGCCGGCTTTTTTTCAGACCCATGGCAAATCACACGGATATCTGCGAACTTAGCAGGGTTACAGAGGGCCATAGCTCCAAGCATGTTGTCCTCTTATGTTTGTTATGCCAAAAATCGTTTGGTTTTGGCAGGGTGGGAAGGGAGAGCGCCTTTGTGTCTGATGGCAGGTTTTTTTTATTCTCCAGAGCTTGTTTTTGTTCGTAATTTCTCAGATTCGGCATGTTCAAAGACATGTTCCAAGGAGTGCTGCTACGGCCTGGGGAAAGCTGGCTGTGGAGGGGGAGGAGAAATGAAAGTAAAGGCTGTGTTTGCGGGGAGAGAGAGGGGAGGTGCTGGTGTGGGAGGAGTGCTGCTACGGCCTGGGGGAAGCTGGCTGGGGAGGGGGAGGAGAAATGAAAGTAAAGGCTGTGTTTGCGGGGAGAGAGAGGGGAGGTGCTGGTGTGGGAGGAGTGCTGCTACGGCCTGGGGGAAGCTGGCTGGGGAGGGGGAGGAGAAATGAAAGTAAAGGCTGTGTTTGCGGGGAGAGAGAGGGGAGGTGCTGGTGTGGGAGGAGTGCTGCTACGGCCTGGGGGAAGCTGGCTGGGGAGGGGGAGAAGAAATGAAAGTAAAGGCTGTGTTTGCGGGGAGAGAGAGGGGAGGTGCTGGTGTGGGAGGAGTGCTGCTACGGCCTGGGGGAAGCTGGCTGGGGAGGGGGAGGAGAAATGAAAGTAAAGGCTGTGTTTGCGGGGAGAGAGAGGGGAGGTGCTGGTGTGGGAGGAGTGCTGCTACGGCCTGGGGGAAGCTGGCTGGGGAGGGGGAGGAGAAATGAAAGTAAAGGCTGTGTTTGCGGGGAGAGAGAGGGGAGGTGCTGGTGTGGGAGGAGTGCTGCTACGGCCTGGGGGAAGCTGGCTGGGGAGGGGGAGGAGAAATGAAAGTAAAGGGTTTATGGCCCAAAAGCGCGTGCCTGTGGCCACGTGAACGTCAAGAAAACCGCAGGAACGAAGCCCTTGGTTTGACGAGGTTTTTCAGGACATGAATTCTCGCTCCGCTCGATGCGCTTGCGCGCATCGATAGGTCGCGAGACCTAAAAATGGCACACAATCAGGATTGATACAATAAGTGCCATGATCAAAGGAGGAGTTTGCAAGTTCATTAGATTCAATACTTAGGCTTCAGAAAGATGTGAAGGTTACTTAAGGAGGGGCAATACAAGTTAGTGACTGTAGTACTTTGCAATACTGCGAGGTGAGAGGATGGCAAAATATATATGAGTAGGGTGTCTCCATGCAAAGGTAGTCCTGTATATTCGAGTGGAGAAGTCAACATTGGTGTGTATCATATATATGAGTTAGTTGCTATAATAGAGGAGTCGGTGAGGGAAGACGGAAATCTGATTTTACGTGGCTTACCCCCAGATTCATCAAGAACACATTTTGCTAATCCTTAATAGCGAAAAATACCGAATCGCTATTAAGTAATAGCAAAATGCTATGCATCAAGAAATCACTAAAAAAAATAGCGATTTCTAATAATTCCTTAATTGCGACTCGCAAATTGCGAGTCGCAATTAAGGAATATCTCTCCATTCATTCCTATGGGCCTAGAGGCCCATAGGAATGAATGGGAAGACAATCTCAATTTGCTAATCGCAATTAGCGATTCGCAAATTGAGATTGCGATTTCAAGGGTGCAGGGATGCATCCCAATTGCAAAAATCCCGCTCGCAAAGGGCCAGATTCTCAGAATCTGGCCCTTTGCGAGCGGATTTTTGTTTGATTAATCTGGCTGATAGTTATGTTATGTTATGTTATGTTATTATAGGTCTTTTATAGCGCACGGCTACTCCAATGGAGTGTCCCGGCGCTTTATGCTCCAAACCGAAGAAAAAGACACATATACCACATAACAGTAAAAGGACAGAACAACATGGCCAGAAAGGGAGTTGTGAGACTCTAGCCAGTAAAGAGCCAGGTCTTTAAGCTCTTCCTGAAAGCAGATAGGTTGGACATGGAACGCAAGGACAAAGGTAGGGAGTTCCAAAGCTGAGGGGCCAGCAGCCTAAAGGATCGCCCTCCGATACGGGCTTTCTTTATACGGGGGACTACTGCCAATGCCAGTGACTCTGATCTTAAGGATCGTGCTGGCAGATAGAAAGCCATCCTCTTCTGTAAGTATTGGGCCCCCGCGCCATGCAAGGCTTTATGAGCCAATGTCATAGCCTTGAACATTAACCGCTTCCGGATGGGGAGCCAATGTAAGGTTCGCAGTAGGTTTGACGCCCTCACTCGTCGATGCAAGCCGAAGATGGCACGTGCGGCAGCATTCTGGGCCACCTGCATACGCTGTAAGAGGTATTCCGGCAGGCCCAAATACAAGATATTGGCATAGTCGAGTCTGGACCCGATGAGGGCCTGAATAATTATTCTCCTGTGGTCCTCAGAAAGCAGCGGAAAAAACTTCCGCAACGTCCTGAGGATACCGAAACATGTTCCTGTAAGGGTCAGCACCTGGGATCTAAGAGTAAGCCCATTATCTATTTTAATTCCCAAGTTCTTGGCTGACTCAGAAGAATTAGCTGGAGGGAACATGTCAGCCGGCCACCAGCCTTGCCAGTCCGGTTCCGAGGGGCATCCGAAGAAAAGTATCTCGGATTTATCCGAGTTGCACTTGAGGCTGTTTAGTTGGAACCAGTTAAAAACAGCCCCAAGGCACTCACGGATACTTTCACCCTCAAATTCTTCGCCCTTCCGGCAGGTAAAGAGAAGCTGGGTGTCGTCAGCATAGGAAACGATCTGGGCCCCATAGGACTCTACCAATGCCGCCAAAGGGGTCATAAAGATGTTAAAAAGGGTTGGGCTCAATACTGAGCCCTGAGGAACTCCGACTCCCAAAGGCGACATTTCAGCAGATCCAGGGGAGGCCCAGACCGTTTGTCGGCGGTTGGCCAGAAAGGAGCAAAACCAACTGAACACCGACCCCCTCAGACCGATGTCATGTAGTCTTAGTTCGTTAGGGGAGAGGAGAATGGAGAAGTGTTTTCCTATTGGTGAAACAAATAATTTAGATGTGGCCTAAAGACTGGAGGAGGAATGTAGGCCCAGAGGACTAGATAAGAAATGTAACCCGGGACCATTTCTGGAATATACCAATAACGCATAGTCTGAATGCAGAGCAGACCCTCTTTGTCCAAGTCTGACACTGGAACAGAGACAGATGCAATAGAGGCAGTCCCCTGGAGCAAAATCACGGCTGAGGAAACACTCTTATATCAAGTAATGAAAGAATATTCAAGTGATTGTTCCTCTTAATGCACATTATATGCAACTGAATAGTTATAAGTGTCATAACTGTGCTGTGCAGAGATCTATGCATACCCTTCAGGGATTTCCAATTCAACTCCAGCAGGGTTGTTTCAATCTTTCATCCTTCCAAGATGGATAACATGGGTTACATCGTGTAACAACAGAACACATATCATTTACAGTGATTCTAAAGTGGAGCAAGGTCAAGGCTGGTTCACATGTGGCTGGTTCCTGTCTGAGGCAGCCTGATTAGCAAAAAAATGGACTAGAATACAACCCGGTAATTACTAGTGGCTGAGATTAACAAAAGCATTCCACCTATCGCTTTTTTGTTTTCTTTTGTGTGATGCAATAAATATGCCCAGATGTGTGTCCTGTGCTCACTGTGCTATGGGACAGTATGTCTCTATATCCACTCTCAAGGCCCTCAAACGCTGAAAGGGGGTTGGCGTTATTTGTGTTACTGTTGAGAATGGACCTGGCCGACCAGTTTGGGCTGGACGGCTCCTATTGGAACTGGGCCACAGCTGATTTGCATATGGTTAGCTCCTGCCTGTGGTGCCATGGTAGGCAAAAAACACAATGTACTGGAATACGGCCCAAGTAATTGTCAGCACTAACATTAATTCAAACATTCCACTTAGCCCTTTTCTGCAGCCTTCAGTGTGATGCAAAGGCTAATTATTTCCTGTCTTGGATGGCATAGTGGGCAAAAAAAAGGATGGACTTGAATGTGCCACGAATAAACGGTGGTTGAGACTGAGAATCTATTCCCCTCCTCACGCACAGTGACGTACACAAGTGTGCTGATTGTAGACGGCCACCAGAGGGTGGGCTTGCCGCAGAGTGAGGGTGGCGATGCTAAGATGGAGGCTGAGTAGAGAGAAGCCATGAGTGGGTCTAAGCATTGAGAGAGTAGGCCTGAATGTGGGATGAACGTGACTGAGTACCAGTGAAGGCTGAATGCCAGGTGAAGGCTTCTGGTGGTTGTTTTGTTGGTTTAAGGGCTGCCTGCGTGTGCCTCAGGCCCACCAGAGAGGCTCTCTGAGGGAGGATGGGAACTAATGGTTGGCCGATGTCTAGCTTGAGCTCTCTCAGCACTGGCTCACTGTCCCAGGGCCAGAAATGGGTGTATGAGAGGTGGGTAGCGCCGAACTTCAAGAGCCAACTCATGGTCCCTGAAAACCGCAAAAACGATCTTTGGGGCATATTATCAAGGGCCATTTCGCTGCTTTTTTGGCTTTAAAAGTCAAGAAAGCTGCGAAAATGACATTGTCCTATCTACAAGGGGATGCTAAAATGCAATAGTGCATGTTAGCACCCGTTTTCCCAACGCCTCGCTTTGCATCTCTAATGAGATGCAAAGTGGGCGTCACTGGGCAGTACTCCTTGTAAATTATCCCTGATGTGCACATCGCAATATTTACAAGGAGGCCCACGCATTTTTGCAGACGTTAGTTTTTGGCGAAAACCGTAGTTTTCGCCAAAAACTAACGTCTGCAAAAATGCTGACTTGGGTACACTTACCATTGGGGGTGGATTATGCTGATACGACCAGGGTCGTATCAGCAAGGTTATCGCCGTTGTCCATGGAACATCGCTGGAAAACCAGCGATGTTCCATGGAAAACACCGCTATCACTGGAATAATTATCGCCATTGCGCTATGCATTGTTAATACAGCGCTAGCATAGCGATAATTACAAGCGATAAAAAAAATTTCGCTAAGAGCGGCCAGCGATAATTATCACTGCCGCTTGATAATATGCTCCTTTGTTGGTAGACCTGGGCGTCTCTTATCAGCTAGTCAATGGTCTCCTAAGTCCGAAAAGTACAAACAAAGTGACCGGTTGGCCTGAATATTAGCTCTGGGAGATGATAGAGGGTCAGACCGTCTACCCCTCAGGGTCCTCTGAGCCAAATTCACTCTATCTCTAGACAGACACTTCAGTGTCAGGATGCCCCAATAGGCCCCTGCCCCCACACTGCCCTGCACAGTCTGCGCTATCAGGCCCCCCCATGCATGCTATATCTATTTTCTCTTTGAGGTAAGCGTGTTTTGCCGTTGCCACTGATGAACCTGTTTTGTGGGTGAGAAAAGCATGCACAAGTGCTACCTTTGCTGTGACAGGTTAGTGTGTATGAGGGAAGGTAGCAACACTGCTGCCTTTGAAGCAACATTTCACTTTCTGAGGGCGGAGGGGGCAAATATACCACAGAATGACATGTATCCTATGCTATCTTTGATTTTAGGCCAGGCAAGTACCCTTCACGGCCTGATGCCAAGGGCACTGGTAAATCCCGAACACTGGGCAAACACCAGTTTGCAGTGGGTTAGCAGGTGTAAGTGGTAAGATGTTTATCACACCCGGTAGTCAACACAGTGCGATAACGTGTGCTTCTCTGTTACATTTTGGCAGGTCAAAACGGATGGAATTAATGGAGGAAAAGGGCCATTTATTTACAGAGACTCACAAATAAATAAATAAATAAATGTTCACTAGTAAACATTTTTTCTGGTTACATCAAAAAGTGGGGAGAGGGGCAGACTACGCTGTGTTTTGCTCAAGAGAAGCTGGGCATAAAAAATGTGAAGACCAATGCATGAAATTGTGTGACCTTGGTCACTTTAAGCCCATTCTAGTAGACACGCTTTGTCATGGAGGTAGCCAGTTTACCAGCTGGCTACATAAAGTCCAATCTTACCAGGCAAAGAGTGGACTGATGATGACACATGGTGACTATCTGGCAACACAGAGCCCCTCCATCTAGTTGGCCAAAGTCCAGGGGGCTGTGGTGGAAGATGACAAAGTGCAGAAGGGGAAATATGTTTATAGTGAAGGGATGAGTGGAGGAGGAAAGGCTCTGTGGTGGATGGTTCTCAAGAAGGAAGAAGGAGTGGGGGAGATACATAAGTGAGAGGAAGTGCTAAGGGGTTGTAGGATGGCACAAAGAGGAGGCTCAGAGAGAAGGATGGGGGTGAGGAAGGGCTTGGGGCGAAGGACCAGGGATGATGCCTTTCATGGCTGAGAGTTGGAGACTGCTTGTGGACGATGACAGAGGAAATGGTAGGACTAATCCCCTATTCGTGTTAAAGTTCTCCCACATGACTCTCTTATTTTCCACATTGTTGCTCTGCGCAAACATACATAGGGTAGTTGAGAGCCCTGGAGAAAGACGTCCAAAAAAGTGAAAAACAGAGTTTGAGAGAGAGAAAGAGTGAGAGGGAGAGTGGGGGAGAATGTGTGAGAGAGAAAGTGTAGACGAGAGAGCACCTGAAAGGCGGCCAGAAGGAGTACCAGTTTAGTGCAAATGAGCTTCAGTTGATCTGTTTGGTTCTCTGACCTTATTTGTACAGCTTTATAAGCCGTCAAAGTGTTGTAATTTAGCAATGATTAGGTTAAGCATTAGCAGAAGACATCTTGTATTTAGGGACTATCTGGTCCGTTTTACGAAATCCATTTTGTATTTCTGTCGGCCATTTTGTTTGCCATGTGCTCTGTCCTATCTTTCTGTTAACTGCGCTTGAAATCTGCCTAGAGACAAGATATATTTATCCTCTTCTGCTTTGCACATGCCCAGTTGAGCGTACAGCTGGCCCCAACTTGTAACTGTCAAGATGTGTCCACCAGAATTAGCTGTCAGTCACTCCCACTTGTTGCTAGCACACTCTCTGTATGACCTTATATGTATTTGAAACCAGCATCCTGTACCTTGTACCGCCTTCATTTGAGCCCCTGTGTGGGTATAAAAGTACCAAGATCCTTCCAGTCAGTGTACTACCTCATACTCTACCGAAGGGTGTTGTGTGAATGTAGTTCAACCTCATGAGGTTTAATAAACTATGTCTTTTCTATTCCAGTTTCTGTGCCAACTTCTTGCTATTGGTCTAAGGACTCTGTGTAGAGAAGGGCGAATCCCTTGCACTAGTAGGCCTGGCTGAGGCTTGCTACTACAGATTGGCGCTTCCAACGTGGGGCTCATCAGCGACTCTGATGCCCGTAGGAGTGGTCGAGACGAAGGATTGGAATCTCGCTTTGGACGTGATAACTGCCGGAGGAGACCCGAGTCTTGGCATCCACGGCGTTTTCCCTTTCTTTCTGATCTGACCATCCAGGTGGCGCCGGTCCTCAACTGAGAGCTCTTCTGTTGATTCGCCGTGTAGTGACCATTTGGTCGATTTGAGAACTTGGCAGTAGGAACCTGGACACCATTTGATTGGTAGGAGCCGTTCTGCGGCACTTGCTGTTGGTTTTGATGCCTTTGATTGGTAAGGTAGTTTAGTAACACTTACTGCGGTTTTGTTTGAAAAAATTGGCCAATATTGAATTTCGTTTGATAAATATATATATATGTGTTGCAATACATATAGGCAGGTATTGAGGAGACTTTTCTCTATTCAAAATTGTTTGAACGGCGCAACGTACGAAGAGTACCTTAATCGCTACTTTTTCTTGTACTGCATATTTTGCACTATTTTTGGCATGCCTCTTTCCAGCACACTTCGTAGGATGTTTTGCTTTTGTAGTGGTACCACTTTGAAACTTGACGAAGCACAACCAGCCCTCCCGGAGGGGTCGCCTAATAGGGACATGTATATTAAGTATGGTATTTCGTCCATAATGTACAGCACGTTATGGAACAAATACACCCGTAATGATTCTGAGTTGAGTTGGCCTATGCATGGGTCATTTGATTTACGAAAGATTCTGTATGTGGAGCAACAAATGTTTAAGCGAAAGGATAGGCAAGATACGTTTGTGTACGAATGTGGGAGAAGGAAGTGCGTGAGCGAATGAAGCGTGAGCAGGCCTTGATTGAAAAAGAACAACGTAAGAGCATGTATGCGAAAGCGTAAGAAATGAAAAATAAATAGATGAAAGAAATTAAAGAGAGGGAAGATAGGGAGCGTCAGTTACAGGTTAATGGCCAATACGCTATTCATAGGCCTCTTTATCCTATTCTTAATAATCCCCAAGATGATTCTCTCTTATTAGATCATTGTCCACCTCCGTATACTCTTCCCTCTGCTCCTGATGAATTAGATGAGGACTCTCCTACAGAGCAGGATAAAATCCGAGATACTCGCTCGATGTTAACTACCGAACGTTCCTCTGAGATTAGATCCACGGCGCGCAAAGCCGATCGTAGTATTATCACTGCTTCTGAACTTCTAGATACTATTAAGAATTGGTCGGAAAAGGAACACAAATATTTTACTGAGATATTTGCTGCAGAGGTTGTTGAACGATTTAGGAAATATTCGCTGGAAGTAGAGCCAGATGATATAGCAGCTGATTGTAAGCAATTACGTGAAGATTCTTTTGTCTTCTCCCAGGTGACTGACACGATCAGACGCTTGGTTAAACTACGTGATGAAGCAGTCCGTTTACGGGAGGAGAAAATGGCAGCAGACGCAGCTGCACAAACATCCCGAATCAACATGGCACGAGCTTCGACGCCCGAAACAGATAAGAATGTTGTAATTAATGTGAAACCCATGCGGGATGCCGCGCTTTTATATGTCCCTCCTAAAGGAGCAGGTACAAGTGATGATAAGACTTCTACCGACGCGAAAGGGTACTTTATTTATAATTGGGTTTACACTCCTTGGAATAGAGCAGATGTCATGGCTCTTAAAAATGGATTGCCTGATCCGCGAAAGAATCCAACAGCCTTTTATGAAGAAATTGAGGGTGCCATTAGCTCTTGTACTATGACTTTGTCTGATATTGATTTGTTTTTTGGAATAATATTACCGCCTGATATGTGGAGAACTGTGCGTAAAGTTGATGATCGTGTGGCATTTGGGGCATCGTGGAAAGATTTAGAACAATTAGATGAAGATAGAAAACCTGCACAGAAACCGTGTCAGCTAATTTTGGATCTTCCGGTAGCTATATTGGTTAAATTAAAGACGATTATTCCCCCTAAAAGGATAGATTGGACGATGTTAGCGTCTTGTAAGCAAAAGATAGATGAATCAGTTTCAGACTTCTTCACACGCTTTGAAGAAGCACTCCACGATTTTAGTGGCCAGTCATTGACAGATGACACGGGTAGGCATCTGTTTGTCGATAAATATGTCACAAACCTTTTGCTAGAAATAGCTAGTCGCCTAAAGGCGAGTGAAAGTTCATGGACTACCTCCTCTCCGGTTTCTCTCTCAACTATGGCTCAGTATTATGAATGACAAGAATTAGAAACAAAAAGTAAGGAGGATAAAAAAAACAAAGAGTTAAAAACAAAGGTTGTGATGGCTCAGGCTTATGGCCCACCTTCTAGAAGTAATAATAGAGGTGGACGTTGATCTCATGGTTCGTCCTTTCCTCCCTATACTCGTTCGAATTTGTCTGTTGATCAGTGTGCATATTGCAAGAAATTTGGACATTGGCTTTCTAACTGTCCAGTACTGCGTGCTCAGCAGGGTTCACGTGGTCGGGACAAATGAGAAATCGTTCAGGATATTCAGGGCCTAGAGGAAACACAAATGATCGTGCTAGGCTTGATGCTAATACACGTGGACAGGAGGGGTCTAATACTTTTGACAGACGGAACCAATATCAAATGTCCGACTATGAGCCGTCTGATTGGCAAGATTCTGCTTATGCATAGGATTGCCTAGGATGGAGTAAGGAATCAGTTGAAGTTCCAGTAGATCAGAGGGGTCCCTATGTTACAGCACATGTTTTGGGTTCTACTGATCAGTTTCTGGTTGATACAGGAGCTACTACTAGCGCCTTGTCTAAACACTTGATTCCAAGCGCTCCCCTGTCTGGCTTAACTATTACATCAATAGGTTTCGATGGAACATCTTCCCTTAGCCCATTGCCACAGCCACTTGCACTCCATGTTGATAAGTTTACTGCTCCATGCCCGTTTTTGCTTTCTCCAAATACACCAGACAATATTGTGGGTTTTGACATGCTCAAATATTTCAGGGCTACGATACGATGTTCTCCGGAAGGAGTACGGGTTATTTTAAATGACAACTACCCCATGATTGAGAGATCTTGTGTTATTAAAGAGGACATTGCACTAGCTTCACTCCCTAGTACTTTGTGGGCTACTTCAGACACTGATGTAGGACAAATGGTTATTCCACCAGTACATATTAGTGTCAAGGAGGGTGCTGTACTGCCGAGATTGCCTCAGTATAAAATTTCTCGAAAAGGAGAAGAAGCACTTATACGCATTTTACAGGATTTGATTAAGGTGGGGTTTGTGGAAGAAGTTCCTTATAATGTTTGCAATAGTCCGATTCTTCCCATTTTGAAAAAAGATACTGACACTAGGATTTATAGATTTATCATCGATTTGAGAGAAGTCAAGAAGATTGTAGTACCATAACGACACTGCTTACCTTGGTCCCTCCAACAGCAACTACATTTTCAGTAGTAGATTTGAAGAACGCTTTCTTCTCGATTCCTATTCATCCTGATAGCCGATATTTGTTCGGTTTCACTTTGAATAACAGATCATACAGATTTTGTAGAGTTCCTCATGGGTACACTGAGAGTCCGAGTATTTATAGTCAAGCCTTAAAACGATAACACGATTCCTTTACTTTGTCTGAACGAGTGGCTCTCATACAATATGTCGATGACATCTTGTTGGCAGCTGATACACCTGAGCAGTGTGAAAAAATGTACTTTGTCCTTACTTTCTTTTCCATAAAGTATCATGGAAGAAATTGCAACATTGTAGACCGAAGGTGACCTATTTAGGTCATCTTCTGTCTAAGGAGGGCCGTGCACTAACACCAGATCGCATTCAAGCAATTCTAGACACCCCAGTACCTTCCACCCAGAAAGATGTCCAAGCAGTCATTGGTTTGACTTCGTTTTGTAGGCAATGGGTATTGGGTTTTTCACTTATTGTTAAACCTTTGCTAGCACTTTTGACTAAGAACACTCCGACTCCTCTTCGTTGGACAGATGAATCTCAAAATGCTTTTCGCCAGTTAAGACAAGCTCTTTGCTCTGCACGAGTATTAGGCACACCAGATTACACGAAGGCCTTTACACTCCATGCACACGCGAAAGATGGATGTGCATTGTCAGTTTTCCGGTAACACTATTCCGGTAAGGCTGCTCAACACCGCTACGGCTGCCAAAGCTGTTAAAATACCCCGGCAGCTAACTGCCTGTCAGAACTTTGTTTTTAAAAGACGATTTAGGTACTTTTAATATCTCACTCACTCCTCACCTCACGTCCTGCACTGCCTCGCTTTCCTTGCCCCGTTCCACCGCAGTTGTGTGCCGTTTGAGTGGAGTGCGTACCAGGAAGCAGGCAGGCCAATCACCAGCCACCTCCAATCGGGAGGGCGCAGCCAGGCTGCCACGATCGCCGCTATTTTAGACCCAGGTGACATTGACCGGCAACGCTATTCCAGTAAGGCTGCTTAACACCGCTACGGCTGCCAAAGCTGTTAAAATACCCCTGCAGCCAACTGCCTGTCAGAACTTTGTTTTTAAAAGACGATTTAGGTACTTTTAAAACCTCACTCACTCCTCACCTCACGTCCTGCACTGCCTCGCTTTCCTCGCCCTGTTCCACCGCGACTGTGTGCCCGTTGGAGTGGAGGGCGTACCAGGAAGCAGGCAGGCCAATCACCAGCCACCTCCAATCGGGAAGGCGGAGCCAGGCTCTCACGATCGCCGCTATTTTAGACCCGGGTGACATTGACCGGCAACGCTATTCCGGTAAGGCTGCTCAACACCGCTACGGCTGCCAAAGCTGTTAAAATACCACTGCAACTAACTGCCTGTCAGAACATTGTTTTTAAAAGACGATTTAGGTACTTTTAAAACCTCACTCACTCCTCACCTCACGTCCTGCACTGCCTCGCTTTCCTCGCCCTGTTCCACCGCGACTGTGTGCCCGTTGGAGTGGAGGGCGTACCAGGAAGCAGGCAGACCAATCACCAGCCACCTCCAATCGGGAAGGCGGAGCCAGGCTCTCACGATCGCCGCTATTTTAGACCCGGGTGACATTGACCGGCAACGCTATTCCAGTAAGGCTGCTCAACACCGCTACGGCTGCCAAAGCTGTTAAAATACCCCTGCAACTAACTGCCTGTCAGAACATTGTTTTTAAAAGACGATTTAGGTACTTTTAAAACCTCACTCTCTCCTCACGTCCTGCACTGCCTCGCTTTCCTCGCCCTGTTCCACTGCGGCTGTGTGCCGTTTGAGTGGAGGGCGTACCAGGAAGCCAGCAGACCAACCACCAGCCACCTCCAATCGGGAGGGCGGAGCCAGGCTCCCACGATCGCCGCTATTTCAGCCTAATGTGCCAGCGAACGCGCAGCTGGCGCACCGCTGGTGCTCCGAAGGCGCACCAGAGGCAAGCCCGTCTGCGCCCCTCCGAGGCTGGCCGGGGCTACGGGCCACAACCCCTGCTCGTTCTCCTGCTCACATTAGGAGCTACCTCCCCAACTCTCTCTTTAATCTGAGAGGAACAACACACGCCCCATGCCTTCACTCTTGGAACCCACTGGACCCACACAATTCCTGTCGTCATTGCAACTTCAAGCTCAGTACAGTCTACTCCAAAAGAAAAAAACCCGAGTTAAAAATGTACCTCCTGAATTGCAGATTGCTCCCTAAGCACTCTACAGAAATCTCCATGCTCTTGGAGGAACTCTGTGATTCAAAAGGGGGTGGTGATGGACAGAGTATCTGAATTAAGCAGAACACTCCTACCCAGTCAAAAGATCAGGGCTTGATCCATCACCGTTTTTTAGCTCACTGCACCATCCCAGTTCAGAACCTGGCTACATGCAAATTAGTCTGACCCTGGCCCAGTGCATCATGGGAACAGGGCAGACCAAACTACCAAGCCAATTCTTTACTGGAAAGGAAACAAGCTTCCGGGGACCGGTTTCTGGCATTACAGCCGTCTTCGGCCCGGCTTGCTTGAATCCTAATGGTGCAGTGAGCAAGGGACTCATGTCTGAGCATACCCTTCCACACTTGTGGTGGCCAAAACGATTCAAAAGGGGGTGGTGATGGACAGAGTATCTGAATTAAGCAGAACACTCCTACCCAGTCAAAAGATCAGGGCTTGATCCATCACCGTTTTTTAGCTCACTGCACCATCCCAGTTCAGAACCTGGCTACATGCAAATTAGTCTGACCCTGGCCCAGTGCATCATGGGAACAGGGCAGACCAAACTACCAAGCCAATTCTTTACTGGAAAGGAAACAAGCTTCCGGGGACCGGTTTCTGGCATTACAGCCGTCTTCGGCCCGGTTTGCTTGAATCCTGATGGTGCAGTGAGCAAGGGACTCATGTCTGAGCATACCCTTCCACACTTGTGGTGGCCAAAACGATTCAAGTAAAGAATTGGCTTGGTAGTTTGGTCTGCCCTGTTCCCATGATGCACTGGGCCAGGGACAGACTAATTTGCATGTAGCCAGGTTCTGAACTGGGATGGTGCAGTGAGCTAAAAAACGGTGATGGATCAAGCCCTGATCTTTTGACTGGGTAGGAGTGTTCTGCTTAATTCAGATACTCTGTCCATCACCACCCCCCTTTTTGAATCGTCTTGGAGGAACTCTGTCCAGATGCCCTCTACTTAACAGAAACCTTGTTGACCATAGAGTCCGAACCCAATCTGGTGCAAGCCCTCCCCAAGGGTATCAGATACTACGGGAAGATCCTTTGACCGGGAAAGGGGGTGGATTAGCAATTATTTATAAGGACTGTTATAAGTGCCGTAGCTCTCCCAACTCGATCCCAGACTGCTAAAGTCTCTCTTTTGCTATTGACTTTTCCCCCACCAGCAGTTTTTCTAGGACACTTATATACCGTCCACCTGGAACCCTAAAACAATTTCACAATGCTTTACCTTCCATCATAGCCGATCTAGCATGTAGCCCGTCAAAATTACACTCTGCTTACACTTTGATGATAACTCAGATCATTCCGCCCTGGAACTGATAGCAAATCTTTCTGCACTACAATTGAAACAACTTGTGCTTACACCTACCCACATCAAATGTCACCTTTTAGGCCCTGTCTTCAGCAACTGCGAAGACTTCACCGTGGGCTCCCCTCCCCCCTTCCGTGGACTGATCATTTCTGATCCCCCTTGTTTGGAACATCCAAGCACCCCCTCCCAGCATAACCGCACGTAAGTTACACAATTGGTCAAAACTTCCCCTAGTTAACTGGCTAACAGCCCTAGAAACTTCCACACCCTCAAAAACTCAGGATCCTTCTCTAGCTAACGAAAATTATAACAGCTGGATCTCTAAATCACTTGACTCTATACTTCCTATAAGCTGTACCAAGCCTAAGCATAATCTAAAAACTGCCCCTATGTATTCCCCCGGACTTCGGGAGCTGAAACGCCATTGTAAAAAACTTGAAAGGAAGTGGCGCCTAGATTACTCCCCTTCAAGGAAAACCACCTACAGGGAAGCGATAAGGTCCCATAAAAACAAAATTAAAACCACACAATCAAATTTCTTCGCAGAAAAAATTACTGCAGCCGCCTCTAAACCAAAAGAAATATATCATATTGCAAAAACCCTCCTCAAGCTTCCTGAAAAAAAAAACCTTCCCACAACACACAAACTCGTTGCAACGACTTGGCAGAGTTCCTTTTCCCAAAAATTCTAAGTATTTACATTTCCTTTCCCCCACCCACATTGACCATGAAATGAAATGAAATTAATTTATAACGCGCAACTAAAACCCTGAGGTATCAAGGCGCCTAACAAAACAGATCAAAAAGTGGCAGATCAAGTTACAGGTATGCGCGCGCAAAAAGACGGGTCTTCAAGGCCTTTCTAAATAACTGCAGGGTAGGAAGCGACCTCAGTTCCCCCGGAAGGGCATTCCACCACTTAGGTGCCAAGGCGGAAAAAGCTTTACCACCCCATCTCGCTTTTCGAATGCGCGGAACTGATAAAAAGGCCTTACTGGAGGAGCGTAAAGTCCTGCAAGGACTATAGCGTGACAGGATAGATCCAATTCCTATAGAGCTGTTTTTAGCTAGGGCCTTATAAATAAGGCACAACACCTTGAACACAATACAATCTTCCAAAGGGAGCCAGTGAAGTCGTTTTCTGGCCAGGGTGGCTGAGGCACCTCGAGGTAAATCCAGAGCAAACCTTGCCGCTGCGTTCTGGACCACCTGCAAGCGCTGCAGCAGATTTTTATTCAATCCCGCATACAGCGCATTGCAGTAGTCCAGACGAGAGCCCACTAGAGCAACTGCCAGTTGTTTCCTAGCCTGCTGCGAGAGATAGTGCCTGATCTTCCTCAGTATGCGGAGGACACCCCAACAGGTAGAGATGGTCCTATTAACCTGCTAGCACATACAGAGGGTAGGATCAATCACTACCCCAAGATTTTTAGCAGATGCAGCAGGGACCGGGCATGCTCCCAGTGAGTCTGGCCACCAATCGGCTGACCATACCTCCTCCTTATCCCCGAACACCATCACCTCCGTCTTCTCCCCATTCAGCTTTAGCGAATTGTGAATCATCCACTGTCCGACAGCCTCCATACAAGATCTAAAATTGGAGGCTGTCGGAGAAGCTGGCTGGGAGAGAGAGACGATTCACTTACGCTTCCACTGGAATCTGGGCACCACCTCCCAAACACTCTTGAAGACCTTCCTCCTCTCGACCCAAAGATGCTTGACTCCATCATGCATCAGGTAAAGTCTGGTTCTCCCAATGACCCGGCACCTCCCCGCACTCTGGTCTCTGCTATCACCAATATTCTCCCCACCATTCTGGACCTGCTTAACACCTCCCTTTCCACAGGCATCTTTCCACCTCATTGGAAGCGAGCTATGATCAAAGCCCTTCTCAAAAAAACAAATCTGGACCCAGATAATCCCAGCAATTATCGCCCGATCTCCCTGCTACCCTGGGTGAGCAAAATCTTGGAGAAACATGTCCTGACAGAGTTCCTGGAGATCAACCCCCTACTCGATCCCTCCCAGACGGGTTTCCGTCCCATGCATGGGACCGAAAAGGCCCTGGTTGCAGTAACGGAGGAAGTAGGAGGATCTTGGATCAGGGAGGATCGGTGGCAATCATCCTCCTCGATCTAAGTGCTGCCTTCGACACTGTGAACCACAAAATTCTACTGCACCGACTCACCAGCTTAGGAATCTCAGGGACAGCAACTGCCTGGCTTGAATCCTTTCTGGATTATCGCTCATTCCAGGTTTTTGAGGGTGACATCACCTCCCCCATCAAGCCCCTTGGATGTGGGGTGCCGCAGGGCTCTTCTTTGAGCCCTACACTATTCAATATATACATGAGTCCACTAGCTGAGATAGTCCGTCCGTTCGGGATAAAAATCATCACATATGCCGACGCCACTCAGCTAATGGGGGCCCTCAATCAGTCAGACACACACAAAGCACAGGACAACCTTAGGGGTTGTCTAGAAGAAGTCAGCAATTGGATGACCTCCTCATGTCTTAAGTTAAACAGAGACAAAACGGAGCTAATGCTCCTAGGCAACCCCCCTGCTTCTACGATCAACTCTCTCTGGTCCGCCTGCCTTGCCCGCCCCCCACACCCAAAGATACTATAAAGAGCCTTGGCATCTGGCTGGAGAAATCACTCAGCTTCAATTGCCAGGCAGCTAAACTATCAGCCATTTGTTTCGGGCTTCTCAGGCTACTTCGGAAGATCCTTTCGGGCAGGGCAGATCATAGTCCAAGGTCTAATTCTGTCCCGTCTTGATTTTGGTAACGCCCTTTACCTAGGAGCCCCCAAACCACCCTACGGAAGCTTCAGATTATACAAAACTGTGCTGCTCGAACATTGCTTCAGATCCCCCGTCGCCTTCCAGCCAAGCCCGGTCTAAAAAGCCTTCATTGGCTTCCAGTCAGGGAGAGAATCGACTTCAAGACTCTCTGTATCTCCCACTGAGTGTTCTGGAAAACAGGGGCTGCCATCAATCACTCCCTAATTATCCCCTACCACCCAACCAAACAGCTCCGATCAGCATTCTCCTTCCTCGCCACAGTCCCTAGGATTAAGAGATCCAGATGCGGAGGCCGGTCATTTTCGTATAACGCAGCCAAACTCTGGAACTCCCTCCCTCTCTATATGAGATCAGAGCCCAACCTACTCTTGTTCCGCAAACATCTAAAAACCTTCATTTTTAAGGAACCCGAATAAAATCTCTTTTTAGCCGTCTTACCTGAAAGCATCGCTCATTTAGCGCTTTACAAACTCTCTTTTCATTTCATTTTAATTTCATTAGTACAGACACACGGTGACAAACAGCGTCCCTGTGCATATTTTTCTACAGTTCTTGATCCTGTTGCTCGTGCGTTGCCTGGATGTGTTCGTTTAATTGCAGCGACAGCTGTGTCTATACGTCAGAGCGAAGGGATAGTTTTGTCACACAAATTGTTGGTGCTAGTACCCCATGCAGTGGATGCCCTTTTGAATCAGACCAAGACACAGCATTTAACTAGTGCTTGTTTTACAGGATACAAACTGACACTGTTAGCACCTCATATTACATTGAAGAGATGCGCGACACTGAATCCAGCCACTTTGTTGCCATATCCTGCGACTCAGTCTCAATCAAAGGAGCCTCACCATTGTATATTCCTTACTGAGGAACAGACAATGGGTCGCATCGATTTGCAAGATACGCCCCTTCCAGATGTAGATGGGGAGCCGTGGGTTGATGGGTCCTGTTTGAAGTTATCAGATGGCACAACCTCAGCCGCATATGCAATCACCACACTCGAGACAGTGGTGGAAACAGCTCGCATACCACAGAAGTCGGCTCAAGCAGCTGAACTAATAGCTTTGAAATGAGCGTGTGAGCTTAGTACTGACTTGTGTGTGAACATTTACACGGATAGCAGCTATGCTTTTGGAGTGGTTCATGATTTTGGCCTACTCTGGAAGGAAAGAGGCTTTCTTACATCCCACGGGATGCAGATAATGCATGGAAAATTAGTACATAATCTCTTGACTGCACTTACATATCCGAAGAAAATTGCCATTATGAAGTGTAGCACACACAAGAAAATCATTGACAAAATAGGACAAGGCAATGCCTTCGCAGATCGTGTAGGCCGCGAAACTGCAATGCAGCGCAGCACTACATCTATGTACGTAGTAAAATCACAAGCTGAGCGTTGGCATGATGCTAGAGAGGAAGTATTGGATATACAGAGATCTGCCTCTGTGGAAGAACTTGAGCAATGGTCTAAAGAAGGAATGTTAGATGATGAGGGTTGTTGGCGTAACAAAGAAATGAATAAATGGAAATTGCCTGCAGCCTATTTACAACCTATGGTTCAAATGGCACATGGGCTGGCACATGTTGGAGCCCCAGCAATAACTAAATTGCTTACACAAGTCTGGGAGCATCCTGAAATTGCCAGTACAGCTAAAAGAATAGTACAGTCCTGTTTGATCTGTAGGCAGTATAATCCTGGAAAAGGGACACGAACTCCTACATGAGGGTTTGCTACACCAACCGCACCTTTTGAAATTTTGCAGATGGATTACATCCAACTTGAGCGCTGCAATAATCTAAAATACGTCCTAGTGGTGGTATGTGCCTTCAGTAAATGGATAGAGGCGTACCCTACAAAGGATAATACTGCTCTTACCACAGCAAAGGTGCTTCTGAAGGAATTTTTTCCTAGGTATGGTGTTTGTAAAGTTTTGTGGAGTGACAACTGACCTCATTTTATTGGGCAAGTTGTTGAGTATGTCCTGAAAGGGTTAGTAATCAAACAGAAATTCCATACAGTCTTCCACCCGCAATCAGCAGGATTGGTGGAAAGGTAAAACGCTACTTTAAAATTGAAGCTGGCAAAAATACTGGCTTCCACGTCCCTTAAGTTGCCAGATGCACTACCTTTGGCACTGTTATCCATAAGATCGGTGCCACATTCACGATCAGGTCTTACACCGTACGAGGTGGTATTTGGGAGGCCGATGAACATTTGGGGAGTTCCTAAGCCACGCCCTATACATGATATACCTTGTGTTCTGTTGAATGATTATTTTGCACAGTTAACCGACAGTTTGACCTCTATTCATCAACAGGTTCAAGAAGCTCTTCCTGACAAATCTACAGGTGAGGCCCATGAACTCCATCCCGGAGACTATGTGATGGTCAAGGTCTTCGACAGATCGAACAGCTTGGAGCCGAGGTGGCGAGGCCAGGAGCAGGTGCTTTTGGCTACAAGGACATCAGTTCGAGTGACGAACAAAAAGAACTGGCTGCACGGCACGCATTGTAAGCGTGTGTCGCCTGCCTTGGTGGAACCTGCTGCGCTGACCGACCATCGAGAGATTCTGGAGACGGAGAAAGGTCAAGCTATCTCTCCTGACCGACCACACAATTCCTGGAGCATCGCGATACCACTTGAGACCGAGGAAAGAATCTGCAGTGTTGAACGAGACTGGTTGAGCTACCGCCCTGGGTTTGTGAAACGGAGAGCCAATGTGGCAAGTGGGGGGAATCAGCCTTGCATTAGTGTAATGACACCCGTCTTGGCCCGTGGTGAAGAAATCAACGGCTACCCAGGGAGAAGAGCTCCAACGATTGTTTTCAAAAGGTTCTTAGAAAGATCGATCATCGCTGTCATTGAAATGAATAACAAAAGAATCATTTGTGCTGTAGGGTTTGTTGTTGCCCTGATGATTATGGCAATAACCACTTGGTTTGTTGAGAAAGCAGCTCCTGCTGGACAGCTTTTTGTTGCCACTACTCCAGCTCCACTGGAGCACCACTACTATACACTTCCCTATCATGAGCAGAAACATCGACAATCCCATCTGAATAACACATTCATCCAGATGTTGCATCATACACACAAAGCTACAAATACTACCAATTGTTGGGTGTGTGGGTTGATACCTGCACACCAAAAGAAAGGAGGAACGCCTATTATTCCTCTATCGTTTTCCCATAATGGCTCATGTCAAGCTTGGTATGCCCTTTTGTTTGCTTTCGGAAGGGGAACATCCTTTACAACGCGGATGTTACCCCGCAGTGCAGTTACGACGCGTCTTTTACAACGCAAGTCGTAACCACGACTTGCGCTGGAGGGCGCTCGAGGATAAGGAATAGTAGATTTACTATCCAACACCTTCCCTACTGTACGTAGGCTGGTGTTGGAATAGTACATTTAACTATTCCTAAGTCCAGCACCCCTACAGCGCAAGTTGTGGTAATGACTTGCGTTGTAAAAGACGCGTTGTAATGTACCGTGATGTAATACATCGCGTGGTAACAACGTACATCCCTTTCGGAAAGCCCTCAGTAGGTGGAATCATTTTTCGGTTGAATAAAGAATGCTACCAAGATGAAGATGGTTATCCTCAAGCTAAAGGGACTAAATGGGAATGGGAAAAATACCAACCAGACAATATTTCAACACCATATGTCTTAAAAAATGTGAGGACTATCAAAAACAATGGGCTCTTTGTGATATCTGTAACAAGAGCAAAAGCAGATTGATGTATTGGCAGTGCTGGGAGAATACCTGTAGTACGAAGTGAATGTATTTCTACATTAAATATTGAAGGTACTAATAACAGTAGTTTTACATTGTCGCACAACACATACTTTGTGTGTGGTAAGAAAGGATATTATCAATTACCTGTTGGGTGGTCCGGGGTATGTTACATATCATTTTTGTTACCCCCTGTGTTTTTAGCACCTGCATCATATCATCTTGACCTGAAGTTGTACAATGATATTTCTAAGAATAGATACAAACGAACAATAAGTACAGATGAGGTTGACCAGACAGATACCACTTTGCAACACTATGTCGATTTCAATTTGGGTTTGTTCTTCTTTGTGGGTGCTGCATTGAATAGCAGAAAGATCAGACAATTGATTCGTGTTGTGGAAGCTGTCACCAATTCTGTAAAAATTTCACCGACCCTTTTTGGCTAGTACACTGTATTTTATTCTCTGCTCTGTAAGCACATTGCACTTTATTCTTAAACCTGTAGATTGCTACCTAATCTGTGAAAATATTGGTAGCACTATAATCCCTAACTGGAAATAGTTAATCAACTATGGTCAATTTTTATTTTTGCACTGTATTCCTGTTTGGTCAATTAGTTATTGTGTTTGGTTTGTATTTGATGCTTTCTTTTTGTAATGGTTTTAATTAATCAACAAATAAATATTACTTACTTACTGTCACCAATCAGACAGCCATGGCACTTGGGAACATTACAGAAGAACTGCAAATTGCAAGAATTGTAGCACTCCAAAACAGGATGGTGCTTGACGTGATTTTGGCTGATCGAGGTGATGCATGTCGCATCATCGGTAGCAGTTGTTGTGTTTTTATACCTGATCACTCACCTTCAGTTTATGATGCAATCTCTAACCTGCATAAGATTGCTGCAGACATTCACCCAGAGACTGGTACATGGACATTTTCGAACTGGATATGGACACTCTTTGTTACTTGGGGCTGGAAACTACTGACTATTTTATGTATACTACTGGTGATACTATTTACATGTTGTACTTGTATACAATGCGGTCCTATGCTTTGCTCCATGTGCATCACTGCTTGTACACCTGCCAAAAGAAATATTGCAAAAGAACAACAAATGTTAAATTGTGAGATTACTGAGATGGCGAACATCAATGTAAGGGATGCAGATTTAGATTACCCTAGATAGACGTATGTCTTCAGCAAATGCTGAAAGGGTCGTCTGTTGTAATTTAGCATTGATTAGTTTAAGCATTAGCAGAAGACATCTTGTATTTAGAGACTATCTTGTCCATTTTACGGCATCCATTTTGTATTTCTGTCGGCCATTTTGTTTGCCATGTGCTCTGTCCTACCTTCCTGTTAACTGCTCTTGAAATCTGCCTAGAGACAAGATATATGTATCCTCTTCTGCTTTGCACATGCCCAGTTGAGCTTACAGCTGTCCCCAACTTGTAACTGTCATGATGTGTCCATCAGAATTAGCTGTCCGCCCCTCCCACTTGTTGCTAGCACACTCTCTGTATTACCTTATATGTATTTTAAACCAGCATCCTGTACCTTGTACCGCCTTCATTTGAGCCCCTGTGTGGGTATAAAAGGACCAAGCTCCTTCCAATCAGTGTGCTACCTCATACTCTACCGAAGGGTGTTGTGTGAATGTAGTTCCACCTCATGAGGTTTAATAAACTTTGTCTTTTCTATTCCAGTTTCTGTGCCAACTTCTTGTTATTGGTCTAAGGACTCTGTGTAGAGAAGGGCGAATCCCTTGCACTGGTAGGCCTGGCTGAGGCTTGCTACTACAAAAGGTGGTCCGACAGCAGAGGGGAAGCTTAGGGTGAAATGGGGCACGGAGAGAGAAAGGAAGGACCTAGTACAGGGAACGAGAACAGGGGCGGCTCTAGGCTCATGGTGGCCCTGGGCAGGGAGCGTAGGTAGGGGGCCCCGGAAGAGGGGGTCTGGGCGGGGCCCTGAAAGAGGGGGGCGGGTCAGGGTGTTTGGAAGTGGAACAAAGCCGGAGGCTGCCAAATCCCTGCCAGGGGCCGCCACACCAATATGTATCCATCCTCAGAGGATTATTATATAAAGGATATATATTGGCGTGGTGGCCCTTGGGGTTTGGCCCTGTGCAGGTGCACAGCTTGCTCATGCCTAAGGCCTCCCCTAATGAGAAAGAGCCTCCGTCCTGGATGGGGCGGGTCTTCCTCCAGGACATCTCACCGGGAGGCAGCCGTGCTCTACGGGTCACCAGCCCTCGGCCCTGGACCAACAGAGAAGGAGAGGAGGAAAGGAGACAGAGGGGCGGCAGGAGGGATCAGAGCAGTGAGGAGCTTGTTATGTAGAGAGTCAGAAGAATCAGGGGTGCCAGAGTCTGTAAGTCATGACACACTATGAAAAACATATGAAGGTGTGTCGAGAGCCCCACTGAGACAGGCAGCTGCCCAGCAGCTCCAGTGTCTACAGTCTGCCCTCTTATGAGCCTCCTTCTAAAAGACACATCTTACAGGGCGCCCACTGCACTGCCGAAGGCCGAGAGCCTGGGGGGGGGGGGGTGGGGGACAGAGGCCACATGAGGTAGAGACAGTGGATCTTTACCAGTCATTTAAGGGTGGGAGAAGGGGGCTGTGTGCACATGACGCCTGTTTATCCCAACACCTGTTTATTCTTCTGCTTTAACCCCAATGACTGCTGCGAGAAATCAGCAAACCTTTTAGAATGATTCCAATTAAATATACTCTGTAAAAACATTACACGTTTTGCTGACTTATTTTGTAACATTTATTCTCCGGGCAGTATTGATAAATATTCTCAAAGCGCTACTATTCAATACTCTCCTACTACTAATGCTAGTGTATGTACTGCAGGTTTGGGTATCTGGGCACTGACATCAACTTCCAATGGTTAAAACACCAAAGTGGGAGCAACATCACACACTCTGTGACCAGGAATGACATCACACACCCTATGACCAGGAATGACATCACACACCCTGTGACCAGGAATGGCATCACACACCCTGTGACCAGGAATGGCATCACACACCCTGTGACCAGGAATGACATCACACACCCTGTGACCAGGAATGACATCACACACCCTGTGACGTGGAATGACATCACACA
Source organism: Lissotriton helveticus (assembly GCF_964261635.1). Classification (NCBI taxonomy): domain Eukaryota; kingdom Metazoa; phylum Chordata; class Amphibia; order Caudata; family Salamandridae; genus Lissotriton; species Lissotriton helveticus. The sequence continues at coordinate 162,850,461 of NC_136061.1, read as the reverse complement.
CCCTGGGACCAGGAATAACATAACACACCCTGTGACCAGGAATGACATCACACACCCTGTGACCAGGAATGACATCAAACACCCTGTGACCAGGAATGGCATCACACACCCTGTGACCAGGAATGGCATCACTCACCCTGTGACCAGGAATGGCATCACACACCCTGTGACCAGGAATGACATCACACACTCTGTGACCAGGAATGACATCACACACCCTGTGACCAGGAATGGCATCACACACCCTGTGACCAGGAATGGCATCACACACCCTGTGACCAGGAATGACATCACACACCCTGGGACCAGGAATGGCATCACACACCCTGGGACCAGGAATGACATCACACACCCTGTGACCTGGAATGACATCACACACCCCGTGACCAGGAATGACATCACACACCCCGTGCCCTGGAATGACATCACACACCCCGTGACCTGGAATGACATCACACACCCTGTGACCTGGAATGACATCACACACCCTGTGACCAGGAATGACATCAAACACCCTGTGACCAGCAATGACATCACACACCCTGTGACCTGGAATGACATCACACACCCTGTGACCAGGAATAACATAACACACCCTGTGACCTGGAATGACATCACACACCCTTTGACCAGGAATGACATCAAACACCCTGTGACCAAGAATGACATCACACACCCTGTGACCAAGAATGGCATCACACACCCTGTGACCAGGAATGGCATCACACACCTTGTGACCAGAAATGACATCACACACCCTGTGACCAGCAATGACATCACACACCCTGTGACCAGGAATGGCATCACACACCCTGTGACCAGCAATGACATCACACACCGCAATGACATCACACACACTGTGACCAGGAATAACAACACACCCTGTGACCTGGAATGACATCACACACCCTGTGACCAGGAATGACATCACACACCCTGTGACCAGGAATGGCATCACACACCCTGTGACCAGGAATGACATCACACACCCTGTGACCAGGAATGACATCACACACCCTGTGACGTGGAATGACATCACACACCCTGGGACCAGGAATAACATAACACACCCTGTGACCAGGAATGACATCACACACCCTGTGACCAGGAATGACATCAAACACCCTGTGACCAGGAATGGCATCACACACCCTGTGACCAGGAATGGCATCACACACCCTGTGACCAGGAATGGCATCACACACCCTGTGACCAGGAATGACATCACACACTCTGTGACCAGGAATGACATCACACACCCTGTGACCAGGAATGGCATCACACACCCTGTGACCAGGAATGGCATCACACACCCTGTGACCAGGAATGACATCACACACCCTGGGACCAGGAATGGCATCACACACCCTGGGACCAGGAATTACATCACACACCCTGTGACCTGGAATGACATCACACACCCCGTGACCAGGAATGACATCACACACCCCGTGCCCTGGAATGACATCACACACCCCGTGACCTGGAATGACATCACACAGCCTGTGACCTGGAATGACATCACACACCCTGTGACCAGGAATGACATCAAACACCCTGTGACCAGCAATGACATCACACACCCTGTGACCTGGAATGACATCACACACCCTGTGACCAGGAATAACATAACACACCCTGTGACCTGGAATGACATCACACACCCTTTGACCAGGAATGACATCAAACACCCTGTGACCAAGAATGACATCACACACCCTGTGACCAAGAATGGCATCACACACCCTGTGACCAGGAATGGCATCACACACCTTGTGACCAGAAATGACATCACACACCCTGTGACCAGCAATGACATCACACACCCTGTGACCAGGAATGGCATCACACACCCTGTGACCAGCAATGACATCACACACCGCAATGACATCACACACACTGTGACCAGGAATAACAACACACCCTGTGACCTGGAATGACATCACACACCCTGTGACCAGGAATGACATCAAACACCCTGTGACCAGGAATGACATCACACACCCTCTGACCAGGAATGGCATCACACACCCTGTGACCAGGAATGACATCAAATACCCTGTGACCAGGAATGACATCACACACCCTGTGACCAGGAATGGCCTCACACACCCTGTGACCAGCAATGACATCACACACCCTGTGACCAGGAATGGCATCACACACCCTGTGACCATGAATGGCATCACACACCCTGTGACCAGGAATGACATCACACACCCTGTGACCAGGAATGGCCTCACACACCCTGTGACCAGGAATGGCATCACACACCTTGTGACCAGGAATGACATCACCCACCCTGTGACCAGCAATGACATCACACACCCTGTGACCAGGAATGGCATCACACACCCTGTGACCAGCAATGACATCACACACCGCAATGACATCACACACACTGTGACCAGGAATGACATCACACACCCTGTGACCAGGAATGACATCACACACCCTGTGACCAGGAATGGCCTCACACACCCTGTGACCAGCAATGACATCACACACCCTGTGACCAGGAATGACATCACACACCCTGTGACCAGGAATGGCATCACACACCCTGTGACCATGAATGGCATCACACACCCTGTGACCAGGAATGACATCACACACCCTGTGACCAGGAATGGCATCACACACCCTGTGACCATGAATGGCATCACACACCCTGTGACCAGGAATGACATCACACACCTGTGACCAGCAATGACATCACACACCCTGTGACCAGGAATGGCATCACACACCCTGTGACCAGCAATGACATCACACACCGCAATGACATCACACACACTGTGACCAGGAATGACATCACACACCCTGTGACCAGGAATGACATCACACACCCTGTGACCAGGAATGGCCTCACACACCCTGTGACCAGCAATGACATCACACACCCTGTGACCAGGAATGACATCACACACCCTGTGACCAGGAATGGCATCACACACCCTGTGACCAGGAATGACATCACACACCCTGTGACCAGGAATGGCCTCACACACCCTGTGACCAGCAATGACATCACACACCCTGTGACCAGGAATGACATCACACACCCTGTGACCAGGAATGGCATCACACACCCTGTGACCATGAATGGCATCACACACCCTGTGACCAGGAATTACATCACACACCCTGTGACCAGGAATGGCATCACACACCCTGTGACCATGAATGGCATCACACACCCTGTGACCAGGAATGGCATCACACACCCTGTGACCATGAATGGCATCACACACCCTGTGACCAGGAATGACATCACACACCCTGTGACCAGGAATGGCATCACACACCCTGTGACCAGCAATGACATCACACACCCTGTGACCAGGAATGACATCACACACCCTGTGACCAGGAATGGCATCACACACCCTGTGACCATGAATGCCATCACACACCCTGTGACCAGGAATGACATCACACACCCTGTGACCAGGAATGGCCTCACACACCCTGTGACCAGGAATGGCATCACACACCTTGTGACCAGGAATGACATCACCCAATTTGCAGCTGGACCCACATTCAGCCCCTCATCATTCTTCCATGACTGTTAAGGGCCTGCTGGAGCCAAACGAGTGTGAAGCAGGACTTTTAGAGCCAGGTGAATGTCTAGTCCTTGCCGAACCCCAAAAGTATGGGGAGCAAGGACCATGCCAGAGTTAGCAAATGGCATGACCGCTGTAGCAGCTGACATCCCTGGCAGACTCTAATTTGTGAGATGCGGGGGCACTGTGCATAATTAGTCAAAGGTTTGTTTCCCTTTTGTATACCTTATATCAATAAATATGGGCGCTATGTTTAAAAACCAAATGTACATTTACTGGTACAGAGAATCACAAACTTCGGTGCACATTGGAATAATATTTTACCACCTTCTTCAGAACCCAGATTTTTATCATAAAAACATTCCGTGTATGATTTATTCCACAGGATGTCCGTGATATACGTTGCAGATCAGAATAAAATGGCCTAGTAGGTTCTATCAGTTGGCCAATCCTTTAATGAATAGGAATTGTTGAATGTTAAACGGCATATGTATTAATTCTGGATACAATAAGCCTTTCCCGAGGTTTTAGCCTCATTCTCTACTTAATTATTGAGCAAATAGTCCAAGTTGCAGAGAAAATATAGGCATACCCCTTCATTTAATTCGTGTTTACAGGGGCTGCTTTGAAATGCGGTTCTTTGGGCCTCATTTATGAGGCCTTGCATCAGTTTTGCGCTACCGATGCGTCACTTTTATGACACATTCCAGCAATGCGTGACTTTCGCGCTTACAGATACGTCAGAAATACTGACGTATCTGTAACTCCTTGCGCCATGATGCGTCGTACTGTAAATATGACGCATCATTGGTCTCGCAAGGAGGGCGCAGTGAAAAGTGACGCATCGCTGTTTTCACGCAGCGATGCGTCACTTTTCATAAATGAGGCCCCTGGTACTTTCAATATCCAGAAATCTCCCACAGCCTTCGTCTGGCGCGCAACCCTCCTTTCACAATTTTATGCTCAGTTTATGTGCTATTTCTGTGATGGTAGCTCCAAAATCTTTCAAAATATGTGTTGCATTTCCGCTACTGGAATGTTCAAGCATATCAAATTATGAATGTGTGATAGGAGCTGGAACTCAGGGTTACTGCGTTGAACCACCGTATGTAGCTTCAACATTGTTTTTTATAGTCCCTTGTCACGAGGCAACCCTCCACCTCACAGCAAACGAGTTGACTCTTGTAATAAGCTCCTGTCCTGCAAAAAATATAAAACTTTTGTGTGTTGAGAAAATGCACCAGAAACAAGATAACTAGCTATATGTGCTTAAACTGCATCCTTTGGAAAGCATGCCAGTCTGTCCGGTAAAAGTGTTTTTAAGTCCTTTAAGTTGAGATCAATGCAAGTGACCAAGTACTTACTGTTTGGCGTGCACTATTTGCTACAGGTAGTTCCAGAATCAAAGCCCAAAATTCCACCACCTATCCGGTCCACTGGCCCAATGTGTATCAAAATTTAGCATTCGCATTTATTCAACTGAAATTCCTTGTGGAGAACTCTTAATACCCATTAAAGAATATTGGATTGTTACCAAATCATTGGCCCGTTGTGATTTACGATGCAGCACTGATCAAGTTTTGTCCAAACAAAATGGGCCCCTTGTTGTGACCACAAATCAACATGTAATTTTGACCCAGTGTGAAAGACAACTTTTAATCCTGAGAGCCTGGCCACATTTTGAGCTGCTGGTTCTAACGTGGTGCTTAATTTGAGCTGGTGATTTCCGGTGCTCAGCACCGGCACTTAATTGTCAATACGGGCGCTTGTGATAGGCTGCCACAAGGCGGTGCTGTCTGGCTAATTTAGAGATGACCACAATAAGTTATTTTTTAATTCAATATATATTAACAATGACTATTCCCTGCCAATCAAGCCATTCTCGTTGCTTCCCCCCCCCCCCCCCCGAATAGTCCGAATTGTCACATTTGTAGGAGTGTGGTGGTTAGCAGTGTGTTATTACGATGTTGGGCAGCATAGCAGGGCAATGTTTGGCGAAAACTGAAGTGCCCTCCCTACAAGAGCCTTGGCACTTTTTTTTTTATATATATACTAAGCATTGGGGTCAAGCTCTCCCCATCACTGGTTTGGGGACCCCCAGTTAGTTGGGGCCCCTTCCAGTGAGTAGAAAGGGTTTAAATACCCTGAAGCTGGTTCTGGCTCTGACAATACACTGGTTCAAGTGAGTGTCTGCCTTTTTGGGATTCACCCTGAAGTAACAGCAAAGGACAAAAGAAACGCGGGGATGCGCGCAGCACAATCAGAAAATATTTTTATAAACTGGTACAGCAGTAACTGATTATTCAGATATGAATGTTTGCTGGATGTCTTTTTTTTCGTTACTGATGTGTATGTTCAATAACATATTTCTTAGAAAAGATGTACCATTTTTTTTTCTATCACGAATGAAGTGATTACTTACGGTGAACCATGGTTCTGTTTAAAAAAATCTTTACGTCAAATATTCCGTAGAGAGAGCTGGACAGGCGCAGAGCGCCACCTTCTGATTAATTCTTGTAAAATCACATGGGTTTACGTGTGTCATAGAATCATCAGATACAAACATATTCGAATAGTATGAAATATTCATATTTTTGCCAGTACATTTTTTTTTCTGGTAGATCATTCTCTTGTTACCTGGCAGCGGGGTCGCGCCCATTACAACCACCTAAGTAAGTAAAAATCTTTATTGTTTCAATTAACACAAATTGGTACAATATACAGTACAGTTAAGCACCGAGCCCTAAAAGCGGTTCTAAGTAACAGTGTTAATATAAAAATAAATAATTTCAAACGTAACCAAATAAATGCTATTTATAAGTCGTAAGTTAAAACGGCCAGCGGAGGTTATTGTGGCACGGACCAGCCCACTGGCACCTGAGTGTCCCGATGCTTCCTTGCGTTGTACAGAATATCTATAAACCTGCCGAATCTGGCAAGGTTCCTTGGCCGGCGGGTGTGGCAGCTACAGCTCAAGACCTCTCTGCAGGTTGTGATTACGTGATTTAAATACCTTGGGCCTCATTTATGAAAAGTGACGCATCGCTGCGAGAAAACAGCGATGCGCCACTTTTCATTGCGCCCTCCTTGCGACACCAATGATGCGTCATATTTAAAATATAACGCATCATGTCGCAAGGAGTTACAGATACGTCAGTATTTCTGACGTATCTGTTAGCGCATAAGTGACGCATTGCTGGAGTGTGTCACAAAAGTGACGCAACTCCAGCAATGTGTCCTTTCACATGGGGCAAGCCCCATGTGAAAGTGCCTGCGTCAGTCTTACGCCTGCTGTGAGGCAGGCGCAAGATTTTGACGCAACGGCTTCCTAGAAGTGACGCAGTGAAATCTCATAGATTTCACTGCGTCACTTCTACGACCCTTTCTTGCGTCAATACGCCCCCCTTGCATACATTATACCTGGCGCAGGTATAATGTGGCGCAGGGGTTTACAAAGTGACGCATCTACCTAGATGCGTCACTTTGTAAATATGGCGCAACAAGGCGCATTTTTTACGCCACTGGTGCGTCACAAAAAGTGACGCACCGGCGGTGTAAAAGTGACGCAGAGCCTCATAAATGGGGCCCCTTGGTCTTAACAGAGTGCGGCTTGCAGTTGTAGTGTGCACACAGCGTGCGAGTCGCCCCCGCCCTAGAGAATCCAGGGGCAGCTGTTTTCGGCCGCTAAGCGGCGATAATTCTATCGCTCTATTAGCAAGCTGTCGCTAACTGATATTAGCGACAGCTTTTAGGCGATAGCCAGCGGTTTGGGGCCCGCTTTGCATGTCAGCGATATTTATCGCTAATGACATGCAAAGTGGGCGTACCCAACCTGTTAGCGACTGAAAGCAGTCGCTAACGTCGCTATCGCCTATTAGCAAGGCAGGCGTAGCGATGGAAATATTCCCGCTATCGCCAAAAACCAACGCCTGCTCAGACCAGTTCTTAGCCATGTTATCCAATGGGAGGTGGATAACATGGCTAAGAGCATTTCGTCGCTGATGCGTGAATATCGCTGTATTCTCAGCGATATTCACGCATTTCGTCGCTATCGCTGGATATTTTAGAACAATGGAGAAAAACGTTGCTAATAGCATGTTTTCTCCGCTAACATATCCAGCGATAGGCAGCGATAAAAAAATCATCGCTAAGCATATTTAGCGATAATTTTCGCTAGTTGTTGGTAATCTGCCCCCACATCTTTATCCAACCTCCCCAAACCTTAGGCAACATAGAAACACATGAAGCAGATTGTTGTTCATCACTGCGTAGCCCTTTATTAGATCTTAAAGCAAAGTAATCCATCATTGTGCCTTGATTGAGCCACTTGGCCATTTCTTCGAAGCATAGGTCCACAATTCACTTGTTATCGAAAAGAGGTAGATTGTTTCCATTCCAAGGAATATGTTATTAAAACGATATTATTTACATTGTAATCATGGCCTTCCATCCTAGACATGGCCCCTGTGCTCGCTGCGCCAGCAGGCCCCAGCTTCCAGTTGTAACTTTCAGTCTTAGTCCTCCACCCAGAGGGAGGCATTACCACCAGGGCACTGCTTATGACTTGGCCACACCGAACTGGGGTATACCCACTCCAAAGTTTGTGAACCTACACACAGGCATCCCGGGTAGGGCAGGAGAGTCCAGGACCACCAGCAGGTCAGTCCCCCCTCCTGACAGCCCGGAGACCCCAATGAATTCTTGCCCTGTCCAGGGTCAGCCAGTCCATGCCAAAAAAGGAAGTCCACACCCTTTTCTTGCCCGGGACCCCGCCAGTCTAGTCCTTATTTCTAGGGTTAGATGGGTGGGTAACTCATTGTTGGTCTGCTGCCTCCAGAGCTGCTGGAGAGGACAAAGAGGATTTACCTGCATCTCCCGCCGCTTTTCTCTCTGCTGTGGAGCACCTGTGGAAGACATGAACTGACAGAGGTAGTGGGCGCTTACTTCCCGCTCCTACGTTATACCACTGTGACTCCTCAAATCTCTGTTACCAGCAATGATGACTCAGACTTTCATCCTTCTGAGGTCAAGCAGTGAAAACCATTGAATAAATCAGTCGCGTCGCTTAGTGAAGGCTCAAGAGGACTCACAAAGTGGACTCCTGGCTCTACCTCACAACACACTTTGACCCTGGGAAGCATGCTGTCTCCCTGTAGATTAAAAAGTTTAGGTCAGCTGCAGGATGGTCATTGGGTTCCCGTAGGCCTGCCCTCCTCTCTCCTTGAATTGTTCCTGGCCTGTTGTGGCAGGCTGCCAAAGATGTGACTTGCATTTACCACTCTGCATTTCCTTACTGACAGTACAAAATAGATAGAATTTAGCCTTGGCCCAGTTACAAATGTATTCTTCGTCAAATTTCTACCAGCTCTGACCACAACAAACAGTGAATCTTCAGTAATCATAATTGTGTCAATGTGAAGTGTCTTTCAAAGCTTAAAAAGTGATGTTCACCTCATCCCTCGTTTGTTTGTCGACCTCTGCAGAATTAATAGGCCGCATTTAAGAGTGAAAACATAGTTTCTTTTTGTAGCACTTTAATGTCCCATAGAACTGCGCATAACGTCGCATAATTCAAAAATTCTATTCAAGTTACCAACCACAATAAGTTTTCGACCTCAAGGGATTGAAAGGCTAAGCGTGCGGGTCGTGTCTCCAGCATGCGATTCACTGGTTGCTTCCATATTTGTGTGTACGTCGCTAAGCCATCCTCCCGCCTTCCGGCTGGTATGTGCAAGGAGACGACGGTTGCAGAGGGCCAGTTCCCCCTGCGCAGGTCTCACCGTCACAATAAAAGTGTGTGGCCACCAGGAAATGAAGCCGGTTTGCTCCATTAGCCTGTGTCATTTCGGGTGTTTTTGGGTGGTGTAAAGCATGGGTACTCACAAACTTTCTGTCAGGGCCAAAATCACAGTGTGGTTTGTGGCCGAGGGCCGCACCGGTAGGGGTGGGGTCAGTGGGGCGGTGGGGTTAGTAGGGGGGAGGGGCTAGAGTAAATAAATCAAACCTGTTTCAAAACATTAGACAATGCTGTACCTCAAAAGCAGATGTAACTACAAAGTGCACATTTTGATAATACATTTTTATTAGCAGACAATAGCAATCTTAAGAGCCATTGCATAGCTTCATACACGCTTTGACCTCATTTCCATCATAGTCTCACTCTCAGTCAGTCAGTATCTCTCTCAGTCAGTCAGTCTCTCTAAGTCAGTCAGTCTCAGTCAGTCAGTCTCTCTAAGTCAGTCAGTCTCTCTCAGTCAGTCAGTCAGTCTCTCTCTCAGTCAGTCTCAGTGAGTCTGTCTCTCCCTCTCATTCAGTCAGTCTCTCTCAGTCAGTCTCGCTCTCTCTCAGTCAGTCAGTCTCTCTCTCTGTCAGTCAGTCAGTCTCTCTCTCTCAGTCAATCTCTCCCACAGTCAATCCGTCTCTCTGTCAGTCAGTCTCTCTCTCAGTCTATCTTTCTCTCTCAGTCGGTCAGTCTCTTTCTTTCACAGTCCCTTCCCTATGTATATAGAGATAACTCTAACGACTAGTCTCCTATGTGACTGTTAGAGTATATCCATGTGTATCCCCTCCCTATGTTTATAGAGATAACTCTAACGACTAGTCTCCTAAGTGACTGTTAGAGTATATCCATGTGTATCCCCTCCCTATGTTTATAGAGATAACTCTAACGACTAGTCTCCTAAGTGACTGTTAGAGTATATCCATGTGTATCCCCTCCCTATGTTTATAGAGATAACTCTAACGACTAGTCTCCTAAGTGACTGTTAGAGTATATCCATGTGTATCCCCTCCCTATGTTTATAGAGATAACTCTAACGACTAGTCTCCTAAGTGACTGTTAGAGTATATCCATGTGTATCCCCTCCCTATGTTGATAGAGATATTACTAGTATAGGCCTAGAGTACATCCATTTGTATACCTTTTTGTAACGCTTGTAATCCTAAGTCTGTATGCTTTCAACTGGCTCTTATGTAATGCAAAAATTTGCAATCATTTTACGCATGTACTTATGTTTTCAACCGGATCCTATGTAAAGCGCTCTGACACCTTCGGGTAAAGTTCGTTATCTCACGTGCCTGCCCTCTCTGTGACTTTTAGAGTATATCCAGTCCTTTCCCTTCCCTATGTATATAGAGATAGCTCTAATCACTAGTATATGCTGTAGACCGTTGTGCTCTCCACCATTCCTATGTGACTCTTAGAGTATATCCAGTCATATCCCTTCCCTATGTATATAGAGATAACTCTAACGACTAGTCCCCTATGTGATTGTTAGAGTATATCCATGTGTATCCCTTCCCTATGTATATAGAGATAACTCTAACGACTAGTCTCCTATGTGACTGTTAGAGTATATCCATGTGTATCCCTTCCCTATGTATATAGAGATAACTCTAACGCCTAATCTCCTAGGTGACTTTTAGAGTATATCCATGTGTATCCCCTCCCTATGTTGATAGAGATATTACGAGTATAGGCCTAGAGTATATCCATTTGTATCTCCTCGTGTGATTCTATCTCTTGTACATTTGCAATTTTTTTCTGTCTGTACCTTTTTGTAACGCATGTAATCCTAAGTCCGTATGCTTTCAACTGGTTCTTATGTAATGCAAAATTTTTTGCAATCATTTTACGCATGTAACCGTCAGTCCTTATGTTTTCAACTGGATCCTATGTAAAGCGCTCTGACACCTTCGGGTAAAGTTCGCGCTATATAAAATTGCATAAATAAATAAACAGTCAGTCAGTCAGTCTCTCTCTCTTTCAGTCAGTCAGTCTCTCTCAGTCAGTCTCTCTGTCACTCGGTCAGTCTCTCGCTGTCAGCCTCGGTCAGTCACTCTCTCTCTCTGTCAGTCTCTCTCTGTCAGTCAGTCTCCCTCTCTTTGTCTGTCAGTCTTTCTCTCAGTCAGTCAGTCTATCTCTCTGTCAGTCTCTCTCTCTCTCTGTCAGTCAGTCTCTGTCAGTCAGTCTCTCTGTCAATCTCTCTCAGTCACTCAGTCTCTCTAAGTCAGTCAGTCTCTCTCTCTCTGTCAGTTTCTCTCACAGTCAGTCAGTCTCTCTCTTGCTGTCAGTCAGACTCTCTCTCTCTCTGTTAGTCTCTCTCTCTCTGTCAGTGTCTCTCTCTGTCAGTCAGTCAGTCTCTCTCTGTCTCTCTCTCTGTGTCAGTCAGTCTCTCTCTCCCTCAGTCAGTCTCTCTCTCCCTCTCAGTCAGTCTTTCTCTCAGTCCGTCAGTCTCATAGTCAGTCAGTATCTCAGTCAGTCAGTCTCTCTACTCTCTTTCCACTCTCTCTCTCTCTCCTCTCTCTCTCTCTCTGGGGGGCCATGGGTACATTACCTGCAAGGTCTACAGCCCGCCAAAGAAGGCCTGCTGGGCCGCTGGCGGCCCGCGGATCGTACTACGAGTACCACGGGTGTAAAGGATACCTGTCTCTAGTGCAGTTTACCATCACTGGTGTGATAATATTGCATTGTCAATGGTGAGTGGGGCTTGGAGTGCGCACCACACGTTTGCTTTATGCGCACGCTGCCGTGATGCGCGCCCAGCACACTAGTCCTCCTGTGTCTACACTGGTGTTGCCGCCCTCTGATTGGCTGCTTTTCTACTGGGTTTTACTACCTTGAGTTGGTTACTTTCCAGTGTTCAGAAGCAATTGTTGGAAAAAAGCAATGTTCTTGCCAAGTTTCGGATGCGGTTCTAGGTGTTCATTCTTTTGGGTAAGTAGTAGTTAGTTTACTACTGATAGTTTAGACTACGAATAAATGGTCGAAAGTGTGACAGCAGAGTTCCCTCCACATCTAAGCTCGAAGGTTGGTGATAGATGCAAGAAATAATAAGGACATGCATTTTAATCTTTGTAGGTTCCATTATTTTACACATTTAATTAAAGTGTATCAATAATTTAATGTATTTGTCTTCAACCAACTCCTAGGAGCTTAAATATCACATTCACTTGTCTGTTGCCAAATCTACTGCCAGAAGCAGGATCACTGACACACAGTCCATAGCAAGGCAAATTTGCAGTCATTTTCAGTAATGTGCTATAATGTGCTGCATGGCTAAATACTTGTAAGGTTCCAAAGCCGAGACCGATTGCATTGCAAATGCTTGTTTTTAGCATAGCTTCAGCAGAGGAGCTCTGGACATGGTTGTATAATTTGCATATTGCGAATGTGACTGTTGCTACTTTCTTCCCGAAGTATAGTAAATGTGTGTTGGTTTTACCATTTTCTGCGAACCATACACCAATATAGTTATATTTGGGTATGTTTTCCATTGTTAGGTGTCACAACTGCTTGGATTGTATTTATATTTACCAAAGATCATGAGCTTGGTTTTCAAGGCATCTGACATTAGTTTGTTCCTTTGATTATATAAGTGTAGCTGGCCCAGTGCATGTTCCATGCCAATATTACTGTGGTCTAGAATTATTAGATCATCTGAATATTGTAAGACCAGGAGATGTTGAGGGCTGATCCTGGGTGGTACAGAGCTAGATTTGGTATTGCTTTGCCAATGACTGCAGTGTAGAGATTGAATAAAATAGCTGCCAAAAAGCCTGGTTTAATACCTCTTGCTGTTGGTATTTGTGATGTTACTGCATTTCTGTTCCCTAATTTGATCAGCGCCCGTACATGGCTTTGCAAATTGGGTCTGAAACATCTTTCGGAAACACCTTCTTTAATGATTCCAACTAGGAAGAAAACGCTCAAAAGTACTTTCTGGGTGGTACATGCAAAACAGCGCTGCAAATGGTAGGCTGACCCATCAGTTCATTTTAATAATGCCTCTTCCCCTATATGAACTATATTTTGGATGAGGTTCAACCCCAACTAGCAAAATCTTTGTTCATGATATTTTGGTATGGCGGTCTGCTACTTCGTGCCAATATAGCTATGTGAGACAGCACAAATGGTGAGACAAATGATGATAGTTGTTTGCTATGCGAGCCTAACACTGCAGAAAATGACTCCCACATACTTTTTTTCTGCCCAGCCTATGGTGTTCCCAGGAGCAAATGGATCAAACCACTATGCCGGAATTTGGGAATTAGATCATGTTCTGATGCGACTAAGATTTTAAAAAGTGATACCACACCGAAAATTGTTTTTAGTAATAGTAGATTTTTTTTCTCTGTTAACCTAATACGCACAAAGAAAGGTTTACAATTTTAATATAGTATCTGTTGTGATTTTGGTTACACTTTTCTGTGGGACTATATTGCATTTGCACTTTAAGCTATGTTCTGACCTGAACATGAGTTGTCACGACATCTTCTTTCTGTGCCTGGCACTATGTAATTTCATACTCAGCTTGGTAATTCAAACAATTTATTCTTTCTCGTTCCCTCTATTTTAATTTGTTATTCTTTTCACACTAGTTATTTGGAAAATGGATCTCCTGCCTTAAAAACATCAAATTATTATGAGCATTGTTTTAGATATAATGAGTCTCGAATATGAACATAATGATTGTTATGAATTGCCCATCAAACTTGTGGCATTGTTCTTGTATGGATGCTTATTTGTTTTCTTGTGTATCTTTTATGGTTTTTTAAACCGAATAAAGATTAATGATGATGATGAAAAAGGTTTTAATTTTTAACATTATGAAAACACTTCTATGTTAGCAAAATTGACTCCTGGTTATATTAGTTTGCTGCTGTTGTTGACTTTAGTCATGTCTTGGGGGGCTGGAGGGCCTTGAGAGTCTGAACATAGGGGTGGTGCCAACGGTGTGGCTAAAAACAAAATATTATGTACGTTTTTTAGGACTTTCACCGTCATGCAGCTACATATAAAATAAGGTGCAGCTTCAATGAATAATAAATAAATAAATACAAGTTGCTACTCAGTGGGAAATGCAACATAGGACATTATGAAACTTCCATTAGTTAATACACTGCAGAGGTCTGTGAGTAACCAGAGAGCCACAGAATTAAATCTTCATTGGCGCAGTGGAGATTATTGACTCGTGTATTTTTAGTGCTATGAGGTCACAGCCTGTGACAGAAAGCACCGTGAATATGGAAGTCATTATTTTATACCTACATTGCACACAGTAAAAGACATACGCTACAAAATGCGCAAAATGTTATATGATAAAATGGTGCTTCCAAAATATCAGAGCTTATGTACAATCCCCTTGCACTGCCAGTGCATCACTTTTTATGACGCTTTAGTTGTGCAGCGTGCAGACCCATAGCTACGAGGGCACGCACAGCCACTTTGCATGGCTTTTCATGGCCTAGATATGGTGTAAGGCAACGCAGTGCAAGCCACTGCATTGCCTTACACTGCGTCAGGGGGGCTTTCCATGGGCGTTGCTGTAGATTTTCCCATGCAACACCCATGGGTTTTAATAAGTGCTCCATTTGAGCCAGTAGATTCCGGTGCTCAGTGCCGGCACTTAATCATAAACACCAACGCTTTTCATGAGCACCAGTTAAGGACACGTTCATTTATGGTAGGGAGGGGGAGATTAAGTGATTTGCCCAGAATCACAGGATGCGGAGCCTGGTTCCTCAGCTCCAAAGTCAGCAGCTCTGGCCATTACACCACATCCTCTCCCCACTTTCATGGTTAGTAGTTGGTTCTGTTTTAGGTGGCACTACCAGCAGAAGTGGGCTGGTGTAAGTTGCCTCCTGATGAGAGCCCCAGCACATATTTTTTTCACAAATTAACCACTGGTTTCGACACATTCCCAGATTTACAAGGATCTGTAAACCTGTAAATGCATCAAAACTGTACGCCTCCCCAAGGGAGGCATAACGAGGAGAAATATCTTTATTTCGCCGGAATTTTTTTCCTCTTTGAGGAAAAAGTCTCCATTGATTGTTTTTGTGCAGTCCCTGCCTACACAAAAACAACTCTGCCAACAACACAGAGACCCTTGCACCATATTGCAGGGAGGGGGGAGGGGGGGGGGGAGCTGCATTGGTGCTAGGCACCAAATTATGTGCAGCAGAAAGGACGGGAATGCACCTTCTTGTAAATATGGTTCAATCCTGCCCTTTCGAATTGCCGTAAAAATACTTGCTGCGCTGCCCAACACTAATTCATCGTAAATAAGATTTTAGTAATACTCAAACCGTACGTAATGCAATTTTGTTACATAACTGCTCCTCAGGTATAGTGGGTGCTATGTAAATACAATAACAATTAAAAACAAGCACTTTACTGCTCAGTTGTTAACTCTTTGCACTACCACTCAAAAATAATAAATCTTTGTCACCACAAAGCTTCAAGTGATTCGATCAATTAAAGCCAGTACCAGCTCCAAGCATCCTTTACATTTGCAGATTAACGTGTTGTGCACATTTGCATTGGTAATTACCCTGGGCTGCATTCTTGTTCTGTTGTTGCTCATCAGGGCTAGTTCAGACAGGTGTCAACCATATATGTGCTAACATTTGGGAAATGCTTACAGCAAGATTTAGACAAACAATGTGCAATCGTGGAACGCAGCCTCTACCCTGGTTTGTTAAAACAGTTCAGCTCAAACTAAAAGTCTAAAACCTGTTTGAACAGAGATGCAAACAGCCTCAGGCAGGTTACAGACTTGTTGGGCCTCATCAGTGAGTTTCTGCTTGACACCTATGGGACAGGGAGCTTGAGCATAGTAGGGTTGCTTAGGGTTACTCAGCACAAAAAGTGAAGGATGGGATGTGTCAATGTACCTCATTCATTGCCAATCATTGTAGGCCAGTGCCAGTCCATAATATATTAGCTAATATGTGCAGTTTTAGACAGGAACCAACCATATGCAAATTACTTCTGGCCCTGCTTCAGCAGAAACAATTAAACCCAAACAGCTAGGGCATTTTGGAAGCAGAAGCACCACTAACCAGTAGTAACCATTAGTAGCTAGTGGTTCAACATGCTCTGGACTCTCACCTGGGGATACCCCTCTTACTTCGGGGAAGTTGAGTCCTATGACAGCAAGATCGGGCCACATCTCGGCACCTCCTACTAAGGCAGGCTCACTGGCCAGCTCCAAAAAGTGATGGTTGGAATGCTTTGAATTAATCTTGGCCATTGAAAATATCAGGGCTGTATGCATCTCATCACCTTTTAGTCTGTCAGACAGGGACAATCCAAATGCGAATCGGCTTTGGTCACACACCAATAGGGCCAGCTCAGCCCGAACTGTAAAGTCATGTGCCCTCTAAATGAGAACACTTAGGGGCCGATTAGGATGGCGGACGGACTTGCGTCCGTCCGCCATCCCAGAGGTGGAGGGACCGTCCGCATGGACTGCGGAGGTCCCTCCATGCAAATCAGGATGTGACCGCCACCCTGGCGGTCACATCCTGGATATTTAACATTGCGGCGGGTGCTGCTTCAAGCAGCACCCGCCGCAATGTTAAAAGTGCATGTGTAACATTTACATGCACAAAGCGGCAGGCACCATGCGGTGCCTGCCGCTTTGTGCATGTAAATGCTGGGGGGTACCATAGGTACCCCCCATGTGCACCCCCCACCCGCCTACGCCCTGGGGGCCCGCAACGGGCCCCCAAAAGCAAAAGTACACATGCTTTTCCACGGCGGAAAAACCGCCGCGGAAAAGCATGTTTACTAATGCTTCCTAATTTGGCTGGCGGTGTCTGATAGACACTGCCAGCCAAAGGAGAGCTTTTCCGCCGCGGTTGTAATCCGACCGCGGCGAAAAAGCAGCGGACAGAATCCAAGACCCACCAGCCATCGTAATGCGGCGGTGGGTCTTTGGTGACTCCGCAGAGGATTTTCCGCCTCCTCCGGGCCGGCGGTGGCTTCCGCCGGCCCGGAGGAGGCGGAAAATCCTCTATCATAATCGGCCCCTAAATCTGTTTTGTCCTTGTTGGGATTCATCAGAAAAGTGCTTGGATCCCAAGTCATGGCATAACCCTGTTATCTAGGGATACTAACTCAGGCAGCACTACAAGTGAAGGATGGGATGTTAGTTGTTATTCTAGGCTTCATCAATAGATTACTCATACATAGTGCCTTTGCTAGGCAATCTTGAACCAATGTTGCTGAAACCAACGCCTTGCTATCCGTATGTAGGATTTCCTTTGCTAAACATCAGGTGCTTTATTTTGCTTGCTTTAATCATAGATATAATTTCCTGTTAAAGACTGCCATTCATATCGGAGTGATGCCAAGTTTTTCATTGGGCAAGCATAAGACGATGTTGTTCGCAATGGGTTCTTATACATTTTTCTTTTAATTATTGATTCCTATCAATGGTGATTGGGCCACTGGTGTTAGTAATATATTTGGTATAAACTCAGGCTTTGAATAAATATTTTCTTTTACTTGTATGATGTTTTAGTGGGTACCATACTAACGTTGGTTTTGTTTTTAAGCCCCTGTGCTATGTAGTCAATTAGTCGTTTTAACACGTTTGGTGTGATTTTCTACTCAGTGGTCTAGTTGTCACTATTTTATTCACTTTTATAACTAACAATTTAAAATAATCTTCTGTGATATACGATTTCTAGCCCTGAAGAAGTCTGTAAAAGATGAAATACGTGTTGGCTCGTTGGTGACTAGGATGTGAATTGAGGAGTAAAGAACATCTAAGTCGACCTGTGTCTTGGACTGTTTTTTTAAGCTGCTCAAGGGTTCAGTTTAAAAATGATAGATTGTGTTCAAGATCTTCAGGAGTGCAGAGACTTTTTCTGGAAGTAGTGTTGTTTAGAGAAAACGAACTTTGAACTATTGTGAACATTAATACAAACTCTCATAAGACTGTGGGTTTATTGGATTTCACTTGAAGGTTTCCTGTGGGGCAACAGGAAGACCTATTACACACAGACTATATAATCACATTAGCGGCCCGCCGCGACGTTGCCCGGGGATGAAATAGAATGTCTGCAATGGTTGTAATAGGCAAGGCAAATTTATTTCAAAACTTGCCTGTGCGTCCGCTCAGAAGCCCTCGTTCGGTACCGCTGAAGGTGAGCGTGTGCTCTTCTGTTTGTTGTCCTTGCCGCAATATGCGAATGTGTGTGTCCGCTCCAGCCGACGCCCCGATCGCCGCAAAATGCACGCACTCCCCAAACACGGCGCGGTGCACTTAGACGCCCCACATCGCGTCAACGGCAAACACCACAACTCCTGCTTCTGAATGCTTCCGGCGTCTCCGACGGCACACGCCCACAACAATGCTGAAGGGCACTCCCACTCGTGTTAGAACGCTAGTCCCACACAGAACGCTTATCGCAAGCTGTATAATACCGCAGGCTTTTGCCGAATGCACACGCTCATCGCTGTATGCACACGCCCATCGCTTTACAGCAGAACGCATACGCCCACAACAGGCTACTTTTCCCCAAACGTTCTTTTTCCCTTCTAATGTATATGTTGGGCTGGTGTATACCCTATGTCCATCTGCTGATACTCTCCTTTCCAACGCTGTATTGGGTGTTCCGGTTTGCGCTGTGGTTCCGGAGCTTACCTGCCTCAACGGTTTGGGCTCTCTCTTTATAATATTATTAGTATGGATTATGTATAAGTGTTGAAGCATAATGTAGAAGAGTTCAAATATATTTTTACAAATTGGTAGACAAGGAATAGCAGAATATGTAATATTTAAAGTTTGTAAATTACTGTGCAGTATTTCTCATGTAGAAATTATAACTCACTTTCTACAGAGAGAGCATAGTGATGAAGCTCGAGGCAGTTTTTCTATTTGCAGAGAGAAGTGTTTAGTGATTCTGTATTTAAGGTACTCTTTATTTGGATGTTTCGTTTCTGGAATTATAAGGTTCACCAAGTACAGAGAGGTGACTACCAGCGATATCGTCAAGTTATATCAATTCACTATTTCAGTTAAATGCAGAGCTTTCATGGTGAGCTAGTAGAGACACCTCTATGCTTTCAGATATCCACTACAAGCTGCAGATATCACTACCCAACAAAAGTGATGAGTTTGAGTCATGTATTCCAGTGTATTTGTTTTCTCTCATATTCCCTTCCCTTGTTTCTACCACTGGCTCTCATATTCCTGCGAATGTGGTAATTGGTGGCAGTGCTTAACCTAAGGTGGTTGTTTCGAGTACTCTGTACCAGCACTAAATTGTCAACACCAGCATTTATGACAGCTGCCACATGGTGGTGCTGTTTGTGTAATTAAGGGATGAGCAGCACAACAGTTGTTTATGTATTCAATATAAATTAAAAACAACTAATACCTGCTCCCAAGCCTGTCTTATAGCTTTGGGGGCTTCGAACAATCCGAACTGTCCTGCTTGTAGGAGTGTGATGATTAGTAATTGTGTAGGTACTGCCATTGGCAGCGCTGGCAGTGGCAATCAGTAGTGACAGCTGCAGTGGCCTCCTGGCAAGGGCCCTAACACTTATTTTTTAAGCACCGATTGCTGGAGGTGGTGAGAGACGGAAGAGGGCACTCACTGCTCCTGCTTGATTCTCAGCGCAAGGTTAGTGCATCATGACAGACACCCATTGTCTGGACATACCCCAACTACTTTGCATGACTCACTTACACAAGGAAAAAGAACAATTGAGGCAATGCTTGAATTATTCTCAATCACTAGTAGTTACTCTAGGCTGTTGTCCAGGCCATCATTTTAGCTCTTGTGTGTTACTTATGACAAACAAGTGAATGATAATGCTGGGAATGCAGATTGTGAAGAAGATGAGACAGTTAAACTGTTGTGACACACCCCAGAAACACCTTACTCTCCTGTTATAGAGCACTTCGTTGCTTTTTCCTGTTGGATCCCATAGGTGCTTGCAGCCTGCCATGTTGCCTTGGGGTAGCACTTGACGTTTGGAGTATTGAGTAGCTTTCATGATCAAACATGTAGCCACAATGTGAGGATACCCTCTTCTTGGGTGCTACATCCTTGAACAGTACCTTCCTGTCCTTTGTTGGCTCCAAAAGCAGACCAGGCCAGCAAGTGTAGGTGGAGGGTGGGTTGTAGAGGGGGACTACAATACTACTCCAGGTGGTGTTTGTCCTCACATGGTTCAAGCAGAATTGAGCCAACTGTGCCCCTGCCCAGCCGACATTGCCACCATCCTCATCTGGTGCACAACCTCAAGGTAGCTGAATGTGGACAAAGCTACCATTGGTTGTGAATAGCCTGCACTCATGTTGCACTGCTAGCCGCCTGGTGCGTCTTCACTGGTCGATCTTCCTTGGGTCCAAACACAAGCCCACCACCCACACAAAGCAAAGAGCCGACCATTCAGCCCTGTGCACCCCACAGTCACATGCACTACAGCTTCAGAGCATTCTGCGGGGATACTGAAATTTTAGAGCCTCACCCAATGGCCATGCGATGCCAGTCCTTCTTCAAAGCCACAATGGCCAGCCTTAGTTCGCACTGCCTCGGTTCTTGGCAGTACCCCACTTCTAGGATGCAACTTCCTCCTGCAAAGTATCTCTAATGTTGCTCTCTCCGAAGCAGTCAGTCAGCTCCTTCCTTCAAGGAAGGCCCAAAGCAGCTCCACCTCCCAATGTTTCTGGTCCTGAACCTGATAACGAGGAGTTGGGTCAATAGCCCAACCCTGTACCACAGAAATCATGGCTTGACGGTTGTTCCTCATATTTACAATAAGTTTGGAGTCAGAGTTTGTGTCTTCCACCAGTCCACCTCTGGGACAAGTTCCTTCCTTTTGTGTATTCCTCACAGATTGGTCCAGCCATATTCTTTATCTTGCAGTATCAGCAGGAAGGTTGGGTGGAGATGAGAGTCTCCTGTCCATAGGCACCCACAATAAAGGCACAAAAAGAGGAGAGATTTCCCTGCTTCACCACCTCTTAACCTAGTGTGGGTAACACTTCTGGGAAGGGATGAAGCAGGAACATGAGTGAGAGCCTCATTTAGCCACATGCAGACATTGTGGAAGGATAAGATATCCTTTCTGAGGGATTTTGCTGACATTGACATCTCAGCCTACCTAGCTTTAATGGACATGAGGCGGGTAATTTTTTTAATGTAATTATAGCATTGTGTGGTAGCACATTGTCATTTACAAACAGAACACTTTCCACTGAATTAGGCACTACATTTGCAGCCATACAGTTTTACTGATAAAACTATATTGCAAATAAATGATAATGTGTGGACATAAGGTTTCAGTGAATATTTATTATTTGTGCATCACAAACAAAATGC
Organism: Lissotriton helveticus; assembly: GCF_964261635.1. Classification (NCBI taxonomy): domain Eukaryota; kingdom Metazoa; phylum Chordata; class Amphibia; order Caudata; family Salamandridae; genus Lissotriton; species Lissotriton helveticus. The sequence goes on along the minus strand of NC_136061.1, from coordinate 162,828,766 downwards.
CTTGATTTGTTCTGATCCTATTAAAATCTTTGTTTCCATTACACTTCAGAATTACAAACAAATTGTGCTTCATGTTTGCTTTCTTAACTGCTGAATGTGTGCAGTTCATTTACAGGTATTTACATTTTGTTATGTGTTACAAAAAGTGACATCCTACAGCCTTTCCTTTCACCTTCCATGTACACCATCAAGATTGTGTATGTGCAACAATTCCTAGGCAATTACAGTAGTAACAAAGGGAACTAGTTAAAACAGGAGGACATAAAAGATAAACATAATAATAAAGTCATATATTGTTTAATAAACAACGACAAATTATACAAAAAAATTCATATTCAACATATTAAATATACAAAAATTAAAAACAAAACCATAACATAACAGAACTTCACAATAATTACAATCAATAAAAAATAAAAAGATGGTACTCAATTTAAAAAGTGGCAAGATAATGTATTCGACGCGCGTTTCGGCGTTTGAGGGAACGCCTTCTTCAGGAGCCACATACAATTCTGAAACGGACAACAAAAACGTATATAAATAACAATACATAATCTGATATGGCTCCTGCCATAATCTTATGGTGAAGTCACTTACCACCGTAAGACTGTGTAAAATATGGTGACAAAACGGAACTCACTATGAGTTAAAACTACGTATCCCAGAAACCATGAGCTACTAAGCGGACACACCCACCTCCAGTCACTACTAAAGCGGAAAGTGGGTTGGGAATGAAATGCCGTTTTTTGTCATCACTGCCCAGGAAGAAGATGTGAACAGCATCGAAACGCGTCGGCTAAACAGATGAAATGACGGTGATTGTGGACCTCTGATGCAAATAAACTAGGATAATTTCCACCCGCTGTGTGTGCCTTCCTTGGCCAAGAGCCACCTTGAAATACAAACATTTGCTGCGACTGCTCGTCGTATGGAGGAGCACCGCCTAGGAAAGGAGGAAGGAGCCGCTGGTGTCAGGAGCCGTGTCAACCAATGCAATTCTGGTCAATCGGCACAGCGGGATTGCAACACTGCGGAGGAACACAAAACATCGGAGCACACTGTGGTGCTTGGAATCTTATGGTGAAGTCACTTACCACCGTAAGACTGTGTAAAATATGGTGACAAAACGGAACTCACTATGAGTTAAAACTACGTATCCCAGAAACCATGAGCTACTAAGCGGACACACCCACCTCCAGTCACTACTAAAGCGGAAAGTGGGTTGGGAATGAAATGCCGTTTTTTGTCATCACTGCCCAGGAAGAAGATGTGAACAGCATCGAAACGCGTCGGCTAAACAGATGAAATGACGGTGATTGTGGACCTCTGATGCAAATAAACTAGGATAATTTCCACCCGCTGTGTGTGCCTTCCTTGGCCAAGAGCCACCTTGAAATACAAACATTTGCTGCGACTGCTCGTCGTATGGAGGAGCACCGCCTAGGAAAGGAGGAAGGAGCCGCTGGTGTCAGGAGCCGTGTCAACCAATGCAATTCTGGTCAATCGGCACAGCGGGATTGCAACACTGCGGAGGAACACAAAACATCGGAGCACACTGTGGTGCTTGGAATCTTATGGTGAAGTCACTTACCACCGTAAGACTGTGTAAAATATGGTGACAAAACGGAACTCACTATGAGTTAAAACTACGTATCCCAGAAACCATGAGCTACTAAGCGGACACACCCACCTCCAGTCACTACTAAAGCGGAAAGTGGGTTGGGAATGAAATGCCGTTTTTTGTCATCACTGCCCAGGAAGAAGATGTGAACAGCATCGAAACGCGTCGGCTAAACAGATGAAATGACGGTGATTGTGGACCTCTGATGCAAATAAACTAGGATAATTTCCACCCGCTGTGTGTGCCTTCCTTGGCCAAGAGCCACCTTGAAATACAAACATTTGCTGCGACTGCTCGTCGTATGGAGGAGCACCGCCTAGGAAAGGAGGAAGGAGCCGCTGGTGTCAGGAGCCGTGTCAACCAATGCAATTCTGGTCAATCGGCACAGCGGGATTGCAACACTGCGGAGGAACACAAAACATCGGAGCACACTGTGGTGCTTGGAATCTTATGGTGAAGTCACTTACCACCGTAAGACTGTGTAAAATATGGTGACAAAACGGAACTCACTATGAGTTAAAACTACGTATCCCAGAAACCATGAGCTACTAAGCGGACACACCCACCTCCAGTCACTACTAAAGCGGAAAGTGGGTTGGGAATGAAATGCCGTTTTTTGTCATCACTGCCCAGGAAGAAGATGTGAACAGCATCGAAACGCGTCGGCTAAACAGATGAAATGACGGTGATTGTGGACCTCTGATGCAAATAAACTAGGATAATTTCCACCCGCTGTGTGTGCCTTCCTTGGCCAAGAGCCACCTTGAAATACAAACATTTGCTGCGACTGCTCGTCGTATGGAGGAGCACCGCCTAGGAAAGGAGGAAGGAGCCGCTGGTGTCAGGAGCCGTGTCAACCAATGCAATTCTGGTCAATCGGCACAGCGGGATTGCAACACTGCGGAGGAACACAAAACATCGGAGCACACTGTGGTGCTTGGAATCTTATGGTGAAGTCACTTACCACCGTAAGACTGTGTAAAATATGGTGACAAAACGGAACTCACTATGAGTTAAAACTACGTATCCCAGAAACCATGAGCTACTAAGCGGACACACCCACCTCCAGTCACTACTAAAGCGGAAAGTGGGTTGGGAATGAAATGCCGTTTTTTGTCATCACTGCCCAGGAAGAAGATGTGAACAGCATCGAAACGCGTCGGCTAAACAGATGAAATGACGGTGATTGTGGACCTCTGATGCAAATAAACTAGGATAATTTCCACCCGCTGTGTGTGCCTTCCTTGGCCAAGAGCCACCTTGAAATACAAACATTTGCTGCGACTGCTCGTCGTATGGAGGAGCACCGCCTAGGAAAGGAGGAAGGAGCCGCTGGTGTCAGGAGCCGTGTCAACCAATGCAATTCTGGTCAATCGGCACAGCGGGATTGCAACACTGCGGAGGAACACAAAACATCGGAGCACACTGTGGTGCTTGGAATCTTATGGTGAAGTCACTTACCACCGTAAGACTGTGTAAAATATGGTGACAAAACGGAACTCACTATGAGTTAAAACTACGTATCCCAGAAACCATGAGCTACTAAGCGGACACACCCACCTCCAGTCACTACTAAAGCGGAAAGTGGGTTGGGAATGAAATGCCGTTTTTTGTCATCACTGCCCAGGAAGAAGATGTGAACAGCATCGAAACGCGTCGGCTAAACAGATGAAATGACGGTGATTGTGGACCTCTGATGCAAATAAACTAGGATAATTTCCACCCGCTGTGTGTGCCTTCCTTGGCCAAGAGCCACCTTGAAATACAAACATTTGCTGCGACTGCTCGTCGTATGGAGGAGCACCGCCTAGGAAAGGAGGAAGGAGCCGCTGGTGTCAGGAGCCGTGTCAACCAATGCAATTCTGGTCAATCGGCACAGCGGGATTGCAACACTGCGGAGGAACACAAAACATCGGAGCACACTGTGGTGCTTGGAATCTTATGGTGAAGTCACTTACCACCGTAAGACTGTGTAAAATATGGTGACAAAACGGAACTCACTATGAGTTAAAACTACGTATCCCAGAAACCATGAGCTACTAAGCGGACACACCCACCTCCAGTCACTACTAAAGCGGAAAGTGGGTTGGGAATGAAATGCCGTTTTTTGTCATCACTGCCCAGGAAGAAGATGTGAACAGCATCGAAACGCGTCGGCTAAACAGATGAAATGACGGTGATTGTGGACCTCTGATGCAAATAAACTAGGATAATTTCCACCCGCTGTGTGTGCCTTCCTTGGCCAAGAGCCACCTTGAAATACAAACATTTGCTGCGACTGCTCGTCGTATGGAGGAGCACCGCCTAGGAAAGGAGGAAGGAGCCGCTGGTGTCAGGAGCCGTGTCAACCAATGCAATTCTGGTCAATCGGCACAGCGGGATTGCAACACTGCGGAGGAACACAAAACATCGGAGCACACTGTGGTGCTTGGAATCTTATGGTGAAGTCACTTACCACCGTAAGACTGTGTAAAATATGGTGACAAAACGGAACTCACTATGAGTTAAAACTACGTATCCCAGAAACCATGAGCTACTAAGCGGACACACCCACCTCCAGTCACTACTAAAGCGGAAAGTGGGTTGGGAATGAAATGCCGTTTTTTGTCATCACTGCCCAGGAAGAAGATGTGAACAGCATCGAAACGCGTCGGCTAAACAGATGAAATGACGGTGATTGTGGACCTCTGATGCAAATAAACTAGGATAATTTCCACCCGCTGTGTGTGCCTTCCTTGGCCAAGAGCCACCTTGAAATACAAACATTTGCTGCGACTGCTCGTCGTATGGAGGAGCACCGCCTAGGAAAGGAGGAAGGAGCCGCTGGTGTCAGGAGCCGTGTCAACCAATGCAATTCTGGTCAATCGGCACAGCGGGATTGCAACACTGCGGAGGAACACAAAACATCGGAGCACACTGTGGTGCTTGGAATCTTATGGTGAAGTCACTTACCACCGTAAGACTGTGTAAAATATGGTGACAAAACGGAACTCACTATGAGTTAAAACTACGTATCCCAGAAACCATGAGCTACTAAGCGGACACACCCACCTCCAGTCACTACTAAAGCGGAAAGTGGGTTGGGAATGAAATGCCGTTTTTTGTCATCACTGCCCAGGAAGAAGATGTGAACAGCATCGAAACGCGTCGGCTAAACAGATGAAATGACGGTGATTGTGGACCTCTGATGCAAATAAACTAGGATAATTTCCACCCGCTGTGTGTGCCTTCCTTGGCCAAGAGCCACCTTGAAATACAAACATTTGCTGCGACTGCTCGTCGTATGGAGGAGCACCGCCTAGGAAAGGAGGAAGGAGCCGCTGGTGTCAGGAGCCGTGTCAACCAATGCAATTCTGGTCAATCGGCACAGCGGGATTGCAACACTGCGGAGGAACACAAAACATCGGAGCACACTGTGGTGCTTGGAATCTTATGGTGAAGTCACTTACCACCGTAAGACTGTGTAAAATATGGTGACAAAACGGAACTCACTATGAGTTAAAACTACGTATCCCAGAAACCATGAGCTACTAAGCGGACACACCCACCTCCAGTCACTACTAAAGCGGAAAGTGGGTTGGGAATGAAATGCCGTTTTTTGTCATCACTGCCCAGGAAGAAGATGTGAACAGCATCGAAACGCGTCGGCTAAACAGATGAAATGACGGTGATTGTGGACCTCTGATGCAAATAAACTAGGATAATTTCCACCCGCTGTGTGTGCCTTCCTTGGCCAAGAGCCACCTTGAAATACAAATAATCTGATATGCATACAATAAAAAATACAACCTAATTATATAAAATACATTCAAATTTCATTTTGCATATATAAAATTAATGTCCTCCATTAAGAGCAAACTAGACCCTAATAGTCCATTTGAATAACTTTTGCAAAAAGATATAGTGGCCAGCAGGATAGTACAAGACAGAACATTCATTTTTCAACAAGGTTTCTAATCAATTGGTACACCAAGGATTAAATTGGATGACAACACGGTAAGTTGATGCTGAATGTCTTGGCAAGAGAATGAATTTAACCATTATAAATGGATTATATATAGAAGGACTAGACTTGATGTGGCTCTAGTTCAATTAAATTATTATGAAAATACACGTTATGTGATATTCCTATGGACTAACTTACTTTAAAAGAGAAAAGAAGTAAACCTGTCTTGGGTCTCTTATTAAATATCTTGAAGACTTATGGACTATGCAGTGTAGTTTCCAGAAGGTTCAATGCAATCTTCAATCCAATCGAAAAATAACCTATCTATCAAGTAAAAGATTATCTTATTTAGAATTTTGAACAAATTCGATAACCAGTAACAGCCAAATCAGGTATTTAATGAAGCCGTATGACCTCACCTTAATGCTGTGGACTGTGTTCAAAAAATTATTTATTTTTTTTTAAATATGTATCACAGGCAATCGGTCAGACGTGAGAAAAATCGTCTCCTGCGGCGGAATATGCCGGGGTTGTTGCAGCGATTTTATCTACACAAAACGGAAAACAGGGTATCGAATGTGACCTCTAATCGTATTAGGTGGAAAAATTTAGAAACTAGCTTCTATTTATGTAAATGACAAACTCACCAGTCAAATTTACGAGTCTAACACCCAAATAATACGGAGCAGTTTTACGTTAACTTCGGAATGAATCTTCCGTAATATTTCACCATCTTGATGTGGGGCGGGAATATGTTACGTCGTTCTATCGGTTTGACAGATACCTCGGTGTCAATTACACGAGTCTAAAAATGAAATAAAAGAAGAAAAAGACCGAACCGATATAATTTTAGAATCCTCAAATATACACACGGTCGGCAAGGCACTGTTACATGGGGTTAAGCATATCGTGCTACTTGTGTCTTTTTTAACGGGATAAATTTATACGAATAGACAAAGTAGACGCACAGTGGAAATAACTATTACGTCTTATCACTCCGTTTTGAAGGGGCGGTCACCTCTATGTTAATTATTGACATGAAGGGGAATGAAACTAGTACTTCGCAGTTAAAGTAAGTGGCGGTGCATATGATAAGGAATGGGGAAACTATGAATGAACTAGCTTCCAATAACACTCAATTAAAATAATAGATTTCAACAAAAGAATTATAATTTATTTATTTTTTTAATTTTTAATTTTTGGGCTACATAATATTATTTTTTCTCAGTACCACACCGAGGTGACCACAACAGGGATGTATAAATATAATGTAAAGGGCTATCTGTGAAGACTAAAGATACCTACAAAATAATCCATTGGCTAATGGACGGCCAATCAATAGACAATCTAGGTACAAAAAATGTATAATATGGGGGTCTAATAACCTACAAGGAAGTGGAAGACTAAGACTAAGGTAGCGCTACACCTTTAACAAATTTTAGCAGTCAGGCATGTGACTCCTACCCGGAAGATATTTAAACTTCCGCTGGGCTTGCCCCGGTTACTATTATTCTAACGTACGCGGGACGCCGTCATCCATCGCCTGCATTTTCGTTTCTTCGGCAAACATCCGTCGCCATTGCGGTAAGCTTATATACTGGCTACTGCCTTCCAGGACGTTCATGTAACAGTGCCTTGCCGACCGTGTGTATATTTGAGGATTCTAAAATTATATCGGTTCGGTCTTTTTCTTCTTTTACTTCATTTTTAGACTCGTGTAATTGACACCGAGGTATCTGTCAAACCGATAGAACGACGTAACATATTCCCGCCCCACATCAAGAGGGTGAAATATTACGGAAGATTCATTCCGAAGTTAACGTAAAACTGCTCCGCATTATTTGGATGTTAGACTCGTAAATTTGACTGGTGAGTTTGTCATTTACATAAATAGAAGCTAGTTTCTAAATTTTTCCACCTAATACGATTAGAGTCACATTCGATACCCTGTTTTCCGTTTTGTGTAGATAAAATCGCTGCAACAACCCCAGCATATTCCGCCCCAGGAGACGATTTTTCTCACGTCTGACCGATTGCCTGTGATACATTGTTAAAAAAAAAAAAAATTTAAACACAGTCCGCAGCATTAAGGTGAGGTCATACGGCTTCATTAAATACCTGATTTGGCTGTTACTGGTTATCGAATTTGTTCAAAATTCTAAAAAATGATAATCTTTTACTTGATAAATAGGTGATTTTTCGATTGGATTGAAGATCGCATTGAACCTTCTGGAAACTACACTGCATAGTCCATAGGTCTTCGAGATATTTAATAAGAGACCCAAGACAGGTTTACTTCTTTTCTCTTTTAAAGTAAGTTAGTTCATAGGAATATCACATAACGTGTATTTTCATAATATTTGAATTGAACTAGAGCCACATCAAGTCTAGTCCTTCTATATATAATCCATTTATAATGGTTAAATTCATTATCTTGCCAAGACATTCGGCATCAACTTACCGTGTTGTCATCCAATTTAATCCTTGGTGTACCAATTGATTAGAAACCTTGTTGAAAAATGAATGTTCTATCCTGCTGGCCGCTATATCTTTTTGCAAAAGTTATTCAAATGTACTATTAGGGTCTAGTTTGCTCTTTATGGAGGACATTAATTTTATATATGAAAAATTAAATTAAATTTGAATGTATTTTATATAATTAGGTTGTATTTTTTATTGTATGCATATCAGATTATGTATTGTTATTTATATACGTTTTTGTTGTCCGTTTCAGAAGTCTATGTGGCTCCTGAAGAAGGCGTTCCCTCAAACGCCGAAACGCGCGTCGAATACATTATCTTGCCACTTTTTAAATTGTGTACCATCTTTTTATTTTTTATATATTGTAATTATTGTGAATTTGTGTTATGTTATGGTTTTGTTTTTAATTTTTGTATATTTAATATGTTGAATATGAACATTATTTGTATAATTTTTCGTTGTTTATTAAACAATATATGACTTTATTATTATGTTTATCCTTTATGTCCTCCTGTTTTAACTAGTTCCCTTTGTTACTACTGTAATTAGCTAGGAAATGTTGCACATACATTATTTTCCCTGTCCTAGGAATTATATTCCCTATTCAGGGGGTCCTTGTTATTTTCATATGTTCACCATCAAGATTGTCACATAATTCACTTAACTTTTCTTTCTCTGGCTGCAAAAGTGAGAGGAGTATGCAAACACCAATGCACATGTTAAAAAACATAAGCAGCAAATTGTCCGAAGACATAGCCTTACATTTGAACTCTGTCTTTGAAGCACAAGATATGCGACAAGATTAATACAGAATTTTATTGCTTGGACTTTAGTGACCCGCACTTTGGGACATGCTGTTCTATTCCATTCTTATCTTTGTCTGAATGGTTCGGTTGACAAATACATCAAACTCTTTGCAACATAAATGAATGATGTTGACAGTGTTTGTTTGACTACACCACTTTGTATTTCAAAAGGTAGTGGTGAAGTTTATCTTTGCTGCCTGTCTCGTGCCTGGTTACTTGGCAGAGTAGCGGCTCTTGCTGTCACACGTACAATGAAAACTACAAGTTGTACCTTCTTTTTATGAAAGGGGAAAACCTGGGACTTTTTGGTGCTGCGTTGCGCCTCGTTGTGAAAAGCACTAGGCCAACATACAATAATTAAAGAAGAGGAGAGATAAACAAATAGAAATCTACAATATGCTGCATATGCGCCCGATTCAAATGTGCTTTTATGTCTGATTAGTAATCCTTTGAGAACAACCTGCACTAACGATAAGTGTGCATGGAGTGTGTGCATTACTGTCCATCATGCACTCCAGCACGAAACACATGTTTTCAAGGTGCCCGCTTCTGCATACTAGGTCGAGGCACGCATTAACATGCGTATCTGGAGATGGTCAGTAGTCCGTTCCTGCAATGGCCACGTGCACCAGATATGAGGCGCTGAACTCCACTGTGATATTGCTATCAGTACAGAAATAAAAGTACAACACTTTTATCTGACCCTGTGTGGTATTCAGCTTTACCTTGGCCCACTCAGAACCATTGCTTAAATTGTTGGTCTCATTATAATTGATGGTTATCTCCACCACGCCCCACTACTGAACGGTTCTCTGTTTCACACATAATTCTGACCCCTGCCCTTAAGATCTTCTCAAGCAGCAGTATCTCTTCTGACTTGGAGATCCTAGAAAGGGATTCATCTATTCAGCCCCAGGTCCCTCCAGTACAGTCAGGCTCCAGCCACAGTAGGAGGGAAAACCATTTTTGGCCCTGTTAGGTAGGGGATTGGTCAAGAAACTTTACACAGGGTTGCCTGGTGACAGGTGGGGCCTGCCATGGAGAATCAGGGGTAATTTTCACAACAAAGCAAAGAGGAATTGCTGCAAAAGGAGGTGGGGGCTACGGGAAAACAGTTAGGATTGGTTGGTAGATTTTTTAGACTAGCCAAATCACTGTGCACAGTATAAATATGGCACCTCAATCACCCCCTTCTTAGAGTGTTCCTGGACCTGGGAACACTACATCTGAAGAAGACGCAGGCAATGTCGGCAACCTTCAATTGTTAGCTCATTACATTGACAAGGCAGTGAAAGCAAAGACATTTGCTTCATCTCCATAAGCAATAAACATTTGGGAAGACACTGACCAGAAAGACCCTAGCACAATGAAAGTAATATTCTATGAATTCCTCTCAAAAAACAGATCTTGATAAAGTGAATGAAGAACAGTCAGTCCTACGCTATCTGCCACGGATGAAATTATTAGAAGTATTTAAATATCGTAGTTTTTTTGTGGATATCAAAAAAATCACTGCTAATAGAAAATAAGGGAATAAAAAAACACAAAAGTTAATCTAACAGACAAAATCAGCAAACATATGGTGGCATCTCCAATCAACAAATCTCCATTTCAAAGTCAATTTCACATAAACATTGGTCTGAGTCAAAGTCAGGGACAGAAGTTCAAATATCGTCAAAGCTAAAGAAAATGCACCTTGTTGAAAATACGCTCTTCTGTAAGGCCACATGGGAACTCGGGTCATGGGCCCTTGCCTCATCAGATGAGTATTTCATAGTCTTCCATAACATTTGGGCAAATAGGTTTGCATCTAATGATGCAGTTTTAATAAAAGGCGTGTCATGTTCCAGAGAGGTTCATTTATCTTTTCTCTCCATCTCCTCTTCTACTCTGGATTCCACAGAAGATCAGTAATATCCCTAGATGCTCTCCTGGTCGTTCTAGGCTAGATTTGCCAGGTCTGGTTCTCTATCCTGCTGAAGCCCATTCACTGGAGGCCACCTGTCCTTTAGCAAGACAAGACTTGCTCACCGTGATGGGGTGAGATGTTCATCGATTTCTACGAATGGTCAGCTTAATACTTGGCTTTTCTCAACTAGTCCTCTCCTGCAATAATCTGAAAATCTTATTAGCTGCCAACAAATGCACCACCATGTTTGACCTTAAGAGTAAGAAGTTGTTCTTGCTCAGAGTAATCAATTATCTAATTTACGCTGCAGCAAATTAAATGTTGTTCACCAACCACTTTGTGGAGTCAGATGTTCAGGTTAGCACATGGAAGCCATCTTTAGCTGCCATTCGCGCCTGCACAAATAGCCAGGTAGATTTCTTGTCTGCTGTTAATGAGGTCAGAAAACTCCAGAAAGTCTGCATCTAGTGTGTGGCAGTGTGGGAAGGCAGCGTCGGTGAGGCGGAAATAGAGATTAATTTTTTAAGTGAGGTAAGTCCTATGGTAGGATGCTGGCTCTTTATATAGTATACCAAAAAGAGGTATACTGTGCAAACAGTACAGTTATTCCCTTTTGAGTGGACAGGGGCTTGCTCTAGCATTCCCTAGATGCTCTTTTAAGGGGTAGTGTGGTCAAGTAGCCTTAGGCTTCTCAGAGAGGAGTGTTAGACATCTGCAAATACACACAGAGTCAATAAATAATGCATACGACTCAATAAGGAGATCCACACCAATTTATAAAAATAACACATATCTATTTATATTTAGGCACCAGAATGTAAATGATTAGCTAAGTATGTCTGAAGACAGAAATAGTTTTAGTTTTCAAAAGTCGAGACTGCAATTTTCAGAGCCAGCAATGTTATCCTGTGGAGAAAAACGAATACCGCACACAGTTACTTCAGAGCGACTTACGGAACCAATCCCCTGGACATAAGGTAAGTGTGGAGCAAGGTCCAAGGCAACACCAACAGGTCACATCGGGAGGATCTAGGGCATCCAGGTGCACTGTTGTGTTTCAGTAAAAAACAAAATCCAGTATAAAATGTGGACCAAAACTAAACCATTTGAGTGTATTAAACATGAATTGCCAATTTATGCGATCAAAAGCCTTTTTGGCATCTAAAGACAATGCTGCAAGTGGGGATTTATACTTTTTACCGAAAGAAATAACATTAGCAAACATGCAAGCATTCTCCAAGGCCAATCTGCCCTTAACAAAAGCAACATGATCAGTTTTAACCAATAGTGGGATGATACTCTCAAGGCTAGTGGTGAGGATTTTAGCAAATATCTTACAGTCATAATTGATTAATGAAATGGAGCAGTAGTCTTTGCTGAGGGAATGATCCTTGTCGGGTTTAGGAATAAGGACAATCAAGGCCTCCATAAATGAACCAGGTGCTTTGGAATCAGAAATGAATGAGTTAAAAAGGGCCAAGAGTTTGGGCTCAAAAATAGAAGGAAAAAGTAGAAAAAAAGTTCAACAGAAAGACCATGAGGACCTGGTGCTTTAGATTTTTTTAAGGATTTGATAGATTCCGTTATTTCTTGAAGAGTAGCCTCACTTTCTAGGGATTAAAATCTTTCAGGAAGCAAAGGGGGACTAGGGAGGTCTGAAAAAAATGTACGCAAGTTTTGAGCAGAGGGATTCTTATCATCAGAGTATAATGATTGATAATAATCAAGAAATATAGAAGCAATATCATCATCAGATGATGCTAAATTTTTAGTAAATTCATTTAGAATAGGACCTGATAGGCTACATCTTAAACAAGGCTCTGAAGAGGGTATGCATCTGGGTGGGAGGAAAGAAGCAATAGCCTTATATGCCAAGAAGCAAACTCAGCACTGGCAGCACAAAGCTCTGAATTAAACAGTTTTGAGTAACAGCTTCCAATTTTGCCATTAGGAGGCTGGGTGCCCAAAGTCTGGGCATATGAAAGACCCTCTGGACTAGGAATAACAGAGGAAACACAACCATACCGCTAGCCATTTTTTAAACCTGCATTTACAAGGAAAATAAGTTGAACTACAAAGCCCCAGACAATTTAAGGCACCGAAATATAACTATTTTGTTTTATTTAATTTTTTTAATGCATATGTACATTTCGATAATAACTCCCACATCATGATTGCCACATTTCTGTGACTAAAAAGAGGTAGGAGTTTCCAGATTTCCAATCCGCCAATTAGCACAATCATGCCATCACGGAAAATGTCATTAGGTGATTTCAGGCCCCATAATGACATTAAAAAAATCAGAGTACAACATTGGAGCCCAGATCAGAGAAACTGGAAGTGTAACTTTAGACTCCAGTGACATCATGAAAAATTACTGAGATGAATGATTTTGAGCACTGTGGCCAGCATCTCTTCGACAGTGTACATCCCAATTCAGTATAGTGCTGTCAATCAGTGCCTCAAGCAGCTGCTACAAAGTATGTATTTCAAGGTACTCTGCTGCTTTTGGTTAGTTGGTGGTAGATCTTTTGCTACGTATGGTGCTGGTTTCACCTCTTTGGTTTAAGCCACAATTTTTCCAAAAAAGGTAGCATAACCAACAAATCTGTAGGTCAGTCTCTATTTTGTCTGAAAAAGAAGTGGCATCCCTCCTAAATAAATAAGGTTGGCAAGTGTGCTATATTCACGACCATTGCTGGGAAAATTCATGGGCGTCAATTGGAGTCACCTGGTAAAAATGGGGTGTCCCTACCAATGGTGGGTGGTTTTACCACTCCAATATAGACTAATACGAATTATGTGTCCCAGAAGAGGAATAATATTTGCCACCAAGAATCAGTGGCAGCTGGCATCTACCGGGAGGAAGGGCGGGGGCACGTGCGGGGAAAATATATATTTTTTTTTTAAAAACTCTGAAAAACACAACATCCTTGCTCTGGACCTCTGCTTTACTGGAACCTGATGCTGGAACTCCCTTGCCCAATCCTGGCGCTGCTCACATGCAGCATGTGAGCAGTGCCCTGATTGGTGGGAGCGGGCTCACTCTGTGCTCCACAGCGCCCTGGAGGCCTGCACTGTCTCTCAACCCAGCTGTCTTAAGACTTAAGACAGCTGGGTTGAGAGTTTTGAAGTGTGCATGTGTGGCTGGCCGTCACAAGACCACCGGCCAAAAAGACATGCGTATTCTAAACAGTGCCATACCAGCTCACACTCTTCCCTGCTGAGTGACATGCTTCTGTCACTCACCAGCGACCCTGCACCCATTTTGACAATCGGCTCGGGACAGGGGATGAAAAATAAAATGGTAATTCATTTTATTTTTCATCTTTGGGGGATTTTTAAGTGGGGGCGATGCTCTTCCGCTCTAACGTAGGAACCTCCCCTGCCCAGAATTACTAAGCCGTTTACTGCATATTTTCTCAATTGCCAAGCTCAATTTTGGCCACAAATTCCACCTCCTTTTTAGGTCTTGCCTGCCTTAGCAGACAAGACTATTATGTTCTATAATGGATTTGGAACCTGCCCATTACTTACCGTTCGTTTTCAGCAATGTCACTCTTCTTTGTTGCCTTCTCATTGGGCTGAGATTCTCATGCATCACTTCCTATTTCTTTCCTTTCGGTGGTGCATGGTACAATCACAGATTAAATACGTTTAATGAGTGTCCCTCCGCTGGCCAACGAATGCTTGCACTGTGATCCAGGTATTATATATCTTTTTTTAAAGGGTTATGGCGCGGTCAACACTGGCCACGCCATTTCGCTTTTTTATCCCCCACCGTCCACCAGTTTCTTCTCCTCCTGTACATTTCCTCGTCCATACTTTCAAACATGTTGCAAATTGGTTTGATTTTTGCTGACAGTCACAATAACGCAGCCACGGTCGGTAGGGGAGTACCTGCCAGGGTGGTGACGTGGGGAGGGGGAGGGGCAGGGTGGGGGTTGGTAATGTATTGATAATGGAGGTTTGCAGGTAAGTAATTTAAGTAAGTTTTATTTATTTAAATGTTTACTTACTTACCGTCCCGGAAGGTACTCCCCTACCGACCGCGGCTGCAATAACGCTCACTCAGTGTTGTTAAAAATGGAATCAGATGTCTCAAGAGTAGTTTGCATGTCCCGGTCTAAGACAAGGATCCTGTGGAAAACCATCAGCACTTACTCTGCTGGAGGTTGAAATCTCTATCCTGTGTGTATGTATTTATTTTCCTAAAATCCACACTTAACCATTTTTGGACCCTAATAGACGGCATTGAAAAAACCCGAGGACTGAAATCTTCATCATGACAACCCCAAAATAGTTTCTCAATTTCATTCACTCTATACGACAATGTTGGATTAGGTTTCCTGAAACAAAACATGTTTACACATCTAGCTTCGCACAACATTATTATGTTATGTTATGTTATGTTATTCAAACTTATACCGCGCACAGCTGCCCTTAACATCATGTACAAGGTCTCTTTTCGCACTATGTACAAATGATATCTCTGTCTTCATCCACAGGAAGGCATGGATATCTAAATATCCATAACATCACTAATCTATGCATGCATCGCAAGGCTGCTTTCTTTTATAAAAGGTGAGCATGCCGATAGATTATTAGAGGAGGTACTTCCGCTGTCACCAAGGGTCCTTGCATGCTGAGAATTTACCAGGCAGCGGTCAGACATCTCGTGAGGGGTATCTAGTTTGTGACCAAGACAGGGTCCTTCATTCTGGCCCACAAAGTAATGGGGTTGGATCGTCCCCTGGAGGGATTCTTTGCTTTACACTTACATACTTTCTAGGTACACTTAGAGTAGGGTTAGCATCATAGGAGTACTTTTGATTACTGCCTTGTTTTATAAGCCTACATATGTACATGGTTTTCGAATGATAGTAGAACTATATCTACTATTCACGCTTTTGGTGCTTGTAATCACTTTTATCTGCTTCGGTCTATTAATCATCGCAGTATATGTATTCTTTACAAGAATAACGATGGTTCAATAAATATATAGAAAATGTCCCACTGGGTATTCTATGCATACTTTTCTGAGAATCAGTGAGCACGAGTGACTGAGCGAAAGGGTCTGTACTGGTTCCCCGATCCCTGAGGGGTCGGGATCACTGTTACCTCTAGGGCGCACGTGAGCACCTCCCCTGACGTCAGCGCGCATCACCTCGCGTGGAGCGCGCACACAGGACGTCGCTAGAGAGAGTCGCGCCGCCGGCCGCTTTAAAGAGGTAAGCGGCATGAACATGAGGCATTTTTCGTGGCGGTGGCGGCGGAGCGGGTGTGAGGAATGCAGGTAAGAAGGCTGGGGGCTGGTGGGGCTTGTGGCGCTTGCGGCACTTGGGCTATGTGGGAGTGCGAGGCAGGGCTTTTGTTATTAAAGCACGGGGCAGACTGTGGTCTTTTGTAGGACAGAGGGCAGAAAGGCACAAAAAAAGAGTAGGACAGAGGGCAGAAAGGCACAAAAACCAAGTGGGACAGAGGGCAGAAAGGCACAAAAAACAAGTGGGATAGAGGGCAGAAAGGCCCAAAAAACGAGTGGGACAGAGGGCAGAAAGGCACAAAAAACGAGTGGGACAGAGGGCAGAAAGGCACAAAAAACGATTGGAACAGAGGGCAGAAGGGCACAAAAAACGAGGAGAAAACAGTGGAACAAAGGGCTAAAAGGCACAAAAAAACGAGTGGAACAGAGAGCAGAAGGGCACAAAAAATGAGTGGATCAGAGGGCAGAAAGGCACAAAAACGAGTGGAACAGAGAACAGAAGGGCACAAAAAACAAGGGGTAAACAGTGGAACAGAGGGCTAAAAGGCAAAAAAAACGAGTGGAACAGAGGGCAGAAGGGCACAAAAAATGAGTGGAACAGAGAGCTAAAAGGCACAAAAAATGAGTGGAACAGGGCAGAAGGGCACAAAAAATGAGGGGGAAACGAAGTGGAACAGAGGGCTAAAAGGCACAAAAAACGAGTGGAACAGAGGGCAGAAGGGCACAAAAAACGAGTGGAACAAAGAGCAGAAGGACAGAATACAACGAGGGGAAAACAGTGGAGCAGAGGGCTAAAAGGCACAAAAAATGAGTGGAACAGGGCAGAAGGGCACAAAAAACGAGTGGAACAGAGGGCAAAAAGGCACAAAATACGAGTGGAACGGAGAGCAGAAGGGCACAAAAAACGAGGGGAAAATAATGGAACAGAGGACGAGAAAACAGTGGGACAAAGGGCTAAAAGGCACAAAAAAACGAGTGGAACAGAGGGCAGAAGGGCACAAAAAATGAGTGGATCAGAGGGCAGAAAGGCACAAAAACGAGTGGAACAGAGAACAGAAGGGCACAAAAAACAAGGGGTAATCAGTGGAACAGAGGGCTAAAAGGCAAACAAAACGAGTGGAACAGAGGGCAGAAGGGCACAAAAAATGAGTGGAACAGAGAGCTAAAAGGCACAAAAAATGAGTGGAACAGGGCAGAAGGGCACAAAAAATGAGTGGAACAGAGAGCTAAAAGGCACAAAAAATGAGTGGAACAGGGCAGAAGGGCACAAAAAACGAGTGGAACAGAGGGCAGAAAGGCACAAAAAACGAGTGGAACAGAGAGCAGAAGGCACAAAAAACTAGGGGAAAACGAAGTGGAACAGAGGGCAGAAAGGCACAAAAAACGAGTGGAACAGAGGGCAGAAGGGCACAAAAAATGAGGGGGAAACGAAGTGGAACAGAGGGCTAAAAGGCACAAAAAACGAGTGGAACAGAGGGCAGAAGGGCACAAAAAACGAGTGGAACAAAGAGCAGAAGGACAGAATACAACGAGGGGAAAACAGTGGAGCAGAGGGCTAAAAGGCACAAAAAACTAGTGGAACAGAGGGCAGAAGGGCACAAAAAAACGAGGGGAAAACGAAGTGGAACAGAGGGCAGAAAGGCACAAAAAACGAGGCAAATACGAGTGGAACAGAAGGCAAAAGGGGCACAAAAACGAGTGGCACAGAGGGCAGACGGGCACAAAAAACTAATGGCATAGAGGCAAAATACAGAATACAGAAATATAGGGGCAGCTAAGAACAGAAGGCAGAACGGGCAGAGAGGCACGGTGGCAGCGAGGGGAACAGAAGGGAAAACTGGGCAGAGACACAGGCAGCGAGGGGTACAGAAGGAAAGACCGGGCAGAGAGAGCACAGACACAGCGAGGGGAACAGAGGGAAGAAAAAGGGGCACGGACCACGTACAGGCAGCGGGGAAGACAGACAACAGCAGTCAGAGACACAACAATTAAAATACAGGCAATACAATACATTTGCAAACTGCCCTTAAGACCCTTATTGTGGCTCTGTATTCATGAAAATGCACCATCTTTTCACTTTTTAAAGTAAACGTTTTGAGTGCCATTCGGCGCTGCAGACACGCGCGGTTTGGTTCCTGGCGCACATAGCCATGGTTGCAGCGCACAGAGACCCTCCACTGCCGCACACAGAGGAAAAAAATTAGAGGGAACATTGGTCGGGATAGTCTTGTTCAGTGGTTGCCAGAAACTATTCGCTCCCTGGTAGGTTAGGGGTTCTTACAGTGGCACTGTGAGCCAGCTGGTCTATAGGCTAACATATCCTATGGGATGTTTGGAATCAGTCTTGGCACCAAGTCACTAGTTTATGTTGTCTAAACAATGCACAGAACCTACGGATTAGTAGGACTACACGACATGGCGCCGCCAATGTTGATTAGGCTCTTATTTAATGGTCAAATCTGAGTAGTTTTGTTGTGCTTTCTCAGAGAGCCCTTCTCACATTTAAACCAGAGACGTCCGTAGTGGGAAGGTAAACAAATCCGCCTCAGCTGAGTAGGTATACGCTATGTATTGGCTGGAGGTTATTCAAGCTTGGAGGATTAGAAGTTCCACATTGTGCATACTATATTTTAACTAAATAGTCCTTCTCTGACAATGACTGAACAAGCTGAGGACGTTGATGAGCAGGTAGCGGCTCTAAATATTACAGAACATTGCAGACAGGCAGTTACTATGAAATTATTACAACATGGACTCCCAGCAACAAGTGTGGATATTACCTTTGTGGTTGAGGCACGCAAAGCAATCAGAACAGAGGTATCCTACTCATGGGTAAAATTCACACTTACATTGAAAATTAACCACTTGAAGAGTACTTCTCATATGTGGACATAGAGGTCCCGTTAACTTACCAAGAGCACATTAATTGGTTTAAAGGCGCCCTACCCCATACCACAGAAAACGTAAGACTCGGTCCGCTCAGTAAAGAAGGAGCAACCTGGCCGGTCTTAGCCTCATATACATCACATCCAGACATTGTTACTTTAACAAGTTTACCCCGGCGGTGCGGGCGTTCGAATGCGTGGGCGGGGCAGTGTCCGCCAAAAGACGTGCCCAGCACTACCGAGGTAGTGCTTGCGACAGCCGCGGGCAGACGAACGTACGCAAGGGGTTAACAGCAGCAGGAATGCAGACACTTTATAGTGATTTAGTAAAAATTTACAGAAATCAATACATAATGAGAACATTGACAGTCCAACCTGCGAGGGCTGCTCAGGCTGCACAACTACATATGGTTAATACAGGTATTACCCCCCAAACACTTGCTATGGGAAAGATTCCTGACAGCTGGGAGCAAATCCCGTTCTGGAGAGTGCAGAAAACAGCTCAGTTCGAAGCAGTTTTTCCACATACTGGCTCTCAAGAAAAATACAGAATACTAACAATTTGTTGCCAATGGGGATGGCTCATCCGATAGAAGATAGAAGATTGTGTTACTTAGAGTACTTAAAGTACAATCTTCGCTGCTGTTTATACCAGAACTCAGGATACTCCTTCAATAGCGGTAATACCAGATGTACTGAAACAAATACAGAATGAGTACGGGCAGAACCTGCTCTTGACTTGGGGATAAAACTAATGAGCAAATTTGCTCACGATTTTCCTATTATGTTAAGTATCATAAAAGGGGAGCCAGCAGCAGTGGCTATATGCCAACGAATGAGAGAATTCACTCCTGCTCAGCAGGAGCGAGAATTGCGTAAGATTATCGAAGAAACATATGCTTTACTTGAAAGAGATAATCTGGGAGTGAGACCTGTGAAACCAATATTTAAGAGGAATTCTGACAAGTATTACTCTAAACAAGCACCTGATTCTTCTAAGAAAAATGGGATAGTGAACAAAAAATTAAACAAAGCAAAACACTGTCACGGGTGGGTCTTCTTAACAGTAACTCACAGAGAGAAATACATTTTGAGTAACCGTGACGCTATTAGGAAGCCTGACAGATGTCAGGATACTGTTACACATTCCTCTCATTCCTTTCAGGATTCACCAGAAAAATGTTCGTCGAGAGACAGACGGTCAGAGCACAGATCAGAAGAGTGGATCAAGCCAAAAAGGGAGACACATCGCACTTCAGACTACATAATTAAACAGAAAGACAAAGAAAAGACTTCTAAACCTCCTTTTAAAAAGAAGAAGGTAGCTGGGATCAAAATAAGAAATGCCCAGGCTACTGAGGACTCTGCTTCTGAAAGGGGAATGGGCAGTAATGATGCTGGACCCTGTGGCAGAAGTCACAATAGCTCACCGGAACTTGATGCATTATCTGGCAGCAGTAGCGCTGAGTGAGCATATCAAAGTGGAAACACCTGATACAAAGGTCATTGTACCACATTGTTTATACGAAATAAGGCTCCTATGGAGGGGCATACCAAGGTGAGTGAAGGATCTCTTGTGGGAGAACCTGACATATG
This sequence comes from Lissotriton helveticus, assembly GCF_964261635.1. Taxonomy (NCBI): domain Eukaryota; kingdom Metazoa; phylum Chordata; class Amphibia; order Caudata; family Salamandridae; genus Lissotriton; species Lissotriton helveticus. The sequence continues at coordinate 162,808,259 of NC_136061.1, read as the reverse complement.
GTTACGACATTCTTTTGGTCCAAAAGGTTTGGCGACCGGATTTCGTAGTGGATTGCCCAATGAGGAAAGAAGTTATTTTACCCGCTTTCTCCGACCTCGTGCCAGAATCAGTTAAAAATTAATTTGCACAGTAGTGGGCGTTAGCGCTAGCTCCTGCACTTAACCGAAACCATGCTGGGTGGGATGTTGATTCACCTCATCCCGAAATCCCATTAAAATCCATTTGTCAACCACAGAGAGAGACAATACCCAATAAAACATGAAGCAAAGAAACAAGTCAGGGAGATTTTAGATCAACTTGAGTACCAGGGTGTGATAGAGAATTGCACCTCACCTATGAATAATGCCTAATTTCCAGTAATGAAACACGATAATTCATATAGTCTAGTCTCAGGTTACAGGCATGTAAATGCATCCACACTTACATTTGCAGTACAAAATGCACATAGTGACGCACTAATGAATAACATTTTGCGGAAGGAATACAAAACCAGCCCTGGGCTGTTTTTAGCCAGAATGACCGCATTACTTCAAACTTTTGATGCAGGGGCATTGTCCTATGTAGATGATATTTATCTGACGAACAATGAATTAATGGAATATTTGGCTAGAGTGAACCATATAATTATTGGTTTCACTCACCTGGGCTGCAAATTTAATTTCAGAAAATCAAAAATCGCTCACCTCAATGTCCTGTTCCTGGGATATGAGTTAACAAGTGAAGGCAAGAGCCTGGCAGCAAATGTTTTAGAAAAATATGCACTGCTCCAACCTCCAACAACTCTGAAGAGACTACAATCCATTTTAGGATTTTAAAATTTTGTCAGGACTTACATTTTGGATTATGCAGAAAGGGTGAAACCTTTCTAAGACTGAATTAGACCTAATTTTTCAGTACATCAGCTTCAAAATATTTGCAAACGCATGTGAACACAACTAACCTGATGATCCACGTAATCGTTGGACCGAGTGGGTACACGTATATCACTTTCAAACAAGGTGATACCGTACCTATTGCATACAAATCACATTTGTACACAAACGCTGAAATGTGTTTTGCATCCACTGAAAATATTATCACAGCAGTACAGACTGCTGTAGTGAGGGAGAGAACACTAGTGCATGAGAAACGTATAATTGTTGTGACTCCAGTACCGACCCTAAAGGCCATTACAAAGGCAAACAGTAATGCTGAAGCATCACATCCACGATGGATTCAATGGGCTAACTGTCTTACTGCAACAGATGTAGATTACAGTTTCACCTCTACATTACAAATACAAGCATTCTTGCAGTACTAACAAGAAAAATCGTTTGCCGAATGAAATTATGCTTTTAGATCGATATGAATGTATCATTTATACCAATGGATCTGCCCAGATGGCCGTAGGAAGGAAACAGAAATATTCCGCCGCATACGCTATTGTAAAAGGGCGCATGCATGGTGAAAGGTGCTGTCTAGGGAAAGTACACAATCATTCCCTATGGGACTGTACAGCGCACCTGGCAGAACTAGAAGCCCTGATATTAGCACTACAAAATAAGGATCGCGAATCCCCCACACTTATTATGTGTGATTCGTTTTACTGTGTCCAGTTTTATAATTAATGGCTTCACTATTGGGTCCAAAATGGATTTTGGGATTCCAAAGGTGCACAGTAAAGCACAAAATGCTTTGGGAACAAGTGGCAAAGCTGAAAGAATACTTGCCGTGGACTCATGTTATTCATACATTGAGTCATCAACGTGTTGACGTTCACGTTGAAGGGAATTCCATGGTGGCTAAAGCTGTCAAGGCAACAGTTCATACTGCTGCAGTTGCTGCAATAACTCGTTCAAGTATGAGGATAGACAGAAGAACTAGGGTGTCAGTTAATGCCACGCACAACGGTTAAGCTGTGCCAAAAGGCTTTCCACTCAAATACTCATACAAGTTAGATGCACAGAACATTCTGTATGCTCAAATTCCAGGAGTGGGGGATAGAGCAACTCTAAACATTGTTTGCAGATTAGGACTGATACTAGCGGCACATGAGGGTCTGGGTTCTGCTCACCCAGGGATTACTGCTACAGTTTCATTCGAGAAGCACCCCTATTGGTGGGTGGCCAGGTCTATCAAAACAGACCAAGGACTTTGCTCTTAAGTGAGACATCTGCCAGCAGATGAAAGGCTCCACCGCAACATGTCCAACACAGACACCTCTATTGATCTCAGACGAGCCTTTGGGTCATGTTTATTTGGACGACTGCAGCCCTCTACAATCGAAGGGGCTTAAAGTATATCTTGGTGGTAGAGGATTCATGCTCCAGATCCCTATGAGTTTGGCCACAGAGCTCGGCTGACGCTCGAACTGTTATAAAGGATTTGCAAGTCTTTATCGGGACATACGCAATTGGCACACTACATTCCGACCACGGTATGGCGTTAAGCACTCGGGCTTACACAGAAGCCATCAGTAGATTTGGTGTGGCCTTGTGGTACTCCTTCCACCTCATAAAGAGGTAGCAATCTTTAATAGCGAGGCTATTAGTCTCGGGAGGCAGTTGCGTCAATCACCTATATGGGGTCCAGAGAGCACTTAACAACATGCCCAGAAAATCCCTAGGGGGTTGTACACCTTTTGAACTCCTGTTTGGTGTGAGAATGTGGGCACCGGACCTCAATAGTCTCAGCACAGTGGCTTCTGAAACACCATTTGACATCAATGAACATTTTCCTGTTTTACAGGTACTCTGTGAATTCAGGGCTTTACAAAGCAACATCCAAGTAAAACGCATCACTACTGGAGAAGGGAAAGTAGTCCTGGCAAGACCTGCCTGGCTCCCGAAGATTGGGGACCTAGTCAGAGAAAAGATAGTAGCCAAGAAAGAATTTGGGCCATCTTACAGAGCGCCAGTACCTGTCCTGGCTGTGAAAGGTACTAGAACAGTACTTCTTCCGCCTCTTACCAGCCGCAGATACAAAATGTTTGTCTGAATAGATCTGATCAAACCCCACTATGTGGCCGATTCTCAACAGTAGGCCACGTGGGCTCCTGTGTAGCTTCTGCACTCCTCTCGCTACCTTGCAGGAAATTCAGATGGTAGCTTTAATAACGACCGAAGACTCCACTCTCCAAAGAGAAGTTGTAAACAACAATGAACTGATACTACTCCCTTTTGAAACAACTACAAGTGTACAATCAACGAGTACAGAAATCTCAATTCAAAACATTGACAACATCTATATAAACATGACCGAGTCATCTACCAGTTCAACAAAATCTGCTTTGCTGCCAAGAATAGACCGGACGGCGTCTGGCAACTTTGTGCATTAGGATGATGAACCTGAACTTCCAACGCTGCCTCTCACTCTCAAGTTACAAATGTATGCTTTCTATAATTGGCTGACAAATACTTTGTTGTCCCTTGGTCACATCTCTGGATTACAATTGTATTATCTTTCCTGGTACTCTGGACTGGTATAGTGACGCTCTTTTACCTGCTTTTGAATAGACGCTTTCTTCCACAACGCTCCGCAGTACAACTCGTGAACTTGGTTCTTAAACCACATGCATCATCGCACTGTGAACTGAAGGACCAGTCCCTGGTAAATATATAACAGGGTATTGTATGAAGTATATGGTCCTACTGAATTGTTGCAAATTCCTTATTTGTTTAAAATTTCCTTAAATGATATCATCACCTCTAGTACTTTCTCTGATAATTGGGACATTGAAACTGCATAATTTACTTGCAGATCTAAAGCAATAAGCTGTATTTTCTAATGAGGAATTGTATGATGGTACAAGTAATTATGGAGACATGTTCTGTGTCAGGAACTGTCCGGGACTATGTGGGGAACACAGTCAGAGACTTGGGCAAGGACTGGTAACTGGGTAGGAAACGTACACAGAAAGAGGAGTACAGCGCTGTCCAGGATCATACAGGGAGTCAGGCGAAAAAGGGATCCAACAAGCCTGAACAAGTAAATGAGATGGGTAAGACTCAGAAAGGAAGGGCACTCACAAGGCAATTTAGCATTCAGACTAACTGCACCCAGGACGGAGGTGCAAGACATATATATGAAACAACATTAACAATAAAGGGGTGTGTGGGATGAAGCACTCAGGAACTCCACACGGTAAGACTGAAGCTGAGTAAGTTTCTTACCTACGATTGCTGTTACAGATACTGACTGCAAATACTCACATTTATTTATTTTTATTTTAGCGATTTCTAAAGCGCCTGGTGACCCAAGGGCATCCCCGCGCTATGTAGCTTGAAGTCCTATTGAGAGGGAAGGCGGTCGAAGGGAGTTATTTGGGAAACAGATGGGTCTTTAGTTTTTTGCGGAAAGCAAGGTAGTTGGATTCCAGTCTGAGGGCACGAGGGAGTGCGTTCCAGCCCTTAGCCGCCTGAACGGAGAATTGTCGACCTCCTGTGCGGGCTTTTTTGAATCTGGGGATGCAGACTAGATTCTCATTTTGAGATCGTAGTGATCTAGTTGCTGTATAAGGTGTGATCATTTTACTGAGGATCGCTGGACCAGATCCGTTGTAAAGCTTGTGTGTTGTACACATTGCTTTAAAGTGCACCCTTTGGCGCACGGGGAGCCAATGCAGGGTTTTGAGGGCTGGCTTGGCAGATATTCTGGAGGGGGTGTTGGTAATCAGGCGTGCTGCCGCGTTCTGTGTCCGCTGGAGTTTCGTGATGGTAGCCTCGGGGGCTCCCAGATAGACCAGATTGCTGTAGTCCAGACGGGACAACACTAGACCCTGGATAAGAAGCTTTCTGGACATAGGTGGGAGTAAGGGCAGGATTTTACGGGTCGTGCGCATGAGTCCAAAACATATGCCCGAGGTTTTGGTTGCATGGGTTTTCATCGTAAGCTTCGGCTCAAGCCACACCCCGAGTGTCTTGATTTCAGATTTAGGGGGGGGAATTTCTCCGAACACATCGGGCCATAGTGTAGGAGGGATAGTTGTCCATTGTTTGCCGAGTAGCATTACCTCTGTCTTAGTCCCATTCAATTTCAGTGATGAGTCATTCATCCAGTTGTGGATATCTATGAGGCAGTTAGTTAGATTTTCAGGATGGTCAATCAGCTGGGACAAGGAGACGACTAGTTGGGTGTCGTCAGCGTAACTCACCATTTTGATGTTAAATGGTGTTACCACATCCTCGAGGGGGGCCATATAGACATTAAAAAGCGTCGGGCTTAGGGAAGAGCCCTGGGGGACGCCGCTGGTGAGTGGGAGGGTGGATGAGTGATGGATGTCGTCCCACACTTGAAAAGTGCGTCCTGTAAGAAAGGATTCGATCCATTTGATAGCTGTCCCGGTAAGTCCTGCATTTGCCAGTCTATGCAGAAGGACACGGTGGTTGACCGTGTCAAAGGCTGCACTTAGATCCAGGAGGATCACTGCCACTGATCCTCCTGAATCTAGTAAGCCCCTTGCCTCTTCAATAACTGCAAGGAGTGCGGTGTCCGTTCCATGGCCTGGGCGAAATCCGGTTTGGGATTGTCGGAGCAGTTTATTGGTTTCAAGGAACTGGGACAGTTGAATGTTTACCAGTTTCTCGGTGACTTTGCTGATGCCCGGGAGTAGGGATATTGGTCTATAGTTGGACAGGTCCAATGGATCTAGCTGGGGGTTTTTTAAGAGTGCTTTGACCACAGCACTCTTCCAGCTGTCAGGGACGGTTCCGTGGGTAAACGAGCAGTTGATAAGGTCCGTAATGATAGGCACAATTACTGAGGCTACAGTCTTGAGGAACCTTATAGGGGCTGGGTCCAAAGGGGATCCACTTTTCATTTTTACTAGGGTTCGCTCCACCTCTACGGGGGTGACAGGTCGGAAAGTCTGAAGCGAAGGACGACAGATACATTCAGTCTGTTCGAGGGAGGTGCTACTTTCCGTGAGGCTAGGGGAGCTGGGGGGTGGGAGGGAGGTCAGGATTCGGGTGATTTTCTCGTTGAAGAAGTTAGCTAGCTCATTACTTCTGTCAACTTTGGGGGTGTTGGAGGGAGAGGTGGTGGGGACCTTGGTCAGCTCTTTGACGATTGAAAAGGATTCTCGGGCTGAATTGGATGCTTCTTGTATTCGTGTGTTGTAGTAAGAAGCTTTGGCTGATTTAATGGCCTCTTTGTAAAGTTTGACCGTGGCCTGGTAGGCTACTTTGCTGGCATGTTGCCAAGTCTTTCTCCAGAGTCGTTCGGCCTTTTTGCAGTTTTTGCGAAGTGTTCTTAGTTCTGCGGAGTACCATGGTGCTGAGCCATGTTTGCCGTTTTTATTTTCCCTATTTCTGAGTGGGAGTACTAGGTCTAGGGAGACGGTAATCCAGTCCCTGAATCTTCTGTCTGCCGTATTTGGGTCTTCAGCGTGAGCAGGAATGTTTTTTTCAAGGGTCTGAGCCCATTCGTCCGTGGAGAGTCTGGGCCAGGTCCTATCCTTGCTGAAGATAGGGGGTGTACGGTTTTTCGTGAAGGTTCCAGGTAGTTGGAAAGGGACCAAGAAGTGGTCTGTCCAAGGAAGGGGAAGGGCCTCCTTTACTAGCATTGAGAACGAGCTGGTAAATACGGGGTCTAATAGGTGACCCTTAATGTGGGTGGCTCCGGAGTTTAATAGACGGATATCGAAGGCCGCTAGATCTTGAATCAGATCATTGGCTACCGAGTCGGCCGGGTCTTCTAGGTGGATATTTAGGTCCCCAACTATCATATAGTTTGATAAGGAGTGGGCCTGAGTTGTGACTAGGTCCAGAAAAGAGCAGGTGAAGGGGCCCGGGGTGCCGGGGGGGCGGTAAATGAGAAGTCCTGTTAGAGAAGTGGTTGGGTTGAGTGTGACGGTAAAATGCAGACTTTCAGCGTCGGTAATCTGTGCGTCGTGGGTTTTGCAGTGGAGGTGTTCTCGATGGATGATAGCTTGTATAACATGTATGATATGCATGCAAAGGCAGGGTCTGTGGAGCTGATACATATGGTGATGTTATAAATGTAACCAAGACAATACTCACAGTGAACAAGAAACACCACCTAGGTTGTCAGCTGTGCCCACAGATCCTGGTGATCAAACAGGAACATGCAAGGCAGTAACAGCAAGGGGGTAGAACTAAACGCAATCACAATAGACAAGGAGCTAGCAAGGAGGAGTGCTTCACAGGAAAGGAAGGAAATCACAGGGCACACGTGGCAGAAAGCAGGTAACAAACATACAAGGTAACAGAAGTAAGACAGCAGAATAGAAAGACAGCAAACTAGAACTGGAACCAAGGAAATGGGAAGAAAGGCAGGGACTAGAAAGGGATATATAGAAGGTGAGGCTACAAGGGTATACTAGAATAGTGCAGGTTAAGGAATCAAGAAAACAAAGTAGCATAGGGGCAGTGCTGGGGCAGGAACAAGAAGTGAGCTAAAGCTCAGGAGTCAAGGCAGCACTGCAGACAGTGCCGGTTCAGGAACAGGGAAGTACTAACGTTTCAAGAGTCAAGGGAGCACTGCAGGCAATGCTAGTTCATGAAACAGGGAAAATTACTTTAGCTCATGAGTCAAGGTAGAACTACAGGAGTGCTAGTTCAAGAAACCGGACATAGCTACAACCCAGGAGTCAAGAGAGCACTGCAAGCAGTGCAAATCAGGAACAAGAAATAGCTGAAGCCCAGGAACAGGAACAAATAATAACTATAGCTCAGGACCTCAGGAAACAAGAGCACTGCAGGCAGTGCTCATTCAGGTACAAGGAATAGCTTTAGCTCAGGAACTCAGGAAACAAGGTAGCACTGCAGGCAGTGCTAATTAAGGTACAAGGAATAGCTATAGCTCAGGAACTCAGGAAACAAGGTAGCAGCTAATTCAGGAGAAGCAAAACTGCTGCAGTTCAGGAACAAGGAATACTAAGGCTCAGGGGGCCTGCAGTGCTAATTCAGGAACAATGAAAACAGCAGCAGGTCAGGAACAAGGCAGAACTAAAGCTCAGGAAACATTAGAAACAATAACAAAGGCTCAGGGAGCACAGTTTCACCCAAGAACAAGAATCGGTCTCACTGGTAAACAGCTACAATGACCAATCTTGGCCTGAAGGGAGCTGGGGCTTAAAAGAGCTCACAGTAATCATATGCAGCAGGTGTGAGCAGGCTAGCATCAGCCAGCCACAGGTGAGCTGAATTCCTCCACTTATCCTTGGCCTGCAGGGGTGGAGACAAAGCAGTGAGCAGGGAATTCTGGGTAAGGGAGTTTCAGGCATGAGTAGGCTGGCTTCAAGTATAAGCAGGCTGGCTTTCACAAAGCCCAGCATGGATTGGGAATGGATGTCAATTTCCAATAAGTGTCGAAATGTCTGGAAGTCAGGATATGCATGCAGGGGAGGGTCTGGAAGCTTATTAGAAGACTGGAAAGTCCCACTATGCGGCCCCCTGGTGGTGGGTACGAGAGCACAGGGAACGAATCGTGACATTCTGTTACCAACATTATGGTCATTAGTTTTTTACATAAAGCTAGTATCCCACGGGCTGCTTATAATTACACACAATGGGAACACTGCCCAACACCACCGAAAGAAGAAGTTTGCTTTTTTTCAGTTTTTGATGCAGACCCGGCCTCGTATTTTTATAGGCTTGCGCCTACATTTGCCAAGAATAATATGCTAACGAACACCAAGCTGATATACTCTACTTCTCTACTTCTTTTATATCTCAACTGTCTATAAAGGGTTTTAACTTTTGGAAAGACATTATAGACACAAAATCTGTCTGGGGAACAAACGATTGGCAGGATCAATGAACACAGGCCTTATTCAGAGCATGCCTCATACCACATCAAATAATTTTCCTAAGCAAAACAGTGCAACAAACTTCATGTCTTGGTATAGCAAAAATGAGGGATTAGAACACACCGCGTATTCCCGCATTCTCACTCTTCAAGAATTGGCAGCACTTAACACACTGATCTCACTAAAGTGTGAGGTCACACTAGATACCATGATACATAATGGCTCTTTCAATTCATTATACCTAGGCTGTCCGGAATTCGGTTTAAACCGACTCTCCCCGACACTACACCTCCGGATGAAAATCAGGTGACCCGGTTTAAACCGACTGTCACTGATTTTCATAGCTGCCATGGGAGGAGAGGAGCTGTTGTGCTCTGCCATCTGTTTTACTGCGGCCGCACCTGAGTACTTAACAGGTCTTTAAAACGACCATTCACTTAATGAGGCTTTGTTGTTCTGTCGCCCCTTCTCAGAGTCCCTGGGGGCGGGGCTGAGCGCAGAAACATCTTCATTGCTTGCGGTGTTGTCACATGTCTGGCAGCCGGCCCTGCACCAGGGAGCTTGGAAGTGGACACCTTTTGGGCTCAAACAGGCTTCAGTCCCGTCCCCCCTCCCACCTCCCCCCCAGTAGTGTGTCAGCCCGGGCTGAGCAGCCTCCAGGGCACACACAAAGACACGTTTTGATCTGCCAGCCGCACCCAAGTATTTCACAGGTCTTTAAGACCATTGACTTGTTAATGAGGCTGGCTTTGTCCGCAGCTTCCAGTGACTTTCCACAAGAGGTGGCTGGAGGCATGCCAAATCCCTCATTGGTAAGGATGTGTCAGTGTCCATAGCAAGGGCTTCACGCCATTGGCCCTCATGACCATGTATTAATCTGTCTTCAATCCCTTTTTTTTTCCACACAGGGTGTTATTTCCATTTGACTCCTCCCTACGTGAGTGGCAATGCGCTGTCCCCAAGGTTGATTTAAAAAAAAATGTCTAATAGTCACTTTTTACTTGAATTCCTTCTTTTTGATTAAGCACTTTATTTTGTGTGTAGTTTTATGTGCTGTAATACATTAATAGTGAGCAAGATTGCATTTTGAAAGCACGGCGCGAATCTTCAGACAGAAAGAAACCCTTGACCCGTTTAGCTTTCCTGATGCGTTTCTTTTATTAAACCAGTGTTGTTGAACGATTTAAGAAAATAAAAAGGATGGGGTGTGCAACAACAATCTCGAGCTAAAACCAGATGGTAGGGGATCTAATTTTCAATGTGTGCCACTAGATTGGACGCAAAATTAGCAAAACGTCCCTACTTTATTTAAATGTCGAACACGCACAATCATGGCAAAGGAGACAGGCATGCTCTCAGGTTGATACAGCCATTGCGTAATCAATCACGTGGTTTGACATTAAAATAAATATACTTCCAAGGCGCGTGCAGTATTCCCATTATGAGACACGCCGGGCAGGTAGGGTTAAATAGCTTGTGCCCGGATCCACATCATCCCTCCTTGAATATTCCACACAGCTGCTAGGTGATTAACAATGGACGGCTGGGTGCTTACCTAATGTATTTGTTTTTTCATAACCGTGTTGATACAGGGAACGCGCTGCCTGCCTCCAGTGACTTTCCACAAGAGGTGGCTGGAGGCATGCCAAAGCCCTCATTGGTAAGGATGTGTCAGTGTCCATAGCAAGGCTTCACGCCATTGGCCCTCATGACCATGTACTAATCTGGCTTCAATCCCTTTATTTTCCCACACAGGGTGTTATTTCCATTTGACTCCTCCCTACATGAGTGGCAATGCGCTGTCCCCACGGTTGTCTTTATGGCCCCCTAACATTCTTTTACAAGTCCCTGGCAGGTCTCCTACACACTCTGGAGTGGGATTGTAAATGATATGCGGATCAGAAAACTCAGCGTGTGTGCCAAAATAAGTGGCAGGGCAACAGAAACCCAGTGAAAGGTCACTGGCTGAGACTGCATCACAGACACTTTGCATGCCAAAAAGCTCTTCGATTTGATATCATCTCCAGCACTACTACAAACAGCAGGCTAGAGACTGATGGAAGAAGGGCAGTAGTGTGTTGATGTCAGAAAAGTGCTGCGGGTCCCCGGGCTGATAATGGAACACCAGGCGGCTCGCGGAAATGTAGAGAGCAGTGGTATTAACCGGGTTCATTGCAGACCCTGCTGCACCGAGGGGATCCAGGGGCAGAAGAAATGCAGTCAGGCGGAGAGCACCGGGCCCTGAGGGCAGCCCGGGCAGCGGCGCCCCATGCAGCAGTAGTTTCCATGCTTGATGCATGTATCTGGAAGCAGTCAGTTTCTCAAATGCCCAAAGATAAGTTCCTATGCCTCAATCATTTGAAGTGCAGTTGACAGTCTTTTTGGGATCTCTAGTGCGCCAGACCTAAGAACCCAAAATTTGTGAGTCTGTGCACCACCACCCTTTCTCTTTGAAAATGACCTGTTTCCCTGTGCCCAGGAACACAGAAAACGTAACAGTGTTTTGATTTAGCACAAAGCATGTACATGGATGGTTACTAGTGTCCTCTATAAACTGCAGGTGAAATATTAGGATACAGATGGGATGACACCTACTGTTTTGTAGTATACCCTGGTGTCATTTCTGTGAATGTGGTCCGGTAGTGTTATTTTGTTTCTGGTGGTAGGGAGGGTTAAAGCCATAGGAAGAATAACAATGTGATGTATATGTTGAGTCTGTACTTTACCCACACCCTCTGTCCGTTTTTGCAAGAAGAATCAACTATTTTTGATAATAAGAGTAAATGGTGGAAAATGCACACAAAAAAATGAAACCCCTAAAACTTTACCTAGTTGAAAAGAGTTGCATTTAATACACAGGCCCATAAAAAGAAAAGAATTCCTCTTTGAAACGACAAGACTGTCTGCGATACACATACTAAACTAAAATGACCATGACATTTCATTAAGAAATAAGACAACATATTTTCTCCCTCTCCCGTCATTTTCTTTTGCCCGCAGGCGCCTCTCCATGTAAAGAACACAGGGGCAGATTTATGATGCCCTTGCGCCTCCTTGCGCCGCAATTGCGTCACTTAATGTGACGCAACGGCGGCGCAAACAATGCGCCCTATTTACAACGTGACGCATCTAGGAGATGCGTCACGTTGGAAAGCCCTGCGCCATAAGGAGGCGTTCCTGCGCGGGGGGGGCTTTCCTGCGCAGGAACGCCTCCTAAAAGTGGCTGAGTGAAATCTATGAGATTTCACTCAGTCACTTTCTACGTCAATTCCTTACGCCTGCTTGAAGCAGGCGTAAGGGTGACGCACCATGCATGGAAGAGGTGGCTCCTGTGCATTGCAGGAGTCATGTCGCACTTGCGACATGACTCCTGCAATGCGCCGCCCGTACGCCGAGAGATGCGTCACGCATCTTCACTGCCTTGCACCATGGTGCGCCGCATCATAAATGCGGCGCACCATGGGTGGCGGAGCAGTGGCGCACTGTGGCGCACGTTAACTGGCGCATCCCTGGGGATGCGCCAGTTAACATAAATCTGCCCCACAGAGTCAATATTAGTCAATTAAAAGTCCCTACACAAAAAGGTCTGCGTAACTGTCAAATCCAAAAGCTACAGTATATTCATCACCAACTTTATTATGAAAATGATTGTTTTGCTAAAAAAAAAAAGTTTTTGTTTTGTTAAAACCAAACAAAAAAGACAATATTTTGACCGCCCAAGACCAGTTCGGTGTCTGTAACTGGTGCAACGACAGACGCAGAACATCTAGATTCGATAAAACTGTAAACCAGGTCTTGTTACTTGGTAGAATCCATCAAGATACACTCCCCTTCAAATAGCTGACCGCCGACTCTCTCTTTGAGAGCATCTTTTCTTTGAGTCTTGTGTCTACATAACAAGTGCAGGGGTACGCTTCCATCTTTATTTACTACTTGAGCTAATGCACTTATAACCATTCAAAGTATGATGTTAGTTCAGGAAGGCTTTCTCTCACGGCTCCAAAACCACAGGTCTATCTAGTTTAAAATTCGGTAATGGTCTCTTCTTTGAATAAGTGTCTGGCATTTCCATAATTTCCTTATTACGTACAGCACGCTAATTATTTGAAGTGTGCTTATTACTAAGGAGAAATCGCACACTAATAAAGATGAAATTGTCTTTCTCTGGGCTTATTGCAGAGCAACCGGCCATCCTTCACGCCAAGAGTGGTGCTGATGTCCAGCAGGCGGGGGCTGGGGTAGATGAGGGGAGCAGGAGTTTGATTTATAGTAGTGCTTCTTTCTGCTCGCACTTTGCTGGTACACTTCGGTTGTATTTAACTGATCATGTTGATAGGCACCTACGGCTGAAATAGCAAACCAGTTATCATTCTTTTACAAAACATGTTTTTGTAATCAGTGTGATGCTGCAATGGCAAGATTTCAACTTCACAAACTCAAACACTTAAAGCATAGACTCTTCCATAAACCTTGAAAATAACAGCAGGAGAGGATGTAGTCTAATGGTTAGGGCGGTGGACCTCAAATCTGGCGAACAGGGTTCGAGTCTCGGCAATGATGCTCAACATCCTGTGATTCTGGGCAAATCACGTAATCTACCCATCCCTAACAAAAATGAATGTGCCTGTCACGGTCCAACAACTCCTCGGGATCAGTGTGATGCTAATATGGGTCCACCTCCAGCTTTCCCCGCACTCTGATTGTAATGTACACAGAGCACGGTAGTAAGCAGGTGAGGGAAAAAACGCCTGGGCGGGAACCTCTGGAGAAGGGATGCCTGTTGAAACAAAAATCATATATTAATGCAAGTCCCTCACCCTTCTCCTATCTATCTCTCAATGAATTCCACCCCTACCTGATACTTCTCAGACTTTAGCTCCCTTCGTTACTGCAACCTGCTAGGATGAGATGCCTTCTCTCATATGTGAATCAGGATTCCTAAAAAGAACAAAAACCTTCTGTTATACTGATCTTTCCGTTCCCTTCTGATAAGTACCCCCTGTCTGCCACACATACATACCATGCAGTCTCGCTCCCTTGTAAAATACTGAAGACAAGGACTCAAACTAGATCTCCAGTTTCCAATAAGTAGAAGGTGCAAAAAGGAAAAGAAAACAAGAAAAAACAGTTCGAATATAGACACCCAGTTCGTAGTTCCAAAGAAGAATAACTGCCCAGATATCCCCGGTACCTCAATGCAGTGATTATCCAATGTCAACAGTTCTGATATCACAAATAAGATTGCAGAGCTACCCAGGGAAGAATCAATAGGAACGATACTCTCTTACCAGAGATCCGTCGTGGTCAAATCCTTTTTACTGTTCGAGACGCGGAAGGGGGCAATCCTGCGTCTTCCGTCCCTGAACATCCACTAATAGGTAATTCTCAACTTCAGAAGGAATGTGGTCGAAGAGAGGGGGCAATCCTGCATCTCTCCTACACGACCAATAACACCTCTATAACAAAAGGAACAAGCGCCAGACGAGAGGGTGCACAATCCAGCGGCTCTCACTCCGGCATGAAATGCACTCCGACGCGAGAGGGGCAAATCCGGCGTCTCTCGCACCGGAACAAACAAAGAACTAGAACTCGTCTCCCTCTCGGGCAGCAACCGCCCCGTAGAAATCCGGCGTCTTTCCAAAACACTTCCGCAGCCGCGGAATACTTCACCCCCAAGCAAATGTCGTTTCTCCACTTGAAAACACTACGAAACCAAGCGGCCATCAAACAATTCCGATCATGGACAAAATCACGTGCACCGCTCCCGGTGAGTCACATACTTTTATGGCCTCTCCCATGAATTCCATCCGCAGGAATTCTGGGAGATGTAGTCCCCAGCTGTTCATTTAGGCAGGCACACGTCGCATCCTGACAGTATGCCCCCCTCCCAAGTGCCTCCTAGCGCCGGGCTTCTCCGGATACCGCAAGAAGAACCTCCTGACCTCCACAGGAGCATGTACCTCAGCACTCGGCTCCCACGAATCATCCTCCGATTGGTACCCCTTCCAGGAGATCAGGAACCACAACTTCCCCTGGCGGTACCTAGAAACCAGTATCCTGCGGACCTCGTATTCCAATTGGCCATCTCTCAGCACCGGAGGGGCCGCCTTGATACAGGCCCTCCCTGCCGGCTTCAACAGACTGCAGTGGAACACCGGGTGGATCCGCAATGTAACAGGCAACTTAAGTTTATACGCCACCGGATTGATCTTACGAATGATGGTGTAGGGACCAATGAAACGAGGATGAAAAATACTGTGGTAACGGAAACGGATGTTCCGAGTGGAAAGCCAAACTTTGTCGCCCACTTTATACTCCGGTCCCTCCTGTCGGTGTTTATCAGCCCAATTCTTATAGACTACCTTAGACTGATCCAATGATTTCCGAATAGTTTTATGGATTCTGAGAAGGGCCTTCATGTGAGCAGCAACCGTAGGATGATTTTGAACCTCACTTGCAACCACTACAGGCAGAGTGTTTGCATGGAACCCAGTATTGGCTTTAAACGGCGTTTCCTTGATTGAACTATGCCACGTGTTGTTGTATGACAACTCGGCCAACCACAACATGGAAACCCAAGATTGGTCTGCCTCCTTGGAATAACACCGCAAGTACTTTTTGAGCGTCTGGTTCATCCTCTCAGTTTACCCATCCGTTTGCGGATGAAAACTTGTGGACAACGCATCTTCCGTGTGTAAGGCCTTACACCACATGTGCCAAAAACGAGCCACGAACTGAGGCCCGCGGTCTGAAATGATAACTCGAGGAATCCCATGCAGTCGTACCACATGGGTTAACAACAGCTGTGCAGTCTGACTGGCGGTGGGAAGATTTCGGCAAGGTATAAAATGTCCCATCTTTGTGAGGCTATCCACCACCACCAGTATAGCATTACATCCCTGATCGATCGGTAAACCCACAATAAAGTCCACGCTAATAGTATGCCATGGATGGGCAGGAGTTGGCAGCGGCAGCAGCTTCCCCCGCATCTTGTTCTGCTCTCCTTTTGCCCGTGCACAAGAGTCACATTGTTGTATCCAACCTTCCACATCCTTAGCCATCCCCTCCCACCAGAACTGACGCTGTAGCAGGAGTAGCGTTTTCTTGTTTCCAGGATGACCAGCCACCACCGCATTGTGACACCAATTGAAGGCTTGCAACCGTAGGGAATGAGTAGGTATATAAAGCTTTCCCTTATATAACGGTACCCCATGCTTAAGTGTCCGATTCACGTCCTGACTGGCCCATGATTGCCACTGGGCTGGACTCCGTTGGTCTGTCACCTGGGACATAAACTGGTCTGCTGTAACCGCACAAAGTACCTTCTCAGGGGGAATGATAGCCTGCGAAATAACTTGAGGGGACGCAGCACCCTCCACCTGTCGGGATAGTGAGTCAGCCTTCCGATTATCAGACCCTGGACGAAAGGTAATCACAAAGTCCTACCCCGCAAAAAATAACATCCACCTCATCTGACGTTGAGAAAGATGACGGGCAGTCTTCATGAAAACCAAGTTCCGATGGTCTGAGTACACCGTGATGGTATGTTGTGAACCCCACAAATAATGTCTCCATTCCATGAATGCCTTCTTGATAGCATACAACTCCTTCTCAGCCACTGTATAGTTCATTTCGGCTGAGGACAGTTTTTTAGACAAGAAAGCCACTGGATGTAATTGGCCGGTTCCTCTATCCCTCTGGGATAGAATTGCCCCTACGGCCGAATCTGAGGCATCCGCCTCCACCACAAACGGAACATCCATCTGTGGATGTCGCAAGATAGGAGCTGTACTGAACAAGGTCTTCAGCAGTTCGAAAGCCTCCATTGCCTCTACGGTCCACTCAAAAGGTGCCCCTTTCCTCAACAACCGAGTGATTGGAGAAGCTACCAGGGAGAATTGCGCTATTAACCTCCTGTAATAGTTTGAAAAGCCCAGGAAGCATTGAACCTCTTTCACACTCTTGGGAACTGGCCACCGCTGAACCGCCTCTACCTTCCTGTCTGCCATCCGAAACCCCTGGGGATTCAATATAACTCCCAGGAACTCCACCTCTGACACCCCAAACTCACACTTACTGAGTTTACAGTACAGACAGTTGTCCAACAATCTCTTCAGGACTAAGATGACATGGCTGGCATGCTGTCGTATGGACACAGAATAGACCAGAATGTCATTGATGTACACTATGACAAACTGGTCTATATAGTCCTTTAGCACATCGTTTAAAAAGTACTGGAAAGCCGCCGGGGCATTACACAGCCCGAACGGCATAACCAGATACTCAAAAAGGCCATACCTGGTTTTGAAGGCTGTTTTCTACTCATCACCGCTACGGATCCTCATTAGATGGTATGCTCCTCGGAGGTCCAACCGAGTGTAAATGTTGGCCTCCCATACTTGATCCAGTAAAACGGGGATGAGTGGAAGCGGATAGCGATTTCTCACAGTCTGTCTATTCAGCAGGCGGTAGTCTATACACGTCCGCAGATCACCATTGGCCTTCGCCGTGAAAAACAGAGGAGAAGCTGCAGGGGACCTAGATGGACGGATAAACCCCATGGCACAGAATTGTTTCAAATACTCCTGCAGGTGCTTAGTTTCCGGTTCTGATAGGGCATATACTCTACAAGAGGGCATTACTGCTCCATCAATGAGATCAATTCGACAATCGTATTCGCGATGGGGTGGCAACGATGCTGCCTTGACCTCACTGAAGACCTCACCATACTCCTCATACTCTGCTGGTAACACCACTTCTTTTTCGGCGGCCGTGGCGACATGAAAAACCTGTGTTAAGGCTACCAGATGTTGATCCACTTCCCTCAAGCGAGACCTCTGACATTCATCTGAGAGAAAACTAATAGACTTCAGTCTCCAATCTATAGTGGGATTGTGGAGTCCGAGCCATGGCATCCCCAAGATGACTTCATACTGAGGAGCTTCAATGATGTTCAAAGCTATGTTCTCCACATGATCCGAAGGAATACCTGGGAGCTGCAACTCAACCATTCCAGTATGTTCTGTGATCGGACCAGATTTTAGCGGAGTACCGTCCACCGCTAACACCCGTTCTGGTTTCTCAACAGCCACCCTCTCCAAACCCAGACGACGAACCAACCCATCATCAATGAAATTTCCGGTAGCCCCAGAATCAAGCATACTATGCACCCGATGTTGTTGTCCTTTCGCCTGCAAAATCATGGACAGTACTATGTGCGATTCGGTAGTAGTCGAATACGCCCCGGCTAGAGACGGCAGCTGCCAACCTACTTCCTCTGGAATCATATGAGATTTAACTGATTCCTCCTCTGAGTTATTCTGTACTGCGGGAAGGGCATAATTTCTTCCGACACCTAATGGGCGCGGATTCTTGGGTTTCACCATGCAATCCTTCACATAGTGCCCCTTCTTCCCACAGTACATGCAGAGGCCCTGAGAGCGGCGGGTTTCTCTCTCTGCTCTAGACAAAGGCGCCCGTACGGCACCCACTTCCATAGGTTCTGTCCCACCACTCCTATCAACTGAAGGGCCAGGATCGACCCTGCTCAACCCCCCCGAATGACGATATCCCCTTCTCCGATCTCCTGAACGGTCTGCAAGACGATGATCAAGTCTTAACGTTAAATTAACCAGATCCGTACAGGTAGTGGGCTGGGGGTCTATTTGAGCTATCACATCTTTCAGTTCGTCTGAAAGGCCCTGATAATACAGCGCCATCCTCTTCTCTTCGGGCCACGCTGTCTCTGCCACCAGCCGGTTAAAAGATGTCATATACGACACTAGTTCTTTCTTGCCCTGTTTCAACTCGAGAAGATCTCGCTCGGCACTAAGAGTAGTGGCTCTCCTATCGAATACTCGCTCAAACTCTCTCCTGAAGGCGGTCCAATCTGACAGAAGTGGGTCGTCGTTCCTAACCAGAGGACCTGCCCAATGAGCCGCGTCGCCCGTTAAATAAGAGATGGCAAACGCCACCCTCGACAAATTAGTCGGGAAAGATGCTGGACGACAGGAAAAATGCAAAGATATTTGTGTCAAGAACGCCTGTATGGAATGAGGATCCCCGGAGTATCTTTCAGGACTAGCCAACGGAATTGGTGGTGGGACCGTAACCTGAATCTGTTGAGCACCTGCCGAAACATTGAAAGGGTTTCTGGCCTGCCTTTCTACCTGGTCCTTTAAGGTTGCAGTCTCAGCCCGAGAAGTAGCCAGCTCTTGCTGCACTAACACTAGGGCCGCTAATACGTCATCCATAGAAGCCAGCCCTACCTGATCAGGAGGAGATATGTTCGTGGTCACGTGATTCTGTCACGGTCCAACGACTCCTCGGGATCAGTGTGATGCTAATATGGGTCCACCTCCAGCTTTCCCCGCACTCTGATTGTAATGTACACAGAGCACGGTAGTAAGCAGGTGAGGGAAAAAACGCCGGGGCGGGAACCTCTGGAGAAGGGATGCCTGTTGAAACAAAAATCATATATTAATGCCAGTCCCTCACCCTTCTCCTATCTATCTCTCAATGAATTCCACCCCTACCTGATACTTCTCAGACTTTAGCTCGCTTCGTTACTGCAACCTGCTAGGATGAGATGCCTTCTCTCATATGTGAATCAGGATTCCTAAAAAGAACAAAAACCTTCTGTTATACTGATCTTTCTGTTCCCTTCTGATAAGTACCCCCTATCTGCCACACATACATACCATTCAAAAAGGGGGGGGGGGGGTGATGGACAGAGTATCTGAATTAAGCAGAACACTCCTACCCAGTCAAAAGATCAGGGCTTGATCCATCACCGTTTTTTAGCTCACTGCACCATCCCAGTTCAGAACCTGGCTACATGCAAATTAGTCTGACCCTGGCCCAGTGCATCATGGGAACAGGGCAGACCAAACTACCAAGCCAATTCTTTACTCCCCGGAAGCTTGTTTCCTTTCCAGTGAAGAATTGGCTTGGTAGTTTGGTCTGCCCTGTTCCCATGATGCACTGGGCCAGGGACAGACTAATTTGCATATAGCCGGGTTCTGAACTGGGATGGTGCAGTGAGCTATAAAACAGTGATGGATCAAGCCCTGATCTGTTGACTGGGTAGGAGTGTTCTGATTAACTCAGATACTCTGTCCATCACCACCCCCTTTTTGAAATATTTTGGCCACCACAAGTGTGGAAGGGTATGCTCAGACATGAGTCCCTTGCTCACTGCACCATCAGGATTCAAGCAAGCCGGGCCGAAGACGGCTGTAATGCCAGAAACCGGTCCCCGGAAGCTTGTTTCCTTTCAAGTGAAGAATTGGCTTGGTAGTTTGGTCTGCCCTGTTCCCATGATGCACTGGGCCGGGGACAGACTCATTTGCATATAGCCGGGTTCTGAACTGGGATGGTGCAGTGAGCTAAAAAACGGTGATGGATCTAGCCCTGATCTGTTGACTGGGTAGGAGTGTTCTGATTAACTCAGATACTCTGTCCATCACCATCCCCTTTTTGAAATACACATACATACCATGCAGTCTCGCTCCCTTGTAAAATACTGAAGACAAGGACTCAAACTGGATCTCCAGTTTCCAATAAGTAGAAGGTGCAAAAAGGAAAAGAAAACAAGAAAAAACAGTTCGAATATAGACACCCAGTTCGTAGTTCCAAAGAAGAATAACTGCCCAGATATCCCCGGTACCTCAATGCAGTGATTATCTAATGTCAACAGTTCTGATATCACAAATAAGATTGCAGAGCTACCCAGGGAAGAATCAATAGGAACGATACTCTCTTACCAGAGATCCGTCGTGGTCAAATCCTTTTTACTGTTCGAGACGCGGAAGGGGGCAATCCTGCGTCTTCCGTCCCTGAACATCCACTAATAGGTAATTCTCAACTTCAGAAGGAATGTGGTCGAAGAGAGGGGGCAATCCTGCGTCTCTCCAACACGACCAATAACACCTCTATAACAAAAGGAACAAGCGCCAGACGAAAGGGTGCACAATCCAGCGTCTCTCACTCCGGCATGAAATGCACTCCGACGCGAGAGGGGCAAATCCGGCGTCTCTCGCACCGGAACAAACAAAGAACTAGAACTCGTCTCCCTCTCGGGCAGCAACCGCCCCGTAGAAATCCGGCGTCTTTCCAAAACACTTCCGCAGCCGCGGAATACTTCACCCCCAAGCAAATGTCGTTTCTCCACTTGAAAACACTACGAAACCAAGCGGCCCTCAAACAATTCCTTGAAAATCACGTGCACCGCTCCCGGTGAGTCACATACTTTTATGGCCTCTCCCATGAATTCCATCCGCAGGATTTCTGGGAGATGTAGTCCCCAGCTGTTCATTTAGGCAGGCACACGTCGCATCCTGACAGTGCCCTTGTGTAACGCAACAGGTGCTCATGTGAAGCGCTTCAATACCTTCAGGTCGAGTTAGCACTATATAAATCTGAGGGGGAAAAAATAGCAGTAAAAACCAGCCTAGCTTTACTCTGAGCTGTGCCATCATGCTACGTGATTTGTGAGGAGTGCCCAAACCATACACATGTCATGCTCTCACTTTCCTCAAATGATAACACATTGATTCTAAATGAACTATGAGAACTGCCTGCCTTGCCTACAATGCCCAACACCCCCAGAAATCTCTCATTTCCAAAAAGTTCTCTCTGTACCCCGCAGTTCAAGAGGTGTGCCTTGCACAAAGCCTCCCTTTTCAGGCACATTTCTGAAAGTGCTGACTTAACCTTCGACTTGTCAAAATGTATTTGGACCTCATATACACTGTACGTAGACTGTCTATATACCATGCACAAATGAAGAAAGCAAGCAATAATAAAAGCAAAGTGTTCCATAAACACCGGTAAAACACCATTTCAGTTGTTTTTTATAGTGCAAAAATAAGTAACCACTGAAAAGCACTGTTTTTTTGAGGTATTGAAATCACTGGAAAACACTGAAAAAACACCACCAGAATTTACCAAAAATAGAAACTGAAAACAGGAAAGCCTAATTATACCCCAATTGGAATGTATGGTTGGTTTGGCCTATGAACGCAAACGGGTGTCAATCTAGATTCCTTTGTAACACTGAAGGGTTTAGGATCAATAGGCCTGATCAATGCTATCTAGAAACAGAACACTCAGTTGGTGATGTCATATAGTGTTGGGAAGCTGTTACTTGATTGGCTAAAAACCTCAACACTTTCCCTGGTAAAGCAACACATGTCCGTTCTTTCTGATGACATGGATCTCCAGGATTTTTTATTAGGTTCCCGTAACCCACGTCAAAAGCGCTTTTTGTTCGGAATTTACAATGAGCTGTGGAAATTTCTCAACAGGAGGCTGCTGAGAGATTGCGCGAAATCGATAGGGTTAATTTAGAAAAGGCTTTGCCTGTGGTTGACAACGGTATGATCACATTATCATCCAGAATGTATTCACTGGGCAACATAGTGTCTTCCGTAATTGACAAAATACAATAAGACATGTCTATTTTACAATATGGACAATCACAATTACGGTCAATCGTGATACTAAACTGGAAGTTACAAACGTTACTTTCTGGCCTCATACTGGGGCGCTACATAAACAGTACAAGTCTGTTTTTTGTATACGATCTAACAGCAAGACAGATAATGATGGCACACAGAGATGCAAAATATACCATGTTGCACATGGAAAAATTAGACCAATTTAATTTCACCGTGGCTGAGACACCATCCATTGACAGGATAATCCATGGTTACTTCACCCTCTCGGTCACGATGTTCCAATTCCAATACTGTCTTTAATACCAACAGGTAGGCAGATATGAAGCGCTAGGGGAAGGTTCTGTACATGAGTATTGGGAATTACCGTTCAAGTTAGATGCAGGAATGGCTACACAAACGTTTTCCTTGGTGGTTCTGACTGTGAGGATGCTTTAAGTGGGTCCTTAATTTGCAAAGACATTTATCTTCACGGGGCATGCAATGCTTCTGTAACAAATTTGCCTTGTTATCTGAAGGGTTCTCCAACTGTTGTGATTTATTCGGTTTTCAAGCTGCCCCCGAATAGGAGCTAATTGATGCTGAATGATCAAGGTTGCTGTGGAATGGAATCGTGCATCGCTTATCTAGTGAAGGTTAATTCCATAGTGACTGGTTGTACAATGTTCTGTATCCACCTGCCCGCACAGTTAGGGAGGCAGCGCCTTGACCTTCAATAAATGTTTCCAACATACAGTTTGATTTTCTGAGCAAACTGAACACCATGCTTTTTCAAAAGCCTTAACTTCGGCCAAAGAGGCGTTTGATCTCCATGTTGCAAGGTCTGCCCCTGAGATACAGACATTACTCCATACTAACTTCCCGCTGAGTTTTGGGAAGCTGGTCCGCCATATCATTAATATGTCTGTTGCAAAGGGAATAGTGCACTTTTGTAAAGATATCGGATATGGTCTGGTACGCACCTTTCCGATGATTTTCGAAGTTATACCATTTTTCATACATTCCATGTTGGGAAGCATTTTCGAGGGCTCCCGCTTGTCCTGTCACTGGTGGCGGGAATACTGATTTAAATTTTTCTGCTCCGCAATGGACGTCCCACTTCAACCCGGAATGGAGACAGAACTGATGGTGCTGCATTGACGGGAGAGAATGTAATACTGCTTCAGCACACCTCTGCTTTAAGAACTGAATGAGCATTGGTTCATATCCTTCAGGCCTGTCTGACTTGACTGCATACAACCTGCCTTCCGCTGTCTGCTTTGCAGCCAGGAATGCATCCTGGATCTATGTCTCAGATCAAAATTGGTTGCGTCACCGGATATTGAAGTACTGATGGACCCCTTAAAGGCCCATGCGTATTATCCCCAGTGTATTCCATTGATGATGAATGCATTCTTAGAGCCACCATGAGATGCTTCAGCTCTTAGTGATGTGAACAGCGGCTCTGCGGATCATTTATGGATAACAGCGCCTCCCTCAGCGGCTGCTGTGGGAATTGGTTGGAATCACCTTTGCTCCATAAACCTGCTTCGAGGTACGCCTCTCAGATCATCGTCTGCGGTTGTGGGCAACAGTAATGTTGCGTCTACCATTCGCAACACAAAAAATTTACTTCTTCTTCCATGTTGGAACAATTTGATTTAGTTTTTAGAATCAATCATTTTTATTGTGTGGTAGCAGGTACACAGCTTAGCTGCCTACATCAGGGTGCCGGCAGAGCGAAAACTAATGAGAATGACACTGCTTTGTAAGTCTACATTCCGGAGGACAACCTTGTGATGAGTTCAAGCCATATTGAATCATTAAGGCACCGAGCGAAGATACCACTTTTATAAGAAACACTAAAACAAGTACCCTGGTGCAGAGGTCTGACTTGGACCTATCCCAACACTCAATGTGCACTGGAGTATAATACCAGTGGAGAAGTGTGGCTCAATGGTTAGAGCAGCAGACCCTGATGCAGAGGTCTAGCCTGGGACCAGGGTTCAATTCCCCGCCTCGGCAGGTCTTGGGCTCAAAATTCCACGGACCTGATAATTCTCGCCTCGGTGCCTATTCCAATCATGGAGTCCCACTCTGCAACTCTGGGCAATAGCTTGCTTAATCTCCACAACGGCCCCCACAACGCTAAGGATGCCTGGCCTCCACCTTGGAGGTGCCCAGGAGTGGACACCTCACAGGGAAAGCCAGGATGGGTTCCACAGCGGTATTCGTACAAGCGCCTTGAGACCCTTGCGGGTGAGTAGTGCGCTATACATGTATTACATTTACATTTTAAGTAACCACTTTATATGCAGATTCCGCTCCTGCCGTATTGGAAGTAGTGTGATGCGCCCGGTAAAAAATGTGTTCCCACTCTGTGCGATAAGGGCCTCCCTAGCTCAGTCTCCCATCTGACTTGCGCTTTTGTGCGGTGTCTCTTCGGATGTGTGGTGATCATGGAGTAAAGTTCAGATATGAGTTTACGATCGTCTTTTTTACACAGCAGCCACTTTTCAAAGGATGTCAGGGGGCGAGACATGAGAGCGAAGTTTTCCGACCGTGTAATCCAATGTGCGACCTGCGAGTAGTAGAAGGCATCTGACGCTGCAAATCATAATCTTTACGCAACTGAGGAAAGGGGATCAAGCCCTCAAGATCGAAAAGGGAACCCACTCTCTTGCAACGCTCCTCCTTCCAGCGCTGGAAGACCGGAGATGCACATCCTGGCTGAAAGTCGGGATTGTCCACGATGGGGGACATAGGGGAAGGAAATGCGGTGCCACACCTTAAGGGTCGGGGAGGTAACCGGAGAGGAATATAGCCCCCATGCTATATGCCTGCGTGGAAGCCACAGTTCACACCATATGTTCTGTCCGGCCACTGTCTGGTCCATAAAATTCCAGTGCTTGCTTGACAGGGGCCTATTCCATTCCGTGATGTAGCGTAGGCATGCCGCCTGGTAGTAAGCACCCACCAGCGGGAAGCCAAGCCCTCCCTGTGCCTTTGAGGAGGATGCATGGGCAAATGCGAGACGCGGTTTCTTGTTGTCCCATAAGAACTTATTAAGAAGTCCTTGTAATTTCCGAAGCGCTCCCGTCGGTGGGCTCAAAGAGAGCATTTGGAAGATGTACAGGATGCGCGGAAGCACCGTCATCTTTGCCGCCGATATCCTTCCGTACCACGCCAATTTGAGACGTGACCAGGCAGCCAGTGCCTTGGACGTCTGCTCCATCAATAAGGCATAGTTGAGAACGGCCGTCCTAGTGATGGACGAGGTCAGACGGATGCCCAAATATGTGATGTCCGTGAACAGCCATTGGAACGCAAAATCTTGTTGTAAATCCTGTACCTCAGTCTCCGGGATAGAGATATTAAGGATTTGTGACTTTGTAAAGTTGACCTTAAACCCTGCAACGTTCCCAAAGGCAGTAAGCTCCGTAGTCAGGTACCGCAGAGTCGACCGAGGCTGTGTGAGTGAGAGGATAACATCATCAGCATACATACTAATTATATGTGTATCAGCTCCAAATGTAAGACCTGCAATGTCGGGTGTTAATCGTCCTCCCTGCTCAGATCGTGCTCCTCCAGCGTCGCCTCTCTTTCCCCAATTCCATCAACATCACGCCGAACCTCCTGCAGGTCCGCAGAAAGCTGTGAACGCAGGTCCTGAATGTCCTCCTTGATAGCGGATAAGAGCTCAATCATGAAGGCCGTGGTCGCCGACGCGTCCCTCCCATCCACCAGCGCCGCCCCGGCTGCAGGCTGCGATGCCCCGATGCTTTCGGCAGAAGGTCCTTCAGGGATTTTTATTTCTTTCCTCTGGTCGACGACATATTGACCCCGGGCGATTTCTATGTGACACCCTCCTTGTCTCTTGTGCTGAATGTGAGCAGCAGGCCAGGCCTCACGCTGACACCGGATCCTCGCTGTCAGGACTGGTCAACTGAGTCAGCGCGCCGTCGGCATGCAAGGGGGACCGCACTCTCTGCCTCGCACTGGCAAATTGCCTCCCCTCCGTGCTCTCCGTGCTCTCCGTGGTCTCTGCTGGTTAGCTCTCCCTCAGCACAATATTCACCTGCCCAGTTGTGAACATACCCGTGGGTTAATGTAGTTCAGCAGGCCAGCCGGACTCAAAGGTCAGCCAGGCTATGCAGCAGCCCGGGATAGCCAGGTCAATCTGGATGACCACCACCTCTAACTCACTCCAGAGTCCAGCACCGGCAGGAAGACAGGCCGCTGCAGCCACCAAGTTACTGTCCTGCAGCCTGCCATGTGGCCACATGCGAGGGGCAGGAGCAATCGCTAAAGCCTCACCGAGGCAAGGTGTACTCTCATCTCAATACCTGGCCGGTCAGAGGCAATCGCAGATGTAGCATCAATCACATCAGGCACAGGGCAAGGTCACCACATGCTAGGCCGCAGTTAGAAAGGTACTGCAGTCATTATCATTCAGTGGCACCACCCAGGGCTCGCAACCCAGGCTTCCAGGTCAGCACCTCCACCTACTGGGCCCAGGACTCAGGGCCACACTGCTCCCCCCAGTCCTGCCGCCGCCGTCTCACCAGCACCCTGAACAGGGCAACGCCTCACTCTCCCAGCTCCCAGGCACCGGCGGCACCCC
This sequence comes from Lissotriton helveticus, assembly GCF_964261635.1. Taxonomy (NCBI): domain Eukaryota; kingdom Metazoa; phylum Chordata; class Amphibia; order Caudata; family Salamandridae; genus Lissotriton; species Lissotriton helveticus. The sequence goes on along the minus strand of NC_136061.1, from coordinate 162,781,449 downwards.
CAACCGGACGCTGCTCCGTCTGCCAATCAGCGGTCCGGTTCTCGCCTGTGCAGGCAGCGCCCCACACTCCCGGCCTGCCACTCCTCACCTGTGGGCCTCCAGGGGGACCACCGCCGCCACAGAAACTGCCGCACCAAGCCACACCTCAGCTCCAGGGCCCCGCACAACAGTCAGGGATCCCAGCAGGGAGCACACCCACAGTCGGAGTACCGGCCCTCGCACTCATGCACCTCCGTCCACCATCTTCTGAGGGCCCCACTAGTCCATTGCAGGAGCTTCTAAAATGGTGCCGCCCTCAGATTGCATCCCATCGTCATTGCGCCAGTCCCGTCCAAGCTCTGTTACAGCTCTGCCGTGTATCTTGCCAGCGTGGGGGTACTTGCGGTCATGGACAGGCAGTCCCGGCGTGGTTCGCACTGGGGATCAAGGCTGGCAACACTCCCGCTCTTCTCCCACCAGGCTGCAGCACTACCGGGGCCGGGAAGGATCCGCACAGCAGCAAATTGCTACTGATGCACCAAAACAGGGCACGCCACCGGCATCAGATCAGCTTCACCACCCAGCACACCTGCCGGTAAGCACGGATGGGCGCCAGTATGGGTGATAGAACAAGGCTAAGAAGTGGCGGCGCCGGAGGGATAGGGACCCACGTCCTATCTCGCTGCCATCTTGGCCATGCCCCCCTTGGTTTAGTTTTTTTTAAAAATTAACCAAAACTGCTTTTGCTTTCTTTTTCAAGGCACCATGGCTTTCTGTTTGCTTAGGATCTCAAATGGTATAATAACTGAACTACTTTTAGATAAATATGTTAAAGGGAAGCCTGCTTTTAGATGTTTTTAAGAGTAGTCTTTAATATTTTTCAAATTGTCTGCTGGCTTTTTAGATAGCTCTCAGATATCGATCCTTAATATGAGGAGTAGGTGTTATTTTCCCAAGTTAAGCCCATGTAGTGAAGCAGCTTATTTCTTGCATTGTCCTCACAATAACATTCCAGCTATGAACTTTTGCACATATTTGCGTGCAATACAATGTTGGATTTGTTTCCATGAAACTAAACTTGTTTACACATCTAGCTTTGCACAACATTATCACAATTCCCTGAACATCATGTACAAGATCTCTTTTCGCACTATGTAGAAATGTCATCTATATCTTCATCCACGGGGCGACAGGGCTTTCTACATATCTATAACATCACTAATCTATACGCACATCGCAACGATTATTTTAATTATAAAATGAGCATCACGATAGATTAGCAGAGGATATAATTCCACTGACACCAAGGGTCCTTGCATGCTGAGAATTCACCACACAGCGGTCACACCTCTTGTGAGGGCTGTCCAGTTTGTAACCAAGATGGGTTCCTACATTCTCTCCCACCAGGTAATGAGGTTCAAGCATCCCTTGGTGGGGATTCTTGGCTTTACACCTTAGGTACAATTAGAGTAGAATTTGTATCGTAGGAGTACGTCAATTACGTCCTTGTTTTATATGCCTGCACACATACATTGTTTTAGCATCAAGGTAGATCTATATCTACTCTCACGCTTTTGGTGCTTGTAATCACTTTTATCTGCTTCTGTCTATTAATCATCGCAGCACATATATTCAATACAAGAATAACATTGATTACACTAAATAAATAACTGAGTGAAAGGTTCTGTACTGTTTCTGCACTCCCTGAGGGGTCAGGGTTGTCATGTTCAGTGGTTGCCTGAAACTATTCTCTCCCTGGTAGGTTAGGGGTGTTACGGTGGCACTGTGAGCTATCTGGTCTGCAGGCCAACATATCCTCCGGGGGTATCCGGAATGAGTCTTGGCACCAAACCCCTAGTTTATGTTGTCCAAACAATGTGCAGATCCTACTGACTAGTAGGAACTACACAACACTACAGAATTGAATCCTTGGTGGAGCAGTGGACAATAGTTAGGGGCTAACACAGGTCCCTGCAGTCCCTGCAGTACAGGGGCCTTTGTTATGCCCTTTTAAAAGCACACACTTCACAGCTCAGCTGGTAACTCCTTTCTAAAACCACTCGAAAAGAATAAATCTGTGTCATTAGGAAGCTTCAAGTGATTCAATTAACTAAAGCTAATACCGACTTACGAGCCTCCTTTACATTTGCAGTTTGACCCGTTGCACACATGTACATGTATTTCAGATAAGCAAGCACTATGTGAAGATGGACTGTTTACCTTTCTGTTCGTCTTTGGTTTCACAGCACTGGAGAAACCCTGCCATACACTGCAGCTAAGGCATTTCAGTTCTCGGAATTAACCGTCCAGGTACAGTTTTCTTTTCACAGAAAGTAGGGGAACTATTTTCATTAAATTTAAAAAGTATGGGCACGTCGTGCCCCTCTGATTCTGCCCATTTCGACCACTGGTTGTGGTGAACTTTACAAAGTTCTTAGAGTGTATGAAAAATTGAGTAAAGCTCACAGAGCACCACCCTCGCTATAAGAAATGTCGTCCCTTTGTAAACTCACCCTTCTCCCTTTCAGTAGCTATTGCTGGCACAATGAGTGGAAGTTATCAGCGCCAAATCAAATATTGTGGTCAAAGGTGTGAGCCGGGATTAGAACCGGGCCCATAATTAACACATAACTATGACCGTACACTGCTGCCTCCCACCTCCCCTTCCATATTGCCTCTGGTCACCCACCATGAAAAATAATAAAAGAGCTGTGACATGACCAGCGCTGGCCATGCAATAGCGTTTTTATTCCACCCCTGTCTGTGTTTCTTCTCCCACTGACAGAAGTAAAAAAAATTCTGTGAAGAGGCTAGCTCTGGCTGCTTCATAGCTCTTTTTTTAACTGTCCCATTACCAACCCCTACAGTTACCCACCCGAATGCCAATAGTTCATCCATAGTTGAGACCTTTTGGCTTTGCCAGTGCATGTTACATATGGAGTATGTGTCTGGCAAGCCAGGTGGTGTTACCGGGTGCAAAATCTCTCATGTGAAATTCCACTCAGTTCAACTTCATACATGCTAACAAACCCATTTGAGTGGGAGACTCCAGGGGCCATATGTATCAAAATGTTGTTTTGTGATTCTCAACTTGAAGTTGGTGGCAATTTGCGATTCCTTACGGCCAAATCGCACTCTTTCTGTGCTTCCTACATTGCTTTAAGGAATCGCAATTTGCGATTCCTTAAATACAATCGCAAAATAGGGAATCACAAATTTTGCGATTCCTTATTTTGCGAATTTTAACGTTTGCGATCGCAATTTACCTTGATACATATGCCCCCAGATTTTTTAAGCCAAAAAAAACTTTATTTCAGCTGTCTCCCACCTAAAATTGAATTTGATTCAATGTACTACATTGGGGGAAATGAAATTCTCCCTTTTACCAAATCTCCCTCTTTCTAGTTGCAAGATGTTGGCTTGTGTGCAACTTATAATTAAACGGAATAGTATTTCCACAGACAAACATCGGTAAATGCCAATAATGTCCAAATGCGGCCTTTGTAGGCTTGGCAGAACAGGACAAGTTTATCGGAAAATGTGGTTTCTCAGACTGGCATCTAGATAGATATCGACCCTCCATGGCGCCTTCAGCATGTGGCGCAGGCCGAGCCCATGGGGCTGGATTGGCTAATAAGATGCCTGGGGAGGGGATTAAGTGGCAGTTAAGGCAGAAGCAGGGGGCTGGGGAACACAGTGATAAGGCGCTGTGGTCCCTTTAAGCAGGTCAGTTAATGGAGTCTGCTCCCTCCCTTGCTTTTGCGTTTTACAGAATGAAAATTTAGCTTCATTTATTGGTTGTTTAAGGTGGTAGCTGAGGTGTAATATGACGCTTATGACAGGTCACAGAAAAACATAGGGATCACAAAATGGCCCGGAAGCGCATTTCTTGGTGGAGGGCATACAGGGGAGCGATGGTTGAAGTGAATTAAATGATAGGGGTAAGTTGTGAAAGGATTGGATGGTTTGTTCATGTTGGGGGAAAGGATTAAGGGTTGGGGGTTAGTTTGAACATTGTATTAGTGAGGTGGAGGTCATTCTACTTATGTTGTAATGTATATAAGTTTCAGGTGCATACCTGCTCTAATGAATCCGCCTTTTGCTCCTTAAATTGGCCTGGTTATACTGCATCGTCTCCCGTCAGCATACGCCATACGGTGTAACATATTCAAATTGGGGGCTTTAGAGGGACAGCTGACTGCCAGGGAGACTTGCACCCCTAGAGTTTTTTAGGCAATGGTGCAGCCCTAAGCACAATTGGGCTTGTTGGGCGATTTTTGGGCTGATGAAGTAGGGGAATTTAATTGGCCATTTCGTGATCCGTGCCACTGTTTTGGTAAGGTGACATGGCAGCCGGTTTGTGCTGGGTAGTGGGAAGTTGTTTTTGGCAGTTAGGACCTGTTATTGTTCTGTGGTGTAGTTACCTGTGGTAGAACCAGTTCAGGATGGCGAGCAGAGACCCCTGTGTTGCAGAAGCCATGCGTCTACTGTCGGAGGCAAGGCGTAATGGACCTCATGGTGACGGTAGGTCAGAGGGGCTACAGGAGAGGAGCGGCCTAAGGGAATAAGCAAGCGGGACAAAGGGGGCGGGGCACCGCACGGCATCCCGCTCTCTAGTTCCTGATAGGGAGGGACCAAGCCGAAATAGGCATGCATCAAAGGCGGTCACAGCAGCTGTTGGGGCCGCGTGTGACATGAGGGAAAGGGGATCGGGGAGGAAACAGCCATAGTGCCAATATCGGCCCACTCACCAGCCCTCCCGCAGCAACATACATGTAGCATAAGTAAGCAGACAAGACAACTTTTTGTTGGAGAAAAATTGCTGCAGGTTTATTAGCATTCACATATGCCAACATGGTGGGTTATCTTACAGGTGATCCAAAGGCAAGCCGCCCCTCGCGGCCTACCACCTGATGGGCCAATTTGCATCGTGGCCTTAGCCAATCGTTGTTTAGCAGTTGTGGTGAGGGGATAGCCACACCTACTTCCGGTGAACCATCGGTCCACCCTCTTGCTCACGCCACCCCCCTACGAGGGGCGGAGCATTCAAGCGACCCCCGGTTGTACAGGTTTCCAACCGCCCATAGGATAGCGGGGCGCCGTCGCACCCCAGATCCACCGCACAGACTTCCTGGGGATATTAGGCCTCAGCACCCTTTGTGCTCCTGAAGAGGGTACCCCTGAGTACCTTTCCGCCTCTGGATCGCCCTGTAACTCTGCCTGCAACACAAATAAAAAGATTAGAACACATTTCCCCCCTCCACCCTGAAAGCGCCGGGTACGCGGTAGGGAGGGAAACGGCGATAGGGTGAGGGGACAAAGAGGCCGCCAGGTGGGTGGGGGAGGAATATATACCTCTCCCCGCCCCCCACCCCGGCCGGAAGTGACGAGCAGGACCCTAACAGGGGTCGTGGAACACTGGGCTGCCCCGTGTGCCATCTTGTGGCACTAAGGGGGCCGCCCTCTTATGAGTGTCCCCTGCGGGGACGTGTCGGTTGGCCCGCACAGTGCCAATATCGGCCCACTCACCAGCCCTCCCGCAGCAACATACATGTAGCATAAGTAAGCAGACAAGACAACTTTTTGTTGGAGAAAAATTGCTGCAGGTTTATTAGCGTACACATATGACAACATGGTGGGTTATCTTGCAGGCGATCCAAAGGCAAGCCGCCCCTCGCGGCCTACCACCTGATGGGCCAACTTGCATTGTGGCCTTAGCCAATCGTTGCTTATCAGTTGTGGTGAGGGGATAGCCACTGCCACTTCCGGTGAACCATCGGTCCACCCTCTTGCTCACGTCCCCCCTACGAGGGGCGGAGCGTTCAAGCGACCCCCGGTTGTACAGGTTTCCAACCGCCCGTAGGATAGAGGGTTGCCGTTGCACCCCATGGTCCACCGCACAGACTTCCTGGGGATATTAGGCCTCAGCACCCTTTGTGCTCCTGAAGAGGGTACCCCTGAGTACCTTTCCGCCTCTGGATCGCCCTGTAACTCCGCCACAGCCCTGGGTGTGGCGACCGTCGCAGCCAGGGCACCCCACCAAGGCCGGCATTCCTACTTACATCCTGCTATTACTGGGGCCTCTCCCCTAACCAGCAGGAACAGGTCCATGCTTATACTGGGCAGAAGTGCCACATCGTCCTCCAAACACCCCTAGCGTTTGGCATGTAGCCCCCCAAGTCTAATGACGCCCAGTCTCCTCTGCTCATTGAATTTACGCATAGCGCAGAGGAACTTCCTGCACGCTGGCTCCATTGCCCCCCCTGCCGAGCGCCTTGCCTACAGAGCCGGGAGAGATTTCCGACCACTGCATTTTACCTGTCCCCCACTGGTGGCTAATTCCCACCATATGTTCTTTGTGGTCTTCTTTTCTGGTGCAATATTACGCCACAATGACCAGACAATTTCATAGTTATCAAATTATCCCTGGTGCACACAGCAAGGTGTCACAACAGGTTTGAGGGAATAAGTGTATTGTGCCCGTCAAAAGACACGGTACCATTTCGTGAAGAGTCAACCCACGCAGCCTACCCTGCTTGCTGAACCTTCGACTGGTCACAGATTCCCGGACCCTGCTATCCGCTTGTGACCCTTGATACTTACACCAGTAATGGTGTCGAGCTACAAGAATGTGTGTCACAAGTTTCCCCTTTTTGGTCTTTAAGGTGCATCCGCTGGTACCCTTCTTAGATAGTGTAAATTCTGTGTCACGCACTTCAGTCCTATAATGCCCCTGCCTGTCCCGCACAGACACCTACAGCCCGCTGCCCCCTGCCACTCAGGCGAGGGGTTCTTTGGCCCAGTACACCCCAGACTGTGTTTCCAACATTATCACCTCTATAGGCTCCAGCTATTGTGATTGGCTACCCCTGTCCATGCAAGGCCTGACAGAGGCCAATGCCCCCACTTTGGTGACTATCTTGCTATGAGGTATGTGTCCTAAGCATGGGCGTCCTCACATACTTGCCGTGAAACAAGTTGGGAAACCCTCAAACGCATATTTGCCCGTATTTGAGCATTGGGAACGCCCAACAATCCTTCTTCAATAATTTTGCCAAATTAAGCTCTGCCCCCATGCTCCCCTCAGCATATTGCACCCCAACCCACAAAATAGCTGGCCGCTTCTGCCAAAGCCTGGCTATAGGACGGGACTTATTGTCTGTCTTGGATGATCTCGAGGATCCATCTCTTGGTGCATGCTTGCAACCCTTAACATATTACATTAGTTGGACCACCCACTGTCTGGCCGCTAACTTTCCCGTCATGAGTATAAGCCCAGTTTGAGTTTTGCTTAGGCAACGTCCCTTCTAACACTGTGTACAGTATCTCTTCATGTTTATCACTTGTACTATTCGTCCCCCTTTGCCTGGCACTCATTGGACCCTATGAAGCTTATAACAAGCACCCTATACAACTGTATATACAAGTTGTGCAACCAGGGGAGCTGTTACTTCATCACTCGTACTTCCTGGCATGTGAAAACTGCAAAATGAAACCTTACTTTAGTACCTGAATAGCCACCAAATAAAATACTGTCTAGGTGAAAGCTTACCAGTGGACTTAGCCAAAGGCACTCCACTGCGTGTCAACCCAAGTTGCTGAATTTTTGTCTGTTTAGAATTTGCATGTCCACCCGGACCCTACAAGTAAAAAGTAAAACAATTGCCTACATGGCCAAAAATGCACCAACCTGTGTCCAGAGAAATAGACAAGTTAGAGTCTTTATTGTATCAGCCAGACCCGGAGCGGAGCCACACTAGAAGGTCCTAGTGGGGTCAGACTGGAGGATGTATGTGTGGCTAAATCCGGCACAAAATTCTGTGCAAGTTGAAAACTGAGTATAGAAATACTGAGTATAGAAAACTGGTGATGCTGTGATGCAACTTATGTGAATGTCTCAGCGTGGGCCAAGATTGTCGCACTTACGGAAGTCCAGACTTGACAATACTGTTGCCCCTGACCACCTGGAAAGGCCCTGTCCCCTGCTGTGTGCAAACCCTATAGTGTGTCACAAGTACTGACCTTCAGATAACTTCTGGAAAAGACCCCTGGGCACCCCCCTAACGATTACCATACCAGTCTTATGCCAATCTACCCGTGTGGTTATCCCTCCTGTCATCTAAGAATTGAGGCCAGTAGTTGAATAAGGTAAATGAGCACAACTTGGCTGAAGTGTAAGGATGTCATGGTACTAGCACAACCGCTACACTTAACACTGCTTCTACTTCTCCCCTACAAGAAGTCTGAACCGAGTTGCCACCTTGCCCCCCAAGAGCACTTAACCAGGAACAGCATTAAGGCTCCTGGCCTGGATCACGCCCTGGCAATTAAAGGCTTCCTTTCCCACCTGTCCTTCTCAGAGTGGTGCCTGTGTACTTGATCCGATTGTCCTGAAATTAGAAAAAAGGTTACACTCCAATCCTGGACGCGCTGACCCAGAACCCCACTCACTGACCCCAGTGTGTTCTTCCCCTGTACCTGCTCCAAGCCCTGGCAGGCAGGTCTGCTAGGCGTGGTTTGACCATTATAAAGCGAAACCCGTGCGTTTCTGGAAGAGAGAACAAATCCATGAAAACAGCCCCTACCCAGCATTGACCGGTAAACATATTGCTAACTCGATCGCCAGGATCAGAGCCCCTTACTTGCGCACCAGTTGATGTACAACAGAATACATTCCATTAATGCACATGGGATGCATGATATGCCCAGACACCCCATTTGTTTATAAGAAAACGCATTTCAATTTTGTCACAGGGTATGCAAGATTTACCCACACTCTGCCACTGCTTGCCGAGAGAACACCCCAATTATTGCCTAGTAAATCAACAAATTTCCCAGACTCATCAGTTGTTTTAATGAAGAAAACATCCCATTATTGCACAGGAACTACCTGCTCTGCTCACATTCACCAGTTGACTACCAATGTATTACTCCCATGGGGCGTAACCTGCGCGCCCCGACAACAGGGACAGTAATGACTCCTGGGAGAAACTGGGTGTCCCAGACCCTAGCTCACTGACCCCCCCAGTGTGCTATGACCCTTATACCTGTTGATAGTTCAGGTGGCCCCCCCATGTGAGTCGGGCGGTTCTCCAGCGTGGTTCCTGCATGTGACACATAAAACATCCGTTAGAAGCCCTGCCCCCCTCAATACCAATACATATTCTCTGCAATGAGGGAGGGGCCATCAATGCCCCCCATGCTACCAAGGTCAAGCCTGTTTGTCAGTTACGAGAACTAGTTTGTCCATATTACCTCCGTCGACTGCCAACCCCGCGAGCCCCGGCAGGAAACTAACAATGGACCCCTCAAAGGCCACTGAACAATGGCCGACCAAAACCAGAACATGGGCCCATGACAGTAACACTATACTACGGAAATAAAACCGTGACAAAGCTGTTCACCCGGTCCCTAATTAAAGTTTTATCGCAGCACCAAATCCACCCGGTACCATTCCTTCCACGAGGACAAGCATAAATTGGCAACGACTGGGTGCTCTCCAATTCCTAGTATGTACATATCCCGAGAACTGTGGCACCTCAAAATCGAAGATTTACCATAAATAATGCGTGCTGCGTGTGACCGTGCCTTTAGCTCCAAAGCTCATGAGGCACGTTGCCAGCGCCCACTCAGCCAGTGGAGGGGCTCTGAGCCAGAGCGGTGCGACTGCGAGCCGAAGCTTCTGGGAAGTTTTATGTTTACTTAAATACCCGGCACAAGGAACGTGCTATACATAAACAGACGAAACCACTCACGCTAGCGTCACTCTCGCTCTTACAACCTTTGTCCCCCGATCCGTGAACCCGTCCAGAACTGAATTGAAATTTGCTAATGTATTCCTATGCCTAATGAAATACGTCAGAGAAACCTATAAACTTTACACACACGGGGTCCCTTGCACCCATCTGAGGACTTAATCCACAATTCCAGAGAAACACCAAGCTTACTACCACAATAAAAGGAACGCCAGCACTAGCTACAGCAAGATAGTTGCTACATCACAATGGCGGAACGGTCCCCGAAAATCCCTTCGTGCCCCACGTGTGTCGGAGCGCTTACGGTGGACCTGATGCATTACTTAGGGGTAGGGCAAGTTCAGTCGCACGTGGAGGACGCAGCCCAGTCCAACAACCCCATTGACCTGCCGACTATGCAGGATGACCCTGCGCTAACTCGACTATTCTGAGGCACATAGCGGTGGGGCCAAGGTGGGAGGACGAGCCTGTGTCAAAGTGCCCAGCACGTGCCTGGCCAAGAGGCCCCCACACCAACCTCAAACCCAGGACCTGGTGTGCACAATGCAAAAAGGGGGCTTTAAGCGAGGCCCGCTAAAAGCCCAGCCAAGCGCATCTCAGCCGTGTTACAAACCATCGAACACGCGCCATAGAGAGGCCTGTTTCCAATAATAGTGCGATTCCAGTCTGGACTTAGCTGGACATCGAGATGTTCCCCATGAGCGCCCCGAGAAACAAGACACGGTGCCTGAGATCTGCAGCACCACTCCCCGACTGGCCCATAAATAAAGGCGTAACACCGCAAATGAAAACTCTCTATACCATGGTAGAGAAGGGATGCAGGAAACCCCTTACGCTATTAACCCAAGCTTTGGCGTGCAGGAAGACCATAACCGAGGAACAACACCACCCCGTGGTGAAAACGCCTTACTGCAACCAGAGTATTGCACATACACGAGCAAACAGTAAAATTTCGAACACCCAATAGTTTTCCTTAGTACTGTGGCTGTAGCCTCATAGTGGTGTGTATCACTTACAACGCAACTTTTACGTCGTAATGCTGTTACAACGCAGCTATTACAACGCAGGATCCATTACATCGGATGCCATTACAACGCATGGCATTACATCGCAGATGCTATTACAACGCATACCATTACATCGTAAGTATTGGTAAGTATATAATTTTTTTAAATTTTATTTAATATTATATAATTGATTTAATTAATATTAATTATAAATAAAAATAAATAAAAATATTTATTTATGTTTTTAAATATTATAAATTAAATTTATTAATTTAAGTAATTTTTTAAATAAGTATGAGTATAGGAGTATATGTTTTGGTGTACTGAGGTTTTAGGGCAGGGTTTGGGTTTTGGGGTACAGGGGTGTTTTTAGGTTTCAGGGCTAGGTTTGGGTTTTGGGGTACAGGGGTGTTTTTAGGTTTCAGGGTAGGGTTTGGGTTTTGGGGTACAGAGATGTTTTTAGGTTTCAGGATAGGGTTTGGGTTTTGGGGTACAGGGGTGTTTTTAGGTTTCAGGGTAGGGTTTGGGTTTTGGGGTACAGGGGTGTTTTTAGGTTTCAGAGTAGGGTTTGGGTTTTGGGGTACAGGGGTGTTTTTAGGTTTCAGGGTAGGGTTTGGGTTTTGGGGTACAGGGGTGTTTTTAGGTTTCAGGGTAGGGTTTGGGTTTTGGGGTACAGGGGTGTTTTTAGGTTTCAGGGTAGGGTTTGGGTTTTGGGGTACAGGGGTGTTTTTAGGTTTCAGGGTAGGGTTTGGGTTTTGGGGTACAGGGGTGTTTTTAGGTTTCAGGGCTAGGTTTGGGTTTTGGGGTACAGGGGTGTTTTTAGGTTTCAGGGTAGGGTTTGGGTTTTGGGGTACAGGGGTGTTTTTAGGTTTTAGGGTAGGGTTTGGGTTTTGGGATACAGGGATGTTTTTAGGTTTCAGGGTAGGGTTTGGGTTTTGGGGTACAGGGGTGTTTTTAGGTTTTAGGGCAGGGTTTGGGTTTTGGGGTACAGGGGTGTTTTTAGGTTTTAGGGCAGGGTTTGGGTTTTGGGGTACATGGGTGTTTTTAGGTATTAGGGCAGAGTTTGGGTTTTGGGGTACAGGGGTGTTTTTAGGTTTTAGGGCAGGGTTTGGGTTTTGGGGTACAGGGGTTTGTGTTTTGGGTTAATTAAATTATATTTACCATTTTTAAATTAATTAAAATATATTTAATAAATTAAATTAATTTTATTTCATTAATTACATTTTTAAATTAAATTAATTAAATTAAATACATTATTTCAATTAATTTAATTTAATTATAAAAATATGTACATTAAGTTAATTTTATTATTTTAATTAAATTAAATTATTTCCATTCTTTATTAAAATTACATTTATTAAATAGATATTATTTTATTAAATTAAATTAATGGCTTTTTTAAAATGTATTTTATTTAAATTAATTAAATTAAATTAAATTAATTAAATTAACTTAATAACATTTTTAAAAAAAAGGTATACTTACCTATACTTACGATGTAATGCCATGCGTTGTAATACCATCTGCTATGTAATGCCATGCGTTGTAATGGCATCCGATGTAATGGATCCCGCGTTGTAAAAATTCCGTTGTAACGGAATGCGATGTAAAAATCCGCGTTGTACTGACACCAATCCCCTCATAGTCTGTAGTCCCACTTCAATGAAGCATTAGTGTTCCCTGTATACTATCCCCAATATTATATTTAACCTCGACCTACACCTACAATGCTCCGCTCGCTGTATAAAAGTCTGCCCGGCACCACAACAAAATTCAAACTCCTGATTTTCAGATCACCGCGTTCATCTTCCGCAGTCGTTCAACTCACTGAGTCATCCGGCCCATTCACAAATAAATGATGCGAAACAGTAAGCATCAACATTAATCCACACCACACCCGGGCTATCAGAAGCTAAAATTGTTTAACAACCCAGCGGTCCCACATTCCTTAGCTCATTCCCGGAACTGCTGGCGTGGAGACATCAAAGTGGGGGCAGTGGCATAGTGCACGCGACCCCAATTGCCTGCTCTCCCCTGAAACATCGCAAGCGCACGCCACATTCCTCCGTTCGCGGCCTCTCCGAGGAGCCAAGTCCAAAGCGGTTCAATAAAACCAAAACCCGTCCCCGAAAGGGGACGTCTCACCCAACCGAAGGAAAACAGCACACCAACGCCAGACCAGGCCTCCGGACGGAGCGACCAGAGGGCATACAAACAGCGACAGGGTGAGGGGACAAAGAGGCCGCCAGGTGGGTGGGGGAGGAACATATACCTCTCCCCGCCCCCCAACCCGGCCGGAAGTGACGAGCGGGACCCTAACAGGGGTCGTGGAACACTGGGCTGCCCCGTGTTCCATCTTGTGGCACTAAGGGGGCTGCCCTCTTATGAGTGTCCCCTGCGGGGACTTGTCGGTCGGCCCGCATTGGTCGGTGCTGTGCTGTGTGGAGATGGGGAAGCAGAGGACCAGCGGGGTGGGACCGTGGGACAGAAGGGGTTTGCAGGCCTGGATGGAGGTTATGGGCAAGTGGGCCATGGTGCCAGTAGTGGCCCCCATGAGAAACACCAACAGGAGGTACCGGCCGGGGGAGGGAAGGAAGAGGGTGTGGGGGATTTGGTGCCGGTATTAGCCCCCGCTGAAAAGCACCAACATGAGATACAGGCTGGGGGAGGGAGGGCAGGGGGTGAGAGCTTGCTGAGCAAGAAGGGAGGCAGGATGAAAGGGGAGGGTGCACCACAGGGTTTAAGTACAACTGAGGGCAGAGGCCAGCAGGGGAAAAGGGGGGCTTGGGAGGGAGACTTGCACAAGGGGAGAAGCGGCTGGGTCTCCAGCGGGGACCGCAGCATCATTGGAGCTGGAATAGTGGCTGGAAAGGGCCCTCTGGGAGCTCAGCTTGAGGTGGTCTGGGGTGGGGGGTTGGAAGGGTAAGGCACAACCACAGGCCAGGGAAATGCAGGCGGTGGGAAGAAGGGAGTGCAGAGGACATAGGAAGGGTTGGGAATGGGGCCCAGTGTTTGTATTAGTGTTGGCTATGCTGGAGTGGAGTGAGGGTGAGGAGCAGGATGGGAGTCTGGGGGAGGGACAAGCGGCGGAACTCATGCCACCAGCCTGAGTGTATACATGCCTGGGGGTGGGACTAGGTGGGGCCCCTGCATGAAGGGGGGCCATTCAGCAGGGGTAGGGAGGAGAGGGGTAGTGCAGCAAGAAATTGGGGGTGCGGATGGGGAGGTTGGCATACCCCAGTAGAGGAGCAGAGCGGGGGAGTTATTGGTAGTGGTGTCCGATCTCAGGGAGGGCAGGAGCAGGCATGGCCATTAACGCCGGCTTGCCGGACCTCACTTTTTCTTTACAGGATCAGCAGGCGCAGGATACAGCAGACTAGGAGGGAGTCCCATGAAGTTCCCCACCACTGAGAATTGCTGGCACGGTCCGGGGGCGGCCAGCGGTGTGCGTCGCGGGACAGCCGGGAAACTGCCTCACGAAGGTCGGAACTGACCTCGGTGGTGCAACAACCCCGTTGGGCCAATGCAACCTCTGGGGCAGCAGTGAGAGGGTTAGGGCAGGGACCGAAGGGCATCATGTAGCCTGTCAGTACACGGTGGTGGATCTAGAGGCGCTAATCTGCAGCAGACGGGAAAGTGCAGAGGCCCAGGTGGAAGAGTTGACAGGTGCCGAAGGGGTAGAGACTGATGCTACACAATTGGATTATGATGGGGATAGTATAGAAGAGGGGGAGATTGTTAAGGAAGAAGCAGGGGTGCAGGAAGGATGTGGAGGGGCTGTAGTAAAGATGTGCCTAGTCTGTTGCAGAATTCAAAGAGGAGAGACATCTTACTGGCCTGTGCCAATGCCATTCGACACTCTGCACAACTGGTTAGGCGACTGGATCTAGTGTGGACGCTGACTTTGACACCAGGTAAGGGCACCGGGGTATGGTCATTATGTCCTTCACAATGTGAGGGTCTCGGTAGGGACTGAAGTGGGCGGAGGTGAAGCAGATGTGGAGGTCCATCTGCAGAAAGGTTTGTATGTAAAAGATATTGGGGTGGGCATAGACACACAGAAATTAGAAGATGAAACAGCACAGCGGGGTCAGCAGTGGGGCAACAAGACAAAGGACAGGAGACAGCAACACACAAGGATGAAGCACCATGTGTGGGGAAGGACAGCGATGGGTCGCAAGGGGAGGGAGTAAAAGAAAGTCACGAGGTTAAACTCAAGAAGCTTCCCTACATGGGTGTGACAAAGCCTTTGGGAGCACACATCGTTCTAGCAACCAAAGAAAAGATTGGGAAAGGGAAATACATAGCGATGCTAAAGTTACTAAACAGGGAGCTTGGATCCAAAGAAGGATTGAAGGAGGAAGAGCTGGAGTTTTCTAAGAGGCCTAAGGTGCCCATGACAATAGAAAACTGGACAGCAGCCTTCCTGATATTTGTGTGCGTGTATTGTGAAAAGTACCCCGAGAGGTGTGTGTCCCTTTCTATACATGGATGTAATCAGGAGGGCCCAGGTGACATACGGGAGTTAAGCATGGTCCCACTTCGATGAGAAGTTTTGAGCCAGGTTGGCATGGGACCGGGAGGCAAAATGGGGGAGATTGACGCAGACCTGTATCAACAAATGATGGGGGCAGTTAAGTTTGGGAAGACTACATATACAGTCAGTGGTCTCCCATTAGTCTACCGTCCCTTTCAGAGCTGCCCCACCCGAGGTGGGGGGATATAGAGAAAAAGATTCTGGGTGTGTCCAAGAGTGCTTTGGGACTTTTTTTATTTTTTTATTAGCATTTTGTTAAAGTACAAACATCGTACAACAACAGAACAAGCCCGTTGTTTGTTACAGCGATATGGACCCTGACTCAGTCACGCATCATATATCAGAGTGCAAAGCATTAATTGGTTTCGACGTGCATACATCACTAATACATGGAAGTACTAAGCATGAAAATTAACATCCTCTTTGACAGTAGTTCGCGAACATTTCAGTTTAGCCTACACAGACCAACATATGGCACTACAAATGTTGTGCAGAACAAATCAAAACTTATACCATTGTCAATCCGCTCCACAGGGTAGTTGGATCCAGGGCCCGCACCCAAGACATTTCCAGCCGCAAGCTCTCCCCATCTATTGTGCAGTCTGCGCGCCCCCAGCAATCTCCACTTCAGCCAGTTCGCTCTGTCCCCTGACCCATGTCAAAAATGCTTCCCAAATGTCCCAAGGTCACGAGATGGGGGGCACAAGTTCCCAGATGTACTCAGCTGTGTGTTACCATAGGTGACGTCAGCAAGCCACCCCTTAATCAATGTCGCCCTCCTCCTCCCCCAATGTACCTCAATTTGCCGCTTCGCCTACAGTAGAAGCAGGGCGTGTAATTTGCGCAGTTTGGGCGGGGTGTCCTTGACATAACCCAGCAAGCCTAAAGTCGGCAATGGAGCATCTGGCACCCCAACAATTTAGCTTATGGCGGTGAAGACTTCGGACCAATACTCTGCTATCACTGGACAATCCCAAGCCACGTGTAAGAAAGTAGCAGGGGAGTATTTGCAGCGCCAGCAGCCATCATCCTCTCTTAATCTCATACGGTGTAGGCTGATGGGTGTTCTATAAAATCTATGCAAATATTTAAAATGGATCAATCAGAGTCTGTAGTTGGGAGATAGTTATTTTAGTTGTCCACAACAAAAGTTCCACTGTGCTTCGGTCAGTGGAATGGGAAGATCATTGTTCCAATACTCGAAGGATTTTGGCTGCACCACTGATGCTGTATTTTGCATGTGTGTATATAATTGTGTAACTAGCTTACGGGGAGAGGGTGATTTTAGAAGGGTGATTTGGGACTTTAATAAGGAAGCCTGCGTGAGAGAATACTGCAAATTTAGGCATGAGTGCTCGAAATGCGCAGGGCGACACCCTTTGGTGAAATGTTTTGGGGCAGGATACAATGGGCAAGGGCACCAATTTAGCCAGGGGTTTCAGCACAATGGCCCGTACAATGGGCAGCATGGACAGCGGATGGCAGGGGAGGGGTGGTATCACAGGGTTCCACGGGAATAGGCTTGTACAAGAGTGTTTGGATGCTTGGCTGAATATTATCCCTGTCGGGAGGATGCTGTATTATTAAGTCTCGGCTTTAACGAGGGGTTTAGGCTGGGGTACCAGGGTCCATAGTTCACAAGGTGGGCAGAGAATGTGAGGTTGGTGACCTCACACAAGGCAGTAGTGTGGGACAAGTTGTTCAAGAAAGTTGATGAGGGGTATCAAGGGTCCATTCACAGATTGTACGATCAGAGACTTGATAATTTTGCCGAATGGGGTGGTGCCAAAGAAGGAGCAAGGACATTTTAGGTTTAGGTTGATACAGCACCTGTCCAGGTCGGAGGGGTCTTCCATAAAAGATTTCATATCTGAAGAGCTGACGTCTATTTTATATTCATTAGTGGATGTAGCCGGGGGATTGGTTGAGAAGGTAGACAGGGGTGCTGAGATGGCAAAATGTGATGTAAAGTCTGTGCACCCTGATGACTTTCAGCTGTTAGGCATTCAGTTTGACAAACAAATCTTTGTGGACAAAGCGTTGCCCACAGGCTGTTCCATCTCGTGTGCCTTGTTTGAGCATTTCAGCTCCTTCCTGCAATGTTTTTTTTTCATGGCAGACAGGAAAAGAGACGGTGTCACATTACCTTGACGACTTCTTCCTGGTAGGCCAACCCGATTGGATGGACTATCAACAGTAGCTGACAAGTTTCCAAGAGCTCAGTACTGAGGGGTGCACCTGGTGCCAGAGAAGACACAAGGCCCAAGCATGATGTTGTCATTTCTGGGAATTGAATTGGACTCTGTGGCTATGGAGGCACGTTTACCGATAAATAAGAAGCTACATACGCAGATGCTGATAGATGACATTTTGGCCAGGCAAAAAGTGACGGTTAGGGCGGTACAAGTACTGCTAGAGCATCTTAATTATGCATGTAGAGTAGTACAGACAGGAAAGGACTTTTTGTAGGAGACTGAGCAAGTCTTGACGGGCCTTACGCTGCCGCACCATCACATGCGCTTGTCCACAGGAACGAAGTAAGACTGTCATAAAGTGAAGGTTTCACTAACCTCGATAGCCGGATTCAACAGGAGCGATGCTATGATACCTATCCCCCTACTCTGGCAACACCTGTGAGTCTTTTGAAGTAACTCCACAGATCATACCACAGCCGGGGAAAGGGTAAAAAGGGACAAAGGAAACAATAAAGTTGTTGCCGTAAATCAATGAACGGCGTGATTGGAAGTTTGTAGTCTTCACTTCTCTACGTGCCCCTGGGTTCCTGCATGTAACACAAATAAACAAATAGTGAGTGTGACTCCGCCCTGCCCGTGCACTGCATATACTAAAGACATAAAGAACATTCACCTATGCACTTACAATGATATACTGCCCCAAATGCTCCAAGCAAAAACAGCACAACTGAGAAAAAATAAAGAAAAGAAATCAATATAGTCTGCAGACTTTTCAAATGTCTGAGATAATTCCAAAGTTCAGTAGAATCACCTTTCTAGTAGTAGCAAAAATAGAATTGAATACAAAAAATGTACTTAGCTGACCAGCGGAATGTTGAAGCAGTATTCGAAAGAACATACGATCCTCGCGCACCAAAAATAAAGACCAGCGCTGCTTCTTGCTTCAGAAAACAGCGATCAAAATAACTCCGTGGAAAATAACTGGAATTTCCGCCAAACTACCAAATACAAGCCCATTCAGGACTAGACTTGTTAAATGCGGGAAAAGGCAATCCTTTCGTAGTTCCACAATGATCCCGGTAAGGAAAAGAGGAAACACCAATGAGCGGCGGCTGCCGCGATTGCGCTCCGGCGCTGGCACTGATGTTGGAAAGTATTCAAAAGAGAAAACAAACGCGATTGCGCTCCAGCGCTAATGCGTTCGGAATAGTCTCGCTCAAAACCACAGCGATACCTGGGCAAGGATAAACGAAGAGTGCTCGTCTCGGGGAATGTCCAGGAAGTACTCAGGTGACAAGCACAGAGGAAAGGAGGAGTGGGTTTAGATAGGCAGAAAGAAGGAAAGGGAAGTAGGACCAAACTTCAGGCATTTTGGGAGATGTAGTTGAGCAGTGTTCCCACTAGCCTATAGCTTGACTGTGACAAAGACTTACGCATGTAGTTCCGATTTTTGGAGGACTTCAATGGCATTCCCATGATGGCACTTCCTAAGGAATGGGAATAGTATGTCCAAATATACTCAGACGCAGCAGGAGCTAGTGGTTTTGGACTGTACTGACAGGGTAGATGGTGTGCTGAAAAGTGGCAAAGACACTGGAAGAATGGGGGCAGGAGTATTGTCTTCTTGGAATTACTTCCCCTAGTGGTAGCAGTAACAGTGTGGGAAAAAGAGTTGGCAGATAAGAAGGTCATTTTCAGGGTGGACAACATGGCAGCGGTACACATGGTCAATAAGAAATCCGCCAGGGATCAGCAGGTGCTCAAGCTAATGAGAGTTGTTTGAAACATGATATTTTGTTTCAAGCCAGACATGTGCCAGGGATGGGCAATGACATTGCGGACGCTTTGTCTCAGTCACAGTGTGAGAGGTTCCATTGGGTGGCCACAGAGACGGACACCTTCAAGACACCAATGCCTGTGGGAATGTGGTCCATAGTAGAAAAAGGATGCTGCAACTGGTGGTAGGGTCTTTGGCCGTCTCCACTTTGAGGGCATATAGTTAAGCCTAGCAGGAGTTCATTGAGGGAGAGGCACAGAAGAGGGCGGGAGGTGGGGCACGGGAGGAAGATGTTGTTCAGTTTATTTTGTCATTGATTTACAGAGGTTTGTCCAGGGTCATGATTGCAGGCAAGCTGGCAGGGATTGCCTTTATGGGCAAGCTTTGGTGAGGGTATGACCCTTCGGCGGGTGAGCTGGGTAGGCGTATTCTGGAAGGCTGGACCAGGGAGAAGGGGATCAGGCCCTGGGTCAGGAGGCGAGTGTCAGAGGCACTTTTGACAAAGCTCTTAAAGGTCACATAAAGGATATGTAGGAATAATGAAGAGACAACGTTAGTCTCCGCCTTAATGTAATGGATGTATTTTGGCACATTTGGGGTGTCTAAGCTGTTGACAAGTAAAGGAGTGTCAGGTCTAGGTTGGAGGGAAATGGGGTGCAGAAAGGGGAGCTAGGGGTGGTAGCAGTGAAGCTTTAACAATCCAAGACAGACCAAAGGAGATCAGGAAAAATGGTAGTAATGAGGGCCAGAGATTATCTGAATGTATGTCCGGTGAGCCGGGGGTGTACATTGAGAGGTATATCTGCCAAGGGCCCTGTTTTCTTTTTCACATGGTTTCGGACAAGTTGATGATATCTGCACAGCTTTTGTGGGTGATGCAGAGAGCTTTGTTACAGTTGGGGGAAGCCCCGGCTGCCTATGGCACTCCCTGCTTTAGGATCGGGGTAGCTCCGAGGAGCAATGAAGCAGGGCTGGGATAAGGACAGGATCAGACCCTCGGGTCATTGGACTTCTGATTGTTTAAGAGATATGTTAAGTTGGGGAGCCAGGGTACTGCAACAGGTAGTTTTCCATGTATTTCCACGTGTCTTTTCAGGTGCAGTGGCCGGGCCAGCTATGGCGGAGCTGTCCATTTGGATAGTTGGTCATTCCTTTGAAAAATGGGCTGAACATCATGAACTTAAAAAGGGGAAAGGTTTGCGTAGAGTTCTGGTATGCGCCTGGCTTGGCTAACACAGGGAGTCACACAACACTCTTGAGGTGGTGGCTAGCAACTAACTGCCACGCCCAGGGACCCCTGGGCTATTTATTGATTTGCACACGTGCTAGCCGAGCGTGCGCTGGACCAGCCTATTATTCCTACATAGCTAGGTCAGAGGGGGCGACACCCCTCTCACTGGGGTGATGTGGGCCAGTCCACCGGGGACAACACAACTTTCCTTCTTTACCCAAAGAACAGAAACCAACATATGACATTGAAAAACAAAACATTAAGTATCAACATAAGTCCATGATGAAACTAAGTGTTTATGGAACAGTCTTACTTGATCTGCTGGTACCCCTGCATCTCTTGTCGGGAGGTTGATATCACGCGACAAAGTCTTGATACTTCTGAGACGGCTTCGGGTGAGGCCGCAGGCTGTATCGATTCTGGTTGTTTCTGACAGAGGGCGACGGGCATGCTTCGGCTGGCTGGTCATCATCTCGTGTTGGCGGACTACTCTGCAGGTCCGACTCTTGGGCTTGATCAGAAGCGGGGGCATTTCGGCCAGCCTTCGCGTGGATGACCGTGGAGCTGTCGTCACTTCCTCCGGGCTGATGAAGGTTGCCCGGCTCCACCGTCGCTGGTTCGCCGGGTAGTGGAAATTCCTCTGCGTCATCATCCGGGATCTTTTTGTAGAATGATACGTTGCGGGTCACTTTCTCGGGTCCCCGGAATACTGTCACCATAGGGCCTTTGATGTGGGTTACAGTCCATGGGTCCAGTTCAAACGGCATCCTGAACTTACCGCAGGGGTGGCGGTCCCGCAAAAGCACTCTGTCACAAAAGACGATCGGGCTTTCCGTTGCATGCCTCCTCTGGGATGCTTCCTGGTTGGTCTCTGTCCTCCGTGTCAGTGATTGGTTCGGGGGATTCGGAGCTTCTGCCCACAATGGATGGTGCGGGATGGTATCGGTCACCACTCGACCAAAACACAGGTGGCTCGGAGAGATACCGGTGGTGCAGTGGGGCGTGAGGCGATACTCTCAGAAGTAACTGGTACAACGCTTGTTCTAGGATGTGGCCATTGGCTAAGGCTATTTGGATCATCTTGTTTAGAGTTCGCATCAGCCGTTCCACTTCCCTATTTGCCTGAGGCCACCTGGAGGGTCACCCGGCGCTGCTTGATCCGGTGGGACGATAGGTACTCAAGTAGTTCAGCGCTGGTGAATGGCGGGCCATTGTCTGTCCGAAGTTCTCCAATTAAACCATGGGTTGTCATGATTTTTTCTAGTTTGGGGATGACTTCTCCAGCTGCTGTGGAGGAGACAATTTCGATTTCCGGATAGCGGGGGAAGTCGTCCACTACCAACAAGATGTATTTTCCTCCCGGTAGGCTGCCAAAGTCTGCACTGGCTCTTTCCCATGCGCTATTGGGTCCTGTTTCTGTGATGACCGATGCAGGTCTACAGGGCAGGCTGGTTGCAAGATAAACCAGGCAGCGCTGGATAATTGACTTGACTTGTTGGTCTAGGCCAGGATACCAGACTTTGCTCCTGATGCGGTTCTTAGATTTCACAATCCCCTGGTGCGCTCCGTGTGCAAGGAGGGCAGCCTGGTGAGTCAGGCGCTCCGGCAGGACGAGGCGGCGACCTCTCAGAAGGCAGCCATCAGTGGATATGGACAACTCGTGGCACACTTGGTGTAGAGCTCTCAGAGTGGCTTGAGCTTCGGTTGTGCCAAATGGTGTTGGAATTTGCAATGGTCTCCGGTCTCATGAGGTGATCGCCCGGATCGCAATTTGAAGGCAATCGTCTTCTCTAGTGGCTTGTATAACTTCTTCCAGTGAGATGGAGAGCGGTATGGATCGTTCAATGATCATTCGCACATATTCTTCGGTGGCTGCCGCCTCAGTAGCTTCTGGCTCAGTCACCGGCCTGGCGTGCCTGGACAGGAAGTCTGCTGGATTGCGAGTGTCTGGCCTGTATTCCACAGTGAAATGGAACTCTTGGAGCTGCAACACCCACTTCTCTATCTGTGGGGGAGGACGCGATGAAGAGCCTTGAAAGAGCGGAATGAGGGGTTTGTGGTCGGTCACAACCGTGAACGGGTGTCCGTACAGGTAAATGTGAAAATGGCGTCAACCCCAAAGGATCGCGATAGCCTCCTTCTCGATTTGAGAATAGTGCTGTTCCGTGGCTGTGAGGGTTCTGCTGGCGTATGCGACAGGGGCCCATTCTCCGCAGGTCTGTTGTTGGACCAGAACAGCTCCTAGGCGTATGGAGCTGGCATCCAACTCTAGCTGGGACTCATTTCGGGGGTCAAAGTACACCAGCGTCGTGTCTGCTGATATGGCGGCTTCCGTGAAGCGGAACGCTTCTTCTTGCTCAGCTTCCCATACCCAGTGGCTGGTGGCTTTGGTGAGGTCTCCGAAAGGTCCGGTTAGATCAGATAGATTTTTGATGAAGCGGCCACAGTACGTGACCATGCCCAGGAAACTGCGAACGCCGGACACTGACGTCGGGCGGGGGCATTTTGCACGTCCTTTACTTTGTCTCGGTCAGGACCAATGCCCGTGTCGGAGAAGCGATAGCCAAAGAAGCTGATGTCCTTTCTCAAAAATTTGCACTTCTCACGGTGAAAAGTGAGTCCACTGTCTCGGATGCTGGAGAACACGGTGTGGGGGCGCTGGACATGTTCTTCCAGGCTGGGTGCGTGCACCAGAATGTCATCGCTTACGTTGAGAACACCTTCCAGTCCCTGGAGAACGTTCTTGACTATATTTTGGAACACTTCGGCAGCGCTAGAGATTCCAAAGTTGAGGCGAGTGTAGCGCCCAAGATCAGCATGAGTGGAAAACGTAGTGATGGGGCATCTTTGAGAACCATTTGGAGCCAGCTAGCTCTCCAATGATATCGTCAACAGTCGGGGTCAGGTGCCGCTCGCGTTTGATGGCGTGGTTTGGAATCCTTATGTCCACACAGATGCGGACCGCTTCTGGTTATTTTGGTTTCTTCGCGACGATGATGGGTGACACCCAGTGGGTGGGGCCACTCACCCGTTTGATGATTCCCGCCTTTTCCAGTAGGCGCAGCTCTGCCTCCAATTTGGGGCGGAGATGATAGGCGATCCTCCTGTGACGGAGGGTGACCGGGCAACCGACCTGTCTATGTGTAGTCCGACCGCTGGACATTTCAGGCATCCCATTCCTTCAAATAGCGTTCCGAAATCTTGCAGCAGGTGGTCTAGATAATTAGCATGTACGATAAATGCAAAGTGGATCAGGCTGAGATCCTGTGCAGTCCAGCAGCCTAGCAGAAATCCTGAGCCTTCTCGTGACACATAGACTTTGGCCTGTTGGTGTGTCGATTCGTGAGAGAGGTTGGCTTGGAATACCCCGCATAGCTTGAGTGGAGACCTGGTGCCGTAGGCATAGACTTGTACCCTGGTAGAGGGTAGGTAGGGAGGTTTGGCATACCCTTGTAGATGCTGGCTGCCATGAGGTTGATGGTCGCCCCTGTGTCGATGAGGGCATCTACTGCATGATCCTGTACCTTGACTTTGCACATGGGTGTAGCGTGTTGGGTGGCCGATAAGACGTTCAGCATTCTGACCACGTGGACGATGGAGGCATCGGCCTCATCGGCATCCATGTCACTGCTAACGGGACCATCGGGGGGAGGTTCAATTGTGCGACCTCCCCACGGCGGGCCGTATTGCTTCCTTCTTGGTGTTGAAGGGCATACTTTGGAGAAGTGGTTTACCATCCCGCAGGCGCTGCAGGTCTTGCCCTGCGCTGGGCATGCACCGTCGTGAGGTGAAGGACCACCACACCACCCGCAGGGGAGACTATGCGGGTTTTGCCGGGACGTCGAAGTCTTGGGCCTGGCCGATCTCGGTCGAGTTTCCTGAGTGTTGGTGTGGATGGCGCATACCGGTTCTTCCTTGACGGTGGCGGGCAGCTTGGGGTCCATATGCGCAGCTCTGGCCAAGCGTCAAGATGTTCCCTCATTGGCATGTTGTGTTCCTGCAAGACCAGTTCACGCAATTTGGAGGATGTGTGAATGAACTGGGCTCGGATCTCGTCGTTCTCGTTGGGGAGGGTGCAGGTGCTCGCCAGTTCTTTTAATCTTGCATAGAAAACATCTACAGACTCTTCCGCTAGCTGTCGGGCCTGGCAAAGCAGAAACCGTTCGTAGTCGGGTTGGCAAACGGCTCGAAGTAGGCCGTGATGGCATCGCGCATTGAGGCGTAGTTTCTTGGGGGTCCTGCCTCCCACACGGTCTTGGAAATTTTGTGGATTTCCGCCCCTCCAATGTGAAGGAGAATGGGCCTCCGCAGTGGCGCCAGGATGTCCACGGCTTTGAAAAAGTCCTCCAGGCGCTCAACCTATGCCTTCCAGCTAGCAGCCTGGGAGGGTGGGGGGCCGGTGATGGTGAATGGCTCAATAGGAGGGACAGTCGCCATGTGGGCACAGCAGCGTGAGTGACCATGGTGGCAGATTCCCTGCTGCGAGGCATAGGCGGGCAGAGCACATGGCTTGAAGTGGTGTGGAGGGGGGAGCTGTGCGGCGGCGCCGACTCGAAAGCCGCAGCGTGGTGAGCAGGGTGGGTGAGGTACAGTCGGTGAGCCCACTCAGACACTGGAGGGCGCTGTGGAGTGGGACAGGTACACACAGCCTGGGCACTGTGTGGCTGTGACAGGCAGGAGTGTGCCATTTTGAAGTGCTTTGTGGTGCTAGACAAGGCAGGCAGGCAGGCAGGCTTGCAGGCAAGAGTTGGCAGTCAGGCTTCCTCGTGGGTGGTAGGGTGGGCTGAGCCTTCTGAGCGCTGTGCTTCAGAAGCGCGTGGCCAGGAGGGTGCGGTGAAGCTCCGGGCGGGGAACTAGGGCCGACGCTCTTACCGAGCCTGAGAGCTGTCGGAGGTCCGCGGTGCCAAGGGATCAGGATCCGAAGGGCACTGAAGAGGCCGCACACATGTGCGCGTGCGCGGCCCGCAGAGTCGCTAGGAGCCCGGAAAGAGGCCTCTGGCCGCCGGCGTGGGGCTCTCTGGAGGTGGCAGCGAAAGCGAGACCGGGCGCTCGAGGAGTCAGGCAGGCGGTGCAGAAGGTGCAGCAGGGGCGTCTTCACACAGCCAGTGCACGAGGCAGGTGCGGTGAGTGTCGGCGGGCTGGGAAGACCACCTCGTCGCCAGTGTAGAGTTCTGGTATGCGGCCTGGCTTGGCTAACACAGGGAGTCACACAACACTCTTGAGGTGGTGGCTAGCAACTAACTGCCACACCCAGGGACCCCGGGCTATTTATTGAATTACACACATGCTGAAGAAGTTAAGATAGGAGATACTTAATAGATGTTTAAAGAAGTAGGTAAGAGGTTACAGTGATAAAGATCAACAGTTAATGACCCAGTAGGGGTTTTGAAATAGTTGCATGGAAAGGATAAAGGGGGAAACATTAGACATTGGGGAGGAATCAAGGTAGGTGAATAAATGTATAGTGAGGTTTAATTTTGTACGGTAAAGGCCAAGGTTAATGTTGTGAGGTGTACCCGTTTTCAATAAAACTGCCTTTTTCACACATAATAAGCATGGCTGTGGTCTGTGTTGTGCCCCTGTTTGTCCCAAATTTACCTTGATATCCTTTCATGATTATGTGTCAAACTGCTGAAACAACTTTTAACTCAAACTGAAGCGAATTTGCATTCCCTGAACCGCAGATGACACTTGTGCAGGGTTGGCCCAGGGCAGAAATTAGGACAAAGCAACAAAATAACAAGCATTTACAATGCAATGGTTTCGCCTTTGGAAAAGTTAGAGCTATTGGCATTATAAATGACAAAATTTGTATTTATGTGTTGGTTTTGAAAACAGATAAATAAATGGCATTGCCATTTACATTGCCATGTTAGGGCTTGTTAGGGGTATAGTCGAGATTTATTTGAAGCAAATTGCTACCTGCACTGAGCCTGCTTCTAAACTCCCCCAATATTTTCATATAATAGGAGAAAGACATAAGACTATGAACTTTCCTTTTGGTTGGTGGCTGTAGGTGGTTATTGGACAGTATCTACAGTGGATACTGACGTGTGCAATTACTTTTTCGGGTTTTAAGACTATTTCATCCATTTGTAGAACAGTAACTCATTTTGTAAACTTCTCTCCCAAAAGTGGAAATATGGAGCAGTCGAGGCTTACTCCAAGAGGTGGCAAAGAGTATGGAACTCAATTACAGTATGGCAGAGTATTCACAAGAAATATGCTCAACCCGGAAGAGTTATAGCTTTTAAAATGACCTAATTTACAGGAGGATGAGTTGTGGAATGAATCCACAAAAATGCGTTCTGACTCGTTCCCCTGCTCCCAAACTAACGTCTTCTGATGTCTCCACGTGTGCCAAGTGCCCTGAAACGAAAAAAGGAAAAATGGACCATGCTATTGTGCTTCAACCCCAGCAAAATGGAGGGCTCGTCCATCACTGCTGGGGGGAACTAACATTATTATTGCTAGCAGCCAAAACAGAAAATAATGGGGAAGAAGAGGAACAGGATGGACAACAGGACATGTTTTAAAATTCCCTGCAAAAAGGATATTTTCAGTTTTTGGGGCACAACAGCTGCGATAGCCACGCCTTCTTGGGAGACAGTCTCAGCTAATACCAGAGCAGAGGAGAGTTGTCCTATACCGGGCATCCAGTAGGTTTTTAGACTGTAAAATACGAGACATTGCTTGTATCCAATGCAGATTTGACATTTATACTAATTTTTGTGCTGGGTTTTTACATGCCCACAGTAACAAAAACACACAAACACGTCTCCGTCTAAAAACTAGGTTACTTTGTATACTTTTGGGTTTTAAGTCCCCCTCCCCCCCAACAAATGGCACTCCTCTCTTTCCGTTACCTCTTCAACCCCTCTCATGTCCTCCTTCTAATAGAGTAGTTCAATAAGCTATTCCACCAAAATTGATGGGAAACCTGAAGTTTACATTTCCTCCATCTTACGGACTAACTTCTGCCCCTGCCCCTACTCACTCACCTAGACTGGAGCAGTCGATGCCTCGGTCTGGGGTCACCCCCGCCCCCTTATACACGCTGAAGAGCCAGGAGCCCTGGAGGTCCTGGAAGCTGCAGTTAGCCGGTGTGTCGGGCAGGGAGAGCCCCGGCACCAAGAGGAGCAGCAGCGGCAGGAGGCAGTGCAGGGCCATGGGGGTGCAGTGCGGTACCCGCAGAGAGAGTCTGACCTGAAGGACGCTGAATAGGTGCCGAGGAAGTAACTTGGCTGCAACTGCGGGTCCCGAGTTTTGGGCGAGATAAAGGTTTTTAATTCCGGAAGGTCACATGACCCAGTTCGGTAAAGTCAGGCGATGCGGTCACATACCGAGAACAAGCACCTACGAGGACACAGGGGGCGGGAGAGGACACGAACGGCGGGAGGGGGGCGGGAGAGGACACGAACGGCGGGAGGGGGGCGGGAGAGGACACGAACGGCGGGAGGGGGGCGGGAGAGGATATATATAAACATTTCACAGCCCGAATGAACAGAAGAACGGTAAATGCCACTAACCTGAATGCGGCAAATCACTGTGTACCATACGTCTAAGAGGTAATATGCATTGCTATAGACAGCACTGTAAGACAAGCTAATTGCTAAAAACTGCATCCTTAATAACATTAACATTCTCAGCAGAAAAACACCACAAAAGAAGAGGACAGACTTTCAGTACAGAAGGAAGCTAGACTTGCACGTAATCACAAATGTCCCCGCCCCGTATGTCATTTACCTAGGTTCCTTTACAGAAAAGTTCTGTACTCCAAAAAGTTCTCCGAGCAGATCATTAGAGCAGTGGACAATATGTTGCTGTCTCTCATCGTACAGCTGTTTGGCCATAATGTACTGACCAAGATAGTATATAACCTGAAATACAAGCGCAACGCGTCAACGCTTGAGAGAAAGCCAAGTACAGTGGCGAGCGCACAATAAAGTAACAGGTGTCATCAATGTACATTGAGTGCGCCATGATTAAAAGCAAGGACAACCTACCTCCTTCATTGTAAAGGTGTCATTTTGAGCACCTGCAAACTTTAGTAACTTCAAGAGCAGGGGTTTGGGTTTAACCTGCACAGAGATTTACAGAGGTTAGCAAACCAATAAAACCCACACAAGCTACCAACGCTAGCTATCCCCAATTCTATTCCCAGAGGTCTATGAGACTGGCCCAAAGCACAGTGAATTAGGCAACAGGACCAGAGAGAAATACATGAAAACATGGACAACCAGACAATGCGAGATTTGCAGATGTCAAAGTAAATTAACTATTATAAAATTGAAGATCCATCTGACAACAAATCAAATATCACACAAACGTAATGCATTTAAAAACAAACGTTTCAAAACAGGACCTTACCAGCGCCTCGTGCTCAGAAGCCAGCATAGAAGTGCTTAAGGAGCCTGCGGCTGAAGACATTTTGGTATTGTACGGTTGCCTACAATAAAATAAAATAAATTGTTGGTTTCAACCATAAAACACAATGGGAAAAGATGGAGTCAGCGCAGAGCAGCTGCTGGTCAGAGGCTGAGCAGCGGAGAGCGCAGTCAGCGAGCGCCAGCGACATGTTCTCTCTCGCTGCCATGGCACCTGCAGCAGGCTGTGGCTGAAGACAAACGGGGATCCCCAGCTTTACCTAAAATAAATAAGAGAGCAGTGGATAAAGTGCTGCAGTGTTTAGAGTGCTGCGAGGGTGAGGCGCCGCAGCTTTAAGTACAGAGCGCGGGACAAGTCGGGGCTAGACCCAGCGGGAGCGCTGCAGACATGTCTGAGCATGACCGGCGGAGGGGCGGTGACTCACTGGCAGCTGCCTGACTCAGAATCCACCACCTCACACCCTGCAACCTGCTCACATTCGCCGGCAACCTAGCGCCAACACAACACAGGCTGTCCTTGCACGCTGCTGATGCAGTCTAACAGTCTCGAGCCAGTGCTCTGGACTAGACTGTGGACTGGCAAAGAATATAATACCCGCTGCCTCTGTAACTACTTAAGTGAGTCGCACCCTCGCTCTACTCATTGATGCCCGCTGCCCCTGACTACCGCCCCGAACACATCAATAAAGTCTGCCGTCGACACTCACCAAACGAGGCTCCTTGGTAGGCCTCACCTCAAGCCCCGGCCTCGCGTGCGTAACCTCGCTGAGAATTATGTGCATCTGTCGGCTACAACCTCCAAGAAAGTTCGAGGCTGTGGCCCGGCCCGTTCCTCCTAGTAACCAGTATACTGACGCACTTTGAATCCCACGGATGTTGTTGCCCCTCGGCTTTCTTCGGGTCTCCTCCTTCTTCACGCAGGCTGCGTGAGTTTCTCCCTGCACTTCCCGCTCGCAGCGATCAGCGTCTCTGTCCCCGACTCCCACAACCAGACCGAAGCAGCGGGAGGGGGGCGGGAGAGGACACGAATGGCGGGAGGGGGGCGGGAGAGGACACGAGAAACTCCGCCCAGGGAAAAAATGTCGGGAACGCCCCCGAATCTGGTCCGGCCGTGACGGACAGATCCGGCACCCAATGGCTAGCCTCCATTTATGGAGCTAGCCAATGAGAGCCGGGGGACGTTCCCGAAGTGCTTAGTGTAGACATAGGATTTCACCTGCGCTGAAAAGCTGCGCAGAGCGCAGCCTTTCGGCAGGCGAAACCCAAAAATGGGTGTAATTAGTTAATCAGCTAGGTAAAAGAGGTTCACAGGTGCTACAGTTCGGGCCTGTTTCAATTAAACTTGTAAAGACAGGCTGTAGAGGAGTTTTGCAAGATTTGGGAGTCTGAGTGTATGTGTACTTGCATGCAACGTTTGAGGTAATGAAAGGTATAAAAACTGTCTCGAAGGCAAGCTGTGTCAAAAAATATAATTCACGGTTAGAAGGCATTTTGAGACACTGTACGTTTGGCCAAACAGTGGCAACAAACTTGTAACGCGAACAGACTGTATATAACTCGTCGAAAACTCCGTCTGTAGAAGCCAGCTCTGCGCAGCCCTACCCTTTCCACCTTAAAAGTATTTCCCTGGGAAACCACCCAAAGGTCACGCCCACTAGCTTTCGATTGGTTTGGGGAGCGGAAGAAAAAAGGAGACACAAGCAGCCATTCGATGAATAGCCTGTGACGTTGTGGTACACAATTTTAAGGCTGTTGCGCTGTTGCACGTTTGGTCGCAGAAGGTGAGGGTGATAGCCGGGTCGCGAGCAGGTGAGTGGCAGGAGCAGGGCTGTCAGACAGAGTAGTTTGCATGTGCTTTTTCCAGATATTTAAGCGAACACATACGTTTGATGCGTTTGAAACGTGTGTGTTGTACGTCATCGATTCTGTCTTTTCTTCCAGGAAACACATTTTTTTCCATCAGGTTCTTCGTCATCTGTGATTTTAACATCAACATGGCTTCAGAGGTAAGCGCTGGTCACTTTTTCCCCGTGTGTGAGTTTAGTGCTGTAACGTTTCTTTACATATGATGTTGAGAGTTGTAATAATAATCATTTGTTTTAAAGATACAAACAAAGTCATGGTTATTAGTCATACAAGTGCAGCTATAGCACATTTTCATTAAACAGAGTAATGAAATACTTGTTTAACCCCCCCACCTCCCAATCATTTTTTTGTAAAATAAAAAGAATATGACGCCAGTGGTTGTTTGTAATAATTTATTGTAAGCACCAGTGGCATTTGCCCTTCCTCACAACTCTGTAACAAATGTGGAAAGGATGCTCAGACCGCTACTCGCGGGGAGCGAACCAAGGCCACTAGAACTCCTGCAATGGTCTGAGTTTTGATAGCTAAAAATATTGAAAGAGCTATTCATGTTGGCTTGTGCGTAGGGACCACACACCAGCGGTATGTAAGACGTACATGAGCAGTGTAAGCTCTCGCTTCCATTTGGACAGTTACAGCACGTGCAGCAATAGTGCACCTTTCCCTAACTTACTTAAAAGAGTTACTACAAAGCAACAACCGTGCCATAGTAGGCAGCCCCTCTCAGCGGGAGAAAGTTTAATTCACTGCAGGCATAAGGAGGACCTTGGATGACAAGCAGGCCCGCTTGGGGTTTCCAAATGGTACAGAGAGCCTATCTGGGTGTAACGCAATGGAGGCTTTATCCAAACAGGGCGCAGGGTTCCTGGGAGCGGCTGGGACCGATAGAGGCTGCAGGAGGTGACCCACCTGTGAAACACTTATATGTTGAGTGGCTCATACAGGCTGCAGAAGAAGTGAGGGTGCAGTTAGAATAGACCATCACATCCTATTAGCCCTACATACTATTTTTTAATCTTCCCTCCCACCCTACGAATAAATGATACTTTTGTAGTGAGAGAGTAATTGTATCTTTAAAGTTACGCCCCCATACACCCAGTTTTCATAAGTGCTCCATGAAATATGATTGAGCCCATCCCGCCATTTAGGAGTTGGGGTGAACCCGATGATGAAGCATGTCACTACTAGAGTGAGTTAGGGTTATATAAGGTAAAAGGTCTCTTTCCCTTTCCACCCACAATAGTGGGTGTGTTGCCACCTGGTGTACTGACCATCCCCCAGTCCTTTACCTCTTCTACAGGAGCCATCCTGGTTCCAGAGCGGATACTATTTTGTTTTTGAGTCTACGACAGAGGGCGTATCCCTTCCATCCTCTTCACTGTGGACCTCTCTACCCTCCTAGCGTTCCCATTCGGGATTCCTAACTTTGTGTATAAAGTTAACAGGGAGCCACCTAAAGATCTTGCGTAGCATGCACAGGTTGTAGAAGCAGGCAGATTAGACTTTGTTGCCCTGTTCTTCCACTGAAAGCTTGCTGTCCGGGATGATGTAGAGGTTTCAGGCACGGTCTGTTGGGGCCGTGGTGGGCCGAGATTAGCCAGCCACCATGCTTTGTTCAGCATACAAGTGTGGAAGTGGGCTCTGGTGGTGGAGGGTTCTTCAGTCAATGAGCAAATGACAACCCCACCTAGCCATTCCCATTCCAGGATCATGACACTTTCCCACCACTAACAGAATATGTATTAACCTACCTGATTGGTTGTGAGAACGTGGATGCCACAAGCTCTGACCCTCTACTCCTCCAGGGCTAAAGATACCTATTAAAGGAATAACAATGGTAGTAAAGTGGGAACCTGGGATTCAAAACTAGAAACTGGATTCCATGGTTGTGATTTATCCAACCTCGTCACCAAGCTAAATCCCTAAGGGAGGAAGTCATAAGCTGTTCTTTTTAAAAACACACAATCTTAATAATGTTACTATGTTTGATTAGTATGAAATTGTACTCATTAATAGAACGCATGCAACAAATAGAACTATCTCTTAAAACTGATATTATTGCTCAGCAGTACTACTGGTATTATTATTACGATGGTCAGCAGTACTAATGGTATTATTATAACCTAGCTCAGGAGTACTACTGACATATTTTAACCTAGCTCAGCAGTACTACTGGCATTATTACAACTTAGCTCATCAATACTATTGATATCGGGGGCGTGGCTTAAGCGCCGATGTAGGTGGAAGCGGGACTCCGGAGCTCCTCCATGCCCGCCTCTCTCCGACCCATATCCTGACCCCCGGCTCGAACCCCGGACCTCCATGCGCACATAGGAGGGTCTAGGGAGCCCAGGGGATGAACTTGGCGGCCCTAGAAGCCCTGTGGCTGCCTGAAACGAACTCTCTACACGAAGCGGAGCGACCGGAGTGGCGAGCGCCCGAAATGGCGGCTGGTGTCCCTGCCTGCTCTGCCTGACGGAGAGGAGCTAACGGAGGCGGGGAGCGCAGGAGGGCTGAAGAAATAGCCCACATTGCGGCGGAGATCCCCCAGCGCTGAGAGAGGTAGGGGGCACCACCTGGCATCGTGGTGTTGGAGCGACCGGAGGGCGACGAAATATCGAGCTGCCTGACCCCAAGATGGCGCCGCCCGTGTGACGGAGGCTGCCCTGGCTCTAACGGCTACGGAGACCCCGGGTCATCGTTGCGAGGTGGGTCTGCCCTGCTGCTGAGGCGAAGGCCCCGGTGCCCCTCACCCTGGGGAGAGCGACGCCTGATTCCTCTACAGGCCGGCGGTGAGCTGACTTCGGCGGTGGGACACACGGAGACGGCAGGGCTTGCCGTTCACCTCGGAGAGGCTCCCGGGCTGATTGAGGTGAGGGAACACTGCCTGGCCAGGGGCGGCGGACTACTGGGCGCCCGCGTGCTAGAGGCTGACCTGGGACTAGTACTCGGAGGCACCGAATAAACTGCGACTCCCCGGAGAGGGGGGGCTCGCCCTACGTCTGGAGCAGAGACCCTGGTGCCCCCCTCTTCCTGGGGGAGCGACGCCCGTTCCCTGAGTTTGCTGGCTGCCTGGTGCCCCGCCTGGTGAGGGGCGCGGAGGCGAGGGGGTGCTGAGCGCCTACAGCGGGGCCAGGATAGCGACCGACGGTGCTTTGAGTCCCTGGGGATCACAGGAGAGGCACACAAGTCTTGCCACTCGGCAGAATGGTGAGAGGAGGCAGAAAGAAGGGCTTTGAAGCACTGAAACTGGATGACCCGGGGCACCCCATGGAGGAAGATTTGCCGGCGCCTGGCCCGGGGAGCTCGACCCACCCACGAGATCTGTCCTTGGGTGATATTATGCAGGCGATAGTAGCGTCGCGGGAAGCTCTTGAAAAACGGATAGACACCATCGGGTCGGACCTGTCCCTCTTGAAGGACGACCACAGGAAGCTGAAGGAGCGAGTGACGACCTCAGCGGTAACCCTGAAGGACCTACCTGGGGATGTGGCTACTCTGAGAGCATCTCTGGTGGAGGTGGCGCAGAAAGTTCGGGTGCTGGAGCTCAGGGCCGAGGACAGCGAAGGGCGCTCTAGATGTAACAACCTCCGCCTCGTGGGTGTCCTGGAAAAAGCAGAGGGCCAGGATGCGGTCTCCTACTTGGAGGGTTGGTTGCGGACTGAGGTGGCCCCGGAGGGGCTTTCCCCGTTTTTTGCCCTGGAGCGCGCCCACAGAGTCCCAGCGCGCCCGCCCAAACCAGGAGATCCGCCGCGACCGATGGTGATGCGCCTCCTGCACTTCCGGGATTGCGACCACATTCTCCAGAGGGCCAGGGACCTGCCGGACTTGCGAATTGACAACAGCAAGGTCATGGTTTTCCCGGACTTCACCAGAGACGTACAAAGACAACGGGCCTCTTTCATGGCGTTCAAGCGGAAATTGAGGTCGTTGCAGCTGCCCTATGCCATGTTGTTCCCGGCCCGGCTGAGGGTCATCGCTGGAGGACACACTGACTTCTTTCTCACGCCGCAGGAGGCTTGGAGCTGGCTGGATGCTAGGGGGGAGTCCGGCGCAGATATCCCCCCGGCGACCTCGCCTGGAAGGCGCTCTGCTGAAACGACGCCGACGCGGAGGTCTGGCTCCCCGTCGGGATGGCAGCAGGAAAGAGCTAAGGCGGTGCTGGCAGTGGTGGCCATCAACCAGGGGGACGCCAGCCCTGCCAGTAGTGCATCGGAACAGTCGAAGAACAGTGCTCTCAGTCCTGGCTCCAGTAGTGTGCACGATCTTTCGGAGACGGACCTACCAGTGGTGACTCCCCAAACAGCGGACGGAATCCTTGGCTGAAGTGGTTTGGTGGCCACTGGACACGTTTGTGAGGTACTGGGCTGTGGGTTGAGGCTGCCTCCGGACACTGTGCGGCGAGATATGGATGCCTCCTGGGACTTGTCACTGCTCTATGGGGGGGGGCTGAGCCGTGGGGGTCCTCCTGAATGTTCCAGGGGGGAGAGGTGGGGGCGGGGGGCTTCGGGCCTGTTTGGGTCGGCGTCCTGGCCACCCTAACCCTCTTTTGTTGAGATACACTTAATTTGCTAGAGTTTGGATGGGGATTCCACGTTGGTTGTCTGTCCTGGGGAGTGGGAGTTGGGGGAGTTTATTTGGTCAGGTTGGGGGGGCGCTGGGGGGGGGACCTGGGCGTGTCGGGGGGGTCGCTGAGAGAGTGGATGAAGCACGATGGGATCTGCAATGGGACCCGACTTAGGCTACAAATGTCTCACGTGGAATGTAAGAGGGATGCATACCATGCATAGGCGTCACAAGATTCACTCCTATCTAGTTAGACGAGGCATTCATTTCGCCTTCCTCCAGGAAACACACATATTAGCTAAGGTGGGGAAGGCGCTGCAACGGAGATGGAGGGGGCAGGTCTATCACACCGGTTACTCCGCATATGCTAGGGGGGTGGCCATTTGGATAAGGGTGGGGGTACCGTTCCAATGCACACAGCAACTATTAGACCCAGAGGGGAGGTATGTTATGGTGCGAGGCAAACTGGATGGGAGGGACCTGACATTGGGTTGTCTGTATGCCCCGAATGTAGAACCACCTGCCTTTCTCTCCTTGCTGTCCAACAAGCTGGCCCCGTTCTTAGTGGAACCCTTGCTCCTTGGAGGGGACTTTAATAGCGTGACTGACACTGCACTGGACAGATCGCACCCCCCTCTACCGAATGCACCGGCTGGCAAACTGGCGCTTGCGCGTTCTGCCTGGCAATGCCAATGGGATCTGGTTGACTCGTGGAGAGCTAACCATCCGTCAGATAGGGACTACTCCTTTTTTTCCGCCCTCCATGACTTACACGTCCGCATAGATGCCTTCCTGTGCTCCCAGGACGTGCACGCAGAGGTGTGCCACAGTGAGTATCTTACGCGCGCGGTCTCCGATCATAACCCGCTACTTGTTCAACTGCGATGGTCGCAGCGTCGCCCACAAATCCCTGCCTGGAAGCTGCGCCCAGAGGCGCTAGATGATCAGCTCTTCCGATCCACAATAGCCTCGAACATCGAGGCGTACTTTCAGGTCAATGCGGGCACCGCGGGTTCAGCCGCGATTGAATGGGACGCCTTCAAATCGGTAGTGCGGGGACAATGCATTGCGACCGCGTCGGGAGTTAGGAAGACCTTGCTAGAAGACGTTACACGGGAGGACGAGAAACTACGGGTGCTGGAGAGAGCAAGGCCTGAGCGGCCGGACACTCACGAGGCCCTACTTGAGGCGCAGGAACTGGTGGCGGCGACGGTGGAGCGTCTCCGGTGCTTTGACTACAAGGCCTACCTCTCACGCGCGCACTCGGAGCGTGATAAAACGGGAGCTCTTTTGGCCTGGCTGGCCAACCCGGCTCGTCGGAGCTCGGTCATCCTTGAGCTCAGAGATCACTCGGGAGTGGCGCGATTTGACCAGCAGGGGATTAATGAGATATTCTACGACTACTACACGGAGCTTTACCGTAGCCGGGTCCTACCGTCAGTGGACGAATTCCAGGGATTCCTGGAGGGTCTAGATTTGCCGGAGCTGGTGGAGGAAGACGCAAAGCTGCTCGGGAGCAAAATTGAGGAGAGGGAGGTGAGAGTCGCCATCAAGAGTATGGCGAGGAACAAGACGCCGGGCTCTGACGGGCTCCCCACGGAATTCATCTCACCTACGTCGACCTCATGGCGCCCCGACTGACGTGGCTTTACAATGAGGCGAAACGAATGGGCAGCCTTCCGGTGACCACGGGCGAAGCGCTTATCGTCCCATTATTAAAACCGGGCAAGCAGCCATGGGACAGGGCGGCATATCGTCCATTGTCCATGCTCAATCTAGACTATAAGATTTTGAGTAAGCTTGCTCCCCCATATGTCCACGTTGATCCACGTGGACCAATCCGGCTTTATCCCGACCCGCAACACAGCGCTTAATATACGACGGCTCCTGCATGTCTTGGAGGCTGACACCTATGACGGGGATTAGGCGGTGGTGTTCGCAGTTGACATGGAGAAGGCCTTTGACAGCCTGGAATGGCCTTACCTTTTCCATGTCATGCGCATAATGGGACTAGGCGAGGGCTTTGTGGATTGGACGACACTGCTCTACCGGAACGCAACGGCGAGGGTCCGGACTGGAAGAGTTATCTCTGAGATGTGTGCGGTGGGTAGGGGCACCCGACAGGGGTGCCCTCTCTCCCCCCTGTTGTTTGCTATAGCGGTCGAACCCCTCGCGACGCGAGCCCGGCTGGGACAGGCATATCAGGGGTTGGATGTCTATGGACAGGTAGACCACATCGCATTGTATGCTGATGACCTGCTGATGTTCTTGGCGGACTCGGCTGCCTCTCTGCGAGGGGCTAAGTCCCTCCTACAATCATTGAGCAGGGTGTCCGGCCTCCGGGTGAACTGGACGAAGTCCTACCTGTTCCCGGCCCACCCACGTAGAATGTGTCCGCAGTCCACGGACGGGGTGACGTGGGAGGAGAGGAGTCTTCGCTACCTAGGTACCTCGATCTTCCATGATAAGGCAGACATCCTTGAGGGCAATATTGGGTCGGCGATCAGGCTCACTAAGGTGAACTTTGACTTCTGGAGCACGCTCCCATTGTCACTAATGGGGAGGGTGGCGCTCCTTAAGATGGTGACCCTGCCGCGACTGCTCTATTTTTTCAGGACCCTCCCGATCTGGATCCCGGTGAGCTACTTCCGGCGACTGAGGTAGATGGTGATTGGCTTTCTGTGGGGGGCAGGCAGGCGCAGGGTGGCGCACATTACACTTCTCCGTCCTAGAGCAGAAGGAGGACTAGCGGTGCCAGACTACGAGCTAAACTACCTGGCGGCTCAGCTGCAATGGCTGACACAATGGGTCGCGAGAGCCAGGAGAGGGGAGGACGGATCAGGGGAGCCGGCGGGACCGGTTCAGGTGTTATCCCGGATTGTTCTGGGACTCCCGATGGGAGATTTCCACCTCACCCAGGAATTTGCGACGGCCCGGAAATGTTGGAATAGATATCTCCGGAGGGGCCGTATCGCAGTCTCGTACGCACCTGAGATCCCGCTCAAGCTGTGCAGGGCACTCCCGCATGGGGGCTCATGGCACCGATTGGAAAGCTGGGAACTGCAGGGGCTGACGTCCATGGGAGACCTTTATGAGAATGGAGTGCTGCTGCCTTTTGACCTCTTGAGAGACCGCTTTGAATTGGCGGGGGGGGGACTTCCTTCTTCATGCGGCACTGACAACGGCAATCCGCAAGCACTGGAAAACGGGCATGACGGAACCGCCACTGTCTTTGGGATGCCAATACGTAGTGATGATGGCGGGGACGGTCAAGGCTGTTACGTGCCTGTATAGGCGCATGGTCTCGGAGGCTATCACCCCACTGCTGTCTCTGAAGGCAAAATGGGAGGCTGACCTGATGACGGAGATCCCTGAGGAGGCGTGGTCTAGCATAGTGGAACGGGCCCGGAACGGGACGCGCAACGCTAGGTTTCAGCTGGTGCACTTTTATATCCTGCATAGGGCCTACCTGACCCCTGACAAACTGCATAAATATTTCCCGACCCATCCGGCGGCCTGCCCGCGGTGCCCGGCGGACTTGGCTGATTTCCAGCATATGTTCTGGTCCTGTCCAGAGTTAAGTTCCTTCTGGCAGGAGGTAGTGGATAGCCTAAGGGAGGTTACGGAGAGGGACTTGCAATTCACCATGGCGCACTGCATCCTACATTGGTTCCCACACACATCAAAGAACAAAATTACTAGCAAGTTTCTGGACCTGGGTCTACTTTTAGCGAAACGTGCCATAACATCCCAATGGAAGGCGAGTAGGGGCCCCACTGTAGAGAGATGGAAAGCTGAGGTTAAAAAATGGGCCCGGTGTGAGGGGGAGCTCCGTTTGCGGGCTGCGCTTCGGGCAGGCACTGACACTGCTCTGAAGAGGGCCAGGGCATGGGAGAAGTTGGTCTTAGACCTCACACTTTTGGACCTGGATGATGAAGACACCCCCGCGCATAACTCTGCTCCGGCAGCGCCGCCGCCTGGGGTGGTGTTGGCCTAGCCTCCCTCCCTTGTTTCCCTACTTCCTACGTGATGACTGGCAGTTTTTGTTGATTACTCCTGATGGTCTGTTTCGGGTCTGGTTTAGTCGGGATGGATGCAAGCTCGCACTGGTGGTACTCTGGCACGCCT
Source organism: Lissotriton helveticus (assembly GCF_964261635.1). Classification (NCBI taxonomy): domain Eukaryota; kingdom Metazoa; phylum Chordata; class Amphibia; order Caudata; family Salamandridae; genus Lissotriton; species Lissotriton helveticus. The sequence goes on along the minus strand of NC_136061.1, from coordinate 162,742,021 downwards.
GAGGGGGTGGGGGGCAGGAAGAGGGGCGGGGGGGGGGGTAGGACTAGGAGAGGGGGTTGGGAGAGATGGGCGGGAGGGGGGATGTTGTTCAGGGAGGTAGGGGAGGGACTAGCTGGTTTGTTAAGGAATTACGGAAATGGGGGGGATGAGAGGTTTGAAAAGCAGCCCTGCCATCTTCCGGACAACTGGTTGTAGCTGAGCCATACTGTCTTTTTCCAGCTCATGACTTTCTCCGTTATTGCGCCGCTCGACCTCCGGGGTGTGAGCTAAATGGCTGTGTGACACATGCAATGGAGATTCATATTTATAACGGACGACGGTTGGAATGGTATATATGATCTGCTTGTACAACCTATTTTGCTGCAATATAAAGATATTTACAGAAAAAAAAAAAATCAGTACTATTGATATCATCACCCGCCTCAGAAGTACTACTGATAATATATCACCTAGCTAGGCGGTACTATTGGCATTATTATCACCCAGCCCAGCAGTACTACTGGCATTATTATCACCCAGCCCAGCAGTACTACTGGCATCATTATCACCCAGCCCAGCAGTACTACTGGCATCATTATCACCCAGCCCAGCAGTACTACTGGCATCATTATCACCCAGCCCAGCAGTACTGGTTTTACCATACCCTAATCAAGGAAAAACCGAATGTACTTTGTTTCAGAGTTGACTTTGCTATTCGCCGTATAACTGAGAGCTCTAAAGATGAATGGGTGCACGCCTTACAACCGAAAAGTGAGGAGACCAATTTGCCTAAAGAATAACATCGTACCCCCTGTTTTATGAGACCTGTTGTAACATCATGAAATTTGACGTGCATGGTAAGGGATTATCTGGCAGTTTTTTTCTTGGGTAAAATGACATATACTGCAACAGGAATACAGGTGTAAAGAGATATTATTCAACTTGTGAGTACTTGCTTAAGTGATAGTACCCTTTTTTGCAGAAGGTGTTTTCATGGATGTTTTGTGGTGGACAAAATGTCTTAGAATCGCAGAGGTGCTGCCTGAATACAGCTAAACCTATGTTATAATGTAATCTATTTTATACATCCGGTCGCTGGGCCCCCATATGTTTGCATATATGGAATCCTGCATTTCAGTAGTAAGGCTGGTGTTAGCATGGTACCCAAAATGAACCTTAATCTCTACCACCAATTTGTGTCCTTTTTTTAGCTATGCTGACCATAAATAACGACATTTCTGCACATTATAAGCCACTCTCGGCACACCTCTATCTGTGCCAACCGCTATGCAAACAAAGATTCTGTGCCCAAGATCACCCAGCTTCTACTCACCTCTAGCTACTCTCTGTATAACAACAGCCATAGTCTGCACACTCTCAACCACACTCCACACCAACTTGGATCGTGTTGCATTTCAGACAACTTCCTGCCTCTATTCATAGAAATGATTCATATTGGTGTTTTACTAAAATATATATTATCAAGTATTGTGATTGACACTCTGTAAATCATGTATCGAGCTCTGTGATACTGCTCTCATTGGTCAGCAAAATAGTGCTGTGAGGTGAGTCTCACCCCACAAAGGCTTCAACTTGTGTACTTTCTCACAAATTGGAAATGCAAGGAGTCTGCTCGGCTACCTGTAGGCACATGGAAGGTACCCTGGGCTAGTAATGAGCTATTGCTAATATTCAAACACCTTATATGAAAAGTCTTTGCAAAATATTTTTCGTACCATGAAGCCCTAAAGGCTACTCAACCCCTCAGGTCCCAGCCTTTGCCATCACTCTAAATGCAAAACTACCTTAGAGTGGTCTTGCACATATTTTGTATGTTAAGTAGTGTGGGTCCCTCTGTATAATCAGATATATACATATTTCACCCATGTTTTGTGAATAAGCTCATAGTGAAGGCTGCGCCTCATTCTAATGAGCACATGCCATGCGTAAAATGTGTGCTGTGTGTCACGCATTTGAGTAGTTCCTTGGGCATGTGGTAGTGCAAATATTCTCTCCCTAGATTGTATTTTGCCCCAAAGTAGGATTCGGGCAGACTCTGCTTTGCTTTCCTTTTATATAGTGAACCCCATGGTGTCTGGCAAACTGACATGGAGATGTGCCAAGTGCACAAAGTCTAATGTATGTCTCAAACCATCTGCACATATAACACCAGGTTTTGCAGATCTCCATTGACTCCCTACTAATTCGACTTAAATACACCAAATTAACCCTTGGCAAAGCACTAAGCTACGCTTGCGTAGTTTGTGAAGTTTGCGCTACTTCGCACTACGCGAACTGCACGTAGCACAATGCCAACACACGTAGCGTAGCGGTAAATTTTTGCTTGCACGCAGTCCTCAACGTCAAGTTGGCCACCGCGAGCAAGCAAAATGACATCCCGGCAAGACTTTTTCCTCGTTCGCGATCAGCAACATCAAGTTGCCAATCGCGAGCGTGGAAAATAAACCTCCCGTTGTGATTCTCAAAGCAGGGAGGTCAGGTTTCTCATTGCGAGTGGTCGCGTATGCTCGCGACGGATCACGATGAGAAACTACCAGTCCTCGTTGAGAAAGCTGCCGCTCGAGTAAAAATCTACTCGAGCGGCAGAAAACTACAGCTCGCACTGTGCAATATTCCGTTTTCAATGATTGCACAGTGCTAGATGCTTGTCCGCACTGTGCAATCATTGAAAACGGCATCTTGCACAGTGCGAACAAGGTACTACGCAGTTCGCTTAGTGCTACGTGTAGCTCGCGTAGTGCGAAGTGCACTTCGCGTAGCGCTACTTCGCAAACTATACCCAGCCCTACACCAAAGCATGTTGGCTATCAAGAGCAAGAAATATGCCTTTGTTGTTTTCCTCCTCTTCAGTTCTCCAGACATCCAAGCTGGGGATCCCTGGTAAAGTCTTGCTGAAGAACAGGTGGGGGTATTAGGTTTTGTTAGTTGACGGGGCCCTTGGATAGCCTTTCCTCTCCAGGTCTGACCACCAGCCTCCTGGAGACACTACAAAAATGGCCACTACAGAGACTGCCTTAAACTTGTACTTTCTCAACTTCTGCCTTCCCTTCCTATTCCTCGTGTTCTAAAACAGTTTTGGCAACGACTACCACTTAATCCGCTTTTGGTGACTTAGCATTGCACAACAGTGGAGTTTTCGTGGATTTGCTGTAACCGCGTAAAATCAGCATTTGGGTTGTAAAAAATGTGTAAAGCCACAGCTCCAGTGAACGTGTTTATTACTGAAGCGTGGCTGCCGTACATTTAGTAACTAAATGTTAATCCTCTCTCGAAATGTTAATCCTCTCTCGAGCCGCTGTAATGAAGGGTCGCAGGCGAAAGTACAACTTTCGAAGTGTATATTTAAACATACCTATAAAGCGTTTTTTGTTTACAGGGTTTCATAAAGTAAATAAATTCATTGTAAAGAAAAAAAAATAGTTAATAGCACATTTAAGTTGCTTCACACTGAACACATAGCATCCAGAGCAGGGCTGCGGTCCAAGACAGACAGACAGACGGACCAAAGTCCCCTTAGTTAAGGGCACAAATTGTGCAGAAGTCATGAGCTTTCTGTTCAAACCAAAAAGCGGTCACGCGCCTCTGTCTGGGGAGCTGCTAGAGCACAGGATCCTGCAGTGTTTGCAGTTAGGTTAAGGCTGTGGAAACATTATACAACTTGCGCCGTACATTGAGACTCCGCATTTCATCTAGCTTGGATCCCTCAAAGTGTGGACTCGGCTCTCCTATCAGACCAGGAAAAAAGAAGGGAGCTTTGCTCTAAGAAGGCTTTCTTTACAAGAAGGTGCACTCTGAAAGTCTCTTTTTGAACTCTGTACCCCCCCCCGCACTGTAAAATACAATCAACCATCTTTTTGTGCAATTTCTTCTTTCTGCATTTTAATGAGCAAACCCTCTGCCTTCCTACTACGTGTACCCCTGGTTTTACTTTTGCATTTGCCCCAAATTATATCTCCCAGCCTGCTTCACTTTGAGGTGGACTATGGCAGCCTGCAGCAACTCTATCATCCAAGTTTTAATATTAAAAGTGGGGAAGTTCTTCAACCAGAACAGAGGTAGAGTGATTGGAAGCAGAGCTTGGCCATAGCTGTGCATCAGCTCAGTGGTGTGAGAACACGTTTGAGGGGCAGCCCGGTGGCTGAAGGCGTAGACCCTGATTTGTGCCAGGCTCAAACTGGCTTAATTTCTCTCCTTTTCCATCCTGGTCACCATGGATTATCAAATTGCACTCCCCAAGCAGCCAGTTAGTAGCTGAATACAAACACGCTACTGTCGAAATGGTGCAGCAGGACTGTGTGTATTTAGTGTGCCACCCAAGGCCAGCAGGACCATTGTAAAGTGCCTTACCACCCACCCATGTTCACATTAAGCGCGAGAGACCATTATCAGAGAAGCCGTACCCTGCCTTGGCACATTGGAACTGAAGGAGAAGATAGCAGAGAGACATATCTGGTATTCTGCTGCTTGGCATCTAAGCCTCAGCCAACCAGGCCAGAGCGTGTGAACCCTCATACCCACCCCAGCTGCACGCATCAGAGAGTGGGGTGGGGGAAGCCTTCATACGCCTGGCAAAGAGGTAGCATGCACAGCAAGAATGTATGGTTTAGGTACCTTGCAATTTGGAAATCGTCTTTACCGTGTTTATTTTACACCCTGCGGCAATAAATAACCTGGTATTCCAGTGTATGATTTGCACCCAAGAGCAACGTGGAAGCTGCCAGAAGTGCAACACGGCTTGGCGTTACTGTGCAACATCCTATCTGCGTTCTGGTCCTTCTGTAGGAGACGTATTTTCACGTGATAACGTCTTGATGTAATCATAAACTTTCTCTTTGTCGATTTCTTTAGTTGGCCCTCCACATTCAAGAAGGTGTGTTTTACCGAATTAAGTGCCACTATTATGTATAAGACTAACAAAACAGAGCTGAAAAGTGAGGGATGCTACCATTGCAGATACATTATTTATCTGCATTAACCCCAATAAATGTTTTGGAATGGGGGACTGAGGACAAATTATGGCGCAATGCATTGTCACAGTGGGAAGGGGAGTTGATCACCAAAGGATCAGGGCCACTGCTGCTTAGAAGAATTGATATGAATGTGTCAAGTAGGGATGTTGAGGATGATGGGAGCCCGCCATAGGGTGAAGAGTGGACCAGGTGATCTAAAATATCTTTTTGAAAACACCTTCTTGAGAAATTAACCAATCCGCTCCAGGTCTGGACTGGAAGGGAGGAAGTGGAGTTCTTTAGAGTATTGGGTAGCCTTCTGTCCCTGGGAGGATGTTTGGCATGCAATTGGAGGCGTTAAGAAAGTCAATCCACTAGATATCAACTTGGGCATATTCAAGCACTTGTGTGCTAGCTAACCAACTTCCTTTGGTAAACTGGGACAGCAGCTGGGAGAATCTACCAGCTTAGCAGCACAGAGTTTCTCAGTAGACTACATAAGTAAGAAGAGTAAGTTTAAGTCCTTACAGCACCGTCACCAGATGTAGGGGAGGAAATAATACTGGGGGTGCTGTTAATGACAAGGGTGAGCATTTAAAGGGGATTCCTGGTTTGAATTCTGAGGATATGATGGGTAATGAAGGATGACCCAGAGAATTGGTAATTACAGCTCTGATTCACCCACTACTTCCTTATTCTCCCCTTTACTCAGCGCCGAAACATTTCAGATTCTCTAAGAAGCTGAAATATTGAGGAAACATGAGAGGGCCACAGTAACTCTGTGGACCTCATACTTCCCTTCTGGAATGATAGGTCCCATCTTAATCAGGGCCTTAATTGGGCCACAGAAACTGGTGCTCGTAACTTGATATACCCTAGACATACGTTGTCTCACTTCTTTACTGGTATCCAGTTTGGAGGAACAACGTTTTGGAGAATACCATGCTGCACGCACAACTGAAGGAAATTAAGGAATTCTGCAGCCCGGAAACCAACTATTTTGATGAAGGCAATCTATATTTAAAATAGAAATGTACTTTACTATGTTCAAAACACATAATGTGGACATGCTCTGTCGAGCCAGCCCTAATAACTTTTGGGAGAATTTCTAGACTTCGTTAGCCATTCTTTTCTTTCTTGTCTCCCATTGGATTGTAAAGTCTGCTACATCAATGACTCATCAGTTCCCTGGCTTATTACTTGAGGCCCACTGTATTATGGTCATTTAACTGCTAATTCTTCAATAGAACTCTTTTCTGTCTTTGTTTTTATTAATGTGTAATATATTTCCTTATTATTTGCTTCAATGCAACTTTTGGTATCTATAGGCCCTTACAGCAAGGTTATTTTTATGAAGTGGGAAAGAGCTATGCTCCTAGAAAACCGGTACTACCATATCCAGGTCAGCTGTTGCACAACCAACCTAATTTTAATATTGCTACTGGAAACAGGTTTAGTCCCCTTGAGGGAGTAGATTGACTGAAGGAAGCCAACTTAATCAATAAGGAGGAAACCTCTTCCGCAATACCAGACTTCGAGACCCAGGGTAGCTCCAAAGGTCCAAATTCTGAGATTGAGGATGGCCTAGTCAGAGGGAGCATGAGCGTCTCCTGATGCAAAAACCGTCATGAGTGTGGGTTCACCCACTTTGGAAATTTTGGACAATCATTAGTGGTAGGGCCAAATGCCCGGGATGTCACTGGACCATTAAATGTGTCTACGAATCAGGTCCCCTTAGTGTCCTCCAATAAGAATTTATTGAATTGCCAGGTCACAAGGGTTTTATCCTGGAATATTGCAGGTATAAATAGTAAACTAGATGACCCTGATTGGGAATCTTTTATTAATTATTTTGAGATCTGTATGTTTCAGGAAACCTGGGCAAGAGGTGAGGTCCCTAAATTAGGTTATGCCTCCGTCAGTATCCCAGCAATTTCGGCGGGAATAGGGAGACCATCCGGGGGCCTCGCCATATGGATAGGTTCTCACTTGGGGTGTACAGCAGAGCAAATTGACACAGGTTCCATTGACATTCTAAGTGTTTTATTGCGGTTTCCTTCTAAGTCTCCTGTTGTCCTAATAAATGTATATTCGAGACCTACCCCAAGGACAAAGAGTCCACCACGGTGGAAGAATTAACTACTTTTTTAGGTTCTATTGATGCAAACCAATTGATCATAGAAGGAGGGGATTTTAACTGCCAGTTTGAGCCACTTGAGGGTTTGTCTCCTGACAGTTTATTTGACGAGGACCATTTTCTGAAAATCCCTGAGTCGAGATGCCCGAAATTTAAAAAATGGTCTCCCCTGTTGATCCAGATGAATTGTCTCACATTGAGACATTCATTAGGAGTGTGTAATGGGAGATCCTCAGCTGATACATCTAATGGCTACACGTTCTACAACAAAAACCCTGGGTTTTTATTGGATTATATTCTTATTAACTCTAATTCCTGGGACAGGATGATGGCTTTTAAAATTATCCCACGCCTAGATAGTGATCATCATGTACTAGTAGTAGAACTTAAAGCTTTAAACTCTGGAAGTATGTACCCTTCAGATAACACTACTGATCCCAGGGTGGTGGAGAGTGAGATGGTCTGACTTTAGTAAAATAGAGGATAATTTGGGCAATTTATATGACGCCCTGTTACCTGTACTTGTAGTGGCGTCCACTTCATGTAGCCAAAGCATGGACGGTATAGACCTAGAGTTGGTTGAGTCGAATCTTACCAAACTAGGAGAAGCTACATTTGACTTCTTCTATCCAAATAAAATCAGTAGGCAGGATAGGCCGCCGTCCCACCCCTGGTACAATGCCTTTTGCCGTAAGGCTAAAAAGGCATTAGTAGCATCCATTAAAGCTAATGATCACCCTTTAATAGGAACAGCAAGAATAGATTATAAAGCTGTCATTTCAGAAGCTAAGAAAAGGTGGAAAGAGGAAAACTGGGCCACTTTCAAAATTGCACTAGGGGAGAGAGAGATGAGGACTTTTTGGGGTGTTGTAAATTCAGGATCGACTACCCCCCAAAGAGCGGTCGAACCGAACCTGGACAAAGAGGTCTGACGGGAGCATTTTGAATCCCTTTATGCCAAGGAGTCGCTGACCGGAGTTGATTTAACCAATGGCTGTCATCTAGCAGCAGTTTGCTCCCAAAACAATCGGATATAATCCCCCTGTCCGATGGCGCTTTGGGCCCAAGTATAAGTTTAAAATAAATAAAGGGCGCATTGGCAAAAATAGCCCCGGGCAAAGCTCCAGGCCTGGATAAGATACCTGGGGATCTCTTCAGGAGCAAACCATCTATCTGGGCCCCATAGTTTTGGATGCTCTTTAATGCAATAATGCAAGGCATGAAGATCCCCTCTAGCTGGCTTGGTGCGGAAATAATTCCGATTTACAAAAAGGGTTCCCCACTTCTCCCAACTAATTATAGGCCAATCAGTTTAATAGACATCTCGCAGAAAATATTTGCACGTGTCTTGCTCCTCAGGCTACAATCGTGGATGGAAGAGAGGGGGGTACTGTCCTCCCTGCAGGCGGGGTTCAGGGAAATGTTGTCGACCCTGGACCAAGTATTAAGATTGAAATTGTTGCACTGGAAGACCGTTAGCCTGCAGGGGGGCAGTCTCTACTTAATTTTTGTAGACCTGAGGTCTGCATTGGATTTGGTCCCTAGGGAGAAATTGTGGTTAGTTCTTGGTGAGATGGGGGTCCCTGAATATCTAATCCAACTTTTTAAACGACTCCATGAGTGCAACTATGCGCAAATTAGGCATGGTAAGGATGGTAACCTAACTGCACCTATACCTATCAATCGTGGCGTACGCCAGGGTTGTGTGCTTGCGCCAACTTTATTTAGCCTTTATATTAATGGCTTGATTGATGCCCTGCTAGCAGAAAAAGACCAAGATGCCCCTAAGTTAGCCTCCCGCAAAATATCGGTAATGATGTTTGCTGATGACACTCTGTTGGTAGCTAAATCTCCTATGGGGTTACAAAGGGTTTTGAATAAATTTGAGATATTCTGTAGGGAAGAGGTCTAGAAATAAATCTACAGAAAACCAAATTCATGGCGTTCAATTGTCCAAAAAGTACACCCCCTAACCCTTCATTAAATGGTAAACCTCTTGAGAGAGTGTCATCTTTTGTGTATTTGGGCATTACAATTACCTAGACTATGGAATGGGGGGCTCACATTACGAAATCGTCATTAAAACTAGCGCAATCTACAGGTGGCATCATGAAGGTTTTTAATAAGTCCAGCAAAAGAGCAGTTAGCCCGGCACTAGAAATGTATAGGGCATAGGCTAGAGGTGGGGCTTTTGTATGGTGCAGAGCTATGGGGACAGCTAAAGCTTGAGACCCTAACACAGGTGGAGAACAAATACTTAAGACAGTTGTTTAAGTTGCCACGTGGCACTCCGCTAATCCCATTACGACTAGACACGGGAATAATGTCAATTGCTGAAGTGTTGAGCCTTAAACCTGTTATGCACTGGCGCCGCCTGTGGACCATTCCCAAACTTTTACCTTATAGGGAGGAATTGTCAGAGGTAATGAGGGTACGGGGTGCTGCCAAGTTTCCGTGGTTTGACCATATTAAAAACTTGCTAACTAGTATGGGTCTAGGGAACTGCTGGGCTGAACCTGAGTTAGCTTGTTCTTTAATATCAAGGAAACAAATGAAGGTTCACTATAAGGAGTACAGAATGGCTCAACTTCATTCTTGTTCCAAAACAGGGAAACTTACTAGAGCTTTTTTAGAAATAAAAGATACTCCTTGCTTTGAGATGGTAATAGACCTCATTAAACCACCGGCGGCAAGGAAACTCTATCTACAGTTTAGATATGGGGTGCTTCCTCTTCGCTGCTTTACATCTAAGTGGAGAGACCAGCAAATGACACATTGACCGGCATGTGACCACCCCGAAGAATCAGTGCTCCATGTTTTTTTTAGTTGCCCAGGCTATTATAAACCAAGGAAACGTTGGTTGGTACAGACTTGCAGGAATCTTGGCAATAGGCATTGTCTTGAAGTATTTAGGATACTGAAGTCTGACCCCAGTATCCCAATTGTCTATTCAGTCGCAGGACTCCTGTTTTCCATGTGGTGCACCAGAAGGGTATTCCTGAAATTATCAAATGCTGTATTGGTCTCGCCACAGTGAACAAAAAGTGTTAGCATAAGCAACTAGGTATTACTTTCCTGCGTTCCTTTGTATAGTTTTATATGTAAGGGCGTTCTTTTTATAGGTACTTTTTTCTTAGCTAATTTATGTATTTATTTATTGTACTATGCACTTTCCGAAACTAAATTTGTGACCTTCGCCTAGTAACAGCCCACAAACATGGAATGTATTTTAATATGATAATTATGTGTTTAATTAATTTTATTGATTTTAATTGTGATTGCTTGTATGTTGTAATTTTAGAAGTGATTGGCTGTAGTTGCTTGTACTTTTTAGGTCATTTTGACCTAAATAAAGTCTTTTTGAACTGAACTGAACTGAACTGAACTGAACTGGTATGTATGTGCAATCCATTCTCCACCAGACGAGGAGGAGCGGGTACCAGCACAGTATTTTTTCCTTTGAGTGACATCAGAATCTTATTCTAATCAAAGAAATTGGATATGGGTACTAGGTTGACTTTGAGATTCCCCTGGCCCTGGGCGCATGAGCTGCCCAGAACAGGCAGACCTATTCTACTTTAGGAGATTACCAGATGCTCAGACATTCTTTTGAATTACGTTGAGGATGGTAAGAAGCAAGGATACTAAACAATCAAACAGCCAGCCTATAAAATGTATCCATATATGCTGAACATTTTATTTTCTGTAAGTTAACACTAACCTTAGAGTAGTGAGTAATGACTCCGGTCAGTGGGGCAGGAGAAACCTAACTCATGCCTCTGACCAAGCCAAGGTTTGAGAAGATGAAGACTAACGGAGTAATATTTAAGGCTTGTGTCACTGCGATAAATGGCTCCTCAAAGTCCAGCTAAACTATGATTTTGAATTGAAAAGCTCATGAGATGCTAGGAGAGAAATTCTATATATTGTTCACAAGGAGGCCAAATGCCATTGTCGGGGAATTGGCCAGACACTAGCTCAACAGAAAATGTGTTAAATACTTTTAAAATGACCCCTAAAGAAACCTGCCTGATCCTGATAACGTGACCAGTAAAACAAGTAATGTTAGCCAATTGGCCAATGTTTTGTAGTCCAGGTTTAGCTAGATTAGATATATATTCGTACGTTCTGCTTGACAAATGTACATATTAGTTATGGTTATTTTATTCTATGTTTAACATATATATAGATCACTGCATAAATAAGTAAATATTTATCATAACTATTTATATATAATTGCTTCACTATTGAGTTACTCAAAAAAAGAAATTATAAAAAAATGAAAAAAAAATTAGCTCAAATTACAGCAACACTTGATAGTCTGAGTTTACTAAATACAACTTCTACATATATACCTTCCATGTACTTATGTATCTTTATATGTATTACTTTACCACTAATTCAGCATCTCAATGCACTACCCCATATCTTACCCTGTACCTCTCTCAATATATCCTCTACCTCCACTCTCTGAATCATCGTAAACCCCATTCTACTCCCTCCTCTACCCCTCCTTGTATCATCTCAAACCTCTTTTACTACTCACAAACTAATGCCCCACTAATCCTTTTTGGGTTCCGGAGTAACATGCTACCTGCTGAAAAGCACTTCAACACCTCATCAGGGGTAGCAAGCGCTATATAAATGCAAACCCTTCCCTCTTCTATCCCCCCACTATCCTTTTTGAATCCTAATAACAAACTCAGATGGCCACCGCTCAAATTAATGTCATATCTCCCTATGCTGATTCACCACTAATCCTCTTTGGGTTCCGGAGTAGAGTGCTACTAGCCGAAAAGCGCTATGATGCCTCGTTAGGGGTAGTAAGTGCTATATAAATGCAATTACAGTTTGTCAAGGCATTAGTCCAACAACGCTGCAAATCCCTATTGTCCTATTCTTGGCTTGTTTTGTTTTTGGATAATCTAGATTTTCCTTTCCTCTGTTTGAAATAAATCCTAAAGCTTGTTTTTGTTTTGCAACAGATAACCCGCTCTTTTAGTTAAACTGTTGGACACTTACTTGTTCTGCACAGCAGTTGCTGTATGAAGAGACATAACATCATTCAAGTCTGGATATCTCCCTAAGCAGATGTCCAGCCTTAAAAGTTAGATGTATTTACTTGTGGCGTCCCACAATGGAGATGGCTGACCCTCATAATGAAGCCGGAAGGCATCTAAGATGTGATTTGTCTAATCTGAAATGTTCTACTTGTTGTTCTCTCACCCCTTATAGGTTTAGGTTAATAACATATTCAAAAACATTTTTCCTCCTGGAGCTATGAGTTGCTGATACAGGTACATGAATGTTTGGAGATTCTTTTTTATCAGCCGTAGAGGTGGAGATTGGCTGGACCGGCTTTCTGGATCCCCATTGCTAGTCCGTTCTACAATGGGGTGTATAAGGATTAGATAGACAGTGTGAATTCCTGCTATCCGACATGTTTACTGCACTGAGCAATTAATGAAATTTGTTTTGCATGTAAGTTGTGTGAATGGAGCTGAGAGTTTGTCTAAAATTTTAGCGCTAGCAGTAGTAAGAACACAACACAGAATTATGAGTCATACCAGGTCCACGATTCCACAGAGAGGGATCAGTGAAATGCGTGGTCGCGAGCTGCTAGCTCGAACACATTTAGCTACGTCGACCTTGATGGTTAGGTTTGAATTTAGAGTCAATCCAGTAAGCCCAGTTTTCTTCAAATCGTCTACAAAATATCAGTTTGAGGAGCTCTGGGATTTGCTTTACCAGGGTTCTGGCACGCTTTTACCCCTTCTTTGAGGCTAAATATTGCTTTGCCTGTTCCGGTTCTATAGGTCAATCAGAAACTTGTTAAAAATTAAAAATAGTATCTCCTAGTGGTACAAAGTCACCCGCCACAATTCTTGTTTTCCGTTTCCAAACCCGAAGCCCTATTTGCTATGTGCATCATGTCCTTACAAAAAGAACACCATGTCTCTGTTAATTTAGCCATTATTGTGTTTGCCTGCCTGCATCTCTGTGAGAATGGTGTCCACAGCAGTCTTCCTTGTGGGAACTGCTGAAAGCAAACAGCAACCATGGAGAGGTCACTGAGGACGAGGCACTGTGAAGGACCAGTGTATGCTGAGCACTGCAAGTGCCAAGCAGTGCTTTTTAAGGAAAATCTTGATTGTGCGGAGACCCAAATCTGCAAAGATACACCCTACAGCAGTGGTTCCCAAACTTTTGACTCCTGAGGTCCCCCATTGAGTCACCACTGGAAGCCGGGGACCCCCAAGCAATTTGTAGGAGTTAAATTTCAAATATTAAAACAGTAATTCGAAAAAAATACACACGCGTGCACACAAAACAAATACTCAAAGTACTTAGGGGCAGTTTTACAATAGGTGACGCATTTACAATGCTTCGCCTCATGGGGCAAAAAAAGCACAGGTGCATGACACATCTGTGCCATAAAGGTGGCGCATTGCTGGAGTTGCGTCGCAAGCACGACACAGCTCCAGCAATGCTCTGGGTGGCCGAATCTTGTTAATGCTGCGTCAATCCTTACGCCTGCTTCAAGCAGGCGCAGGGTTTTGACGCAGCATGGGCCCCAAAGTGACTGAGTGAAATCTTGTAGATTTCACTCAGCCACTTTTAGGAGACGTTCCGGCGCAGGACTTTACAACGTGGCGCATCTCTCAGATGCGTCACGTTGTAAATACCCTGCACCATGGCGCATCTTTTGCCTCGCCGCTGCATCACGAAAGTGACGCAACGGTGGCATAAAAGAGGAGCAAGGGGCTTGTAAATCTGCCCCTAAGGATTTTGGGGCCAGATGTACGACCATTTCATTTAGCGCCTCGCAATTGGCGACACATTGCAAGTGGAAAATTGCGAGTCGCTAAATGAAATGTACAACAGCGTGTTTAACACTGTTTCGGATTCCCAATGGGGTCGCAAATTGCGAGGTTCATTAATATTAATGAGCCTCTTGCAATTTGCGAGCCTATTGAGAATGCCAGCCCTCCTTGGTATGGTGCCTGCTGGGCTCTGCAGGCCACCATGCTGGGACTGCTTTTAAATAAAGCAGGTTTCTTTTTAAAAATGCAGCTCGTTTTCCATGCATTTAAAAAAAAAAAAAAAAATGAAACGTTTTCCTTTTATTTTCTAAGGGCAGGCAGAGGTCCCTGGAACCACTGCCTGCCCTTAAAAAATAATTTTGCATGCATTTGCAAAGGGGAAGGGGTCCCTTAGGGACCCCTTCCCTTTTGCGAATGCATTACCATCTACTTGAAGTAAGTGATAATTGCGAGTGTTTTGCGACCGCAAAACATTTGTACATGGTTTTAAGACTCACTATTTGGAAGGGAATGCCCCTTCCAAATAGCAAGTTGCAAAACCTATTTAGCGAGTCGCAAACAAATTGCGACTCGCGAAATAGGCAATGTACATGACCCAATACGTTTTTGCATGTGAAAGCGGGTTCACGAACCACTTTGCGCATATAAAAACGGATCGTACATCTGGCCCTTAGTATTTTATATTGAAGTAATAGCCCCTCTGTCACATGTATTTCATTTGTTTGATAGCATCTCTCATACCATTGTAGGATGTCAGAGCACTTTACGTCACACACATATAGAGACATTGAATCGTACATGTAAAACAGTGTGTATATAAAATGTTTAAAGAGTTCTTGGTCTGGAAAAGCACAAACTCAGGATTCAGAACATAACACAGTGGCTAGCATTAAAAATGTATTTCCACCCAAATAAATCTTTTTTGCAGCATCAGGATAATGAATAACTGGGGAAAAACAAAAGTTACTAACTGGTACCATGCAGTTTGCAAGCAGCTCTTTGATGACAGTTTATAGGTCCCTCTGCTACATTACGATTGTCACTTATGAAGTACACAGTAACAAAAGAATCTTTGTGACAAAAGCAGTAACCACAAACCTATGCACATAAAATGCTGCTTTTTAAAATTCATGTTACACGTTCTTTGCAGTAGGCACATTAACCCTCTGTGCTACATTAGTTAAGTCAAAGCTGCCACTAAACAAAACTCTCCTCACGCTCCAGCAAGTACATTAATCACAGCTTTATCTTGACACTTATTGCAGCTGGAAAGCTGCTAATTGTACAAGAAACTTTTCTGTGCTTTTAAAACTGTTGCCTGCGGACCCCCTGGGAATGTGTCACGGACCCCTGGGGGTCCGCGGACTACAGTTTGGGAAACACTGCCCTACAGTATTCAGAATCTAAACAAAAACAAAAGTCATAGCAGCAGTGTCACTGGTAAGTGGAACTGGAAGCATAATGCTGCATTTAGGGTTTGAGGGGAGCAGGGTACATGCTGAGTATGCGGCTAGTCTCAGTACTTCTGGTTGGAGTAGTGTCTCACAGTTGAGACTGGCGTGGAGCTCCTGGGCAAGCATCAGAGCCCTGGCTCTACCACTCGATGCAATGCAGAGTCTACAGCAGTGTAGGAAGGAGGCTTGTATAGTGCAAGCAAACAGAGCGGTCTGATCATCCCCAGAGGGACAACACTGGTGCAGGTGCTTGAGAACCAGCATTCAGTTGAGTCAGTCTGCAGCAAACAAGGGGCAGATGACAAAACTGATGGCAGGCCCGCAGGAGGGATTATCGGAGGCCTCTAGAAGAATGGAAGCGCGCCCCATGGAATCCGCGCTCCGGGCTGAGACCGATGTAAGTTCATTTCATTCTGCCTGAGATTAAAGTAAGGGTTTTTGATTCAGAAATCTCATTCTGGCTAACATTAAAGTAAGGGTTTTTGATGAAGAAATAGTGCTTTACTTCAGCAAGGCAACCCTGGAAGCAAGGTGCCATTTCTCGCATGTTCCTTACTGCGCAGACAGACCGGGACCTCGTGTCTTTGGGATACATCTAAAATTTGAAGCCATAGGTGTTTCTGCAGGTAAATATTGAACAAGAGAGACTAAGATAATGTATACATCAAGAAATCTACATGAAGTCTCATAATTTCAAGTCGCAGATGGTGGAATGGTGATGGAGTGGCCTCTGCTGAGAATATGGGCTCCAGGTCAGTGCCTATATGCCAGCCCCCCTCTCCTTGCCCCCCACCCCCCTTGTGGCAGCTAAAGACCGATGACAGCTCCAACAGTATCAGATATGGTCACAGAGAAGAGTCATTTCCAGGTGGAGGAGAAGAGACGTGCAAGTACGCCCAAATGGCGCTGCGTGGTTGTTTTTGTAATTCAGAATTAAGGAACGTTTCCTCGTACTACTCTTGGAAACCTTTGTGAGTTCTAAGAATGTGTAGCTACGTGCCCATGTGAGGTAGTACACCTGCAGGTGCAGGTTTGCAAATTGTTGCGTGAACCAGACCGTGCGTGATGATTTATGTATCCCTGCGTAAGGAACGCCCAGGCAAGGGAAGGTGCACTGAGAGGGGAGTTTGTCAGGTAGTTGAGAGGGCTGGGGCAAAGTCAGTCACGTGCCTGACTCGAGCCTCCTTTATTTAGAAAGCTGAAAATTCTACCCCGAGGCCATACTGATTTTGTCCCAACATTTGTGCATGTCCTGAATTAATTCCGTGCCTCTGGCAGACTTGCGAAATTGAGTTACCCGTGTGCGCGAGCTGTTCCTGTTCCTTTACTTTGCCCGATCTCTGGGGTCTGGTGACGCATCTTGCATCAGAGTGACCCCTGGGGACCTCTGTCCGGTGACGAGTGTCACGAGGATCGTTGCAGCATCGGCAGTGAGCAAACATCCATCGGGAGGCGGCCGCGTGCATTGATCTCTTTCAGATCTGGACTCCGTGTCCGGAACCCTGGCCTCAGATGGAAGGTCAGAACCGCCCACCTTGTGTTGCGTCCCCGAGGCTCTCCAGAGCGCGACAATGACGCGCCTCCCCAGGCAATGAATGGGGCCATAGTCGATGCGTCTAGGGGCAGTCTGTCATTGTGGTACTGGGGCGTCCACCTCGTATTATCCTAAGGTGCCACCCGCTCTGTTTATGGCGCGAGAAGTGGTGGGGTGATGGCACCCTGACTCGTATTTAGTCTGGTAATACATGATAAATAAATCCATTATTATGCACATTTAAATTTTATGCCTTTTACTAATGTTTTACTGTGTATGTCATTGCAATGGTTTTATAAGGAATCACGCAATGCAGATTAATATTACATTTAACTGGTATAGTGATTGCAGGTCATTGCCCAAGAAGGTTACGGTAGGGGCATTGCCCATGGTGTACACTGACACATCTGCGGATACTCACATGTAAATCAAGCAAGCTTAAAATAGCCGTGTAGAGAGACTCAGACAGTAGGCCAGACATTTGCGCGGTCGCCATTAGTTAAGCTATGTGGCAGGAAAGGGTAAGGAATGCGGGGTAGAGAGGCTGCAGGCCACGCTCCACCTTGAGGACACGTCAGGCAGCCATCCACATCAGGGACCGCATTAAATTAGCATCATGGCGGTGGCAAAAAAAGCGCCGTCACATGCCCTTTGACCTCCGATTATATCACGGGAAATGACATCACAGGAAGATGCCATTGTTGTTGCTTATTAGGTCTCGCCAGCGAGGCCTATTGTGATCGTGTTGCCTCCCAAGTGGTACAGACCGGGGCACGAGCAGACTGTGGTCTGTGGACGCGCACGTACAGCCACGTGCACATCTGCATGCAGTTTCACTTTTGCGCGTACAGTCCCTGTTATGACACCACTCAGGGCCGCCCAGGCGCTACATGCCAACACAAACAGAAGCATATTAATTCCACGTCGATAGCACAGATCATTGCCCACAGTTCGCTTTAACTACACATTCTTCCATACAGATATACCCCCTCCCCCACGACTACCACGCCCCCAGACTTACCATTTGTTGTTGCACTCCAGCATCAGCTCCTGGTAGGAGGCCACAAACTGGAACTTGGAGGCACGCTTGCACACGCGCTGCAGTCGCTTCCACACCAACACTCCTACTTCTCACCGACTACCACAAATGTCACCCCCTTCCCAAGCGGCGTGGCGCCCCGGATGCCAGAGCGCCCATTCAGCACGCGACCCCCATGCCAGGCCCTCGCTGGGGTGCGGTGCTCATTGCCAACTCCAGGCTCTTCACGAAGGTCACCCCGGCACTTCCACCACAGCACCTCATCTCACGAATGGCAGAGGTTCTTTTATGGACTGCTGTGGCCTGGGTGAATTAAGGAATGCGTGTGCTCACTGGCAGGGTGTACGCAGGCAGCGCACACTTTCCGCGCCACCCCCACGCCGTCACCACTCGTGACTGAGGAGGGGCGCAGATGATTGGTTCACTACACACGTCGCGTGCCCCTTCCCCAAGTTCGCCTGCCGCCGAAAAGATGAAACATCGGAGCTGCAGCCCTGAGCATAGAAGTTAGTTACCAACTTCAAGTGCCCCACTGGTTCACAGTTATCTGCAACGCAACTACTTAGGACAGGTAAGCATTCCTATCAATATATTTTTGGAGAAAGACCAGCCCAGGCCATGATGAGGCCAAATAACCAGCTCATGTGTGCGACTTTCCAAGACCCGGGGATGGGCCCTGTACTGGTCCGGCGCGGATCAAGCTCACGCTACCGAAAAGTATGAAGAATTTGTTGATATTTTCCCAGCCGTTGGGAGCCAGTTAGAAAGACCTGGCTGGCGGCGGCTGCACAGGACAGTGTATTGCAGCAGTTCCCAATCTGTGTGCCACTGCCGTCATGTGGAACTGAGTCGCAACCAGGCGACAGTGGTTGCCACGGTGGCACTGTCCGTCACGAACGGGGCGGGCCAGAAGTTGAATTATCATGGCTGAGAGCAGTGAACACGCAGGGCAGGTGCCAGGGGAAAGGCTGGGAGCAGCGGCCACACCGGAGAGGCGACCAAACACAGAACAGGCACTTACTTGGCACGTGTGTGCAGGCTGGGAACAGAGTGCATGTAGGTCAGGCACAGTAGTTGAGAGCAAATCTGCCCACGCAGGCAGCAGGACACGTTCAGAACAGGATGGACACCGTTCCACATAGAACAGTTAGTGGCACCTGTGTGCAGGGTTGACGCAGGACAAGCACAGGGGCGGCTGTGTTCAGGCTGAGAGAGTTTTTTTCTCAGCACAGATCATGAATGGAGGCGAGGAGCAGTGTCCATTGGAGGCAGGGGGGCACAGAAGGCGCGCACACGTTGATTGAGGTGTCCGCGCAGAATGGCTGCCTACACTACAGGCTGGGAGAGTTTCCTCTCAGCAGAGGTCCTGTAAGCAGGCTGGGAGCAGTGTCCAGGTGGGGGAGAGGGGCACAGAAGGCGCACACAGTTTGAAGTGTCCACGCAGGACAGGCACCGAACGGCTTTGTACACCACAGGCTGAGAGAGTTTCCTTTCAGCACGGGTCTTGTAAGCAGGCTGGGAGCACTGTCCATACAGGAAGGCAAAGAAGGCGAGTGCAAGTTGAGCGAAGTAATTATCCATGAAGATCAGGTCCTTACCACAGATGAGCAGACTTGGTGCAGGCTAGGTGAAGTCTCTACGCAGTATTCACTACACAGCACAGGCACATGCGCCCCACAGTACTGGAAGGATGGCTCACGGGTACTGCGCACGGTTGTGCGGGCTGGGTGCTGTGCCAGGGCAGAGGGCACACTGATGCATTTCCACACATAACTTGCTCAGAGATGCTGGAGTGCAGCAGGGCAGAGAGAAGAAACCACGTGGTCCCCGCAGGACGGTGCCAGGCAAGTGGCTCTGTGTACTGACTGCTGCACTTTTCAAACAGAACAGCCTCAGAGCAAATCTGTGTGATCTTGGAGATTTTCCCAGCAGAAAGTTAATATGGCTTGCTCGATTGTGCAGGATGCGGCAACGGTCCATCCACACAGTACAGGCTCGAAATATCTCTGTGCAGGCTGGGATAAATTATTCATAATCATAAAGTAGGACAGGTTTAGAGCATCTCTGAGCAAAGCGTATGAAGTATTTGTGCAGAGGACATGTTTTGAGTACTGTAGTGCAGGCGAGCCGAAGTATCATCGTAGGACAGGCACAGGGCACCTCTCTGCAGGCAGCGACCATAGTATATGCAGCAGGACAGGTACAGAGCACTTTTGTGCAGGGTGCACACCGGGATCCACGCAGGGCAGGTACAGGGCACCTCTGTGCAGGCTGCGCCCCGTGGTCATGCAGGGCAGGTACAGGGCACCTCTGCGCAGGCCGCGCACCGTGGTCACGCAGGGCAGGTACAGGGCACCTCTGCGCAGGCCGCGCACCATGGTCACGCAGGGCAGGTACAGGGCACCTCTGTGCAGGCCGTGCGCCATGGTCCACGCAGGGCAGGTACAGGGCACCTCTGTGCAGGCCGTGTACCGTGGTCCACGCAGGGCAGGTACAGGGCTCCTCTGTGGAGGCTGCGTGCTGTGTTCCACGCAGCAGAATAGGCACGGGGTACGTTTGTGCAGGCTGCAAGTAGTGTCCACGTAGAAGTCAGATCGTACCCATGTGCAGGCATGGAGCAGGTCCTAGCAGAGGACGGGCTAGTAGCGGTGTGCAGTCTGGGATCGGCGTCCGCTCAGTGTCCACACAGGACAGGTGCCACGCACCTGTGTCTAACTCAGCCTGGGAGTCTGTTCCACACAGGGCAGGCGTAGCACCCACAGGTCACGGCCACGGAGGTGCCTGGGAAGGAGCGTCCGTGAGGCAGGTGCACCCCCCACCTGTGCCCTGCTGAGGTATGTGGGCACCTCTCACCCGGCTGAGGGAGTGCGCACTTTTCACAGGGGAATTCTCAGGAGGAGGGCGGGAACTGGGAGAAGCTGTCACTCACACAGAAATAGGGGCAGGTACGTGTATTATTATTATTATTATTATTATTATTAATAGGGGCCCGACCAACCTCCCTCTAACACCTGTTCCCATCTGTCAAGAACATCCCTATGTGCAGCACGGTGTGTACCACGTTGTGAGTGAATACCAGCGCTGTACAGGTGCAACCTGCCCCGCTGCAGGCACACGTTTATATTTACACATTTAACTGCAGCAGCACACCCAGCACTATGTCTGCATCAGGGATGTGTACGAACTGAATGTTAACAATGTAACCAATTAATGGTTTGGACGGACCCCCAACAACAAGCAACACCTTTTGATTGTTTTATTATCTGAATGTATGTAGCGTTTGCTACCTGATTTTTAGCACTGCAAATTACTGTCACCAAAATTCAATGCTTCCCGTTCAATCAACTTCAACAAGATGACAGACTGAGCCGCCCCTGTTAGCTTTCAAACCCATGACCTGCAGGCTAAACATGTCTCTCTTGGGCTCCCTTTATTAGACTTCTTTTTAAATGTACTCTTCAGTGGTGGTCAGACTTGCTCGCTGTACTCACTATGCACACCTGGGGGGCTGGTCTGACAACATTTGCAAGGGCTGGTTTGGGTCCCCAGTCCGGCCCTGGCTGCGCCGCATTGTTGTCTTGTTTACTTTGAGAGCATTTTTAATGCATCACTTATTTTAGTTCGGTCAAAGTTGGATAAAGGTTTTAGTCATTGCCCCTCATGGTTAATGATCTAGGAGTCAGAATGGCACTAGTTTCAGGGTTTTTTGTCTTTTAGTACAAGGGGTGAGGTTCATGATAGTAACAGCCACGCACGTCACTAACATGCCAAGTGTTAGAACTGGGATTTCTGGTTGGGTAAGGCTTACGCCAAAGCCAGGTAGAAACCACCATTCTATTCAGGGCAAGGGGGTCACACACCAAGATAACCCCTGCTCACCCCCTTGGTAGCTTGGCACGAGCAGACAGGCTTATCCCGGAGGCAATGTCCTCTCCCTCCAAAACCGCACGCAATCTTGGCATCATTTTTGATGACCAAATGTCTATGAAACAACAAGCGGTCAGAGTTGCAGCCACCTGTTTTACCATCCTCAAGTGGCTCAGGAAAATCATGTGGATGCTCCCCCAGAACACACAAAAAACCGTAGTCCAAGCCATAATCACATCTAGACTGGACTACGGCAATATCTTGTATCTGGGAGCCTGTAAAGAAGTCACAAGGAAACTTCAAACAGTACAAAATGAAGCGGTTAGTCTGCTCTGCAAACTACCCAAAAAATCTTCCACCTCTTCTGGTCTACGGAGTCTTCACTGGCTTCGAATCGAAAGCCGTACAAAATATAAAGCTTTGTGTTTCATGCACAGAATTAAGGCAGGCAAAGCGCCATCGTACCTGAGCACCCTTGTTCATCGATATTGCCCCCCAAGAACCCTACGTTCCTCAAGCCAACATAAGTTTCAGGTACCCAGGATTAACCGAGCAAGACTGGGTGGACGCTCCTTCGCATACCTTGCCCCTTCTCTTTGGAATTCTCTCCCAATTCAGCTCCGCATGGACAAATGCTACCTCCAATTCCGCAGGAACCTAAAAACATGGTTGTTCAACCAATAATCCCCCCATAATCCCTCTGTCCCCCTACTGTATTTTCGCTCAAAATGTCCTTAGGCCGGGAAACCTCCGGGTAGCTGCGCGCTCTACAAAAATAAATATAATAGTAATAATAATAATGTGTCAAGCATTTGCACACGCACACAACAGCAACAACATCCTAGGCACACCACAAAAGGAACTCCACACAAGGTTATATAAAAATAACTTTTGTATTGTCAAAACACCTCAGATAGTAATCACACAATATACATTGTGCCAACTGGCACGGGCAATATTCACAAGGGATTATTTATACCAGGACAGGGCCACATGGGCCACTGTCAGAATCAACACTTAGCAGAAATAGCACATCTAGAACTTAGAATAAGTGTAGCACAAAAGAACAATTATAGGTAAGAACACATTACACATGATGCATCACAACATTCAGAGGTGTAGGGAAGGAAAACACATGGTGCATAAACATACGTTCAGCGGTGTAGGTAAGACACATAATGCATAAATCACATTCAGAGGTGTCACAGGCATAATGGCATAGCACATTACGCATAACTCACATTTGGGCCTAACCGGTAAAAATACAGTAGGCAATCTCCTCATTAGTCTGAACACATTAGACCCTGCCTCCTAAGAATAAATCATATTTAGGGGCGTAACTCACATAGTGAAAACATCTCACTAGCATAAACCTACATAGGTAAAATAAACTCATAACCACATTGCGCAAAAATCACCTTAGGCAATTACTATCATAAACATAGCAAAATCACATTGGGCAAAAATCACATTACCAGCCCTCTGGCCAAGTGGCCATCTAATAAAGGGACTTAAAAGCCCTGTGTCCAAAATGTCAGGGCGCGCTGCCACGCAGCGCCAGTCAGGGGTACGCCACCATCGCAACCTAAACCTTGCAGCTGCCCACTAATTGCTGGGCAGCTGGGAACAACAACAGGGCCTAAACGTTGCAGCTGGCACTAAGTGCTGCACAGCTGTAGCAGGCTAGCACCTCTGTGCCATCTCTGTCCCACACAGGGACTCTCTCTTTCTCATTGTGCCTAAACGGTGCAGCTGCCCACTACTTGCTGGGCAGCTGAGACATCAGTAAAACTGTGACATGGGCTCTCACTAGCCCTCAGGACAAGCTGCGCCGCAGGGGTTGGAGCCACACTGGCTCTGAAACTGTGCCACATTGGAGCCACACAGGCTCTAAAATCACTGTACCCCCTTAGCCCACTGGCTCCCTAAATAAATATGTCCCCAAACACTAGCGCTTAAAAATAGGGCCAGGGGATAGCCACACAGGCTCTTTGAATAATCAGGCCCAACACTAGGGATATCGCTGGAGCCACGCATGGGCTCTGAAACAAATACTACCCTCCTGGAGCGCACTAGCGCTCTGCAAATATTCATGCCCCCAAAAGACTGTGGAGCACACTAGCGCCTTGTAAACCACCACGGGCTCCTTTGGTTAGAGCACGCGGGCCCTTAAAAGTAAGACAGGTCCTATAAAAACAACTACTCTCCCAATGGTGGAGCGGCCCCCTACGGCGGGACCGCTATGGCCCCCACACTGTCCCCATCTGGAGGATCCACTCACCGGCTTCGGAAGCAGGACCCTAGCTTCACGGGAGCCCCGCCGAGCAGTTGCTGCATCTCTCCCCACTGGCGGCCCCGGGGCTGGCTATCACTCACCGGAGCCCCGGGCAGCCGAACGCCATTCCTCGGCCTGCTTCTCCTCTGGGTCAGGTGTGCACAGCCTCCACCAATCACAGCGCGGCGCCGGCTCCAATCACAGCGCGGCGCCGCCTGTGACGTCATGGGATGTCCCTGAGGTTCCCGGGCTCGCGGCGGACCAATAATAGCGCGGCTCCTCCAGTCAAGCCCCCCAGAGCAAGCCAATCACAGCGCAGCCGCTCCGATAATGATCGCGTGCCCGGGCCGATGGCGGTGATTCTATACGGTGGGCACAATGAGGGGTAGGCTCCCTCGTCCTCAGAAATACACAGCGGGGTGGCACCCGCTCAATTAGGACACCCACAAAAATACGGGCAAAATGCAGGGTAGGCTCCTGCTCATCCATAAAAGCAGAATGCCATAAAAAGAAAATCGCCATAAATCCTGGGCTCAGCTTCGTGCTGTCGAGTAGCCAC
Organism: Lissotriton helveticus; assembly: GCF_964261635.1. NCBI lineage: Eukaryota > Metazoa > Chordata > Amphibia > Caudata > Salamandridae > Lissotriton > Lissotriton helveticus. Next base: position 162,717,383 of record NC_136061.1, on the reverse strand, counting down.
GCTCCTCTCTTGGGCCACAAGGAATAGCGCCTCCTGCAGCGCTAGAGGCAATGAGCAAGGCTTAAAGTCCCCCAAGGTCCTTTAAATCAGGACAGACAGCAACCAGGGTTCTCCCAGATGAAGGGGGCAGCAGAGTCCCCAAAGAAACAAGGTCTCCCAGAAGTCCTTCAGCATCCAGGGCATCCAGGGGCTGGGCAGGGCCCAGGGAGGCAAGCCTTCCCCTGGGCCCAAGCAGCACCATGCCCCTGGTTGATTCCAGTCAGAAACAAGAACATTTTGTAAGGGGACACAGCCCCTTTTTATACAGTGAATTCCTTTGTCTAAAGGTGCAGAGTGGAGGAAAAACCAGACGCAGCTGGTTTGGGAGCCTCCTTGATGAGCTCAGCCACCCCTCCCATTCACTAGTCAGGCTAGGGTCATCAGTCGCACCACAGGGGGCGGAGCCAGCATTGTGTGGGGAAAGCCCAGCCCTATTCAGGACCCAGGTGCACCCCTCCCCTCACATCAGCATGCTAATCTCAACACTCACCACGGGGCAGACCCATCCATACTCCTGTAGCCAGGCTCCAGCCAATCACGTGCCAGCAGACTCACTACACACCCATGTCTAGAAGTGGCACTTCCACACTAGACACATTCATGCCGCATACATCATTACGCAGCATTCAATCTCACAAGTTTGCACATATCAAACTCGACCCTGCACTCCCCACACATCAGGAACTACCATGGTCACACATATTTCCCATGCATTCCTATGGGAGGGCAGGTCAGTCTCACACATACACTGAGAGCTCACACACTTTACACTGTACCACAGTGAAAAAGTGCGCAGAGACCTAAAATCACTACCACCAGGTTACAGAAACAGGCTAGGCAAAAGCAAAACGTTTCGGGGTGAACCTGCCAAAAGGGCCAGGTCCAACACTAAGCTTTTCAATTATACTTGTATATCCACTTGGAGCGTATTCACTGTTGATTCAACCATGGCCTTAGTGTAGTGTTTTGTCATGATCGGTATTAGAAAGAACGTTTTCTAGCAGCCGCATTTCAGTTTAGGGTTTCCATCAGAGTGTGCTATTTGACCGTTCAATCATTGCAGCTCCCCGCAATGTTTGCGTCAAGTCCACTTTCAATGTCTTTGAGACTCATATATTTGAGACCGACTTTCCGGTCTTCCGGGTGTTACAGAGTATTAAGTGTATGTCAGTCAGTGTGGGACTCTTGTCAGTTGCAGAAAGGTGAGAATTTGGGTTCGTTAGACATATATACTTGAGCCCGGGACAATCACAGATGTCCTTAACGACGAAACTTGTGTTTCTTTTTAGTTATCACTGTTTCTTGCTCTATAATGAACATTGGGCGTTGGGGCATTCACCCATCTGGTTTAAACACCACTTCTGGAGTTTGTTTTATTGCCGTAGGACCACGCTTCAGTTGAGGATGCATATTCACTTTGCCAGGTAAATTCGGGTTACACTTTGTGTATTTAGTCGTTCCACGGTAAATGTATACGTAGATTCATACAGTACTCTGCTGGTTTTTATAATAGGATCCATTCCCATGCTACCTCACGACATTAGAAGTTTCCTTGTACGCGGGGTATTGAGACTTCAGTGGTGCGTCTTTACGTACATGCTCAGAAAGGTAGGGTATTTCATTAATTTGGTATTATGGGTACCAGCGTTTGTTCATTTATGTCTGTTTGAACAATCATACTTCATTTCCCCTTCTGTTCAGATAGCAACATTCAGTTCACATATTCAACATTAGATCTCCTTGGTGTTCAGCACGTAAGCTACCAGTTAACATGCATTTGTGTTTCACTTGGTTGGTCTGCAATACAGTGGTGCAGGAGTTCATATTATTGAGTGTTTACCATGAGATGCAATCTGAGCGTTCTTTTGTTGTTGGCTCACTTGTGGTGGTGTTGAGCATGACACACATGGTGTTTTCCCGGTATGGTTTCGGCTCTTTGGATTATTTCCTAGGCACGCTCCTTTATTCACTGCTCGGGTTTTCATTCTCTAGTTGCCATGTTTATGTGCATTAATGGTGCAAGATTCACTATTTTAACCCCTATATGTTGTATATATTCAAGTGCTTGTAGTTATTATAACCAGTCCTCCATTTTTAGGTCTCGTCTAAGGCATTGCGTTAGCAATGCTTTGGCCGAGATATTAAGTAGGGGCTCTCAGAAATACTACCACTGAATGCAACACACACTCCACACAATACCACTCAGTGCCACATAATTATATGCTACATAATTACACTGCACTCAATGCAACATACACTCCAAAAAATACCACTCATTGCCACATAATTATATGCTACATAAAAATTACACTGCACTCAATGCAACATACACTCCAAACAATACCACTCAATGCCACATAATTACACGCCACACAATTACACTCTACTGAATACAACATCCACTCAATTCTATTCAATATCTGCTTTATTCGAGTTACACTCATAAAAGCATACAGTAAAAATGAATAATTGTCTCCTGGACTGCACATTAAAAAAATGTTAAAACTAGTAAATATATACATTCTAAAAGATCATGGTAAAAAGACATTGTACACAATAAAAGATTTAAAAACCATCACGGTACAATTAAAGTACATTACTGTAAGATTCACCCTTGGAGCCTATTTCCAGCTTCGTGCTCAGCCTAAAAAACACAAAATGATCACAACATGGGCTTCTGCCTTAGAGCCCAAGCCCACCCCAGATATTTGGCTACACTCATCATAATAACACTCAGTGCCACATAATTATATGATACAAAATATCAGCGCGCTCAACGCAACATACACTCCAAATACCACTCAGTGGCACATAATTACACGTCACATACTTACAGTGCACTCAATGCAATATACACTCCAAATACCACTCAGTGCCACATAATTATATGCTACATATTTACACTGTGCTCAACGCAGCATACACTCAAAATACCACTCAGTGCCACATAATTACACGCCACATAATTACACTGCACTCAATGCAACACACACTCCAAATACCACTCAGTGCTACATAATTACACGCCATCTAATTACATTGTGCTCAATGCAACATACACTCCAAACACCACTCAGTGCCACATAATTACACGCCACCTAATTACACTGCAGTCAATGCAATATACACTCCAAATACCACTCAGTGCCACATAATTACACACCACATAATTACACCACTCCATGCAACATTCCAAATACCACTCAGTGCCACATAATTACACGCAACATAATTACACTACTGAATGCAACACACACTCCACACAATACCACTCAGTGCCACATAATTATATGCTACATAATTACAATGCACTCAATGCAACATACACTCCAAACAATAAAACTCAGTGCCACATAATTACACACCACACAATTACTCTACTGAATACAACATACACTCCACACAATACCACTCAGTGCCCCATAATTATATGCTACATAATTACAGTGTGCTCAACGCAACATACACTCCCAATACCACTCAGTGCTACATAATTACACGCCATATAATTACACTGCACTCAATGCAACATACACTCCAAACACCACTCAGTGCCACATAGTTACACGCCACATAATTACACTCTATCTATCGCATCACCACAGCATCACTCAGCATCACTCAGGGGCACCACAACATCACTATACGCTACCACAGCATCACTGAATGCCACAGCATCACTCGTCGCCACCACAACATCACTCAGCGCCACAACAGCATCAATCTGTGCAACCATTCAACAACAACTGGTTCAAATATGTTCTCTCAATATTTCAAGCTTTATTACAAATGTCACAAAAAAAGTTAATATTTCACTTCTGTTCTTGGATTTTCGTCACAATAAAATACACTGAACATAATATTCACAAAAGTTATTTACAAAAGTTTAAGCTATTGCCATTATAAATTACAATAACTTTTATTTAAGTATTAATTATTTAAAAAAATTAAAAGCAATTGTTATTTGTAATATCAAAACATCTAAGTCAAGTAATACAACACTTATTGCATTACAAATGCTATAGGTGTCACATTTGCGAAAGTTAAAAGTATTGTCTTTGTAAATGATAAAGCTATTAATTTCGCTATTTTCAAAACCAACACATAAATACTAATTTGTCATTTACAATACCAATAGCTCAAACTTTCCTCCTGCGAGACCTATTGCATTGCAAATGCTTGTTTATCTTATGCCACTAACAGCCATTGACAAAGCCAACAGTCATGCTGTAGGTGTAATGTTACTTCCGTGTTTTAAGCTAAGCCCATCATTAAATTGGCCACACTCCTTGGAGAGACAACCCCCCCCCCCCCAACCCCCAATATTTTTTTTTATCCCACTTAAAGCCCTTGCAAGACCCATCACCACCCCACGAAGTGCACGGCACAGCTGAAACACTTGTTATTTAAAAAAGATCACTAGTAAACTGGCTACCTCAGTGAATGCTTTATTAGTTTAACATTTTTATTACAGGCTTATGGCAGCCTCTTTCTAATACCATAGTTCAGATGTATGTATTTATAACATTGAAACCATATTATACTGCAGCATTTATACAACACTTGCTATCCCAATGTGGGGCACTGAAGCACCTATCTACATGAGTAGCATGCTACCCCGTGTAGGGTTTGTGGTTGGAAGGGTGTTCTCTTTTTTTGGATAGTGTGGGAAGTGTTTCCATTCCATGCGTGATGACCTCCACGGTGCGGTTACAGTGGCGGCCGATACTTAACGGGGGTGGCAGGGCGGGGGGAGGGTGGTAGAGAGGGTAAATTAACATTTAAAAAAAGAAAAACACACTTACCTGCAGGCCGGCCGTCTGTTGCCTCTTGGCCCTCTTTGACTCCTCGGTCGACAGCAGGACCCAGGAAGCACACAGACTCACCTAGCCAATCACAACACTGCCTCACAGCAGCGATGTGATTGGTTTGAGCGCCATTGTTCAGCGCTCGGAGAGGGACTGGGATGCTGTGCATGTTCTTCACCCAGGCTGTGGATTACAGCCGGTAGAGAACATGCTAAGTGCGCATGGGTGGCCAGCCCAAGACAGCTGGCAAAACTGTCATGCACACTTAGAAGGGGTTCACCACTTCTCCCCCTGCCCCCTGCTCATGCCAGCCCAACACCGCCCAGTACCATATCTTAGCAGGAACGGAAAAACTAAAATGATAATAATATTGGCTATTATCATTTTGGTTTTCCTTTTTAAACTGCTCGTAGAGCAGTGGGGCAACGCTCCTCGACCTTTTACGGATATTGCTGGCATAGCAGTGTGTAGGATGAGGAAGTGTAAGAGACAGCCGCACAGTTTTATGGTTTTCAGTATGCTGTTAGCTTTGCACAGCTCTGCAGGACCCTTTATGGTATTTCATTTGATTTAGTTTGCTTAGCTTGTTACTGCACTGAGTTGTCCAATCTGAGATCTTGTGTATAGTTGTGGTCCTGAGCTGGCATGGTTGAGGGACAGAGAAGTGGAGAGCTCTGTTGAGACAGGCTTTTTTGTTATCTTCCAATATCTAAGTGTATTTATGAGTTGTAAAGAAGCGGTCAGAGTGTGAAGATATTTCGGACGTACCGTGGTGGACTATATTACAGTCCTCCAAATTGTCCAGCAAAGTATGACAGATCTCTTTAGTTATTCCATTCCTGTTCATTTGGTGATGGCTGTTTTTTGGCTGTACAGTCTTGGCGATGGACAACCCCCACTGCAGATTTGTCTTTCATGAATTTAAGAAATATAAGTTACAATTTGTTGCTCAGCGTAGTTTATTTTGGTGTTAGTATTTTTGTGAACCATAACAATTATACATTGAAGTACATATCTATATAATTCCACTTCGACCTATAGGTCAGCCCTTCTTAGTTTACTTGCATATCGGAAGCAGTTTGCTGGTTGAGTTGTTTGCAGTTTGCAATTTGTGGGTTGTAAGCTGAAGATTGAGCTTGAGGGTGGTGCAACTGTTTTCTGGAATCTGTCTTCGGAATGGTATATGGTCCTGGGTGCTTCTAATGCTGGCTGGTAGTGAGCTCCAGAGTGCCAGAAAATACAGATGCGCTTCGTTTATGGATCACCTCTTTAAAAAAAGAGGTGAAAAAGATCCTAATGAATAGATTCCTCTCGTAGACTCTCGGGGAGCCTATCCCCTGGGCTCTGCGGATGCCACGTCAGCAAAATCTATATAGGTCAGCAGCTCACTCAAACATTGAACCACAATGCACTATGAAGAATCTAGACCAGTGCCTAATAATTGAATCACGCATGTTTGTCCCCTAGCTATAGGTAACCAGTGGAGCGATTGCAGAACTGGAGTATTGCATTCCCTTGGGTGAAGGCTGGAAAGAAGCGGATGTATGACGTTACAATGCATACTTTTACCACGCATACCTTTACAACGCGGTTTTTACATCGCATACCATTACAGCGCATAGCGCTTTTGGGTGTTGGATAGTGAATAGTTTAATTTACTATTCCAACTCCAGTCCCCGTGGACACTAGGGAAGGTTATTGGATAGTAAATTAACCTATTCCCTATCCTAGAGCGCCCCCCAGAGCAATGCGTTGTAATAGTTTGCATTGTAAAAGTTAAGTTGTAATGGTAGTTCGTTGTAAAAGTTTCGTTGTAAAGGTTGTATACCGAAAGAAGCCTTGCAGCAGTATTTTTAGATAAGCTGTATTTGTGTATAAGGCATGCGGGTGTGCAGGATATAGGCTGTTGGGGTAATCCAGTTTAGCGATTACAAGTGTAAGGATCGCTTGCAGTTTGTTACGGTGCAAGATATGGGAAGGTGCGACGTAGTGCTTTCAGAAGGCACTCTTTGTGACATTAACAACTTCTCTTGATGTCGTTGGAGTGGCTTCAAGTTCCTTAGGCCATATGGCGGTGGCTGATAGTTTTGCCATTGTCCACAGGTTATAATATCTGTCTTTGCGTTTTTGAGCTTTAGATGGTTATTATGTTTTTATATTTCTTTTGCCCCTGTACATTCATTGTTACCAGAGTTATTGAGTGTTCAGTCCACGTTATAGAACTATTGTGCCTCTACCCTTTTGATATATAAAATATATGATTTTTGTTTTATGCTCTGATAGAGCATGGTTAAAATTGTAAACAAAAATCCTTGGCAAAGCCAACAGGTGTGGCCTTTGCTGGTGCAACAGTTTTTTTTAAATAGAAGCATATGCCATGATATAAAATGGAAAACAAAACATGCAGCCACCTAAGCGTGGCTGCAAAATGCTCATAATAAAAATAAATAACTTAAAAAACATTCAGTGTGGAGGCAGGTTTACTAATGATGTTTTCAAATATAAAGTCTTGAAGCTGTACCATACAAATTATTATTATTAATATTTGCGAAGGAGGCAAAAATAAATGAGCACCAAACCAAGCACTAAAATTTCAGACAGTTACAGAGGTACAATGTTGCTTAAACCTTTTATTACAGCAACTGCAAAAAGGAAACAAAAAATAAATCACCATCTAACAGGGCACCCAACGTGCCGGCAAAATAAACAGACAGCATTTAAAGTTAATCTAAATAATAATGGAAGCACACTTTGAACCTGCTTACTCACTGAAGAGTAATAAACTATTTTTAGGCGCATGTGAACAAAGTACACAGGCTTTGTGCAGTCACGTGAAGTGAAGGCAATGGATGGGTAAAATGGGTTGACAATTTGCCTCACGCAGTCTGATACCAATGAAGCTAAAACAAATGGAATGACAGTTAGACCAATGGTTGAAGCCCACTGACCATAAGCCCATCCCTCCATGTATATTATGTGTGATTTTTTTTCTCCATAAAAACTTTAGTTTTGGTGAGAAATCTAAAGGTCGCTCAACGGCTAGATAAAAAAAAGAAAAAGAAAAAGCACTATAAGGCACAGGAAAAGCCAAACGTCTTGTACACACCATTAACCCCTTCCATGCTGATGACGAACCCCAGCCGTCACGCTCCACGGTGCTCGTGTGCTGATGACGGCTGGGGTTCGTCATGGCCCGCCCTGTTCTTTTGTTTACCGCACAGCGACGGAATCGGCCCAACATGGAAGGGGTTAACGACTTGCACCCCAAACTCCATGCTCTACAGTTTCACAGGTATCGCTGTGGCGGGTAAGTAATCTATGGCGTTATCTTTGTAGCTAGGATAGATTATCTTGTTCCACCTTTACAGGCAGCTCTGATATTATTGCTTTCATCCTATGGTATTGGTACCTGACTTCACCCCATGGTATTTCCAAACCAGTTTTGAAAGGCAACAGCAAAAGGGGGGTGAAAGGGGATAACATGCGCTGGGAAAAGAAATATAAGTACAATCACAGTATTAGATAAGCTCCAAGGATCTGATTCTGGTCACCCCACCAGAATCAAAGCCTGCGACACCGAGGGGCCACAGTTAACCAATACAAACATGCACAAGATCCTGAGCTGAAAAAAGTTCAAATGAGTTCGAGATATCAAGTCCCAATATTTTAGGTGCTCCTCATTTTATTCTTCATGAAAAGGTTTTTCTTTCATTCAATTGATAGAGTCCAATCTTCATATATTAACAAGAAAAAAACAACCACCGCCAACACGTGTTTCGTCTAGGTCGTTAAGACCACTAGACTTCGTCAGGGCAAAATTTATCAGTTGCAAGCTTCCAATGGCTCGCGAAGGAACGTACTGTTTCCTCAACAGGACCCCGTACTCGGAGGATCTATTAGGAGCACCAGATTGGATGGATACGTGTTAACAACTTTAGGACTGACTGTCCTTCACCCGGGATAATTGCCTTGTGCTAGACGCTTCACATTTGGAGACTTAATAATTTTCTGCCTGAACAAATACGCCCACGCTTACCCATTGGAAGCTTGCAACTGATAAATTTTGCCCTGACGAAGTCTAGTGGTCTTAACGACCTAGACGAAACACGTGTTGGCGGTGGTTGTTTTTTTCTTGTTAATATATGAAGATTGGACTCTATCAATTGAATGAAAGAAAAACCTTTTCATGAAGAATAAAATGAGGAGCACCTAAAATATTGGGACTTGATATCTCGAACTCATTTGAACTTTTTTCAGCTCAGGATCTTGTGCATGTTTGTATCAGTTTTGAAAGGCTCTGCGCATGTCTGATATACTAATGCCGCCATGGCATTACGGATCTTGGAATCTTTTTTTAGTTTGGCTTGTAATCCATTGGTGTGACCAAAGGAACGATGCTCCTTCTATGGCTGTAGGCATCCATACTCATTTAGGATTGTTTCTTTGCCAACTCCATTCATATTGTGCGATGTTTCAAGTGCTTTGTTGATATGGGTAATATTAAATTACACATGGTCAGATACATATTATTTTTTTCTTTAAAGGCATAGGGAGGGTATGTAATTTGACCACAATCACAGGGCGTTATGCTGACGCTAGGAATCAAACCTGGCTCCACATTTCCAGAGTCAGCAGCTCTGATCTTCAGGTCACATCTCCCCTGAAGGGTTGTATGATATTACAACGCATGCCTTTACCATGCACGCGTTACAACGCGAATGCCTTTCCCACGCATAACCTTTAGCACGAATATTCCTTTACCACGCATATTTTTACAACGTTTTTCGTTGTAAATGTATGCATGGTAAGGGCATACTCTGTTAAAGGTTATTACCCTACCCCTAAACCCTTCTTACAAATAACCCTACCCTGCCCTTTACCCTAAATTCGGACCCCTTCGTTTTTTTTATTCTAAAATTCCCCTTACCTCTCCACTTTGTCTTGTCTGTCGTCTGTTCTGCATGTTCTTTTTTTTTTTTCACGTTGCACGTCGTCCGCTTTGTTTTTTTCCGGTTGGGGGAGACCCTCCACCCCTTTTTTCACGAATAGCCTTTACCACACATGCCTTTACTACGTATCTCGTTGTAAAGGTATGCGTGGTAAAGGCTATTCGTGTAAACCACGCATGCGTTGTAATGCATGCGTGTTTAATGTTATGCATGGAAACGGCCGCGTTGTTGTGGCCGTTTCCTCTCCTGGGTTGTATGATATTACAACGCATTCCGTTGCAACGCATGCCTTTACCACGCATACATATAAACTACGTTTCCAGGCTGGGAACAAGAGCTCCTACGTTTCTGCTGGTTTGAGCAGGCAACTGGGGTCGTTAAGGCATACTTGCACCTGTAGCACCTGGAGACATCTGTAAGGCGCATTCAGATTAGCTTTGCAATATTTTCAAGTCTTTGCAATTGAAGGACCAACGTCAACCTGCCAAATCGTCAGCCTACCTAAATAAAACGCTCTTAACGATTCGGTATCCATTTCTGCGGTTTGTGAACTGGGTAGTAAGTAATGGCAATGCCAAAGCCGTGGGCTGTACTAATTGGACAGTAAATATTGGGGAACATCCTTTACAACGCAACTTTTACCACGCACCACCATTACAACGCAACCATTACAACGCAAGTCATTACAACGACTTGCGCTGGGGGGCGCTGTAGGATAGGGAATAGTTTAATTTTCTATCCAACACCTTCCCTACTATCCACGGGGACTGGAGGTGGAATAAAAAATTAAACCATTCCACTATCCAGCGCCCCACAACGCAAGTCGTTGTAACGACTTGCGTTGTAAAAATTGCGTTGTAATGGCATGCGTGGTAAAAGCATGTGTTGTGATGTCATACAACCGTAAATATTTATTGCTGTCACCCAGTCCCTGGTGCACTGACCCGGGTGATAGAAGTGGATGTTGCTACTGAGAGGCGACAACACGCTCAAGATCTTAGAATATAGGTAAGGAAATTATATTTGGGTTTGTAGCTATTCCCAGAACGAGCCACTGGCCGGGTGTCCAGTTCATAGCTTAAACCCCACTCAGTATTTTTTGCCCATTGTTTTACAATCTTACTCGAAGCGTTGGGCGTTGACACACCCCCTGCACTCAGTGGGAGATTTAATCAGCATCCGCTCAGCTTTGGCATACCTAAAAGTTGATTACTAGGTATTAGCTGACCTTATCTGCCTTGCTATCATTGCTATATCCCATTCCTTGTTTTGATTCACAGATCAAGCACCTGTCCAAGCAGGCAACTGGGGTCGTTAAGGCATACTTGCACCTGTAGCACCTGGAGACATCTGTAAGGCGCATTCAGATTAGCTTTGCAATATTTTCAAGTGTTTGCAATTGAAGGACCAACGTCAACCTGCCAAATCGTCAGCCTACCTAAATAAAACGCTCTTAACGATTCGGTATCCATTTCTGCGGTTTGTGAACTGGGTAGTAAGTAATGGCAATGCCAAAGCCGTGGGCTGTACTAATTGGCCAGTAAATATTGGGGAACATCCTTTACAACGCAACTTTTACCACGCACCACCATTACAACGCATCCATTACAACGCAAGTCATTACAACGACTTGCGCTGGGGGGCGCTGTAGGATAGGGAATAGTTTAATTTTCTATCCAACACCTTCCCTACTATCCACGGGGACTGGAGGTGGAATAAAAAATTAAACCATTCCACTATCCAGCGCCCCACAACGCAAGTCGTTGTAACGACTTGCGTTGTAAAAATTGCGTTGTAATGGCATGCGTGGTAAAAGCATGTGTTGTGATGTCATACAACCGTAAATATTTATTGCTGTCACCCAGTCCCTGGTGCACTGACCCGGGTGATAGAAGTGGATGTTGCTACTGAGAGGCGACAACACGCTCAAGATCTTAGAATATAGGTAAGGAAATTATATTTGGGTTTGTAGCTATTCCCAGAACGAGCCACTGACCGGGTGTCCAGTTCATAGCTTAAACCCCCCTCAGTATTTTTTGCCCATTGTTTTACAATCTTACTCGAAGCGTTGGGCGTTGACACACCCCCTGCACTCAGTGGAAGATTTAATCAGCATCCGCTCAGCTTTGGCATACCTAAAAGTTGATTACTAGGTATTAGCTGACCTTATCTGCCTTGCTATCATTGCTATATCCCATTCCTTGTTTTGATTCACAGATCAAGCACCTGTCCAAGTGTCCAGTTCATTGCTTCAACCCCAGTTAGCATTTTATTTTTTGCACGTTGTTTTACATGCTTATGCGAAGCCACGCCCCCGCACTGGGTGGGAGATTTAATCTGCATGGGAGCAGCCGCGGCCGCTGGAGGGAGTTGCGTGGGGCAGACAGGCGGGGCGAGGTTGGGGCAGGGTGGAGGGTGGGGAAACACCAGAATATGGATGATTGCAGGTAAGTAAACAATTAAATTAAATAAACGAATTTTGTTGCGCGCCCTGCATCACAAAATGCAAATATGTACCTGCGCGAGGTCAAGGTGAGGAGGTGTACCTGCGCGAGGTCAAGGTGAGGAGGTGTACCTGCGCGAGGTCAAGGAGAGGAGGTGTACCTGCGCGAGGTCAAGGAGAGGAGGTGTACCTGCGCGAGGTCAAGGAGAGGAGGTGTACCTGCGCGAGGTCAAGGAGAGGAGGTGTACCTGCGCGAGGTCAAGGAGAGGAGGTGTACCTGCGCGAGGTCAAGGAGAGGAGGTGTACCTGCGCGAGGTCAAGGAGAGGAGGTGTACCTGCGCGAGGTCAAGGAGAGGAGGTGTACCTGCGCGAGGTCAAGGAGAGGAGGTGTACCTGCGCGAGGTCAAGGAGAGGAGGTGTACCTGCGCGAGGTCAAGGAGAGGAAGTGTACCTGCGCGAAGTCAAGGAGGTGCGAGGTCAAGGAGAGGAGGTGTACCTGCGCGAGTGCACGGTGGGGAGGTCTACCTGCGTGAGTGCTCAGTGGGGAGGTGTACCTGCGTGAGTGCAGGGTGGGGAGGAGTACCTCTGTGAGTGCTGGGTGAGGAGGTGTACCTCTGTCAGTGCTGGGTGAGGAGGCGGTCCCCTGTGAGTGCTGGGAGAGGTGGTGTACCTGCATGAGCGCACAGTGGGGAGGTGTACCTGCGTGAGTGCAGGGTGAGGTGGTTTACTTCTGTGAGTGCTGGGTGAGGAGTTGTACCTCTGTGCGTGCACGGTGAGGAGGTGTACCTGTGAGTGCAGGGTGAGGAGGTGTACCTCTGTGAGTGCAGGGTGAAGAGGTGTACCTCTGTGAGTGCTGGGTGAGGAGGTGTACCTCTGTGAGTGTTGGGTGAGGAGGTGTATTTCTGTGAGTGCACGCTGGGGAGGTGTACCTCTGTGAGTGCTGGGTGAGGAGGTGTACATCTGTGAGTGCAGGGTGATGAGGTGTACCTCTGTGAGTGCACGGAGGGGAGGTGTACCTCTGTGAGTGCACGGTGGGGAGGTGTACCTCTGTGAATGCAGGGTGAGGAGGTGTACCTCTGTGAGTGCTGGGTGAGGAGGTGCACCTCTGTGAGTGCTGGGTGAGGAGGTGTACCTCTGTGAGTGCACGGTGGGTAGGTGTACCTCTGTGAATGCACGGTGGGGAGGTGTACCTCTGTGAGTGCACTGTGAGCAGGTGTCTAAGTGCAGGATTAAAATGTGTAATGGTATGTGTGGGTTTCTATGAGTGTAGCTAGTTGTATCTGTGTGTGTGTAGGGTGAGGGGCATACCTGTTTGAGTGTGTATTGTTGGTGGAGAGGGAGAGGCGTGCATGTGTGAGTGCAGCATGAGTGTTGTGCTCTTTGTGGGTGCAGGGTGAGCTGTGTACCCCAAGTGGGTGCAGGGTGGGTGGTGTGTGTTTGTGAATACAGGGTGCAGCACGTTAAAGCCAGGCCTGTTGGCATTTGTTTTCTGTTTCTGTGCCTTCTTGAGGGCTGGTGTTGAACACTATTTCCGGAATATATTTCAGCTAATATGTTCAAGCCAGATGGCCAGTTTGCCTGAGTGGAGATCTAAATATTGGTTGCAGGCAGGTTTCCCGGAATGCCTGCTGTGCAGCTGCTTCCTGGCTAATCCGAAATTAATATTTTACTGTCATTTGTGCTGATTTCAGTTTTTACAGTAGTAGGGCTGGAGTGGGAGACCTTGTTTACGTTAAAGTTAGAAGGCAGGTGCCTTTGGTGTGAGTTAGGCATAAGAGGCGCTCGAAGGGACAAGAAGACTTGCCCTCTCGAATGGGTATTCAGGGGCACTGTGAGATAAAGTGCCTCTAAGCGCTTGGGGAAACAAAGTAAACATCCGTGTAATAATCCCACTTAGGTACCTTTCATAGCATTAGCTAGCATTTTGTGTAAAACACCTTAGCATGCAATAGGAAGGATCGCACTTGCAGACAAATGAAACAGTATACTTTTGAATATTTTTCTAAAACACTTTTGCAGGTAATAAAAAAATAAAATATATAATTAATATATACAAAAAACATAAACACATTTTAGAGATAATTGGAGGGGGCAGGGAGCTATGGAAAGGTGAAGGGTTTCCAGAGGAGGTAAGAGATTATCCCCAAATATGTTAGACGTGTGCGGGTGGTTGGGAGGGGAGAGTTAATGGCTCGGTATCATATTGTAATCTACACTTGCTTTAAGTGGCTTTGGGACAGTTTCCTTCAGCTGTTTTGCTCCCGAACCTTAAGCTGTTGGCTTGAGTCCTTGTCAATCACGATCGGTCCCCCGCATTCTATTGGCTGTATGATTGTGTCCTTCCCCCACTGAAATGCATGAGGGACTGAAATCAGTCGGCGAGCACTGACAACAGCTTCTGAAAAATGGATGATACAGAAAATAAGGCAACCCTTTTTAGGTCTTGCCTAGCGTTGCAGCGCATGCGCTGCCCGCTTGCAAGATCTATTGTCGTCGGGTTTGCTTTGGAAGTGGGGTGGAAGCTCTACCCATGCTTTTGATTGGCGCGCGTCACAAACACTTCCTTTTCATTGCAAGGGAGGCATGTTTGTTCCCTCCCTGTCTCCTGTTTGCCTCTGCTGTCCGGACTGGAGATTGTGCACGCGCATGGCCTCTCTTTTGCTCGCGGCCTTGGTTAATTAGGTGTCATGTTTATCACTTGCAGTTTCACAACTCGAGGGCCTCGTATTTCGCTGCATCTCGCCACTGGCGCAACGTTTTAAAATATGGCACTTAAGGTGTACGTTCGTGCCAAATATGCTTACATCTTTATTTCCATACCACTTTCACAAACTGCGGCGCTGCGACTTCACACAAGCCAGACACATGGCATTCAGCATTTTGTTTTTGAATCTTAGTTATAGTGACTAATTATTCCATCAGTGCCTGCTCTGCACGTGTTTATTTTTGCATCGCGTTTTCACTTAAAGTGAAAACGCGATGCAAAAATAAACAAGCGGCTGCGTTGGCGTAATGGCGACAGCTTGTGGTCTCTGTGACTCTGTGGCTGTTCATCTCTGAGGTGATCGAGTTCGCCTCTGTTTGTGTGACTGCTCCTCTCTATGGTTGTGACCCTGCACTGCACCTGTGTGTGCTGTCTGGTAATACACATTGTGTGCGTGCAGTTGTGTATCTTTTGTGCCTTGCCTCTATGTGTCACATGTGTGTGTGTGTGCTTGCAATTCCCAGCGTGTCCTTGCTTTTGTGTAGCTGCCATTTCCGGTGTGTAGCTATGCTTCTGTGACGTCCTCTGTGCATTTGTTGGTGTGTATCTGTGACCCCCTGTATGTATTAGTGTTTTGATGACTCACTGTGTAGGTTTGTGTGTCTGTTATTTTGTATTTAGATGTGCGATTCTCTGGGTAGCAGCGTGTCTAATGTATCGCCCTGCGTGCTTGCGTGTGTTTGCAGTTGTGTGGCTTGCCTTAGTAATAGCTGCCTGTAGTCCGGTGGTTTAATGTCACACCTCCTCCCTCGTCTAATAAAATATTAGGGCGGCTCTGTGAAATTTCATTTATGTTAAAATGTTAACCTACATATATAACCTACATACATATAGCTTTCACAATAAATCCACAAACTTTTGTGTATATAAACTGCAGAAAACCTAAAACAGCGCATGTAGTGTTCTTTTTATTTGTTGTGTTTTTTTCATACAAACACGATGTCTTTAAACCCCTTTCGGAGAGCTCCAAGATAGCACGACATTGAACGTTAAAAACATGACATATTAACCATGTAAGATGTACTTTTGCGGGTGAGCCTTTCAAAAGTGCTATCCAACAGGGCTCTCCCCACGTAGGTTCAGAGAGCTCCCCGCAGCAGGGTAGAGATTAGCTGCTGTGGGTGCAAAAAGATACAGCAATGGTTTACATAGTAATATGCATATACACAGCAGCACACAGGCGAGTGGGTCTTCAGATACCAAGTGCCAGAGCGGCCTCCAAATCCAGTCTGTTCCCTTTTATTCAAAAGATGCGAGCTTTTGCATAACAGAAAGCCATTGTAAGCTCGTGTTCTCTATTCACTTACGGATGGAACACAAAGAACGGTCTGCGCTGTCTTTCTCGGTTATAAATGGCCTGCTTTGAAATAGCTTTCTGTCCAAAAATACAAATCGCAAGGGAAGATGGATTGCTTACATAGTACATTATATTTTAGAGACTGGGAACACCTGTACTGGTATACAAGAAGAGTCTTGTGGTGTAGTAATAGCATAATTGGAAGGAGGTGGACAGAGAACAGATAAATCAAAGACTTGATAGTATACAGTCAAAATTCTGGTACAGCAGTCAGACCATAATTTCCATGTATACACAAGCTCCAGAGATGCTGAGAAGGTTCCAGGATGAAATTGAAGGAAGCCATGTGCCTGCATGTGATGCACGGGCCCACAAATGATTATTTGTTATGGGTGGGCCAGTTCTACCTGCCTACATTTATTGCGGCTATTTGCAAGAGTTGCGGTAGGCATCTGGCTAGCCTACCTGTGGTCCCAGGCCTGGTGAGGACCTCCGTCTTGTCCGAGTTCAGCTTCAGTCGGCTGTTCCTCATCCATTCAGCAACGGCCTTCATTCCTTCGTGAAGGTTGGTTTCGGCGGTGTGGGGGTCCTTGGTGAGGGAGAGTATCAGCTGGGTGTCATCGGCATAGGAGAGGATGTTGAGGTCGTGCCGACGGGCGACGTGGGCGAGCGGTGCCATGTAGATGTTAAACAGGGTTGGGCTGAGGGATGAGCCCTGGGGTACGCCGCAGATGATCTTGGTGGCTTCGGAGCGGAAGGGGGGAAGGTGGATGCTCTGTGTTCTGCCGGTGAGGAAGGAGGTGGTCCAGTCCAGGGCCTTCTCTTGGATCCCAGCGTTGTGGAGGCGTGTTCGTAGTGTGTGGTGACAGACCGTGTCGAAGGTGGCTGACAGGTCCAGGAGGATGAGGGTCGCCGTTTCTCCATTGTCCAGCAGGGACTTGATGTCATCGGTGGCGGCGATGAGGGCAGTCTCGGTGCTGTGGTTGCTGCGGAACCCAGACTGGGAAGGGTCCAGGATGTTGTTCTCCTCGAGGCTGCGGGTCAGTTGTTTGTTGACGGTCTTCTCGATGACCTTTGCCGGGAACGGGAGCAGGGAGATGGGCCGGAAGTTCTTGAGGTCCTTGGGGTCCGTCTTGGGTTTCTTGAGTAAGGCGTTGATCTCGGTGTGCTTCCAGCTCTCCGGGAAGGTTGCTGTCTCGAAGGAGGTGTTGATGACTTTCCGGAGATGGGGTGCGATGGATGTGCTGGCTTTGTTGAAGATGTGGTGTGGGCATGGATCTGACGGAGATCCGGAGTGGATGGTGTTCATGATCTTGATGGTGTCATCGTTGTTGATGTTGGTCCAGTAGAGCAGGCGGTTGGTGCGGATGGTGGTCGTGGGGGCGGAGGTCTCAGTTGTTGTCGAGGCGGTCGTGGCGTTGAAACTGTCGTGGATGTCTGTGATCTTGCGGTGGAAGAAGGTGGCCAGTGAGTCGCACAGGTCTTGCGAGGGTGGGACGTCGTTGGTGTTGGAGCTGGGGTTGATGTTGAAGAGCTCTTTGCTGTTATGCGCGTTGTTGTCTAGGCGGTCTTTGAAGAAGGCCCTTTTGGCGGATCTGATGAGGTGATGGTGTCTGTGGGTGGCATTCTTGTGGGCGGCGAGGCTGTCCGGTGTTCGTTCACGGAGCCAGATCTTCTCCAGCTTTCGGCAGGTTTGCTTGGAGGCCCGGAGGTCTTCCGTGAACCAGCTGGCTTTCTTGTTGGTATGGTTGTTGGAGGGTTTCTTGATCGGGGCGAGGGTGTTGGCGCAGTCGTTGATCCACTGTCTGAGGTTGCGGGCGGCGGTGTCGGGGTCAGTATGGTCGGTGGGTGGGCTCTGGGCGAGGATGGGGGTTAGCTGGTCTTCGGTGACTTTGCTTCAGCAGCGGTTAGGCATCTGTTGGGTGCAGTGGTGCCTGGTGGGTTTCTTGAAGGTGAAGTGGATGCAGCGGTGGTCGGTCCAGTGCAGTTCGGTGGTATGGTTGAAGGAGACGTGGGGGCTTGCAGAGAAGATGGGGTCAAGCGTGTAACCGGCGGAGTGGGTGGGTGTTGTGACGAGTTGTCTGAGTCCAAGGTTGGCTAGGTTGTCGATCAGGGTGGTGGAGTTGGTGTCATCATTGTTCTCGAGGTGGAAGTTCAGGTCCCCGAGGAGGATGTAGTCCATGGAGGCAAGGGCGTGTGTGCTGACGAAGTCGGCGATGGAGTCGCTGAACTGTGGTCGGGGTCCGGGCGGTCTGTAGATGAGGGTTCCTCTGAGGGTGGTGTTGGGGTCGGTGTGGATCTGGAAGTGCAGGTGTTTGGCGGTGCTGAGGGTGTCGTCGGTGTTGGTCGAGACTCTCAGAGTGTTCCTGTGGACAATGGCGATTCCTCCTCCCGCTCTGTTGGTGCGGTCCTTGCGGGTGATCTTGTAGCCTTCCGGGACAGCTATGGCTATATTGGGTGCCAAGGCGGGGTTCAGCCAGGTCTCCGTCAGGAAGGTGACGTCTGGGGAGGTTGAGTCAAGTAGGTCCCAGAGTTTAACGGCATGTTTTCGGGCGGAGCGGGTGTTGAGAAGGATGCATCTGAGGTGGTTGGGTTCTTTTTTGATCGGCAGCCTGGTGGGGCGGATGCTTGTGAAGCTGCAGTTCCGGCAGGTCAAAGCTCCGTGGGTGCGCTTCGGGCAGCCAGGAAGCAGGTGTGTGATTGTCTGGTGTTGAGTGCGTGGAGGGTTCTGGCATCGTAGCTGTGTCGGGCGTCGTGGCGTTTGTGGTGTCCAGGGGTCCTGGTGCTGGGCGAGGTCCAGGCACGGACGGGCACAGACGGGCTTGCCTTAGGTGCGCCAGCGGCGCGGCCGCGTAGCCTCTTCCATATGAGGGGATGTGGGAGGGAGGAGCAGCTGGGAGGCGTGAGCTGGGCGGCGAATGGGATTGCAGGTGGGCAGGGATGCAGCGGCGGGAAAAATGGGCGGGCACCGCGGGAGAACTGGGCACAGGAAGGAAAAACAAGTTTAGGCAAGAAAACAAGTACAGGCACAGAGGAATAAAAACAAGTCTGGGCAAGAAAGCAAGTTAGGCACAGGGGAATAAAAACAAGTCTGGGCAAGAAAGCAAGTACAGGCACAGGGGAATAAAAACAAGTCTGGGCAAGAAAGCATGTACAGGCACACAGGAATAAAAACAAGTCTGGGCAAGAAAGAAAGTACAGGCACAGGGGAATAAAAACAAGTCTGGGCAAGAAAGCAAGTTAGGCACAGGGGAAAAATACAAGATTAGGCAAAAACAATGCAGGCAGAGCTGTGCAGCAGCGTGGGGAGCGACCTGCCTGCGAGCAGGGTCATAGGTCGCTCCTTTCAACTCTGCGCGGCTTCCATATGAGGGGATGTGGGAGGGAGGAGCAGCTGGGAGGTGGGAGTGGGGCGGCGAATGGGATTGCAGGTGGGTGGGGCCGCAGGGACGCAGCGGCGGGAAAAACAGGTGGTCGCCGCGGGAGAACTGGGCACAGGAAGGAAAAACAAGTTTAGGCAAGAAAACAAGTACAGGCACAGAGGAATAAAACAAGTCTGGGCAAGAAAGCAAGTACAGGCACAGGGGAATTAAAACAAGCCTGGGCAAGAAAGCAAGTTAGGCACAGGGGAAAAATACAAGATTAGGCAAAAACAAAGCAGGCAGAGCTGTGCAGCAGAGTGGGGAGCGACCTGCTTGCGAGCAAGGTCACTGGTCCTTTCACCTATTCAGGCTTTTCCATTTGTTCCCTACTAGGAGAGTTTGAAAACATTTCTGTCTTTTTAATGTGTTATTTTGGTGGCAAATATATCTGTCCGAAGGTTGCAGGATTTGAGGTCCCTTCCTTGTGTTCCTCCCTTTTTAAGATTTTTTTGAAGATCGCATGGTTTCGCAATTGCGTCAATGTGTTTTTTTGCACAGGTTAACTGTGCCTTCCATCAGAAGCAGGGGGTGGTTTTTACGCAATTTTTTCCTGACGCCTAGTGCTTTATCTGAACAGGAAGGGCCCACCGGCACTCATTTTTGGGGACTTGCTGAGCTTCTGAGCCAAACTTTGGGCCCTAGCACTTACTGTTTTATAGAGTAACATTGACATCCATCCTTGGATGTCGAAGCCAAGCCCCATTTGCTGAATGTGGCTAAGGCTGTATGGGTTTACCTTCATAGGTCGACTGGTTTTTGGAAGTGTGACGACCTTTTCATTAGTTTTGTTTACCATTGCATATAGTATCAAGCCTTCCTCAGCTACTCTAGGCCATTGGGTATGGTAAGGGATCTCACTCACATACAGCCAAGCTGAATTACTTCTCAGTAATCTCCGCCCCTGATTCTTCCATCCCCCCAACTCCCCTCATGGCTGTGCTACACCTGTGTCCCTTGTACCTATTGCTTGGTACATACAGGAGGTCTCATGGGTTTAAGCAACCCTTACAACAGAGGTAGATGGAACAGTGTGGCAAAAAACAAAATACTTGGCTACTTGGTGCCTGGCGAAGGTAGACAGGGCATCCTTGTAAGAAGTAAGAAGCGAAAAGAAGAATTGCAGAAATGAAGGTTACGGGTAAGTAATTTAGTCAATATTTAATTACACTTTGTTTTGTCACCCAGTGTTCATATATGGAACCGGCACCTGGACTCCAGCACCCATCAAAGATGATTGGTTTTGTACTTTAGAAGTTTACTACTCAATTCTCTTACTGCCCACCTCTATGAAGTTCACACTGTCATCCCATGGGGTTCCAAGCTACCTATTCCTACATTAAGAGCACTGCTGGCAGCTGCCTTTTAGCACCACCACAAATTACTAAAGACGAACACAAGATTGTACCAGGTGGCCTAAAATGGAAAGCATCGCTGCTAGAAAAAAGAGAGTGCCCAAAGGTAAAATATAATTTTGCTTCGTGTATCAATAATCCTTCTCATTCGTTGTCTATATTAGTCTGTGCCTGCTCAGGTGAAGTTTTATTAGATTACTGCAAATTGAAGTGGCAAATGTGCGACACAATGACTGATGAACCACCATTTTTGTAGCATTATCTAGTATAGCTTGAAGAAAGAAAGCTGGTTTATGGAGCTCTGGACATTAATACTAAGGGTGTTGTTTAACCTAGTTAGTCGTGGCGGAAGCAGCACCATATATTGGCAGTGTCCCAGCCCCCTCCAGACTTGTGGACCCAATTCTGTGAATGTAAAGAACAAGTTTCAGGTTGGACTGAAGAATTCCTGTCGCACTATGGCTTGGGGGAGGAGGCTTGTGCCCTGGGAGGCTGCCAAGATCTTAGAGAGGTGATGTGGGTGGACCCATGGTGATGTAATGTTGAGGGTGATTTAAGGAAGTGATAAATTAACAACCTAGCTAGTTATGAAAGAGGAAGTACAACACGTTATATCAATGTAACTTGCATATGGATGTAGTTTAAAACCTTGGAGATGAGTAAGCCGGTACATCTACCTGCAAGAGTAGTTGTGACACACACCGAGGGAAACAAAGGCAGAGAACTCAGAACCACTGAGAAGGAAACACTGAGCTAATCTCTCGGAGTTCCCCCACCAACGTACACTATAGGGAACCAGTATTTACCATTCAGTTTTTACGCAATTCCTTTACATTGCAGCCTTTATGACGCAGTTAAGTATTTGCACCTTTACAACACTTGCCTTTCCCACGCAGGTAAATATTTGCGCCTTTACCACTCAGGTAAGTATTTTTAAAAAAATACATATAATTTGTATTTATATAAAATGTTTTAGGTGCAGGCAGTTGTTAAGGGAGGTAAGAAAAAATATGTGATTTAGGATTGGGCAGCGGTAAAGGATTTCAGATTTCCTCTGCCCTGGGAAGTAGAGACGGTTCCCATTACCTCTGCACATCGATGCCATCGCTCTGGTGAATTTAAGGAATACCTTGCCTGGGGTGCGTCTGCACACCCTGATTTAAAGGTGATCCAGGAAATTCCCTTACTAACCACGCCCACATTTTGTTTTGTTACAGGCTTGCAGGTAGTATTGTCCGGGGAATTCCCAGAATTCCTCTTTTGTTGGGGATTTGCATGCATCACCAGGGAAGGTTGTCCTTATGTACTGCAAGCCCTGGGGGATCCCCTGGTGATCCGTTGCTGAGACACATATGCAGTTCCAGGAAAGCTGTACCTGGTTCTCCAGAGGGCCCGGGTGCCTTCGTAAAGCGCTTTTCCCACCAGACCACCTTGCAAGGAGAACAGGGTGCAATGCTGCTGTTCTGGTGTATGCTACCACCCTGTCATCTATAATCAACCAGTGATTAATCCTATTTGATATGTGACAGATAAGATTGCATTGTATTGTATTGTATTGCGACTTATATAGCGCACGTATCACCCGAAGGCATCAAGGTGCTTGCCTTGGGAACACATCCTGGCTTTTCCCTGTGAGATAACCCCTACTGGGTATCCCCAGGGTGAAAGCCAGGCATCCCGCAGCGGGTGGGCCGCCGTAGTGGAGATTAAGCAACTATTGCCCAGAGTTGCACCGTGGGACCCTATGATTAGAATAGGCACCGAGGCGAAAATTATCGAGTCCCTGGACATTTTGGGCTCAGGACCCTGCCGCGTCGGGAATTGAACCCTGGTCCCGGGCCAGACCTCTGCATCAGGGTCTGCCGCTCTAATCAGTGAGCCACACTCCTCCACTAAGATCAGACCAAGAAGGAAGAGGGCCGATCACACATAGAAGAAGTATGGTACCAGGATCACACTTATTGCACCAAGATCAGACTGTGGAGCTGTAGGGCTACTGGGGTTTGCTTAGGGTACACATCCCTTCTGCCTGAAAATATAGTCATGGTGAGGCTTCTCCAAGGTGTAGGGGTGTAAAACATGGCTCAGTAAAAAAATGGTATCATAAGCACCTGTGCACACTAGCATTGCTCATCTTCCCTTGACACACCAAATAACATTCTTACAGAAGCACTAACCTGCGAATTGTAGGGTAGACTTTAAGGTGCTGAAAAACACACTCACACACTGTTGTAGTTAAGTGAAAATGCAAGTTAAAGCATACCTTTTTAAACGTACAAAATGACTGAAATTTCTCAGTTCTAATTATCCCAAGAAACTAAAAAGTGCGCCCTATCATAACTGTACCACGCACCCCCGCCATGCACAGTGATGATTTAATTGCTAATGTTACAGTGATATTATTTATGATGTCACAGAACATGTAATGAGAGATGTAATATGTGGGGTGCTTAGCAGTGCATTACTAAAGTGTGAGTTATAGTTACCTTACGGTACATGATATAGTTTTAAATACAGAGTAAGATATTATTACCATACCTAACCAAACGGGATACCACCGTCAATATTCAAGCATTATATCGAATTCTGGAGCGATATCTTAGTGCCACTCTTTTCGAGCACACTGGAATTAGAGACATGCCCGGAATCCTGGAAAGGATCTATCGTAAGCCCTATCTATAAGCAAGGAGACAGGAGCAATCCTGCCAATTATCGGCTGATAGCCTTACTAGATATAGAGGCCAAATATTACGCTGGCATACTATTAGAAGAACTGATTTCATGGGCAGAGACAATGCACATAATTCCACCGACCCAAACAGGATTCCGCAGAGGACAGGGCACTTCCACAAATATCATGGCTCTATCCCTACTTATAGACGCGGCAAAATTAGGAAAAAACTCGCTTTTTCTGTGCTTCATAGACTATAGCTCAGCCTTTGACCACGTGGACCGGGGCAAATTATGGCAAAAGCTTGAAAAATGGAGGATACCCCACCCCCTCTTGAGGCAACTCATCTTACTTCATACCAACACGTGGCTCAAGATCAAGCTGGGAGACGGGACGCACCTTTCAACGCGGCTAGGGGACATTACGCTGACCAACCTCCTCTATGCCGATGATCTTGTCCTAATAAGCCGCACTCCAACAGGCCTCCAACATCTTTTGAACACTACTAGTTCATTCTCGAATCGTAACGGCCTAACCATCAATTTGCAACAAACAAGAATCATGGCTGTGAACTACAAGAAGGCCAGGAAGAACAATTGGCTCCTGGACGGACACAAATTGGGCCAAGTGACGTGCTACAAGTACCTGGGTGTCCTATTGGTTAGCAGAGGGTCGTTTAAACCTCAATTAGAATCGCTACACCGAAAAGGAACCATGACCTTCCTTGCGATGAAACCCTTGAAGAAGCTTCTGCCTGACCACACGCTCGACCCTTTTTTGAAGGTACTGAGAGCTCGTCTCCAACCAACTCTCACATATGGGAGTGAACCAACTTTTGGAAAAGACGCTCTGACAAAAGACAAAGTAATCGCCAGAACCTATAGGTCAATCTTTCAGCTTCCTAGTTATTTCTCAGCAGCACAAATCCGTCTGGAGTTTGGGGTACAAAAGCAAACAGTGGAAAGAAGGGGCAGCTTCATAAAATGCTGGCACAAGATCAGAAACGCAGAGCCGGGCACCCTAAATTCCCACCTCTGGACTGAACTGCAAAGACGCGAACGATCAAGCGCTAGAGAGTACCTGACGGAATCTCTACAAAATCTGGAGCTGACTGGCCTTTGGAACAGCCCAGTTGAACACAAACACTTTAAAAAGCTGGTAACAAAAGTAACTAAAATAACATCATTGCTGGAAGACAAAGAAACTCTTGCAAAAAGGGCACACAGATGGATATCTTAAACAACTATAAAACTTTAAAGCCTCAAGAGTATTTAGATCAAGGATTTAAACTGAAGATTAAAGAAAAATTCCTAAAGCTTCGGTTAGGCATTCTTTCAATTCTCCCTCATCTGGCTCCATGGAAGAGGACTCAGGACGACCAAATTTGTCGACTCTGCAAAACAGGCCCTGAAGATCTAGTCCACACAATATGTATTTGTCCCAGTTTAACGGACCTAAGGAGAACACTATTACGTGCAATATGGAATTAGAAGGGAATTAGATCTTGCCGACAGGCAGTCAAACTGTGCTTCAATCCACAAGAGACCCAATTAAACTGCAGAATTACAAAATACCTTGACGCAGTAGCAAAAAGAATTAATGAAGCAAAAAAAGATGTAAATGTGCAATAGCCAGTCACTGCCCTGAGCAACTCTGAGCTCACGATCCAAACAAAGTACATTAACTGACTCATCGATAATACGAACTACGCAAATAATTTTAAATGTTTGATAACCAATTTGTATGCATTTTAAATTGTGAGTTTTAATTAACTGTGCAATAAAAAATTTACATTTACATTTACATCTCACACACATGTGATCCCAGCCTTGAGCCGTGACTGCTGAGGTGTTGGCTGTGGGCCAAGCCCTATGCCCAAGCCCCCATGCCTTGTGTGAGGTTTGGCCGTGGCCATGTCCTGCACCCACCCCTCTTGCACATGAGCCATGCGCAGCGAGTGGTTGGGCACATGAACTGGGTGTCATTTTATGTAAGGCAGACCTACTGAGTTTGTCAAGGGATCAGAGCTCCAATATATAAATAGTGGAACTATTGGCTAATGAAATATATTTAGTATTAATTCACTGCAATGTTTAAAAAGAATTATTGACAAAAAAAGAAACTTTTAATTTAAAAAAGCATCATATCTTTGAGTTTTTTTAACGCCTTAACTGCGGCCGTTATTTCTGCGCAGTGCGGGTGTTCTAAAAGGTGGGTGGGCCATCGTCGGCCGACGGCAGAACTAGCAAGGCCGACGGCAGCACGCAACGGGTTAAAAATATTTTTCAAGCTCCACAATGCAGCTATAAAACCTACCACAAGGTGGCCCTGCTCTCCAGCTAAACAGCACAGAGCTCTAGCTACAAGCATTAAACTAAATACAATAAGCTCTTCTATGGTCATGGATTTAATGAGCTAGGAGACTTACTGTTTTTTTTCTAATGCTTTAGGGTGGCTGGCGTACTCCCTGCAGAACCTCACAGGATTAAAAACATGTTTTGTGGTGCCCCTTAGCTTCTAGCTTACTGTTCCTTTGCAGGAACAGTAAATTATAAATGAGCGGCTCTGGCCGCTCATTTATTATTAACTTTCTTTACAATTTTTTTTTCTCTAGGGGTTGTTGGGGAGCCCCGTGACCCACAAAGCACCACCAGCTCCCTGCAAGCGGCTCCTTTTATCGGGGCTTCTCAGGAGTCAGCACTTTTGTTATATATTAAGGGGTGCCCCGGTGGCCACCCTGGCACCATTATTTTTGTTGGGGGCCACCAGGGGAGGCCCTGGGCTCTTGCAGCCATGTCAGCGTTCTGCTGCTGTAGGAGCCAGGCATCTTTTCAATTTTAAGTGGAGTTTATCTGTGCCCTCCTGGGGCACCCCACAGCAGGTCTCTTGTTGGGGCTGCAGGGGCGAGGCTCAGGGCCCCTGCAGCTCCACCCTGCAGGAGCAGCTTTCTTTTGCTCCCCGGGTAGGAGCAATTCACTCTTTTTCTCTGCCTGAGAACGGGCAGGGTAACGTTTTGTGCTCCCACCTGATGGGAGCTGGTTTGTGTTCCTACCAGGCCTGCCTGTGCTCTCAGGCAGGGAACTAGATGGTGCCCCGGAGGTTAAGGACCCCAAGACACAGTGCTTTGGGGGGGATGGAGTCTCTGGGACCATTGAATGGCTCTGAGAGGGAGGCCACATGCCCCCCCCTCCCCATTTGCCAAGTTATGTCCCCGGATGATGGGTGCCTGAGCCTTAGGAGGCTTGGGGAGGTGTGCATGCCAGCATCTCCTTTAATAAGATATGGCTCCCGGGAGATGGGGTCCAGAGAGCCACACCTATACTTTTTATGTGACCCGAGGGGATGGGGTTTTTCCCCCTTTATTCAATTGTCAGGCTGAGGGATGGGGTCCACAATGCCTTTGTGATGTTCGAGGAGGGGGACCACCCACTCCAGACCCCCAAATAATAAATGCACCACCTCCAAGGACATGGCCCACCCCGGGGGATGTTTTAAAAAAAAAAAATCTTTTATCGCATGGGAACCTACACTTTCTTTTTTTTTAAATTGTACCGCAGATTCTCAGAACCTCTATAAATTTGTAGTAACATTTTTTTTACAAAGTCTTTCACCCCAGACCCCATCTCCAGACCCTAGGGCGTCAAAATATCCCTACCCTCTATCCTCTTAAGGTGTTTTTTTCAAAATAGTTTTTTTACCTTTTTCCTAGGACTCGAGTCCTTTTTCCTAGGACTCGAGTCCTATGATCGCTGCCACCACATTGTTGTCAATGTGGTAGCAGGCAATCAGATCTCATCATGAGATGTGTCGGCCCACTGATCCTCCCTGGAGTCAAATACACACTTATTTGGAACCTTAATTGCTCAAAAACTACTAACGGATTTCCATCAAATCACAAAAAGCACTCTTTCTGGCCGACGATCTAGCTTTCTGCCAATTTTTGTGTAGATCCATTCAGCTGTTTGGGCTGTAACTATGTCTAAACTACCAATGGATATATGAATGGGAAAAACATGTTTTGAGACCCCCACCCTTTTCCTCTGCCCCCGTTTGACGAATCGCCCCAAAAAATTTCCATGCACAAAGTAGCAATAAAAAGTACTTTTTGGGAAAGTTGCATGAAGATTTGTCAAACCGCTCCAAAGTTATTAGGAACTCAAAAAGACATTTCCTTTGGAAACATGATCCTAAGTAAAACATACCACTGGGTGATATACACAAAGATAGATAGATAGATAGATAGATAGATAGATAGATAGATAGATAGATAGATAGATAGATAGATAGATAGATAGAGGGCAGAAACAAAAGCTAGAGAACCAGAAATATTGTTTGTACTGTGCAGAGTAGTAGAGAGTGCATTTTAGTTACAACACACAGCATCGTCCAGTTCCTTTGCAAATACTTTTTGGTGTACAATTTTATTTGGGTATTACTAATCAAACATTGAGACGAGGGGCCACTGCAAAGGTCTCCTGTGTACTTCCTTATAATGACCTTGTTCTTGAGAGCTGAGTCCTGTGTGCAAGTCTTTGTAGTGTCTGCTGCCTTTCCTCAATGGGTCTGCTGCCTTTCCTCAATGGGTTTGCATCTCATCGCAGAGTTCAGCTGCCTGTCATAAAATGTATACTTGTATAGCGCACTACTCACCCGCAAGGGTCTCAAGGCGCTTGTACGAATACCACTGTGCAACCCATCCTGGCTTTCCCTGTGAGGTGTCCACTCCTGGGCACCCCCAAGGTGGAGGGCAGGCATCCTTAGCATTGTGGGGGCCGTTGTGGAGATTAAGCAAGCTATTGCCCAGAGTTGCAGAGTGGGACTCCATGATAGGAATAGGCACCGAGGCGAGAATTATCAGGTCCGTGGAATTTTTGAGCCCAAGACCCGCCGAGGCGGGGAATTGAACCCTGGTCCCGGGCTAGACCTCTGCATCAGGGTCTGCCGCTCTAACCATTGAGCCACACTTCTCCACTTCATGTCATGATGGTCTTTGAGTAGTCCTGCACGTGTGGTGTTTGCTAGTGGAGAAGTACCAATCCCTGACCTTTCCCCATAAGGTTCCACCCCGCAGGCCAGGATGAGAGCTAGAATTCAGCGTTGGTGGAGTATGGAGTTCAGTTTGCAAGGCTGAGTAGGAGTCTGGGACTGTTTGATGGGTATCAGAAGGTGATGGGCAAGCTGAATGCACTGGTATTGGGACAGGGCTAGTCTTTCCAGGAGATAAGGACCTGAAGTATATTTTGGAGGTGGAGTGGGGGAACTGGGAGTAGAATCGACGAACCCCTGGCTGTTGAAAGTATTGTGGATTGCAGAGTCAACATCATCTATACAATGATATGACGAACACATGCAGCTTTCTTTTTTTATAAATAGTATTCAAATACTGTTTTTTTAACCTAAAATAGGCTCCTCTTATCACCCTTGTCATTTAAGAAAATAAATAACACCATTTCTCACAAATTTTGGTCCCATGGAGCTCCCTCAAGCTGATTTATTTCACATGTCTTCTTGCTTATCAATTTTGGCCAAAGCTGTGGGCCCAAATTAATGCAATTTTTCATACCAATATCCCTTTTTGATATTAAAATATATTTGTAGGCAGTTTATTAGAAGAATGGAACATATCACAATGCCCTACAAAATTATTGATTATTGAATGTTGCTTTTCAATAAATAACTAAAAATTGGAAAAACTAGTCCCCTTATTTTTAGGGCGAGGCCTCCGCCCACGTAAGTGGGAGGAGTTTCGAGATCCTAATGTTAAAGAAGAGAAAAAAAAAGTATCTCCTAGGGCTTTGGCGAGACAAATTCCACACATTCCTTAGTGTGTTCTGTCATCTGGCCAGTGATTCGTCTTCGTTGTGGTGTCGTTTTAATAGCCTTGAAGTGATAGGGTAAATGTAGTTTTCATCCGCCATGTTGGGCATTTTTCGTTCGTGTGCGCGCAAAGAAGTACATTAATTATAATTAGGAGCTGTCAGGGTGCCTCCGTAAGTGAATCCAGATGGCCGGGCGCGTTCACCATTCAGCAGCGCTCAGCGCGCAGCTGCTGCATGCCAGGCCGGGAAAGGGCTTCATTAGTTCAAGAACAAGAGTCTGACGTTCTGTCATGGGCTGTTCTTTTAATCTCAGTTTCATTTTTTTTCTGGAATGGTCCGTGGCCGGTGTGAATGGAATTGTTCTTTCGAGTTTATTATGTGTTTCTTTGCAGCAGCTTTTGTTTTCGGAGCTGAGGTAATGAATAGCAAGCTGGCAGGCAGCGCCTTTTAGAACTGTTTGCTTTCTGTTTGAGACTCCTGACAATGTTTTACAAAATCTTTTTTCTAAAAGCAAGCATCTATCGGAAGTGGGAGATAGGAACCTTTTGACTGGTTTCATATAGTTCAGAGATTCACTTTCATTCCTCTTTAAATATCACTCTTTAGGTGTTCAAGGTTTGTGTATTTTTTTTTTACATATCTTAAGACAATCCAAAAGTATTTTTTCAAGATGAAATGCCAAAGCAGCACAATGCAGAGCAATGACATACTACAAGTGGCATACTATAATATTTTTTTAATAAGGGGCATGACGTTGAAAGCCTAATAGCATTCTCAAAGTTTATGTGTAGTGTTCATAAAAGCAGCAAATCTGGGATAAGCTGGGGGGAACTGTCTTTCGCTCTAAAGGCTGTCTGTCAACAGGTTTCCGCTTTCAGAAGTCTAACTGGAATTCTTCAGGACTGTTTATATGGAGTAGTTGCACTATTCTAGCAGACAGTAAAGCATCTGATTACAGTGGTCTTGGGGGCAGAAAACATGACCGCCTTGCTCCTGTCACACTCACATACGTGTATATGACAATTGTGAGAGTGCAGTTTGAGAGTTGAGAGTGCAGATTGAGAGTTGAGAGTGCAGATTGAGAGTGCAGTTTGAGAGTGCAGATTGAGAGTGCAGTTTGAGAGTGCAGTTTGAGAGTGCAGTTTGAGAGTGCAGTTTGAGAGTGCAGTTTGAGAGTGCAGTATGAGAGTGCAGTATGAGAGTGCAGATTGAGAGTGGTGTTTGAGAGTGCAGAGTGGAGATTGAGAGTTGAGAGTGCAGTTTGAGAGTGCAGAGTGGCGGTGCAGAGTGCAGAGTGGCGGTGCAGAGTGGCGGTGCGGCGGTGCAGAGTGGCGGTGCAGAGTGGCGGTGCAGAGTGGCGGTGCAGAGTGCAGAGTGGCGGTGCAGAGTGGCGGTGCAGAGTGCAGAGTGGCGGTGCAGAGTGGCGGTGCAGAGTGCAGAGTGGCGGTGCAGAGTGCAAAGTGGCGGTGCAGAGTGCAGAGTGGCGGTGCAGAGTGGCGGTGCAGAGTGGCGGTGCGGCGGTGCAGAGTGGCGGTGCAGAGTGCAGAGTGGCGGTGCAGAGTGGCGGTGCGGCGGTGCAGAGTGGCGGTGCAGAGTGCAGAGTGGCGGTGCAGAGTGGCGGTGCAGAGTGGCGGTGCAGAGTGCAGAGTGGCGGTGCAGAGTGGCGGTGCAAAGTGGCGGTGCAGAGTGGCGGTGCAGAGTGGCGGTGCAGAGTGGCGGTGCAGAGTGGCGGTGCAGAGTGGCGGTGCAGAGTGGCGGTGCGGCGGTGCAGAGTGGCGGTGCAGAGTGCAGAGTGGCGGTGCAGAGTGGCAGTGCAGAGTGGCGGTGCAGAGTGGCAGTGCAGAGTGGCGGTGCAGAGTGCAGAGTGGCGGTGCAGAGTGCAGAGTGGCGGTGCAGAGTGGCGGTGCAGAGTGGCGGTGCAGAGTGACAGTGAGTGCAGAGTGACAGTGAGGGCAGAGTGACAGTGAGGGCAGAGTGACTGTAGAGTGACAGTGAGTGCAGAGTGACAGTGAGTGCAGAGTTACAGTGAGTGCAGAGTGACAGTGAGTGCAGAGTGACAGCAGAGTGACAGTGAGTGCAGAGTGACAGTGAGTGCAGAGTGACAGTGAGTGCAGAGTGACAGCAGAGTGACAGTGACAGCAGAGTGACAGTGAGTGCAGAGTGACAGTGAGTGCAGAGTGACAGTGAGTGCAGAGTGACTGCAGAGACAGTGTGTCAGGGTGCACATTGTGTGAGTGTGCAGAATGAGTGTGCAGGGTAAACAGTGTGTGACTATGCAGGGTGACATTGGGAGTGTGCGGGTGAGCAGTGTGTGAATGTGTAGGGGCAGTGTGTGAGTGTGCAGAAAACACCACACACACATACACCACACACACATAACGCACACACAAACCACACACCTCAGTCTCTCAACACCACACACTTGTCACCACTCAACACAACACACTCACCACCACACTCACTCCCCAGGCTCACCCCCACAGACTCACCACCACACACTCACCAGCACACAGAAAACAACACACACAACAACACACCCCCAGCCGTCAATGAATGCTTTCACCATGCACAAACACCAACAACCATCATCCATCTGTGCACGCTTTTACCAAGCACACACCCACCAGCCGTCAGTGCACCCTTCCACCAGGCACACACACCTCCAGCCGGCAGTGCACTTTTCCACCAAGCAATCGCAGTATGGTACACTTTACTTTTAAACATATTCATATAAAGCACAGCATGCCACCATTGGTAAAATTACAATTCAACCAAGATACTTCCACTACACACCACATGCACACACTCCATAACACATGGCAAAAAGACATTGGCATTTACAATGCCATTAGCTCAAACTCAAATAAATCCGAGCCCGATTGCATTTCTAATGCTTGTTCAGGCATGGTGTTATGGTGTCTGTTATAATGACAGACTGGATAGAGCATATTTTCACCCCTGAGATTTCACCATACGCAAAGGTACTCTCTGGTCACTGGTTGCTAGTTACTTAAACTCATCTGCGGCCACTGCTTTAGGGCCTCACCATTTTCTAGAAGAAGTTCCTAAGCCTTTTTGAATGTTTTCCTCTATACATATCTAGTTTTTGTATTCTAGTTTCTTAAAGAATTATCTACTTTTATGTTGTATGTCATATTTATACCTCTGTATACTTATTGCTGATAAATCAACCATGCCTTTTGTATTTTCCTTATCTTTCTGTTGTCTTTTCCTTCTCCTTTCTCTCTGCTATTCTTATTACCCCATTATTGTCAAATAGTAATCATTTATATAATGTATTACCTATTATTTTCTTGTTATGAGATGACTTATTTATTGTTTCTTAATCTATAATAAAACTTGTTAAACTTAAAAAACAGGTTTGTGCTTTGTCCCTTTATGTCGGTTTGTCCGTTTTTCTCTTCCATCGTCGCTCTGCTTCGTTTATTTTTCGGAAACGTCTGACAGAGAGTACCAGGCCCAAAGAGAGTGTTAGTGCCCCCCCCCCAACCACCCCCCGCTGGAAAAATTGAAGTTCCCTTTATTTGAGCCCGCTGATTTCTTTCATGACTGTGCATAAGACCATATTTCACTTTTCATATAGCATCAGTTATAACAATAGGGTTTGCACAGTCATAGAATTCATTTAGTTTCACTCCGTATTGTTTTATTTTTTAACTTTTATTAAAGTAGATGGCTAATCATCTGAAAAAAGTATTCCAACAGAAAATTCAAAAGTTTTATTGAGGAGACAGTAGCATTATTATAACAATGTTTTTCTTCCTGTTTAGGGGAATAAATTATGGGGTGGGAGATTTGTTGGTGGTATCGACCCAATCATGGAGATGTTCAACTCCTCGATTTCCTATGATAAGCGCATGTGGGAAGCCGATATCCAAGGAAGCCAAGCTTATGTGAAAGCACTGGAAAAGGCAGGCCTTGTGACCAAGGCTGAGATGGAACAAATCATTACTGGACTTGATCAGGTATGTGTTTTCTTCCTGTTTCCTACTGTTGTTGTCAAAAGGTTTGTATTTGTATTTGTATGTGGCATTTATAGAGCGCGAACGGTCGCTCCGAAAGGAGCATCCTGGCGCTGATACAGTGTACAAAACAAATGTTAAAGCCTAGATAGCAGCCATTACAAAACTGTCTGACAGACTGTAAATCCAAGTTTTTAGTTGTTTCCTAAAGGCATTCTCCTGAGTCAGAAGTCTGAGATTTTTAGGCATCGCATTCCATGCCTTGGAGGCCAGTACAGTAAGTGTCTTACCTCCCGTGGTTTTATAATTGAATCTTGGGATGTTAATTAGGTTGCCGCCCGCCGACCTCAGGCATCTTGAAGGGTTATAACTCCCGAACCGTTTCGCAAGATACTTTGGACCTGTCTTGTTTAAGGCTCTGAAAGAGGTCAGTAAGATTATAAAGAAGATTCTCTTGTGTAGCGGCAGCCAGTGCAAGATCTTAAGTGCACTGGTAGCCGAAGATCTTCTGGGTAGTTTGAGCACCAATCTTGCAGCTGCGTGTTGGACACTTTGAAGTTTTTTCAGCGTAGATTTTTTGACCCCAGCCAACAGGCCATTGCAGTAATCCAAACGCGATAATATCAGTGCTACTGCCACTGTTTTTCTGGAATCAGTTGGCAGGAACTCAAAAAACTTTTTTAGAGATTTAATAATGCTGAAACAGCTTCCTGCAGTGTTCCTTACGTGCTGGTCGAAGGAGAGGGCGGAGTCAAACAGGACCCCTAGGTTTCTTGCGGTTTCCACTGATTGTGGTGGAGCAGGTAAGTCATCAGGCTACCAGTCCTTGGGACAGAATTGAACATCTTTTCCCAGTGGTAGAATCTCCGTTTTACTGGTGTTACATTTTAAGTGGTTGATGTTCATCCATTGAAAGACCTCCATCGGGCAACTCTTAAAATTTTGTTCCATGTTTGTGGAATTTATATCCATAGAGACCACTAACTGGGTATCATCAGCGTATGATGTAACAAGTATCCCATGTGACTCTATAAGTGTGATAAGGGGGATCATATAAATGTTAAATAATAACGGGCTTAAGATGGAGCCCTGTGGGACCCCAGATGGAACTGTTTTTTCTTTGGATAAAAAAGAGCCTAAAGATGCAGTTTGAGATCTGTCGGTCAAGAAGGATGTTAACCACGCCAGGGCAACTTCTGTTATACCTATACTTATCAGCCTGTCAAACAGGATATCATGCGAGATGGTGTCGAACGCTGCCGTGAGGTCCAATAAAATCAAGACAGCGTTTTTGCCCTCATCGTGCAGGAGTTTGATAGAATCAGTAAGCTCGATAAGAGCAGTTTCGGTTGAGTGTTTAGGCCGGAAACCTGACTGTTGAGGATGTAAAATGTTGTGAGTGTCAACAAAAGTTTTCAATTCTTGGTAAACTATCTGCTCTGTAATTTTCCCCAAAATAGGGAGAAGGGATATGAGTCGAAGATTAGATAGGTCAGTGGTAGGTTTGTTATATTTCTTCATTAAAGGCTTGTTGGACAGGCCACATGAAGGGCTCGCTCCCTCCCCGCAGGACAGGGCCCGGGCCACCGTCAGCACCATTGCCCGGCCCAGCCGCCATCTTGGACACGGCACCACGCGGCCGCGCGGCCTCAGCCCGACCCCAACCCTGGGCCTGGCCAGGCCCCGACATCCCGGCACCACCCTCCACCCAGGAGGTGAACGGCCCACTTGGCAGGTCAATGGGAGTACGAAGTGTCGATGGCTCTCCCCCGCCAGGTGCCGAGCACCCCCAGCCTCCTCGGGCGCTGGCTCCACCCCCCTGCTGGGTGTCTGGACTCCCTCATCCCAGACCTCCCGACCTCCAAGAGCGAGGGTCCGGACATCAAAGGGCGCCAGACCTATAACTGAGGCAGCCCCAGGACAGGAAGGCAGTTGTATCCTGGAGTCGAGAGACACCGCGACGAACTCATCCTTGACGGACTGCTGGCGCTGCCACAGCCCTGCCTTGTGAACTATTGTCCGGCCTGCTGGCGCTGCCGCGGCCCTCTGCAACCTTCATCCTCGTGGGACCTGCTGGCGCTGCCGCGGCCCTCTGCAACCTTCATCCTCGTTGGGACCTGCTGGCGCTGCCGCGGCCCGTAGTAACTTTCATCCTCGTGGGACCTGCTGGCGCTGCCGCGGCCCGTTGCAACCTGCATTCTCGTGGGACCCGCTGGCGCTGCCGCGGCCCGTTGTAACCTTCATCCTCGTTGGGACCTGCTGGCGCTGCCGCGGCCCGTTACCACCTACGACCTCTTCGGGACCGGCCGGCGCTGCCGCGGTCTGACCCATCCGAACACCGAGCTCGAGGATTGTGAGCTATCACCGTTACACCTCCGTACCCGTGGGTACCAAGACTGTCCCGCTACCCCCTTCCCTTACTAGAGACTAGAGTTGAGAGGATCATCGTGTCCTGATCGCCTTGTATCGTACCACTCTACTACCAGAAGTGCCTATAAAAGGTGTTACCCTGATCTTTGTGTGGTGTCCATCTGTGGGGGGGAAGTTACCTGTCTGTGCGATCACTGTGCTCGGCCGACCCTCCAGGTCCCCGTCTAACATTGGTGGCTAGCGGCGCGATCCGAACCAACGCGTACCGTACAGACAGTAACTCACCCCACGACTAAAACCACAATGACGACCAAAGAGAGCGGATCGGCGGAGAAGTTCCAGATGGAAAAGCTGGAGGAATACAACCACCGAGAGCTCAAACAATTTTGCATGGACTTAGGCATTGCTACCACCGGGCTAAGCACAAAAGAAGACTTCAAAAACGCCCTAGAAGCCTGGACAGAGACAAATACCGCCACCCCCCGGGACCCCGCAGCCCCGGAAGTCAACACCACCCGGACGGAGGAACGGAGAACAGGCCCCTCCCGTGAAGAGATCCAAGAACGGGAAAAAAATAGATTACACGAGTTAGACTTGGCACGACTCAGATTAGACGGAGAATTGAAACTGGCGGAACAAAAAATTAACTTAGAACACTTACGGCTCAGAGAAGAGCGAGAGGAAAAACAGAGACAGAGAGATCTCGAAGAAAAAAGACTGGCATACGAGCACGAGTGCAAACTAGCAGAGATAGAAATACGCAAACTGAACAAAAACCTAGGGGTGCCCGAGCAACCGCACTCCCCGGGTCCTACCGAGCAGAAGGTCCACATCCCCAAGGATGTGGTCCGAGAATATCACCGGAACGACGACATACAGCAGTGGTTCAAGGCCTATGAGATTGCCATGACCGCCCACCGGGTCGCTCGAAGGTGACTGGGGAGCCGGTCTATGGGGGAGATTCATCAACGAGGGTCGTGATGCCCTGCTGCAGCTTCCGGACCATCAAATGACGTCCTATGACCATATGAAGGCCGCCCTCCTCAGTCGATATGGGCTTACACCCGAAATGTACCGCCAGAGGTTCCGCAACTGCACCCGGATCCCAGGTACAACGTGGGTGGAATACGTGAACTATTTCAGCCGAGCCTTCGAGGGGTGGATCAAGGGTAACAACGTAACCACTTACGAACAACTCTTCAATCTCATTGTGTGGGAGCACCTCTCCAACAACTGCTTCGTCGAGCTCAGGCAGCACCTCCTCGACAGTAAACTGACTGAACCCCGGCAGCTCGCCACCGAGGCTGACCGGTGGGAGAGCACCCGAGTGGCCCGGAGTGGGCCGAATGAGCAGAACAGAACCAGCCAAGGTCATCATCGTCCCCGAGGAGGAGGAGGAGGCCCGGGCCGGGGCAGAGACGCCGTCCCGGCCGCACCCACTAACGCCACCCCGGCCCCAGCAGGCCGGGGAAACCCCCCGATGCGCCCGGGGTTCCGAGCTAACGTGACGTGTCATCGATGCCAGCGAGTCGGCCACTACGCCAGTGACCCGACCTGCCCGAAGAACCAGGCCCCCGGGCCCCGCCAGATGGCGGCCGCCGCCCTGGGAGAAGAACAAGTCTCCGAAGACACGGAGACCTATGAGTCGGAGCAGTTCGAGTGGGAACCCGCCGCCATGACCCTGGCATGCCTAGGAGGAAGAGACATGGTCCCGCGGACTCCCCTGCCCGCCAACACTCGGAAGTACAGCCAATGGGTGAGCATCAATGGGCGCAAGGCCGAGGCCCTGCGTGACACCGGGGCCAGTGTGACGGCCGTCCGCTGTCACCTGGTGACCCCAGAACAAATCCTACCAAACGTACTTTGCCCCGTCCGATCGGCAGATAACTCGGAGAGCCTGTGTCGGATGGCCTGCGTCCCCTTCGAATGGGGAGGAGTGTCCGGCATGCTGAAAGTAACTGTCCGTGACGATGCCCCCGTAGACTGCCTCCTGGGGAACGATCTCGAGAGCTCCCCGTGGGCCGCTGTGGAAAGAAGAGAGCATCTGGGGATGTTGGGTCTCCCGGACTGGGCGTGCGTAACCACCCGGTCCATGGCCACCCACACCATCCCTAGACCAGAAGAACCAGAATGGGCAGCACCTCCGCCCTCGATCACTCCGGAAGAAGACTTCCTCCAGACCGACCACCCGGACCCCACCCCAGAGGGGTCCACACAGCCCCCCGAGCTTCCCGACCTGGCTCAGTGGCGTCAAGAAGGGGGGCCCACCCAGGAACAATTCCGGCAGGAGCAAAAGACCTGCCCCTCCCTCGAGGGATTGCGACAGCAAGCGCTCGCCCAGAGCCAAGGAGACACCACCGGGGCCCACTGGGTTTATTGGGACAATGATCTCTTGTACAGCGAACAGAAAATCGCAGAACTGGGGGCCGGGCGAGTGCTGGTGGTGCCCCTCCACTTCAGAGACTTCCTGTTGAACCTAGCCCATGATGTCCCCCTGGCCGGGCACCTGGGCCAAGACAAGACCTACCACCGCCTGGTGACTCACTTTTTTGGCCCAAAATGAGAAATGACGTATCCAACCATTGCCGGTCCTGCCCGACCTGCCAGGCCAGTGGGAAGAGCGGCCGCAAACTCAAGGCACCCCTACAACCATTCCCCGTGGTGACCACCCCGTTCGAAAGGGTGGGAATAGACATCGTGGGGCCCCTGGACCCCCGAACAGCACAGGGGCATCGCTTCATCCTGGTCCTGGTGGACCACGCCACCCGCTATCCTGAGGCGGTCCCCCTTCGTACTATAACAGCCCCAGTAGTGGGTCGAGCCTTGATGGGGATCTTCTCTCGAGTGGGCTTCCCCCGGGAAGTCGTCAGCGACAGGGGTACGAACTTTATTTCAAAGTATATGAAATCCCTCTGGCAGCAGTGCGGAGTCACTTACCGCTTCACCACCCCCTATCACCCCCAGGGGAACGGACTAGTCGAGCGGTTCAACCGCACCCTCAAGGGGATGATCAGGGGGCTGGAAGAACCCCTACGCCGCCAGTGGGACGTGCTACTACCGTGCCTCCTCTTCGCCTACCGAGAAGTCCCCCAGAAGTCCCTCGGCTTCAGCCCCTTCGAACTCCTGTACGGACACCCCGTTCGCGGGCCTCTCAGCCTAGTGAAGGAGGAATGGGAGATGGCCCCCCTAAAGACCCCCCCGGACGTCTACAAATACCTCCTGACCCTCCGCAATCAGACCCGGAAATTCAGGGAAATCGCTAAAGCCAATCTGGAGGCCAGTCAAGAGGACATGAAGAAGTGGTACGACCAACATGCCTCCTCCATCGAGTTTGAACCGGGTCAGCAGGTATGGGTGATGTCCCCCAGCGAACCGTGTGCCTTGCAAGACAAATGGACGGGGCCCTTCAAGGTGATCGAGCGCAGGAGTCCCGTCACCTATCTCATCGACCTGGAGTCCCCCAGGAACCCCCTCCGGGTCCTCCACGCCAACAGGCTCAAACCCCACTTCATGCGCTCAGAACTCAGCCTGCTGATGGCGACCGACAGTGGTACGGAAGGAGACTCCGAGCCCCTCCCTGACCTACTGAGGACTCGGGAAAGGGATGGCTCGGTGGACGGGGTCCGACTCTCCGAGGCCCTGACTCCAGAGCAGCGTCAAGATTGCCGGGCCCTCCTGCTGCCGTTCGCAAACCTGTTCTCCCTCGCACCCGGAGTCACCTCCTGGTGCCTGCACGACGTGGACACGGGGGACAGCCCTCCTGTCCGACACCGGGCGTACCGAGTACCGGATCGGGTACGTACATGCATCCAAGAAGAAGTCTCCAAGATGCTCGCCCTCGGGGTCATCGAGCCTTCGGACAGTCCCTGGGCCAGCCCGGTCGTCCTGGTCCCCAAGGCCGCGGCACCGGGCACCACACCAGAGCTCCGATTCTGCATCGACTATCGGGGGCTGAACGCGGTCACCCGAACCGACGCTCACCCTATCCCCCGCGCAGATGAACTAGTCGACCGCATGGGGGCGGCCCGCTACCTAAGCATCTTTGACCTGACAGCGGGCTACTGGCAGATCGGCCTCACCCCCAGGGCCCAAGAACGTTCCGCTTTCTCCACCCCGGACGGACACTACCACTTCAGAGTGATGCCCTTCGGCATGAAGAACGCTCCAGCCACCTTTCAAAGACTGGTGAACCAGGTATTGGCGGGCCTCGAAGAATTCAGCGCCGCCTACCTGGACGACATCGCGGTATACAGCCGCCACTGGGCAGACCACCTCCACCACCTCCGAGAGGTCCTGCAGGCCCTCCAACAGGCCGGCCTCACCATAAAGGCCAGCAAGTGCCAAATCGGCCAGGGGTCCGTAACCTACCTCGGACACCAAGTGGGGAGCGGTCTGGTGGCCCCCCTCCAACTCAAGGTAGCTGCCATCCGGTCCTGGCAACCCCCCGAGACACAAACAGAGGTCCGAGCCTTCCTGGGGCTCACCGGATACTACCGGCGGTTTGTGAGGGACTATGGCAGCATTGTGGGGCCCCTCACGGAACTCACGTCCAAGAACAGCCCAAAGAGAGTCAACTGGACGCCCGACTGTCAAGCAGCCTTCGAGACGCTGAAGGCCGCCATGTGCACCGCTCCTGTACTCCAGGCCCCCGACTACAGCCGCGAGTTCATCGTGCAGACCGATGCCTCCGACCATGGTATTGGGGCCGTCCTCTCCCAACTGAACACCGAAGGGGTGGACCAACCAGTGGCCTT
Organism: Lissotriton helveticus; assembly: GCF_964261635.1. NCBI lineage: Eukaryota > Metazoa > Chordata > Amphibia > Caudata > Salamandridae > Lissotriton > Lissotriton helveticus. The sequence goes on along the minus strand of NC_136061.1, from coordinate 162,676,712 downwards.
CATCAGCAGGCGCCTACTGCCCCGAGAACAGCGCTGGAGCACCATTGAGCGAGAGGCCTTCGCTGTGGTATGGGCCCTCAAGAAGCTCCGGCCGTACCTCTTCGGAACCCATTTCCGGGTACAGACGGACCATCGGCCCCTGCAATGGCTCATGCAGATGCGGGGGGAGAACCCCAAACTATTGCGATGGTCCATCTCCCTGCAGGGGATGGACTTCACTGTGGAGCATCGCCCTGGCCAAGACCACGCCAACGCGGATGGCCTGTCCCGCTTTTTCCGCCTCGACGAGGAAAGTCCCCAAGAAGATGGGTGACTCTCCCCGCCTTCAGCTGGGGGGGACGCATGTTGGACAGGCCACATGAAGGGCTCGCTCCCTCCCCGCAGGACAGGGCCCGGGCCACCGTCAGCACCATTGCCCGGCCCAGCCGCCATCTTGGACACGGCACCACGCGGCCGCGCGGCCTCAGCCCGACCCCAACCCTGGGCCTGGCCAGGCCCCGACATCCCGGCACCACCCTCCACCCAGGAGGTGAACGGCCCACTTGGCAGGTCAATGGGAGTACGAAGTGTCGATGGCTCTCCCCCGCCAGGTGCCGAGCACCCCCAGCCTCCTCGGGCGCTGGCTCCACCCCCCTGCTGGGTGTCTGGACTCCCTCATCCCAGACCTCCCGACCTCCAAGAGCGAGGGTCCGGACATCAAAGGGCGCCAGACCTATAACTGAGGCAGCCCCAGGACAGGAAGGCAGTTGTATCCTGGAGTCGAGAGACACCGCGACGAACAAATCCTTGACGGACTGCTGGCGCTGCCACAGCCCTGCCTTGTGAACTATTGTCCGGCCTGCTGGCGCTGCCGCGGCCCTCTGCAACCTTCATCCTCGTGGGACCTGCTGGCGCTGCCGCGGCCCTCTGCAACCTTCATCCTCGTTGGGACCTGCTGGCGCTGCCGCGGCCCGTAGTAACTTTCATCCTCGTGGGACCTGCTGGCGCTGCCGCGGCCCGTTGCAACCTGCATTCTCGTGGGACCCGCTGGCGCTGCCGCGGCCCGTTGTAACCTTCATCCTCGTTGGGACCTGCTGGCGCTGCCGCGGCCCGTTACCACCTACGACCTCTTCGGGACCGGCCGGCGCTGCCGCGGTCTGACCCATCCGAACACCGAGCTCGAGGATTGTGAGCTATCACCGTTACACCTCCGTACCCGTGGGTACCAAGACTGTCCCGCTACCCCCTTCCCTTACTAGAGACTAGAGTTGAGAGGATCATCGTGTCCTGATCGCCTTGTATCGTACCACTCTACTACCAGAAGTGCCTATAAAAGGTGTTACCCTGATCTTTGTGTGGTGTCCATCTGTGGGGGGGAAGTTACCTGTCTGTGCGATCACTGTGCTCGGCCGACCCTCCAGGTCCCCGTCTAACAAGGCTTTACAATTTCCTTTTTCCAGTCGGGAGGAACCACTCCAGAGCTGAGTGAGGCATTGACTATCATATTAATAGTAGGATTAATTACATCAATTATCTGATGGAGTATTTGGGGGGGGCAAGAGTCAGAGGGAGCTCCTGATTTACAAGCCAGGATGACCTCACGGGTTTGCAAAAGGGAAGCCGGTTGGAAGACATTCAGGGTGTGAAGTTTGTGTTCCCTCAACCTTAAAAGGTTATCATCATGGGGGTTAACGTTATGGATCATCACAGATTACTGTTTAAGAATAACAACTCATCCTCTTCTTCACATCCGTTGAATGTTGACATTGTGGCCATGCTTCTTCTAAAGTTTCTGATGTTGTAAAAGTTGTGGCATTCCATTATCAAGCAGTAATCTTCTTTAGGAAGTAGTTCCCTTGAATCATTGGCACGTGTTATCTGCATGCCATTTCTTTTTGAATATCCTTGATTAAATAATTAAATAGGACAGGACTGGTACCAAAAATAATCTGTGTTTTACTCCCTCAACCATTGGAAATGTTGTTTTACATTGCCTTGATGACCTGTATGAGATCTGCGTGGTTGGGTTACTCTAAAACATGCAAACTAGTTGTCCACCATCGTCCTGTGTGTATTGTTCACAGCAGTGGCGGTTTGAGGAACATCTGTGTGTAGGCGAGGGATTGGTATGCCTGATATTCACTCAGCCCACCCCCACATGTGCTGTGTGTAAAACTTAGTGAGGTTATTGGTCCTCAGGATGAATTTGTAGTGTCTGCCCAGGTCCGATTTATAGGTAGGTCGGTGAGTCGCTCAGTATTTGTGAGGTCTACATCGAAGGGAATTTGTAAGGAAATAAGGAGCAATGCTCTGTTCTATATACAGAACAGAATACCATAGGAGTAGTGTCCTATGACGCTATACTTACATTTTTAAGGGTCACTCAGTTATTCTTTTCCAGAAGGGAGCTCTTCAGTTCATTGAATGTATTCCCCACCCCAATGCGATTATTACTTGCTGTAGTGCTTTATCCATTCCGAGGTGCACCTTACAGCAGATTTAGAGAACTTCCTAATAAGGTGGTTGTGAATACAGGGTGATATTGGATGGGACAAAGTATTGCCATTCTTATGTGGAGGGGCAGTTGAGGGTTGTTCTTCTGTGGGTCTTGCAGTAAACACTTTATCAGGTACTGTGGCTGGAAGGAGTGTTGTGGAGATTCGTTAGTGGTAGGGATGCATGTTTAAGCAGGGGCATCCGCAGAGGGTGCGCAGGCAATAGGACCCTCTTTGAGGTGAAGCTTTAGAGGGTAAGTTGGAGGATGATCCCGCCTGATTAAGGGCTATAGTGCAATCATCAGGGCAGGCATGCATCAGCTGCTTGACCAAGACAGATACTGTCTCAACCCTGGCCAGAGTCAAGAGACCTTGAGCAAATGGCCAAGAAAGGCTTTATATGATGTAGGGTAATGTGAATAATGACATGGCAGTGTGTGAGTTACATACTGTTGCTAGCTGTGGTGATACTGGTATATCAGTGCTTGCTTTACATACTGGCACATTATCACAGTATAGATACTTCTGTTGCTGAAGCCAGAGCCTCTAGGATCAGCAGCCTGAGGATAATAAACAACCTGCACCGGTCCTCACATTCTGTACAACAGTTCTGACATCTGAGACTACTGGCCAAGCTCCTCTCCCTCTGCACAGTGAGCTGACTCTTGGGAGAATGCAGCCCCCCCCTGTCTTGTTTCAGCATCAGTGATACCCCTGACAATGTGGTACAATGAGCAGATGTCTGGCACATTCCAACAGAGTCCTTGGCAAGCTGGTAGGGTGAGCATACTACCATTAGCAACATTCTGGAAAATGGTGGCATAATCCTAAACTATAATTGTTAGCACCCTGGGACTGTATTGTGGAATATGCGAGCAACAGTCGTGTGCATTTTCCTACTGTACACTGGAATATTATGGCATCCTTGTAGCATATATTGGCATAAGTTCTCATGTCACCTTTTCTAGCAGAGAAAACCTGATTTGCCGTTTGCTAACAAATTAACAGTGTTAAACATCGTGAATTATCCTGGCATAATGTTTATAACTGATCTTATTTATTCAGCCATATGAATTGTAATTTTCATTTTTCAGTGTGGTCCGGTTTCTCATGTGACGCAAATACATGTGCTGCCTGTGCACCAAATGTTTTTCTTCCTTAGCAAACCTTTCTCACAAGCATATGTATGAATTTCTTATTAGGAGAATTAGTGCCCCTTGACAGTGAGATCAAATCTGCAGTATTGGAGTAGTCTATTACATCCCCTGCAAAGTGTGGGTAATTATATGGAGTGTTGCCAATAAATATGGAAAAAGCGCCAGATGGCTCCGATTGACGTCACGACCACCCCATCAAAGTCACCCTTTGTAGCCCCTAGACCACATCTTCTCCGCAGCCTTGATAACGTTACCTTAACTGTCTGGGGCAGTATGGAATCAAACCAGTGATATTGCTTTAATTACTGCAGCAGATGCAGTAGCTCCAGAGTGATGGATATAACTGGTCCACAGCACCACTTTTTGGGCTGGCTAACATTACTCAACTCAGTTTCTTTGTCCCCAGTGGTAGAATTCCTACCTGGATCATAGTTTTGTCACAGGTTCAGTAGGATACAGGTGATTTGCCTGTGATGGTGGCCCGCGCGCACTATGAGTTGACTTGCAATCCTCCAGTTGTACCTGCTGCCCTGGCCTGACAGAAGGGGGTGATGGGAGGATGCTCGGGGAACCGGTGGAATCCAAAAGTGGAAGTGTACCTTGTGGCAGGTGCCCCACATCACTTGATGACACCGCACCTTCCAGTAATGTCTGCTTTTTGAGTGGAACAAAGGCACTTTGTGTGCCGGGAATCTGTCCAATCTAATTCACTGTCTCTGTAGCAGCAAGCCATGCAAGTGTTGGGGAAAATCTCACAGCACCAGCTGGAGTCTGAAAGGGATTCTCAGCAAAAGAAAAACTATAAGCTATTGAATCCCAGCGTCAACCAGCCAGGGGTCCACCCCAAAGGTCAGTGGAGAAAGAAGACTGGACTCACATGTATACTCCAATGTGCACACGTTTCTAGTAGTAGCTGCACAGTCATTCGTACAGTAAACACTGGCAGGAACCGAGCTGAGATCACCAGAAAAAGAGAGTGGTCTTCTGATAGTAACAAACAAGCCTTGGGAATATAAAAGTATTTGTGTGGAAGCAAAGAACTACTTATTAATATTGGTGCAAGGTAGAAGGCCAGGAAACAGTTGCAATGTCATGCCAGATATAAAAATCTACGTAGGTTTGACTGCCCTCCTCCCAATTGTGCTACTGTCAGAGAAAATCAACAGAAAGTATCTAGTTATCTAACACACTTTAATAGCATTTCAGTGTTGTGTGTGCCTCTGAAGGTTCAAGCGTAGGCAGCTGTATAAATAAACAACATGATTAGAGTTGCATGGAGGGCAAGCACTTTGTGGTGGCACACAGCTTCAGCCCAATCAAAACGTGTACTTCTGGCTCCCAACATATGGGCGGGTCCAAAGCCCCTCTCTAGTGATGTTCAGATAATTGTCTGGTGACAGCTGTGCAATCAAGCCAGATCATAAAACGTTAACTGTTTCCGGCTGTGCAAGCTCATCTTGACTTTACACAACTCAGGAGCCAAAATGCAATGCAGAGCTATGTCGGAGACAGACACATCCTGAGGCCAGTGTTAACCTGAGCAAAAAAAACAATGCTCCAGCAGGTTACAATTACCTCCTCGTTAGTCTTCCTCGCCACATGACTTACATAGTGAGCTTCAGCTCCACACCAGAACCCTCCAAAGCAAAAAGTTAGCCTCCCATGCCTCGCAACCCCTCCCAAGATGGCCGACCCATTACCACCTGACCTCTATAAGAGGCGGGCCGGCCCAACCCATCAGCCTGTTTTTTTTGTTCTTCGCGTCATTGCTCTCCAGATGCGTCTTCAGGTAAGTGGCTCCTGCTGTAGCAGGAGCATTGGTCCTTGGTTGGTGGTCCGGCGCTAGCGGACTCTGGGGCTTTTGGACCTCTCCCCTTTCTTCCCCCGGTCTCTTTTGGGGCTGGTTAGGCTCTGCCTTAGCGGGCCAAGGGTCAAAAGGGGGGGGCGGGCGGTGTGGTCTGGGGCTCTGTTATTCTGCTCCCATTTGCCCCGCGCCTCGCACTGTCTCCGTTTTTGGTTGTTGACTTTTGTCTATACTCCACGGAGCTGTGGCTTCCACGGAACGTACGGTTGATTTTTTATTTGTGCGTTGTGGTCCTGGTTTGGAACACGGACGTGCCTTGTCAAGATGTGGTTCTTGTGCTGCGGCTGCTGACATGCAGCGCTGTCTGCCCCTCTGATGCACAAGTTTTTCTCTGCATATGTTTCTGTGTTTTTTGTTACTGGTGGCCTCCCCGGTGCATCTCATGGCCCCTGTGTGTGAGTGGCTGTTGGCGGGGTTGAGCTGGGTGCCCGGCGGTTTGTCCTGCTTTCCGCAGCTGCGCCCCCATTGCTCTTGCGTGCCCCTGGTCCACTCACCGTTTCATGTGCGCGCTCCCTTCGGGTTGTGTTCGTTCTTGGACGGTGCTCCCTGCGCTCTCGCTCCGTTGGGGCTGGCGGGCGGCTTCGGTGCTGCTCCTTGTTCTTGCTTTCCGGCGGTTGCATTGCCGGTGCGGCTCGCTTCTTCCCGTGGGTTTCCCGCGCTGGGCGGTCTGGGCTTCTAGGGGGCGGGGTGCCGCTTGTCCTCGCGTTTTCTGGCTCTGCCTCCGAGGGGGCGTGGCCACGGCCGCCTGGCAGGCTCTCTGTTGGCTCTGTGCGGCTGCGCTGCTCTGCTGGTTCTCTGCTCTGTCTGGGGTGCGTCTTCCTTCCCGTCCTCCAGGTGCTGGTTCTGTGTGATCCCTCGCGCTTCTGGTGGCACTGCGTGTCTTCTGTGTCTGGTGGGGGCGTACTTGTCCGTTTTCGGACTTCCTGCCCTGGGGGTGTCTTTGAGTGGTGCCTGGTCGGTGGAGCATCTGGCTTTTGTTCTGAGGGCCCGGGGTTCGAGTCCCTGTTCATGCGGCTTGGTTGGGGTTTAGAGGTTTGTTTTGCATACTCTTTTCGGGATCCGATGAATGGGAAGTTCAGTTACTGTTTCGAAATTTCTTTTTCGGGTCGTTACCGTCTACTTTCTTTGACGTGGGTTAGGTAGACTTGCCCGATCTGTGTTGTTCTGTGCTCTTTGCCTCTTGCTTTCGTGACTATGTGTCCTCACATGTGGCTGTGGGCATTGCTGTTTGTTTTGGTATGTTTTGTTCATTTGCCCTCATGTTGCATGGGCCTGTCTTCCTTCCAGGGTCGATTCATCGAGTGCTGTGTGGTCTGCAGCAGGCCGAAATTGCTCAGTTGGGACGGCGTTGGTCTGAAGATCTAACGGTCCCTGGTTCACTCCCGTGTTTCGGCACAATTTGAACTTCTGCTTTGCTGTTGCCGGATGGCCTGCGGCGCTGCATTAGGGCTCACTCTCTTGGAGTCCTGGGTCCCTTCTGTCTGTTCTTTCCCTGTTTGGTGCCTGTGGCCGTCCCTTCCTGGTAGCCCCTTGCCTCGTGTGCTTTTGGTTCGGGTTCAGCGGCTCAGTGATCTGTTGCTTCTGCTGCAGATGCCTGCTTCGGCCTCTTGTACTTGGGTTCGTCTCCCGGAGGGTCCTCTCGTCCTTTTCATCCGTTGTGGTCGATTGGCATGTGCCCCTTTGTGTTTGATGGCGATTTACTTCTGTTGTTTCAGCAGCCTTGTTGCCCTGTTGTTGGGGTGTTTGTGGCTACCATGGTACTGTGGCTCGGTGGGGCGCCTTGGGCCTCTGTTGGCACAGGCCTCGTCTGTTTTTCGGCGCTTTGCAAATGCAGCCACGTTCGGTTCTTCGGGTCGGTTTTGGTGGCTCAGTGGTCTGGTGCTTCTGCTGTGGGTGCCTGTGTTGGCCCCCATGGTCGCAGGTTCGTGTCCCTGCGTGTCCGCTCTGCCCTTCTTCCGTCTTAGGTTGGTTGGATGAGTGCCGTTGTGTGGAGTCACATCTTTCTTCTGTTGTTTTGTGCCTAGATGCCCGTGGCGGTGCTCGGGCGCTTTACTCTTACTCGTGTGGTGTTTGCGAATTCGTGTTTTCTGGGGTTGATTTCTGCTCCTGAATTTGCATTGATTGCATGTTTGTGCATTTGGCGTTGGGTTGCAGGGCCTCGGCTTCTTTGTTGCTGTATTGTCCCTGTCTCCTTCTTCCCTTTTGGGTTTTGGGCCTGTGGTCCTTTCGTCATGTGGCCTCCTGTTCCCGCCGTTGTTGTACTATCCCGGACGGTTCCTTGCTGGTCATCCTCAGGGGGGGGTTCCGGGGGCTGTGGGCTGGCACTTGTCTGGTGTGGACTGGCTGCGGTGGGCACCTGTCCGCCCGTCTCTGGGCTGCATCAGTGGGACTCCTAGTGTGTTGTTTCTGACTGTTTCTGCTCCTGGCTGGCTCGCTGTCCTGACGGGCGGCTCCTGCGCCCCTTCCAGTTGGTTTTCTGCTGTCCCATGCTTCTCGCCTCCTGGGGTCGGAGTTTGTTCTGGTCCTTCTGTCGCCTCCGCTCTCATCCTGGGTGGCTCGGTTCCTTGGCTCCTGCCCTCTGCCTGCCTGCTCCGTTGGTCGGTTCTTGGACTCCCCAGCTCCTGTCCATGGTGCTGTGGCTTTTCGGTTGCTCTGCTTGGTCCGGAGGTTCGGCGCCCCTCTCTGGTGGGGTGTGCGTTGTTCCCTGTTTTGTTGCGGAGTGGCTTTTTGGCGGTCTCGCTGGGTCTTCTGTGTCGAGCTGCCTTGGTGGGGCCTTCCTCGGGTCGTGTTTTGATCTGGCCCTTCCTTCGTTCTTTTTGCCCCCGGCCCTTCCCGCTCTGTTTCCTGGTACGGCTGGGTTCCTACTTCCCGTGTGTTGGTGTTGCCCTCCTGGGGGCGTGCTTGGGTTCCCGGTCTGTGCTGGGTTGGTGGGTTTCCCGGTGGGCGTTTTTCCCATCTGGCTTCTATTTGCCAGTCCTTGGCTTCTTTGGGGTATTCCCCAGCCTTGCTGGGGCTTGTTGGTTGCCTTTCTGGTGGGTTTGTCCCCTGCCTCGTGCTCCGGGATTCGCCCCTGTTGACTTTTGTAGCATTGGTGCTGTCCTTGCCTGGGTCATTTTTTTGCTCCGGCCTTTCTGGCCCTGTACGCTCTTGTTCTCTTCGGGTCGGGCCGATTTTGGTGCCTGGTTCGGGAGTCTCCTGGGTGCGTCTGGTCCTGATTCTCGCCCGGGCTCCCGGCTTTGCCCTTCCTGGGGTCCCTTTTTCTCCTGGGTTTCTGGGCTTGTTTGGCCTGGCCAGGGTTTTTTTGTCCGGTTGGTGGTGCTCCCCTGGGTGCGTCTCCGTCTGCTTCGGCGGTAGTTGGCTTGGACCGTGCTGCTCTTGGTCCTTGTTTTGCCTCTTGGGGCATGGGTTTTGTGTCCTGCCCCTGCTTTCTCTTTCCCTTGCTGGTTTTTGTTTCTGGTTTGGGGTCCCGGGTCCTGTTGGCTCTGGTGGCTTCCTGGGAGTCTTTTCATGGCTCGGACTCCTCTTCGCCCTGCCCTTCTGTTCTTCACGCCTTAGGTGTGTTGCTGCCGCGCTCCTGTGCCTGTCGGTTCTTCTTTGTCTCGCTGGGCTGGGCCTGGTTGTGGGCTGGCTGTCTGTTTGGCCGCCTGGGTGCTCTCTTCGGCAGCTCACGCCCTTCTTGTGTTTCTTCCTGGGCCGGTTTGCTTGGTCCCTGTGCGGGGTGTTTCCGTACCTGGCCGGTTGGCTATTTCTGCCTCTTCCCCTCCCTTCTGGCCGTGGGCGGGCCTGTGTGTTTTCCGTTTTTCTCCTTTGCCCGGTTGGTTCTCCTGCGGGTCTCTTTCGGTGTCGTTTCCGGCTCCTTCCTGAGTTCGTTTACCCTGGTGCCTGCCTGGATTCTCTCCTTGGCTTCGCGGTCCCTTCCGGGGTCCTTTGTGTGGCGGGGGTTTGTCCCCCTTCTGTTTCTTTTCGGCACCCTTTTCCATTTTTTCGCTCTTGCCTGTCTGTTGCTTGGCTCTGGTGCCGCTTCCCAGTTTTTTCTGGTTCGGCTCCCCCGCGGGTTGTGGTCGCCCTTGCGGTGTTGCTGTGTTGGACGGACTGTTTGTCTCTTTCTGCTAGTGATTTTTTTTGTTGGGTCGCTGTGGTGGGGATGCCCTCTGTTCGTTCGGTTCCTCTCTTTGGACTTTTGCTCCCCTTTCGCTTTGTGCTGCTTGTTGGGCTGCCCTGGTGTGTTGGTCGGGCCTGCGCTTTTGTGTTCTGGCCCTGGTTGCTGTTGCCTTTTTTTGGCTCCGTGCGGTCCGGTCCCGTGCCTATCTCTGCCTTCCTTCGGTTGGGGCGGTTTTCCTGGCGGCACTTGGTGTCTCTGGGGTCCGTTTTGTTTTTCGGCCTTCCCGGTGTCTTCGGTCCCGGGTTGGTTCTCCTACTCGTGGTTGCCTCTCTCCTGGGTGGTCCTTCCACTCGTGCTGGTCTGTTGGGTTTGCCCTCTTTCATGGTCTTCCCCTTCTGGTCTGTTTGTTGATTGTGAGTTTTCCATGAAGCCGCTTGGCTTTGGTATGTGCTCACTATGTAAGTTAAGTGGCAAGGAAGACTAATGAGGAGGTAATGCCCCGGTTACTTACCGGTAATCTTCATTACTCCGAGTATAGTCTTCCTCGCCACATGAGTTCCCATCCCTTCCTCCCTGTCTGGCTATCGGCTTCATGTTTGTGCTTGGTGTTTTCAGGCTGATGGGTTGGGCCGGCCCCCTCTTATAGAGGTCAGGTGGTAATGGGTCGGCCATCTTGGGAGGCATGGGAGGCTAACTTTTTGCTTTGGAGGGTTCTGGTGTGGAGCTGAAGCTCACTATGTAAGTCATGTGGCGAGGAAGACTATACTCGGAGTAATGAAGATTACCGGTAAGTAACCGGGGCATTATATTACTTACTACAAGTTCGTGCATCTTACTTTTTCTCAATATTCATCACAGACCTGCTACTGGCCCTTCAGAAATACCCTGGTATGTTTGAGCTTAAAATATAGAGAAGGGACATATATGCTGATTTGTAGACTGAAGACATAAATGGGTATTAAAACAATCTTTTAATAACATTTAAAGGTCAGCCGCCGGCGCCATGCCATAAAACTTAAGTGACCCTTTCTTCTGACGTCCCTACAGACAGTGAGACCCTCGAGGAGTCAGTCCATGGATTACAGTGGCACCTTGTAGCGCTGTAAATTAACATGTTCTCTACCTAATTTGGCGCTACTCCTTTCATGAACATTGTTATGAAGATTTTTGTGGCTATTGAATCCATAGACTGATCTATCGTACTGCCCTAAACCAGATATGGGAATCATTAACAAAGTGAGCAATACAATGAATTGCTGAGAAAGAGGAAAGATTCATGGAAAGGAAAGATGAATGTTGCTTTATGAGTATCGTAGTGGTGCAGAACTTTTGACAGGTTTTGGGTATACTTTGGTAGGAATTCATTTTCTTTTCTATCAGACACTGGGAACAATTTAAAGCCCTTAGCTTCCCGAATTTTGGCATATAAGGAAGCTGGGGCACAGCAAGATAAGGTGATTCATCCCTGATTGCAGATTTTAGGAGCTCTGATATTGTATCTCAAATTCTGGGCATCTGCAACTTAGTCTAATGCTGCCTCCATTTATAGATTTCTAGCTAGACTGGCAGATTTTTATTGCACCGGTGTAATTGAAATCCTGCCCCCTTTGTACAATCTAAAAACAGAATTTCTTGGAATCTAGGTTAATATATTTTTTTTTAAACGATCACTGATAAGTTCTGAAACACAGAGACAAAGAAAGCAATGAAACATCTGCAGTCTTGCCTTTCCAATGACATTTCCTTACCACATTATCTCTTTCCGTTCTCCACAGCCGCTGCGGGACTCCCTCCCGCACCAGGCACAGATTAAACCCGCCCGCTACGTCTCCGCGCCTTTCCCCTGCATTCCCAGTGTCACAGTGCTCCTGCTGTTTTGAGTGAAGGGTCCATGCCACGTTTGGAGGCATTCTGAAGTTAAACCAAACCCCGAGCGAGGCCACTGTTCTCCAAGTCAAGGTCACTGAGGTCGAAGAGCTGCCTCAGTTCCCATCCCCATAGTGGAGGTCCCTACAATGGACTCCTCATTCCAATCCCTCAGCCTTCTACTCCCTATATTTCTAAATAGAATTGCTTTATTTATAACCTTTATTTTCAGTATGCCTGGGCGAAATTTTTATTATATTTATTAAATTAGAGGAATTTGGGTAATTTCACGTTACTCTTTGGACGTTAATTTACCAAAAATGATGCAATTATGCCCGTTTATAGAATAGCGAGTAATTTGGCACAAAAATCCTACCACAGGAACAACAAACTTAACGAGCATGGGCAACTGCTGGATGGTGCTGTTCATGTTCTGTTGCATTTAGCGGTATTTTGCAAAATGCATCCTCGGGTCTGTGATGCATCCTTGGGTATGTAAGGGTGCATTTTCTACCTAGAAAATAGCTCTAAATGCTGGGTTATGCTCCTCATGTAATCTTACATTTACACTATAGCAAAATACTGGCGCTACGGCCAACCCTTATTTTTACAACTATCTTCTTTTTCTCTCTGTGAGATTAATAGAGCAATCAGATGGACTGAATCAATGTAACGTTTTTTTTATTTTTTTTTTATTAAACTTTTTATTTAGCCTTTCATCAAAGTACACTGCACCAAATACATTTAGAATTAGTCAATTAGTTATACAGTATGTCATTTCTGAACTTCTCAGTATAATGCAATTACATCAATCATGAGCATCATCTTGGGGACGTTTCATGGTCGGGCAGTGCCATTTCTATACAGTATGTGAACATTCATACATGGGTGGTTTCGCCCTCCCCTCAGTTCCTACGTCATACAGGTCTCAGTGTTAGGTCCCATCCTCGCGGTAGCGTGTCAATGTAACATTTTCTTGGCTTTGAAAATATCTATGGCATTTTACAGGAAACCACAGATACATGCAGAAGTGTTTAATAATGTGACATGCACTCTTGATGTTTGCAGATCTCTGAAGAATGGTCCAAAGGAAAATTTGTGGTGACTAAAGGTGACGAGGATATCCATACAGCCAATGAACGAAGGTTAAAGGTAGGTTGAGGATGTGTGTTTTGAATGGGTCATACCTACTGAAGGAGTCGAGGGGGTTATGCACCACTGATAAGCAAGTAGTATAGTTCCCTACATTTCAGATCCATGTGTGTGTGTGTCCCTTTTAACTATACATACTAGAGAATTAACAGCTATTAAAAATGGCTTTAGCTGCTGCTGAAAATGAGCTTTGACGAGATACTTCCTGAAGGACTCACCTCCTTCACTGCAGCCTGACTTTCAATGCCTCTTCCCCACAAGGAGAGTGAGGATTAATGGTCAAGTATCAGAACCCTTTAATATTACACATGGCACAAGGCAACGTTGCCCCCTGTTGCCACTGCTTTTCGCCATTGCTACCGAACCCTTGGCGGTGAGACTTCGCCAACATCACGCACACAGGAGCATAGGTTTCACATCCAGAGGGCTTTTAATCTCAATGTACGCAGACGGCATGACTATATATATGGTTAACCCCAAAGATATTTTGAATGTACTAATTAGGAAATTGATTCGATATGGAGGCCTTACAGGTATCCAGATCAACTTGGCAAAATCCACGATACTAGCACTCACGGATGGGACCGATACATGCAATACTGACTATCCCATACAGTGGGTGGAATCTGAGACACGATACCTGGGTATTGTCATGAGCAGATCTATGCAGGAACTGTGGATGGCAAACTAAGGGAGGGTCATAGACTGGATCGAAACCAAAGTGCAGAGATGGAAACGACTGCCGCTCTCGCTACTGGGGCGAACAGCAATTGTAAAAATTATCTTATTACCAAAATGTCTATACTTCTTCGTAAATATTCCGATGCCACTCACTGTGCACTTCTTCAGACGACTCAGGACAGTGGTACTGGAGCTGGTCTGGGCGGTCAATCAACCTCGCGTCTCCTGGAACTTGCAGACGCTGCCCTACGAACAAGGGGGGCTGTGTGCCCCTGATTTTGAACTCAATGCATACAGTGCGCAGGCACAGTTTCTACACTTTTGGCATCACCCGACACAGTATCAACCGCTTGTAGCGATAGAGATACATAGAGTTGCTCCGGCTCCACTGAATGTGGCGGTGTACAAGAGCTACAAAGGACCTAATCAGGAAATTGACACTGTCGAAGCGACGCGATGGGCATGGCGTGGTATAGCAAAAATGGCAGGAGTCAAAGAATTATATGCACCATCTATGCCCATAGGGGGTAACCCGCTGTTATCTCCGTTGACGGATAAGGCGACTACACTGCGGGCAGAGGCACACCAGTTGGTAAAAGGTAGCGATTTATATGCAGATGTCACTTTCTTAACGCTGCAGCACATGTGCAGAGAGCAGACACCCTCGGTCTCGGACACATTACTATATTACCAAATTAGAGCAGCTTGCAAGGCACGCTATACTAAATACCCCCGAGAACCACAAGTTCTACCTGCGCTAGAAAATATCTTGTCCAACCCCTCCCCAAAGAAATTAATCACACGCATCTATAGTACCACACAAAGTACATCTCCAATAACGGCACACACTTCAAGGGTAGATTGAGAACAAGACATTGCACTATCAATCACAGACAAACAGTGGGAATATTGCTGCTTGCAGCTTGAACATTTATCACCAAATTACAGACTCCGCTTAATACACTTCAACTTTCTACATAGGGTGTACCGCATGGGCCTGTACACTGTACACTGACACTACATGCTGGAGATGTGGACGCCAAGATGCAACGTTCCTATAATTAACATGGACATGTGGACCGGTAGCGCAATTTTGGTTGGAGATAGCGAGGCACATTGGGCACATTACTACTGTTCAGGTTCCATTCGCACCATTGGTAGTGTTATTGGGATATGTTCAGGAGGTACCAAAAGGATCTCGAAAACTGGTGGCAATGCTGCTGTTGCTGGCTAAACGCCAAGTGGCAATACACTGAAAAAGATCGCGACCACCCGCAGTCGCTGGATGGTTACATGCAGTTACGTACTGTAAAGATCAATTGACCCGGTATTGGGAACTGATGTCCAGCCGCTCCAGGCCGGTAGATATTTGGGAACCGTACGTTACATGGTTAGAAACGGGGGTTGTTGATCACTGTTCAGACGTTGTCATGTGACGTGCATAACTTGGCAGTGACCTAGGTGTGGAGACTGCCAGAGAGTTAGATGAAAGAGATTTCTGGATATCACCCCTAGACACGGGATGGGGGAAGTTGGTGCTGGTACCAGCTCTAAGGGTTGTCTTTCAGAGGTAGCCAGACAGGTTGTGTGACACTGGAAATTGACAGACTGGTCGTCCTGTTAGCAGATGGGGTGGAGAGAGGGAGTTGTATACAAGTTCACCAGTTTCTTAAAGATTAACATTTGAAGGACTGAACTGGTCGCTATTTTTGGCCACTTGTTTTGCTGATGTTGATAAAGACGCACATCTATAGATTTCACTTTGTCTCACATTTGCTGCCGGGCCCCCGGGATGTCGGTGTTTAAGCTGTGTATTTTACTATAAGTTGATGACATTCCACGCTGCCAGCCCCGGGGTTGTAGGCAATGCAGCTGTGTACAAATGACCAGATACAATAAACACCTTAAAAAAAAAACACTGTTTTTGAAAAAAAACAAAAAAGAAAGAAAGAAAATGACTTCCACTGCTTCTTTACAACCCCTGTATCTTCATAAGAGTTGTTTGCGTCATTAACAAAGGCAGCTACCTGGCAACAGCGGGAGCCAGGACAGTCTTTTATTTTTTGGGGTGTAACAGGAAAACAACACACATCCTATACAGTTGCAGATGGGTAGGTGGGAACATCCTGGTTTGTTCAGTTTCGGCATTCTTCTTGAACACATCATAGACCATCACTGTTTCTCATTGACATCCCACAGAACACCTCCAACGACAACTACTCTTTGTTGACACCTACCCACCAACAATCAAGCTTCACTCTTTGTCATTGATATCCCAAAGAACACCTCTGTTGACAAAAACTAATTGTTAACACCTTTCAGCA
Source organism: Lissotriton helveticus (assembly GCF_964261635.1). Taxonomy (NCBI): domain Eukaryota; kingdom Metazoa; phylum Chordata; class Amphibia; order Caudata; family Salamandridae; genus Lissotriton; species Lissotriton helveticus. Next base: position 162,661,092 of record NC_136061.1, on the reverse strand, counting down.
ATTTCGTTTCATATTGTTATGTTATTTTTACTCTGTAAAGAGCAACAAATCCTATCTAGAGGTATATCTCCGAACTTAGACAGCACAAAAACAGCACAATACCTAGAGCAACCACGTCTTCAAAAGTTTTTTTTTTAAACTGGCAAACGCCGAACAGCAGCACTGATGGTACGGTAGTTAGTTTCAGGCTGAAGGGACGAGAAAGGAGAAATCTCTAGCAACCAGTCTGGTGGCACGGAAGCGAGGAACAGTTGAGTGCCTTGTCGCTTGATCTAAGCGTTCATGCAGGACAGTAGTAACCCAGTTCTTCCTTTACATAGGAGGGGCCACCACCCATCAGAGACTTGTGAGTAAGAAAGCAGGCCTTGAAAATGTTGTGCTTTCTGACCGGAAGCCAGTGCAAGGATCTCAAAGTAGGCACCAACGGGGAACCTGTTGGCATATTGCAGAACAAGTGAGCAGCGTATTCTGCACTTCCTGGAGTTTGGCCAAAAAGGTGTCATTAGTGGCCATAAGCAAGTGACTAAGTTCAAGAGGCCACCGCTCAAGAGACCAAAGATCCTGAGCTTTGCCAAACAGCAATATTCCTGTGTTATCTCTATTCAGTTGCAGACAGTTCGCCCTCATTCAGGCTGCATTCCGTCTCATAATGCCTTAACTGCGGTGGCAATTCCGCCGCAGGGCGTTGCATTGAGTGGGTGGGGCCACGTCGGCCAACAGACATGCACAGCACTAGGGAGGAAGTGCTTGCGACGGCCGTTGGCTGATAGGCGCAATGAAAAGTCCATAAAACAGAGCTTGACTCCGCCATAATCGTGTCCAAACGAGATGATCTGCTGCAGTATCCACAGACCACAACTCTTTTCTGCATCCCTAACCATCAACTTTCATGTTTCACCCTGATTGTCTTTGATTTCCAGCGGTATCTGCAAGCAACCACTCATTGTTGACACCTGACCAGTTCCAGTCCTTCTCATTGATGTTTCCCTTAGGACTTCCATGGGTAATAACTAAAAGTTGATATTTACCTATCAAAATCAAGCTTCACTCTTTTATTTACTGGTGTTCTTGGAACGCCTCCGGGGGCAACAACTCATTGTTGATAACTTCCCAGTTGTAATGTTATGTACTGCAAACCAGCTGGCACTTCTAGTTGCAGAGAGTAAGTAGATGCTGGGGGTTAAGGGCAGGTGGAGGTGTTTATTCTCCAGCGTTTTGACCTGACCCCATACTCAAGGAGCCACATCCTCGACTCCTCCTATGGCCCAATGTTCCAGGCTTTCCTTTATTGCAAGGGAGAAGAAGAGTGTATGCTCAGGATACACTCATGATAATCTCTTCTGTCTGTGGGAAGTAACATGGGCTTCTCGTAACCACAATTCTTTTATACTTATGCCCCCTGTCTTGCAGCTGCTGTCCCTTAATATATAATTGTAGGCAAAAACCCTAGGCAGTCATACGGTTCAATTAATCTAACAGCTCATTATATCAACAACATCATTGTGGTAGGAACTCAGTGCAAATACAGTCTAGCTATATTAAAACTTATTTGAATTTTATTTAACTTATTAAAAGAATATGTAACAAATTGTATATACAATGCAACATGATTTCAATGTAACACAAATTACAAGAATCACAGAAAACATACATTGATGCGAAAAAGGATGAGATACAACATTAATTAATACATATATACATAAGGAAAAGGTGGCTATGAGATGGGTCTTCTCAACGCGCATTTTGGCACTAAAAGCGCCTTCATCAGAGAGGGTGGAATGTTCTAATTTAAAAAGGGAGAAATATGAAGACAAACATTGGAATGTTGGAGCTCCTGGATTATACCAGCCCTTCTAAGCCGAAGCTACTCCATTGTCTTCAACGGAGCACTCAACATTCCAATGTTCTAATATTCAGTAAGCAATGCCTTCTAGCTTTTTTTGTCTAGGGTAACAATAAGGACGCATGATTTTATGGTATTAGGTTTCTCTTTTTGGTGTGACAGGGATTCAGGCACTAGAGCCTCACACTGAAGAGAGATCAGTCCAATGAGAGGCAAGGTAATGAAGGGCAACACCGCGCAATCCTAAAATGAAGTTAGCAGAATAGGAACGCACACATTTGGGATCAATGCGGTGATGACACTCATATTATTGTTAAAACTTACTCCAAATTATTATCTATTTAACAGGAGCTGATTGGTGAGGCCGCTGGAAAGCTGCACACGGGGCGGAGCAGGAATGATCAGGTCTGGTTGAATCCTATGCACTCTTTGTGACTGCTTTTTACATGTAACATGTATATTTGTTATCTACAATGGGAAGTGGCCAATAGAATGATCATTACAATTAAAAGATGTGTCCTGTAAGCCACCACCTTAGGCATTCCAATAATAATAAACAAAGGGTATCCAGGCCTGTGTAAAAGTGCAGTTCAGAAACTATGTGCGCCCAAGGGGTCGCATAAATTTGCAAGAGAATCTGTAATAATATCAATGTTTAAGGTAGGAGCATGACTGAATGCCTTATTGCTGCTTTCTATAGTTGTGTGTTTGCCCACGAGCCAGAGGGATGCGCCTTAAAAGGTAGGAGGTGTGATTGTTAGCATGTCCCAGTAGGGCCATAGTCTGGCATGATTGATGACACTGTCTGGGGACTTATTGGCGAGAGTCCAATGGTAAATGACAGAATATGCTTCAGATGAGAATGGTTTTAGTTGTGTGTTTTGAGAAACTAACTCACATGCATGTCGGTATGGGCGTTAACCCTGCCGCAATCATAGGATACGGCAAGGGATGTTGTCTTCTGAAAGCAGCTGAAAGACAGATGTGCACCTTGGATGGACAGCAGTACCTTTGGGAATCCAAGAACTGGACCGACTAATATTAGACTCAAGCAGCTGTCAGATTGGTTCCTATGAACTCAGTGGACCGTAAATCGCTCTGCAGATGACTAGAGTCAACCAAATGTGGCCAAGAGCCAAATACAAAAAAGGCTCCTTGGGCTCTGGGTATGACAGTAGGGAACAATACATAGCAGGTCACCATTATAGCACCAGAGGGTCCTAAAGTTGTCTACCTGGGCCTTAACCATGCCATCCAGGGTTGGGGTCATCTTATGTTTCACATGTATCTATAAAGTATCCTTGAATTCCCCAGAAGAAGCCCTAGAGTGGCTTAGCTTCTGTAGTGAGGAATAGTTATTTCCTACACCAGACCACATAATAGTTGTTTGTTGCAAATCGCCCTTTTAAAGGTGACACAACACCCTACGACTGATAGGGAAGTCAATATTGCAATAATCATATGGTGATTCAGATGAAACTGAATTTACATCTTCGTCCTGGAGTGTTAGAAAGCCAACGGTGTAAGATTGACTGTGAAGTGAGGCAGCATACATGATTGCATCTTTGAATATTGAGTACTTAATATTGTGCTACAAAAATATTGACAACCAAAATATCACCAAGGTAAAGTATATGTAGGTAAGTATAGATTTACGATTCTTAATGTCACATCTGATTATCTTGTAGATATATATATATATATATATGTCCAGAACCCCTCAAAAAATGAAAGGCAGAGGCCGCAGTAGGGGAGCAAGGTGGAGATTCTTTATTCCAAGATTATGCAGCAGCGGGCGTATGCATTTCGGCCCAGTGGCCTCGTCAGCGCCCAGAGTGGAACAGGAAAGGGAGGTAAAATCACATAGGTGTGTCCCAACTAAAATAGTGAAAGTTCGCTCCGCCCCTATCGGTGATTTGTATCACCTGTAATAGTTCCTGGAGTATCGAAATGACTGCAAGTCCCAGAATGCAGTTGTAAGTCAGGATTGGGCGTCCCAGTGGTTATGCGAGCTTCAGGATTCTTTGCAACCCTCTGCCGATGTCCTGCGCTGTCTGCTGGAATATGTCGTCTCCTCGGGCCCCCTGACTGCATGTATATATATATATTGTCAAGTTATTTTATACTTGCGTTTGTGTGTTTGTATATATAGCTCAGTAAGTAAACCTATACTTACCTACATATACTTATCTCCCAATATTTTAAGCCACTCTGGCTAGTTACAGTTTTTTTTTTTAAAGTCAGACCAGCTTGTTGATAAACATGATGGAAGTTTTGCTATATTTGCTGAATTGACCTGTGCTGTCTCCACCCTTCCGTCCCTTTCAAGTTAAATAGTTCTTTTGAGTAATGTAAAGTTCACAGGACAAGAGTTATTTATTTATTTATTTATAGAGGATTTATAAAGCACATGGCTGCCTCAGCGACGAGGCGTCCCAGCGCTACCAGAAAACCTGAGGAGAGCAGGAGGGAGGGGGGTGGGGGTAAGCATTCTTGTCGTTAGGTAGCAGGGAATAACCATGTCTTTATGGACTTCCGAAACATCAGTAAATTAGATATGGCTCTGATGTCCACCGGGAGGGAGTTCCAGAGTTTGGCCGCCAAAAAGCCAAACGAGCGGCCCCCCGCCCTTGCTTTCCTTACTCGGGGGACACAAACCAACCCGCAATTGGTGGATCTCAAGGCCCGCCCAGGCACATAGGGCTTCAATAAGCCCGAGAGTCCGATAGGGGCTTGGTGAATCAAGATTTTGTGTGCAATGCACAGCACCTTAAAATGAACACGGGCTTCGATGGGCAGCCAGGGCAACTTTAGAAGCACATGAGCCACCGATTGCGATCTTGGCAGCGCTACTAACATGCGGGCTGCCGCATTCTGGACTCTCTGGAGGCGCTTAATACTTGCTCTATTAGAGTCTATAGAATCTATTTTGCCATCTCTTTTACTCAATGGAAAGATTTGCCTGCTGACAAGATTTGTAACCTTTTTATTAGTTAATGGATCTGAAATTGTTGCAACTTCAAATCAAAATAATGAGCCCAACTCCTGAAAACCATCTCCTGATCTGTGCTGGCATGATCAAGACGAAAGTGTTCTTTGAGGACATAACATACTCACAGAACTGGTTTGTGATTGTACAATATGTGCTGCATCTGCACAATTTGCATTGTGCATGTACATCCCCTGCTGCACATATTGTGAGGCCCCGGGGTGAGGCAGGATCAGATTATAGCACATCCGTCATTCACGGAGGGACGCATTGCACCCCTCACCTGGTGCACCTCCCTTTCCATCATGGCAGCCCTGACCAGGTGAAGAGTTGCATCAGGACAAGCCCGATGCAGGTAGGGTTGTTTCCATTAGGAGCGCGCTGTGAGAGAGGCGCATGATTTCCCAATGATCTTTCTAAGGAGGGGCCACCAGCACGTGAATTAGACACAGCCTCACGGCATCTGCACGAGAGATAGCCATTAGATGACAATGACGCTATCCCTCTCAGGGTGGCATTCTTCACAGACCTACACAAGTCTGAACAGCGACTTGGATCAGATGTAGGCATCATCTCACCTGGGCATGTGGTGTGAATGAGAGACTCTTTTGAAGTTATGGGATGTTAGCAGGTAGGTCCTGGGGAGAGAGGATGAAGCCACAACTATGCCAGATGCTGTACCTTATAGCCATATATATATATATATATATATATATATATATAAAGGCGTCAATTCCTTCTACATAAACGGATCCAGGCCTCTTTGGCTCTTCCTATAGATATGACGGCGTCATCTCTGAATTATCACTGCTGGTGAGTGTTGCTGAGCAATGATTAGAGAGGACAAGAGTACTAGATTTTGTTCCCTTGTTGCCTCAACCCCCCAGCCCTAATGGACATAAAACTGAAAGCGGGCAGAATTTGACGCTAAAATGCACTCTTCACACTATTTGTTCATCTACAAGAATATCCCCTCCTGACTATCTAGCAAAACATTGTTGCATAAAGCAGTAGGGTGGTAATATCTTCATTTCGTTTCAATAAAAAAAGAGAAACTGCATATTTTACTAATTGTAAATGTTCGTTGACATTTTATAACAAATCCCAGCTGTTCAAGCGATTTGTAGCAGTTTCCAGAAATGAGCTTCCGTGACTCATCTCTGAGGGGAGGCATTGCTCATTCTCTGATGTGACATTCATAAGAACAAAAGGAGTGACCGTGGTTTTGTTGAAACATATTTTCTTCATCGGAATAATGTTAATATTATAGACAGGGAGTGTGCTCTGCGTTTTTATTTAAAGACCTTGTACAATTTGTACAGTTGGGTGCAGCTGTCCGTTAGCACAAGATGCAAAGTACAAAACAGAAACTCTTCTTTACGTGGCATCACCTCAGCGGTGAGTGCAGGCCATTCTACTAGAACAGGGTGAGCTCCTTGCTAACCTACCTTTCAAAGCTACCTACCTCATCTGCCACCACAGCTGCAACATGACACCTGAATGTTCCACCTAAAACCCTCCTTTCAGAGATGCGCTGTGTTAGGTAAATTTGAATTGTTCTGAATAATGCTTAACATATCACCTGTGACATGTTTTCCTGACACCTCTGAAACCTCTTGACCAAAAGTCATTGACTTATACCTGAGGCCAAGGTTATCCTTGGTATCAGAAAGTATGATTTTCAAAAACTGCTGTACTTCTAGAAACCCTGGAAATATGTTGAACTTATTCCCCGCCGTGAGTACGCAAGCGGTGGGTGGGGCCTTCCTGCGGTATGCTGCACGTGTGCTGGAGGTGAGCAGCCCAGCGAGTCTGAGAGGCAGGAGTAGAGCCTTCTAGTGTAGGCCCTCTTCCAGGCTCTGATGCTTGCTGGGCGTAGGCGGGCCTCGAGGGTTCAGCACGCCCATTCCCATCACTCCGGTAAGTCTTGCACTGCCACCTCCTTGGGTGAAGTTGATTGGCAGTCCTCTTCTCCAGGTGTTGGGCTCCAGCGACAGTCACTCACTTCCAGGCGATGTCCTAGGTGTCTGTAGCAGTACCCTGATGTGGTGATGCGGTGTTCAGCATCACGGTTGCCAGGTACCATCTTTGGCATGTAGTGCCACAAAACCACAACCTCGGATCTTCAGAGTAGGTGTTGCTCCCGGGCACATCTGGGGCAATGGCAGGTTCTGTGCTCGTGGAGGGGTCCTATGAGTAGTCACCTCTGAATAGCAGTCTTTACTTCTGCGGGGTACCCAGGACTGCTCAGCACGAGCTGGCGGTGCCACAGTGGGTGCCAGAGACAGATACCTATCACTGCTTTAGTTCAGCCTGCCGCGCGGTCACACCAGCTCGAGTCCCTCAAAGGCAATGACGGAGATAGTACACAGAGACCGCCAGGCACATATTGCCCCTGCCGCGGTACTGCAGGCAAAGTTAATCAGATCAGTCATTGCCTTTGACCGTGTTGATCACTCAGGTTGAAAGCCTCTGTGGCACGTACCTTTTCTCCAGGGAAAGCCCCCTGTTAACATTCCACCCCACCCCTCCTGTACAACCTCGCCCTTTCCTTCCCTCTCTCTGACAGGGTCCTTGGCTACAAGGACAAGTCACCAATTCTTCCTTCAGATCGGACTCAAGGTGATGTGCCCTCACATCCTTCTAAGTCATTATATTGTAATAAAAAATATCACGGTAAACAAATATCACAGAAACAATATAGCGGTAAGAATATCGAGTCCATATAATAGTAATGTAAACTACACTCACTGTGCAGTTTGCTGGAATGGGAAAGACTGTACTATACGTCTCAGATTCCTCTGTTCAAAGAGGGAGGAAGAGGAGGAAGCCAAGACCCCTCCTAGAGCCACAAATCCTTCTTGTATCTCCAGCTGTGAGTGTGGGACACCTAGGGACCCATTAGGATGAAGGGCGGACTTTGTCCGCCTGTCATCCTACCTGGTAAAGGGACCGCCCGCCATAAGGGCGGGGATCCCGTGGCCAGCATTAGGATGCGCTGGCCACAGTGGCGGGCGCATCCAGCATTCCTACCATTGTGGCGGGCGGTGCACTCAGCACCGCCCGCCACAATGACAGGAAGGCATGCTTTGCACTTCCATGCACAGCATGGCAGGTCCCGCGCGGTGCCTGCCATGCTGTGCATAGAACTGCTGCTGGGGGGGTACCATAGGTACTCTCCATGTGCACCCCCCACACCCCTGGAAACCATGGGGGCCCGCATCGGGCCCTCAAAGCAGACTCTGTCTTCAATGCAGCCACGGAAAGGCATCTGTCAAAGCCCATTGTAATATGGCTGGCGGTGTCTGATAGACACCGCCACCAAATAAACCCTTTTCCACCCCGGTCGCCAAATGACCGGGGCGGAAAAGCGGCGGACGGTCTTTCCGTCCGCCGCGGACCACCCAGCCATACTAATATGGCGGGGGGTCATTCCAGCACGGATGGCGGGGGCGATCCGCCCGCCATCCTAATGGGCCCCCTACTGTGGTACCTGCTGGCGTAGGATGGTCTGGACAACACCTCCCAAGTTTACCTACTCAAGAGGGTGGAGGACAAGATCTCTGTAAAGCAGCACCACATTTCCCACTGTGCAGAGTGTTCACTTTGTTGCCGGTTAGCCTGGGAGGGTCTGCGCTACACACCTCAGGCTTATCGGCCCACCATCTTAATGCCAGAAATCACTAACATTATAGTCAATGAAGAGCGATGTTTCCTCACTGCTCCAAATCCACAGCCAAGCATACACGAGAGTAATATGTTGGTTAGCAGTAGACCCTGGGAAAGGGGAGAGGAATAAGAAAGAAAACAAGGGTATTGCATATCGCCACTCTGACCTGTCACTCTGTTGGGTACTGATATCCGCTGGAACAAGGGGGATATCTCAAAACAAGGTTAAGTTCTCTAGTGTATTATCTCAATGTATTGCAGCGTTGTTATAAAGAATATGCCTGCCTTCAGAGTGTCACTGTGTCTCAGACTATGTAGTTACATATAGAACTCTGAAATTCCTGAAAACTGAAACATAAATGTTATGAAACCAAGATAATACGCTTTTGGGATTCTCCTACTCCTCCCACTGATAAGGTTTGACATTATCTTACTCCTTCCACTTATATATTAACCCCCTTTGGTTTTGTGAGAATGCACTTTTTGCTTCATATATATATATATATATATTCATAGTTGTTTTCTCATGGAATTGATAAAGGTTAATATTTATATAGCATAATTGCTTCCTAAATCTCATATCACTACCTTAATACAGTATACTCATCATAAAAAAAGTACCAAAGTCTTTTGAAGAGATGAGGATCCTTCTGGCTCCTCACATAAATAAGCAAAAGAAAATGAGTAGATACTCCTTTAAAGATACCTCTGAAACAGTACTTTAAAAAAGAAAGATCCTTTCCACAATACTGTTGGGTTAATCAGAACACACTTAGGGGGTCATTAGGATGGCGGGCGGACATGTTGGACAATGGGACCACCCGCCATAGGTGCGGGGGTCCCGTTGCAGACATTAGGATGTGCCCGCCACACTGGCGGGCGCATCCTGCATTGCTGACATTGAGGCAGGCGGTGCGCTCAGCACCGCCCGCCGCAATGCCAGGAAGGAATGTCGTGCATTTCCATGCACAACTTGGCAGGCACCGCGGGGTGGTAAAATTCACCTTGTTATGTACTTAAACATCCCCTGCTCATCAGATAGACTTAAAGAATGGAGGAAAATAACTGCTTTACACCTTTACTTCAAATCACCTGAGCAGTAGTCTACTTGCAAACTAGACCTGCTACCATTATGGGAAATACTGTGCTCATATCTGGTCTGCATTGAACAAAGTGGAACTTAGCAGGAATAAAGTCCAAATTCCCCATGGTTTAATGACGTGCTTGACAATCTTAAACGTTCATGAAAAGTGCTGAATGTACTTGTGCGATGCTGTTAAAAACGTGAAAACAGAATAATGATCTCTAAATAAAGTTTTCTTCAGAGAAACCTGTTCTCATTATTATTCATCAAGAATCCTTTCTGTTGACAATAAACAAAAATAAATGTTCAAAATCTTTAGTGACCTGTCCTCCTATCAACGTGCAGCCATACAGGTTGTCTCTCACTCTTTATCTGAGCCTTTAGCAAACCTTGTTGACTCAAAAATCAGTACTAGCAGAGTCTAGTGGCGTAGGGGAGGAATTTAATATTATCTCCTTCCATTTCATACCTACTATCTTACATATATCTATATGGTCTGATTTGGATCAGCTTACATTACATGATCTATTAAATTCTTGTAGCTCATGTTCACCTTCAGATCTAACTCCAGGAGATTATTTTTCTTTTGTTGAAAGTTATTTGATCATTATCCTCTTAGACATCCTTAATTCATCTCCATCTTTAGGTAGCGTGACATCTTATTATCAGGCAAATATTTTCATTTTACTTCTAAAGAACCCGTCATTTTATTATGACCCGTCTCTGCACCTCCCTCTTTTCCTTAGGTCCACAAACTGCTCAACCTTTTCTCCATCGGTTGTGGCGCGACGGATGCAACACCATGAGCCCGTGTCTAGTCCTCCTCACGCCTCCATGCCCAGCTCTATCCCGGTCTCTGGAGTGCTGCTACAAACCCTTTTCGCATCCCAAGCTAGACTCTCCGAAGACCCACGGGGAACTCCAGAAAGTGGAGGCCCAGATTTATGGCCACCAACTCGTCACAATCACACAACCCTACATTTTATAGAGAGATATCTGGGAGCCGTACAGTTGCGTATAGAATCTATTTTGCCATCTCTTTTACTCAATGGAAAGATTTGCCTGCTGCCAAGATTTGTAACCTTTTTATCACTTAATGGATCTGAAATTGTTGCAACTTCAAATCAAAATAATGAGCCCAACTCCTGAAAACCATCTCCTAATCTGTGCTGGCATGATCAAGACGAAAGTGTTCTTTGAGGACATAACATACTCACAGAACTGGTTTGTGATTGTACAATATGTGCTGCATCTGCACAATTTGCATTGTGCATGTACATCTCCTGCTGCACATATTGTGAGGCCCCGGGGTGAGGCAGGATCAGATTATAGCACATCCGTCATTCACGGAGGGACGCATTGCACCCCTCACCTGGTGCACCTCCCTTTCCATCATGGCAGCCCTGACCAGGTGAAGAGTTGCATCAGGACAAGCCCGATGCAGGTAGGGTTGTTTCCATTAGGAGCGCGCTGTGAGAGAGGCGCATGATTTCCCAATGATCTTTCTAAGGAGGGGCCACCAGCACGTGAATTAGACACAGCCTCACGGCATCTGCACGAGAGATAGCCATTAGATGACAATGACGCTATCCCTCTCAGGGTGGCATTCTTCACAGACCTACACAAGTCTGAACAGCGACTTGGATCAGATGTAGGCATCATCTCACCTGGGCATGTGGTGTGAATGAGAGACTCTTTTGAAGTTATGGGATGTTAGCAGGTAGGTCCTGGGGAGAGAGGATGAAGCCACAACTATGCCAGATTCTGTACCTTATAGCCATATATATATATATATATATATATATATATATATATATAAAGGCGTCAATTCCTTCTACATAAACGGATCCAGGCCTCTTTGGCTCTTCCTATAGATATGACGGGGTCATCTCTGAATTATCACTGCTGGTGAGTGTTGCTGAGCAAGGATTAGAGAGGACAAGAGTACTAGATTTTGTTCCCTTGTTGCCTCAACCCCCCAGCCCTAATGGACATAAAACTGAAAGCGGGCAGAATTTGACGCTAAAATGCTCTATTCACACTATTTGTTCATCTACAAGAATATCCCCTCCTGACTATCTAGGAAAACATTGTTGCATAAAGCAGTAGGGTGGTAATATCTTCATTTCGTTTCAATAAAAAAAGAGAAACTGCATATTTTACTAATTGTAAATGTTCTTTGACATTTTATAACAAATCCCAGCTGTTCAAGCGATTTGTAGCAGTTTCCAGAAATGAGCTTCCGTGACTCATCTCTGAGGGGAGGCATTGCTCATTCTCTGATGTGACATTCATAAGAACAAAAGGAGTGACCGTGGTTTTGTTGAAACATATTTTCTTCATCGGAATAATGTTAATATTATAGACAGGGAGTGTGCTCTGCGTTTTTATTTAAAGACCTTGTACAATTTGTACAGTTGGGTGCAGCTGTCCGTTAGCACAAGATGCAAAGTACAAAACAGAAACTCTTCTTTACGTGGCATCACCTCAGCGGTGAGTGCAGGCCATTCTACTAGAACAGGGTGAGCTCCTTACTGAACCACCTTCAAAGCTACCTACCTCATCTGCCACCACAGCTGCAACGTGGCACCTGAATGTTCCACCTAAAACCCTCCTTTCAGAGATGCGCTGTGTTAGGTAAATTTGAATTGTTCTGAATAATGCTTAACATAGCACCTGTGACATGTTTTCCTGACACCTCTGAAACCTCTTAACCAAAAGTCAATGACTTATATCTGAGGCCAAGGTTATTCTTGGTATCAGAAAGTATGATTTTCAAAAACTGCTGTACTTCTGGAAACCCTGGATATATGTTGAACTTTTCCCCCGCCGTGAGTACGCAAGCGGTGGGTGGGGCTTTCCTGCGGTACGCTGCATGTGTGCTGGAGGTGAGCAGCCCATCGAGTCTGAGTGGCTGGGGCAGAGCCTTCTGGTGTAGGCCCTCTTCCAGGCTCTGATGCTTGCTCCCCGAGGGCGGGCCTCGAGGGTTCAGCACGCCCATTCCCATCACTCCGGTAAGTCTTGCACTGCCACCTCCTTGGGTGAAGTTGATTGGCAATCCTCTTCTCCAGGTGTTGGGCTCTAGCGACAGTCACTCACTTCCAGGCGATGTCCTAGGTGTCTGTAGTAGTACCCCAATGTGGTGCTGAGTTGTTCAGCATCACGGTTGCCAGGTACCATCTTTGGCACATAGTGCCACAAAACCACAACCTCGGATCTTCAGAGTAGGTGTTGCTCCCAAGCACATCTGGGGCAATGGCAGGTTCTGTACTCGTCGAGAGGTCCTATGGGCATTCACCTCTGAATAGCAGTCTTTACTTCTGCGGGGTACCCAGGACTGCTCAGCACGAGCTGGCGGTGCCACAGTGGGTGCCAGAGACAGATACCTATCACTGCTTTAGTTCAGCCTGCCACGCGGTCACACCAGCTAGAGTCCCTCAAAGGCAATGATGGAGATGGTACAGAGAGACCGCCAGGCACATATTGCCCCTGCCGCGGTACTGCAGGCAAAGTTAATCAGATCAGTCATTGCCTTTGACCGTGTTGATCACTCAGGTTGAAAGCCTCCGTGGGACGTACCTCTGCTCCAGGGAAAGTCTCCTGTTAACATTCCACCCCACCCCTCCTGTACAACTTCGCCCTTTCCTTCCCTCTCTCTGACAGGGTCCTTGGCTACAAGGACAAGTCACCAATTCTTCCTTCAGATCGGACTCAAGGTGATGTGCCTTCACATCCTTCTAAGTCATTATATTGTAATACAAAATATCACGGTACACAAATATCACAGAAACAATATAGCGGTAAGAATATCGAGTCCATATAATAATAATGTAAACTACACTCACTGTGCAGTTTGCTGGAATGGGAAAGACTGGAATATACGTCTCAGGTTCCTCTGTTCAAAGAGGGAGGAAGAGGAGGAAGCCAAGACCCCTCCTAGAGCCACAAATCCTTCTTGTATCTCCAGCTGTGAGTGTGGGACACCTAGGGGCCTTTGTCCGCCCGTCATCCTACCTGTGAAAGGGACCGCCCGCCATAAGGGTGGGGGTCCCGTGGCCAGCATTAGGATGCGCCGGCCACAGTGGCCGGGGCATCCAGCATTCCTACCATTGTGGCGGGCGGTGTACTCAGCACCGTACGCCACAATGGCAGGAAGGCATGCTTTGCACTTCCATGCACAGCATGGCAGGCACCGCGCGGTATATGTGTATCATGGGTGCCCCATGAGGCATTCCTTTTGCTTTGGCTCTCAACAATAAAATTCTGTTGTGAAAAAAAATAATAATAATTGTCAACACCCTGGTTGGTCACATACCCTTTATATCGCCTGTGATTGATCTAATCTTAAAGGTTAAGGTTCTTGTAACTACCCAAGGAATGAAAGTACTATCGATAATAGGTGCAGAATCTGATGGCCTCGGGAAATACAGCCTCATTGTTAACTAAACTGATAACCAGTTGGTACATGGACGTACTTTATTGTCTAGATATGAAAGCTAATCATCTATTTAATAAATTTTTTCACACCATTTCAGACACCATAAAACAATGTATTGACCTCGACAATGTAAAGTAGTGCACGTGTACCAAGAAATGGTTCAACACCACTTGCTTGCATGCACTCCAGAAGCACCATTTTAAACTTAAGCAGACTTCTTCGATTATTATATAAATCTTTTTATTATTTTAAGACAAGAAAAAAGGAATAGACATATCTGGTGCCATGTATACATACAGGATAATAGGGTGAACAGGAACAATAACAGGATAGACGTGGAGCAACATAGAAATCCCTGAGAGGCCTGCGCTAATGAATTCGAAATATGACTTGCAACATTACAATCGATAAACAATTCAAATGCGGACTCTCAAGACCCTCCCTCTCACCCATAGAACCATAAATGCAAAGATTCATGATAGTCAGATACTAGAATGTAAAAAACACAAAATCAGGATATTTCGACAATATTACATATGAGGAAAAACTAAGAAGAGATCGAAAAAAAAGGAAAAACCATATGAGCGATAACAGAAAGAAAACAAAAAACCCATCCCCCCACCCTGCACCCCTGCAACGGCTATCGCCTAACCCCCCAAGCAGTGTGCCTGTCGCCCCAACTAACTAAGTTCTAAAAGAAGAAGAGAGAGACTGTGGGGGAGGGCATTTCCATATAAGCTCCCGGTCCCCTTTCCCCCTGCCGAAACCAGCGCCCCCTATGATAAAAAGTCAAGAATATCTATAGTCCCAAAGAAATTAAATTAGGGGGAGCCGTGACGCACCGCCCAACCTCCCGCGAGACAAACAGCCACGAATTTCACATCCATTAGGGCCGTAATACCAACTACAGTCGATCATTCTCAACCCTGGCCCTTCCTAACCTTTGTGTGAACCCCTCCCATAACTTCAGCAGGAGAATCAAAATGAAAAAAGAGTCTGAATAAATGCAATACAATACAATTCAAAGTCAGCAAGTGGCCAAGAACTTCAGCAGCGTAGGAACACTCCCTCACGGACGGATAGTCCCAATGTAGTTTTCTCCAAGATCGTAAAGTCACTAAAGAGGGAGAGGATGAAACAGAAGTCCAGGGACAGTCACCCAAAGGATTCTCCGGGGAGGGGACGCAAATCGGTTTTCCCAAAGTTAGCAATGATGGTAAGCAGGTCGATACGTTCAAAACACTGGGTTCGGGATTTTCCAAGAGACCAACCAAGGGCTGCTGCTCCTCTTGTCGCACGGGGTCCTCGTCCAGAATCAAGATGGTCGTAGTTGAAATCACAGCTTGTGATAATACCTGTGATGTAGCATGGTCCGGTTCCACGTACTCCATAGCCAATAAGCCCGTCATCATTTTGTGAATCAGGGCATCCACATGTGAATGAAATGCCCCGATGGCTGCCATTATGGTCTTTAGCGACGGCTCACTCTCCGTCCGATCCATCACTCCACACTCAACAACGATCATGTTCACTGCCCCCGAGGAGCCGGCTTCCCCGGGGGCAACAGACTGGAGAGGTACGGACGGTGTCAGAGGGGGCTGACCGGATTCTGCGGCAACAATATGCAGCTCGTTCGCACGATCGAAGACCCCGACCCACCGAATCCCGGCAGTGTCACACCGGGTCCGCGGGTCAGGGACCTCCACCCCCGGTTACTGTCGTGCCACGTCGCTCCTCCCTCAATGTCGATCAGGCAAAATGAGCGCCGCCGAGATCGGGCAAAGAAAAAACCTCCACTACGGTAGACCGGACCCTGACTGGCTCCCAAGGCCGATGTTGTTCAACTACGACACGGGCAGAGCAAAACTCGAGGCCCCGGCTCTCCTGCTGGATTAGGCCGCAAACTTGACGCAGCTCCGCCACCCTAGCTAATTAAATCTTCGGAATTGCACTGTCGGAGTGAGCAGAGGTTCATCTACACGGGGGTCGGGCGTTAAATCAGGATTATCGACAGGATCTTCTGGCAGGATATGGAGGTCGGCGGAGCCGGGGGCCTAAGCGGCCATCTTGGTTGCTAGCGTAGCTCCTCCCTCCTTCTTCGATTATTAATTGGTAATTCAATCCGGGATAACGGAAATTAGAAAGGAAGTTAGAGGCCTGATGCGCCTTAAACGACCATGGATAGTCATCAATTCTCCCTTTCTAGGAGGCAATCGTCTGCCTTGCCTTGATTTTTTTATTAAAGCAACCGATTGGGTTGTACATTTTAATAAGATATATTCACGTTTTATTAACTCGCATTTCTCCCTTAGTATAAGCTTAAAATCAACAAAGGATGTCCTAACCTAACTGGCATCATGTTTGGTGAAAACAGACGGGTTAGTGAATAAGCCCTAAGAACTGCTCTATTAAGAGCTTTTCCCTGTCTTACACCAAACGCCCCTATAAATTTGCCCAAGCTCTCCACGGCAAATAAAACTAGAACTACAGTAGTGGAGAACTAAAAGACGTGAACAAAAATATTTTATCTTCACAATATAAATCAGACACATTTACATAACCCTGATACTCTCACTATGGTGCTTAAGCCTCGTTAGAACCCACATTAAAAGTCCTTGCATTCTACTTGTGTCTAGCTCAGACACGGTCTCCTAGAAGTAGGATAGACCACATATAAAGTCCAGTAGGACACCACTAGCTGCTAAGCAGTGTTGTATAGACTCATTAACAAAAATGCAGCCTGCTCGAAATTAACTATGAAGTAATGATCTTCTTTAAAATCATCTTAATCTGTGACTGTGAAAGAATGTTTCTGATGAAGTTTTTCTTTCAGGTGGTGACAGACATGAGGTTGTGGCTCCGAGGCTCGTGTACTGTTCTGGCCCGTCACCTGATGCTGTTGATCCGCGCTATGGTTGATCGAGCCGCGATGTAAGTTTCTCCTTTCAATATATAATATGGGAATTGTTTTGCCATTGCCACTGCAAGTGGTAGCTCTAGACTCCTTCCAGCTGCAACACTCCCTTATATTTCTCCTCTGTCCCAAAACTATGCTGTCCAGTCCCTATTCTTTCTTCTTTGCTCAAAGGTGTGTTGAAGGCCTCATGAAAGGCCTTCAGGTCATAATACTCCGCTTAAGTCTTCCTCACTGCTACCTCATACCTCGTTGTCTCTTCCAACCTAGTCATGGTATTCTGATTCCTGTCTAAGCCTGGAGCTCCACCTTGTGGCCCCAGCAATTATCGAAGTTACCTAGTATGCTGTCATTGTCTACATGAGCCTGGAACTCCACTGTCTGTTTGTTTGGTCATAATGATGATTCAGAGTTCTACCGCATTTTACATGCTCCTTTCTATTGAGTCATAACGTTTTTGCTCAGTATTCCAATTTATAGGATGATCTGGAGTTCTGTTCTTAGCTGACCACTCTAGCTTTTGAATCCTCATTGAGCTGCTAGTTCTGTGCACTACCCTTACTGGTTAACTATCACAGTTTTTGACTAAGCGCCTATTTCTTACCTACTCTACTCTCAGTTGACGGACATATTGGTGACTTTCTCAATAGAAACTCACATACGCCTCAAACTAGCTTTCCGTTTTGATCACTAGTTATTGCCACTCCTTCAATGGTCCTGTCCAGCCTTCTATTGCGACCTAACCATATCAAATTTAATTGCTCTCTACTTTTCATCACTCCTTCACCACACCAGGTTCAAGCCTTTGTTGCACTCCCGTACTTCGCACCATCAACTGTTAACCAGCCACTAAATGCCGTTTACAATGTACCTCCACAAACCCCTCGACACTGCACTTGCCAGATATGGCAGGGCTGACCCTAATGATCTCAACAACCTCAGACCTATCTCCAACCTTCCGTTCCTAACCAAAACTATGGAAAAATGGGTCTTACAACAACTTAACCATCATATAGGAAAATTCAACCTCCTACACCCTTTCCAATCTGGGTTCAAGAACGGCTGCAGCACTGAAACTGCCATGCTCTATATCTCAGATGACAGCCACAGATCCTTAGACAATGGAGACGCATGCTTACTTAGCCTACTCGACTTATCTGCGGCTTTTGATACCGTTAATCACCCATCCTAACTTGAATCACTGAAGATTCACTTTGGTATCTATGGCACTGTCTTCAATTTGGTTCACATCTTACCTACAACACTGATTGCGCCAAATCAGAATCAGCTCATGTCTATCAAAACCCACACATGTCACTTTTTGTGTGCCCCAGGGCCCAATTCTCTCCCATTCCCTTTTCAATCTCTTCATGGAACCCCTTACTGTCATCTACAAACAGGCAGGGATCAAATATCACCTACATGCGGATGGCACCCAACTCTTACAAAATCAAATCACCCAGTGACATTCAACAAATCCATGCCATACTGAGCAAGATACAATCTTGGTTTAACTCTAACCACTTAAAGCTAAACCCCAACAAAACAGAAATAATTCTATTCTCCCTCAAAAGCAATGTAAATGTAAATGTAAATGTATGAAACTTATATAGCGCAGGACTTACCCTGGGGCATCTCCGCGCTTGCTTAGGGAACCCGTCCTGGTACTCCCCTGTGAGAAACCCCGGCAGGGTATCCACAAGGTGAAAGCCAGGCATCCCGCCGCGAGGGGCCGATGTGGAGATTAAGCAAGCTATTGCCCAGAGTCGCAGAGTGTGACCCCGTGAGTCGAGTAGGCACCGGAGCGAGAATTGTCGAGACCGTGGAATTTATGAGCCCGAGACCCGCCGAGGCGGGGAATCGAACCCTGGTCCACGGTCGATCTCAGATTCCGGGTCTGCCGCCTCTAACCACTGAGCCACACTTCTCCAATCACCTACCAATCCACGACCTGAATGCCTTAAATTGTTTTCTCACTCTATCCTACTCAGCAAAGTCCCAAGGCTTCATCCTGGACAACTTCATGTCAATGAAAGATCACATCAAAAATTCACCCAGAGGAGCGCTTTACACACTAAAACACCTCAAGAAAATTAAACCATTCATCCCCTTTGATGATTTCAAGATTGTTGTGCAATCTCTTGTCCTCTCCAAATTGGACTATGGTAATCCCATCCTCACAGGGACGCCGAAAACTCACCACCCCTTAGATCAGTTCTAAACATGGCAGTCCAGCTCATAACAGGTGTTAAACGGTTTGAACACATCATTCCAGCCCTCAAGATCTTCAACTGGCTTCCTAACGAAGGAAAATGTACTTACAAGACTGCCTGCATCACCCACAATGCCCTTCAATCACATCCCCCCAACTACTTAGACAACAAGCTCATGAAAGCTGGGAGTACCAGCTTCTTGAGAAGCTCCAACGCGCTTTTTCTCCTACATACCAAACTAGGGAAGACATGGCTTGGCAGTTCGGGCTGGACTGTTCCCATGAGGCACAGGGTCATATTGATTTGCATATGGCCATGTCGGAGCTGGGGTGGCGGAGTGAGCTAAAGAATGATGGGTCCCTCGCTCCCTTTGGCACTGGTTCAAGCTAGCTTGGCTGATGACGGCTGATTAGCCAGAAACCGGTCCCAGGATGCTAGTTTCCAGTCCAGGGAAGACATGGCTTGGCAGTTCGGGCTGTCCTGTTCCCATGAGGCACAGGGTCAGACTGATTTTCATATGGCCATGTCGGAACTGGGGTGACGGAGGGAGCTAAAAAATTATGATGGATTAAACCCAGATCAGTTGACTGGGGGTGAGTGCTTGCAATGTTCAACACTCCGTCCATCATCCCCTTTGGTTTTGCTTAATTCACCCTAATTTTGCAGGGTATGCCTAGATGTGGGTCCCTTGCTCACTTTGCCACTGGTTTCAAGCTAGCCTGGCTGATGACGGGTGTTAGCCAGAAACAGGTCCCAGGATGCTTGTTTCCGGTTCAGGGAAGACATGGCTTAGCAGTTCGGGCTGTCCTGTTCCCATGAGGCACAGGGTCAGACTGATTTTCATATGGCCATGTCGGAACTGGGGTGACGGAGGGAGCTAAAAAATTATGATGGATTAAACCCAGATCAGTTGACTGGAGGTGAGTGCTTGCAATGTTCAACACTCCGTCCATCATCCCCTTTGTTAAACTAGAAAAGACATCAACCAAGATTCGCTCTTTTTCTAGAAATGCTCCCAACATATGGAACTCTCTACCTAGCGATCTACGATGCAACCCCTCCTTCCCCTGCTTCAAAAAAGACCTGAAACTCCTCCTTCTCAACAAATACTTTAACTCTTAAGCTTACTGAACTTTGTTAATTATCTCTCATTACAGGACTAGACCCTCGGTTATTTGTTTGCTTCTTCTGTCTATTGTTCCTCTCTCCCTTAACACATACTATTCTTTTGACCACATTTCGGTTCCCATGCTCACTGCCTAACGAATTTTCTTTATCTTTGGCATGTACTAGAATCTATTGAGTCTCAATATGGTATTACGTTCTTGATTTACTGTTTTCTTTTCGATTATGTAAAGCGCTCTGATACCTCTGGGTCTAGCTAGCGCTATATAAAACCTATAAAATAAATACATAAAAATAAGTAAGTGCTGTAGACGTCAAAGTTGAGCATTCTTTAATGCCTCAGGGTCTTTGATTTCCATGAACATTTTAAACAGTTTGCCATGGATGTTTGAAACTGTTTAATTGGAGTTGTATAGCTAGCCTTCTTTTGGTTCTGTACTGCTCTATGATATTCCCTCATATGGAATTTTCTTTTCCATTTGTGTTCTTCTGATTTGCTTTTTCTACATTGTTCTTCCGTTTTTGCAACCCAGTCTTTTTATGTCACTTAGATCTAGGTTGAACCCTTTATTTGAAGTTTACTGTCCTAGTTTTGTTTTTTGTGTTAGGGCCGCAAAAGTATTCTGAATCTTTAGGGCCCTATTATGATGTCACATCATAGGTTTAACATTCGACCGCTGCATTACAATGCCGGCTGTCGAAAGTGAAACCAGCTGGTCATTCCGGCTAGATTCCGACAAGCTCAAGGAGCCCGCCCCCCAGTCGGAGGCCCCCCTGTAATCCCTAAGGACGCTGTTTCTGCCTCATATTACGAAGTTGGTTTCCGACATGCTTTCAATGTCGGGCTTACCGACATGGAAAGCCTGTCAGAAACCGACTTTGGGGGCCCCAAGCAGGGCTCCCTTCTCCCTGCCGGCCCCATATCGTAATCAAGCCCTTTGTGTTGGAGTGAGTCCAGAAGAACTCCGGGCTTATCGTGCTGAGATGGGTGGCCTGGCAGAGGTGGTTAAGAAAGTGTGGAATGTGGTTGTCGTTGATTGTATTGGAATGGGATTGGTATATTGATGGACTTCATTGCTTGTATTCTGATTTTGTAAGCATTATAATCAGCATGGTCTACCTATGATTTAGGTTTGATGACTATATCTGTGAGTAAAGTAGCTAAAAAAAAACCTGTCCAACATCTGTGCAAGGTAGAGGAAATCAATAGGAATGAGCCTCAGTATTCACCTAATCACTAACTCCTGGGATTCAGGAGAATACAAGGATGAGTGTATGCACGAGAAGAGGCCTCCCCAAAGGGTTTGCCTTTGATGCAAAATGTTGATGACGACCTGGGAATGAAACCTATAATGACAGTATCTCAGATGAGAGCTTGAGCGGTCATTGGTCTGGGTTTCAAACACAAACATTGCAGCTGACACCATTCATATCCAGATTTTACTAATTGAACACATAAGTGTTTATATGGCATTCTGTAGGATGACAACCTTTCTCCCTAGCGTTCCATAAAGTGAGATATTGGAGACTATTGCAAGAAATAGAGTTGCTTCGTGGCTAATATTTTACTTACAAGCCTGGTATTTTCATTTATGTGTTTTTTTTTATGTCAAGGCCACTAAAATGGGTTCAGCAAAAAAATCTGTACATAGACAATCACAAGTCATTCATCCTGCCCTTTATCAGGTTACTGTATGTTCTCTGCACTTCGAGCAATGATGCATGGGACCCATGGGGTGGAAAAGAGGCAGACAGTTGCATCCCTCCAGGTTCCCCCAATAATTATTAAAAAGAGTTGGGAGGGACCGGCTCAGATACTACTGATGAAATGTGTGTTTATGAAAGGTGTAGGAAAGATTACACACTGCATTCTAGCATGAGGCAGATTTTGAATTCTCGAGAGAATTAAAACCTATTTGATCAATGTGAATTTGAGAAACATGTAAAGAATGTTGCTAGATTATGCATTTGACTGTTTTCTTCGCATGATTTGTATTTTTTTCTCTGTGCAGAGAAATCGATATCCTCTTTCCTGGATATACTCATCTGCAGAGAGCTCAGCCCATCAGATGGAGTCACTGGATACTGAGGTAAGAGTGGATAAATGATGATATTCAGCTTTATTATAAGGGACTTGGCTGATAGGATCTGCCCTAGCATCCGTGTGAATATCTTGGACTATGTTTGCATGGTCACTAAAAAGCGTTCTCATTGTAATATGACATCAGGACCTAATCTCCATCTATTTATTCAGTGGCCCTCCTTTCAGTCCTTGACTGTAGCGGTCTGACAGTGCTCACAACAATTCTTCTATGGCCAATGATCTTCCAGAGTTGCACGTGCCAATGTATTGAGGATGGTGGTTCTTTGTTTCCAGTGAAAGGTCAGTAGCAATTTTGCATCCTGAAACAGTTTCACATTGGTGTCCTGTCTGCTTTCGATGATTGTACCAACAGTGGGAGTGTGGAAGCCCAACAAGATTAATCTTATATCATTTGGTACAGGAGAACCAAAGACCTCCTTCAGTACCACTGGGATTGTGGCCTTCTTGCGCTTTACTGGTTGGGAGATAAAGTACACTTTACTCCTGAGGGTCCTTGGGAGCCAACTATCCCTCCTGTTACCTCCAGTAAATCCCACACAGCTGGGTTGCTAAGAGTTTGTTGGAGGCGATGCCCACTTTCTCCACCACTCTGTAAACGCGCCTCCTGGTGCACTACTGGTTAGGGGAAGAAGTCCACTTTAGTCCTGAGGCCCTCAGGAGGCAAGAGGACGTCATTCCCCAACCAGCAGCACACCTGGAGGTGTGTTTGCAAAGTGGTGGACAAAGGAGGCGTGGCCTTGGAAAGCCTCTCAGCCATCCTGCTGTATGGGACTTGCTGGAGATAACAGGAGGGCTTGTTGGCCCCCAAGGACCCTCTGGAGCGAAGGGGACATGATCCCCCAAACTGGCAGTGCACAAGGAGGCATATTTGCACAGTGGTGGTGAAGGGGGCATGGCCTCTGGCGACTTGCCAAAAGTTTTTTTAATTCTTTTTTTCCATTTTTTTAAGGCAGGGGACTGTGAGGCCTCCCTTCCCTGAACCGATTTCGGCCTTGGGTGTGCACCCCAGGACATTGCTGGAGCCAGCAAGGGCTCCACGAGGGGAGCAGGGCGGCCCTCCTCCTTTGTTCTAATAAGCCCGGGGGGTGGAGGTCCACGGGGGTCCGCAACGGACCCCCAGCACATATATGATTTGAGCCCCAGGGAGGTGCTGGTCCCCGGGGCAGCAGGGGCTTAGTGGGCCCCCCACATTTCTATGTATTATGTAGTTGCACCAAGGAGGTAGCAGTCTCCAGGGTTGCGGGGGGTCTAACGGGCCTCCCCTGCATTTTTATTTATTTATTGCTCCGGGGAGATGACGGTCCCCAGAGTTAGGGGAGCCTAGCAGACCCCCAGCATTTCAATGT
Organism: Lissotriton helveticus; assembly: GCF_964261635.1. Classification (NCBI taxonomy): domain Eukaryota; kingdom Metazoa; phylum Chordata; class Amphibia; order Caudata; family Salamandridae; genus Lissotriton; species Lissotriton helveticus. The sequence goes on along the minus strand of NC_136061.1, from coordinate 162,637,367 downwards.
ATTGCCCCAGGTGGATGGCAGTCCCTAGGGCTGCGGGTCACATTAATACATTATTAGACCCGGGGAGGTGGCTGTCCCGGGGGGAAGCCGTAGGGTCTCCCTCCCATTATTTTGTATTTAAATATGTGGCCCGGAGAGGTTGCATTCCTCAGGGCAGCAAGGGAGCCACAGGGCTCCCCTGCATTTAATCTTGTTGCTGCCCGTGGAGGTGGCGATCCCCGGGGCTTTGAGTAGTCTGAAGGGATTTCACACCAAATCACAAAAAGGCACTTCCTTGGACCAGCATCTTCCTTCCCTCCAAATTAGGTGTAATTCCGTTCAGCAGGTCGGGCTGTAGATGTGTCTAAATGTCCTATCTTAAGGTCCTCTGGGAATTAACATGGGGAAAACACGCTTTTAAGCACCCCCTAGTTCTCGGCCCCTGCTAGACGGATCACACCAAAACTTTCAAGACTGCTGCTGAAGCGAGCATCATATTAGTTTAAAAAAATGTTATGAAGATTTGTAAAATGATACCAAAGTTATTGGCAAATGAAAAAACTTGTTTCGACTGCTCTCGGGGTCTTGGTCAAGACCCGAGAGAAGTCGAAACGCATCTTTGTGCCCAATAAATCGTATTTATTCTGCATCTACAGCTGGAGTGGCTCGTTTTTCTTGACCAAATTTGGGTGAGGATCCTTGCTATGTGTATATATATATATATATCGATTCCAACTCCTGCCTGTCGGCCCTGGATACCAACATCGATACAGGTACAGACCACAAGGAAAACGGTTAAGTCATATGCAAAAGATGATTTATTGTCCCCTCGTCTCCAGCATGACGCGTTTCGGCTACGTCACTGTAGCCTTGTTCATATATATATATATATATATATATATATATTCACGTCCACTTCCTCCATACCACCGGGACCCCAGAACTGCGGTGCACCACCAGGGATAGAGGTAACCCTGGAACATGTATAGAATTTCACCACGCACATCCGCTTGATGTGCAAATGCACTCCTCGATCAGCCTCTCACAAAGTTCATCAACGAGAGCGCGTGTGCTTCAAAGTTGTTTATTTCATATTCGGTTCCAGCATAGAAACAACACGAATCATGGAAATAAAACCCAACGCGTTTCGGCGAACCACCGTCGCCTTGGTCACGGGTAATTTTAGAAGCAGAATCAACCATATTTAAATAAAGTTACAAATGCAAAAAAGTGCTCATGTGACTTCCACAGTAAAAATTAATAAACATAAACATAGGACATGGGAACCTTGGTAGTGGCGGCCATATTGTAGTGGTGTTGTTACAAACATATCGTTTCTTTCTATACAACATTCAAATTGGTTGTATTTTGTCAATTATGATCATATATTCTCATATTTAATCCATATACTAATAATTCCAAGTGGAAATGCTCCCCACATAATTGTTATTAAAGCCTCGGCGTCAAAATTAAATCATTATCGAATTGGGCTTTCACATATCAACTACCAACTCGGTAGTAATAACCAATCTCTCAAAAGTGATGATCCTCCTCATACAATTGAAATAAACCTCTATATTGAGTATCAGATTCTAGTGAGGATGAAGTATTCATATTAGGTATAAATTGTACGCAAGTGCGTCATTGCTGCTATCTAATTCATATTATTGATCTAAATATCTGATCACATGGGGTAAGCCACAACCCCCCAATACACATCCTCTTAAATCAAAATAATTTGTGAGAGGAGAAAGTCCTGTAATCCCCAGTGGGAATTTCAACACAGATTTCTAAAATAATATGTGATGCCACTTTGTCGTGAATTTCCTTGATTGTCCGCCGAAGTCCTGTATATATGTGAGAGAAAAAAGAGAAAGAAAGTGCAACCCATCAGAATTTGACTTAAGTAACACTTATTCCCGTCACACAGAAATAGTTCCCAAGAAGTGCTCACACCTTTAAAATGTACGTATACATGTAAATTTGTGAATTAAAAGAGATCATACCACGTATGTCTCGCATTGGCTCGGCTCTGTATGTTTTGTTAATAATATCATGCTACAGACAGAGAATCCATATGGAGACAATCAGCTTGAATATGGAGCAATAGATTTTCTATATCCACAATGAACGTTCTACCCCGTTATTATTCTCCCAAATGCCATACCATTTCTTCCTCAGAATTCAGGCCCCCCGGGATCAGTGTATCGAGGTTGACAATATATCTGTTCTCTAACTGACGAAGTTTGCGTATCTTATCGCCCCCTCTTCTCATCACGGGGAGTTTGTCAATTACAAAGAATTTGAGGAGGTTGCGATTGCTTCCATGGTATTCCTCAAAATGTCTAGCCACCGGGGAGTTCTGTTCCTTGTTTTGGATTGCCCTCATATGTTGTAGGATCCGAGTTTTTGCAGGGAACATAGTGCTCCCCACATATTTTTTTGGACATGGGCAAACCAGAACATAGACACAGAATTCCGATAGACAGGTCAGGTGTTTCTCAATATTTCTATCTCTGTTTTCTATCGGAAAATGTACTTTCTTCACATTGGTGCTGAATTTGCATGCTTTGCATTTCATGCATGTGAAGAAACCACAAATGTTACTGGTACTTGGTCTGATGGTACTGACCTCATTGTGGCTTATCTTGCTCCTGAGGGTATCTGCCCTTCGGTAACTTATGCTAGGTCTTACATCCAACACTTCATCCAGACATGGTTCAGTCCCAAGGACCTTCCAGTGTTCGTTCAGACTCTTCTGCACTCTCCAAGATTTAGAATGGAAAGTGGAGATGAACCTGATCTTATCATTTTCCCTGTTGCTTTCTTCCAACTTTGGAGTCAGTAGGGACAGGTGGCTGATTTTGCTAGCTTTTTGGAACGCCTGATCTATCACAATTTGTTTGTATCCTCTCTCCTTGAAGCGTTCTTTCATGCATTCCCCTTCCTTTAAGAAGTCCTGATCAAGGCTACAATTCCTCCGAGCCCGGAGGAATTCTCCGAAGGGGATGCTACGGATCAGTGCTTTGGGGTGACTGCTTTCTGCATGAAGCAGTGTGTTCCCCGCAGTCTCTTTTCTGAATAGCTTCATAGCTAGTTTTTCTTTCGAGGTTTCCACCTCCAGGTCCAGAAAGACTGCTCTACAGTTACTGATCTTCCCTTCCAAAGTCAGGTTGAGATTGTTTGTGTTCAGATCCACAATAAATTGTTCCGCTAGATTGCCAGGACCATCCCAGATGATAAAAAGGTCATCTATGTACCGCAGCCAGATTTTCACATGACCACGGTACATAGCGTTGGTCCTGGCCACCTGCTGCTCCCAGCTTGCCATGAATAAATTAGCAAAGCTGGGAGCAAAGCAAGTTCCCATCGCGGTCCCTTGTTTCTGGCGATAGTATGTGTCATTAAAAATGAAAAAGTTCTGTTCAAGACAGAACCTCATCATTTGGATGATCATCTCCGTATGTTCTAAATACGAGACACTTCTTCTCTTCAAAAACAGCCTGCATGCCTCAATGCCATCTTCATGTCTGATTGATGTGTATAGACTACATACATCCAATGTGATAAGCAGATAACCCTCTTGCCAGATGAAATCCTTAAGTTTGTTAATGAAGTCTCTGCTATCTTTCAAGTAAGATGGAACCCCCTCCACAAATGGTCGCAAGAAAAAGTCTATGTATCTTGACGTGTTCTCTAATAGAGAACCAATCGACGACACAATAGGTCTGCCGGGGGGATTTTTTGCATCTTTGTGCAGTTTTGGTAGGAGGTACAGTACTGATACCTTCGGATTTCGATTCAGCAGAAAGGAGTACTCATTCCATTCAATTAACCCCTGATCTTTCCAGGTTTTCAACATTTCAAAATACGTGTGGTTAGTTTTTTCAACAGTCTGTGCAGAGGAGACTTCATAACATTCCCCACAGTTGAGTTGTCGCATACCCTCATTTACATAATCATGTACATTTAACACCACAACATTACCCCCTTTGTCAGATTGTCTTATGACAATGGAGTGATCACCTTCTAATGACTTGATAGCAAGTCGTTCACATTTAGTCAGATTGTCTTTTGCCCAATGATTTTGTTTGGCCATATTCTTAAAATCAGCAATCATTAGTGATTCAAATGTGTCAATGCTGCAGGTTGGGAGAGAGGGGTTGAAAGAGGACTTGGGTTTGAAATCATTAGGGTAGTTTAAGTTAGTAGTAAAACCTAGAGTTTTCGCATTTATACAGTCATCTACTGTCGTGCCAAACTCTAGGTTTTTTAAAGCAATAAGTGATTCTACTTCTATGATGCTTTCATTCACAGGTTTAGTGCTCAGTGGAATTGTGGTACTGTTCTTCACTTTGAGTTTATTCCACTTAGCTAGTCTCAATTTCCTTGTAAATTTAAAAAGGTCTATACGTTCCTGTGAATAGCAGAAATTCGAGGTAGGACAGAAAGACAGACCATATTGTAAAACCTCATGCTCACTTTTAGAAAGACGGCGGGATGATAAGTTGATTACATTCCGTTGATTCATTTTCCTCTTCGTTTCTGGCCCCGTGTTTCCACTCCCATGGGGGTTGTTTTTCCTTTTGAAGCCTCCGCCTCGTCTGACTTGTGATTGGCTTTGGTTCCATTTCCTCCTTGTTTTCCTCTGCCTCTGCCTCTTCCTCTGAATCCTGTGGCCCTGCCTCGGCCTCGATCTATTTGCCAATTCTGCTGTTGCTGCGTTTGGTTCATTCGTTTGAACTCCTCCCAAAAATTTGGTTTCTTCGTCTGCATAGAAGTATTCTCTGTTGAGCCTTGTATTTGCCCATCCTCAGAAACATCACTTTCCACCACTTCATCTCCAGACTCAGCTTCTGCCTGGGTTTTATCAATACTGGCTTGTATACCTTTCCTCGCAACATTGTCATATTTTCTGCTGAATGTGAACACTCTTCCAGAGTTATAGTCAATCTGATCTCTTAGGAATTTTCGCTCCTTTTTAGCTACTATCTCGTCCTCATGTTTGCCAATGCGTTTATTTATCTCCTCCATTTTTTTACTGAGATCTTCCACAGTTTCATCTTTACCTATCTCTTCTTTGAGATCCGCTATTGCCTTCAATAGTATTGCTCTGTCCTTCCAAGCATGTTTTATTAAGATCGATAACATTCTATTCGAACAATCCATCAAATTCTCTGCCCACTCCTCTGCAAGTTCCATATCCGGTTCCTCATATGTCGGAGCGATCAAAATTCTAAGTCCTCTGGGTACTCTTTTCTCTTCTTGATACTTTTCTAATGTTATCGCTTCCCACCATTTTGAGACTTCTTTCCGGATAAGTTTTTCTAATTTCTGGTACTTGTTCTGTATACTCATAGACACAGGTTGTGTCTCCTTACTGGGCTGGTTTGCAGATGTCTGGGTAAACATGGTTTGTGCCCTGAGCCGCCTGCGAGACTCCGTGTCTTCATCCATGATTCGGTGTTCAGAAGGTTAAGTGCCTTCATACAAGATATACACGCTGGTTAACCTTACAGTTTGCACACACGCGCCATTTATAGATGCTTTCAAAGTTTTGAAAAGTTATTTCCAAAATGTTCGAATTGAGGCTGACAGCCCGTATCCTAAACCTTCAGACTTATTGGTGCGCTGTAGGTAGAACACAGGACAGTTGCGCTATTGATTTACTCAAACAAACACGAAACACCCTGTTCCTCGGATTCGATTGATTCCGTCTTAAAGCGACACCATATTGTGAATTCATATGTGTCGTGCGGTCAATCAGATACGCTATGACTGTTTTGTTCGCGCTTTGTGCAGCGTTAGGAGAATTGTCGGAACGAACTCACCCAGGGATTACACCAGCGAAACCGGAATCCTCCCGTGCTCCGACCGGCGTCTTCTCCCCTGCAGCGGCAGTTCCGAGCCTCCGCCCACTGTTACAGTCCTCCAGGGATGGGTAGCTTCAAATCGCTTGTTGCTTTGCGCGGTCCACCGGTGTTAGTCAATATTCACGTCCACTTCCTCCATACCACCGGGACCCCAGAACTGCGGTGCACCACCAGGGATAGAGGTAACCCTGGAACATGTATAGAATTTCACCACGCACATCCGCTTGATGTGCAAATGCACTCCTCGATCAGCCTCTCACAAAGTTCATCAACGAGAGCGCGTGTGCTTCAAAGTTGTTTATTTCATATTCGGTTCCAGCATAGAAACAACACGAATCATGGAAATAAAACCCAACGCGTTTCGGCGAACCACCGTCGCCTTGGTCACGGGTAATTTTAGAAGCAGAATCAACCATATTTAAATAAAGTTACAAATGCAAAAAAGTGCTCATGTGACTTCCACAGTAAAAATTAATAAACATAAACATAGGACATGGGAACCTTGGTAGTGGCGGCCATATTGTAGTGGTGTTGTTACAAACATATCGTTTCTTTCTATACAACATTCAAATTGGTTGTATTTTGTCAATTATGATCATATATTCTCATATTTAATCCATATACTAATAATTCCAAGTGGAAATGCTCCCCACATAATTGTTATTAAAGCCTCGGCGTCAAAATTAAATCATTATCGAATTGGGCTTTCACATATCAACTACCAACTCGGTAGTAATAACCAATCTCTCAAAAGTGATGATCCTCCTCATACAATTGAAATAAACCTCTATATTGAGTATCAGATTCTAGTGAGGATGAAGTATTCATATTAGGTATAAATTGTACGCAAGTGCGTCATTGCTGCTATCTAATTCATATTATTGATCTAAATATCTGATCACATGGGGTAAGCCACAACCCCCCAATACACATCCTCTTAAATCAAAATAATTTGTGAGAGGAGAAAATCTATTGCTCCATATTCAAGCTGATTGTCTCCATATGGATTCTCTGTCTGTAGCATGATATTATTAACAAAACATACAGAGCCGAGCCAATGCGAGACATACGTGGTATGATCTCTTTTAATTCACAAATTTACATGTATACGTACATTTTAAAGGTGTGAGCACTTCTTGGGAACTATTTCTGTGTGACGGGAATAAGTGTTACTTAAGTCAAATTCTGATGGGTTGCACTTTCTTTCTCTTTTTTCTCTCACATATATACAGGACTTCGGCGGACAATCAAGGAAATTCACGACAAAGTGGCATCACATATTATTTTAGAAATCTGTGTTGAAATTCCCACTGGGGATTACAGGACTTTCTCCTCTCACAAATTATTTTGATTTAAGAGGATGTGTATTGGGGGGTTGTGGCTTACCCCATGTGATCAGATATTTAGATCAATAATATGAATTAGATAGCAGCAATGACGCACTTGCGTACAATTTATACCTAATATGAATACTTCATCCTCACTAGAATCTGATACTCAATATAGAGGTTTATTTCAATTGTATGAGGAGGATCATCACTTTTGAGAGATTGGTTATTACTACCGAGTTGGTAGTTGATATGTGAAAGCCCAATTCGATAATGATTTAATTTTGACGCCGAGGCTTTAATAACAATTATGTGGGGAGCATTTCCACTTGGAATTATTAGTATATGGATTAAATATGAGAATATATGATCATAATTGACAAAATACAACCAATTTGAATGTTGTATAGAAAGAAACGATATGTTTGTAACAACACCACTACAATATGGCCGCCACTACCAAGGTTCCCATGTCCTATGTTTATGTTTATTAATTTTTACTGTGGAAGTCACATGAGCACTTTTTTGCATTTGTAACTTTATTTAAATATGGTTGATTCTGCTTCTAAAATTACCCGTGACCAAGGCGACGGTGGTTCGCCGAAACGCGTTGGGTTTTATTTCCATGATTCGTGTTGTTTCTATGCTGGAACCGAATATGAAATAAACAACTTTGAAGCACACGCGCTCTCGTTGATGAACTTTGTGAGAGGCTGATCGAGGAGTGCATTTGCACATCAAGCGGATGTGCGTGGTGAAATTCTATATATATATATATATATATATATATATATATATATATTTTGATCCAGGGTCAGGGCTTCCGGGTGCTCTCTGGCGGTGCACGCGAGGCGCGGCAGAACCTGTGAGCAAGGTCTCTGGTGAGACCGAAAAGGTGTTGCTGGTTTATGAAAAAATAAACAGAAGATCGACTGAACATTGTGTGGTATTCATTGCCAAACCATACGGGAGTGCATGAGTAAAAGCGTCTCTGGAAAGAGACAAACGGAATAATATATATATATATATATATATATATATATATATATATATATATATATATATATATATATATATATATATATATATATAAAGGTTGCCAACGATTGGACCGCGCATCAAGGTAGGTTAAAAGCACAATTTTAATGCGGGAGGCAGCGTGAACAGCAGGAAGTCAGGAAGCATTCACAGAAGCTGCCTTACGCGTTTCGAGATGGACGCCTTTGCTCACAGGTCTTCAGGCGAACAGTCAAACAGTCACATGACCCAACCCAGAAAGTTCCGCCCCAAAGGGTCCTCAAGTGAAGTGCATTATGGGCTCTGTAGTGCTGCACGATTCCACCCAAGTGGGTCTGACTGCCAGCCTGCTTCTGACGTTTCTCACCCATGTGGGTTGCATCACATGTCCACCTTATGTCGGCGCTGCCCAGTAACCACCACATCATATATATTTATTTATTTAACAAAACGTGAGTCCTCCTCATTTTCTAATAGCATTTGCAGACTGACTGATTGCCAAGCAGGGCGAGGGGGCTATGTAAAGCAAAACGCGGTGAAGTCTCCCGCGTCGGCCGTAAATCACTGACAAGATGTGTGATGAAACGGACCACGCGAGGCGGCATTGGACATTTTCAAGAGGAGAACACCCAATGTACGGGCCACACCTATCCAGGGGGGTGAAGGGACGAAGTCCCATAATACCCTCATAACGCTGTTTAATAAATTGGAACGGTGTAGTGAAAAAGAGATTAGAAAATGGTGGGAGGCCACCTCGCTACAGAATTACATGGATGTTGATAGAGTCCCCAGAGGGCTCAGAATATATACTGTTCCGGCTTATGAAAACCCGGATCCCATGTTACTGGAGCAATGGGCGGAATTAATAGCAGCATCTTGCAAAGCAATGCTGGACTTACTTGTTAAATTTGCCTGGAGCGATCGAACAAAAGCCCTTGAACAAATTGCCTCCTTGGAGAAAGAGCTTTTAAAGGAAGAGGATCAAATTAAAGTACAACAATTAAGAGAGGATATGAAAAAGAGGTTGATGAAGTATGAGTTGAAAATAAGATCGAGGAAACAGGAGAAATTTGAGCGGGATGAGCGTGATTACGCTCAGGGAAGAATACTAACATTTTCCAAAAAGTATGATGGCATAAGAGCAGCCATGAAAAAATAAGAACAAAAAACAGGTTACAGAGCCAGTTGCCGAAGCAGCAACCTCGGAATCGAGTGTTACAGATGAGGAGCCCTCCAGAGATGAGGAACTAGGAACCGCAAGTCAATTGCGGAAGAACCCTTTTCACTTGGAGTTCAACCTCATCCAGAAGACGTGGCTGAGAGGGGGAAAGACCAACCCCCCAGAAGACGACGACAAACCCGGAGGGGCGGCTGGCAGAGGAAGAGGAAGAGGCAAGGCGGTGAATTACAATACCCGCAAGAAGGGCAACAGGTGGTAGACTCTAGTGAAAATCTAACTATCATCAATTTAACCAACCAGGATCTAACGGAGGTTGAGAAAAACACCTTGCAAATGGGCCTCAGCTTCTGCCCTAGTGACCAACTGGAATTTACGCAAACAAGGATTGACCTGTTTAAGTTAGTCAGGAAAATAAAACTGCACAAATTTCACAAAATTAAACCATGTGTTGCGGACTCACGTAAATCAAAGAAGAGAGCAACTGCACAACTTACTGATGTGCTAACTGTGAGGGACTTGAACTCAGTCCAAGTATTGGAAGAACTTAGGGAAGAACAAACCCAAACAACGGAAATCCAAACCAGTGTTGAACAACAATCACCCCTAACGAACTTTCGAGCACCTTCACAGTTTAACCCTCAAATGCCATACGACGCTATAGACACCTTCTCAGAGGCCGTGATAAAGGATTTGGTCAAATTCAGAACTAATGCCAACAAAAGAGTGAACTGGAAAAGTAAAAACTATTTGACCAAGGAACAAGTATCCGCCTTGGACAACATTCAGAAGAATGAAAAGATCATTTTAAAGCCATCTGATAAAGGTGGGAACATTGTTCTACTATCCAGAGATCAATACTGTCAAGAATCTCTTCGACAATTAGAAAATCAAGAGAATTATCTTGTTACTAATGAAGAGGAATACGAACAAAGTAGAAAATTATATCATGATCTTCTGACGAAATGGCGGAACAAATCCATGTTGGACATGAATGAATTCATGTTTCTACGTAACCCTGAGCCAATCACTCCTACTTTCTATCAACTTCCCAAAGTTCATAAAGACCTGTTAAACCCTCCGGGATGACCGATTGTGTCATCCAAGGGTGGATTGACGGAGAACTTATCGATTTACATTGACTCTTTCTTAGCAAAATTTGTTGTGGATCTAAAATCGTATGTTAAGGACACAAAACATTTCATCGAACAGATTGAACACATCACATGGGATAATTCATTTTTGCTCATTACTCTAGACATTACTAGTCTGTACACTTGCATACAGCATGACAAGGGGGTTGAGGCTGTTAAATACTTTCTCAATATGAGATCAGGAAAATATCGAGAGCACGGGACAATGGTAATTGAGATGCTAGAGTTCTGTTTACAAAATAACATCTTTTTGTTTCAAAGCACATTCTTTAAGCAAATCTCAAGGACGGCGATGGGAACCTGCTTCGCCCCCAGCTACGCGAATTTATTCGTGGGCTGGTGGGAGGAGCAGGTGGCCCTTGCCGGTCACAACAGCAAATGGGCAGATAACATTGTGATGTGGCGTCGTTACATTGACGACTTGTTTGTGGTGTGGAGGGGCTCCTCCACAGAAGCCAATGAATTTATCGTGGATCTTAACAGAAACGATCTTAATCTGAAATTCACAGCGGAAATTAGCAATGAGGAAGTACACTACTTGGACCTTATAGTTTTTGTCAGTGAGGATAAACTACAGACTGCCCTATATAGAAAACCGACGGCAGGGAACAGCATACTACATGCTGAAAGTAGTCATCCACCCAGCCTAGTAAAAAGCATACCATACGGTGAATTATTGAGGCTTAAAAGAAATTGTTCTCGTGAGGTGGATTTTTTGATAGCAGCTAATGAGAGCGTGCAGCGGTTCCGTTTAAGAGGGTATGATCAAGACATGCTAGCTCGAACCCTCAAAAAAGTGACAAGGATTCCCAGATCACAACTCTTGGGATCTAGCCCTAAAAGAAAAGAAGACTCTGAAAATGTAAATAAATTCAGGATGATCACGACATTTTCAGATGGAGCCAATGCACTTAGAGGTATGCTCTCAAAAAGTTGGCACATATTACGCACGGATCCGGTGATCGGATGCGATGTCCCAGATAAACCGCTCATCACCTCCTGAAAATCAAGATCCATAAAAGATATGTTAGTCCACAGCCATCTTACACCAATTAAAACAACTGGACAGGGCACGTTGAGGGACATGGCGGGATTTTTCCCTTGCGGGAAATGCCGTGCATGCGAAAACAGCCGGAGGGTGCTCTCTTACTCTATTCCAGGCCTAGTCCAACCGAAAAAGATCAAGCATTTTATCACCTGTACAACACCATATGTGGTATATTGTCTTATTTGTCCCTGTGGTCTCAAGTATATAGGGAGTACGATCAATGGTGTAAAGATGCGAGTCTTAGAACATCAACGGGCCATAATGAACAAGGATGTGTCTTATCCTGTGGCCAGACATTTTGCCCAAGTTCACCATAGTAATCGGGAGTTACTCCAATACTTTGGCTTGGACCACGTACCACCAAATGCCAGAGGGGGGGACAGATTAATACGCCTACGCAGACTAGAGTCGCGTCACATAATTGACATGCAGACAAAGCAGCCGGGTGGGCTTAACATCGGAGAGGAACTTGGGGTACACCTAGGAAGATAACTAGACTGTATATAGAGGATGTTTTCGAATTGTGATATGCAAGCAGAATTCAATGAATTAAGAACTAATTTGCTTGCAGATATACTGTCCTGACCTCACCCTTTTCTGCCCTTTTCTGCCTTTTGTTGTACTTTATCCTCCTGATCAGTATTTTTCATAACGTTATTTCCTTATTTTGATCTTGCCTATATTCTCTTGCCTTTTCTCTTTCTCTTTCTCTTTTCTCATCTGCGTTCCTACTCTCTTTCCTTTAATTTCTTAGGTTGTTTCTCCTTTGTTCTATAATTCTTTCTTCCAATTAGATATGTATATCTGTTGGTTGGGCTCTCTTCATCTTCGTACCCATCCACATGACCAAAAGAAATTCGAGACTATTCTGTCTACCATTATCCGACTATTGGGTATAATCAGGCACAGGTGCCAATACATCAATGTTGATTTCAAGGATTCAAATGTGGAATTGGGACTAATCTTGTGAATTTGTGATTTTGTAATTGCGTATTTGTAAATGCCGATTCATGGCTAAATTATGAGAGTCCGATTGGTTTTAGTGGAGTGGGAGAAACAATTAGTTGAACTTGGAAATTATGAGAAAATAATTATGTCATAAAGGTGTTGGTTCATTTATGCTGTGATCCTGCCCAAGTTGTATTAGTCGGTGATGTGCCGATACACGGCTAGATTCTATCAAATTTCACCGACTAGGGGATTAACCTATATATCTATGGGTTGACAAACAAATGATGAGATTCACATAAATCCCCATACAACGAGGATTTGATCACAGTATTTAAATAACGGAGTTTGAATCTTGTATATACATTGTAAATATTTGTAAATAGGGCCATTGAGATGCCAATTACATGCTGATACACGGTGAGATTTAATTTACCTTAATAGTAAAATCGGCATGAGTATAACATAGGGGTCAAATAACACATTGTAAATACGGTATTGTGTGAAGTACAACCCACTCAGTAATGGCTGCCCTTTTGGTTATAAAATGAATTGTCCATTTTTCCTTTTCATGAAACAGGAAGTGCATTGTATATATTGTGCTGGGAAACGCGGCGCATGCAAACACTGACGAAGGACTTGATGTCTGAAACGCGTCTGTTTTTCTTGTCTTGAAGCCGAATAAAGAATTGCTTTCAAAATAACCCCCGGGAGTGCGTTATCGTTTCTGGAGAGAGGGACGATTGGAGCTGCTATATATATATATATATATATATTTGAAAATTGTTGGCAGTCACCCTTGTTACTGAGAGAATATATCTATCTATATAAATATATAGATAGATAGATATCTATCTACAGATACATATACCAATAAAGTGGTGCTGCACAGACTGCAGATGGTTCAACATGCTGCAGCTCGCTTGGTATTGCGCTGCCGAAAAGATCTTCTGCTTCGGCGGCACTAAAAACTCTACATTGGCTGCCTATTCACAAGCGGGTACTTTTTAAGATTCTGGTGATTGCCTTTAGAGCCTTTCAGTCTCAAGGCCCTAGATATCTTCTGAGGGGCTTTCAACGCTATATGCCAACACGCTGTTTGAGGTCTTCTAATCAAAACCTTTTAGTTGTTCCCAGATTTAGATTAGCCACCAAGGGAGGGAAGTCTCTCTTTGTGCTGGGATCAAAAGCTTGGAATAAACTGCCAGCTCAGCTCCGCTGTATAGTCAAGGAGACTGACTTGAGAAGATCATTGAAAACATGGATCTTCTCGCTCTCTGATGTAGCCTGCAGAGCATTGGTGTAGTGATTGTACAGTGTGTTACTGCCTTCTGTCTACCAACCTATTTCATCAGGGTTGGGTGTGGAGCGCCAAGATGCTCCTCGGAGCGATAGCCGCGCTATAAAAATTTGTGCTTACATTACATTACATTACATTACATTACATATATATCTATAGATATATCTGTGTATAGATATATCTATAGATATATATCTATATATAGGTATATCTGTCGATTGATCTATATCTATCTATCTATCTACTTATATAGATAGATATATTCTCTCAGTAATAAGGGTGACTGCCGACAATTTTAGAGAACCTGGGGTTAAAGACTGTATCGCAAAAGACAGTGGTTCATCACTCAAGATATTGATTCATATAAACAAAGAAAAATCTGATAGAGGCTTCTTAACCAAATAATTTGTTACTGTACCAAGGCAAATGTTAAAGTAGGCACAAAAAACGATGTTTGTAACTGCAATTAATGTATTCATTGTATATGTTCTATTTAAGGAATTATGAAGTCTAACGATCATATAGTATCAAAAAAGATCCAGTGCTCACAATTAAGTGAAAATAACATGCAGTGATTAGTGTATAATACAAAACGTGCATCAACAAGCATAACGTGAGTTATTTTTATACAATAAATGGAGCAGAATAGGCACATTGTAGTCCAAATTAGGAGTGAAATGTATTTATCAAAATAAAATGGATAGTTAGAATAATAAAGTAATGAATATTATTTAAAATTATTTTGTGGGAGATAGTCAACTAATGTTGTTTTCCTGCTTGATCAAAACTGGATTTTCTTTGCCCTGGTGTTGGAGCTTATGGCTGCATGGATCAGGGGAGATCCACTGATATGGGGGCTGCCCTGAGAATTGAGAGGATAGAATCTCCCTGTATGCTGACGATATACTCCTATACTTAGCATCACTAAATTCATCCATTGGTTGAGTCCTGCAAAATTATCATCAAGTTCCAGACGTACTCGGGCTACTCTTATTAACTGGTCCAAGTTAGTAATTAATATTCTACATGGCCAGGTGCTGTGGCTGCCCTAAGACTGTGAGGCGATTGTAGCAAGGGATGTCTTCCGATATCTGGGAGTTTTCGCCACCCCAGAACCGGGTCTTTTTTGCCGAACTAATCTGCTGGGTCCCCTTGTATGATTCGAGACATATATCTAGTACTGGAGATCATTGACTAACCGTATTGGGCCATGCGGCACTCTTCAAAATGTTGGCGCTGCCACAATTCCTATATGCCCTACACAACACACCATTCCTAGTCCCTGACACTTAATTTCTTACAATCGGGAGCGAAATAAGAACCCTCATATGGGATGGTAAACCTCAGCGAATAGCTCTGAAGAAACTGGTAAAGTGTTGGTACGACAAGGGGATTGCTTTACCTGATGTTCAGGCATATTACTGAGCAGCACAACTGGCCGTAATAAATCAGTGGAATCACAGACCACATGAAGATCCGGCCTACCAGATGGACAGGTGGCTCGTGGGCCCAAGAAGTTACAAGGGAGCGCTTTACACAAGTCCCTAAAGTCAGCGACTGTTGGGCCCAACTCAACACATGGCCACAGTTTGGCACAGGAAATGGGATGGCAGGACAAAGTGACCCAACTAGCACTCCTATGGGAAGCATATAAATTAGATAGACTAATACGATGCCCAGGAATCGATAAATGGAATACCATTGGCGTCTCAAGGGTTGGAGATCTGTGGTCTCGGGGAAGAGTGATCCCATTCCTAGACCTACAAAAAGAGCACGACATGGCAGCCAAGGAAACATACAGGTAACTTCAAATCCGACATGCCCTCAATGCGATTACCCCACCTGGCACCGTACTCCCTGAGCCATCCCAATTAGAAGATAGACTCCTAACAGGCTATAAGAACCGTAAAGCAATATCTATGACATATCAAAAGATACTACACAATTTTCCCGTCTCATTCCTGCGCCTGCGTGAACTTTGATGGGGAGACTTTGGAGAATTAGAGGACGGGGAATGGCAGGAGGCATTATCCTCTCCCAGACAGGTATCTATTTTGTCATGACTTAAATTGGTGCAACTCAAAATATTACACAAGCCATACCTATCTTGTTGTGCCTTATCAAAAATGGGAAGGAAAGAGAATACGTTCTGTAATAGACACTGCGCACAGGAAGGGACGTTCTACCATATAATATGGGACTGTCCTGTCATTAAGCATTATTGGGGATTTATAATGGCCCAACTCAAACAGGTATGTGGCAAGGAGCTCCCACTTACACCCAAACTTTGCCTGCTAAATATATGGGATCAGAGTGACATGAATAGAACAACTCTGAGCCACCCTCCTAGTGATGATTGCTAAGAGAAACATTGCACAGAAATGGGGGGAATTCGAGTCCCCAACGATGGATGAGTGAGAATGAGATATAAACTGGTCCATGGTGGGGGAAAAGGCAGTCCACGAAGGTAGAGGGGTAAATGGAGTGTACATGGGCTAATATATGTGTGCCACCAATTATCCAGCGGTGCTGTGGAAGAATTGCTAGGTTTGCATGTGAGAAAAGCGATGATGGGCTGCATTGAGACACTTGCTGCTTTGACTACAATCCGATTGTGCAACTGTACCTTTTATATTGCCTTAACATCTTATGTGGTGATTTGTTGTGATTGTAACTTCTGCAGTATTTCAATAAAAAAAGAGTTAAAAAAAATAAAATAAACTTAATATTAAGAAAATCTGAAAATAAAAGGCTGTTTTTCTCCAAAAGTTGCTAATCTCCTTTTTTTCTATGTTGGGTGTAGCCATGCTGTTGCATTGTCCCGAGATGCCGAGAGGCTGAAAGAACTACAGAGAAGGGTGAATGTTTTGCCTTTGGGAAGGTAAATGTTATGTTATGTTATGGTATGGTATGCTCCTTCACTCCGTTATACTTAAACTTTGGTGGTATGTTCATATGTGCATAACAAGACTATTTTTTAAATATCATTTGCATTCTGAAAGTCCCTACCCCACCAAATATCCTATTTGTTGTTCCAGTAGCTCAAATATTGTCCGATTGTAAGTTCAAAAAATATTTCAAGTCACCAAGGAGTGTTGTGTCCACATAGTATGTAATGAGTGCAGAGGCTGATTTCCTTTGTCAGGACTCTGAAGTATAAAATAATGTTCATGGAAACGAGGCTATATCTCAATGACCAGAAATGGAGGTCTTTAATTTGTATATTCAGTTTTCAGTTTCATGTCATTTAACCCATTCATGAAGCCACACCATCTTGTTAAAAATGAATTGTCTTTAAGGTTTTAATAATTCTTTCTGGTCTCTTATAGTGGTGCCATAGCAGGCAACCCATTGGGTGTCGACAGACAATTTCTATGCAAAGGTAAGATCAGAAGAACTTTAGAGTGGCACTTCAAAGAGTAAACAAACCGGCCCGCTTCCTATGATTTGTCTTTAGAACTGGTAGCATGAAATGTGGCATTTCCTAAGGCTCTGCCTTGTCACCAACATTATTTAGCATTTTCATGGTTAACTTAGACTCGTATTTAATAGCATATCACATTTTACCTGTACCTCAAGGTTATTGACAGACATAGTAAACACTGTAATTTTTCACACTGCCCTTGTCGGATTCACCTCTAGATGCAGCGTAGCTGGCTTTACCCTAATAGTGAAAAAAGTAAAATACAGCATCTGACACCTGCCAACTCCACACCTTTTTCTTCATCCTGATCTGAGGAATTTGGCCCCCCATGGATAAAAACACCTATTTTGGGAGTCGTCTTCGATAGTGAGATATCATTGACACCCACCTCCAAAATTAAATGTCGCCAAAATGGCATAACACTATCTGCATCTATTAAAAAGGAATTGGTTCCCTGATCTCAATAAATCTCTCTAATCCTCACAATGGTCATGCTCGAGTTTTGAAATAACTTATATAAAGGCCTCCCCAGTATATTACTTGCAAATCCTCATAAGTTCAAAACTATGCAGCATGTATGTAGTTTGACTTGAAACAACATGACCACACCACCGCTGAAATCCCCCACTGACTCGCAATAAAAAAAATAGTAACTTTCAAAACTCTCTGCCAAGTGCATAAGGCCTAACAGAGTCAACACGAAGACGGCAATGGAGTCAGACGCGTCTGCTTGAGCTGCAATGGTACGGCCCGACTGCTGCATTATCCTTACTTCTAGGGTCACCTCTCTGCTGATGGGGGTCCTGAGAGCTTGTCATTTGCCTACAAGGTCCTGGTGTTTCACGATGGATCCATTATGGCGGCTCTGGGAGCAGAGGGAAGTTAAAGCTCCATGACCGCACTGCCATCCTTAGAGTAGTGAACAGCCCTGAAGATAGAACGAGATAGAACCCCCCTACCCCCCCTTCTTTGCTTGTCCCGTTCTCCTCCATTCCCCCCGGGAGTTGGGTGGTTAGCACTGTTTGGCTTATGATTAGGAAAAGTGGGGTGGGAAAGGGGATGCAATAACACAAGTTTCTAAGTTACAGAGCAGACGTAGGTATCACGGGGTTGTCACATAGGAGGTGAGGCAGAGTTTGGGATCTGAGGAAGGGGTCCGAGGTTCAGATGTTGCAGTGTTGCTGAATCATTACTGATCAAGAGATTGGAAGCATAAAACTCCTTACCTGGAATGTGAATGGCCTAGGTAACAAGATCACAAGGAGAATCGTGGTGCAGCACATTAAGCAGGTGGCTCCGGACTTAGTCTTCCTGCAAGAGACACATCTGCTGGTGACATAATTTAGGTTCTTAAGACAAGGCCAATGTGTATCCCCTGAACACACAGGATTCTCTTGAGGATCCAGGAGAGTGGCGATCCTAGTAAAAAAGGCCCCTCCACCCTCTTCAAAACCACTCGCGTCTGTTCAGACCCGAGCAGCACCGTCCATGGGATACAAGAGACTATAGGCATACACAGATACACCCTTGTCACGTATATGCCCCCCTTGCCTGCAGAAGGATACATTAGAGAAACTAGGCCCAATAATATTAGACGCCGGCGAGAATTGTGGCTCACCGGTTAGAGGAGGCAGTCCCTGATGCAGAGGTCAGACCCGGGACCAGGGTTTAATCCCCGACGCGGCAGGGTCTTGAGCTCAAAATGTCCACGGACTCGATAATTCTCGCCTCGGTGCCTACTCGAATCGTGGGTTCACACTCTGCAACTCTGGGCAATAGCTTGCTTAATCTCCACTACGGCCCCACCGCGATGGGATGCCTGGACTTCTCCTTGGGGATGCCCAGTAGGGGTAATCTCGCAGGGAAAGGCCAGGACGGGTTGCCAAAGCAAGCGCCTTGAGACCTTACGTTGAAAAGGCACTATATAAGAACATATGATTTACGATTTATATTTATTTACACACTATCAATAGTAGGAGGAGACTTTAATGATTTTATGGCATAGGACCTTGACAGGACAAAGACACTTTCCGTCAGGGATACACAATTCACACCACTGTCTCAGTTTACCTGGGCGTGGGCATTGGTGGTTAATTTCTAGTTAGCGGTTACCGCGTTAGAGACAAGCCGCTAGATATGCACTTTATACAAACCTACTGTTGCTGCTAGTCAAATAATGCACTTGTGTGCTTGCAGTAGACTAAACAAGATTTTGTATGTACGTAAAAAAATGCCTCTTGTTGCTAAGTTTTAAATAAACTTTATTAACCATATGCAATTAGGTTTATAGTTAAATTGTCGACAGGGCTTGTTCTACCTACACTAAGGTTATGATTGGTATAGCAATTCTAGTCCCACTAATATGTTTCCAATTTGTAGAATGATAAGCTGACGTATATATGGAGCTATTGTAGTTTCATTATCTTTGATGATGCATGTTAATTCTTCTTCTCTGGGTTATGGTTGATGATTGGAGGAAGGGGTTCGTGGGGTTTCACTTACTAGTTTACTGGTATTAAAATACATTGTAAATATAGTATAATTGTATTTTTAAAAGTTTGCTTTGCCTTGTAGGCATAATATCAAAGTTAATAAACAAACTTGAAAATTGAAAACACTGGAACCTCTAAGGTCTCATAATTCAGCTGCTCTGCCCTGGTTATTGGTGGCATTTTTTTTTTGCAACGCTGTGCGCACATATGCAGTGTCATAGAATGTGCATGTAAATCATCATGCTGCACGCCTCTTATTATCAGTCACAGTGTGTATGTGTTTATATGAGAGAGAAAGAAAGAGAGAGAGGGGGGGGGATGTAGGACCCTGCAATTGGTTATTCTGACTACTGCTCAGAGGGTCTGGAACTGGGTGGCACTGTCTCCTGGATGTGCAGAATGTGGCAGCTCCTCAACTTCTGTCTGGTGTGCTGAGCTACATGTCAGTGAATCTCTAGCTGGCTCCATGCAAGCTCCTAGTAGTTCACAAGCTACCCGTTGGAGACCGCTGAGCTAATACAGGTACTCCAGGACTGAAATCATCACTAGGTCTGGGTGGTTTGCTATGAATCTGTAGCACTACATGATTTTGGTGCAGGTGGTTTTGGTTACATTTATTATGTGTGCTTTTATAGTCTAGGAAGAAATTAGTGTAAGATCTGTGGACTTTGTCAAAATCTATCCATTTAGAATTTGCAGGTTGCAGTAACCAGGAACTTGAAGGAAATTACCTGAGCAGAAGATAAAGGATTCAGTTTTCACTGAGTGTAAATTGAAGGAATTAATTACCCTAGCTGTGCAGCACCAGCCTTATCTTAAAAGGCGGACACTGGTGGTTAGCACTTTCAATCCATTTTTACAGAATTTACTGTGAGTGAGACTCAGGTAGTGAGACTCACTCACTCAAAAGTCCAACGACCCGGAAGTCAAAAGCGAAAATTCCAGGGGGGCTAAATTGACAGAACTCATTTGCTACAAAAGCTTGTCCATTTTACTAGGTTATCGAGAAACAGTTTCAGCCCTGAAATGTCATCTAGGATGGAAATAAAACATGCTTCAGATTTTGAACAGCAGTTTAATCTTCTTGCCTTTCAGAAAATGATCTGCCTTAATATGCTTAGTGCTTTCAAATACAGAATGAATCACAGTACAGTCCATTCATACTGGTAATACCATGGAAACCTTTCACAAAGTGTCAACTATGTATGTAGCCACACAAAGTACAAATCAGTTGGTTGCTGTGAAACATTCAGCTTTCAAAGGTCATGACGATAGATGCTGTCAGTAACTACAAATAATTTGCCTTGAACATCACAGAGCTTCTTTGTGAAGCCACTGTAAGGCCTAGTAGCATTAATATTGTTTTAAAATTCCTGAATGCATTAGTGACTATTAGTTCTTAATGATAACTCCATGGAAACCTTTCAGAGGTTTGACTTCATATATAGAACCATGGAATGTAAAATTTAGTCACTGTGAATCATCAAATGTAGTATTCTTGGTGTCGAGTTCAGAGTACTTTCTCTTTATTTGTCTAACATTGTATTGCAGAACTTCATTTTGATGACATCAGCTTAAATAGCATGGACGCCACCAGTGACCGCGACTTTGTAGGTAGGCATAACTCATTCATTTCATGTGACATTGATCATAATGTTAATGGTTGAAAACACTGTGATGGCTCTTGGATGTCTTTTAAAATATGTATGATGTTGACTGTGTGTAGGCGTATCCTTCATTTAGTTGTCTAGGTGTGTGCATGTGACATATTAACTTGAAAACGGAATGTCTTTATATGTTGAGATCATGTGCACGGGGCGATTAAGAACGTTTGGGCCTCAGCTAGGCTTTTGTAGGTGAAAACATACTTGTATGGCTGAGGTACCACCTCTACGCCAAAGCTGAACTGCATCATTCATATTTTCAGATTCTCACTGCAGTGCTGCCAGCTTTTTTCAGTCACGCCGGCTTCCCCCAACAATGACATAAGCAGACTGTGGGAAAATCACTATTGTGGCAGGCCCCATTGCCTTGGCACCATGTAGGAAGGGACTTCACAAATGTATCTTCTGAAAACGTACCATCAAGATAGGATACATTTCCAGTACTCTGATTTAAAATGTCTATGATATGCTTGATGTGTTCTTAATACATTTCATGAACCTTTTTTAACCCCTCCCATGCTGGCGCCGGAACCGCTCCGTCACCAGCCACGGACGCTCTGTGCTGATGACGGAGCGGTTCCGTCACGGCCCGCTCGGCGCGCCTGCGCGGCGCGGATTCCGCGCCTGTGCTGGACGTTCCATTGAGCGGGCGGGGCCGTGACGGAACCGCTCCTTCATAAGCACAGGGCACCCGAGGCTCGTGACGGAGCGGTTCCGTCACGAGCATTGGAGTGCCGCGCGGCCGCCCCACCCCCCTAGTGCTGCGGCGGAATTGCCGCCGCAGCGAAGGGGTTAAAAGAATGCCAATGTTTAAATCAGGTTCTTTAACGGTTGGGCCGCCTCTTAAATAGTAGTGGCTGACAAACTTAAATTGGGCAGTCAGGCCAAAGACATTTTCGGTAGCGTCACAGCCCCCAGAGTGAAGGTCTTTGAATGAATGAATAAGTTTATGGAGCGCAAACAGCTGCTCCAAAAAGGAGCGTCCTGGCTCTAGGAACTAGTAAGTTGCCGACTAGAGGAATCAAAAGAGGTGGGGCCAACCAATTTAGGTCTATCTAAAATGGTTGTTCTTCAGAAGGCTTTTGAATGAAACAACGGTAGTGGCCCTTCTGATGTGCTCAGGGGAAAGATTCCAGAGCTCGCGGGCTAGATACGAGAAGGAACGCCCACCTGCTCTGACCTTGATGATCTTAGGGATTCATTGCAAGTTACGGTTGGGGGAGCGCAATGCTCTGCGGGGAAGGTATCTTTTAATTTTTTCGCAGATGTATGTTGGGCCTTTCATTTAAGTGACCCAGAATGTTATCCTCAGAGCTTTAAATTGTATTCTTTGCTTTTCAGACCATTTCGGATTGATGGCCTTTTATGAGTATTCAGCACCAATCTGGCTGCCGAATTCTGAACCTGTTACAATCTGTTTAAGAGTTTAACACTGTTGGGGGAGCTCATAAAAGCAGCACATCTGCATAATTGAGCGTCAAGTGATCAATGCATGAATAATGATCTTTCTAGAGTGTTCTGGCAGGAATTTGAGTCTTGCTTACATTTTTCAACGAGGAAAAACAAGCACCTGCCGCAGCATTGACATATGGCTTACTGATATGACTGGAGTTAAGCTGATCCTGAGTTCAGAGCTGGGTGTGTGAGATGACCTCTGCTCCATTGAGGATTGGCTGACCTAAGACAGTCATGGGGGGCATCTCTGTCTATTTAAGGCATCATTAGAATCGCTATCCAGGTAGCCAAGTGTTTTTTCGCAAACAGAACAAACATGCTATGCTTGTCTGGTAAGTGACAGTGTGTCAAGAATTTGATATAAAATCCTCGGGAAACAACCTTTACAACGCAGTCATTACATCGCACTACATTTACAACGCAGTCATTACATCGCAGCATCCTTTACAATGCATGTCACTACAACGCAGCCATTACATTGCATGTCACTACAATGCATGACACTACAACGCAGGTCACTACAACGCATGTCACTACACTGCAGGCATTACATTGCATGTCATTACAATGCATAGTACCCCAACACTATCTAACACTAACCCTACTGTTGCACCGCCTGGAGTTAGAATAGTAATTTTTACCCCTACACTATCCAACATTTACCTTAAATGCAATGTAATGGTATGCGTTGTAAAGGTATAATGCGATGTAATGGAATGCGTTGTAAATGTCGTTTTAAAAAATTTGTTGTAATGGCATGCAATGTAAATGTATGCGTTGTAAAGTATGTTGTAATGTAAAAACTGCGTTGTAAAGGCATGCGTTGTAAACGTATGCGTTGTAACGTCATACATTAAAAATCCTCATTGACAATAGTCTAGATAAGACACAAATATCTCATCCACCACATTTTTTATTTTAGGATTGGTCTTGTGATCTACTCTAAGGCCTTATATATAAGCAGAGCTACCATCAATGAGTGAGATGACGTCTTTGGCCAACCCAAGCTGAAATGAGCCACAGTTTAGACACAGCCTTTGACAACTGATATTTTGAGTAGTTAGGCCCACAGAGCTGAACAGGTTTCATTTAGGAGCCTTATGTAACCTTTGGTAGGTAGGGAAGATCCTCAAGGCTATATTCTAAAGAAAACGTGTGATGTGTTGAATATACCAGCACAATCAAACAATAATACAGTTGAGGGATAAAAACATAATGGGCCAAACCAAGCTTTGCTAAAAAACAAAAGATAATACTCTGTAGAGCAAAATATTTAAAATGGCAAGCATAGGTTCAGGGGTTAAAAAGTTACAGCACAATTATTTTGATAAAAATTGGAGGTGGGGGGGATTGTAGGAATGTGGAAATATCTAAAACGTAGCCAGGAGCAGCAGTGAATTGACATTGTTCATGGAAGGGGAAGCAATAAGATACATAGATGCTTTACAAAGTCAAATAATATCTGTGGAGGAAATCTGGGTAGACTGAGCTGCAGCAAAGGCTTTAAGCAATGGGACACAATAGGAATCTCAAGGGTGGGTGACCTCTTGATCAAGGGAGAAGTCATCACGTTTGCTCAGCTCCAAGAACAGTATGATATGGCGCCCATAGAAATGTTCCGATACCTGCAGATCAGACACGCATGCAAGGCCACCATCCAACCAGATATTATCCTCCCAGAGGCCTCCCCATTAGAGGATAGACTCCTAACGGAATATATGGATAAAAAAGGCATATCCCTAACTTACCGCAAAATCATCAATAACCAACCAGACTCTCTGTGAAAAATGGCAGGCCAATATTGGGGAATTAGATGAGACTGACTGGCAGGAGGCACTAGAATCTCCACGAGAAGTGGCCATACCTTCAAAATAACACTTAATACAACCTAAAGTGCTCCACAGAACCTAATTCACTAGGGTAATCTTACATAAGATGGGGAAGACCGAAAGCCAACTCTGCTTGCAAAATTGTGGTGCAGTGGGCACGTTTTACCACACAATATGGGAATGCCCAGAGATCATGACATACTTGGAAACCATTATGTACACAATAACATAAGTTAGCGGGGCTCCGGTACCACTGTACCCCAAGCCATGCCTCCTGAATATATGGGAAGCAACACTAGGCATGACAATAGCTAAACGTAACATTGCCAAAAATTGGGGGGCGCAGAATACTCCGACATATCGGGAATGATGTAATGATATGGATGGGGCTATGGTAGCGGAGAAGGCAGTATATATATATATATATATAGAGGATGTCCCAAGAAGTGGGAACGGGTGTGGGGAAAATGGAACAACTTCAGGGGAAATATTTCCACTTTACCTACTGAAGAACCCTCTTTAGAAAACACCTAATAGAATGATGTGCCAAATATTGAATAACTTACTAAAGGTAACTATGGAACCAATATGTATGGAAACTAAAAAAAAAAACATTTGTGGTGCAAAGCATAAATTATATATGCATATACTTATTTCTGTATGTGATACCATTGCAAGTCTTGTACCTAATAAAAAGATTTTTGAAAAAATAAAATAGCAGGAAAAAGTATTAGCTGCGAGGGAAAATACTAGGAAAATACACCGTATTTAAAACATTTTAAAAAAGAAATAGAACGTGTGCAACGAAAAAGCATTAGCAGAGAAGAGTGTAAATGTTGCCAACAGGATTGCAGCAACGTACTGGTAAGTCAGGAAAAAGCAGCCTCTAGTCAAAGACCTCTATGGAGACTAGCATGTGGTCTCTAAGCTCTGAGTACAAACAATCCAGTCTGCCACGAGAGACAGTGCTTTTGGTCCCACATGTAGATTGTGCACCTTGCTGTTGTGATTCTTTGTTTTGTGATAATTGCTTTGCTATTGTGTCGATAAAGGCCTAGAAGACTAAATTAAAAGTTCAACATCAATATATACTCACTACGATACCTCCGTAGCCCACTGAGTTTATGTTTTAGCTAATACTATATCACTGTGCGATTTATCACCTGCCTAGGCTGAAATGTTGAAAAATCAATAAAAAGCATGTTAAAATAAATATCTGGGGAGCCATTTGATTTCCTTAATTTAATGCACACTATCCATTAATGAAAGGTCCAAAGAGTTTTTAATTGGTGAATTCTACATACACTTCAGGGTGAGTTTGACACTGCTCCTCTCCCTAGAATATGATTGTAAGGTATCTTAAAAACACAAAATTCTGCTCTGATTTTCCTAGCAACTCCTAGACCTGCAGAGAATTCTTCTAGAACAGAAGACCTGCTCCTCTTTTCACACAGCTCCTCAGACACAAACTCAGCAGTACTTCTGGGCTGGATTTTAAACAGGCTACTAGGTTCATGGTTCTCTGTGGTCATGTCTTCTCTGTGTGTCCAAGATGGTTGCATAGTCCCAGTTCATAACTTTTTGAAGCAACCTTCTACCAGCGTGCAGTTATCCCAAGAAATAAGGGTCCAAATATCCCTGTAGTCCCTGTAGGGCATTTGATTTCATGGACCAGCTACTTCCAGTTTTGGAACACATCCTGGTAATAAAGATTCACTTCTGAGGTAGGAGCACAAGTCCTCCGGTGCTCCCCTTGCAAGTTGTTAAAGATCTTCATTGCCGAGGGTAGGGAGGGGGCTCCATCATCTATTGCTATGTTACAGGTACAATCTGACGTGCTAGTGGGCTAAATGTGTTTAAAGAAACATTATGTATTTATTGATGCTACAATATCAGAAAGGTCATTAACAAGCAGCTTCTAACACAGGTTGCCATATTTCCCACCGATAAAGCAATTGCCTTGGGCAGGACCATAGGAAATAGGTTAGGTTGCAATTTTGTGATTCAAACCTCCTGCAGATCATTTGGGGATAGTGTTGCCTTGTTGAGCCAGGTAGGTGACCAATAACTTACATAAATTATGTATATTTAAGGCACGTCTCTCAAGGGGGTTTATAATCTGTCTTGTAGGAAGGTCCAGTGTCTGGTCTGCCATCTGATTTCTTATGGTCCCTTCTGAGGACGATAAAATGAGTACCATTGAGTTGGGTAACAATCTGTTATTCAGCGCCAAGATACCCTTCTGGGTGAATGTGCACTTTATACATACACGTCATGTCACTGTCTTGGAATGGAAGTTGATGATCTGGACACTGTTAATCCCAGAAATCATCCCTCTTTACGTTCCCCACAGAGGACTGGGGATTCTTGGAGGGGTGTCTGTTCACTCCCATATGTGCCTTTCAGGCAATGGATGAGTTGTCAGTATTTCCATCCTCGAAGGAAGGTAGGGTAAAATTCCAGAGGGAGATCTTCAAATGATTTTAGTGAGTCTTTCTGTATTAGGTCATCAATAGTGTGTATGCCATGTGACCCCTGTGCTTTCTACCTAGAGGTGGAATCTCCGATCGCAAGCCCTGCATTATTCAATACAGGGGCTCATACAGGATGTGACTATGTACTATGAGTTATTTGTGTGCCATGTTCCACTAGGCCAGAATAGACGGTCAGCTGGGGGCAGATATAACCTTTTTCGTTTATAATACAGGCACATATAGCCAGTGAGATACCACAGGGCAAGTGTTTTGCAGTCAGGAGCCAGGTTCTATAGTTTGGATAATTGGCGTGCCACGTGGTACAGTAACATGTCTTGGAGCCTCAGGCTGCTCGATGTTGTGACCGTGTCTAATTTGAGGGTCGAAGCTTCAGTTTCCTCCCTGACAACATCAAATTCCTCATCACTTTGACCATAAATGTTAGCAACGGGAGGAACAGAATGCCCAGCAGGTAGTTGTATCTTGGAGCCATTATCATTTTGACCACCTGTAACTTTCCTCACAAAGACAGCTGTAGAGATTACCACTGAAAGCAGTATTAGTCTTCGTAAACAGAGGTAGGATATCACCCATATTGTCTACCTCCCTGTTTGTTAGTATTCCAAGATATTTCATATGAAAGAATTGCCATGTGTACCCCACCCTCTTTACCGACAGTGTATCATGGTCCCTAGTACGGGGTATATACTTCGCTTGTATCCCAATTGATTCTATAACAGGTAAAGATGTTCAAGAGGTTTATTGGAGCTGTTAAATTGGGAAGGGGTGCACCTGTGTCATTAGGAGCTAACATGATATCGTTTGCATGAAGCAGTAGCTTGGAGTTGCCTATAGCCGTATCTACCTCTTTCCTTCTTTTGATGTGTGACTGCTGCTGCCAAAGGTTCTAATGCTAGGAGGAATGGGGAGGGGGAGTTAACAAACAGCCTTGCTTTCTTCCCTGACGACATGTAGGGATGGATTACGACACAAAGAATAGAGTTTCTATAAACAGAAACTAGCATACCATTGATGAGTAACCCTCAAAAAATGTGTAAAACATTCCCGAAGACCCCAACACCTTCTTTTATTCCAGAATGATGTAGTTATGTGCCACAAACAAGACAATAAAATGCACATTGTTTACTGTGTGTTTCTAATCCAAGATGGAAGGGAACAAAACTATTTCCGAGGAGCATTTTTCCAGATCCCACTTCGACTTCATGTCAACTAGTTCAGCCCACCCAGCATCAAAGGTATTTCAGTATCATCTTCCAAGGCTTTCCCAGGAAACCTTTGATGGCTGTAAAGCCTGGGACCCGGGCAATGATCTCTGTAGGAAAAACTGTGTGTCCTGTCTTATTAATTTAAAAAAGAAAAAAACTATTTATTGCTTTTGATCTACAAAACCAGAACTTAACAATGCAAGAGGCACATCTTTCCACAATGCAATTCGAGAAACCTTGATACTACCACAACATTCATGAAAATTATTGTTTGTGTGGTCCAGAGTTTCCTCTGGCATACCATTCAGCCATATCTGTGGTACAGCAATTGTTACTTGGGGGTACAAACAATGACATACGTATAGTAGGAGAGGTTCCGATGTCCTAGGTAGATCTTTGTTGTGTTAATTCTTAAATATCCAGGCACTCCTGCCTTCTTCTTGTATTCGAGGAAGACTGTCAAAAGGCGTGAGGTAAAACTAGCTACTCAGGCATAAGAATGTGTCTAGGGGTTTTAGCTAAACTATGCAACTCATTAGGATAGTCTAATCAGGCACAAAATATACTAAGTGGCAAAGTCATATAACTAGAATAGGTAGTGTGAGTCTGATTACAGATTGTGTAATTGTACATTTTGGATATAATGTTTGTGTTTATAAATTTGAGATCCAAATTAAAAGTGAAGAGCTGAAAACACCAATGGGGCCCGATTATAAATTGGATAAAGCGGTAGTCGTGTGATTTCCCATGTGTGAAATCACATGAGGCTGTTAAGAGTAGGTGGGAAATAGAAATGGAAGTGGGCACACTGCTTGCTGTTTGGGTCTGATAATTTCGGGTCCACAGGTTATTCCCAATTTTGGAGGCAAATACTCCTAACAGCTGGATTTTTATATGGGCAACCCCCCCAGAGGCTTTAGTCCCAGCCAACCGGCATCCCAGCACATGAATCTAGCCACTTCCTAATCGGGGACATTGCGTCTAGATCAAAAGCTGCCAGTGTTTCACTGAAACACACAGCAGAGTGAAAGAGGAAACCGTGGGTAGATATTATTGCATTTCATTGTTTCCTAACAGGGCTGTCAGCAGAGGGTAGGCGGTGATGCACTGATAGTGCAGACTTATAAAAAGAGAGGAATATTTTCAAATGCCTGGTGTGCTCACAGACCCAAAGCAGGCTTACTGCAAGTGGAGTTGTTTTGACTCTGTAGCTATAGGCAGAAGAGAGCAACCATCCAGAGTTACAGATAAACAGGTTGAAACACACACACCAGATAGATTTTCTCAAAGAGGAAATACTGGGCACCTAACCAGGTGTTGCAGTGCATTTGCAATCAACGCTCCACTTCATGTATATGAATATGTGCTGGTCTAGGGTTGTTTGCTTTGTTGATGACTTCATGCTACATGTCCTCTTTCTCGTTTCTCTGAAATTCCTGCAGCTGAATTCCTCTTCTGGGCTTCCATGTGCATGACCCACCTGAGCAAGATGTCTGAAGATCTCATCATCTACAGCACAAAGGAATTCGGCTTTGTCACTCTCTCTGATGCGTACAGGTAACTGGAGCATCTCACTCCGCGAGCGTGTGGCCGGGGACAAAGAGTGGTCACTGGGAACGAGCAGCTGGCGCCGGCCACTAAGGGCAGTGACTGGGGATTGAGGTCAAGGATCAGTGGAGACTGGTGACTAAGGACATAGGGAGGTCACCGGGGACTAGACTAGTGGCAAACACTGGTGCGGTGGCAGTCTCATGGGACTGGTGACTAAGGACAAGGGGAGGTCACGGGGGACTGGAGACTAGTGGCAATCGCTGGTGACTAGGGCAAAGGGGAGGTTATTGGGGACTAGACTTGTGGTAATCGCTGGTGACTAGGGACAAGGGGAGGTTATTGGGGACTAGACTAGTGGCAATCTCTATTGAATGGGGCAGTCTCATGGAACTGGTGACTAGGGACAAGTGGTCTGTGCCCTAGGGAGTCACTGTGGATTTAGGATTAGGAGCAGTCCCTCAGGCACAGATTGTTGACTGAGCTGTAGGGGCACTCCCTGGAGACTGGGAACAAGGGGAGATCATTGGAGTCTGACTGCCAGGGACTAGGAGCAATCACTGGGGACTGATGACAAGGACTAATCATTAGTGACTGAAGCCAGGGGCGGTCACTGGGGACCCTGGACCGGGCATAAGGGCCAAGAGTAAAGAGACTTTGCAGTAAGTTTTGTGACCTTTGAATTCTGTTCAGTGATCGTATTCGATTCCGATCACTCCCATCCATTTTTTATTAATTATGCAGCGATGGCATATGATGTCTCCTAGCTGAGGCCTGCAGTCTATCAATGCAGGTGGAAATACCTTAAGAAAATTAGGGGTTTGATAGGACATAATTCTGTTTTCCTCTTTTATTAAGACTGGCGAGCTGAGATTGTAGTGTATCCTTTATTGTTGATTGTTAAGCACATGTTTGCTTGTCATCTTAGCATGATGGAATATAGTTAATCACTGCTTTATACGTGTTATGATAGCGCCATAGTGCCTAAGTAGTGCAGCGTTCTTATTTCATTGTGTTTGTTTTTGGGCTTGAAGTGCTGACAGTGAACTGTGATATCCAGTCCCCTCTTTGTTGTGAAAGGAAAGATGGTATTTAGGAGCTTACGGTTTACTGTAGTGAACAAGTGAAGAATTCCATATGTTACTAATGTACACAAAGTTATATTACTATTTCCAGAGCTGAGTCTTGCCTATATAAACTTTAAAAAGAGTCCTTTTGGAGACATTAAATGGTGGACACTGCGAGAGCAGCTGCTGACACCTAGTTTTCGTGTGTTCAATTAGTCGGGTACATTTCAGTGCTTAATTTGTAAAAAATAAATAAAAACAGAATATGTGCAGCGGTCCACTACTCTTGCCAACGCGGTGGGGGCTGCTTTAGCGGCTAGGCTGCTAGCAAACCACTGGTGCAGTAGATGTTTTACTTGCATTCTGGTACTTGTAGCCCTGCATATCTAATGGGGGAAAGCAAGAGAACTATCACAATGCGTAGGAAACTTGGACTGTGTAAGGTGCACATGCCTGACATGAAGGAACTTGAGATCCCACAGCTGCATGTGTAATAAAAACAATGAGGATGCGGTTCTCCTCCAAATACTTACCTTTGCACAGTTCTGAAGAATTATATCTCTCAGCTTCGAAAAAGAAAGTCGACTGGCCACTTATAATGAAAAATATTAGGAAGTCTCAAGTTGACTTGTATAGTTGTCTCTTGTCAGCTATGGGTAGTTCGTCCAACCTTTTATTTTTCCATCACATTTTGAGACTTGTAGTGTTTATATCTTGGATATATTAAATAAAAATGATGTGACTCTAAATACAATAAAAAAAGTAGGCCTGTAGTCTTCACTTGCAGTAAAGGGCCCCTACACGTGAAGCATGCTAACATCATGGCTAGACACACTGCACATACTGCAATTTAACACTTCGGCCAAAACATGGCAATAAGGAACAAAGAAAATGTATTCTTGAGGGAAACACGCATGCACTACAGCCATGCTTTAGGAAGGAACAGGTGACCGCTGAATTCGCTCACCTGCTGCCTGATGAGTACTTTTTAGGAAGCCCCATATGTCTGGCTGGCTTGGCTTAGCCCCAGCTCACTGCATAAGGGGCGGTAGGACCGTGGGCCCGGCACACCAGCCTCTGGGCCCCTGGCTCAGTGAGGCCTGCTCTCTCGCCTCCTGTTTCAACGATGGCCACCACACAATGGTGCCAGGGTAGGGTGAAAGCTGAGATACTGCTCAGGGTGAGACTTGCATGGAACCAGTGGGCTTTGAGCACTGCAGCTGCCTGCACTTTCTTAGGTTTCCTCCTTGTCCTGCAGAGTTAATCTCTGTTGCCGGCTAACAAATTGCAAGAGGTACATACACCGCAATGGCTGTAAGAAAGTGCCAGACTGCCTCCCTGCCCAATGGATGTGAGACTGAGAGACTGAAAGACAGGCAGCCAGAGCTTGGAGGTGTGACGGGGAGCACAGGGATTGGCAGGGACAGCACGAGGCACTGACTCGCATCAGGGAACCTAAATAGATAGCCTGGGA
Source organism: Lissotriton helveticus (assembly GCF_964261635.1). Taxonomy (NCBI): domain Eukaryota; kingdom Metazoa; phylum Chordata; class Amphibia; order Caudata; family Salamandridae; genus Lissotriton; species Lissotriton helveticus. The sequence continues at coordinate 162,604,890 of NC_136061.1, read as the reverse complement.
AACATATCTGCATCATAAAAGGTGCAATATAAATACATGCCTCCATCAATGCATAGCCTAAGCAGCCAGTCTGCATTTTGGCAAGATGCAGCCGAGCCGTCTTTAATAAGTTCAGTGATGAGCACCGGCAAACAGTGGCTCAAATTAAGCTCTAGCCTTGATCTACTCTTAGACAATGTTTCAATATATTTAAGAATTGAAATGCCCTGTGTCAGGGCCATTCTGGAGATGCTGATGCATCCCATTGCTTGCAGTTTTCAAATAGGAATCGAGTTATGTGTACTCAGTAGGCATTATATGATCTAGTTTAATGTATCTGAATTCTTCAACAGCAAGTGGCATTTGGTACCTGTTTGTGGAGATTTTTTTGTTTGAAAGGGATTTAGATGTTTTAATTGCTTCTAGTCTTCATTATGCTTCACTAGGACCTGCAGTGCTTTTTCAGGTGACTACACGCTTTTAAAGGAAGTTCTGTGGAGGGCTCATAGGATTTTCACCACCAGGTCTTGGGTTCTGGACATTCAAAGATGCTTCAAGAAGAGATTATGGTTGGAAGATTTTTCAACAAGGAATACTGAAGTTTTTTGCAGGATTTTGCTCAAAAAGGTTGGACAGATGCTGAAGACGTTAAAGGGTGGGAGGATTACAACTGTTGGATGGGTTTGTAGCAGCTGAATGCATGTTCACCAGATAGTGAGAAGATTATTATTGTAGAACTCAGGGGTACCATCTTTAGATTCCAGTGGCCCATGTTGATCTTAATAATTTTTTCCTAGCACGGGGAGTAGCCTGATGCCACAGAAGAAGAATCCAGACAGCTTGGAACTTATTCGCAGCAAGACGGGGCGTGTTTTCGGGCGTGTAAGTTGTACTCCTTTATCTTATTTGATATGTGAGACTAAACATGTAGAGTCAGCAAGCAAGTAGCCAAAACCTTTTGCCACATTTGCTGCACCTCAAGTTCTCATCCCTTCAAATGGCACAACAATAAAGTCATCCTTTTATAGAGAATTGCCCACCCCAAGAATATGTAATCTAGTTTGTATGTGTTGGGATTTGTCACTTACTGTCACAAGTGACAGTTTTGAATGTCCAGAGAGGAAGCACCCAAGATGGCTGCTGCAGAGGGAGGCTACGTGGGTGCAACCTTAAATTCATCATAATCCACTTTTGTAGCGAGCCATGCTTAAAAAATGTACCGACTGTACCTGAGATGCATGGCCGCGGATCACCCCATCAAGATTGGCCATCGGATGCCGTTGCTTTTCCCTGGTAGGGAACAGAGCTGACAGCATGGCCCTTCTTGCCTGCTCTGAAGCTTCTTGTCCAACCTCCTTCCCAGCAATGGCGTATAAAGGGGTGGAAGTAGAACTGGCACTGAAATGTAGTGCAGCGTATACCAGCTGCTGGACACTACGAATGATCTGTGGGTGAGGTGGGTGGTTCCTGTATCCAGGCACATTCATTGAGCCCACTGGAGTGTGGAGCTTTTTGAGGCAGGATCAGAGGATTGTCCTGGGCACAGCATCCATCCCAGCTGCCAGGCTGGCATGTGTTGTCATACCGGGTGTGCCACGGTTTGCCTTTCAAGGCAAGGCAGTTGGAGGTGAGTACGCAGGAGAGGTCCAGTGGGTGTAGAGATTGACTATGCTACGCGGTGACGGAGGCTGCTAGAGAGGGTGCTGCTGGTATTCTTGCTCAAAGTGTTGACCACCCTGCTGGCACCTCAAGTGCTATTTACTTACGTTCTGTGCTACAATACCGGTCAAGGTACTCTTGATGCAAAATGCTGGATTGGCCTAAAATGGACACAAAGGCTTATAACGAAGAAGAGTAACTCATGAACCTCTTAAAGGCGAGTCATTGATCTCCAGTGTATGGCTAGCCCTTGGTTGGATATTTTGCTCTAGGCTGACCTGGCTATAAGGGACATTAACAGGCTACTAGCAGGCACGCACACCTGTTTGAGGGGAGTACCTGGGGATTGGCCTATGTACGTTACTGAAGGGCAAGAGAGATAACAAACAACTGAAAATCTATCAGCCAGGGAAGGTCCACACTTGGATCATTTGAAAGAATGTCTGGATAACCGCCCTGAACTAATCCGCATGAGACAAATGCATAAATCAGATCTAAAGGATGATGAAGGGGTGAGAGGTGACAAGCTCCCTAAAATGAAGTGTAGTGGTGGTGATCCGAGCCTAAAATTAGTATATGGTAATGACGTCCCATTCCAGTAACATTCAGATCACAGGTGTTCCAGAATCCACAAACATCTGCAGGATGTAAACAGGATGGGGAGAGGATGTGGTGCAGGAGCCGGAGCTGCCGACTCGGGAAACTGGGGATCCGGGTTCAAGTCTTGGCGTTGCTGCAACATCCTGCAACATCCTGTGATTCTGGGCGAATTACTTAATCTCCCCGTGCCCATGGACCGCGCCTGGATACCCTCACTCCTGAGAAACTGTGCTGTATAAATCCATAAACAGAAATATGTGGAAAATCCGCTCAGAATACTGTTTGATAGAGCGGGCCTGTTGGCTGTCTTACTAGCGGAGTGGGTCACTGCTTCTTGCTGCCCTCCGATGCCAGCAATCCCCCAGAGCGCCATAATGGCCCCAAAACTCAACTTTAGGGATTACAATGCAGAACTATGCATGGCCAAGGAGAGGAGGGTTCTACACCCACGTTTTCCTCAATCTCACAGTCGCTGCACAAGAGACGAGGAGGGCCGACACCTAGTGAAGAAGAAGCTCCAGCACTGGGCTGAGACTGTGCCATGCTGTACCTGGCAAAGCTGAATGTCCTCTATCAAGGTCAATCACTCATTTATACTAACCCTCGATACCATGAAGTTCATCATGGTCAACGAGATGGCTGGGTCTATGCTGGAAGCAGGACTCGCATAGAAGTGACGTCATCAATGGTTAATGTTCTGGCCACACCGCCTGATAAATGAGCATGGTGGCATAGAAACTGTTCCTGGTAGGGTATACTTGGGAGCGCTCGGTGGTCACCCCTGTTGGATCTTGTTTTATTGGGTTTTGTTCAAGTAAAAAACTATGTTGGGCAAAATAGACAATCTGTTGTTATTAATAATGACCCTAAATCACATATTCAGTATATCATAGTAATAATTCACCCTTTCTCAATGGTACTTGGTAAAATTTGATGTTAGGTATGAATGGAAAAGGAGGGGACCTATATGTGTAGCAAAAGTTAGGTGTGGCGATTTAATGTCTTGTTAGGTTTAAACGTTAATCACGGTGACAACCAGTCCTACGACTCCTCACTCCCAATCTTGTGTTTCTCTCTGACGAGATACATTGACCACTGAAATGAAAAAATACAGTTGCATGGCATTATTGTTCTCTTGTATCCAATGGCTTGTCATGGAAGCCATCCATTATTATTTTTAATGTTCTTAATTCTTAAATTAGTCCTATTTTTTGGAGCTGTACCTTTAATCATCTAGTGATCTACTGTCTGCTCAGAAGGTTTCTGTTAATTTGGCTTTTAATACTGTCTGCTTGCAAAGATGTAGTGTACGAAGAGGTTTACAGTTTCTTTACTCTGCTGAATGCTTTCTTTGTTTGTTTATGTTTAGTGCTCAGGATTTCTTATGACTTTGAAGGGCCTTCCAAGCACCTACAATAAAGATTTACAGGTACGGAGATACTCTATTTGTGTTGAATAAGTAAGAACAATGTATTCATTAGGATTTTGCTCCCAGTGTTGTACGTATGGAGGAGGTGACTAGTTTACAGAGGTATAGTCTCTCCCAACTAGCTCTTACCACGTTTTGCTAGTGACCTTTTTCAAAACGTAGGATTTCAAACTTTATAAGAGGAGAAGAGCAAGAGTGAAAAAGATGTATAGATTTAGGCTATCTATTTAGTTTAATTGGATTGATTTACAGGGGCCAACCACTCTTTACCCAGTCCTGGACCTCTCCCACTACCTAACCACTCAATTTACCTCACCATTGTTTTGCTATCTTAACTCTGTATCAACCGCCCTCTCTTTCTCATTACCTAGCACCCATTTCCCACTAACTCCCTTGCTCCTCCAACCCTTATTATTCATTACGACCACTTATTATTCTCCATTATTACATTCTCTACATCTCTCTGGACTTCCTTCTCTAATGGAACTCACCCTGTCCACCTCACCTATGTCTTTATATAGTTGTGTCTCTCTACCTCACTTGTCTGCCTATAGTGCTCCCTGTACATCACAATTCTCTCAGATTCCCTCTCCAGCACTGCATCAGCCGCACCTCTTTCTCCCTCTCACATCTGTCCCTCTACGTCCCCCTGCTCTCTCCACAGACATAATCTCTCTAGCCATGACAACTCTTTCTGCCTTTCTTTCTGCTTTCACTACTTTCTTTACCTGACCTGTCTTTCCATACGTCACTTTTCATATTTTCTTACTTTCTATCACTACTTGACTTATCAACCTGCCTATTCCTTTCTCTTTCTCTCTCTCTCTCTCTCTCTCTGCCCCTACCTCTCTCTAACTCGTATTTTTTAGGCTTACCTCTTCCTCTACCTCAGTGAAAATCAACCCTCCCCCTTTCTCCACATTTCATTTTCCATATCTCTATTAACTTTTTTACTCCCTCCAAAATCAAGCCCATATCTATTTATCTACTTGTCTATATCTTTCTTTCTGGCTATGCCACTTGCCTTTCTTCTCCTTATGTCTCTCCATGCCTCCTCTATCTCTCACCATCATCTTTTTCTCTACCTCCCTTCTCCCTCTACTTCACTTTTTGCTACACTACTCTCTTTCCTTCTCTGTCTTGCTCCTATCTCCAGATCCCTCCATTTTTCCTACTTTCGGAGGTTGCTGTCTAACCAGAGAAGCGTACACAGAAATAGAAAGGGCAAAGCGGGGGAAGAGAATTAATCAGATTTCACTTAATGCAATGGTAAAATTCCTTGCAGCAGTGCTTTGATTTGCCCTGTTGCAGCAGGAATACATGTTGTGAAGGGGGATTCCTTTGTGATTAGGACTATACAGCAATTGGATCTATAACTTCTAGCACTTTGTGCATGTTTTATTTCAGTATTATGCACTTGTCAATTTAATACCAACCAAGCCACAGTTACAGTGTAGTTTCTACATTGAGAGTAAAAAGCTGCATATATACTGAATTCCATGTACAATGTTGCTGTTGTAAGACAAAAAAAGTCTTGCTCCACGCACAAAAAGGACTAGCTTGTTCAAGATGTCTTTTGGTACTATTTGGCAACAAGACTTTTAAACTTTTTGTCCATGTGGTTGCAAATTGAGCTTTTAGCGGTATTTTTCTGTTTGGAAACGTTCATCCATCTTATATGGATCAGAAACCATTTATTTGGTAGAGATTGCTATACTGTGCAGCTATTTATCAAATGCCTGCTAAAATCAGTAAAGATGCAGAACAAAGGAATGTTAAAGAGAAAGTAGTGGTCGCAAAATAGTGTGGTATCAGAATTCAACTTGTAGAGGGAGTGGTGGCAGTTCTTGGGAAGTGCGCACAAGGTAGCGGGGGCAGTAAACCCGATGCACACATATGGAGTACTAGTGAGGGATTGGTTTCAAATGGTCCAACTTCCATTTATTTATTCTGTCTTCTGGGAATATGGGCCATGGGAACGTAACCCACACAGTGGCTAGATAGCTAACTACATCTCTTTCCACTTTGGAAGTTTGTCCCTTTCGCTTACTGTGCAGACCCCTCTTCAATGACATCCATTGCTTCCTGTCCCTCCAGTTCTTTTCAGCCTGCAGCTACAGGTAGTAGAGAACCCTAATGTGTCTCAGGGCGATTAGTGTTACTGCTTTGTCAATGTGTAAGTTGACTGTGTAGTCGTTGAAGCAACCTAGAACATGTAATGTGTTCAAACTCCTTGATGATGTTTTTGCTTGACAGTCTTGTTTCTGCCTCACAAATAAGACCACCCCTAATTCCTCAGCGGTGTGACAGCTGATTAATGTGGTCCCTTCAAAATTTGCTTTTGACAATGTGCTCCCTATGGCACACATTTCTCTCATATGTCCTAGCCAGGTGCCACGGTTCTTACACACTGTAATTATAGATTCTAATGTGGGGAGGACTTAATGTGGAGTGTGAATTCAGCCTGAAATTGGCTACAACCCATCACATTCACCAATGGCCCAGTATTTATCAGGGTCGTGACTGCTGTCTCCATCACTTCACACATCGGTTGTCCCCTTTCTGGCATATGGTCTAAAGAAGATTTATTTTTCTTCTGACCACCTCCCTAGAAAGGAGTTGGGGGTCTCTCTTTGTCTATCGGTTAGCGTTGTTTGTGATGGTATGCACTGGTTGGAGTTTGCCTGTCCATTGATTGTGTCTCCGCTCTCTTCCTCCTCCTTGAAGCCTAGTTGCAAAGTGGTTCAGTCTGTCAAATTTGAAGCAGATCTTGCCTCGGACTGGACATTAAGTGGCCGGGGGTAGTGCTAGGCCACAGTTGCTGCACTGGTCTGAAGAGGCAAATGGTACTGCAACAGTTCGAGGTGGTCATTTACACTCTGCTGGATCGACAACCTTCTCTGCGTGCTGTGGAGTGGGCAGATCTTGTTTTTAGGGTCAGTCTTGACAGTTCTGCTCCCTTCTGCTCTGCTCCACTATTCAAGAGCTAATGAGAGCGAGCTATACCATCATGTGCTCCAGCTTCATCCCCGGTTCGTGGAGGATTAACCAGCATCGTACCAATGAGCTGTCCCCCTGAATTCTTTGGGCCCAGACATCGTTCACGGGATAACTATTAGTGCAGGCCATGCCGATTTCTCACAGCAAATTTTCCCTTGTTCCTAGTCAGCCACCGGGCACTAAGCACCAAATTCGGTATACAACCATTACCACGCAACTTTTACAACGACCTACCATTACCACGCATTTTTTACAACGCAGGATCCATTACAACGAAATACCATTACAACGCATGTATTTACAACGCAGGTACCTTTACAACGCATACCATTACAACGTAAGTATTGGTAAGTATATAATTTTATTAAAAATATTATAAGTTTGGGTTTTTGGGTAAAGGGGTATTTTTAGGGTTTAGGGTCAGTTTTGGGTTTTTGGGTAAAGGGGTATTTTTAGGGTTCAGGGTCAGTTTTGGGTTTTTGGGTAAAGGGGTATTTTTAGGGTTTAGGGTCAGTTTGGGGTTTTTGGGTAAAGGGGTATTTTTAGGGTTCAGGGTCAGTTTTGGGTTTTTGGGTAAAGGGGTATTTTTAGGGTTCAGGGTCAGTTTTGGGTTTTTGGGTAAAGGGGTATTTTTAGGGTTCAGGGTCAGTTTTGGGTTTTTGGGTAAAGGGGTATTTTTAGGGTTTAGGGTCAGTTTTGGGTTTTTGGGTAAAGGGGTATTTTTAGGGTTCAGGGTCAGTTTTTAGTTTTTGTGTAAAGGGGTATTTTTAGGGTTCAGGGTCAGTTTTTAGTTTTTGGGTAGAGGGGTATTTTTAGGGTTCAGGGTCAGTTTTTAGTTTTTGGGTAAAGGGGTATTTTTAGGGTTCAGGGTCAGTTTTTAGTTTTTGGGTAAAAGGGTATTTTTAGGGTTCAGGGTCAGTTTTTAGTTTTTGGGTAAAGGGGTATTTTTAGGGTTCAGGGTCAGTTTTTAGTTTTTGGGTAAAAGGGTATTTTTAGGGTTCAGGGTCAGTTTTGGGTTTTTGGGTAAAGGGGTATTTTTAGGGTTCAGGGTCAGTTTTGGGTTGTTGGGCAAAGGGGTATTTTTAGGGTTAAGGGTCAGTTTTGGGTTTTTGGGTAAAGGGGTATTTTTAGGGTTAAGGGTCAGTTTTGGGTTTTTGGGTAAAGGGGTATTTTTAGGGTTTAGGGTCAGTTTTGGGTTTTTGGGTAAAGGGGTATTTTTAGGGTTAAGGGTCAGTTTTGGGTTTTTGGGTAAAGGGGTATTTTTAGGGTTTAGGGTCAGTTTTGGGTTTTTGGGTAAAGGGGTAGTTTTAGGGTTTAGGGTCAGTTTTGGGTTTTTGGGAAAAGTGGTACAGGGTAAAAATTAAGTACAATTAAATTTAAATTACATTAAAATAAATTAAATAAATTAAATTAAATTAAAATAAATTAATTTAAAAAAATTAATTAAATTAAAATAAATTATATACATTTTTAATTAATTTACATTAAAAAAATATTATAAACTTACCAATACTTACGTTGTAATTGTATGCGTTGTTAAGGTATCTGCGTTGTAAATACATGCGTTGTAATGGTATTTCGTTGTAATGGATCCTGCGTTGTAAAAATTGCGTGGTAATGGTAGTCGTTGTAAAAGTATGCGTTGTAACGTCATACATCCACCAAATTCATTACTTCCATACTGTGAGAGCTGGCTTGGGGGTTCCTGGTGATTTCACACTAGCAGAAGCTTAGTGTGCTTGTGCGCACTCTTCTTTTGGTCATAGACGACTGCATTGCAGGGTGTAGTGATAGGAGACCGCTACTAAGTGGTGCTGCAGCTTCTCTGCTTTTCGATCGGAGCTGGCTTTCACCTTTTGTGATCCTCTCCCGTCTAGCTGCAGCCAGCACACCAGTGCGGATTTCTGACTGCTGTGCAGTCGTACCTCTTTGCGTGGCCGTATTGGTAGCCAGTGCTTGAGCACTCTTCAGAGAGGGTGAGTAGCAGCTATGGTGCTGAGCTGTAGAGGAGTGATGTGGAAGCAGTACTTCAAATCAAATCTAATATATCTTTATTCGGTCAATCACAACCATAAAAGAATATGCATGGTACAGTATTCATATCACAAAAAAATTAAAACCAGATATTTAACTAAAATGTTAAAACTAATCTATGAAAGATAAATCTTACTAATTAATACATAAAACAGTAGTACAGACTTTACACTGTTTCCCATATCTTAATAGCAGCCTGAATAAATGATACAATCGATGGTGCAATAATTGGTGAGGAAAGCATTGCCGGCGGCACTGTCTCAAATTTGCTGTAAGGAGATATGGTAGTAAGTATCTTTTTCTCTGGCCTGTATACAATCTACAAACTAAAGTGCAGTGTGATGTGCTTTGGGTCATAACATTGTTGCAGAGACATTTCTTTGGCTCTTTATACCTTCGGCCACCCAACAGGTCAGATACCAAATAATGGACAAGGTTTAGCCTAAAGCAAATCGTACAGTACCTTGATTGGGAGATCATCACATACTAAAAGTAACATTCAATTACAGATGAGGATGAAATAGCAAGTGACATAAACACTGGCTTATTGGACTCTGTCATGCATCACGACTACGCCATGTGATCCCCAAACAATCTTTTTATGATATCTATAAATGATTTATTTAATAGGTCTAGTCTTTTGGAAAATGCTCCCACCCCATGTTATTAAAGCAGTACTTTAAACAGCCGAGCCACAGAATTGCAGGTTACAGTTCTTCACAATGGCTCTTGTTAGGCCTGCCTCTGGTTTCACCCACAGTGCAGTCCATAAGAGTTGGTGCTACCAGCTACAGAGCATGACTGTGGCACTGCCAACAATCTCCTTAGGAAGGGGTTTATGTACTCTGAATTAAACAAGAGTTGAAACAACCCCAGGCCACTGCTCCATAGGACACCGCTGAGACACATTTGGACCTACATCATTTCACCATCTGGGGCAAGGTTTTTTACTCAAGATTGGCTGCCAATCTAAAAAACGTTTCAAGGGCTCTAAGGAACTGTTTGTTTCTAACTTTGAGTACTTTATCCCAATCTAAAAGTTTATCCAGTATGATCTCAAGTAATTACAAGTGGTAACTGAACTCAGCTTAGAACCCACAGTATAGGGGTACCTAAGTTTGGAGTTTGAGGCCCACATCTCATGATGTAGGATTTGGACAAACTGGTTGATAAACCAAAATTATTTATGAACAAATTAAGAGTCAAATAATTTCTGTAGCCAATTTGCAGTCCGAGCCAGCAGGACAGCGTCATCTGCATATAGCAGTATGGGAATTGTTCTTCTACTGACTTGAGGGAAGTTACCACCTTGCTGCAAAAGAAAGACTTCTAGCCGATGTATGTGGAGTGAAAACAGAAAGGCACCAAAACACACTCTTGGTGCACACCCCGGTTTATACAAAATGGATCAGTGAGTTCCACATTTTGACCATACCTGACACATGCCAATGCATTTACCTCAATAAATTGACCAGCGGCTCCTCTAGTCCCATCTCTGGCATCAATACCCACAACCTAGATCTGTCGACATTATAAAATGCAGAGCTGAGGTCTATAAATGGCAGGTAGATGGGAGACTTTTTTCGCATAGGCATTTTTACTTATCCAGCTGAGATTGAAGGCTTTCTGTACCATACCAACCTCATGTTTGCACCCATACTGAGCATCTAACAGTATTCCTCTCTCCTCCACCCAAGCCTCTTGTCTATCCATCAGAACTTTCTCCAAAATGTTTACCAAAGACTACAGGAGGGAAATTGGATAGTAATAGGTTGGATCGTTCAGGGCTCCATTCTTAAATATAGGTACTATAATCACCCTTGACTATGAGCTAGGCAAGCCATACATGATTGCCGTCCCAAATGAATTTGTAAGTAATGGGGTCTATAAAGGAATATTTCCCTTAACTATATCCATCGGTATTCCCATTAGGGCCTCTTTCTGTATTGCAGAGTTTCCAACTCAGAAATCTCAATGGGACTAATTTTAGGCATCTACATGTTCCCGATGGAGCTGCTCACCTCATAATTCAGCAAGCTTGAGGAGTAAATAGCCTTAAAATGGTTAATCCAGGTTTCATGTGGGTCAGTTTCTCTACCTAGGAAGTATGATCTTCTGCAAAAAAAGAGGGCATTTATCACCTTCCAAAAACTATCCTGATCTAAAGTTTAACTCGCTATCAGCAAAGCCTTCCAGGATTCCTCTTCCTTCCCCTTCTCCCTTTCCAGGCGAGAAGGATTATGGTGCAAGCCCTCATACTGTCCCGCCTGGACGATGGGAATGCACTCTGTCTGGGCGCCCCTCAGTCCACAATTCTGAAACTACAAGTCATCCAGATTTGTGCGTCCCGCCAACTTCTTCAGATTCCTCGGAGATAATCAGCAAAACCGGCATTGCGGAACCTTCATTGGCTCCCAATCCGGGCGAGGATACAGTTCAAGGCCATGTGCCTGGCTCACAGAGCCATTTGGAAATCAGGCCCAGCCAACATCCAGTCCCTGGCCACCCCATACCAACCCCCTAGGAATCTTCGGTCCAGCTCCGCTTTACTTGCTACCCCAAGGAAAGTACGAAGATCTAGATGGGGTAGTTGTTCTTTCTCCCTGAATGCATCAAATCTTTGGAACTCTCTCCCCCCTACCCATTGAGGGGAACAACACTTACTGGCCTTCTGTAAACATCTTAAAAATCATCTTTTCAGTACTACGCATTAACATAACGTGCTTATCTGTTTGTCCGGTCCATAAGCGCTAGGAAGCCTCAGGGTAGCTACGCGCTTTAGAAATTTAATTTCATTCATTCATTTATTCATTCATTCATTCATTCATATACTACTTTCTCATGAACGGGGTAGGTTTCATGCAAGACTGTGCTACGAATAGTGTAAGTGTCTCTCTTTTTGAGGTTGCTGAGAGACTATGATGTGCTGGTGTTCAAAAATGGTCACACCACTTATGTGAAATATCCTGATCTGTTAAGGGCGCAAAACATAGGGTGGGCCTAACTAACTCGTTTCGTATTCAAAAGAAGTGATACTTTTTGCAGGGCTAGAATCATCCTCAAGGCATCTCATTCAAGGGTCAAGGGTTTCTGTTACAAAATGTGGCCAAAATAATTGATTGATCAATATTCACCCATTTTCTTGTAGCCTCCTTGTTCTTCGAAAATTCTAAGCCTTCAATTTTAAGAGGGGATTTACACCACGTATGCTAGATTGTGTTTTAGCAATAGAGTATTAGGAGTACATCCAAAGTATTGTGGTGAAAGTGCATGCCATCATTAGTCCTCCCGTCAGTTCCATACCCAAAATCAATATACAACAACTGATACAGCGTTGAGTCCAAATTTGACCATAAAACCTTTTGATGTAAGTAAATGGACACAAAAACCACAAGCCACCTGTGGTATCTTGATTTGTTGCCATGCATCCTCTCCTTGGTAATCAGTTCCCTGCTGCTCAGCCAGTGTTAGTGTGATATCATAGAATGTTGATGAGTGCCTGGTGGGGAACAAGCAGTTGGTGTGAGTGGGCTGAGCACTGAGAATGCTGCTCCTAGTGGGGCTATGCAATTACCATCTTATCTACCTGTGACCTAGATTATTACTTTACAATAAATCATCCTCTTATTTTCTACATTATCAACTATGTGACTTCCTGCCTAGGTGTATCTATCTTCGTTGGGATTTTTCATCAGGGGCAAGCTACCTAGGGTACTGTGGCAGGAACTAATGCTGACCACAGTTTAAGGATGGGTCTCTGACACTTATGGCCTATCACTCCCAGATTCTACTGCATCACTAGTTGATTGTTAATATATATCTTCTAACTATGCTAGTGGTGCAAATGAGTTAAGTAGTCATATCTGATTTTTCGATGTCCACCCGTACCACCACAGACAGTCACTGATTTCCTCCCGAATTAGTCCTTTGGGCTATAAAAGTATCCAAGGGGGAATGCTTTGATTTTACTAACATATTCCTGCAGAGAGTATGCCCTATGAAGGAGGAACCTGCTTTCCGCAGGATCTCTGAAGTTTATTACCACCACACTGTCTTCATCCTCCATCTTCATGTTGTAGCCCAGCCCAGAGATCATTCTCCGCATAATGATGGTGTTATTTAGATGTTGATTTGGGCCCAGCCGTGAATTATTCCAATGGGTTACTTTCTCTCTGATTTGGGTCCAGCGAGCCTATGTTTTTCAACAAAACCACATATGGTATTGCGGCTGAACGTAGCTGAAACACTACCTGGTTTCCAAAATACGCCCCCTCTTTTTTCCCTGGCTTGAAATTGCTTTCTGCCTAGGGGTTTGTATCTTGCACCAAAAATTGCCTACACCTGAAGCAGATAGGGTATTTGAGGCTGTATTAGATTGAGTCCCACCAAATCCTGCCCCCCCCCCCCAACAGATAGTTTACTGTTGTTTTACTGGATTTATGGATCCCTTTCCATTTTTTTAGACATTTTGTTGACTGGAAAGTTCTCCCAAGTTAGATTGTTCCAAGAAATTCGTCATAGTTGAATCTAAGCTGCTCAGCCTGTTTAACATAGGGTCGCTCAAACCTTTGACATTTCATTCCAGACTATCCATCCTGTCCAATAATTGAGATTTGAGGGCGGCAAACTCTTGGCCCAGATTGAAATTATGAGGAGCAGGTTCTGTGTTAATAAACATATGGAATTTGAACAAAACTGGTGCTTTCGCAGCTTTATTTAGCAGTTGAGGTGGTTATGTGGGCTCTTTTTTCTTTTTCTTTGCTGGCAGAGTGGAGCTGACAGGGGTAGGATTTTATCTGGGCTGATAGTTAATGCATCAGAATATATATGCAGGAATTTACTATTGCTCCTTGACCAAATCCCTTTCAGAGTCCGTCTGCTGCCTAGACTCTTCAGTTACACTACTGGCTGCATCCACTAATCCCCCCAAAGAAAAGTGGACAATAATTGTTTTTTGTACAGAGGTTTGCATGGCCCCCAGTCTCTCTTCTTCTTCTGGATGTATTGCCCCCACAGTGCTCATCAGAAAATGTGTAATCGATGCAGTAACAGTCTTTCTCCCTCTGCCCTTATTTAGTTTCCTCTTACCCTTCATTAGGTGGTGATGCCTCAGGGTTAGATATATGGAACCTTAAAACAGCTTTTAAGGTCGCCCCCCTTGTAGAGCCAAGGGGGATGGCCCAGCCCCTAACAGGCCCATCTTGGTACAGGCTTTGCCCGGGCACTGCTGTGGAAAGAATCATTGGCTTATGAGGAGTCTAATGGCCTCTCCTCCACCATAGCCGTCTTTGGACCTTGTGGTCCTCACAGGTTGGCGTCACAGGCTGTAGGTAAGTGTCCTGTGCTGCGGAAGGAATCGCCGGCTTATAAGGACACTCCTGGCCCATCCTCCACCCACAGTGGCCTCTCGACCTTGTGATCCCAACAGACTAGTGCCACCAGTTGCAAGTAAGCCCCCTTGAGTACATGCCAACCCTGAATTGATCGCCAGCGTGGTGGCGTTCCTTGGGAGGTGCATGCAGTGAAGTGGGCACATTACCCATGATGAAGATGCAGGAAGTGCTAGTGTAGAACAGACCATGAGTGGTCTTACTTCCATTTATGTATCCATTCAGTCACAATGGCCTCTGGGTGAATGTATCTAGTGTCCCAGAGCACAATTCTGTATAAATTAATTTTTGTCTATTTGTTTCACACAGGAAGATAAAGAGGCCATGTTTGATGTTTTTGATACCATCTGCGCTGTGCTTCAGGTGGCAACTGGAGTAATTTCAACACTACTGGTTAGAGAAGAACAAAAATACATTTTGAATGTTCATGTGTGTATTACATTTAATGAGTAACAGATTTCTAACCAGTACCATTGTTTGTGTAGATAAACAAAGAGTCCATGGAGAAAGCTCTCAGTCCGGACATGCTGGCCACGGATATCGCCTATTACTTAGTTAGGAAAGGGGTGAGTATTTTTAAGTAATCAGATGAATTTTAATGTTAATTCTATGAAGATGCTTGGTAAAGCCTGGTGTTACACCTACTTAAAGAGTTATATCCTAATATCGACGGACAGACTGTGCCCGCTGAGAGGGACATGGAAGACACCAATGAGGAGGGGAGTACGCACTAGATGTGGCCATCTGCTGTACCCTTGTGTTATGCTGTTACCTCCATTTGTTGTAGTCCTACTTGACTTACGCCCCTCCCCACAATCTCCCCCTTGAATTCCTGCTTACTGTTCCTATCACCCAGATTCACCCATTGGCCTCCATGTGGCTATCCTACCTCTCCCTCTCTGATGATCTAGTTTCCTCTTTATTTACTAACTTGTGCGATGCCTGAGACATTTTGGTTACCTTTTTTCTTCGTTTTCATACATTGGCTACTTTCGATTCCCCTTTCCCTTGTCCCTAAATTCTAGTCTACATGACAATAAGGCTTGGAATGAACAGGTACACTCTTGTGGCCTCGCATATTCTGAGTTCTGGGTTGCATATTGGGTGCCACACTAAATAAGAAGAATGGGGAGGCATGACTGTACTAGACCACTGGACTATACCCCACTCCTGTTACAAGGCTGACTCTGCTGCTTGAGTTTATAGGACCATTGTTTGTATTCTTGTTGGGTCACCCAGATTGTGGTGATGCTAACATTCTGACATGTCATGACTCCAGGGTATTGTTTGTCATAAATGCCAATAAACATATGTTGAAAAGAAATAAGAAGAGTTCTCTCCTCATATGAAATGGGATTGCCAACTAGGATTTTGTGTCTAAATTAAAAGAATGCCCTCCCCCATCTCTGGGACCTCACAAGATCTATTTCATAATTTGTTGAATCCCGTAGTGTATAAAAACAGTTTAATAGACCTTTTTACTTGGGCCCTATGTCCACTATCATACTTCTTGCTGCTGTATTTTTAATCTGGATATCAACTACATCCTCAGTGATTCGGAGTGGTGGAGATTGTTGTGACCCTCAGATAACCTTTTCTGTGATTTTTTTGTAAAGTCTTGCTATTGGCACTTTAAGTATAGGTTCATAAAGGGAAGAATGTCGAATTGCATTATAATATGGTTGCAAAAACCAGTGTAGGGAACTGGTGTATCATTCAGCAGCCCTGGACAGTATGTAGGATAAAAACTACTGGAGAAAACCTCAACAAGATTTAAAAATGTTTTAAAAAGAGCAAGAGTCCTGAGAGCCTGGGTGAAGAGTCAAAATCCTGCCTTAAGCATCTAACTGACAGCTTTTGATCAAGCTGGAGAGGGCTGTCATAGAGAGAATATGATTATCCAAATGCCAGAGGTAAGAGATGAGTCTTTAATAAGCTTCAAAATTTGAAGTTAGTTTATTTTTTTTGTTTAAAAGATTTTTATTGAATTTTTACATGAAATAATACAAATCAAGACATATGCAAGGAGTAAGTGTAAAATATAAAATAGACATAGAGTAGTTCACCAAGTATAAGTAAGCAAATAACACAATAATATGATATGAATCTAACAGAGAAAGGATAAAGAAAGGGAAAAAGAAACAAAGAAGAGAGGAAAGAAGAAAAAAGAAGAAAGAGAAAGGAAGGAGAAAGGGAAGGGATGCTCAAAAAATCGCAAACGGAAGTAGTATAAAGAAAGGAAAGATAAGAAGAAAAAAAAAAGAAAAAGGAAGAAACTAGGAAATAGGAGTAGGAGTAGAGAGATACGTAATAAAAGGTCACAATAAAAGATCAGATTTAATTTTTTGAGAAAGGGAAGTAGAGGAAACAGTAGAAATCCTATGTTCATCGCAAACATAATTCCACCAAGTTACTAAGGATATTTTAGAGCTATCCTTCCAAGATGATAAGATAACTTTAAAAGCAAGAGCAATAAAAAGGTCAATTAACAGGGAAAAAGGGGATGCAACAGCAATATCGAAAGAAGAAGAGCCTAAAAAAACATTTTGTAATGATAATGGAAGATCACATTTAAAAATTGTCATGAAAATATTCCAAACAGATTTCCAAAACGAGAAAACATTAGAACATTCATTAAGTTGATGTATCAATGTACCCATAACAGTAGAGCAGGACCAACACATCGGAGATGAAGATGGGGAAAATCTAGAAATACAAACAGGAGTAATAATGGCTCTATTATAAATAAAATACAAGGATTGGGTTATACGAGCAGCAGCAGAAACTTTAAACAATTTAGACCACAATTTATCCCAAGTCGTAATAGGGAGAGAGAGGGATAAATCAATTTCCCAAGCAGTTTCAAAGTGGAATTTGGGTCTTTCAACAACATATGACAACAGCAACTTATATACAAGAGCGGCTTTAGGTCTATGCGTGGAAAATAAAGAAAATTAAGGAGAGTAAGGGGTAAGAGAGGGTGTATCATCTGGTATGACAAGAGTTGCTAAGTGAGATTGTAGAGCATTGGAAATAGTGGTATATTCAGCTAGGCAGGAATCAGGTAGTTGATTATGAACTTGTAAGGTATGAAAAGGAAGAACAGAATCGAGGTGTACCAATTGATGTACATAAAGGATACCCTTTTCTTTCCAGTATTTGAAATAGAAAGATTTACCCTTATATTTAAGAAATGTATTATACCATTAGGTGGAATATAGGAAGCATTGGAGCGGTGTGAATCCAGTAGAAAAGGTATTGTATAACAGGTTTCGGGAGTATTTTAAGATAGGGTTATTGGATATAAAAGTGCTGTTGGACATAAAAATGACATCCTGAAAGGAAATTTTTTTAAGGAGGGAGCGTTCAAAAATAATCCATGCGGGAGTAGGAGTGTCACCAAAGTCATAGGCTAATGCAAAGGATTGTTTGAGTAAAAAAGCAGAGTGATACAATTTAAAGTTTGGAAAGCGTACACCACCTTCTTCCTTAGGGCGTATGAGCTTGGTAAGAGCAATACGTGGATGTTTCTTGTTCTATAAGGATTTTGTACAAGTAGAGTTGATTTGGGAAAAATAGGAGAGGGGAATTTTAATAGGTAGCATATATAATGTGTATAAAACATGCGGTGCAATCATCATTTTGATGGTATCTAATCTGCCCCACCATGATAAAAATAAAGGTGACCAAGAAAGCAAAAGTGATTGAAGTTTGGAGAGTAATGCATGAAACGTGAGCTTAATTGTAGCAGATAAAGAAGAGGAAAACCAAATTCCAAGATATTTAATTTTGGAGGGACACCAAGCAAATTCAGTATTGTCAAACATGAACTGGTAGCAAATGGGATTTAGAGGCACAACTTCTGTTTTGGAAAGATTCAATTTATAACCAGAAATGCTGGAATATAATCATACTTTATCCAAAAAAGGAGGGGGGGGGTTGGACATATAAATTAATATGTCGCCTGCGTATGCAGAGATTTTAGTTTCTATGGAGTTATGCTGAAAGCCTTTAATCTGTGTGTTAACACGGATACGTTCTAAGAAAGGTTCAAGGCAAAGGATAAATAATAAAGGGGAGAGAGGACACCCCTGTCTAGTACCTCTGGACAAAGAGAAAAATTTGGAAAAGTGATTGTTAACAAAAATGCTAGCTCTGGGACATGAATACAATAATTTAATGAAAGAAATAAAGGAAGGTCCAAAAACGAACCATTGGAGAGTTGCAAATATAAATTGCCAATTGATACGGTCAAAGGCCTTCTCAGCATCCAAAGATAAGGCGGCAAGGGGAGATTTATATTTTTTGGCATAGGAGATAATATTAGCAAACATTCTTGCATTATCTGATGCGAATCTACCCTTAACAAACCCGACTAGATCAGTTGTAATTAATAGAGGAATTATAGTTTCAAGACGGGTTGCAAGAATTTTAGCGGAAATTTTGCAATCATAATTTATTAAAGATATGGGACGATAGTTCTTGCAGTAAGAGTGGCCTTTGTCAGGTTTAGGAATTATAATGATCAATGCATCCATAAAGGATCCAGATGCCTTGTCGGCAGCAATAAAAGAGTTAAAAAGTGCCAAGAGCTTTGGGACAAAAATGGGAGTAAAAGTGGTATAAAATTCAGCAGTAAGACCATCAGGTCCTGAGCCTTTGACTTTTTTAGTGATTTTATAGCGTTAATTATCTCTTGAGAAGAGATATCTTCCTCTAAAGCATCAAATTCATCGGGTAAGGAAGGTGGAGATGGGAGGCCGGAAAAAAAGTGTCTAAATTTTGATTTGAGGGAAGTGTGTCATCAGAGTAAAGAGATTGATAATAATTATGAAAAACATCAGCAATATCTTCATCCGATGAAACCAGTTTATTAGAAAATTCATTCATGATAGGACCAATTGTTTTACGTTCCGATTTAATCTTCAGATAATTAGCTAACATTCTACCTGCTTTATTTTGGCCTCCATGGTATTTAGATTTAATTTTAAGTATTATATTACATGCTTCAGTTGTTGCCAATTTATTGAGTTCAAATTTAGCTTTAATCAACTGATGAAGGGCAGAGGATGATCTAGATGTAAAATAAATATGTTCTAAGTCTTTGAGTTGGTGCAGTTGATCTTCATATTTCTTCCTGGTGACTTTCTTTTTGTTTGAGACATATGAAATGGTGAATGCACGAAAAGAGGCCTTGAAAGCATCCCAATTGTTAGGAACGAAGTATCAATAGGGTTATTAAAAGTAAAAAATTCATTAATAAAAGTGGTAGCCTCTTTAACAAAAACAGAGTCAGGTAATAAAAAATTGTTCAGTTTCCAACGACTAAATTGAGAAGAAGTAAAAGAAAGGTCTAATGTAGCATGAACTGGAGCATGGTCAGAAATAAAAATGGAACCAATAGCAGAAGCTTGAATAGACGGCAACATGGATTTACTAACCAAAATATAATCAATTCTAGATCTAGTGTGATGTACATTGGAGTAAAAAGTGTATTCAAGCAAATCAGGATTACACGTCTTCCAAACTTCATACATTGGTCGAGAGGCAATGGCAGATTGAAAGGCTTTGTGCGTTTTATCTCGGTTAAATTTACATTTTGACAGTCTATCAGAAAAAGGGTCTAACCACTGATTAAAGTCACCAGCAACAATAATATTGGGACAGTCGACTGAGGAAAGTAAAATTTTAACATCAGTCCAAAATTTAGGATCAGGTTTAACCGGGCCGTAAATATTTAATAAGGTTAAAGTTTTGTTCTGTACCACAATCTTTGCCATTACCCATCGCCCTTCTTCATCATTTTGAGTGGATAAAATTTGTACAGACAAGGATTTATGAAACAATATGGCAACACCCCCTTTTATGTTGGACGTAGAAGAGTGAACAACCTGACCAACCCATTATCTTTTTAACTTGAGAGATTCAGCTTCAGTACAATGCGTTTCTTGAAGGAGAACAATTTGAGAATTAAGTTTGGATAAGTGAAACAATACCTTTTGTCTTTTAATCGGATTCTTCGGATTTTATTAAAATATGTGAGGTTAGTCGTATGCCTGAGGACGTCGGGAAGGTTGTTCCACAGCTGAGCAGCTCTAATCGTCAAGGATTGTCCCCTAGTCGAGCTCTCTTAAATCTGGGAATAACCAGATATCTAAGGGAGGCAGATCGCAATTGACGAGGCGGATGGTAGAAAGCAAATCTGTCCCTTAGGTAGGAAGGACATGGGCCATGTAAGGCTTTGAAGGCCAGAACCAAGATCTTAAAGCGTACTCCAAGAGCAACTGGTAGCCAATGTAGCTGTGAGAGCTGCTTACGAACGCTAAGTCTCCTAGGGATGTTAAAGAGCAGCCTTACTGCCGCGTTCTGGACCACCTGTAATTTGCGAAGCAAAAAATCAGGCGCACCGATGTAAAGGGCGTTGGCGTAATCCAGAGGCGAGAGTATAAGTGCTCTGGCCACTGGTTCTTTTGCCTCTTGGGGAAGGAGAGGAAAAAACTTCCGGAGAGTGGTTAGGGTTCCAAAACAAGTACCCGCCAGTCGCGTGATTTGTTCCCGGAAGCATAAATCCGCTCCGAACCAAATCCCCAAGTTTCTTGCAACCCCACAGTCCCCAACGGAGCAAGGCAATCCACTAGGCCAGATGGATTCCTTAAAAGCCACCGGGAAGTGACCGTACAGAAGAATCTCTGACTTGTCCTCATTGCACTTGAGGCAGGCCCGGGCAAGCCAGGCGAACACTGAGGACAAGAACTGCCGGACTCCATCAGTACAAAGATTATTCTTGTCCCAAGTGAAGAGAAATTGGGTGTCGTCGGCATAGGCCATTATTTTCGCACCCAAGCTCTCAGCCAAGTAAACAAGGGGAGTCAAATAAACATTAAAAAGCAGGGGACTCAGTGTCGACCCTTGTGGGACTCCTGTATCAACCATGCTGTTCGATGAGTGGTAGGGGGGCAGCCATACTTGTTGAAACCTATCTGTGAGAAAAGATTTAACCCAGCTGAGAACCGCACCCGTGATGCCGATATCCTCCAGCCTAGAGAGAAGCTGGACATGGGGGACCGTGTCAAACGCGGCAGAGAGGTCCAATAAAATTAGAGCCGCTCTGCCGACCCCGTCAGACAATCTCTAATGGCCTCGGTGACCTCCACGAGCGCGGTCTCAGTGCTAAAGGAGGTACGGAACCCAGACTGGGTAGGATGTAGAGCCCCTGATGATTCCACAAACTTCTCCAGCTGCCGAAAGGCAGCCTTTTCACAGACCTTGGCTAAAGCTGGAAGCAAGGAAATAGGTCTATAGTTAGAAATGATCAGGGGGTCCGCTGAAAGTTTTTTGATCAGTGGGAGAAGTTTTGCTTGTTTCCACTGAGAGGGTACCACACCTGTTTGCAAAGACTCATTAACCAAGTCAGTAACTACAGGAGCAATAACCTCAGCCACACCACTCAAAACTCTGGCAGGGCAGGGGTCAACTGGAGACCCGGACTTCAGAGCTTTTAGGATGGCCAAAACGTCCTTCTCTTCAGCTTTTTTAAAAGAGCACAGCATGTCTGTTGCCTCTGTACAGTTAAAGGAGACCATCGGTTGGGGAGAGTCATCTTGGTCTCCGGCCCCCAGAGCAGATAGGGAAGAGCCGGAGTCAGAAGGAGTAAGACTCTCTTGAATTTTTTTTATTTTTTCTATAAAGTAGTTGGACAATTTCTCACACCAGCCCTCAGATATAGGGGCTGACAAAGTTTCTGCTACTGGAGACATACAACTTTTGACAATAGAGAAAATTTCTCTGCTGTTGTTTTTGGCCCTACGAATCCTGTGTGTAAAGTGGTCTCCCTTTGCCTTCTTAATTGCAGCATAGTAATCTTTTTGCACTGCTCGGAGTTCCGCCTTAGCCACTGGACAGTACTCATGCCTCCAAATCTTTTCCCGCTCCTTGCAGCCAATTTTTAAGTTTTTAAGGTGTTCCGTATACCAAGGAGAGGAAGGGGAGGCTCTTGGCCGCTTTGTGCCTTTGAGCTGTAGTGGCAGGCTAACCGAGGCGCTAATCCATGTCGAGAAATTTTCAACGGCTTCTTCTAGATTATCAGACTTGGCCGGAAAAGAATGGGTTAGGGCTACTGCTAAGGCTGGAATACTAATTTTTTGGGGAAAGGGGACCTGATGCTCTTTAGCTAAGGCACCGGCACTGTCCGTCTCCCAGGAGAAGCCCACCAAAAAATGGTCCGACCACGTAACTGGGCGAGAGACATCAGACTTGATATTGAAATTGGCATAAACAAGATCAAGGCAGTGCCCTCCAATATGAGTAGTGTCCAGGCCCTGTTTCCTAAGCTGAGCCAGGTCGCAAAGCTCGCTCAGATCCCTAACCCCCTGGGCTGTAGGAACATCCATATGAATATTAAGATCTCCCAGGAGCAGGAACTTGGGGAACCTCAATGCTCCCTGGGCGACTACCTCCTCCAGAGATTTAATGAAGGAGCCCAGAGGACCTGGGGGACGGTAGATCAACAACCCGCCCAAGGTGAACTGCGGAGAGAGAGCAATCGAAAATTCCAGCGCTTCCCCGTCCTCAATGACACCTGAGCATTGCTTCATCAGGGACCATTTATCCCTATAAATTATAGCTAGTCCTCCCCCTTTGCCCGAACTACGATCTAACCTTGCTATCTTAAAGCCCCTGGGTATGGCTAGCTCAATCGTTGGAGCACAGAAGGTGTGTAGCCATGTCTCTGTGACAAACAAGAGGTCAAGCGAGTTATCTATTATCAACTCTCGAATTTCCTCCGTGTGCTTAACTAAAGAACGCGCATTAATAAGAGCAGCGCAAATTCTGGAACCTGAATCTCCGTTAACCGGCGAGGTGGGAGTGGGGCAGATGTACTAAATTGGAACTGACAATTCGGGCATACCCTATCTGTGGAGTATGAAACCTCCCATGGCGTACAGCTGCCGCACGGATATTTATTAAGAGAGTAAAGTAGCTCTCGACTGTATGCAATAGAAAGGTCTAAATGGTGAAACCATATACGTGCAGCGTTTCTGGCCCTGGGCGCGGACGGGCGCAGACGGGCTTACCTTAGGCGCACCTTCGGCGCGCCATCGTCGCGCCCGCTGCGCTCCCGGAAACACATATGCTTTTTATGCCCTGCCTCCCGAAAAGCGCTAGACCGCTAACTCCGGCTAGGCTTAGGAACAACACAGCCCAAGATGGCGCCTCGCCCTCCACTCAAACAGCACAGTCAGCTGCGGTGGAACGGGGCGAGGGAGGCCGCAGAAGGAGCGTGAATGTGCAAGAAATGCATTTAAAAATACCAGTATTAAAAATCAGTGCTCAAACATGGTAAGTGACAATTTTTTAAAAGGTGTTTGGCGCCAGCATCTAAATCATGCCTGCGCTCACTGAGTAGCCTGCCAAGCGTTTAAATGTAAATAGCGAGCTTGTAGATGAAGAGTCAGCTCACACTAACACAGGGTCCCCCCAGCGAATCTCAGGCGCTGCCACCGACCTAGAAATTCACCGTGAGCCCTACTCTACTTGTCTTTTTATGCCCTGCCTCCCGAAAAGCGCTAGACCGCTAACTCCGGCCAGGCTTAGGAACAACACAGCCCAAGATGGCGCCTCGCCCTCCACTCAAACAGCACAGTCAGCTGCGGTAGAACGGGGCGAGGAAGGCCGCAGAAGGAGCGAGAATGTGCAAGAAATGCAGTTAAAAATACCAGTATTAAAAAATAGGGCTCAAACATGGTAAGTGACAATTTTTAAAAAGGTGTTTGGCGCCAGCATCTAAATCATGCCTGCGCTCACTGAGTAGCCTGCCAAGCATTTAAATGTAAATAGCGAGCTCGTAGATGAAGGGTCAGCTCACACTAACACAGGGTCCCCCCAGCGAATCTCAGGCACTGCCACCGACCTAGAAATTCACCAGGTCTGTAAAGAAAGGAGACAACTGAGCAACGGGAGCATAGTGACGCCAAAGGGACACGGACCTCAGCAATTAGTAGAAAGGTAAAAAGAAAAAAAAAGAACCTCATAGAGTGAGAGGAAAACAACATAGTAGAAGGTCA
Organism: Lissotriton helveticus; assembly: GCF_964261635.1. NCBI lineage: Eukaryota > Metazoa > Chordata > Amphibia > Caudata > Salamandridae > Lissotriton > Lissotriton helveticus. The sequence goes on along the minus strand of NC_136061.1, from coordinate 162,580,735 downwards.
TGGAACAGATGTACAATGAAGGAACGAAGAGATAGTCCTAGAAAAAGAAAAAAAAGTCAATTATTAGTATCCCTTCGAGAGGGTGAAATAGTTTGCAGATTTAGACCAAGTTTCTTCGGGTCATCAAAGGCGCGGGTGCGACCATTATAGGTAATCTTGCAGAGACAAGGATGGAAGATTCCATACTGGAATTGAAGCTGTCTCATTTGAGGACGGAGAGCCAAGAATTCTTTACGACGTGCATTAGTGGCGTTTGAGACATCTTGGGAAATAAAGAGATTATGCCCAGACCAAATAAGACGATGTTTAAGCTTGGCAGCCTTCAGCACACGCATCAACTCTGTAAATTCGAGAAAGAGCATAATAATGCCTCGTGTTTTAGTAGCATTTGGGTTGAGGCGACCTAAGCGATGAGCTCTTTGTATGTTCAGAGGATTCGGTGTAGATTGAAGCTCTAATAGATCAGGCAAGAATTTCTGTAAAAATGAGACCATATCTGATCCTTTGATATTTTCTGGAAGACCATAAAGGCGTAGGTTGTTTCTACAATTACGATTTTCAAGGTCCTCAGTGTGAAGTTTGAGTATGAATTTCTTGTTCCAATAAAGGAATTTTTGAAGAGATATCCTGTAGATCACTGACACGTTGTTCCAAGTCCAAAACTTTACCTTCCATAACGACCTCAATTTGACTTAGTTTTTCATTGGTCGCAGACATAAAAGGTTGGAGGCCACGGACTTCATCCAAAATAGAGACTAGGACTGGATTTTGGGACGAAAGAATAGGAGACGGTGGATCATTTTTAAGTCTCTTCTGTTTTGTCCCAGAAACAGATGCTTTCGCAGTATGAGTATCATGCGCCATGTTGAAAAATGCACACAAAAAAAAGAGCGTACTGTAGTAAGGAGGGGATGCCAAAATAGAGGAAAGTCCTCCACGAGTCAACAGAAAGGAGCAGTGCACTACAGAGAAGAAGAGTAGAAAAAAAAGAAAAATTAAAATAAAATAAAAATTAGAAATATATATATATAATAGGTCTGAGATATCACAGAAACTCGCATGAGTATTAGGTGACACAACCCATTTGAATGACCATAGCGAGGCATATATATGATCAATAATCCAACGATAAAACAAGGCTAGCGTGCAGAGGAAAAAAATATATATATATTTTGTGGTATGACGCTGATATTAGGTGGAGGAAACAGCGAATATCTTTTGCAGTGAGGTGATCTAGAAGTCTCCACAAAAAAGGTAAAAATCAGCAAGTTTCACCAAACCACGCAAAGCTCCTGCATCAAACAAAGGGCCATTTATAAAGGATGTGGTACTTCAGAAGTGTAGCAAGTCAAGAACAGTTCAAGCTGAGTAGCATAGTAAAGAAAAGGCTCCGGTGTGATACCCTAAAATGGCGGCCGCTCACTTCAGAAGATCAAGCACACATCGTAGTTGGTCAAATAGAATATTGGATACTGCGACTTAAGCCATTATATGATAAAGAAAAGAGCTTTGTGGGGCAACGCAGCAATTATAAATAAAGAGAACATACCGGGATATTGCTGAAGAGATTGAAGTGAACGCGGGCTCAGCGGCACAAAATGGCGCCCGCCCGCGACCCGTACAAAGCAAGAAACACCGCAGTCCAAAGTAGTAGAAAAACAGCTTAGAGGCTGCAATCGAACCAATCCTTAAACGCCACACATCTTGAGATGTGGTTTCCGACATTTTGCAGGTTCCACAGCCAATACTGGAGGCTCAAAAAGTTAAATAAAGCTCCGTGTCAGTACCGAGCTCACGCCGGGTCCGCCATCTCCCGTCGAGGCGTAAGCCACGCCCCCCTTAAAGTTAGTTTCTAGTCCCACGTAAATATGTGGAGTATTCCGGAGGGAGGGAAGCATAACGTGGAGAAACCGACTGTCAAACCTCCTATATGTGATCAGTAATGTCAATAGTAGTCATCATTTGCAGATATGAGACTTCTGGTTGGTTGGTAAGGGATAAACAGTTTTGCAGTGTTGTTCTGTAATCGGCCATGGAGACCATTGTCTATGAGGCAGGCTGTTTTAAAGGACACTTTTCCTTCACTCTCATACAGTGGAACGATTTTAGGGTTGGGGCGATGTAGTTGTGTCATTTCAGACCAGTCAATTTCGAGAGAGGTATTCACAGAAAACCAGTATATTGGGGTTGCAGTAATCCTGACATGACCACAGTGAGGATTAGGGCAATTTTGAGAAAGAAGTGGAGCAGCGGCATAACCCTTTTGATCAGGCTAAGATAGTGGAAAGCTTACATGGAGGCTATATCTGAGGGGTAGATGATGCGTCACCCAATTTGTTTACTTTATTTACAGGTTTGGAAGTAGTTTATGTAGCCGTCGAACAGGACTGCTACACATTAGAGGATTTCATTATTTTTACCTTTCAAGCAGAGCCTAATATTCTGCATTCATAGATGAACCTGGCAAATGCAAAAAGATATGTTAGGATTGTTGGCAGGTTTGGGGTATAACTGTGCTTTACATAACAAGAGAGACCTGCAATGGTCGGTAGTCAGCATCTGTTTGGTACCCATGTTGAGATGATATTCTGGAAGAGATACAAAAGAACACAGAGATTGCAAAGTCAATGGTGTCCTGCAAACACCACCTGCAAGTTGAACTTTTGTAAATAACTGCCCAGGGGTGAAGCCAAAGCTCTGCCTCAGCTGCCCTCAATACCCTCCTTTGGCTCCCTGTACACAAGAGAATTTTTTTTAAAATATTCTTTCTGACCTTCAGAGCATATAGATTAATAGGTCCCAAATACCAAGCTTCCAGATTAACTCCCCGTATCCTCTCCCGCGCCCTGAGATCCTCCTCCGCTAATCTTCCTAAACCTCCCACAATTAGATGTAAGACCAAAGGTGGGAAATCCTTTGCTGTTTTATGAACAAAGGCTTGGAATCAACTCCCTAAACAAATGAGATATATCGACTCTGAGCACCTGTTTAAGACATATCTTAAAACTTGGACATTCTCATCCACTGATGCAATGTGCCAAACACTCATCCGATAATATCATCATCCTCTCTTCCCCCCTGGTGTCGCGAGACACTGCTCTCACCCGCATAGCGCCAAGAAGCTTCTAAGGGAGTGAAAGTTGCACTCTACAAATATTCAATTCAGTTCAAAGCAGTGGTAGAATATCAGCTGCAGGTAGAAGGAAAGCGAAACTAGGGTCTTCATAACCATGTCCAAATAGGATGGAGCTGGTTCTAAAGCAGCAAAACTGAGAAGAATCGTGGTCCTTCCTCCACATCATTTACATAAGGAGAGCTCACATACACCAAAACACAACAGAGGAACAGAGTCAAGAACAGAACCGAAACATGCAATGGATTTGGTTAAATCAGAGTAATGAAGGCATAAATAGTGTCTCTGCGGGTTTATATATCTTGCAGCGTGGTATTTGAATGGCAAAATCCTATTTTGATATTTTTGAAAAAAATATTTTGCATTGTCTTGGACTTTCCATTTAAAGTCTTCTAAATAAAAAGATATGATTGTTAGGCTAGTGTTGAATCAACTGTCAAATTACTCTCAAAACAGAAAATCTCTATAGATATTGACATTGGTATATGTAAGAAATCGGGACCATCCCACCTATCTAGGCTTTCTTTAATATTTGCCACCTGGATCTTTAAGTGGAAGCTGGTAGCTACGTATTTGGCAGACTTTATTCTATACATACCTATAGACCTTGCCCCCAAATGCATGGCTTAGAAATATCTTTATTGTCGACACTTTTATTGTCTTCTCATTGGAACTAATATTTGAAATGACCAAGGACTTAACTTATAGATTTCAAGTTAAGGTGGGGCTCTCGAGGACTTGGCATCAGGGCCTTCCCTTGCCTTCAAGTTTGGCCTAGTGATTTAGGGCCGATTTAGTTCTTGGCAGACAAGTTACTCTGTCTTAATGGTGATGGATATCCCGTCTGCCGAAATATAAATCCCATAGGATATAATGGGATTCATATTTCTGCAGAGGGCATATATCCATCACCGTTGTAACGGAGTAACCCGTCTGCCAAGATCTGAATCAGGGCCTTAATGTTTTTTTTCTTTTTGTTACACCAGAGGATTTTTCTTGCACTTTGTTTTGTTTGCAAATAGTCCTTTTTAAGATAGCTCTTAATTCTGCTAAAGAGTGATATTTCAACTCAAGAAGTCACTTTTGGGTTCAGAGTATGTGCATGCATTCAGCCACTTTAGCGTAATATTTTTGTTAGGCTAAAGGGTTATTAAATATTTGTATTTTTAAGAATACCAAGACAAGCCTATTTTTAGATACATAACTTATGTTGTTGAGTTTCAGCCCTGAAGGTTGTTTATATCTGTGAAATGGTGTACAATATTTATGTTGTTTAATAATACTACTATCTAGATTGAAAAAGTGACAGGGCTATCTTCATAAACCATTAACTGGGCCATAGGCTCTTGTAGTGGCACCTTTCCCGTTCCCTTGGTCACTTCTATCTGTGGTAAACTCCAGGTACCCGCCGCCCCACCTTCGTAGGTAACGTTGATGAGAAATGATTCTTTATGTTCTACCAGGAAAGCACGAGTCAAGTCTCGCTTGGGGAACCCAAGCTGCTGCCTGCATCATTCTAGAGGCATCTTGGACCTCGCCATCACTCATGAACATCTGATTCGCAGCAAAAAGAGAAACACCTGCTGATGATTCAATAGCCTCCTGGCAAATGGGTCATGAACAAACAAAAAATATAAATTAAAAAAGCAAAGCAGTAACGCACAAGTTGGGCGTTCACCTGCAGAGAAAGGGCAACATTTCTCCTGGGATCGTGACCTTTACAAAGACTGTTCATGCCACCAACCCTAGTTCTAATAGCCTCCTAAGAAGGAGGTGCAACTCCCTTGTGGCTGTAGAGCAATGAACCCACCCTATTGGTTTCACTTTAACCCCTCCCCTGCTGGTGACGGAACCACTCCGTCATCAGCTGCAGTTGCGCTTTGCTGATGACGAAGCGGTTCCGTTACGGCCCGCTCGGCACGCCTGTGCGGCGCGGATTCCGCGCCTGCGCTGAGCTTTCCATTGAGCGGGCAGGGCCATGACGGAACCGCTCCGTCATGAGCACAGCGCAACCGCGGCTGGTGACGGAGCGGTTCCATCACCAGCATGCGCCCGCCGCGCGGCCGCCCCGCCCCCTTAGCACTGCGGCGGTATAGCCGCCGCAGTGAAGGGGTTAAAAAGACAGAGGAAGGAGAGGTCTGGGACTCTAGTCTGATGTAAGATAGGGAACTGTATGGGTATGGAATAGACAGGTCACCTAACAAGGATGACTGTATATTGTGTTGCTCACTCACTGTTCCACATCTAGAATAAAACAACATAGACATATATAATGTAGTCTTTCAACACTTTCTACAAGTTCACTGCTCTGCCAAAATGGTGATCATAGAAAGTGTCTAGAATAAAAAATGTTTTACTGTTTTGTTTTATATGCTCTGCAATGTTTCTCCGTTAGCAGACATAGGACAATTTACTGGTAGTATTAGTTATCCATGCTATTCACATAAAGTTACTGGTCTAAACAATAATTTCTCAAATGTCCTGCAATATATGCACTCAGTAATTGAGGCATGAAATTGCCTATGAAAAATAACACCAAGCCCGATATGTGCTCTGTTAACGTTAAAATAAACCTGAATGCACTGAACAGATGTCACATGGTGGCCCCTTGTTGTCAAACTACTTCGTTATGTTCCTTCTTCAAAGAGGATGCTGCAGGAAAAATTACCAATGCCCTTTGCTTGTAAGGATATCAGGTCGAAGGAGCATGGGGGTTACTTATGGTTGCAGTGCCAAAATAGATCCGTTGATTGTCGGATCTTGTAGGACTGCAAATGTAGGAAAATCTCACCATAATTCGTCCCGCCAAGAAGAAAACCCATCTTTACTCTTCAGAAGGCACCCGGAGCCACTCTGGTAAGGCATGAAGGTGCCGCATCAGCAATTAAAGCCATGTCAGTTAGTCAATTAAAGTGACCAGACCGCACACAAGCACACTGAGTTACTGATTTCCAGTGAAATAGAAAAGCATTTGTAATAGTGCAGACAGAGAGTATGCATATACTTTAAGCTTCCTATTGCCATTGAACTAAAAGTGCAGAAAACTACATAATGATGTTGAATGAAGGTTCACTACCGTGCCTTCCTGGAGACACATACTTGGAGTGCCTTAATATAGGCCAAGGCAGCATGACATTTCCATCTGTGCACCCAGGATCTGGAATAGCATCCCCACATCCATCAGGACCATCCCAAAACTGGTCACCTTTAGGAGGGCTGTAGAGGCACCTCTTTAAAGAACACTTCGTCACCATACTTTAACAATCCACAAACCAGCTACCTCTCCTATTACTCATTGACGTTATGTTTGTCTTTGACTCAGTAGAGCTCTCCGCAGCATTTGGCTTGGTTCCTGCTAAAGAAATACTGTGAAATATGAAGTGGAGATGGTCTCATAAGGCACTAGAATGCCAAAAAAATAAGGTCGAGGACATTGCTGTTCCCTCTCCTGATGGAACTAGGATTATGAAACATCAATTACCAGAAACTGCTATTATGTAAACTTACTAGATTCAAGCCAACTTCTGATTGATCAAAAAACGGAATATCCACCCTGGCCAGGATCATCCCAGCTCAATGTTCGATTCTCGCAAAGCTTGTACAAGGTGTTTCCCAAAAGGCTGATCATACACCTCCGAAAACACAGAATTGGACCACTATGGTAGTGGCTAAAATGTCTAAATGTAGTCATGTACCATCCACTCTGTGCCGATTGTATCGACTCGTAGACCATGAACAGGGTTGTTTGAAAATCATTGCACTTGTGAATAGGTATGTTTGGGGTGGAGCTCCTGTTCCTCTCAAAATATGATATGTTTTTAGGAAAGTGCTTTACTCATCTTACTTGATCTTACAGTTGGTTCCACAATCCCATAGGGCAATCTGTAGAGCAGAACTTTAGCTGCACAAGGTGCAGTGATTTCCCCTGGGAATTATGACAGCAACAAAATCTGCTTCGGTTGCATGAACGACTGAAAGCCCAGCTTTGTTTACATTCTTCATATAGGGAAGCTTGTATAAGTTACTCAAATCTAAAATAATTTTTTTGTTAGAAAATGTTTCTTGCCTTAACTCCAATATAGTTAGGTAAGACTGAATTGCTGTTCTTTCAGTCCATCTTTTAATTTAAGCATTAGTCCTGAGTACTAGTAAAGCAATATGTACTTTTTCATTGCAGATGCCATTCCGACAAGCTCATGGAGTCTCTGGGAAGGCAGTCCACTTGGCTGAAACGAAGGGTATTTCTGTCAAGTTGCTCTCTTTGGAAGACCTCAGGGGCATCAGGTTTGTGTTCCCAGATCTTCTTGGAGGGTAACTGTGTGAATAAGCACTGTTGGATGTAACCTGTAGGAATGGTGGAAGTAAGCTGGTATAATACATGAATGTATTAGAACCCCATACCACTAATGCGCCCCTGGTTGTGAATGAAGATAGCACTGATCTAGTAAACAAGAGGAGAATGCTGTTTCACCATACGTTACTAGGAGCCAGATATACAAAGCATATTTGCGGTTACAAGCAGCTCGCAAAAATCCTTTTTAAACCTCAAATTGTGATTTGATAACAAGTTACTGAATCACAATTTGGGTTTGAGACGTAATACATATTCAGTATATGAAAGGGGTGTGTTTAAGGAGCCCTTTCTAAATTCCTAATTGAAGTGGTATGTATTGATGTTTTGCGACTGAATTCCAGTAGCAAAACATGAATCTTTTATCACCTCTTCAAAGGAAGTGGTAAACCATTCACAATTGTTAAGGGGTCCCCTTCCCCATTGTAAATGTTGGAGAACATTTTTTTAAGTGTACCATTGCCTACTTGGTAGTTTTCTGACCCCAGCAGGCCACCGTCACTGTGATGGCTTAGGTTCCTAATGGATCACAATATGCATCCTACCTCATTAATATTGGTGAGGTAAGTCGATTTGTGGCCCACTGGGACACGGTAATTTGCAAATCAACCAATTAGTATATAGGTTGGTCCTCAAATTACCACACTGGTTTAAAAAATACTGGTCGCAAACCAGTATTTTGCGACCAGTGCTTTATTCATCTGCCCCTAGTGCTTATAATTTGTGAAATACACAATATGATATGACGCTGAACTAGTTGAACAAGTGCAGAAGATGTATAATAATAATAATAAGATACGTATGACTCCGTGCGTAACTAAAAATATGCTACTATATCAATGTAACTGCACAGACAAAAGCAGTTATAACTCACAAGTTAATTCAGAAAAAGGTTATAATAGTGACAAATAAAGAGCGACAGCTGAAAGCATGGACCATTTACATAAGAATCAACCCAATTTAAACATTTATATCATTCAGTTGTGACACCTCCATCCCCCTTCTCCCCTCTTATTTATTTATTTATTGAAGTTTTGTATAGCGCTGGCTGGACCCTGGGGTAAGAGCGCTTCACAGCATGTACAGTTATGAGCAAAAAAATGTTGGGCAAAGACGAGAACAAAGAAAAGAAAAAGAAAACAAATAATCCCCAATTTACCAAGTCCAGGGCCATATGGACAAAGTTACAGTACAAATGTTCAGTCTGAGGGGTTTCAAGAAGAGGAGTTAGTTGTCCAGCCCCTAGCATCAGTGTTTGAAGCATTGCGGACCAGGTGACCAAATCAGCTGGTCGTTTATCATCTGGCAGGACCATTTCCTTCCTAATTTCCTCTGCAATTGCCCATTCGAAGAGATCTATCTCCCAGGAGCCCTTCGGCATGCTCCATTTCTTAAGCCACTGAATGGCAATGCTATGTTTTGCCAGCACCAGGTACAGCAAAGTAAATTTATATTTGATTCTTGATCTCTTAGGCCTCGCAACAACATTAAGAACACAGTACTTCCATGACATTTCAATAGTAAAGTTTACAGTATCACATAAGTCACTGATCACTTTTTGCCAATACGCTTGCAGCATTCACAGGCCCATATCGTGTGTAGAAAATCATCTCTTCCCTCCCTACTTCTGGGACATTCTGAAGATTTGCCTGAGTAAATCCTACTTCTTCACATAAACGTTAAACCACATGTACATGTATATACACAAATGGGTGCTAAAATCAGTGCAGCTGTGATGACAGATAAAATATAAGTAATTAATATTGCAATCAATATTCAGGATGGTATTGTGAGTATTCTAATCAGTAGCACAGTGCTTTATAATGTGTGCTTTAGTAACCGTGGAAGTTAGTTCCATTCGGATTACACATAATAGGTTTTTGAAAACCTTGGATAGCTTCTCCTATATCAGTAATAAGGACTGAACCTTGAAAACCTTCATTTTAAAAAAAAATACATATTAGGTCCTTTAGACTATTGGGTCGTCTTTCCAGTATGCCTGATCATGGGGAGGCAGTGGCCTATGTTCCCCTAGTGGAGGCCTGTCTGCCATATTTAAAGATCCCTACCTATTTGGTGGATGCACTTTTTTAACTGTTAATGCCTACAGGTTGCCATGTTGAGCGGCCTACTCAGCATTCTCTTTCAATTTGCAACAACAACCTCCAAAGCTAGATTTGTTGCTGAAAAAAAAAGACAAATGTCCCTCATGCATGGGTAAAACATTGCATGGCGGCCTCTGGTAGGAAAAATACAGTGACTGTTGCTCTGCCATAAATGTGGTGAGGCAAACACCAATGCGACCTACTGGCACAGCAGCACATGGTTACGGGTTTCTGCCGTCAGAACCAGCTGAGACTTCGCTGATTGACACTCTGCAATTCCACCACCACTAAATTAGACGGGGAACTGTCAGTATGTAAGGGCAGGAGCACAGTTGATTTACTGCTGTGCTGCTGCTCTACCAAACTCGGAATGACCCCTCTAGTGGGTGGTACCACACCCGGTAAATACTGATGACAATGGGTACAGTGTTATTTTTTTTACTTTCTTAGTTCCGTACCTAAAAATTGGATAAAGAATGCAGAAATACCACATTTTCTCGTTCCTTAACGAGTAATTCTGAATATTCAGTTTTTATCGGTACAAATGTAAAGTTTTTCCTGCCAAAATGTATTAGTGAAAAGAAATGGCACATGGAAAATGTCATTCTTTTAATCCGGATTCTGATGGAAATTGGTTAAACCTTTTCTTCCAAATTGTTTGTACTGGCCAGTGAGAATGATAACCTTACTTTAATCAGAATTGTCGGAGTATGCTACTGTTAAAAAGTCATAACCTTCACTCTTCACTAGTGCTAGCACTTCTGGGGTATCCTTTGACAAGGCATGTGGTCCTGTAAGAACTCTGGGATATCAACTTCATGTCAGACATGATGGATTCTAGGTTTTCAAGGTTCTTCTGTTACCTCAGTTTTGGTATTCTTTCTTCCTGATGTTTGGATCAGCACATTTTCTTTCACAGACATTTTTTATCGTTCGGCAACTCATTTTTTTGCACGTGGTTTTAATTGGGTTTCTTGGTTGTGTTCAAAGATTATTGTATATTTTACACTTGTACTTCTCCTATTGGTAGTAAGTGATTTCTTTGAAGGGTTATATTTTGTCTTTTATTGTCTTTCTGACTTAACCCTGTAAATAGACACACCTAGGGCCGTATTATGGAAAGTGCCCTGGCGGCGCAAAAGGTATGTGCGCCCACTTTGCGCACCCCAGTTCACGTTGGCATTACAGAAAGGACCGTAGACGCTTGTGTGGCCATTTCTGCTTTCTGTAAAACAGGTACCGCTGGCACACATATAGCACCAGCGCTGTCACCGGAAGGTTCTTCCTTATTTGCATGGTGGCGTGGACCCATGCAAATAAGGGAATACCTTTCGCCTCTGCACCCACACCGTATTATAGAGCCGGCGCCATATTATAGAGGCAAAGAAGCTGTCAGGAGATGCACTGACAGTGCACCGCCTGCAAGTGGATCTCTCTCCCCTCTTAAAAGTGCAGGCGGGTTGCAGTCTGCACAGTGTAATACGGAGTGGCTGCTTTAAAACCGCTCTGTTTTTCACTTGAATGAGCTGCCCCAGGCAAGCACGACTTCATGGCTGCCCTGGGGGCAGTGCATTCAATGTAGGTTCGAGCCCAGCACCAAACAGTTTTCTTTTTTTATTTTCAAAAAGAAAATCCAAAGTGGGAATTTCTTTTTGAAAATAAAAAAAATACTGTTGCTTTACCAGGAGGAGCCTAATGACTCCCACCTGGACAACTCAGATCTTCCAGAGGATACTGCAGGTGGCCCAGACGGTGCCCCTTTTGTTCCTTCTGGGAGAGTGCAGAATAGACCAAGGAGGTTTAGATCCTCCTCAAGAGAATCCAATGCATCAGGACATTCAATAAGGACCTCCATATCTAGTAAGAGGGAAAACTCTTTGGATAGGGAATACAAACTTCTTAACTTGAGAAAGCTAGTCCTAAGCTCAGGCAAAAGCAGGTTGCCCTTGACAAAGAGTCCCTAGAAGTCCAGAGAGCTAGGAAGAAATTGGGACTAGAGTCCCATGGTGGCAGCAACAAGGTACCTAGAGTTAGAGAAACTTCTTTTGACCATAGGAACCTGAACAAGATAGTCCCTCCCTACCATGTTGGGGATGACTTCCACAAATGGATAACTGCTTTGGAAAGGGTCTGTAAAGTTCACAGGGTCCCCCAAGGGCAGTGGGTAGCTATCTTGTGGCTCTCCTTTGCTGACAAAGGTATAGATAAGCTCCTCCCTGTTAGAGAAGAGGATGCTGATAATTACTCAGTGTTGAAGAGTGCTCTCATTGATGGGTTTGGCTTAACCACTGAATAATACAGGATTACGTTCAGAGACACCCAGAAAGCACAGACCCAGGACTGGGTAGATTTTGTAGATAGTGCCATTAAGGCTCTGGAAGGCTGGCTACATGGCAGCAAAATGCATGGCTACCAAGGATTGTACCATTTGATTATGAGGAGGGAGCAGATCCTTAATAATTGTCAGAACCAGCTTTTGCACCAGTACCTGCTAGAGTCAGATCTCACTTCTCCCCAAGAATCGGTAAAGAAGGCAGATAAATGGGTCAGAACCAGAGGTAACAGAAGAACCATGGTGGTGGTGACCAGAAGAAATATACTTCCAAATCCCAAGAGAACAGTGGGGTTAAGTCTAAAGAGAATTCCTCTGAAGGTCCCCAAAAGTCTTCCTTTGGGGGTGGGTCCCAAACTCCTTCTTCCCCTGGAAAGAAACCTTATTGCTTTGTAAAAAGTAAGGCCACAAGAAATATGATTCTGATTGCCCCAAGGCCAGCAATAAGAATATTACTACTACCACAACAGTCCCCTTGTGCCCCAAGTAGGAACCCCCAGGTAGTAGTAGCACACCCAGATGTTTAGCTGAGTTCTCATGGGGTATTGAGATGAATACTGGCCTAGCCAGATCCCCCACACAGGCCACCTTAGTCTGTGATGGTAGCATGGGGATTGCCACTTTTATTGTAATTCCCAATACCTTGGGCAAGTACAGACAGCAGCCTCTGATTAATGGTCAGAAAGCTGTAGCCAATAGGGACACAGGAGCTAGTGTCACCATGGTGACAGGAAAACTGGTGTCCCCCCTTCAGCTTTCACCTAGATACAATCAATCAATCAATCAATCAAAGTACTAGTAGAGCGCGCTACTTACCCGTGAGGGTCCCAAGGCGCATATGGGAGGGGGGACAGGAGTGCTGCTACAGCTCGATAAACCAGGTCTTGAGGAGTCTTCTCAAGGTGAGTAGGTCTTGGGTCTGCCATATGTGGGTAGGGAGGGTGTTCCAGGTCTTGCCGACAAGGTAGGAGAAGGATCTGCTGGCGGAGCGGAGCTGACGGAAGGGGATGTGGAAGCTGAGTCTGCTGTTCAGGTAGGCTGGTCCGGTGTTGTGGAGTACTTTGTGTGCATGGGTGAGGAGTTTGAAGGTGATCCTCTTGTCGAGGTGGAGCCAGTGTAGGTTTCTCAGGTGGGGGGTGATGTGGCTGCGGCGTGGCATGTTGACGGTCAGTCGGGCGGAGGTGCAGACTAGAGTGCGTTGCCGTAGTCCAGTCTGCTGCTGACGAGGGCCTGTGTCACCGTTCTTCTTGTTTCGGTTGTGATCCACTTGTAGATCTTGCGGAGCATGCAGAGGGTGTTGTAGCAGGAGGAGGAGACAGCGTTGATCAGCTGAGACATGGAGAGGGAGGAGTCGAGGATGAATCCTAGATTGCGTGCGTTATCGGTGGGTGTTGGTGCTGTTCCCGGTGTGGTCGGCGACCAGGAGTCGTCCCAGGCTGAGGGGGTGGATCCGAGGATGAGGACCTCCATCTTGTCCGAGTTCAGCTTCAGACAGCTGCTCCTCACCCAGTCGGTGACGGTCTTCATTCCTTCGCGGAGGTTGGTTTTGGCAGTGTGTGGGTCCTTGGTGAGGGAGAGGATGAGCTGGGTGTCGTCAGCGTAGGAGATGATGTTGAGGTCGTGATGGCGGGCCACTAGTGCGAGGGGGGCCACGTAGACGTTGAACAGCGTCGGACTGAGGGATGAGCCCTGAGGCACACCGCAGATGATGTTGGTGGCTTTGGCTCGGAAGGGTGGGAGGCGGACGCTCTGGGTTCTGCCGGTGAGGAAGGATGTGGTCCAGTCAAGGGCCTTCTCTTGGATTCCGGCTTCTAGGAGGCGTGTCTTTAGATTGCGATGGCAGACCGTGTTGAAGGCGGCTGACAGGTCCAGGAGGATGAGGGCTGATGTTTCGCCAGGTGACCAACACTGAAGGTGTTAGAACAGATCATCCCATGGCCATAGTCAATCTCAGCTGGAGAGGGGTCACTGGTCCTAAAAGAGTTGAAGTGTCCTCAAACTTGCCTGAGGATTGCCTCTTGTTCAATGACTTGGAAACTTCAGCCTGGGCTGATGTAGAACTGAAGGCCCATCTAGAAATGTTAGGCCTCCCTGAGAAAGTTGGTTTGACCCTTAGGGCCCCAGTCCACCCACAGGGAAATTCATGAGCAGTGGAGCCTGAAGAATGGCCCACTCTGCTCCACCAGAGAGCAAAGGGGAGGAAGAAAAGTATTTCCCCCCCCAGACTTTAGGTGAGGGCCAGCCTTCTCGGGTAACTGATCCTACCCCTATGAAGAAACTGCCTCAGGCGAGGTTAGGCCTGACCTGGCAGAGCCACTGAGGGTAGGGGAGCCTTCCAAAGAGGTACCCAGTCTGTAGCAGGTGTCCTGCCCCTCTCTACCAGGCCTCCGTCAGCCTAGGACTGCAGAGGTCAGGGATGTCAGTGGACCCCCCCGGAGCGCATTGCCAACAGGAATCCCCTCATCCACAGATGGTGGACCCCCAGCCTTGTAATACTAGCCAGGTGGATAATCCTTAGCAATTTGAGGGATCCCTCCTACCCTTAGCTAATGACATCCCCCATATGGACTCTGTTGGGGAAAGTAAAACCTGGGACAAGGCAGTCCCAAACCTAGACTGGCCCTCCATTGTTCCAACCAGACAGGATCAACCAAAAGATATAAGCAGCCAGAGGTTGATCCCTAGGGATAGGCACAAGTCAGTCATGGAGAGAAAGCCCTCAATTGTGACTAGTGCTCTGAGGAAGCTGAGACCAACCCTGGTAGGGCCTCACTTCCCTAATCAGACACTCCACCAGCCTCTCTCTTGGCTTAAACAGATGGCAGGAGACACCCCAAACATTTGAGAGGATCCAAGACCCTACAGGGGAGGAACTTCTCATTGTTCCATTGGATAGGGAGTATCCATGCTAGTGCAGGCCCTTCCTTATATGACCACTTAGGAAATGAAGACTCAAATGGGGAAGGTTAGTCTTATCTCCTTTCGTTTGGGAGGGTTATGTTGGAAGGTAGGTTCCTTCTGCATGGTTATCCACACTTTTGCCTGGTGATAAGCTGTTTTTGACTAGTCTGACTGGGATCCTGCTAATCAGAACCCCAGTTATCTGCTTTCTCCCTTAAATTGTTAGATTCAGTACTTAGATACCTCCCAGATTGGATATTGGGGAACCCTTATCAGTCCCTAGCATATACTAGGGTACTAATGTACCCACGGCATAGGTACCCCAGAGGCTGAAGCATTCATTATGAAACCCATGAGAGACATAGATAGCAGCACTAGTATCAAACTCGTGTTTCAGATATTTTTCGATCAATTTTAACACCAGCTGAACACGAAAACATGAAGCTATTACCAAAACCTATCTTCTGATACTTTAGGACATACACACATCCAGTCGGGAATTTACAAAGTCTCTTACTAAATTTGGAATACAATTTATATTTAGAATAAGAATTCCCACTACTCCTGTCCTAGTGCTACTAGACAGCAAGACACTCCCTCTGCCCCCACTCTACCCAACCCTAAACCGAGATGTCCTACGGAGTACAACGCTAAAAATCATACCCAGCAATTGTAAGTAGCCAAACTGACTACATAAACATTTCTCATTTGCTACGCATTTAGCTGCGACAAAATCCACCAAAAAAGTAAATTCTGTTGTAACCTACAGTATCACAAAAGTTAATACCATGTGAAAAATACTTCAAAGAGAATGTTCGATCTAAATGTGTCAATATAAAGCAATGTAGAATTAAATATGATGAAAGGGGGCGTGGCCAAGATGGCGACCTGAACGGTAGCAGGTCTCTGAGGCTCCCTGCTCCGGATCCCCACTCTCGGGCTTAACGGCGCTTATCCCCTCGGGAAAACGAGCACTTGGCCAGCGGGAGTGCAGGGCGAGCAGGGACCAGCCTGCAAGCAGCTTTCGAACCCCGAGTCCCAGCGAAGAACAACGATAATCCCGGGCGGCTGCGATCACAACATGGCGACCGCCTGAGGCTGGGGCAGAGCGGCGAGTGGACGGGGCCCGGGCACCGAGAGCAGCCTGTCCCCTGTGGGCGAGGGAGCCGGATTCTCTCACTTGGCAACTCCCGGCCCCTTTCCAGCAGTGAGGACCCGAATAGCCAACTGGCGCCACAGATCGGTGCCCCCGGAGTGTGCCGCGATCCTTCCCGGGCCATCGCCAAAATTGAGGCCCCTGCGCGGGGCCTACTGCCTGGATGGAGGGGCGAACTCCTACTGCCGTATGAACAACACAAAGAACCTAGGAGGTCTATAAGCCAATTATTCTGGCCCAACTGGCATGTATTACACTATGTCAGTGGGTGCTACAGTCACCATTAAGCAAATTCTAAGGAGCAAGAAAGAAGAGAAACACATGTGCAGTGAACTCGGACCACAAAGCATAAAGCTTATTCAAAAACTGGTCGACAAAATCCAGATCATCTCATAGTGGATAACCATCAAACAGACCAGGTGATCAGTCATATAATTTGGCCGTCCAAAATGTGCCCTGGCAGGTCCCTTGATCATCGAGACCCCATGCCACGCAGTAAGTTGTTGATACTGGTGAGGCCCATACATCGAACTGGTGGCGGACTTCCAGGCGGCGCCCATCCCGGGACGAGGGTCCTTTCCCCCCCGACAGTGGCAGATTGGGTGGTGCTTGAGGCCGGGCACGCCGTGCGAATTGCGCAAGCAGCAATAGCCATCCCTTGTTGGCGGCGAGGGGGCCTCGGCGGGGCCTGCAGTGCTTCCCCCTGCTACACTACACAGCGGACCAGCATATCCTCAGCATTCCTGAGCCACCTCCGGACCTTGGCACTCCTCCCTGAAGCCTACGCGAGTGGGCAGGCGACGGCGCATCGGACGCCCCCTGGCGCAGCGGGGACAGCGGACATAGCAGGCACGGCGGAACCTGGGGCGTCCTGCGCCATTGCGGGTGGCCCCATTGGTGCCGGGTCTACACCCTTTTCAGCAGGAGGTATCTGTCATACGTGCTGAGCCAGCCTCCCCACCCCCTTCCTGACACCGGACCATTCTGTGCGAGGGGGAGCGACAGCCCAAAGGTGGACGATGGCCAACACAGGGAGGAGGGGCGGGCGGACCCTCACAGACATGCTTACCAAGGGCCCCCCCAAAAGCGACGAGACCCCCACCCTCGCCCCCACACAAATCCCCTGCTGACCGTGGGGATGGAAAGGTCCCAATCACCAAATCCTTTTTGGAATTGCTCTTTCACTCCTTACGCGAGGATTTACAAGCTTTGAAGCAAGATTTGGCCGGCGAATACTGGGAGCTCCGCAGGGATGTGGACGGACTGGGCGAACGAGTCGAGGCCATTGAGGAAGCGGGGCACACACGGGACGCTGAGGTGGAACAACTTCAGCAGGAACTCATTCGCCTCCAGGACCAGCAGGTGGAGCTACAAGCGCATGCCGAGGACCTCGAAAACAGGTCTCGAAGAAACAACATTCGCGTCTGCGGGGTACCATTCAACGCAGAAGGGGAGGATGTGGTGTCCTTTCTG
The DNA here is from genome assembly GCF_964261635.1 of Lissotriton helveticus. Lineage (NCBI taxonomy): Eukaryota > Metazoa > Chordata > Amphibia > Caudata > Salamandridae > Lissotriton > Lissotriton helveticus. The sequence goes on along the minus strand of NC_136061.1, from coordinate 162,563,284 downwards.
CAGGACATGTTCCGAGAGATTTTGGGTGAGGCCCGAGACTTTGCCATCCGTATAGACAGAGCGCAGAGGGTTGGCCTGGCCCGGCGTTCACCAGCACCACGCCCAGACATCCTGGCTTTCCTTCCGGATTTCCCCCTGAAGGAGAGGATCCTGCGGGAGGCACGCCTCAAGCAACCTCTCAAGTACCAAGGGCATTCGGTGGCGCTATACCAGGACCTCTCAGCAATTACTCTGCACAAACGGAAAACGTTCAAAGTGGTCATTGAGTTCCTGCGTGCTAAGGGGGTTCCCTACTCCTGGGGTCACCCCTTCCGGCTTATCTTTAAATGGAACAGGGCCCTTCATCAGATGCGCTCTTTGCGGGACACCTGCGCCCTACTGGACATCGAGCCTCCGGACGCCACCCCCCCCAGCGCCCGTCCCTGGGCGGCTGGCAGACAGTTATCCGCAGGCGCTCACCTAAGGGGCCTTTGAAACCGGACCCTGACACCATGGCCCGTGAACAGGCCTCTGCGGTGCAAGAGGTGTCCAAGGACACAGGATCGATGGACTGCCCATGAAGATAGAGGGGCGCCCATAGCTTTACAATTACGCAGGTCGGGGGTGAGGGGTGAGGGGCCGGACAGGTCGCCATTCCCACGTGCTCCCACACACAACTTCACCATAGGTCAGGACTGTGTACTGACTGGCCTGGGACTCTAATGACACGAAAGGGGTTTTGCATTGGGGTTAGGGAGATGGGGGGACAGGGTGGTTGGGGTGGCGGAGCTGGGGTTGGGATGGCTGAAAATTCTGGGTTGGGGTTTGGGAGGGTGGGAGGTGGGCAGGGGGGCTGGGAGGAAGGTTGGGGGTCGGGGGTTCTTTCCGGGGGGGGGGGTTGTTTTGGGGGAGGGCACCCCTCTGTCCACCTTTTTCTCTGTTTTCTTTTCCACACCCTACACAGGGCGCTTGAGTCCATGATTGAGAGAGGATGACTCACTCGCAACTTAAGATTCTTTCCCTTTATGTGCGAGGGCTAAACAACCCCATAAAACGTCGAGCTGTACTGTCCCTTTTAGAGCACTCCACAGCAGATCTCTGCCTCCTCCAGGAGACTCCCTTGCTAACTAAAGACCAACACCGACTTAAGTCCCGTGCCTTCCCCCATGCAACTATTCTCGTCTTCCTCCAAGAAAACGGCGGGGGTGGCGATACTGGTGTCCAGATCATTCCCGGGCAAGGTTCTCCACTGAGAGGCAGAGATAAAAGGCCGACTGCTGGTGTACCGGTTCCTACTTGCAGGCCACATGCGAGTGCTGGGCTCCGTATACGCACCCAACGAGGGGCAAGAAGACTTTCTCCAGAAAGCGTTAGCAGCTGCCACGGCCAACACTGAATGACATTTATTGCTGGGGGAGGACCTCAATCTAGTCTTCCATAACACGACAGATCGTTCCTGCCAAAGGTCGGGTCAGGTGGGGGCTCTTTCCAAGTCCGGACATGCGCACCTCCGGGATCTGGGCCTCATTGACCTGTGGAGACACTTACACCCACGCAGTACAGCGTACACATATTATTCGGGGGCCCATAAGACCTATGCCAGGCTCGATTACTGTCTCTGTTCCTCCACACTGGTGCCGCGAGCGCAAGCGGTGGACATCTTGCCAGCATCACTGTCTGACCATTCCCCGGTAGTGGCCACCTTTTCACTTTCAGCTGCACCGACACCGGTGTCTTCGGGAATCCCTCCTACATACTCCGTCGACGGTGGACCGGATTAAATCCGCCATCACACACTTCTTATCCCACAATGACAACACTGAGACTTCGCGGGCAACGCAGTGGGCCGCCCTTAAAGGCGCGTTGCGGGGTGAATTTATATCTATCGCCACAGCCAATAACAAGGAGCGAGCGCAGAAAAGGGCTGAGATTGCACAGAGGGTAGCTGAGCTTGAGCAAATGCACCAGCGTACCGGAGCCGCGCGGGCTTGGTGCCAACGGTGCGCAGAGAGGAAACTGTTGGCAGCCTTGGACAAAGACAAGGCGGAATATGCGGCCCTCCGCCTTCGACATGCCAATTACACCGGGGGGATAGATGCGGACGCCTGCTAGCGAACAAGCTGCGTGAGCAACGCCAGAGACACGGGGTGCAGGCCATACGTACCGCCCACGGCGACTTGGTCTCGGACGAGGGGGCAATAGCGGAGGCCTTCAGGGCGTTTTATGAGACCCTCTATGCAGGTGACTCCCTTGACGTGCAGGCAGGCCAGAGATACCTGAAGAGTGCACACCTTCCCTCCCTGAACTCAGCTCAGGCGGCATTCCTGGACAGAGACATCGGCCTGGAAGAGGTGGTGTCCGCGATCTCTCGCCTGAAACTTGGGAAATCCCCCGGCCCAGACGTGTATCCGGCGTTTTTTACAAAACATTTTGTCGCCAGGTGGCCCCCCAGTTGCGAGATCTTTTTAACTCTTTTGCCCAACCAGGCGTGATACCTGCAGAACTCTTAGAAGCCGTGATTACGGTCATACCGAAACCGGGAAGGGACGGAACCCGCTGTAGCTCGTATCGACCGATTTTGCTCTTGAACATTGATTTCAAACTGTACACGTGTATCCTGGCAGGACGGTTAGCACCTTACATGTTGCAGCTGGTGGAACTGGACCAGGCCGGCTTCATACCTCAACACCAAACCAGCGACAACACTAGGCGGGTCCTCCACCTCATTGAAGCGGGGTCACGTATGCGACCAGACTGCATGCTACTGGCAATAGATGCCGAAAAGTCCTTCAATAGGGTTCACTGGCCCTAACTTGAACAGGTCTTGCACCTCTTTGGACTGGGGGACGTTCTTTGAACCCGCATTCTGAACTGCTACAGGCTGCCTAATGCGATGGTACGCGTCAATGGGCATACGTCCTCTCGCTTCCCGATTGGCAGAGGGACTCGACAAGGGTGTCCCCTTTCCCCTATCTTATTCGCCTTATATATGGAGCCGTTAGCCCAAAGGATTCGGCAACATGCACTCATTAAGGGAATCAAATTTTGGGGGGACACATACAAGATTAGCCTATATGCAGATGACATTTTACTTTCCCTCACTGACCCCGTCCAGTCTATTCGAGCTCTTTTTATTGAAACGCACAGTTTCGCACTGGCGTCCGGGTTCAAAATTAACACCAAAAAGTTCACCACCCTCAATATCTCTCTGTCAGCCGAGACATTTGGCTGCGGTCCAAGAGGAACACTCTATACAGTGGTCCAACACCACGGTCCCGTACTTGGGTGTCCTTCTGGGCCCCACCATTCCAGCCACCATCGCAGCGAACTATACTACACTCCGCGCACAACTCCGCGGAGAGCTCCGGAGATGGAAGCGCCACTCCCTTTCCTGGCTGGGGAGGATAGCGGCCACCAAAATGACACTCCTGCCGCAGATATTATGCCTATTACAGACACTTCCCTTGCGTCCTCAGACAGGCTGGATCCAGCAGACACAGTCTGAATTGGCGCGTTTCATATGGCATGGCCCTCGTCCACGCTTTAAGCAGGCCATCGCAGTTCTCCCGCCCGAGCATGGTGGAGTGGGGGTTCCCGATCTACAACTCTATTTCTATGCGACACAGCTCCGATGCCTAGTGGAATGGCACCAACTGGAGTCTGGCAAAAACCAGGCTGTAGCGGGCATGCCATTACAAGGGATTCCCTTCCTTCCAAAGCATCACTGGCCGCCTAATTTATACGTGTCCCATATTACTGGCACAGTCATGGAGGTGTGGGACCGGGTCTCTACCAAACACGAGTTAACCTCCTTCCCCTCCCCCTTGACCCCCCTATTTGCCAATTCCGACTTCACCCCGGGTCTTGACCCTAAGGCGTTCGCGGCATGGCGGCACTCCCCGTGCAGGTCTCTAGGCGGCGGGATGCCTGGCTTTCACCTTGGGGATGCCCAGTACGGGTATCTCACAGGGAAAAACTAGGACGGGTTCCCAAGGCAAGCGCCGAGATGCCTACGGGTAATCGAGCGCTATATAAGAACGCTTAATAATAATAATAATAATATTTAACTTTTTAATCTGGACGGTATCCTTTCATTCCAACAAATGAGGGAGGACTATGGCATCCCAGAGGGGGATAGGCTACCCTATATGCAGGTTTATCAATGCGCGCTCCACCCACAGGTCAAGCCAGGAGCGCAATGTCATCTCACTCCGTACGCGAAGTGGCTAGTTACGCGCACGTCTGACAAGAAATTAATCTCTGACCTGTACCAACACCTCCTTGTCACAAACTTTTACACGTACAACGCTGGCAGATGTCGGTGGGAGCGGGAGATAGGGAGGGCTCTCACACCAAAAGAATGGCGTGGCATTTACTACAGAGCTCGACACTGCATATCATGCAGGCCTCACTGAAACCCTGACTAAAGTGGTCACATACTGGTACAATACATCTGAGCGCCTTCATCAATTCGACCCCCGCATTAGCGACCGCTGCTGGAGAGGGTGTGGGGATTTAGGCACACTAGACCATTTGCTGTGGAGTTGCGACCGACTGCAGGGGTACTGGAACACAATTCTGGATGTTTTAGACTCACACCTGGACACCCAACTCCCACGGTTCCCATCCTATGTCCTTCTGGGCTGCCCAATGCCTTGATGTATCCCTTGAAATCACGGAGGGGCCGCCTCATTGCTAGAGCATTAGGGGCAGCCACACAAAACATCTTAGCACACTGGAGAACCCCGCAGGCCCCCCCACATACAGCTGGCTGCATAGGTTGTGGATGGTGCTCGGCATGGAGAAACTGTCGCTTGTGCTGGCTGGTAGAAGGGAGGAATTCCCGGACCTATGGCGGCCTTTTCTGACACTGCTCACTGGGGAGTTCCGTGAACTGAGTTGCCCAAGACACCTATGCCTTCTGCGTTTGGCGGACACCCTAATCCCAGACATGAGGGACTCCGCACGCAGTAGACCACACTCTGCTGAATCTTCCATCTTCTCCTTTTTCCTCCTTGGGGGGTCTTCCTTTTGATTTGTGGACAGAGGGGGGAGGGTAGGGCGGGCCCTGTTGATTTGTTTTGGGGTGTTGTATGAGACCTGTACTGCTGACTAACTCCTAGCACGTACTGAGCAAGACTTTCTTTATTGAACCGGAGTTTGTATTGCGAAGCCTGAAGAAAAGATTGAGGTCTTGTTGTCTTGTTTTCTCCAATTTCAATAAAGAGATTTAAACCATAAATATGATGAAAGCAATGTGCTTCACTCAATGCTGTACACCTCAAGAACCCTTCACCTTAATATGTCTACAACCCCACGTATGATATATGTATATCTCGTCTGCTCTACATACGAAATACATTGCATAATACTTAACATGTATTGAACGTTTCTAAGGGGATTTCTTATATCTACCTATAAACGTTCTAGTCTATCTAAACCAATCAATTAATCAATCAATCAATCATAGCATTTGTATAGCGCGCTACTCACCCGGAGGGGTCTCAAGGCGCTTGGGGGAGGGGTCCGCTACTGCTCGAACAGCCAGGTCTTGAGTTGTTTCCTGAAGGCGAGATGGTCCTGTGTCAGCCGGAGGTGGATGGGGAGGGAGTCCCATGTCTTGGCTGCCAGGTAGGAGAAGGATCTTCCTCCGGCGGTGGCTCTTCGGATGCGTGGTACGGCGGCGAGGGCGAGGCATGTAGAACGTAGCTGGTGGGTGGGCGTGTAGAAGGTCAGGCGGTCGTTGAGGTACTTGGGGCCCAGGTCGTGGAGAGACTTGTGTGCGTGGGTAAGGATTCCAAGAATGTAAGAAGACAATAGTGTTCATGCATTTCTAAAAATCATATTATTGCAAGATGTTTACTTTAGCTTACAGCACATTTTCCTTTCCTTCTTCCCCATGCTCTGCTCTCCTTTTTCTCGCTTCTATTATGTACTGCGGCAGAAAAATCTTAAATAGAAGCTTTGACCTAAAAACATAAAATGACTATGCATACAAAAGAATTGGCGTTAATGTGTCGCGTTTTGTTTCATCACAGTCCGCTGTTTGAGAGTGACGTGTCTCAGGTGTGGAACTACACAAACAGTGTGGAGCAGTACACCGCTGCAGGCGGAACCGCAAAAAGCAGTGTCAATTTGCAGATTGAGCAGCTGAGAGCTTGGATGAAGAAAAGCAAGGATTAATGTGCCTTTGAATGGACCACTCATGCCTACATGTAGTAAATAAATATTATCATGCTCACACGTGTACTCTATTCTCATGCATTTCTATTCTTCTTTTTCAGTCGTCATTACTCAAAACTCATTGCAGGAGGTCCCGGTAACTCTGCCCCCCGAGTTACCGATACCTGAGGCACCAATTACCAGTCACCAAAGATCTCAATCTCTTGACATACGTTTTCTGAGGAAACCTTTGTTTGCGGTATGCAACAAGCATGACTTATCCATCTTGATGGTTTCAAAGTTTGTAAACAGATAGAGTCTATCAGTTTAGAGCATATTTATTTCTGTGTTTAAAGCCTTGTACCTCCCAGAAAGCATATTTGTAGGGGTGGGGATAAAGGTGTGTTGTATTATACTTGCATTTATATTGCTCTTCATAGCTTTCCCAAGACACTGAAACACTTTGCAGTGGATAGAAAGGTAGTCCGAAGGGAATGCTAGTAGTGTGGC